>NC_044549.1:19301556-21701556 GCF_007565055.1 Rhinopithecus roxellana | reverse complement strand
TTCTAGGGGAGAATTCATTTCCTCGCCCTTTCCAGTTTCTTGAGGTTGCCTGCATTCCTTGGCTCAGGGCCATATCACTCTGTACTCTGCTTCCGTTGTCACGTTGTCTTTTCTGACTCTGACCCTCTGCCTTTTACTTATAAGAACACTTGCGATTATATTGGGCTCACCCAGTGCTATGGTTTGAATGTTTGCCTACTCCAAAATGCATGTTGAAACTTACTCTCCAATGTAATCATAGGAAGAGATGGGGGCCATTAGGATTAGGACATGAAGGTTCTGCCCTCACAGATGATATTCGTTTCTTATAAAAAGGGGTGGATAGAACCAGCCAGACTCTTTTGCCCCTTCCATCCCTTCCACCACATGAAGACACAGCATTTATCCCCTCTGTACACAACAGCAAAGTGTCATCTTGGAAGCAGAGAGCAGCCCTCACCAGACAGTGAACTGATACTGAACTTCCGAGTCTGCAGAACTGTAAGGTATAAACTTCTGTTCTTATAAATTAGCTAGTGTCAGGTATATAGCAGCACAAATGGACTAAGATACCCGGATAATCCAGGTCATCCTACCATCTAAAGATCCTTGACTTAGGCACATTGCAAAGTCCCTTTTGCCATATAGGGCGACATATTCACAGGTTTCACATTAGAATGTAGACATCTTGGGTGTTGGACATTATTCTGCTTTTCATAATAACACATTATAAGATCCATAGTAGATACAAAGAGCTGCTACAGTAATAATAATGCTAATAATTAATCAGGAATGCAAAACAAAAGTTGATGCTGCTATTAACATATCAACAATGGATAATTTTTTCTTTTATGAGTAATAGTTTTAAGACCTCTTGACAATGTAGTTATAAGGTATGATATAGACATTACATCACAGCTCCAGTGAGATCCATCAATGAGATCTTAATGTGCTTTTACTTTCTTCATGGGGATTCATTTAATCACATGTGCCTGTATTTATTGATTAGTAAGTACAACTAATTATGTACCAGGGTCTGCTCTCATAGAGGCTTACGATGCAAGGTTCAGTTTAAGCCTAACAACCCAACTTTATTATAGACTTTTTTATTTTGAGAGGAAAATATTGCTCCTTAATTCTTTATTTTTAGAGTGGTACTCTTAAATATGTATATATCGGTGAAGCTAAAACAAATAATAATTTGGGAGAAGAATTTAGCAATTTCTAAAAAGAAAGCTATTTAAGGTTTTATAGACTTTCATACAAGTTACTTGCTATTAGATAAACATTCTAAGGGATTATTTTCCTTAGCTTATTTTCAGCTCTAAAAGGCTGCTTTCTGGCAATCCCTTGGTCATTTGAATTTGACATATCAGAACAGGTTATTAAGAATTTAAAATTACTTTATCAGTCTAAGTGGAAAAATTAATACATTCCTATTTAAAATGCCAAACAACTTAATTACATTCTCTTTAGTTTGACCTTTCTAACAATAAAGCAACTAACATATGCAATTTTAACCACCAACTTAATTAGGGTAAACACACAGAGTTAATTTCTAGAAAACTGTTGTTCTTTTCAGAAAACTAATTATTGCTTTTGTTTGATATACCATGAAAATAAGCACATGCCACTGTAAAGATTTTTTTGCCTTTCAAATAAAAATCTAAGAGTTATATCCAATTTTATCATTAGTTCTCTCTCCTACCCTGCCCTGTTCTTTTTCTCTAAACTCACAATATTAAATTAAACGAGATGATTGTCCTGAGCTTTAGGATGAAAGTAGTTATGTCCTAGTGACATTGAGAAGCAATACTGAGTATAACTTTTTTTAAAAATCAAATTGGTGTTGAGTCCTAATTAAACCAAGAACAATGATTCCTTTTCATAGTGGTTGGTTGGTTGGTTGGTTTTTTTTCTTTAACACCTTGTTTAGAATGCTTATTTGCACCAGGATGGAGGAGTAATGGTCGAGATTCTGTCAATACTCCTCAAAATTAAGTCATGCAGATAATTCAAATGAGTAAAGTGGATTAGCTGATGACTTTTACATATAAGAAGACGCTTACCTTATATAAATATGAGAAATGGGGCCAGATATTCTAATTCTTTAAAAAGAAGTGAAAATCTGGACATTTTTATATGAAGTATACAGTTTAATATTAGCAACGGATTAAATCAAAACACCGCCGAAGAAAGAAAACATAATTGCATAACAGGCTGCCAGATTGAGACCTCTGGAGTAAATGACATCTAGTTTCCTGCTAGCTGTAAAAAATGTCTGAGTCAAGAAATGATATGCCCCATTCCACTTCCTGTTCTTCTTGGATCAACATACAGTTTACTCATTAAGTAAAATACCAGGAAATGTTAGATAAATAATTCAGTTGTGTTTTTCTAACATAGTGGCCTCACTTTGATAGTTTAGTAGATGAGGCTTTTAAATGGCTTTCGATATCTGTCTAAATAATGTTAATGAGACCAGTGGGGGGTTCCTCTTGATAGGACAGTGCATTTCATTATCAGAATAAGTTCTAACATGAAAGTGAACTTGTACTTTTTCATTTTTATTTTATTTTATTTTTCGAGGCTGAGTCTTGCTCTGTTGCCCAGGCTAGAGTTCAGTGATATATGATCATAGCTCACTGCAGCTACAATCACCTGGGCTCAAGCAACCCTCCTGTCTCAGCCTCCCAAGTAGCTGGGGCTACAAGTGTGCACCACCACACCCAGCTAATTATTATTATTATTATTTGTAGAGATGGGGGGGTCTCACTATTTTACTCAGGCTGTTCTCAAACTCCCTAGTTCAAGGGATCCTCCTATATTGGACTCCCAAAGTGTCGGGATTACACGCATGAGTCACCATGCCCAGCTGAGCTCGTACTGTTAATTAGGCTATTGTATTGAGTGAGAGGATCAGATTATTGGGCATCATACACCTAACCAATAAAATTAGCTGGAAATCACAGTGACTTTTGTTCCAGGATTTGTTGTTAAAGTAAACTTGGTATGTAACCCTTAATTGTAGGGGCTGGTAACTCTTTGGGGCAAGTTTGTGATAAAATCATGACTGAGGGGAAAAGTCAATCAAAATTTCAGCAACCAATAATAGAATTACAGATTTTATCAAAAATATCTGTCATTGGTGTTTGACTCTTATCTTGGACCTTTTATTAGAAATAAAGTAATTTGTGGACACGTAGGAAAAGGAAATGCAGAGATCCTTGGTTAGTTTTGAATCTTCACTGTTGGAGGGAAAATACTTTTCAGAAAAGCCCTAAAGCACTTGAGGAGTTCTCAAGGACGGATTTCTTTTAGTGTCAATCATTCACATGTCAGTATTATCGAGTTTCAGATTATTTCTGGAGGATATTAAGCAAAAGGGGTTGGGGGTGAGGAGTGTCAGATGTGGGAGGAAAGCAGGTGGCTTGGGAGACTTCGGAAGAACTCAGACAACAACTATTTTCTAGAATTAACCAAGGATGTTGCTGCTTACTTTATAAAGTCTTAGACTTTGTGTTAGGTGGCTTCTCCTTATTTGATGAATCTATCTGTGCGTAACATCATGACTACTTAGAAATGGTACTCAATGAAGAGAAAATGGTCAGAGACCTGATGAAAGAAGGAAAATTCAAAGTACACTAGACATGGCTCTTGGGCCAACAAAGGAAGGAAAGAGGAAGATGATGGTATCTCACACAGTAATGAAATCCAGTGTACTTTTGCCCTGAGCTAGATTTTAAAATAATGCAGGAAGTTGAGTGTGAAGTGGAGGACATTTTGTAGTGCATAGGGTTGTGTGGGAAAAATCACCCAGAAAAATATTCTGCCCTTTCAGCCTTGGGTGAAGTAGAGGACTTCCAGAGAGAGGCATTTGGATAACAGGAAGTTTAGACTTCTCTGTGAAATTAGACAGGCTATTTACTTAGGGATGACCACGAAAATCCAGTTCCCTGAGAGGGGAATCAGGAAAGGAGAATGTGGCCACGAGACATTTTCTGAACAATTATCTGAGAAAGTTGTGGAGGAGTGATTGCTTGTCATTAAAACAAAAACAAAAACAAAAACAAAACTCTCCAGCATTTTACCTCCTTTTCTCTATTTTGGAAATTCCCTGACATAAAAGTCGATGGGAAGCAGAGTCCACCCGCTATAGACACAGGAGATTCCTTACCACCATAGGAACAGAAAATTCTCAGAAATTGCTTTTCTAGCTCCTATGGAATTAGATTTATCTAATGTAGCACCTGGAATTTTTTTAATCTGGAGTTAGAGAAACTGCCGAGGCATAAATAAGGTGGAGTTCCTGGAGGGCAGCAGCAGGAGTGCCCTCTGGTGGTGGGTCCGGTGCTGGGTGCAGGTGTCAGGGTAGGGGCAGCCTGTTCTCACCTGGAGGCTCTGTGTTGCATCTCTGGCTGTGGCCATGGCTGCAGAGCTTTCCTTTGTTCCTGCTTGTTTAACTTGCCAATGAATGTGAAATTCCAATATCCTTTCATGTCATTTTTTTCCTGCTTAAATCAGGTAGAGTTTGTTTCCATTCTTTGCACCTCACCAATACACAAGGAAATCGCACAGCCTTCTCCCATTCAGCCCATTCAGCCCCTAAAGAAGATGACAGGATGGAGTTTAAAGAATTAGAAATTAAGTTGAGCTTTAAACTACAGAGCAGAAGGGGAAGAGGAAGGGAGAGAGGGAGAACATGATCTTGTGTGATAATGTAGGAGCTGGGGAGCAGGGTAAAAAGCAATGGAATTTGGAGCAGTAAGGTTGCTTAACGACTTCTCTTTGCACATGAAATTACTTATATTTCTGTTACTTACTTTATGGCTTTACATTCCATGATGGTAGGTTCTCGCTTCTCTCATACTGTGTTGTAAACTCTGGTTCCAACATGGGACCTGACAAAGAGGAGTTGCTGTAGGATTTGTTGAGTCAATTTTTGTGGTTCTGTAGTTGTTTGGCTCTTGGAAATAAGGAGACAAAATAAAGTTTCAAAGAATGATGTATCCTTTGTTTATTTCTTTCTGAATGCTGTAAAATCATGCCCTGATTATAAAGTAGGATGGAGCTGTAAGGAATTCCTTCACGTATCTTCTGCTTTGCAGAAAATCCTTTGCTACTACGGACTTATTCCTTTGGTTTGATTTTTGAGTGATTAACATGGGATAAGGGAGTATTTTTACAGGATTTACTTGTGAGTTCAGAACATGAATGTGTAATCGCAAGAACTGCTGCTGTGGGGAGAGTCCTAAAGCAAAAATAAAACTTAGAAACTTGAGAACAAAATGGCAAAACTTAGTTTTATCCACAAAGGAAAAAGAAAGAAAAAAAATTCTATGGTGCCATAATTGGAGCTCATTGTGCTTGGAGCCAGATGGCTTGCCCTTGGTTTTGGAGGCCAACAGGCCAAATTCCAAACATTATAGCCTGAGATGGCTTTATAATCAAAGAATAAAATAACTGAGGAAAACTTTGGAAAACTCTAGTCTTTGCTTATGTTACTGTTCTTCTGCCTATTTGGTAACAATAAGATTTTTAATATTCTGTTTATAGTGTTTGGAGTGGTTCTTTGAATCCTAATGCTTGTCCCTGTCCATATACATGTTAGATAAACCCTGCAGCATAAGCATTTAGAGGCTCAGTTTAATATTTTGCTTTAGGTAGGAACATTAGCCTGTAACTATAGGGAGGCGTGGCAGTTACCCTCAATGATGCAATACTCAGATACACATGACTCTTGTTTAGCCTCACATGTAATTATGTTGGACTTTTAAGCATAAAGTAACAGCCAAAATAAGTATTAAACAAACAACTTCCCTCCTGTTTTTGAGATTACTATTAGAAATAGCCAGTTTTATATTCCAGCTACTTAGCTCAGGTTATGTCCCCACTCAGAAATTTTACACTTGGTGATGAGGCATGAATATTTCCTGTGACTAAGCTGGCATATGAATTAGAAGGCCTTTAGTTATTAGACATAATGAAAAATAAGTTTATACATTTATAATATGTGTATACAAAAGAAATTAAAAACATGGAAACTTCCCCTGAAATCAGTTGATTCTCAACCTTGGTTGCACATTGGAATCACCTGGGAAACTTTAATAATATTGATGCCTGGGTCCTACCCCAAAGTCTGACTTATCTGGTCTTGGTTGTGTCCTAGACGTCAGGATTTTTTAAAGCTGCCTTGAATAAAGCTGCTTGACAGACTGAGATGTGTTATAATTTGTTGACTTTTTCTAGGTGTTTTATAATGTTGTTGATATATCAAATATAGTCACCAGTCAGTAAGAAGCAGCATAGTGTTTAATCCTATCTTGGTTCTTTCCTTAAATTCAACTACAGACTGTGTCCTTTATTTAATGTCTGTCCTACCCTCAAACTGTAAGCTCTCTGAATGCAGGGAGTATCCCTGTGCTATTCTCAGTGGTGTATTCCCAAGGATCTATAGAGTGTTGGGCATATGACAGGCCCTCAAATAGAATGGAATGAATAAAGAAATACTTATAAAGAGATCTGGGTTATAAATACCTGAAAGCATCAGGTCATGCCAAAATTTCTCCAATATGCATATATTACCTTTACTTCTTTTCAGCTCTCATCCCGAATTCTCTATCAACTAAACTTCCTCTTAAGAAAACGAGCTGACTGGATACGGTGGCTCATGCTTGTCATCTCAGCATTTTGAGAGGCCAAGACAGGTGGATCACTTGAGGCCAGGAGTTCTAGACCAGCCTGGGCAATATGGCAAAACCTCATAATATGATATAGTATTATTATGCCACCTGAGAACAAAGACACTGAGCAGAACATAGAGATTATAGTATATGCGAAATAAATTTATGATTTATCATATTTGGCTGGGTCAGTATCCTTTTTCACTCCTTTGTTCAACATTTTCTTTATTTTTATAACTTTTTTTTTCCCAAATGAACTTTAGAATCAGTAATTCAATTCAAAAATCCTGTTGTTTATATTCTAGACAATTTTTATAGGATTTTTCAGAAGAACTAATTCTTTAGTTGTTTGTCAATTACATGTCCATTCTACTTTTTTTTTGTATTTCACTGCTTTCTCCCTTTTTTCTCTTTGTCTTTATAAATTTCTGCTTTTAATCTAGTTGTAATTTTATAATTTAATGCTTAATTTATTCATTCTTGTTCTTCAAGGTCAATACTTTTACTAATAGCAGCTTTATAAAGCTATAAGACATAAGTGTTGGCATATAGGAATCTGAATTTTATTTTGCTTAATCTTTTGTATATTTGATTTTAACTACTGGTATTTTAACTACATAGGATCTCTCTCTCTATATATGATATATATGTGTGTATAAATATCATACATGTGTATATATATCATATATATATAAGCAATTTATGCATATTGGAGAAACTTTTGCATGACCTGGTGCTTTCAGGTATATATATAGTTTCTCTTTTATGTCTCAATTGAGAGCCTGGAGTTTTTTACTAAGGTCCCCCCAACTTACTGGTTTGTGAATTCAAACTTCTGTCTCTCTGATAGACTGATAGACTGCTGAGATCTTGGCTTCACTCTTTGGCATCTTAGCTGGAGCTTGTTCGTTGTTTTTTTCAAGTCTCAATCTGTATGAGTAAAACTTAGCAGTTGGCAAATGCCTAAAGGGCAAATTGCTGTAGTATTTTGAGCTATTCTTTCTGCATTCCCTTTTCCCTGTTACATTCTGGCTTCTTTGGTCTGTGCCTCCCCAGCCTGGGGAGGCTGCTGTCAGTGCCAGCTTACCACTTTCTGCTTAGAAATGGTGGTCTACATCACCAACACCTCTGAGGAAAGATGGTTATAAAATGTGTTCATATTAGTCTGTCTCTCTTCTTTATGGGATAATTGCCCTTCAACTTCTGATAGCTTCGGTTGCTCTTTGATCCCTTTACTGTTGCACTCAAACATTTTTCTTTATCTTTTATTCAGCTTTTGTAATTGTTTGTGGCAAAAAAAATTGATATTGACCAGAGAACAAAATTTCTCCCTTAACTTAATGCATTCTTTCCTTGTATTGATAATTCCTTTTTCATTTTAATCCTACCCTTTATTCTAGTTTATCTTAAACTCATTTCTTATGTTTCAGAAAAGGCTGTTTTAATGTATTAGAAATGCAAAGTAGATAATTTCTATAAATATCTTCAGTTTCTTATGGTTTATCATTTTTCATGCATACCCTATATCCCTAAGGCAGTACTTCCTTTCCTTATGTTCCTTAATATTGCTTTACTTATCCTTGAAACAGAAGAAATCTGTCCAGGTTTTGTGTTAGAAAAAACATTTAATTTCTTTAAGTTCTCTGTACTTTTCTTTAGGTTATGGAGTAAATATCTCATCTCAAACCGAAAGGGATTGTTTTTATTAGACATCTACTAGCCAGATTTCCAAGGTTGATGAATCATTGGTTTAGAATGACTCTGCTTGATTTTCTCTTGTCTTTCAGCCGAATTTACTGACTCAGAAGGGAGTTTTTTTTTTCCCTGAATCATTTGAGAACAACTGCAGTTCTTTGACGAGGGTAGTACTTGAACAGTAATAATCCCAAAGTCACTGATTTCCTTGCCTCTTCAGTTATTTCACCTCTCTCTTTTAAAGGTTTCACATCAGAGGTACATGCCTCTGTATGTGTGTTTTTATAAGCCCCAGCTACCTTGGATTATGAAGGGTTATATTCAATGAGAATTTTGGAAGGAGAATGTCTTAAAAGTTTTTCTTGTATTGTAGAGGAATGACTGCCAAGTGTGGGACAAAGGAAGAGCAGATTTTTTATATCAGGCAGTCCTGGGCTTCAATACGGGTTACCCAACTTTCAAGCTACCCAATAGTAGAAAGATCATTTGAATGTTTCTTGGTGGTAAAGTTGGTATGATAGTAGCACCCTGCTCACATAGCTATTGTAAGAACAAACTACAAAACATAATACAATCAGTATACTCTTGGTACAAAGAAAACGTTCCTAAATATTAGCTGTTATTATTAGTTTTATTCTTACTTTTATTTTATTGGATTTAAATATTAGTAACTTTCATTCCATTTCAGAGATCAGATTCCTTTGGGAAATCCATGCATTTCATGCATTAATCAAAGTTTTATAATATTTCCAATTTGATGAGGTGTGGGGGATAGGGCCAACTGGAAACTAGGTTATAGCAATGAAAAACAGGAAAATTCTTATAGGAGATTCCTAAGGCTAATTTTTGCAATACGAGTGATCCATCCCAGTCATTCAGGATGTGAGGGCTTCCACATCAGAGTCCTATTTTGGTTGCCTGTTTTATTTGCTTTTCTTAGAATCTGGCTTTAAAATTTCCGTCTTGTGTTTAAGACTACAATGAGAAGAACCCTAGAAGCAAATTAGGAGCCTTGTGTTCTAGTCCTGGGTCAGGTGCTATAAAGCTGTATAATCCAGGGTGTATCACATCATCTCTTTGTGTTTTGGTTTCATCTGTCAGGTGAGGAGTTTGGACTAGATGTTTTCTCAGGCTCATTCAGTTCTAAAAGATGACTGTTCTAGCGGGAGAGGCTGGTATATTGACATGAATAGATATGCCAATGCTCATGTTCTGTAGTACATTCTTAATTTATAGCGATTCATTTCCTCCTCTTCCTCCTTTTTCTCTAACCATCCATTCATTCAGATTTAGTGAATTTGATTTCAGATTGAGATATTAATGGTTCACAGTGTCACAGTTCAGATATGTGATCTTGGAAAGACATGAGGTCCTCACTGCACATAGTGCACACAAAAGCCTTTAATTAAGCACATGAAATGTTTTAATCACATGCTCTTGAGAAAACTATAAAAAGGACCCATCCCAGGCCCAGATGTGCCCTTGGAAAAAATTGGGCCAGCAGAAGAGAAGAAGGGGTGGGAGTTTTAGCCATGATTACTTCCATCTGTTTTTCTTCAGAACAAATTTCTTAAATGTACACTAGATGTGAGAAAAATTATAAGAAGCTGATATTAAAGTTGGATGAAATAAGTAGAGTTAATAGATTAACAGCCCTAAATTTTGAAACAGGATTTTAGATTTCAAATTCTGTCAAAGCCTCAATTGCTAGTTGCTTTTTATCCCCCTTGACTTCATTATTCTTAACTTTAATGCTTCTATTATAAGCCTAGAACATGCCATGTATTATGAAAAATAAGTCCACTCCATGGAGCTTAACTTCATCAGAGTTTTTCCACACAAACTTTTGGACACTTAATATAGTCACTGATGTCAATTTTCTTCAATCATTTCAATCGCAGAGGCTGCCCCAGACTCTAAGTGGGGAGAACTCAGTTGAAGGCATCTTAATCAATCTAGATTCAATACGTCATCTTTCATTTAACAGAGACATACTTCAACACAGAATAGATTTTACATTATTAGCTAGTCTATTACCTTTTCTATATGACAACAGAGTTGATGTTTGGGTGGACCCTCCATGACTTTTGGTGTTAATAAATGATACAATAAACCAACCAAATTCTTACAGATATGTTAACGAAATATGTAGTTGTTGATGTCTGGAGATTGTGAAGGTCTGGGGTACTAAGCCTGATTTTACTCTTTGATTTAAATTTCTACTTTGTTGCTATCCAATATGACTTGAGATCCTACTATAGATTTATGTAAGTCCTAAGAAGATAGTTTTATGACCTTGCCTAACCTTTTCAATGTATTTTCATTCAAGGCAGTTAATTAAAAGTTTTAATTTATTCTACACAGTTAAAAAATTACCAAGCTTAAAAGGAAATAATATTCCTGAATACTTTGAACTCTGATTAAATGTGGAATCTTTGAACACTTTTAAAATGTGGAATTTTTAGGATATAGATATATAAAAAGTAGTAATAATATTGTTTTTTTATGTAATCAGATTAAAAAATAGTAAAATGAAATACAATCTGTTTACTGCGATTTGCACGAAGCAGTCAAATTTAGAGTCTGCATTCATTACAGCTGGAGAGAGTCACTCTGAAGAGAAAAGCTGTTGCATCAAATTATGGGAAATGTGAACAATTCCAAGGGAATTACAGTGTTCTTTCCAAAAACAGTTTATAGGAAGGATTGGGATCAGAGTTTGACTATTGAAATAATTTTGTTCTTCTTTGTTTTCTTCTTTCTATTGTAAATCTGAAGGAAATGTGGCATAATTTATTTTTAATATGTTTATATATGTGCCTACTGGTTATTTTAAACCAAGAGAAAAATCTTTGCATTTCTGGGGACAAAAAGTATGAACACACTTGGCACTTACATAATTTGCTGAGTAAATCAATAAATGAATCCATGATATCTTTCCAAATGTCATCTTTTAGAGATGGTTGATATCTGACAAACTGAGCTGATAAGGAAAAGTGCCTGCCCCAGCTCCTAACTATAGAATATTTGGTAAAAATTAAAATAAAAGTAAGTCTTAAATAAAAAGTTTAAACATTAGAAGGAAATTCTCAGTTAATAAAATTGAAGAAAAATACCCTAAAATGAGAGAGATGAGCAAAGCTAAACTACATGGCTGAAGGGTGCACCTAATCTAAATGGTCTAGAAGACTGGGGCTTGACACGAGAGCTAGAAGGAGACTTTACTCTGCAGTTAACAATTCACAGGATGATAACAAAGGAGAACTTCCGAGTAACAGCTCTACCTAAAGAGCAAACAGTCTAGTGTTGGAGTAAAGGAACAAAAGGACCCTGGTGGGATGTTTCCAAAGAAAAAGAAAAAAAATCAGTGGATAGATCACCCAGTGTGTTGAGGGAGGTTTCATGGCTCTAGTGAAATGTTTGGATCTAAACTAGTAATAGGCATTAGAAAACTATTGGGAAGGGGAGAATCATTCATTAACTCAGGTATCAACATCTCTGAAAAAAAGAATTACACAAAAAGTTTTTAAAAAGTTTTTGCACAGCAATGGAAACAATCAAGCAAATGAAAAGGCAAACTACAGAATGGCAGCAAATAAGCTGAGTGCAGTGGCTCATGCCTGTAATCCCAGCACTTTGGGAGGCCAAGGTGGGAGAATTGCTTGAGGACAATTTTGAAACCAGCCTGGGCAATATAATGAGATCCTATCTCAAAAACATTTTTTTTTTAATTAGCTGACAGTGATGGCACATGTTTGTAGTTCTAGCTAGTGGGGAGGCTGAGGCAGGAGGATCACTTGAGCCCAGGAGCTTCAGCCACTGCACTCCAGCTTAAACAACAGAGCGAGACCCTGTCTCTAAAAAAAATAAGAAAGTAAATAATTAAATAAAATACATAATTTAAAACAATTTTAAAAGAATGGAGGCAAATATTTTCAAACCATATGTTCAGTAGGTATGCCATTATCTAAAATACGTTAGGAACTCAATCCAATAGCAAAAAACAAAATGCCTGATTAAAAATGGGCCAAAAGGTGATCTTGAAAACAATGGCAGATAGGAGGCAGGACTAACTTGCAGCTCCCACTCGGATGGACAGAGCAGTGCGTGGAGACTCACATAGTTTTCCTCTAAGATCTCCTGCAGGAACATACCATAAAAGTAAAGAGAATCCATAGACCGTTTGAGGGAAGTAGATTGCTGCTGCAGGCTCTGTGAGACAGAAGAAAAACTGTGGGTACCCAAAGTGTGAAAATGTAAAAGTGAGATCATCTACCCCAAAAAATACATCCTCACTGGAGAACTTGAAGGTCTAGATCATGGGAGAAAGATTTGACCTTACCTAGAGCTGAGGCAAATTTAAAGAGCTGAGTGAAATACACGGGCAGAGGAAGCAGTGGGAAGAGCCCTGCGGGCACTCTCAGTCTCCAAGGAAGCCATTTCTGACTCTGTCTCTCAAGGGTCCTTGGAGAGGGCTGCCAGTGGAACTGAGGAAAGACCACAGAGATAAGGAAACTTCCAGGTGAACTTTGTAACAAATTCAACTGAATGCAAAGTTTCCTGGACAGAACCCAGAAAAGGGAGTGAATCAGGAGTACAGATACGAGCACAGAAACTGTGGCATGCAGGGAGGCGTGAAACCTGAAAGAAGCACTGCTTGCTTTCTCAGTGTGAAGGCTTGTAGCCCAGAGTAAGTTCTCAGCCCTGCTCACCTGTTGCCTGGAAATAAACTCAGAGCTGTTGTGGGGGACATGGTCAGGTCGAAACTGGCCTTTTGGGCTGTGTGGGAGCTGGGTAAGGCCTGTAATTGCTGGCTTTCCCCCACTTCCCTGGTGACCTGCATGACACAGCAGAGGCAGCCATAACCCTCCTGGAAACGTAACTCCATTGGCCTGGGAACCGCAGCCCCATCCCCAACAGCAGCCACAGCAAGCTCCGCTCAAGAAGAGTCTGAGCTCAGACATGCTTAATCCTGCCCCAACCTGATGGTCTTTCTCTACCTACCCTGGTAGACAAAGACAAAGGACATAATCTTTTGGGAACTCTATGGCCCCACTCACCACCTGAGAAACTCAAATACTTATCCAGGTGACCGAGGGCAAACTTGTATCCTCCCTATACTACCACAGCAGATTGCACTCTTAAAAGCGCCACCTCCTGCCTGGAGGCCAACCAAGACAAAACCAGTACACTAAACAAAAATACAATCAAGGACCATCACAGAGTCCACTTCACTCCCCTGCTACCTCCCCTGGGGTAGGTGCTGATATCCATGGCTGAGAGACCTGAAGATGGATCACATTATAGGACTCTTTGTAGACACTCCCCAGTACCAGCCCAGAGCCAGGTAGCTCCACTGGGTGGCTAGATCCAGAAGAGAAATAACAATTACTACAGTTTGGCTCTCAGGAAGCCCTATCCCTAAGGGAGGGGGGGAGAGAACCACATCAAGAGAACACCCCATTGGCCAAAATAATCTGAACAGCAGTCCTTGAGTCCCAGATCTTCTCTCTAACATAGTCTATCTAGATGAGAAGAAACCAGAAAAACAACTCTGATAATATGACAAAACAAGGTTCTTTAACACCCCCAAAAGGTCACACTACCTTACCAGCAATGGATCCAAAACAAGAAGAAATCCCTGAATTGCCAGAAAAAATATTTAGGAGGAGGTTTATTAAATTACTCAAGGAGGCACCAGAGAAAGGTGAATACCAACTTAAAGAAATTTTTAAAATATCACATAATATGAACAGAAAAATCTTCAGAAAAATAGATAACATAAATGAAAAACAATTACAACTTCTGGAAATAAAGAACACACTTACAGAAAGGTAAAATATACTGGAAAGTCTCAGCAATAAAAATCAAACAAGTAGAAGAAAGAACCTCAGAGCTCAAAGACAAAGCTTTCAAATTAACCCAGTCCAACAAAGACAAAGAAAAAAAAAAAGAATCAAAACAAAATGAACAAACCCTCTAAGAAGTTTGGCCTTGTGTTGAACAACCAAACCTAAGAAAAGTTGGTGTTTCCAAGAAAAAATAGAAATGTAAAACTCTGGAAAACATGTCTGAGGGGATAATCAAGGAAACTTTCATGGCCTTGCTAGTGATCTAGACATCCAAATACAAGAAGCTCAAAGATCACCTGGGAAATTAATCACAAAAAGATCATCATGTAAGCATAGTGTCATCAGGTTTGCTAAAGTCAAGACAAAGGAAAAAATCTTAAGAGCAGCAAGAAAAAGCATCAGGTAACCTATAAAGGAAAACCTACCAGATTACCAGCAGATTTATCTGCAGAAAACCTGCAAACTAGAATGGATTATGGCCCTATCTTTAGCCTCCTTAAGCAAAATAATTATCAGCCAAGAATTTTGTATCCAGCAAAACTAAGCTTCATAAATGAAGGAAAGATATAGTCTTTTTCAGACAAAGAAATGCTGAGAGAAGTCACTACTACAAAGCCAGTACTACAAGAACTGATGAAAAGAGTTCTAAATCATGAAAGGAATCTTCAAAATACACCAAAATAGAACCTTATCAAAGCATAAATCACACAGGACCTATAAAACAAGCACACACACAAAAGGTATTCAGGAAACAAATAGCATGATGAACAGAATAGTGCCTCACATCTCAGTATTAACATTGAATGTAAATGGCCTAAATGCACCACTGAAAAGATACAGAATGGCAGAATAGATAAGAATTCACCAACCAAGTATCTGCTGTCTTCAAGAGACTCAGCTAACACATAAGGACTCACATAAACTTAAAGTAAAGGAATGGAAAATATATTCCATGCAAATGGATATCAAAAGTGAGAAGGCGTAGCTATTCTTACATCAGATGAAACAAACTTTAAAGCAATAGGAGTAAAAAAGACAAAGAGGGACATTATATAATGATAAAAGGACTAGTCCAACAGGAAAATATCACAATTCTGAAAATATATGCACCTAACGTATGCACTGGAGCTCCCAGATTTATAAAATAATCACTACTCGACCTAAGAAATGAGATAGATGGTAACACAATAGTAGTGGGGGACTTTAATACTCCACTGACAGCACTAGACTGGTCATTAAGACAAAGTCAACAAAGACACAAGGGACTTAAACTATACTCTAGAACAAATGGACTTAACAGATATTTACAGAACATTCTACCCAGCAACTGCAGAATATATATTTTGTTCATCAGCACATGGAAACTTCTCCAAGATAGACCATATAATGGGCCACAAACCAAGACTGAAAAATTTTTTAAAAATCAAAATTATATCAAGTACTCTCTCAGACCACAGTAGAGTAAAATTGGAAATCAACTCTGAAAGGAACACTCAAAACCATGCAAATACATGGAAATTAAATAACCTGCTCCTGAATGAGCATTAGGCCAACAATGAAATCAAGATGGAAATTTAAAAATTCTTTGACCTGAATGATAATAATGATACAACCTATCAAAACCTCTGGGATACCGCAAAAGTGGTGCTAAAAGGAAAGTTCATAGCTTTAAAGGCCTACATGAAAAAGTCTGAAAGAGCACAAATAGACAATGTAAGGTCACACCTCAAGGAGCTAGAGAAACAAGAACAAACCAAACTCAAACCCAGCAGAAGAAAAGAAATAGCAAAGACCAGAGCACAGTTAAATGAAATTGAAACAAAAGCAATACAAAAGGTAAATGAAACAAAAAGCCAGTTATTTGAAAAGGTAAATAAAATTGATAGACCATTAGTGAGATTAACCAAGAAAAGAAGAGAGAAGATCCAAATAAGCTCCATTAAAAACAAAACAGGAGATACTACATCTGATACCACAGAAATAAAAAAGATTATTCAAGTCCACTATGAACACCTTTACACACATAAACTAGAAAACCTAGAGGAAATGGATAAATTCCTGGAAACGTACAGCCCTCCTAGATTTAACTAGGAAGAAATAGAAACTCTGAATGGACCAATAACAAACAGCAAGATTGAAATGGTAATAAAAAAAATTGCCAACAAAAAAAAGTCCAAGACCAGGTGGATTCATGGCTGAATTCTATCAGACATTCAAAGAAGGACTGGTACCAATGCTATTGACACTATTCCACAAGATAGAGAAAGAGGTAATACTCCCTAAATCATTCTATGAAGCCAGTATCACCCTAATACCAAAACCAGGAAAGGACATAACAACAAAAAAACTACAGATGAATATCCCTGATGAACATAGATGCAAAACTCCTCAACAAACTACTAGCTAACCAAATCCAACAGCATATCAAAAAGATAATCCACCATGATCAAGTGGGTTTCATACCAGAGACACAGGGATGCTTTAACACATGCAAGTCAAAAGATGTGATACACCACATAAACAGAATTAAAAACAAAAATCACATGATCAACTCAATAGATGCAGAAAAAGCATTTGACAAAATTCAGCATGGTTTTGTGATTAAAATCCTCAGCAAAACTGGCATAGGAGGAACATACCTTGATGTAATAAAAGCCATCTATGACAAACCCACAGCCAACATAATACTGAATGGGGAAATGTTGAGAGAATTCCCCTTGAGAACTGGAACAAGACAAGGATCCCTACTTTTACCACTTCTATTTAACCTAGTATTGGAAGTCCCAGCTAGAGCAATAAGACAAGAGAAAGAAATAAAGGCCATCCAAATTGGTAAAAAGGAAGTCAAACTGTTGCTGTTTGCCAATGATATAATCATATACCTAAAAACCCTAAAGACTCATCCAAAAGCTCCTAGAACTGGTAAGTGAACTCAAAGTTACAAGATACAATGTTAATGTACAGAAATCAGTAGCTCTGCTATACACCAACAGCAACCAAGTTGAGAATCAAATCAAGAATTCACCCCCTTGTACATCAACTGCAAACAAGATAAAATAACTTAGGAATATACCTAACCAAGGAAGTGAAAGACCTCTACGAGGAAGACTACAAAACACTGCTTAAAGAAATCATAGGCAGCACAAACAAAGGGAAACACTTCCCATGCTTATGGATGGGTAAAATCAATACTGTGAAAATGGCCATACCGCCAAAAGCAATCTACAAATGCAGTGCAATTCCCTTCACCATACTACCATCATTCTTCACAGAAGTAGAAAAAACAATCCAAAAATTCATATGGAACCAAAAAAGAGCCCACACAGCCAAAGCAAGACTAAGCGAAAAGGACAAATCTGGAGGCATCACGTTACCTAACTTCAAACTATACTATAAGGCCATAGTCACTGAAACAGCATGGTACTGATATAAAAATAGGCACATAGACCAATGGAACAGAATGGAGAAGCCAGAAATAAAGCCAAATACTTACAGCCAATTGATCTTCAACAAAGTGAACAAAGTGGGGAAAGCACATCCTATTCAACAAATGGTGCTGGGATAATTGGTAAACCACATGTAGAAGAATATAACTCGATCCTCATCTCTCACCTTATACAAAAATCAACTCAAGATGGATCAAAGACTTAAAACTAAGACCTGAAACAATAAAAATTCTAGAAGATAGCATCAGAAAAAACCTTTCTAGCCATTGGCTTAGGCAAAGCATTTATGACCAAGAACCCAAAAGCAAATGCAACAAGAACAAAGGTAAATAGATGGAACTTAATTAAACTAAAAAGCTTCTGCACAGCAAAAGAAACAATCAGCAGAGTAAACAGATAACCCATAGAGTGGAAGAAAATCTTTACAATCTGTACATCCAACAAAGGATTAATATCTAGAATCTATAAGAAACTCAAACCAATCAGCAAAAAATAAAATAAAATAAAATCCCATCAAAAAGTGGGCTAAGGACATGAATAGACAATTCTCAAAAGAAGATATACAAATGGTTAACAAGCATATGAAAAAATGCTCAACATCATTAATGGTCAGGGATATAAAAATCAAAACCACAATGCGATACCACATAACTCCTGCGAGAATGACATAATACAAAATTTTTTAAAAAAATAGATGTTGGTGGGGATGTGGTGAAAAGGGAACACTTTTACACTGTTAGTGGGAATATAAACTAGTACAACCACTATGGAAAATGATGTGGAGATTTCTTGAAGAACTAAAAGTAGATCTACAGTTTGATTCAGCAATCCCACGATTAGGTGTCTACCCTGAGCAAAACAAGTCATCATGCAAAAAAGATACTGGCAAGTCATTAAAAGAAAAAGATACTTGCACACGCATGTTTATGGCAGCACAGTCTGCAACTGCAAAAACATGAAAGCAGCCCAAATGCCCATCAATCGATGAGAGGATAAAGAAAATGTGATGGTTGGATGTGGTGGCTCACGCCTGTAATCCCAGCACTTCGGGAGGCCAAGGCAGGCGGATCATGAGGCCAGGAGAACAAGACCATCCTGGCTAACATGGTGGAACCCCATCTCTACTAAAAATACAAAAAATTAGCCAGGCATGGTGGCACGTGCCTGTAGTCCCAGCTCCTTGGGAGGCTGAGGCAGGAGAATCACTTGAACCCAATCGTTTCCCAATGGTAAATTGATGGCACACATAAATTAGAAGAGAGAGAGTCATGAGATGCAATGACCTTCTGCCTAGTAATGCAACCAGTTGGAGGTGACCTCTGAGAGTGGAAATGAGAGAAATAAATATCCCAACTTCACTTTCCTACCTCTCCTCATCTCCTGCTATGGCCTCCCATTGACTGACCCTGAAGGAAACTAGACCCAAGGGATCTGATGATAAGGTCCCTAGAGGTTGGCTTTCCACAAGTGCAATCACAGACATTTGTTTTTTTTAATTTATTTTTATATTCAAGTTATGCAAAATATTTTGTATCTCCTCATTCAGAATACTGGGAGAAAGCCTTACATTTGAGGCCGCCTTATGTTCAGACATACGTAGTTTATAAAGAACTCCGGAGAAAATGACAGATGACTAGAAAATTAGATAAATGATATAAGCCAGCAGTTCAAAGAAGAGGCTAACAAAATAAACAATAAACAATAAAAGGATGTTTACCTAATAACCAAGGAAAAAATTAAAATGAGATATCATTTCATTCCCATTTGATTGACAAACATCAAAAAGTTGGAAAGTATTGTCAAGTATGTGTATAAAACAGATCTTACCACCATTGTTAAGAGTATCAAGGTTGTTGATACTCTCATCACTTGTTGAGACATTTGCTAATGTCTAATAAAGTCACAGTTTAAGACCCACTTGATCTAGATCTAAGTTGATGTAGATCTGGAACCTCTTGCTCATATGCACAGGAAGATATGTAAAATATGTTCATTGCTATATGTTTGCAATAGTGAAACCTGGAAATAATATGATGTTAGTCAATAGTGAAATTGATAAGATGTGGTTTATTCCTGTGTTGGAAAATAACAGCAGTTAAAACAGACCAAAGCAATACACATCAGTATGGAGAAATCTTTGAATCAAAGGTGGAAGAAGAAAAGCAAGTTTCAAAATGATTCATATTATAGATAGTAAAAGAACATAAATTAAGCCTAAAGCAATTCTATATGTTGTTTTTATATTCATAAATATAGCAAAAGTATAAAAGCTTGGACCAGAAGGGACATGCCAAATTCCTCTTAGTGGCTGCCTCCAGGTAGGAAGGGACGGGAATGGGACTGGATGAGTGAAGTAGCAGGAACAAGTACAATGTCTCAGTTTGAAGTACTTGAATGTTTGTTTGTTTAAATTCTGATTTGATTTATACTCAGGTCCTTTTATGTCTGAACACATTTCCAAGAATTTCAACTACAGACATCATAGTTGCTTACTATTTGGGGGACAAGTGGAGATTTGTGTTACTAGTTTTGTAATTTTGAGGGCTAGTTATAAAATTGTTGACTGGAGTAATCATACCCATGTTCTATATTTTATTACTCCATTAATCTATAGTTCAGTGGGAGGACATTTACACTGGATCTTAGCCAAAAGATCTAGAAGTGATGTAGGAGGACTTTTAAATGGAAGACTTTGATCCCCAGCTAATGGAGTGATGGGAAGACAAATGAACAAGTCATGCATATGGCTAGCTGATAAAAGATTATTTAAAACTAACGAGGCTTTTTTTCCCCTACCAATTTGAAGTTACATGCTTCTAAGATGAAAACAGTGTATGGGAATAGAATGAAAAACAGGAGCGACTTTCCAATTTGTATTTTCAATTGTATTGTGGCATCTATAAGCATCATTAATAAGCAGAAACCAAACAAATTAATTTTAAAATTAGCATCTACCACTGTTAATGATCTATGTCACTTACTTTTGTCCCAATTCCCTGTACATTTGTTGCTTTCTGTTATACGTGAGCTACGTTGTTCTCTTCTAGAGAACAACTCAGTTAAGTTCTCTGAGACCTCATCTTGAATTGAATCCTTTCCATCTCTCCTGTTCCTCTCTAATTGCATTGACCATCGCTGTATGTAAATTTATCATGCTTTGTTTCCCATCTCTTTAGGAAGTTTTAGTCTTATGAAAATTTTACAAATTAACCTCAACGGTATTTTCCATCTCTGAATACTTTCTGATCTCCTCCCATTTAAACTACTATTATAATTATTGCATTGCCTTGGTTGTATTCTATTTGTACATGCTACCTTGAGTGCATTAACAAACATTTATAGCAGCTCCCAAGAATACCTTATATTATCACAGGGAAAGAAGTACTAATATAATATTCACTAATGGATTTTCAACCAATTTCTATTCTAGAAATTTCTCCAATGTCTAGTCAACCCATACTTCTCTTTTACACTTCTGCCTATTCAACAGACCATTTGGATGTCTCTGAGAACCTGAAACTCAATATGTTGAAGACACAACTAACATAATCACCCTCAAACCTGCTCTTCCCCCTGTATTTTCTTATTAGTTAACAACACCTCTATCCATGAGAATGTGCAAGCTAACTGTTATTCTCAAAGCTGGATTTTCTTTCCTTATTTCTCACATCCAGTTTTCTTCCAGGGTTTGTCAATTTTGTTTTCTACATATTCCATACATCTGTCTGAATTCAAGCCATATACAATCACTGGCCATTTGGACCACTGCAGTAGATAATTTATCGGTCTCCCTCTGCTTTCTCTGGTGGTAATTCTTCAATGTGTTCGATACACTGCAACCAAGGAGAGCATTTCAAAATGCAAGTGCAATAACCTCAGACACACCCAAACTCTCTATTCCTATTTGCTTTAAACCCTGTCGTTAGGCTAAATACCAAAATCTCTTACATGGCCTGTGATGTCATGTAAGATCTGTCTCCTATTCCCCTAATGCCCTCTGCTTCCGCCACACTATTATTACGTAATATTATTTTCCCTTTGTTAATGCCTGGATTGCCTTATGTGACACCTCACTCCATCTGATTGAACCTTACTCTTCTTTCTGATTTCTTCTCCCTTGCCACTTCCTTAGGGAAGTGTTTCCTGAACTTACTTAATTGGTCAAATCTTCCTATTAGTTCTCAGAGCACTTGGTACTTAATATCCTTTTTAGCACATAACACAGGTCTAATGTTACATTTATTTGATTCAAGTATTTCTCCCTCTAGACCTGTACTGTCTAATATAGTAGCTACTAGCTATATGTAGCTATTTAAATTAATTAAAATTAAATAGAATGGAAAGTTTTGTTGCCTAGTCACACCAGACGCAATTCAAGTATTCAAGAGCCACATGCGACTAGTGGCTATCATACTGGGCAGCAGAGAATAAAGAACATTTCCACCACTACGGGAAGTGCTGCCGTGCACTCGACTGTCAGCTCTTCAAAGTCAGATACTGGCCCTTTCCTTTTCTGTCTCGTCTTTCTGTCTGCCTTTCTGATTATTTTGTTTTATTTATTTAGTTAGTTAGGTAGTTATTTTGTCTTTGTGTCTTTGCCTTGCCGTTGGATTCCAAGTGCCTAGCAACATAGCTGGCCCAAAGACAGTCCTTCAAAACATTTGTTAAACAAATTTTAAAAAAATGAGTTAATGAATGAGCACCTCAGAGCCGTGTGGGGACAATGTAGAATAGCCAAGAATGCCCCAAATTGTGAAAATTTTCACCAGGGCAGGTATTGGCAAACCACTGTTCCTTGAGGCCTCAGCACTATGTGCTTCTCGCATACTCAGTTATTGACATGCCTACACAACGTGTGTTTCGCTATCTCTAAACTATATTTGGCAAGACATGGTCAGGAGATCCTTCATGAACACTTTGTAAAAGGGTGTGCTTTGTGGAAGTAAAAAAGTACCTGATTGAAGCACTGGATGTGCCAGCAGATGTTTATCAGTTTTTGGAAGCGAATGGTTGTCATGTCTTAGATGTGTTCTTATGCTTAAGGGAATATGCCAAATTATGTGAGGGATCCTGTTTCTTATTTTACTTTAATTTTATTTTTACTGAAGTGAAGAGTTAATGAAGTATGATCTAAGAAACAATTCAGAGGGGCTCTGATTTCATGGAAACCCATGTTAAAGCTGAAAAACACCACAAAGGGCTTTAATGTTTTGACTGAGGGGCTGGCAAATTGTGGTCTATGGGCTAAGTTTAGCCCAGTGTCTGTTTCTATAAATAAAACTTTATTGGAAAAAGCCACACCTGTATTTTTTTTTTTTTTTCATCTATGGCTGCTTTCACCCAGCAAAGGCAGAGTTTAGTAGCTGGCACAGAGACTGTATAGCCACAAAACCTGTAATATTTACTACCTGGCCTTTTACAGGAAAGTTCACCCACCCCTACTTTAAATCCTACCGGATCAAATGTGACTTGCATTGTTTGAGCTGTGAGTAATTTGTGGGCACAGCTGACAAAATGGTCACTATGATCAGTTGTTTTCTTGATCATACACCCTAACCTCTGCCCCAAATAGATTTTTTTTTTTTTTTTTTTTTTTTGGACAGACTCACTCTGTTGCCCAGGCTGGAGTACAATGGCACAATCTTGGCTCACTGCAACCTCCACCGCCTCCCAGGTTTAAGCAATTCTCGTGCCTCAGCCTCCTGAGTAGCTGGGATTATAGGCACATACCATCACACTCGGCGAATTTTTGTAATTTTAGTAGAGACAGGGTTTCACCATATTGGCCAGGCTGGTCTTGAACTCTTGATGTCAGGTGATCCACCCATCTTGGCCTCCCAAAGTGCTGGGATTACAGGTGTGAGCCATCACACCTGGCCCCAAATAGATTTTTAAAATTCAAAATCATAAAGAAATTACAGAGCTGGCCTTTCTTTTTGAAGCAGCTAGGTGATTTTCCGGCCAGGAGATAAAGACATTGACAGCAGAGTGTGAAGGAAAATGCCCCTTGCCATGATGCTGTGTGGGTTGAGAACCTTAAGGTGTTGGTACCAGAGAAATGGAAGGTTGGCCAGAAAAAAAGACAATGGGTCATGAAACAAGTGCCTTGCTTCCAGAATAGGAGAATAAGTTGGGCTCTGAACAAAGCCTCAGAGAACAAAACAGGAGACAAGAGGCTCTGAAAGTGAGGCATGATGTGGGTGAGCTTCAAAACAAAGGGGGACGCGCAGACAACTCAAACTCTGTGAATGGAGAGAACTGCATGGATCAGGGCAATTGGTGGAACCTGATTTCAACAGCTGTGTTCCGAGTGGGAGAAATTAGCTCAGGAAAATGATATGAACGCTTTCCAGGGAAGCCCAGTCAGGAGTCAAAGGGCAATACGGAGCTTAGGTTTGAAGTAGATCTTAGGGTAGACCGGGTGTAGATAGAAGCAGAATCTATTGGCAGGAGGGTGGTGGGGAGGGCAGCAGAGCTAGCTGGCTTGAGCCTCACATTTAGACTTTAATCTTACCTCCATATGAAGCTACATATTAAGTTACTTAGCAACACCAGCAAGTTTGAAAGAAAACAATGAAATTCAAACTTCAAAAAAATTTCTTGTATCCCTACTTTTTAATGTATTTGTATATAGTATTTGAAGACCCACAAAAAAATCCAAGTGACCAGTTAGATAGCATAAACTCTGGAGCCAGACTGCTTTTGTTCATATCTTGATTCTGCCATTTATTAGCTGTTAGACCTTGGGCAAATTACTTAACCTCTCAATGCCCTAATTCACTCACTTACGAAATGAAGATAATAATCATACCACTTCATAGAGTTGTGAGGACTATTTGAACTTAATCTGTGAAGTGCTTGGAATTGTTCCTGATACACATTGAGTGCTTTGGAGTTTATTAGATATAGTGACCTCTCTCTCAACCTGAGATGCCCTGGCTAAAAAAATCAGCTACAAACAAGTTGTGTAGGACGCATCTCCAATGGACTATGTAAATTCTATTAAAGAATTTGCGTCCTTTAAATAAATGGCTGTTTAGTGTAGTGGAGGGATATTCTTGGTTTTAGGAATTTTTTTCCATTGAACAGATTGTATGTCTGTGTGGAAGCTTCATTTCATTGATCTTAATTCCTGCCTTGCAAAAGAACATAACACTGAGTAGAAAAGAAAGTGAAATAATTGGTAAAGGTGAAGGAAACAACAAACAAAAAAACCTTTTTTAGTAGTTCTAAAATATACATAATATAAAATTACTATCTTAATGATTTTTAAATGTACAATTCAGTAGCGTTAAGTATATTCACATTCTTGTGCAACCAATCTACAGAAGTCATTTTATCTTGCAAAACTGAAACTCTATATTCTTTTTTTTTTTTGAGACAGAGTCTCGCTGTGTCGGTCACTCAGGCTAGAGTGCAATGGTGCCATCTTGGCTCACTGCAACACTGCAACCTCTGCCTCCTGGGTTCTAGCGATTCTCTTGCCTCAGCCTCCCGAGTAGCTGGGATTATAGGTGCCTACTACCATGTCCAGATAACTTTTGTATATTTAGTAGAGATGGAGTTTCGCCATGTTGCCCAGGCTGCTCTTGAACTCCTGACCTCAGATGATCCACCTCCCTCAGCTTCCCAAAATACTGGGATTATAGGCATTAGCCACTGCGCCAGGCCCTGAAACTTTGTATTCATTAAACAGCTCCCTATTTACCCCTCCCCCTGACCCCTGGTAAGGACCATTTTACTTTCTTTTTATGATTTTGACTACTCTAGATATCTCATATGAGTGGAATCATACAGTATTTGTCTTTTTGTGACTGACTTATTTCACCTTGCCTAATGTCCTCAAGGTTCATTCATATTGTAGCAAGTGTCAGAATTTTCTCCCTTTTAAAGGCTAAATAATATTCCTTTGTATGCATATACCCCGTTTTGTTATCTGTTCATCCATCAATGGATTCTTGAGTTGCGTCCTTCTTTTTGCTCTTGTGAACATGCTGCTATGAACATGGGTATGCAACAGTCAGGTGTCTTTATGACATTCTTCTATGACATGGCCTCCTTGCCCCCTTACTCCCAGAATAGGAGAATAAGTTGGACTTTGAACCAGGTAGACCTGGATTACAACCCTGGTTTCACCTCTTATAGGTTACGCAGTCTTGGGCAAGTTACTTCTCTGAGCTAGTTTTATTTATGTGTAATAGTGATGTTTAAATAGAGTTGTTTTAGGAGTTAAAAGAAACTTCATGTGAAACCATTGAATGATGTTTGATACATGGTAAAAATTCAGTAAATTGATGTCTCTCTTTTCTTCTCAAACGTGCCATCTCTTCTTCTCTGATCAGTTATGCATAGCTCCTTCCTTTATTTTCACTTTACTACAAGGAGAGCCACAAACATATCCATGAGGTCCGAAGTTGGCTTGCACTGTCAACACTAAAAAAATAAATTTCCTTCCAGTAGAGGATACCAGTAGAGTTGATCCAACCTTGCTTAACTCAACAAATTTTACTTAGAAGTTTAGGGCTCTTTTGAAAGAGCACTGACATATTCAAGAAGTCTCGTGTCCTATCTTAAAGGTGTATTTCTTGAAAGACAACAATTATGTTTGTTTGTTTGTTTGTTTGTTTGTTTGTTTTTTCAAAAGCAGTTTCAGGTATTTGAATTCAATTAAGCGTAAACTTTGAGGGAGTTCAAATTTGACCCACATATACTCTGTAATGCCTAACTCAATTGGGCCCACTTGTTTGACCTTTATCATAGTAAAGGAAACCTGACCTTTATGTGTTCATATTGGCAGCAAGCATTTTATTTCATTTCCCTTGTGAAAATGGTGTCATTGAGATAAATGCCTTTTTGTATTACATCCTAAGGAATAAACAGTATAGTGGCTATACCAGTAATGAGCTGCTTACTTAAACTCAATTTAGTTGTTTAAATATTTTAAAATTAACAAAAATATTTTAAAAATATTGGAAAGACTACCGAAAGAATTTTTAATTTTAGATCTTGCCGAAACACTATAAAGAAAAAAGGGGCTAGATTCACTCAGCTCAAAAAATTGTTTAATGATTATTTTGTCTTGAGATAAAAAATTGAGAGAATAACTTGAACTTTGATTAAGAAAAATAACTTACAATCAAAAAATTTTGGTAGAGACAACATAAATATTGAATGGATGAGTACAAATGATTCTTGTTCTTTAAAATCTCCCTTTGGCTTGGGGAAAGGCCCATCCAGCTTGCTCCAACCACCTCCAACACCCATACGTGCCACACAGGGGCCTGAGGGGGGCATGCTATGGCTACAGCCACCACTGACATTATGCATGCCACTCAGAAACCTGGAGACCTGCCCACCTGCCTAGCCAATTACTACCACTGCTGGTACCTGAGCAAGCCACCTGGACACCAAAGATTGGTTTTCATTACCACCAGTGCCCATGTATGCCACCTGGGGGCCCAAGGACTGGCATTCCTGGCCCACCACTATTACCACTGGTACCCAAGGACTGGTCCATTTGGTGTCCTTTTCCCAGCGAAGCCTCACCACAGCCTTCACTAACAGCCACACCTAAGCCAATGAGGAACTCATATACACCACTGTGCTGGTTACAGAGAAATTATATGGAGACTACACTACTGCCCTCACCCAGAATCAGAGCCAAAGCACCTCACCCAACCAACACTATAGATACATCTATAGAAAAAAGTTTTTTCTTATAAAGTCAATCTGTAAAATTAGAAAAAGCAACCGTTACACCAGATGCACAGATAGCAACAGAAGTACAAAAGAGAATCATGAAAAGGCAAGAAAACATGACATCTCCAAAGGAACACAATAATTCCCTAGCAACGGATTCCACCAGAAAGAAAATATATGAAATGGCTGAAAAAATCAAAATAATAATGTTAAAGAAACTCAGTGAGATACAAGAGAACACAGATGAACAATGCAAATAAATCAAGAAATCAGTTCACAATCTGAGAGAGACAGATACCATAAAAAACAAATCCTAGACATGAAAATTAAATGAACAAAATAAAAATATATTTGGGGAGATAACATGATCGCTTCTGAGCTCTGGGAGTGCCCTATTTCTCACTTAATGTGACCTACCCCTCATTCAGCCGAATAAATTGGAGCCTAAGAAGATAAATTGACCTGCTTTAGTTAAAGGAAACAATTAACCATTTTTTTGTGTGGTGGTGGTACAAATACTCTATAAATACCCATATCTTATTGAATTAGAGATAGTTCATACACTGGTGACTTCAGGAGTACTTGCCCTTTCCAAGATCACCAGTGATCACGTTGTGCCTAAGTCCAACGAACGCTTTTTGGTGATACTTTGTTAGCGATCTCTGGACCGTTTGTCACTGGACACTCTTTCATTTAAAACTTCTGGATCCTTGGGTGGCACCACATCCTCCTGGATTTTTTCCATATTTTTCCAGCCAGTCTCTCTGTCTCTTTTTTGGGCTCTATCACCTTATTTATTTTCTGTTTTGGTTCTTCCTAAGGTTCTGCCCATGCTTTCTGATCTTACAATCCTTCATATACTCTTTCCAAACACTCCAATCCATTGCTATGACTACTTTCTATCTGTAAGTTGATAATTCTTAAGCATGTATCTCAAGCCCAGATCTCTCACCTGAATTCCAAGCCCTCATTTTCTGCTTGGCTTTTCCATGTGAGCCTTAAATTCAATAAACACAAAACTGAAATTGTCATCTTTTCTCCCCATCCTCAAACTACACTCCCCAAATCTCTTCCTCCTTAATTCCCTATTTGCTTGGCACCACGAGGTTCACCTTTAATTTATCCCTCACATTCTGTTGAACATTTTTTTTAACATCCTTAATTTCTTCCTCACTATCCCCACTACTATTAGGATAAAGGACCATTCTTTCCAGCCTGGATCATCAACCTACAAAAATCTAATTGACAGTCTTGCTTTTGTTTTTGCCTACTCCTAATCACTATCCGTATAAGACCCAGGGGGAATCTTACTGAGGGAAAAATCCTAATACTACCACTTTCCTGTAAAATAAATATTCTTT
The DNA here is from genome assembly GCF_007565055.1 of Rhinopithecus roxellana. Lineage (NCBI taxonomy): Eukaryota > Metazoa > Chordata > Mammalia > Primates > Cercopithecidae > Rhinopithecus > Rhinopithecus roxellana. Next base: position 21,672,841 of record NC_044549.1, on the reverse strand, counting down.
GAGCACTTCCCATCACTTGAAGGATCAAGTCCAAACTCCTGCACATGGCACAAGGCCTTTTGTTTGTTTGTTTGTTTAGATGGAGTTTCACTCTTGTTGCCCAGGCTGGAGTGCAATGGCACAATCTTGGCTCACTGCAACCTCCGCCTCCTGGGTTCAAGTGATTCTCCTGCCTCAGCTTCCCAAGTAGCTGGGATTACAGGCACGTGCCATCACGCCTGGCTATTTTTATTTTTATTTTTATTTTTAGTAGAGACAGGGTTTCACCATGTTGGCCAGGCTAGTCTTGAACTCCTGACTTCAGGTGATCCATCTGCCTCGGCCTCCCAAAGTGCTGGGATTACAGGCATGAGCCACTGCACCCAGCCAAGGCCTTTTATAATCTACAGCTAGTCTTTCCATTTCTTTTAGTATTGTAGAATTTTTTCCACTCTCCCCTTACATCTGTTTCTTAGCATTTCAAAATACTCTCCTTTCTTTGAACTTGACATGTTCTTTTTTGCTTTTGTTTAAAACCATGGATGTTTTGCTCTCTGGTATGTTCCCACTTATTTTTGAAATGCTAGCTCAGATGTAATCTCCTTCTGTGGTCCTTCTCCCTCCTCAGTCTGATTGGTATCCTCTGTGGTGCCCTTGGCATCCTGTGCTCATCTCATCTCAGTACATCTATTCTGTGGGAATTCAAACGTTGCTGGTGATTCTTTGGAGGGTAGCTTGATAATAACTAGTAAAGCCAAATATGTGTATACTGTTTGGCCAGTAAATTGACAATTCTGGTTCATACTTCAAAGAATCCATAGCAAATCTACATAGAAGAAATGTATAAAAATAACTATTATAGCTGTGTGTAATAGCAAAAACAATGAAACAACCGGAATGTTCAACAAGAAAAGAGAAGAAATTGTGGCAAAGTCATCCCCTGGAATACTATACAGCAGTTAAAATGAATCAACTAGAGTTGCCAGTATCAACATGGGTATATATAAAAAACATAATGTTCAGCAAGAAAAACAAGTTTCAGAATAATACGATTTGATGCCATTTATAAAATTAAAATCATGTAAAACTTTATAGGTTTGAAAATATTTGGTAAATGTATTAAGAAATGCAGGGAGGGGCTGGGTACAGTGGCTCACGCCTGTAATCCCAGCACTTTGGGAGGCCGAGGCGGGTGGATCATGAGGTCAGGAGATCGAGACCATCCTGACTAACACTGTAAAACCCATCTCTACCAAAAATGCAAAAAATTAGCCGGGCATGGTGGCAGGCGCCTATAGTCCCAGCTACTTGGGAGACTGAGGCAGGAGAATGACGTGAGCTCGGGAGGCAGAGTTTGCAATGAGCCGAGATCGCACCACTGCACTCCAGCCTGGGCAACAGAGCGAGACTCTGTCTCAAAAAAATAAATAAATAAATAAATTCAGAGAATATAAACACTAAATTCAGAATAAGAGTTCCTTCTAGGAAAGGAAGAATAATGAATAATGTTTTATTTAAAGTAAACTGGAATCTTCCCTCCATATCTGTGGGTTCTGCATCTATGAATTCAACCAATTATGGAGTGAAATACTTGGGAAAAAAATTTCACAAATTTCCAAAAAGCAAAGCTTGAACTTTCCACACGCAATACTATGTCGAATCCACACAAATGAAGTGATGTGTAAGCACTGTGTTTGGTATTATAAGTAATCCAGAGATTACTTAAAGTATTGGGGGAATGTGTGTAGTTTATATGCAAATATTAAACCATTTTAGATAAAGGACTTGTGCATTTGCAGATTTTGGTATCTGTGTGGGGTCCTGGAACCAATCACCCATGGACAACAAGGGATGACTGTGCAATAGAGACTTAATTACTTTGCCAAACAAATGATACAAATTAAGCACACTTCTAGTAGTACAGAAGTAGGACAGAAAAAGAATAGGAATAAATTGTCAAAATTGGGATTGAAATAGTAAAAATAAAAATGCAGTTTTGGAAGGGATAAGGATCAGAGCAAACGCAATGCCTTATGTAATTATGGGTGGGTACATAAACAATTTTTGTTTTGGCTGATTCACAAAGACCTGTCTTGGCTCTCTCTGCTATTAGAAAAAGTGTTGAAAACACTGTTTATTCCGATTTCCTGGGTATGCCCTACTTTAATGGGTTCGTGTAAACAAGTTCACTGGCATTTTCAAGGGGAGCTGTGATACCAAGGCAGCATGTGATGAAATTCCACCACGTCTCTCTGTTCATTCATTCCTTTTCTACCTGACCTTTAAGTATTTTAGTTTGTCATGACTCCATCCTCTTAATACTTTACGTTCCTTTCCCAAGTGATTGCATCTATTTCCACATTTAAGTCCCAAGCCCAGATGATAGCTCCTCGGAGTGATCTCAAATACTCAACTGCTCACTCAACATCCCACTGGATGTCTCATGGGCAACTCAAAGTCAAAGTATAATATGAATTCATGCTTTCCATGCCCCATCCTCAAATGTACTTCTGCTGTGTTTTCCTCCCCAGGGTACAGTGTGACCATCCAGCCAACCTACTGGAAATCTAGGAGTCATTTTTGACACCCCTCTCCCTTATCTTTTATATCCAATGCATCACTAGGTTCTGTTGATTCTACCTTGTAGACATATCCCAAGCGCATTGACTTTCATACAAATTCATTGCTACTCTTATTTTTGTTTTCTGGCCTTTGCATTCTCACTGTCTTCTCTATTTATCAGCTCCACCTCTTCCATCTATGTTTAATTAGCTTCCATTGCATGAAGCCACTCTCCATACTACATCTAGGGTGAACCCTTCAGAATGCAAATCTGAATAAAGCACGCTTGCCTAAAACATTTCCTTACTTCTTATGGCTCTTGGAGCCCATCCCAGAATCCCTCTCAAGCTCTTTCCATCTGGGAAGCTTCATCTCACTGCAGTCTTCTCCTCTTCTCACTCCTCAAATTCAGCTTCCAGCCACATGGCCTCCCTTTAGTTCTTCATATGTATTAGTCTCCTTCCCACCTCAGGGCTTTGCTACAAGCTGCTCTCTCTGCCAGAAAAAACTGACTCTCAGCCACCACTTCCCAATCCCTCCACCTAAGACGTGTCTCTTCATTGATTAGCTCTCAGCTCAAACATTACTTTCTCAAGAAAGGCTATCGTGACCACTTTAGCAGGGATTATAGGTTCTGTAATTGCACAACTCTGCACTTGTTGACAACATTTAACAAAAAAGGAATTAAAGATTCACATAATTGTCTGCTTGCTACATCAGACCATGAGTATGAAAGGAGTAGCACAGTGTTCACTGTTCCCTGCTGCGTCCCCAGCACCTGCCCAATGCACCTCAAGTCATGCCCGAATGAAAGGCTGGGCTTCTGAAACAGTTACAGAGAAGGAGGAAGGTTCAGTTTGTGCTCCCAGAAGCTACAAGGTACTACTTACTATTTGGAAACCAGTTCTTATTAGCATTTCAGAAAACTAGTCTGGAATAATTGTTTTCAATGGTTTTTAAACTAATGTGGACATTAATATGTAGATAAGTCTTCATTCTGTGCTTGTTTTCCTAAGCTAGAAGTAAATTCCCGTGAAAACAGATCAAATCCCTGTGCATACTAGATAAGTTCCGTTTCAGAGGCTGTGGATTTCAAGCTTGAGAATACCTCTTTAGAACTCTTCTGACCCCTCAACAAAATCCTTAGCCAAATAATATTAGTCATGGGCTTGTGCATGAGAAGAAAAAAGGACTGATTTTTCCCTTGAATGATGTGAATGTTGTGTCTTTGATATAGAAGGAGAATGAATTTTGGATTCAGATAGGTGTCAGATTCTCGATTCTATAACTTTGGCTAAGTTTTTAAAGTCACCCCAGGCATCATTTTCTTCATTTATATGGTTGAAATCATGGGACGATTTATAGAGATACCATAGATTTGCTGAGATAGCATTTGACAAGCTCTGAGCACAATGCTTGTTGCTGGTGGAGACTTAATGAATTCTAGTTCTTTTCACTTTTCTACCAGTAAATGTAAACTAGTCAGTTGTTTTGAATTGGGGCTCAGGGCCCCAGACAATTGAAATTAGAGTATTGACACTCTAAAACCTCCTCTTCTTAGAACATTTTCTTAGAAATTATTTTGATAGACTGAGATTGAATGCGAGGTTGTATGACCATAGTACATGTCAATTAAGCATACCTTGATGCATCTGGACAAAACTAATGGTAAAGCAAGAATAAAAGAGGAAATGTCATACGTAGGTAATTGCTAGCAATATACTACCTCGTTGTAAGGATGGATTGAAGCAAAGCCTGTCGTACCAGGGCTGGATGCCATTTGGTTATGACCTTTCTAGAATATGTCATTTGGTTATGACCTTTCTAGAATATGTCATTTGGTTATGACCTTTCTAGAATATGTCATTTGGTTATGACCTTTCTAGAATATGCCAGTAGATGTGTTCTGAGGAGAAGCTGGAAGAAGGACCAACGTGCATTTTCTTGGATTAGAGAATGGTTCATCCATCCCTCAGTCCATTCACTGTCATAAGTGTCTGAGTGTTTAGGGCATATCAGGCACTGTCCCAACAGCAAAACTCCAACAATAAACAAGAGGCAGCTCTGCTCTGGTGGATGGAAGGAGGACAGAGGAATAGGAGATGTGGGTTGATTATCGCTTATCTGAAATGCATGGGACCAGAAGTGTTTCAAGTTTCAGATCTTTGTGATTTGGGGATGTTTGTATTATACTTACTGATTCAGCATCCCTAATCCGAAAATCCAAAATCTGAAATGCTCCAATGAGTATTTTATTTGAGCTTCATACTGGTACTTGAAAAGTTTGACATTTTGCAGCATTTTGGATTTTCAGATAAGGGACATTCAACCTGTAATAAGCAAATATATATGAAGTCAGGTGGTGAAAAGTGAAACAACAAAAAACAATAAGAGGATAGAGAAGGTGTGTTTGTGTGCAAGTGTGTGTGTGTGTGTGTGTGGTGCACTCATATAATGTGGTTTGCAAAAGTCTCTGGAAGAGATAGTGGACTGAATGTCACAAGGAATCAAGCCTTGAAGGTCCCCAAGGGATGGGTTTCCAAGCAGAGAAGGCAGCGAGGACACCAAGCTTGAAGGTCCTAAGCTGCATGCCTGGTGTATCTGAGGAATGAGGAGAGAGCTGGTGCAGGGGAGCAGGAGGAGTAAGGTGAGTGGGAGGAGGTGAGGTCAGAGATGTCAGGGGGGCCAGTACACAGGAATAAGTATACAATGGATGAGATTTTGGCTTTGAACCCAAGAGAGATGGGAAGCCATGGGGGAATTTTGACCATAATCTTATTTTCCTGTTAACTGGCTTACTCTGGCAGCCTTTGTAGGACAGCCTGCTGGGATGAAAATAGCCTTCTTGTGGGCATGGGCAGAAACAGAAAGACTGATTAGGAGGCTGTTGCCAAAGCTAGATGAGAAGCATCTTTCCCTCAGTACTGATTGCTAAGTTGTTATATATACATGGCGTTCCTTCTCAGAAAACAAATTCTTTCTAGCGTCTACTGACTTCTGCATTAAACCAAGCCTGCTTCTCTTTACTTATCCTTTATTTCTCTGTATATACTACCCCTCAAATGCAAAGGCAAAGGCTTTAATTAGAATAATAATAATGGGTATGATGAAGAACAGTTGGGTTTTGGATCTTCTTCAATAATGGAGCTGACCAGATTTACTGGTGGACTACATGGTGGGTATGCTGGAAAGATGAACCCAGGATAGCCCTTAAGAATTGGGCCTCAGTAACTGGATGGGTGGAAGGGAAGACTAAAAGAGAGGCACATGCTGGGAACACTGTTGGGTCTTTTTCATTCTCGAAGAATCTTCTGTTCCAACATAGTTTTTAGAAGAAATCCTACCTTAGGCTTATCAGCCACCTACATCCTATGGTTTAGTTGACTGCTAAAGGCTGGTTCTGCAGGATGTAAGAAAATTGCCTGGCATGAAGGGTACTCTGAAATAGAAACTGGGAGGAGTGTAAAACGCAAATTCCACCTATCTGACTGCTTAGCCCAGGGCTAGCCCTATTTATTAAGAAACTTTTCTGACTGACTGTCTCCCTAGAGGTGCAAGGCTAGAGTAACAGCTGTAGGTGATTCCCAACTTGGCAAAGGTTGCAATCACCTTTAAGGCTCCAAAGTTGAATCTTGCACTTTTCCAAGTTTTGGTTAGTGGAAGCATAGAGCTGCTAGAGGGAAGGACTCAAAGAAGGTCACAGCTAGGAGAGACCTTAGCTAGAGTATAAATTAAAATTTAGAAAGAGGCATAAGGTCTGGAGAAGTTGTATGACTTCTGCAGGGAGCATGAGGAGTAGCACAGACAGGGTTAGAACCTGGGTTTCGAACTCCCAATCCAGTGCTGTTTTTGCTGTGCAATGCTGAAGCGAATATGAAAGTCCCACGTAGTCATTGACTTGGAACAAATCATCTTTTACTGTCAGGAGACTAGAGATCATTGTAATCTTCACCACACACTACTTTTAATCCATATTCATGAATCCCAAAAGATTTACCCTTAGGCAAAAACTGGAGTTTGGCTGCGTTTCTTGGTCTAAACAAACAAAGAATGGCAATAATAATCCTTGGTTTCCTCTGGGGATAGATTATTACTTTCACATTCTGGAAGCGATGGACTGCAAGTATAATGGTTGGAAAAGGACAGTGGTGTAATAAGCAGATGTTACTACCATGAATGTGGGGATAATTACAATTATTCTATGGATAACTACTATAAAAATAAGTTTGCAATATGTCCGTTTTCTTGCCTTATCGAACAGGCAGTTGAAGGCAAAATGACTTGATTTGAATTTCATCTGTATTTTTCACAATGCTGGAGGAATTGCTAAGGGGTAGTGAAAGATCCAAAGTAGACTGCAAAGTAGACTGCTGGAGAAAGAAAGAAAGGTGAAGCAAGCAGTCAGCTGCTGAAAGACTGACACTTGGTTGTTTCCACTGAAATGTTTTAAAAATCCAGGTGGGAGCTTGTGAAAAAGATTTTCTCTGATTACTACAGCATCATCACACCACATGTCAACAATAGTTATTGCTCACACAAGCTGTAGTCATGCTTTTAACTTCAAACTCTCTCTCTTTGCAAGTTCATTGAATCTAGACCTTACTAAGATTTAGGGACCCACTCAATTCTGTACCAGCTGGTTAGTAGCTGATGCTTTTTTTTTAGTAGGGCAAAGTTTTTCACATCTCTGTAGATTTCTTACCCTGGGATATTAGTCAGGGTTCCTCAGAGACATAAAACCAATAGGATAGACAGATGATTGATAGATAGATAGATAGATAGATAGATAGATAGATAGATAGATAGAAGAGGAAATTTATGATAGGAATTGCCTCATGTGATTATGGGGGCCAAGAAGCCCCACAATAATATAGATATATATGGGGAAATTCATTATAGGGATTGGCCTATGTGATTATAGAGGCTGAGAAGCCCCACAGTCTGTCATGTGCAAGGTGCAGAACCAGGAAAGCTGGTAGTATAATTCATTCTAAGTCCAAAGGCCTGAGAAAAAGGGGAGCTGATGGTATAAGTCCCAGTCTGAGTCTGAAGGCCTGAGAACCAGGATTATATATGTCCAAAGGCAGAGGAACTTGGATGTCTCAGTTCCACCAAAGAAAAAAAGCAAATTCACCTTTCTTCCACATTTATGTTCCATTTACATATTGGATTACCTCCACCCACCTTAGTGAGTGCAATCTTCTTTACTCAGTTTGCCCATTCGAATGCTAATCTCTCCCAGAAACACCCTCACAGACACACTCAGAAATAATGTTTTGCCAACAATCTGGGTATCCCTTAGCCCAGTCAAGTTGACACATAAAATTAACCATCACAGTCTGCTCCCTGTAAGCTTGGCACCCATATGAATCTCCTTAAACCATTCCTAACCTTCAAATAAAGACAAAAACAAGGCCATAATTCCACATACCATGATACGAGGATCCTGTGTACACAAGGAATACTAATCCTTTCCTCAGAAGAGAAGGTAAAGTCTTTCAGTGACATTTACTCTTCTGATACTCTACAGGTTACACTTGAATACTATGTACGAGTTACATACACACACATACACACACACACACACACACATATCCTACAAGTCACACTTGAATACTTTGACGTAAAATTAGCAATAGTTAAATACTGATATAAAGTTAATACATATCATCTTACATGATAAGGAAATAAGATCAGAAATAAAGCAAATATATTTGCTTAATATAGATCCATGTACACCCAAATATATTCATAACAAAATGAGAAGGAAATACTCATGAAATTACAATTCTCGTTTCTGTAACTGGTCATGTAGTTGTAACTGGTATTTATAGCTATCTTCTGCTACTACACATTCTGTATTTTCTTTGCCTTCAGCAAGGACCTCAGCTCATTGTGGCTCTTTACCTGTGGGGTGACCCAAACCTACGTTCCTGACCAGTCTGGGTCATTTGTAATCCTACCTGGATTGGGTAGTTGTAGTTTCCCATTGACCTTAATCACAGGGCATGGTAATACTAAAAGATGCCGTAAGGGATCTTCTGTATTTCAGACTTCTCTTCCTTATCTCTACTGGGGAGTAGTAGTCCTATTTACCCTTGGTAGTCAGGATCAATCACCGCAGCCAACATCATAACTCCCTTCTTGGCTGTTGACTCAGAGGCATGAGGAGCCCAAAGTGGCAGTCTCAACTTCTAGTTTAATGGAAGTATTGTTGTATCTCCTGTTGGAAGTATTCTTACCTCTGGGACTAAGACGTCTAAGCCAACAGAGCATAAAGTCTAATGAACAGGAAGCATACATTTTGTTTGTGGGTTACTACGAGTGAATAGGAAATGGTGCCTCTCCCGTCTCCACCCCTTGATACCTGGACCTGTGACTTCTGGCTCTGAGAGAAAGAGTACCATATATTGGATGCTGATTCAGAGCATATACAGCCTCCTGGAGGGCCTTGTACAAGCCTTGCAAGGTATTGCCATCTAACTGGTATTATAACTGAGTGTTCAAAAAGACCATTCCACCATCCTGTCAAGCTAGTGGCTTCAGGATGGTGTGGAATGTGGCAAGATCAGTGAATTCCATGAGCATGAGATCACTGCTGTACTTTTTGTGTGTTCTAGAATAAAATATTTTAAAAATTTCATCCTGGCTTATTGCTATGAGTTCTTCTGTCTGTGGTTATTAAGACTAATCCCCAAGGAATCAGGAAGAGTCAATCCTTCCTTAGAAGCTGAATGCTGAATCTCTGATTATTAAAGACATTGGACTATTTCTTTAGGAAGCGATGTGACTCTGTTATTTTTCTCCTTGATCTGACAGTATCTGTGGGAAGAGCACAATGAATTGCATAAAACAATTAACAGATTGAATTTCAGTGATTTTCTGCTCTGTTATATCTAGCTATACTTTATTCTTTCTCTTCTTCACATTTGTCTGTTGTGCTAATTGACTTAGCTCCTACTTTCTGCTCTGAAATTCACAAAACTACAGTTAAGTATCACACGTTTTCTCAATGCTTCTATTTTATCCTAAAATATTGGGTGGGGGTCGGGGGGAGACACTGGATTTTTACTTTCCTAAAAGATTTTGTTACACACATATAGAAGGAAAATCAGTGTAATTCTGTTTTGTGATGGATGTATTATCTGTCGCCCGGGCTGGAGTGCAGTGTCCGGATCTCAGCTCACTGCAAGCTCCGCCTCCTGGGTTTACGCCATTCTCCCGCCTCAGCCTCCAGAGTAGCTGGGACTACAGGCGCCCGCCACCTCGCCCGGCTAGTTTTTTTGTATTTTTAGTAGAGACGGGGTTTCACCGTGTTAGCCAGGATGGTCTCGATCTCCTGACCTCGTGATCCGCCCGTCTCGGCCTCCCAAAGTGCTGGGATTACAGGCTTGAGCCACCGCGCCCAGCCATCACTTAGATTTTTAACTTTTATTTTATGTTCAGGGGTACATGTGCAGGTTTGTTATGTAGGTAAATTGCATGTCACACGGGTTTGGTGGAGAGATTATTTTGCCACCCAGGCAATAAGCATAGTACCTGATAGGTGGATTTTTTATCCACACCCTCCTTTCTCCCTGCACCCTCAAGTAGGTCCCAGTGTCTGTTGTTCCTTTTTTGTGTGTCTATGTGTACTCAGTGTTCAGCTCCTACTCATAAGTGAGAGCTCTGTTCCTGTGTTAATTTGCTTGGGATACTGGCCTCCAGCTTTATCCATGTTGCTTCAAAGGACTTGGTATCTTTTTTTTTTTTTTGAGATGGAGTTTCACTCTTGTTGCCCAGGCTGGAGGGCAGTGGTGCGATCTCAGCTCACTGCAACCTCTGCCTCCCGGGTCAAGCAATTCTCCTACCTCAGCCTCCTGAGTAGCTGGGCACCGCACCTGGCTAATTTTGTATTTTTAGTAGAGACAGGGTTTCTCCGTGTTGGTCAGGCTGGCCTCGAACTCCCCACCTCAGGTGATCCACCTGCCTCAGCCTCCCAAATTTCTGGGATTACAGGCATGAGCCACCACGCCTGGCTGATATCATTATTTTTTATGACTGTGTAGTATTCCATGGTGCATATGCAACACATTTTTTTTCCAGTACACCATTGATGAGCATTTGGATTGATTCCATGTCTTTGCTATTGCGAATAGTGTTGTGATGCACATACATTTACACGTGTCCTTTTGGTAGAATGATTTTTATTTCTTTGGGCATATAGTCAATAAAGAGATTGCTGGGTTGAATGTTAATTTTGCTTTAAGTTCTTTGAGAAATCACCAAACTGCTTTTCACAATGGCCAAACTAATTTGCATTCCCACCAGCAGTGTGTAAGCATTCCCTTTTCTCTAAAACCTCACCAGCATCTGTTATTTTTTGACTTTTTGACATAGTCATACTGACTGGTGTGAGATGGTGTCTCATTGTGGTTTCAGTGTACATTTCTCTAATGATTAGTGATGTAGAGCATTTTTTCTATGCTTGTTGGTCCCTTGTATGTCTTCTTTTGAAAACCATCTGTTCATGTCCCTTTCCCACTTTTTAATGAGGTTGTTTGTTTTCTGTTTGTTGATTTAATTCTTTATGGATGATAGATATTGGACCTTTGTCGGATGCAAAATAAAAAAAAAAAAGACTAGAAAATTCTGAGTATGCAACAGGTGCTACCAGCAAAGGCCAAGCTCCCAGCTCATCATACTAGGCCTTTGGGATCCTTCAGTGGAAAAGGAGAGCTTTACCATGTTCTCTCAGTAGCAACAAAACCTGCCACCTAGACAAGGGATACTATGATCCCAAATTTTGGCTGAAGTACATATTTCCTTTGACGTCTGTTTGCCCATTTGGCCTTGCTTTTGTTCTCACTTTCTGTCCTCCCTTTACAAATAGTTACATACATTTAATTGGGGGGTGAAACAAAACATGGATATCAATCTTTAGGGCATTATGAAAGTTATCTCCTCAATTATCCAAGTAAGCAAGTGGCGCTTCTGTTGCATTATAAAATAGCTTCCTCTGGTGTACTTTTAAAACTCTCTGTGTTCTAGGATCAACTATTAGTGACCACAGTGTTCAATAATTACTCAGATTTGGTGATTCTGTCCTAAGATGAAATTGATCCTGTGCAAGCAGAATGATTGTTGTAAGAAAGGCAGCAATGGCAGGGTGTAGAACTTGATGAGATTTAGAGAGAAGCCAATAGCTGAAGTCACTCCTTCTCCCCCAAAGAGGGATTGACTCTGTTTCTATGTGAAGTATCTATTTCTATGGGAAAGCAGAGGGGCAGGATTGCCTAGACTCCATATTAATTCTAAAGCATCCTCAATATCAAAAAGAGAGAGATGCATACGCAGATGGCAGTTGCTTGGGATCTTTTCCTTTTGATCAAATATGTATTTTGATGTCCAGACTTACTTCTTTATCTGTACTCAGTTGCAGGGAAGTTTTGAAAGGCATTGCCAGGGATTGTCTACAGATCCTTTAGTCATTATGCAGAATGTGTTTCAGCAATGGTCTTTGCATCTTGTACTAGACTGGGAGCATTGGTGTCTAGAGACAGGTGCCTCATGCTGCCAGACTCACACAGAACTGTCTTTTGCTACTGTGTGTGTGACGTAAACACACACACACACACACACACACACACACACAGACATATTTATAAATGAAAAGATAAAACTTGTCTCAGAGTTCTGTTACTCAAGGAAACAGGATAGGAAAAATGACTTGGAAAAGGAAAATCAAATTACAATCCGAATAATTATTGATGAACAGGGAATCTGAGTGAAGAAGAGATTTGAGATACTTGTGCTGAGGTGACATGGTGACACACCTTTCCCCAACCTGGAGACCCTCCTTATGAGGAATTGAATCTGCGTTTCTGTCAGGGCAGGCATATTGGCTCAAGGTAGCACTCTAGATTCACATTAATTCCTATTTTCCCTGTGAGAATTTTTTTAAATGTTTGCTCTTCATAACTCATCTTTTTCTCATTTTCATTCAATTGTATAAAAAGGTCTCAATTTGTTTCTGTCACTTTAGTGATTTTTGTAAATGTCCAAGGAAGCAATCTAAGCTCGTCAGCCCTCAGTCTTCAGAGCAGGTATTTGCTAATTACTTTAGGTAAGGCTGCTTGCTATTATTGGAGGAATGAATCTCATCTTTAATTGATTAACCTTGAGTCAACACAGGTGTTTTCTGTTAGGCTTAGGTTTCCTGACTTCTTTTTCTGTGCTTTCTCTACCTCAATAATTTTTGCATTAAGATGTTTATTATATAACATTTCTTACATAGAAAAGTATTTAACATATACAGGAGGAGATATTGAAAAAGTTTGTGGAAAATGAAATGAAAAGGTAAAAATAAAAAATATAAACTTTATTTCTCACATAATCTCCATCAAGGTCAAGACAATTTTGTAAACAATCATACTAGCCATTTAGTTCATCCCTAAAGAGTTTAAGTTCCTGGGAATTAAACTAAGACAATGCAGTCTTTTTTTACAATATTAATGAAAGAAAAATGGGTACCTTTTAAAGATTTTTTAAGATTAGGAAACAAAAAGAAGTCAGAAGCAACCAAATCAGAAATATAAAGTGGATGCCTAATAATTTCCCATCAAAACTTTGACAAAATTGTACTTATTGGATGAGAAGAATGAGCAGGAGCATTGGCATGGTAGAGAAGAACTCTCTGGTAAAACTTTCCTGGGAATTTTTCTGCTAAAGCTTTGGATAACTTTCCCAAAATGCTCTCATAATAAAAGAAATACTTCGTCTCCTATTACAATTCTTCTTGTCCTTCAGAAAGTCAACAAACAGTATGCCTTGAGCATCCCAAAACACTGTTGCCATGACTTTGTTCTTGACCAGTCTACTTTTGCTTTGACTGGACCATGTCCACATCTTGGTAGCCATTGCTTTGATTGTGTATTGTCTTCAGGATCATACTAGTAAAGCCATGTTTCATCTGCTAGTACAATTCTTCAGAGAAGCAATTCAGGATCTTGATCTTACTCCAGTGCAGAAGTTTTTAGTTTAATTAGATCCCATTTGTTAATTTTGGCTTTTGTTACAATTGCTTTTGGCATTTTTATTATGAAGTCTTTGCCCACGCCTATGTCCTGAATGGTGTTGCCTAGGTTTTCTTTTAGGGTTTTATGGTTTTGGGTTTTACAATTAAGTCTTTAATCCATCTTGAGTTAATTTTTGTATAAGGTGTAAGGAAGGGGTCCAATTTCAGTTTTCTGCATATGGCTGCCAGTTTTCCCAGCACCATTTATTAAATAGGGAATCCTTTCTCCAATGCTTGTTTTTGCCAGGTTGGTCAAAGATTAGATGCTTGTAGATATTTATGTGGCCAAAAACATATGAAAAAAAGCTCAATATCATTAGAGAAATGCAACTCAAAACCACAGTGAGTTACCATCTCATGCCAGTCAGAATGGTGATTATTAAAAAGTCAAGAAACAATAGATGCTGGCAAGGCTGTGGAGAAATAGGAACACTTTTACACTGTTAGTGGGAGTGTAAATTAGTTCAAGCATTGTGGAAGACAGTGTGGCGATTTCTCAAGGATCTAGAACCAGAAATACCATTTGACTCAGCAATCCCATTACTGGGTATATACCTAGAGGAATATAAATCATTCTACTGTAATGACACATGTATACATATGTTTACTGCAGCACTGTTTACAGTAACAAATACATGGAACCAACCCAAATGCCCATCAATGATAGAATGCATAAAGAAAATGTGGTACATATACACTATGGAATACTATGCAGCTATGAAAAGGAATGAGATCATGTTCTTTGCAGGGATGTGGATGAAGCTGGAAGCCATCATCCTCAGCAAACTAACACAGGAACAGAAGACAAGATACCACATGTTATCACTCATAAGTGGGAGTTGAACAATGAGAACACATGGACACAGGGAGGGGAACAACACACACCAGGGCCAGTCGCAGGGTGGGGACAAGGGGAGGGAGAGCATTAGGACAAATAGCTAATGCATGCAGGGCTTAAAACCTGGACAATGGGTTGATAGGTATAGCAAACCACCATGGCACACGTATACCTATGTAACAAACCTACACATTCTGCACTTGTATCACAGAACTTGAAGTAAAATAAAAATTAAAAAAAAACACACAAGTAAACCCCAAACTGTAAAAACCCTGGAAGACAACCTAAGTAATATCATTCAGGACATAGGCACGGGCACATAGTTTATGATGAAGACACCAAAAGCAATTACAACAAAAGCAAAAATTGACAAATGGGATCTAATTGAACTAAAGAGCTTCTGCACAGCAAAATAAACTATAGACAGAGTAAACAGACAACCTACAGAATGGGAAAAACATCTTGCAAACTATACATTTAACAAAGATCTAATATCCAGCATCTATAAAGGACTTAAACACATTTATAAGAAAAAATAACAAACAATCCCATTAAAAAGTGGGCAAAGGACATGAACAGACACTTTTTAAAAGAAGGCATACATGTGACCAACAATCACATGAAAAAAAGCTTAATATTATTGACAATTAGAGAAATACAAATCAAAACCACAGTGAGATACCATCTCACATCAGTCAGAATGACTATTATTAAAAAGTCAAAAAATAACAGATGCTGGTGAGGTTGTGAAGGAAAAAATACTGATATGCTGCTGATGGGAGTGTAAATTAGTTCAACCATTGTGGAAGACCGTAGGGTGATTCCTCAAAGACCTAAAGACAGAAATACAATTTGACCCAGCAATCCCATCACTGCGTACATACCCAAAGGAATATAAATAGTTCTATTATAAAGACATTGCATGTGTATGTTCATTGCAGCACAATTTACAATAGCAAAGACATGGAATCAACCTAAATGGCCATCAATGATAGACTGTATAGAGAAAATGTGGTATGTATACACCATGGAATACTATGCAGCCATAAAAAAGAAAGAGATCTCATGTCCTTTGCAGGGACATGGATGGAGCTGGAGGCCATTATGCTTAGCAAACTAATGCAGGAACAGAAAACTAAATACCACATGTTCTCACTTGTAAGTGGGAGTTAAATGATGAGAACACATGGACACATACTGGGGAACAACAGAAACTGGGGCCTACAGGAGAGTGGAGAGTGGGAAGAGGGAGAGGATCAGGAAAAATAACTAGTACCCATTAGTTTAGTTCCCTATTAGTTACTAATCTCCATTAGTTGTTTTAGTTACCTATTCATTACTAATACCTATTAGTGACCTGGGTGAAAATATGAGTTTAACTACCATGAACATTCTTAATGTATGCCTTTATGGGGAGATGTGGAATTTCTAGGTTACATTGTATGATAATATTCAACATTATTATCACATAGAACCTCTTCTATACTGAGGTTATAAAGATAGTCTTCCATGTTTTCTTTCAAAAGTCTTAAAGTTTTGCCATTTACAATAATGTCCTTAATCCATCTGGGATTAACATTTATGTATGGTATACGATATGGTTTGGCTCTGTGTCCTTACCCAAACTTCACCCTAGGTGTCATGGGAGGGACCCGAAGCGTGAGGACGTAAATGAAACATGGGGGTGGATTTTTCCCATGCTGTTCTCATGATAATGAACAAGTCTCTTGAGATCTGATGGTTTTATAAATGGGAGTTCCCTGCACAAGTCCTCTTGCCTGCTGCCATGTAAGACATGCCTTTGTTCTTTCTTTGTCTTCTGCCATGATTGTGAGGCCTTCCCAGCCGTGTGGAACTGTGAGTTCATTAAACCTCTTTCCTTTATAAATTACCCAGTCTCAGGTATGTCTTTATTAGCAGCATGAGAACAGACTAATACAGTATGAGGTAAGAGGTCCAGTGTCATTTTATTTTTCACAGAGAGAATCCATTTTCTCAGCACTATTTATTGGATAGCTCCTTCCTTTCCCTAACGTTGTAACATTTCAAATTTTGTTTCTGCCCGTCTGCCTCAGGACTCTGTTCCATTGTAAGAAATGCTTAAAAACAAACAAAATCTCACATTTTGAATTGATATAGAATATTTTCAAGCATTTTTTTTCTGTGAAGTTGAGATCATATGGTTTTTCTCTATTAATTTGTTAATATTATAAAAGATATTTGTAGACTATTAAACCACCCTTGAATTCCTGGGATAAACTCATTTCAGTTATAATGTTACATATGTTTTTTAACTGTTGGGTTTGGTTTGCCAATATCACTTTTAGGATTTTTGTATCTGTGTTTTAGAGTGAAATTTGCCTATGGTTTTCTTTTTTCAACTTTTTTTTCTGGTTTGGCCATCAATGTTATGTTTGTCTCATAGAGGGCACTGGGAAATGTTCCTCCTTTCCCTTCTCTAGAACAGTTTGGGATGATCTGTTCTTTGGATATTTCATAGAATTCATCTTTAATTCTTTTTTCAAGATGGCATGTTGGAGGCAATGTTAGCTTACGTCTCCTACTTGGAAAGACAAAATGGTGTATAGAGAGTCACACTGTGAACATTTTTCCAATAAGCAACAAAAGAACTTAAGAGAAAAACTGAAAGAAACCACCAACCCTTTGAAAGAAGTATAAGACAGCAGCCTATACTGTGAACCAGATGGAAAACTGAGTTTGCACACCATGAAAGGAGGAGAGACTGCTGCTATGACATGCTCTCCTACAGGGGAGCTGGGCAACCCAGGCCACATGGGAAGCCCTTTATCCTACCCAGTGCTGGAGCTAACTTAGTGAGCAGTGGGAAGTATATGAGAAGGAGTGGCATTGGGATGTGCTTTGCATGCACTCCCAGACTCCAGCAGGGATGAAAGAAAGCCATTCCTGATCCTACGTCACATGGGACCTCATGAAAGTCTGTCAGTTAACTCAGGTGGTGGTCGCAGGTAGAAAGAAGCTCCCAGTGAAGATCTGCAATATAATCTCAAGTGGGGAAAAACCCTGTTGACTAGAACCACAGGAAGAATGCTATAACCATGGGCACAAGAGGTGGATACCCCGCTTCGTGAGTGGACCACCAGGAGGGGCATGATCTGAAGGCTAGGTTTTTTGTCTCAGGAAGGCTTATGGCCTGGGGCAGTTTTGAGTTCTGAGTGCAGGCTGCCTGGAATGCAGCTAGCTGCTGCTAGCAGAACACTGTGGGTGTGAGACCTGCGTTACCAAGTTTGTGGGAGCTGAATGGGGTGCTTACTACTGGTTCTCCCCTGGTGCTTGTGAAGGGTCTTAGAGAAGGTGACTTCTTTTCTCTCTTGTCAACCACTGCAGACACAGCTGCAGCTTCTCCCATAGGATCTTGGTGTGGGTACATCTGTAGGCAGCATTTGTGGAACACTTCAGGGTGACTGCATCCCCATAGACGTGCTTTCCAGGTTTAGGCTTGCATGATAGGCAGAGTCACAATCCCTCTGTACATGGAACATCAGCATCCATGCAGATGAAAAGAGGTGCCTGTCTGATCTGAATATCTGGAAGACTGGGTAAGGGGTGTAACTGGGAGGCAGATTGCTTTCCTGCTGGCCTTAAAGGAGAGCTGTGGTGGCTCCGTCCCTTCTCCTGAGAAGTCCTCAGTGCGTTTCACTGAGAGCCAGAGGATTGCTTGAGCTCAGGAGTTCAAAACCAGCCTAAGCAACACGGTGAAACGTCATCTCTACAAAAAAATACAAAAATTAGCCTGGCATGGTGATGTGCATCTATAGTCCCAGCTACTTGGGAGGCTGAGGTGGGAGAATTGCTTAAGTCCAGGAGGTTGGGCTCCAGTAAACTGTGATTAAGCCACTGCAGTCCAGCCTGGGCAACAGAGCAAGACCCTATCTATAATAATAATAATAATAATAATAATAATAATAATAATAATGCAAAAGACCAAAGAAACGAGAAGCTCATTCTTTGAAAGGATAAACAAAGTTGATAGACCACTAACTAGATTAACCAAGGAAAGAGAATATTCAAATAAACTCAATTAAAAATAAAAATTGAAACATTACAACTGATGCCACAGAAATATGCAAGATTATTTGAGACTACTGTGAACACCTCTTTGCACGCATGCTAGAAAACCTAGAGGAAATGGCTATATCCTGGAAACATACAACCTCCTAGCTTGATTCAGGAAGAAATAGAAATCCTGAACAGAATAATGACAAGCAGTGAGACTAAATCAATAATTTAAAAACCGGCAACAACAACAAAAAGAAACCCAGGGCCAGATAAATTCACAGCCAAATTCTACCAGACAAAGAATTTGTACCAAATTTATAGTAACTATTCCAAAAGAAGGAGGTAATCCTCCTTTACTCATTCTACAAAGCCAGTATCACCCTGATACCAAAGCCAGGAAATAACATAACACAAAAAGAAAACTACAAACCAATACCCCTGATGAATATAAATGAAAAATCTTCGACAGGATACTAGCAAACTGAATCCAATTGCTCAACCAAAAAAAAATTTACCCTGATCAAGTAGGTTGCATCCCAGGGATGCAGAGATGGTTCAATGCAAGTCAATAAATGTAATTCATCTTGTAAACAGAATTTAAAACAAAAGCCATAGGATCACCTCAATAGACACAGAAAAAGCATTCAATAAAATCCAGAATCCCTTTATGATGAAAACCTGAACAAAGTAGGCGTAGAAGAAACATTCCTCAAAATAGTATAAGTCATATATGACAAACCCATGGCTAAGATCATATTGAACAGGGAAAAGTTGAAAGCATTTCCCCATAGAACTGGAACAAGACAAAAATGCCCACTTTCACCACTTTTACTCAACATAGTACTGGAAGTTTTAGCCAGAGGAATCAGACAAGAGAAAGAAATAAACAGCATCCTAGTTGGAAAAGAGGAAGTCAAACTATCTCTTTGCTGATAATATAATCTTATACCTGGAAAACCCTAAAGACTCCTTCAAGTGATTTCTAGATCTGATAAATAAATCCAATAAAGTTTCAGTTTACAAAAACAATGTACACAAATCAATGGATCTGTGATACACCAACAATAACCAAGCTGAGAATCAAATCAAGAGCTGAATCCCTTTTACAATAGCTACACACACACGCGCGCACAGAGAAAAAAAAAAAAAAACCATAGTAATATGCTTAACCAAGGAGGTGAAAGATCTCTACAAGGAGAGCTATAAAACAGTGCTGAAAGAAATTACAGATGACACAAACAAATGGAAATACATCCTATGCTCACTGACTGAAAGAATTGATATCACGGTAATAACCATACTGGCCAAAGCAATCTACAGATTCAGTGCAATTTTTATCAAAATACTAATATCATTTTTCACAGAATTAGAAAAATTAATTCTAAATTTAATATGGAATCAAAAAAGAGCCTGAATAGTCAAAACAATTCTAAGCAAAATGAACAAATATAAGGCATCACATGACTTCAAATTATACTACAACACTATAATAATCAAAACAGCATGGTACTTGTATAAAAGCAGATACACAGAATACATGAACAGAATAGAGAACCTAAAAATAAAGCCAAATACTTATATCCAGCTAATCTTTGACAAAGCATACAAAAACATAAACTGGGGAAAAGACATGCTGTTCAATAAATGTTGCCAGGAATATTGGATAGCCACATGTAGAAGAATGAAACTGGATTCCTCTCACCATATACAAAAATTAACTAAATATTGACTTAAATCTAAAACTTGACAACATAAAAACTCTAGAAGAAAACCTAGGAGAATCTCTTCTGGACAAGAGGGAGGCAAATAATTTATGACTAAGACCTCAAAAGCAAATGCAGCAAAACCAAAAATAAATAAATGGGACCTAATTAAACTAAAAGCTTTTTACAGCAAAAGAAATAATCATCAAAGGAAATAGAAAGCTCAAAGAATAGGTAGGAAATATTTGCAAACCGTACATCCAACAAAGGACTAATATCCAAAATCTACACAGAACTCAAACAAATCAGCAAGAAGAAAAGAAATAATCATATTAAAAAATGGACAAAGGACATGAGTAGATATTTCTCAAAAGAAGATACACAAATGGCCAACAAACATAAAATGCTCAGTGTCACTAATAATCAGGGAGATGCAAATTAAAACCACAATGAGATAACCACCTTAACCCAGCCAGAATGGCCATTATTAAAAAGTCAAAAAACAATAGATGTTTTTGTGGATGTGATGAAAAGGGAATGCTTATACACTGCTGGTGAGAAAGTAAATTAGTAGGAAAGCAGTATGGAGATTTCTTAAAGAACTAAAAATTGATCTACATTTCATCCAGCAATCCTACTGGGTATCTAACCAAAGGAAAATAAGTCATTATATCAAAAAGACACCTGCATGCATATGTTTATCATGACACAATTCACAATTGCAAAGACATGGAATCAAACTAAGTATTTAACAATCAATGAGTGGATAAAGAAAATGTGGTATATATACACAAACACACCATGGAATACTACTTAGTCATGAAAAAGAATGAAACATTGTCTTTTGCAGCAATTCGGATGCAACTGGAAGCCATTATTCTTAGTGAATTAACTCAGGAATCAAAACCCAAATACTGCATGTTCTCACTTGCAAGTAGTACCTAAGCTATGGGTATATAAAGGCATACAGAGTGGTAAAATGGACATTGGAGACCCAGAAAGGGGGAGAATGGAGGGGGTGATGGATGCAAAATTATCTCTTAGGTACAATGTACACTATGTGGGTGATGGGTGCACTAAAATCCTAGACTTCACCACCATACAATTCATCCATATAAACAAAAACCACATGTAACCCTAAAGCTATTGAAATTTTTTAAAAAAGAAAACTAGTACAGATAGACCCAAAATAATATTTAATATTAATTTGCATTTTTCTATTGAGAGGTAAATATACATCTTTTTATACAAAATTGGCCATTTATATTTTGTCTCATATAAATTTCTTGTTCATAACTTTCTTTTTTCACTCAATTGATTTTAGGAGTTCACTATAGATTCTGCATATTAATTTGACTATTAAAGACTTCACATATTTTGTAATTTTTTATACAGATCTTTTTTGATTTGGTTACTGGTGTTTTATTATACAGGATTTTAAACATATAATTGAATAATTACATATGTCAGCCTTTAAAAAATTCGTCTTTAAGATTTTTTTTTTTTCTGGAGAAGATTTTAAACTACTGATTTAATTTATGTATTTAGATTTCTGTTATTATTTGACATGGTTTTATTTAAGTTATAGTTTTTTTCCTAGGAAAAGCTCCCCTTTGGGATCCGTGGCATACTGCAGGACTCTCAGGCTTGATTTCCCAGCCTTGTTGCTGGTCCAAGTTTTCATGTCCTATTTTCAGAGCTACTCCCGTCAGAGAAAACACTTTTTAAAAATAATTTGCTGTAATCCCAGCACTTTGGGAGGCCAAGGCGGGCGGATCACGAGGTCAGGAGTTCGAGACCAGCCTAGTCAATATGGTGAAACCCCCTCTCTACTAAAAATACAAAAATTAACTGGATGTGATGGTTTGCGCCTATAGTCCCAGCTGCTTGGGAGGCTGAGGCAGAAGAGTCACTTGAACCCAGGAGGTGGAGGTTTCAGTGAGCCAAAATTGTGCCACTGCACTCCAGCCTGGGTAACAGAGTGAGACTCTGTCTCAAAAACTAAATGAATGAATGAATGGATATATAAATAAATTGCACAAAGGGATTGTTTGGTGTTTTTGAAGTCTGCAGTATCCTTGCAGATCGCATTTCTGATATTGGCATTTGCACTCAGGACAACCTCTGTTTTATTTTACAATCCTTGCTCTCTGGCTGCTTGCACACATAATTTTTTTCCAGATATTTGGGAAGAACCCTATTTTGATTTGCCTGATAGGTAGATGTCCGAATTATAGGAGCAGTACTCTCCTATGTTCTATCCCCAGGGAAAATATGTCCTATGTGGGCAGTCACAGAAATTCCCCTCCCTCTCCTATAGTTCCTGGGATACCACCCAAACTATGAATATCTTATTAGGTAAGAAGCACAATGTGGTATGTATGAGCATAGTGGTACATACATATGTAGTAATAAGGAACTCATTTCCTTCACCATAAATACAATAAATGGAGGCTTATTATATAAAAATAACTTATATACTGAATTGATATTTCATGCATCTGATATATGTCTGCATTGCTCAACTGATGCATTTGCCAACAATAACCCTGTGGGGAAACCCTCGCTGACATTTCCAGGGTCAAGTAGCTATTGCAACCTCTGTATGCCTCTCATTTTATTAGCAATCTATTAATGTTAGAGGAACGATTCAACAGCAAAGCAAGTTCTTGAGACATTAGCTATTTTCCTCCTGACAGCCGTTTGCCTCACTGTCTCTTACCATCTCTTGATGCAAATTTTAGCAAGTACCTGAAACTGAGACATGACAGAGTCTACTTGCTTCAAAGTGTATGCCAGGCTGTGTTCAGAACATGTTGAGTGGAGGGACTTCTAGAGAGGAAAGAGTAAGATCTGATTGCCAAGTCTTTCTTACGCCACCCCACCCCAACCCTCCTCACATCTGCTCCTGCCAAGCCCTGAACTCTCTTTAATGATATCTTGCCAGCAAAGCTCAGTATTTGTTTCCAGGAAATGCTTTTCCCAGAAGATTATGTGGACACCCAGAAAACAACTTTTAAGTTATTCTATACCTATGTTTACTGTTTCAAAACAGAAATAGTGTGGCAGTTGGGAAAAATTATTTTCTTTCTCATGTACAAGTCATAACTGTATACATTTTCTGAAATCTTAGGATCAGGAGACTAGTAGGGGTATTTTACAGCAGAGTTGGTAACTTTTTCTGTGAACAGCCAGCTAGAAAATATTTTAGGGTTTGTGGGACAGACGGTCTATTTTGCAACTGCTTATCTCTGCTGCAAAAGCAGCCATAGATAAAATGGCAATACATAAGCAAATGGGCATAGCCATGTTCCAGTACCATTTTACTTATAAAAAGAGGCAGTGAGCCCAATTTGGCCTAGGTCACAGTTTGCCAACTCTGTCTTAGAGGAACTGTTTAAGGGGATTTCCCTTAAGATTTGCTGCACATAGGTTGCTATCATTCATTTATTTAAAACAGAACTTGTCAACCACAGCACTATTGACATTTGGGCTGGTTAATCCTTTGATGAGACTGGTGTACGATCCTATGCATTGTAGATATTTAGCAGCATCTTGGCCTTTACCACTAGATGCTAGTAGCATCTTCTGAATTGCAATAACCAAAAAATGCCTCTAGACATTACCAAATGTCGCTTGGGGGGCAAACTTGTGTCCTGTGGAGAATTGCTGATCTCCAGAGATAGGGAAGACAGAGCACATGTCACAATTGAGGACTGTAAATTTCTCAATGTCTGAACATAGGGCAAGGAGAGGGTGTATCTGGAGATGAAGAGGTAGTTAAGGGAAAGACCACTTAGGGCCATTTAGACTCTCTTTTGAAGGCAATTAGATGACATTAAAGGGTCTTATGGAGTGGAGTGTGGTGGTAGTTTCAGGTTTATGTTTAGGATGGTCACTCTTGCATCAGAGAAGAAAATGGGTTAGATAGAACAGGACTAGAGGCCAGGGTATCAGTAAGGGTATCTTTTTTTTTTTTTTTTTTTTTTTTTTGAGACAGAGTCTCGCTCTGTCACCCAAGCTGGAGTGCAGTGGCCAGATCTCAGCTCACTGCAAGCTCCGCCTCCTGGGTTCACGCCATTCTCCTGCCTCAGCCTCCCGAGTAGCTGGGACTACAGGTGCCCGCCACCTCGCCCGGCTAGTTTTTTGTACTTTTTAGTAGAGATGGGGTTTCACTGTGTTAGCCAGGATGGTCTCGATCTCCTGACCTTGTGATCCGCCCGTCTCGGCCTCCCAAAGTGCTGGGATTACAGGCTTGAGCCACCGCGCCCGGCCAGTAAGGGTATCTTATAAAAGATGTACCTGACTTTAAAATCAAGCTCACTTATCTTAGAGTCCTTGTTTCCTTCTTGCTGGGAAAATCGCCTTAGAAAACAAAACTACCAAGGACACTTCTTAACAGTGAATATAGAAGTGGGCAAGGATGCTAACTGTCATTATGGGATGTGATCAACAAGTAATTGTACACAGCCAAATGAATAGGCCAACTATTGACTTTTGAATTGGGAAGAAACTAAAGGTCCAATATTCATGTAATACATTTGCAATATCAAGCACAACTGGTTATGTCACCTCTGCTTAGACAACCCTGACTGTAACTTGGCTCCCAAGAAAGTTCATGACATTTTCCAGGCTATAATTATTATATAGCTCTTTCTTTCTTTTTTACCTCTACAATATATTAGGTATTTGAGAGTTCCTTTCAAAGACCTAGAATAGTTGCATTGAACAAGTGTTCTCTTCCCTGGACAGTCTTGGGAACGTGTGCAAATTCTCATTCTCAAATCTTCCTTTGTTACATTTTACCCTTAATTTCAGTGATTGTCATGATTATGATATCCAGTAATATTTATCAAAGGACTCTTCTGCTTTCTAGGGACCATGGTAGGCAGTGAGGATACAAAGATGAGATGAGAGTGTTTCTGCGCACAAGGGGAAGATGGGGGAAGGAATTCAGACATTAAAATAGCAAGTACAATTGATGTAATTTGTGTGTGATACATTTCTTGTCAGTACTGAGGAAGGAATGTGAAAATCACTCACCTAGTCATTGTGTCAAATAGAACTTTTCTTTGTGGCAAATTATCTAATGATGCTTTTTAGTAAGCATCTTTTTCTCCTCCTTTAGGCTGACAATTGATTCAAACTCTACTACCTTAATCAACTCCTTATGGATTCCCACTGTACTTCTTTGATAGCTACTCTAGGTAAATTTATCTCTTTTTGGTCAGAGTCCAAATCTGGACACAGTATTGCTTAAGGTGTTTATACAGGAGAGGTGGTCACTCCACCCATCAGCCACCACCAGAAACATTATTTTCTTGATCACTTAAATCCATGAAAACCCTAAGTAGGGGAAACTCAAAACTGAAGGATTCTGGAATATACGGTTCCCACTTTAGCAAAGTGGGAGATGAGCTTGAGGATTTAACCCTGGCCTTACTTTCGTGTGTAATACAGGTTGAACATCCCAAATTCCCAAATCTGAAGTTAAAAATGCTCCAAAATATGCAACATTTTGAGTGCCAGCATGATGCTGAAAAGAAATCCTTATTGGAGCATTTTGAATTTAGGATTTTTGAATTTGGAATCCTCAATTGATATAACACAAATATTGTAAAATTCAAAAAAGCTGAAACACCTCTGGTCCCAATCATTTTGGATAAAGGACACTGTAGTTCAGTTCTTTATGGCAGGCTCTTCACATCATGCCCCCCAACCTCATTTCCCATATTTTGATAATCCGATGAAGCAACAGAAATAGCCTCCTTTAGGTATGCATCGCACATTTTGGTATTCAGTGTACATTTGCCTAAGCACGAAAGCACACTGCTGTTATCTTTCACTAAAGACAATACATACTGTAAACTAGAAGACAGATAAGAATTGTGAGACTTTTTAAAAATGTCTTTTCCCCACCATCTGTCACATATTTTGCTGGTAGTGTAATGCTTTGGATAAAATTGAATAAATTTGGTAAATTTAAGGAAAACCAAGGTAAGAGCTTTCTCTTTTAGGCTGCCATATTTTTTCAGTAGTATAGAACTACTATAACTTAATAGAAGTGTACTCTTGCCTCCAAAGGCACAGCAACATTATAAAATTCAGGTTTATAAACTTACATTCTATAGATTATTTTTGTCTAAAAGAGTAGCAATTCATCTGCTGAAAGGCATTTTGTTTGACCTTAATGAAAGAGAAGGAGGGGTATAAATTGGAAAAATCACTTAATTTTGCACATGTAAACATGCTCTTCATCTCTACACTGAAAAATGCTATTTGTTGCACTAAGGGAAAAAAAAGTTGCTTTTTCCTAGTAAGAATTCCAGGAAAAGCAAAAAACTCTTTTATGTATTTAATCCTTCTTTTCTGTGTGACTCATGGTTTCCTTTTTGCTCCTGACAAACTAAGTATCTTTGTATCTGTGCATCAGCCTGTCTAAGGCTTTGTCTCTTTCCATCTCCCAAAGACAGAGCCTTGGGGACACTTTCAGGAGTCAGCTAAGGAGAATGCACACACTCAAAACCCACACCTGTTAATCCCCTATCTTTTCCAAAAGAGTTTCTTATTCCATTTTAGACTGAGAGCCTTTGTGTAGGAGTCCAGAATATTTTAACATTTCCTGCTTCATCTGCAACTCGGAGCCAGAAGTATAACACTAGTTTCTTCCAAGATTTTTTATGAGCGAAGAATCATGTGCTTCACAATCATTCTTAGTTAAAGATGCTTCAGGTTTCACACTTTGGGGACAGAAAAGGAAAATACATTTTCTCTAGACACTTTAGTTCATGTGCTATACATTCTGGAATGCTCATTTTTTTCAGCCAGATTGTAATTTCCTGAGCCCCAAGGTGAGAGGCCGTGTTAAAATGCACGTTTGAATTGGCAAATGTCTGTGGCATAAGTATGTCTAAGACCAGTTACAAGCACAACGGTGCAGTCAATTATGTGTCCCTTTGCTGCCTCTTACTTCTGTTCCCTGTGCCATTTTCTGTCCTCCCGCAGGCTTCCAAGATGTCATCTTTATCTTTGTTTCCCTCCTCTGAAAATGGATTATGAAGAAAGTATTTGTAATCCACTCACACTGACTAAAAATAGCTAAAAACTCCTTTCCAAGTAAATTCGCGTTTAAACAAGGTCTCAAACTAAATGCCAGTGTTTTTCAGTAGATTGAGGCGATGCAGGCCAGAGCTTTTCACTGTGAGGTGTTCTGCTCTCATCCTTTTTTTTTTCCATTTATTATTTCTTTATTTTCAATAATAAAATACAAAAACCATTTGTTTGGGGGAGAAAAAGTCTTCCCTTCACTGGAGATTATGTTTTACACTTTCAAATTCTATCCCATATAAAATGCCTTCATATATTTACTATAAATCTGTAATTCTGAATAGATCATATCACTGTCTTAGATATGAAAAATTATTGAAAGAATTTTAATGAAACTGTTTAGAGAGTTAAAGAAATAACATTTTTATAATTATCATCTCCAATGTGCAATCTTCCCTACAGTTGCAAAATATTCTATGAAGTAGGAAGTATTTCTTTATTATTATTATTATTATACTTTAAGTTCTAAGGTACATGTGCACAGCGTGTAGGTTTGTTACATATGTATACATGTGCCATGTTGGTGTGTGGCACCCATGAACTCATCATTTATATTAGGTATATCTCCTAATGCTATCCCTCCCCCCCACCCCATCCCACGACAGGCCCCGGTGTGTGATGTTCCCCATCCTGTGTCCAAGTGATCTCATTGTTCAATTCCCACCTATGAGTGAGAACATGTGGTGTTTGGTTTTTTGTCCTTGCGATAGTTTGCTGAGAATGATGGTTTCCAGCTGCATCCATGTCCCTACAAAGGACATGAACTCATCCTTTCTTATGGCTGCATAGTATTCCATGGCATATATTTGCCACCTTTTCTTAATCCAGTCTGTCATTGATAGACATTTGGGATGGTTCCAAGTCTTTGCTACTGTGAATAGTGCCACAATAAACATATGTGTGCATGTGTCTTTATAGCAGCATGATTTATAATCCTTTGGGTATATACCCAGTAATGGGATGGCTGGGTCAAATGGTATTTCTAGTTCTAGATCCTTGAGGAATCACCACACTGTCTTCCATAATGGTTGAACTAGTTTACAGTTCCACCAACAGTGTAAAAGTGTTCCTATTTCTCCACATCCTCTCCAGAACCTGTTGTTTCCTACTTTTTAATGATCGCCATTCTAACTGCTGTGAGATGGTATTGCATTGTGATTTTGATTTGCATTTTTCTGATGGCCAGTGATGATAGCAATTTTTCATGTGTCTGTTGGCTGCATAGATGTCTTCTTTTGAGAAGTGTCTGTTCATATCCTTCACCCACTTTTTGATGGGGTTGTTTGATTTTTTCTTATAAATTTGTTTGAGTTCTTTGTAGATTCTGGATATTAGCCCTTTTTCAGACGAGTAGATTGCAAAAATTTTCTCCCATTCTGCAGGTTGCCTGTTCACTCTGATGATAGTTTCTTTTGCTGTGCAGAAGCTCTTTAGTTTAATTAGATCCCATTTGTCTATTTTGGCTTTTGTTGCCATTGCTTTTGGTGTTTTAGACATGAAGTCCTTGCCCATGCCTGTGTCCTGAATGGTATTGCTTTGGTTTCTTCTAGGGCTTTTATGGTTTTAGGTCTAATATTTAAGCCTTTAATCCATCTTGAATTAATTTTTGTATGAGGTGTAAGGAAGGGATCCAGTTTCAGCTTTCTACTTATGGCTAGCCAGTTTTCCCAGCACCATTTATTAAATAGGGAATCCTTTCTCCATTTCTTGCTTTTGTCAGGTTTGTCGAAGATCAGATGGTTGTAGATATGTGGTATTATTTCTGAGGACTCTGTTCTGT
The DNA here is from genome assembly GCF_007565055.1 of Rhinopithecus roxellana. Taxonomy (NCBI): domain Eukaryota; kingdom Metazoa; phylum Chordata; class Mammalia; order Primates; family Cercopithecidae; genus Rhinopithecus; species Rhinopithecus roxellana. Next base: position 21,643,778 of record NC_044549.1, on the reverse strand, counting down.
TCTATTGGTTCTATATTTCTGTTTTGGTATCAGTACCATGCTGTTTTGGTTACTGTAACCTTGTAGTATAGTTTGAAGTCAGGTAGCGTGATGCCTCCAGCTTTGTTCTTTTGGCTTAGGATTGTCTTGGCAAAGAGGGCTCTTTTTTTTTCCATATGAATTTTAAAGTAGTTTTTTCCAATTCTGTGAAGAAAGTCATTGGTAGCTCGATGGGGATGGCATTGAATCTATAAATTACCTTGGGCAGTATGGCCATTTTCACGATATTGATTCTTCCTATCCATGAGCATGGAATGTTCTTCCATTTGTTTGTGTCCTCTTTTATTTTGTTGAGCAGTGGTTTGTAGTTCTCCTTGAGGAGGTCCTTCACATCTCTTGTAAGTGGGATTCCTAGGTATTTTATTCTTTTTGAAGCAATTGTGAATGGGAGTTCATTCATGATTTGGCCCTCTGTTTGTCTGTTACTGGTGCATAAGAATGCTTGTGATTTTTGGACATTGATTTTGTATCCTGAGCCTTTGCTGAAGTTGCTTGTCAGCTTAAGAAGATTTTGGGCTGAGATGATGGGGTTTTCTGAGTATACAATCGTGTCATCTGCAAACAGGGACAATTTGACTTCCTCTTTTCCTAACTGAATACCCTTTATTTCTTTCTCCTGCCTGATTGCCCTAGCCAGAACTTCCAACACTATGTTGAATAGGAGTGAGGAGAGAGGGCATCCCTGTCTTGTGCCAGTTTTCAAAGGGAATGCTTCCAGGTTTTGCCCATTCAGTATGATATCGGCTGTGGGTTTGTCATAAATATCTCTTATTATTTTGAGATACGTCACATCAATACCTAATTTATTGAGAGTTTTTAGCATGAAGGGCTATTGAATGTTGTCAAAGGTCTTTTCTGCATCTATTGAGATAACCATGTGGTTTTTGTCTTTGGTTCTGTATATGCTGGACTACGTTTATTGATTTGCATATGTTGAACCAGCCTTGCATCCCAGGGATGAAGCCCACTTGATCATGGTGGATAAGGTTTTTGATGTGCTGCTGGATTCAGTTTGCCAGTATTTTATTGAGGATTTTTGCACTGATGTTCATCAGTGATATTGGTCTAAAATTCTCTTTTTTTGTTGTGTGTCTGTCAGGCTTTGCTATCAGGATGATGTTGGCTTCATAAAATGAGTTAGGGAGGATTCCCTTTTTTTCTATTGATTGGAATAGTTTCAGAAGGAATGGTACCAGCTCCTCCTTGTACCTCTGGTAGAATTCAGCTGTGAATCCATGTGGTCCTGGACTTTTTTTGGTTGGTAGGCTATTACTTACTGCCTCAGTTTCACAGCCTGTTATTGGTCTGTTCAGGGATTCAACTTCTTCCTGGTTTAATCTTGGGAGGGTGTATGTGTCCAGGAATTTATCCATTTCTTCTAGATTTTCTAGTTTATTTGCATAGAGGTGTTTATAGTATTCTCTGATGGTAGTTTGTCTTTCTGTGGGATTAGTGATGATATTCCCTTTATCATTTTTTATCGCATCTTTTAGATTCTTCTCTCTTTTCTTCTTTATTAGTCTTGCTAGCAGTCTATCAATTTTCTTGATCTTTTCAAAAAACCAGCTCCTTGATTCATTGATTTTTTGAAGGGTTTTTTGTGTCTATCTCCTTCAGTTCTGCTCTGATCTTAGATGGCCAAATAGGAACAGCTCCAGTCTACAGCTCCCAGCGTGAGCCATGCAGAAGACAGGTGATTTCTGTATTTCCAACTGAGTACCGGGTTCATCTCACTGGGACTTGTCAGACAGTGGGTGCAGGACAGTCGGTGCAGCCCACCGAGCATGAGCCAAAGCAGGGCAAAGCATTGCCTCACCCAGGAAGCGCAAGGGGTCAGGAAATTCCCTTTCCTAGCCAAGGGAAGCTGTGACAGATGGCATCTGGAAAATAGGGTCACTCCCACCCTAATACTGTTCTTTTCCAATGGTCTTAGCAAACAGCACACCAGGAGATTATATCCTGTGCCTGGCTCGGAGGGTCCCACGCCCATGGAGCCTTGCTCATTGCTAGCACAGCAGTCTGAGATTGAACTGCAAGGCAGCAGCGAGGCTGGGTGAGGGGCACCCACCGTTGCTGAGGCTTGAGTAGGTAAACAAAGCAGCCTGGAAGCTTGAACTGGGTGGAGCCCACTGCAGCTCAAGGAGGCCTGCCTACCTCTGTAGACTCCACCTCTGGGGGCAGGGCATAGCCGAAGAAAAGGCAGCAGAAACCTCTGCAGACTTAAATGTCCCTGTCTGACAGCTTTGAAGAGAGTAGTGGTTCTCCCAGTATGGAGTTTGAGAACTGAGAATGGACAGACTGCCTCGTCAAGTGGGTCCCTGACCCCTGAGTAGCCTAACTGGGAGGCACCCCCAGTAGGAGCAGGCTGACATCTCATATGGCCAGGTACCCCTCTGAGATGAAGCTTCCAGAGGAACAATCAGGCAGCAACATTTGCTGTTCAGCAGTATTCGCTGTTCTGCAGCCTCTGCTGCTGATACCCAGGCAAACAGCGTCTGGAGTGGACCTCCAACAAACACCAACAGACCTGCAGCTGAGGGTCCTGACGGTTAGAAGGAAAACTAACAAACAGAAAGGACATCCACACCAAAACCCATCTGTACGTCACCATCATCAAAGACCAAAGGTAGATAAAACCACAAAGATGGGGAAAAAACAGAGCAGAAAAGCTGAAAATTCTAAAAATTAGAGCGCCTCTCTCCCTCCAAAGGAACACAGCTCCTTGCCAACAACAGAAAAGAGCTGGATGGAGAATGACTTTGATGAGTTAAGAGAAGAAGGCTTCAGACGGTCAAACTTCTCCGAGCTAAAGGAGGAAGTTTGAATCCATCTCAAAGAAGTTAAAAACCTTGAAAAAAGATTAGACGAATGGCTAACTAGAGTAACCAGTGTAGAGAAGTCCTTAAATGACCCGATGGAGCTGAAAACCATGGCATGAGAACTACATGACGAATGCACAACCTTCAGTAGTCAATTCGATCAACTGGAAGAAAGGCTATCAGTGATTGAAGATCAAATGAATGAAGCGAGAAGAGAAGTTTAGAGAAAAAAGAGTAAAAAGAAACTAACAAAGCCTCCAAGAAATATGGAAGTATGTGAAAAGACCAAATCTACGTCTGATTGGTGTACCTGAAAGTGATGGGGAGAATGGAACCAAGTTGGAAAACACTCTGCAGGATATTATCCAGGAGAGCTTTCCCAACCTAGCAAGACAGGCCAACATTCAAATTCAGGAAATACTGAGAACGCCACAAAGATATTCCTCGAGAAGAGCGACTCCAAGACACATAATTGTCAGATTCACCAAAGTTGAAATGAAGGAAAAGTGTTAAGGGCAACCAGAGAGAAAGGTCGGGTTACCCACAAATGGAAGCCCATCAGACTAACAGCAGATCTCTTGGTAGAAACTCTACAAGCCAGAAGGGAGTGGGGGCCAATATTCAACATTCTTAAAGAAAATAATTTTCAATCCAGAATTTCATATCCAGCCAAACTAAGCTTCATAAGTAAAGGAGAAATAAAATCCTTACAGACAAGCAAATGCTGAGAGATTTTGTCATCACTAGGCCTGCCCTACAAGAGATCCTGAAGGAAGCACTAAACCTAGAAAAGAACAACTGGTACCAGCCACTGCAAAAACATGACAAATTGTAAAGACCATTGATGCTAGGAAGAAACTGCATCAACTAATGATCAAAATAACCAGCTAACATCATAATGACAGGATCAGATTCACACATAACAATATTAACCTTAAATGTAAATGGGCTAAATGTTCCAATTAAAAGACACAGACTGGCAAATTGGATAAAGAGTCATTACTCATCAGTGTGCTGTATTCAGGAGGCCCATGTCACGTGCAGAGATAGACATAGGCTCAAAATAAAGGAATGGAGGAAGATCTACCAAGCAAGTGGAAAACAAAAAAAAAAAAAAAGGCAGGTGTTGCAATTCTAGTCTCTGATAAAACAGACTTTAAACCAACATAGAGCAAAAGAGACAAAGAAGGCCATTACAAAATGGTAAAGGGATCAATTCAACAAGAAGAGCTAACTATCCTAAATATATATGCACCCAGTACAGGAGCACCCAGATTCATAAAGCAAGTCCTTAGAGACTTACAAAGAGATTTAGACTCCCACACAATAATAATGGGAGACTTTAACACCCCACTGTCAACATTAGACAGATCACTGAGACAGAAAGTTAAAAAGGATATCCAGGAATTGAACTCATCTCTGCACCAAGCGGACCTAATAGACATCTACAGAACTCTCCACCCCAAATCAACAGAATATACATTCTTCTCAGCATCACATCACACCTATTCCAAAATTGACCACATAGTTGGAAGTAAAGCACTACTCAGCAAATGTAAAAGAACAGAAATTATAACAAACTGTCTCTCAGACCACAGTGCAATCAAACAAGAACTCAGAATTAAGAAACTCACTCAAAACTGCTCAACTTCATGGAAACTGAACAACCTGCTCCTGAATGACTACTGGGTACATAACAAAGTGAAGGGAGAAATAAAGATGTTCTTTGAAACCAATGAGAACAAAGACACAACATACCAGAATCTTTGGGACACATTTAAAGCAATTTGTAGAGGGAAATTTATAGCACTAAATGCCCACAAGAGAAAGCAGGAAGGATCTAAAATTGATACCCTAACATCACAATTAAAAGAACTAGAGAAGCAAGAGCAAACTCCTTCAAAAGCTAGCAAAAGGCAAGAAATAACTAAGATGTGATCCTAATTATACCTTTTATGGTCATTACCGGGCTGATTCCACACTAAACATAACACAATTTTATATCCCATTCTTCCTTCAGCACATGAAGTAGGAGAGAACAAAAACAGTCTAAGGAAAATTTATCTTTATTACTCCAAAATTCAGAATTACTTACAGAATTTATTATTAAATACTAATAATAAATGGTTACTTAGAATTAGTTATTATTAAATACATACATTTCTATTATGCAAAGCAAATATTCAAAATTGGATAACAGAGACTTACAGTGAAGAGATAAACTGGAAAAAAATAAAAGTATAAGTGCTCATAATTGGAACAAAAAGAATAGCTTGATCAGGGGAAGGAAACAGCGGACTAGGGTTATGAGGTTTAGGAAATTTTTATTGATTGGAGGTGGTAGAGGTTAGACAATTGGAAACAAGGTCCAAGAGTGAGTGGGTCCACACACACACACACACACACACACACACACACACACACACAGTGCATAAGTGACTATACAGATGATAGTGTTTCCTGCCTCTCTCTGCTGCTTTTCTACATGATAGCTACAAGTTGGTGACCACTTAGTCCTATTTCTCTGCAGATATATTGTGGGTGCTGCAACATAAGAAAGGGGGAAAGGATGGTAACTTCTCATTCAGTGGATAATTATTGAGTGTCTGCAATAGACTGGATGCTAGGCTTTCGTAGAATTGTCGGTTCCAAATGCAGCCTACTTAGACACTGCCCCTTAGTGTAGTGTCTGAAGCAGGTCTGTCTCACCTAAACCTGGGACAGCGTATCAATTATGCCTCAGCCTGTGTGATTGATGTGGACACAATTTCTTGTTGGTGCTTTCCTTTTATCTTGTGTTGTGTGAGCTTCCACTGTCTGTTGTTATATGGCTTGCTTAAGATGTTGTGAATAACTCACTTGGGTGAGAAGAGTTGGGGACCTGATTACCTGCTGGGTTCATATCTAAACCCTCCTGGATCCACACCTATTGCTACCAGCTACATATTGAGATGGTTACCAATAAGAAAAATATTATTTCTAAAACAGTTTTCCATTGCACAAGAAGGACTTGCTTATAAATATTTCTATGGAAAAAGAGAAAGAATAAATATGATCTCCATAGTTCTGCCACACAGAGACAATGGGTTTTGGTTTATATTCTTCCAGCATTTAAAATTTATATACATTTTAAATATAGCTATGTTAATACAGTGTTTAATGTTTCATAAATTGTCTTTTATCTGTTAGCATTTTAGGGTTTCTCAGGTAGCCAATTTTCTGTGGTTTTTAGTGACCAGGTTATATTTAATTATTAGATTGTGCTCCAATGTATATCATCAACCTCCTTTTTAAATATTTTATGCTGTTGAATGCTGTCACAAACTTTTTTACTTTTCATAAAAGATGTTTAGATGATTTTTAAATTTTGAATCATTACCTTGGCATATATTTTTAATGTGAATTATTGAGCCAAAGGGTATGAATATTTTAAAGGCTCTGACAGTTACTGGTAGAGAAACTTTAAAAACTATTTCTTAGTATGAATGAGTTGGTTTCATTGGTGTAGGTGAAATCCAGTGACAAGGACATGGAAGAAGTCATATATTCAAAATGATAGGAATATATCCTTTGGTGTACAGAAGCTTTTAAACTGATGTAATCCCATAAATATATACATCTACCATGTACCCACATTTTTTTATTGTAAAAAGCCTAATCCAGTAGTGATGTGTTAACACATTCCATCCATTCATAATGCCTATGGACTACATTTTCTCAGGTAGAATCAACAAGCAGTAGGTTTGAAAATGCTCCAACAAAAACTCCGCATTTATCTTTACTGCTGTGTCTTTTTAACCTCTTTAACCCCCTGACTAAAATATTTTTTTCTTTTACTTTTTGGACAGAGTCTCGCTCTGTCACCCAGGCTGGGGTGCAAGGGCACAATCTAAGCTCACTGCAACCTCCAACTCCCAGGTTCAAGCAATTCTCCTCCCTCAGCCTCTTTAGTAGCTGGAACTAAAGGGGACTGTCACCATGTCCGCGGAATTTTTGTAATTTTAGTAGAGGCAGGGTTTCACCACGTTGGCCAGGCTGGTCTCTGACTTCTGACCTCAAATGATCCATCCACCTTGGCTTCCCAAAGTGCTAGGATTACAGGCGTGAGTCACCGCGCCCAGCCAAATATTTCTATTTAACATTCACATACTCCTTAGGTTCTCTGAACCATCTTGTCATTGTGATTTTGGAGATACTTTGCTTCTTCAGGGAAATTTACAAAAATTTTCACATCCTAAGTTTCCCAAACTTGGATGTTAGGTAACATGGCAAAAGAGAATTAGGGTTGCTGTCGGAATTGAGCTTGCAAATCAACTGACCATAAAATTGAGAGATAATCTTGGTTATCCAGGTGGGCCCAATGTAATCACAACATTTCTTAGAAATGGAAGATAGAGCTACAGAAAAGTCAGAGAAAGATATGTGAAGATGGAAGCAGTTTCAGGGAGATGCTATGTTGTTGACTTTGGAGGTAGAGGGAGGGGTCAAGGTCAGATTATGGGCTCTAGAAGTTGAAAAAAGGCAAGGAAACAGGTTATCTTTAAGAGCCTCCAGAAAGGGATGCAGCCCAGCCAATACCTTGATTTTATTCCTGTGAGACTCAAGTCAAACTTCTGAACTACAGAACTGTAAGATATTAAATTCATATTGTATTAAGCCATTAAATTTGTGATAATTTTTATGGCAACCATAGGAAACTATCACACTTAATTTTCAGTTCTAAATAGAGTTAAACTATATTCTTTCGTCATTGTGTTTTTCATTTTACATCAATTCATTTTACTTTCCATTTATTGATTAATCAAACAGACATCATTCTTATTTTGTTAGAGGCTAAGACCTTCCTTGCCCTTTCATTATGTAACTCTCCCTGCCATTTAAAGAGTTATCAAAAACTGGTATCTTCAGGGAGATTTTCTTGTACCCTCCCCTCCCCACTGGATTAGGTAGGGCTAGAGACCTTCTAGGGTTTTCATATGTTCTCATGTTCACCACTATCCATAATACTAAGCACACTATTTAGAAACCATTGGATTGCTCTTCTTCATGTCCTAAAGGCCTTCATCTAGGGCAAGGAATGGTCTCTTCTCTGGGGCCTCAGTGCTTTAGAGTGTCTAGTGAGCTTTGGGCTCTCCATAGATGTTGGTCAAATTAATGAAATATATAAGTCTACACAATTAATTGCTAGTGAGAATTCTGTTTTTTATCTGTCTAGGAATGACAAGCTGGGTGGCAGGACTGGATGACTCTAGATGATGACAGTCTAGCTTATGGTACCTCAAGTGTCAGGCTGGTGACCAGACTGGCTTAAGGGGCTTGGGTGATGCAGTGCATCCTGTTTTGGAAGATGGGCTAGGCCATTTGAAACGTGAAATGCCAGTCTTCTGAAAAGAATTCAGAGCCCTATCAGCATCATATTATGTGGGTGGCATTCTTTGACCTGATTTAATGTCCTCTCTGCACACTGGTGCTGAGAACAAGACATTTCATAAGTCAAAGACCACCAATTTCAGTTCAGGAAGTGATAGCTGATAAAACATTTAACAAGGAGTTGCCACATCTCATCCCATGGATTTTCTGTGAGATCCTCCCCGTTGCTTTCTACACATTTTCATATTTCAAGCCTTGTTCCTGGAATTAATGTCAGATGTTTCTGATGAATCACATAATTTCAAGGAAGGCTGTTTTCTTTCACTTTAGCATGGAGAAATGGGGAAAAAGATTTTCTCATCATTTGCCTGAGACAACATTTGAGAAGAAATTCTCTGGAGGATTCTAATCCCTTCTTCTACTAGGCATAAGATCCTGCTTGATGATGAGGTCTTAGGGAAACTAATTTCACCATGGAGAATAGGACCATAACAAGCTGATGGACCTCAGAAAGTTGGTCCTGATCTATAGGTGGTCTTGAATTACAGATAATTCAGGGATGCTTAGGTGATTTCTTTTTCCAATAAGTTCTTGTGGTTCTCAGGGTTGAGAGTAAAGAAATAATAAGAAACTCAAAATAAGTCCTAAGGAATAAATTATTAAATGAATGGATGGATTCTGAAAGAGAAGAATATGGGAAAGTAAGGCCCTCTATGGATTCTAATATACTGCAGGATAGGCCCAGGTCTGGATTTCACTCATGTCCAGAGGATACTCCAGGTTTCAGCTTCCTATATACCATTTCATCATCTTCCCATTCCTTTCTTGCTCCATCCTCCAGTCTGTCCTGAGTATCTTCATGAACTTTAAGGTATAATGACTGGTCATATGCTAGCTCACAATGCTACCCTTTTAAGAAAGCTTTGCCTTTTATATGTAAGCCAAAATAATTCCCTAAAATTTAATTTCACATTTAAGATAGTGAATGAGGGAAGAAATTTTATGCTTTAAGTTTTTAGGAGATGATACACACTAAAGTTTTGAGCTGCACCATTGACTAACTGTGTCCTTGGGCAAGTCTCTTAAATTGTCTGAGTCATGCTTTCCCCATTTCCATCTGAAAACTTTCACAGGATTGTTAATGAGGATCAGGAAATGTGAAATATATGCTTTGGGAAACAATTTAAAAATTGAGTACTACCAAGGGAATGCTAGAAGAATAATGAATCATTTCTAATTTTTTTTCTTGGAGTGGGTTTTGCAAATGTTGAAGAGAGAACGACCAGCTCTTCTGGGAAAAACAAGGAGGAAAAGCTTTAGAAAGAAAGAGAGAAAAGACATATTTGAAAGCTGTTGTGAAGAAATGGAGTTTAGATCTTCTTTCAAATGTGGATATTTCTGATGTGTTGCTGTGTGACTAGCTCCTCCCTTGTCTCAGTATGAAACCTTCAATACAGTCCATGTTGTCAATGCTTTTGCACTTAGAGTTGAGGACAGGGAGGGGAGAATTCAATAGAAGACATTATATGAGGGCACGGCTAGCCAAGGAGGCTCAGTTACATTTCAGTTACTTGTAAAGCAACAAGTCAACTTGTACATAATAAACCGTTATGAGCCAGGACCCTGAAATCACGTTCAGATTTAGCTGTTTGACCTTGAGTGACGTTACTTATGTTTGTTGAATGTCAGTGTTTTATCTGTTAAAAATATAATGACTCTCTTATCAGATTCTTTGAAGATTGAGATAATGAATATATGGTGTTTATATAGTGTTGAATATTATACAGGAGAAAAGAGACACTAATCAATATCAGGAATGAGACAGGTGACATCACTGCAATCTGCAGATATTAAAGGAACAATTTTAAAAAATAAACACTTTATGTCAACATATTTGACCACTGATATGGTTTGGCTTTTTGCCCCACCCAAATATTATCTTGAATTCCCACATGTTGTGGGAGGGACTTGGTGAGAGATAGCTGAATCGTGGGGGTAAGTCTTTCCTGTGCTGTTCTCGTGATAGTGAATAAGTCTCACAAGATCTGATGGTTTTAAAAACCAGAGTTTCCCTGCACAAGCACTCTCTCTCTTTGCTCCGTCTTGGGTATGTCTTTATCAGCAGTGTGAAAACGGACTAATACAGTAAATTGGTAACACTAAGTGGGACATTGCTGAAAAAATATCTAAAAATGTGGAAGCGACTTTGTAACTGGGTAACAGGCAGAGGCTGGAACAGTTTGGAGGCCTCAGAAGAAGAAAGGAAAATGTGGGAAAGTTTGGAACTTCCTAGAGACTTGTTGAATGGCTTTGATAAAAATGCTGATAGTGATATGGACAGTGAAGTCCAGGCTGAGGTGGTCTCAGATGAAAATGAGGAAATTGTCTGGAACTGGAGCAAAGGTGGCTCTTGTTATGTCTTAGCAAAAAGACTAGTGGCATTTTGCCCCTGCCCTAGAGATCTGTGGAACTTTGAACATGAGAGAGATGACTTAGGGTATCTGGCAGAAGAAATTTCTAAGCAACAAAGCATTCAAGAGGTGACTTGGGTGCTGTTAAAAGCATTCAGTTTTATAAGGAAAGCAATGCATAAAAGTTTGGAAAATTCGCACCCTGACTATGCAATAAAAAAGAAAAACCAATTTTCTCAGGAGAAATATGAGCTAGTTGCAGAAATTTGCATAAATAATGAGGAGTCCAGTGTTAATCCCCAGGACAATGGGGAAAATGTCTCCAGGCCATGTTAGAGGTCTTCATGGCAGCCACTCCTATCACTGGCCCAGAGGCCTAGGAATGAAACATGGGACTGGGTCCAGGATCTCCATGCTGTGAGCAGCCTAGGGACTTGGTACTCTGCATCCCAGCCACTCCAGTCATGGCTGAAAGGGGCCAATGTAGAGCTGGTGCTGTGGCTTCAGAAGGTGCAATCCCCAAGCCTTGGCAGCTTCCATATGGTGTTGATCTTGCGATACACAGAAATCAATAATTGGGGTTTGGGAACCTCCACCTAGATTTCAGAGGATGTATGGGAATGCCTGGATGTCCAGAAAGAAGTTTGCTGCAGCGGCGGGCCTTCATGGAGAACCTCTGCTAGGGCAGTAAGAAAGGTAAATGTGGGGTCTCCAACCCATAAAAGCAGCTGGGAAGCAGGTGATACGTTACAAATCCACATGACCAGGAGAACCTACCTCTTGCTTCAGTGTGATCCAGATGTGAGACATGGAGTCAAAGGAGATCATTTTGGAGCTTTACAATTTCACTGTCCTGCTGGATTTTGGACTTGTATGGGCCCTGTAGCCCCTTTGTTTTGGTCAACTTCTTCCATTTGAAATGGCTGTATTTTCCTAATACCTGTACCCCTATTGTACCTAGGAAGTAACTAGCTTGCTTTTGATTTTACAGGCTCTTAGGTAGAAGGGACTTGCCTTGTCTCAGATGAGATTTTGGACTGTGGACTTTTGAGTTAATACTGAAATGAGTTAAGACTTTGGGGGACTTTTGGGAAGACATGATTGGTTTTGAAATCTGAGGACATGAGATTTGGGAGCGGCCAGGTGCAGAATGATGAGAATTTCCCTGCACAAGCTCTCTCTCTTTGCCTGCTGCCATCTATGTAAGGTGTGACTTGCTCCTCTTTGCCTTCTTCCACGATTGTGAGGCTTCCCCAGCCATGTGGAACTCTAAGTCCATTAAACTGTTTTCTTTTGTAAATTGACCAGTCTCAGGTATGTTTTTATCAGCAGCATGAAAATGGATCAATACAACCACTTAAATGAAATGGTCAAATTCCTTGAAAAACACAAACTTATAAACCTCACTCATGAATAAATAGTATAAATATATCAGTGTGTATTAAAAGAATTAAATTTTTAGTTAAAACAAAAACAAAAACTTCCCACAGTGAAAACTCTAAGCCCAAATGACTTCATGGGCTTAAATTCCACCAAACATTTAAAGAAGAAATACTGCTGATTCCACACAACCTCTTTTAGAATATTGGAAAGGACTTAATACTTCCAAACACATTCTGTGAGGGTGGCATTGCTCTAATTTCGAAACTTGACAAAGAGGAGTGGAGCAAGATGACTGAACAGAACCCTCTACTAATCATCCTCCCACCACCCCCAACCCCTACAGGACACTCCATTTAGCAACTATCTACACAAAAAAAAGCACCTTCAAAAGAACCAAAAATCAGATGAGCAATCATAGTATTTGGTTTTAAGTTCGTATTACTGAAAGAGGCACTGAAGAGGGTAGGAAAGATAGTCTTGAACTGCTGGCATTACCACTCCCAAATCCCCCAGCAGCAGCTGCATGGGGAAGAGACAAAGTTTGAGTGCTTGGAGAAAGGAGAGCACAGAGGTTTGGGGACTTTGTATTGAACTCAGTGCTGCCCTGTCATAGCAGGAAGCAAAGCTGTGCTAGACCCAGTCAATGCCTGCCCCTGGAGGAAACATTTAGACCAGCCCTAGCCAGAGGAGTATCACTCATCCCAGCAGTCAGAACTTGAATTTTGACAAGCCTCATCACTGTGAGCTAAAGGTCCCTGGGGTCCTTAACAAACTTGAAAGGCAGTGTAGGCCACAAAGACTGGAACTCCTAGGCAAGTCCCAGTGCTGTGCTGAGCTGGGAGCCAGTAAATTTGGGTGGCATGTGACTTAGTAGGAGACCAGCCAAGGTGGCTAAGAGAGTGCTTGTGGCACCCCTCCCCCAAATCCAGGCAGCACAGCTTGCAGCAACAAAAATGACACCTTCCTCATACTTGAGAGGAGAAGGAAGAGTAAAGAAAACTATGTCTTGAATTTTGGATACCAGCTCAGCCACAGCAGGATAGGGTGCTGGACCAAGCTATGAGCCCCCCATTATAGGCTTTAGTTCCTGGATGGCACCCTGGGCCATAAGAGAATCTGCTGCCTTGAAGAGAAGCACCCAGTTCTGGCAGGACTTACCACCTGCTGACTAAAGATCCCTTAGTCCCTGAATAACCAGCAGCAACACCCAGGTAGTACTAGTTATGGGCCTTGGGTGAGATTCTCAGACATGCTGGCTTCAGGTAAGTCCCAACACATTTCCAGCTATGATGGCTATGTTGAGAGACCTTTTATGCTTGAGGAAAGCAGAGGCAAAAGTAAAGGGGCCTTTGTTTTGCACCTTAGGTTCCAGCTCGGCCATAGTGGAGTCAAGCACCAAGCAGACCTTTGGGGCCCCCAGTTCCAGGCCTTGGCTCTTGGATGTAATTCCCAGACCTTCCCTGGGGCAGAGGGGAGCCCCCTGACTTGTAGAGTGAGGTCTAGACCTGACAGCATTCACTGCAAGCTGGTAGAAAAGCCTTTGGGCCTTACGTGAACATGAGAGGTAACCTGACAATAGTCCCCATGGGCCTGTCATCGTGGGCTGTGGGGAGTGGCCATTAGGCTTGTGCTAAGGGGAGGGAAGACTGGGAAGGACTTCATCTGTGGTTTGAGTGCCAGCTTTAGCTCCAGTAGAAAAAGCACCAGGTAAATTTTTAAGGCTTTTGACTCCAGTTCCTGGTGTCTGGATGACATCTCTGGCCCAGCCTGGGGGAACTTGCTGACCTGAAGTGAAGGACACAAGCCTGGCTGACTTCACCACCTGCTGACTGTAAAGGCCTAGGCCATTAGTGAACATAGGTGGGAGCCAGGTAGTGGTTACAGTACATTTTGGGTGAGACCCAGTTCTGTGCTGGCTTCAAATCTGACCCAGTGCAGTCTTAGTGCTTGTGGCCACAGGGGTGCTTGTGTCATGACACACTCAGCTCACATGGCTCAGCATGCACACACACAAGAACACACACACACAGAGAAAGCGAGAGAGAGAGAAACTTCATTTGTTTGAAAGAAAGTAAGGGAAGAGATTTCCCTGGTAATCCAGAGAATTCATCCAGATGTTGGCCAAGACCATCAGGGCAATTCCCCAACAAATCTACAAGAACCAGTTTTACTGGGCTTGGGGTGCCTCCTAACGCAGATATAGCTTAGATCACAATACTGAAGTACTTTCAAATTCCTGGAAAGTCTTCCCAAGAAGGATGGGTACAAACAAGCCCAGACTGCAGAGGTGACAATAAATACCTAACTCTTCAATGTCCAGACACTAATTAACATCCGCAAGCATTAAGCCTATCCAAGAAACATGACCTCACCAAATGAACTAAATAAGGCATCAGGGACTAATCCTGGAGAAACAGGTATGTGACCTCTTAGAGAATTCAAAGTATCTCTTTTGAAGAAACTAAAAGAAATTAAAGATAACACAGAGAAGGAATTCCTACTTCTATCAGATAAATTTAACAAAAAGATTGAAGTAATTAAAAAGAATATAGCAGAAATTCTAGCGTTTCTGAGATTCTCTGAAGGATGCATCAGAGTCTCTCACCAGCAGAACTGATCAAGCAGAAGAAAGAATTAGTGAACTTTAAGGCAGACTATTTGAAAATAGTCAGAGGAGACAAAAGAAAAAAGAATAAAAGAGAATGACACATATCTACAAGATCTAGAAAATAACCTCAAGGGGGCAAATCTAAGAGTTACTGATCTTGGAAAAGGAGGTAGAGAAAGAGATAGGTGTAGAAGTTTTATTCAAAGGGATAATAACAGAGAACTTCCAAAACTTAGAGAAAGATACCAATATTTAAGTACAAAAAGGTTATAGAGCACCAAGCAGATTTAGCCCAAAGAAGACTACCTCAAGGCATTTAATAATCAGAGGTCAAGGATAAAGAAGGGATCCTAAAAGCAGCAAGAGAAAAAAAAAGATACAATGGAGCTCAAATACATCTGGCAGCATACTTTTCAATGGGAATCTTACAGGCCAGGAGAGAGTGGCATGACATATATAAAATGCTGAAGGAAAAAATATTCACCCTTGAATAGTATATCCAGTAAAAAATCCTTCAAACATAAAGGACAAATAAAGATTTTCCAGACAAAAGCTGGGGGATTTCATCAATACCACACCTGTCCTACAAGAAATGCTAAAGGGAGTTCTTCAATCAGAATGAAAAAGACATTAATAATCAATAAGAGATCATCCGAAGTTAACACAACTCACTGGTAATAGTAAGTACACAGATAGACACAGAATATTATAACACTTTATTTGTGGTGTATAAACTATTGTTATTTCAAGTAGAGAGACTAAAAGATGAACCAGTCAAAAGTAATAACTACAACAACTTTTCAAGACATAGTACAATATGACATACAGGGAAACAATAAAATGTTAAAAAGGGGAGGGGACAAAGTTAAAGCGTAGAGTTTGTATTAGCGTCCTTTTCACTTGTTTGTTGTTTGTTTATGCAATCAGTATTAAGTTGCCATCAGTTTAAAATAATGGGTTAGATGATAGTTTTTGCAAGTTTCATGGTAACCTCAAATCAAAAAGCATACAATGGATACACAAAACATAAAAAGCAAGAAATTAAGACATACCACCTGAGAAAATCACTAAAAGGAAGATGGGAAGGAAGAGAAGACCACAAAACAACCAGAAAACAAGTAACAAACTGGCAGAAGTAATGAATATAAATGGACTAAATACTCCAATAAAAAGACATAGAGTGGCTGAATGAATGAAAAAACAAAACCTAATGATCTTTTGTCTACAAAAAAGACAATTTACCTATAAGGACTGAAAATAAACAGATATAAAAAGATATTTAATGCCAATGGAAACCAATATAGAGCAGGAGTAGTTATTCCTATATCACATAAAATAGATTTCAAGACAAAAACTATAAGATACAAAGAAGTTCATTATATAATGATAAAGGGGTCAATTCAGCAAAAGAATATAACAATTATAAATATATACGCACCCAACACTGGACTACCTACATATATAAAACAAATATTAGAGCTAAAGAGAAAGAGAGAGCGACCCCAATATAATAATAGCTGGAGTCTTCAACACTCCACTTTCAGCATTGGACATATATTCTAGACAGAAAATCAACAAAGAAACATTGGACTTAATCTGCACTAGGGACCAAATGGGCCTAATAGATACTTACAGAACATTTCATCCAATGGCTACAGAATATACATTCTTTTCCTCAGCACATGGATCATTTTCAGGGATAGCCCATATGCTAGGTTACAAAACAAGTTTTGAAACATTAAAAAAACTTGAAATAATATGAAACATCTTCTCTTATCACAATGAAATAAAATCAGAAATCAATAACAACAGGAATTTTGGAAACTATACAAACACATGGAAATTAAACAACAGGATCCTGAATGGCCAGTGGGTCAATGAAGACATTAAGAACGAAACTTAAAACTTTCTTGAAACAAATGATGATGGAAACACAACATACTGAAATCTATGGGATATAGTGAAAGCAGTATTGAGAGGGAATCTTATAGTTATAACTGCCTATACCAAAAAAGAAGAAAAACTCCAAACAAAGAACCTAACAGTGCATCTTAATAAACTAGAAAAACAAGAGCAAACCAAACCTCAAATTACTAGATGAAAAGAAATAATAAAGAACAGAGCAGAAGTAAATGAAATGAAGAATGAAGAAAACAATACAAAAGAACAAGAAGTTGTTTATTTGAAACAATAAACAAAAATGACAAAACTTTAGCCAAACTCAGAATAAAAAGACTCAAATAACTAAAATCAGAGATTAGAAAGAAGGAGACAAAAGGAGACATGACAACTGATATCACAGAAATTCAAAGAATCATTAGTGGCTACTATGAGCAACTATATGCTAATAAATTGGAAAATCTAGAAGAAATGGATAAATTTCTGGACAGATACAACCTACCAAGATAGAGCCATGAAGAAATCCAAACCCTGGACAGAGCAATAAGGAGTAATGAGATTGAAGCTTTAATAAAATGTCTCCCAGGCCAGGTGCGGTGGCTCACACTTGTAATCGCAGCACTTTGGGAGGCTGAAGTGGGTGGATCACTTGAGGCCAGGAGTTTGAGACCAGCCTGGCCAACATAGTGAAATCCTGTCTCTACTAGAAATACAAAAATTAACTGAGCATGGTGGCTCACACCTGTAATCCCAGCTACTTGGGAGGCTAAGGCAGGAGAATTACTTGAACCTGTGAGGTGGAGGTTGCAGTGAGCCAAGATCGTGCCACTGCACTCCAGCCTGGGCAACAGAGTGATACTCCGTCTCAAAAAAAAAAAAAAAAAAAAAAAAAAAAAAAAAAAAAAAAGTACGAATCTGACTCAAATTATTCTGAAAAATAGAGGTAGAGGGAATACTACCAAACTCATTCTAGGAGGCCAATGTTATCCTGATATGAAAACCAGACAAAGACACATACATGAAAACCAAAGATGCATCAAAAAAAGAAAACTACAGGTGATTATCCGTGATGAATCTTGATGCAAAAATCTTCAACAAAATACTAGCAAAGAGAATTCAACAACACATTCAAAAGATCATTCATCATGACAAAGTGGAATATATCCCAGGGATGCAAGGATGGCTCAATATACATTAATCAATAATTGTGTTATGTCATGTCAACAGAATAAAGGACAAAAACCATATGATCAAGGAAGTGTTCCAAGATGGCTGGATAGGAACAGCTCTGGTCTGCAGCTCCCAGCATGATTGATGCAGAAGATGGGTGATTTCTGCATTTCCAATGGAGGTACCTGGTTCATCTCACTGGGACTGGTTGGACAGTGGGCACAGCCAACAGAGGGCAAGCTGAAGCAGGGCAGGGTGTCGCCTCACTTGGGAAGTGCAATGGGTCAGGGGATTTCCCTTTCCTAGCCAAGGGAAGCTGTGACAGACTACCTGGAAAAATGAAACACTCCCACCCAAATACTGTGCTTTTCCCAAGGTCTTAGCAACTGGCAGACAAGGAGATTCTCTCCCGTGCCTGACTCAGTGGGTCCCATGCCCACAGAGCCTTGCTCACTGCTAGCGCAGCAGTCTGAGATTGAACTGCGAGGCTGCAGCCTGGCAGAGAGAGGGAGGGGCGTCCGCCATTTCTGAGGCTTGAGTAGGTAAACCAAATGGCCGGGAAGTTCAAACTGGGTGCATCCCACCGCAGCTCAGCAAGGCCTACTGCCTCTAGACTCCACCTCTGTGAGCAGGGAATAGCTAAACAAAGGCAGCAGACAATTTCTGCAGACTTAGTCTCTGTCTGACAGCTCTGAAGAGAGCAGTGGTTCTCACAGCATAGCGTTTGAGCTCTGAGAACGGACAGACTGCCTCCCTTGAGTGGGTCCCTGACCCCTGTGTAGCCTAACTGGGAGACAACTCCTAGTAGGGGCCAACAGGCACCTCATATAGGTGGCTGCCCCTTTGGGACAAAGCTTCCAGAGGAAGGATCAGGCAGCAGTATTTGCTGTTCTGCAGCCTCTGCTGGTGATACCCAGGCAAATGGAGTCTGGAGTGGACCACCAGCAAACTCCAATAGACCTGCAGCTGAGGGTCCTCACTGTTAGAAGGAAAGCTAACAAACAGAAAGGAATAGCATCAACATCAACAAAAAGGACATCCACAACAAAACCCCATCTGTAGGTCACCATCATCAAAAAGCAAAGGTAGATAAAACCACAGAGATGGGGAGAAACCAGAAAAGAAAAGCTGAAAATTCTAAAAACCAGAGTGCATCTCTCCCCCAAAGTATCACAGCCCCTTGCCAGCAACAGAACAAAGTTGGGAGGACAATGACTTTGATGAATTGACAGAAGTAGGGCTTCAGAAGGCGGGTAATAACAAACTTCTCTGAGCTAAAGGAGGATGTTCAAACCCATTGCAAGGAAGCTAAAAACCTTGAAAAAAGGTTAGACAAATGGCTAACTAGAATAAACAGTGTAGAGATGACCTTAGATGACCTGATAGAACTGAAAACTATGGCACGAGAACTTCATGACACATGCACAAGCTTCAATAGCCAATTTGATCAAGTAGAAGAAAAGGTACCAGTGATTGAAGATCAAATTAATGAAACAAAATGAGGAAACAAGGTTAGAGAAAAAAAGAGTAAAAAGAAACTAACAAAGCCTCCAAGAAATATGGGACTATGTGAAAAGACCAAATCTACGTTTGATTGGTGTATCTGAAAGTGATGGGGAGAACGGAACCAAGTTGGAAAACACTCTGCAGGATATTATCCAGGAGAGCTTCCCCAACCTAGCAAGGCAGGCCAACATTCAAATTCAGGAAATACAGAGAACACCACAAAGATACTCCTCGACAAGAGCAACCCCTAGACACATAATTTTCAGATTCACCAAGGTTGAAATGAAGGAAAAACTGTTAAGCGCTGCGAGAGAGAAAGGTCGAGTTATGCACAAAGGGAAGCCCATCAGACTAACAGTGGATCTCTTGGCAGAAACCCTATAAGCCAGAAGAAAGTGTGGGCCAATATTCAACATTGTTAAAGAAAATAATTTTCAACCTAGAATTTCATATCCAGTCAAACTAAGCTTCATAAGTGAAGGAGAAATAAAACCCTTTACAGACAATCAAATGCTGAGAAATTTTGTCACCACCAGGACAGTGTAATCAAATTAGAACTCAAGATTGAGAAACTCACTCAAAACTGCGTAACTACATGGAAACTGAATAACGTGCTCCTGAATGACTACTAGGTAGATAACAAAATGAAGGCAGAAGTAAAGATGTTCTTTGAAACAAATGAGAACAAAGACACAATGTACCAGAATCTCTGGGACACATTTAAAGCAGTGTGTAGAGGGAAATTTATAGCACTAATGCCCACAAGAGAAAGCAGGAAAGATCGAAAATCGACACCCTAACATCACAATTAAAAGAACTAGAGAAGCAAGAGCAAACACATTCAAAACCTAGCAGAAGGCAAGAAATAACTAAGATCAGAGCAGAACTGAAAGAGATAGAGACACAAAAAAACTCTTCAAAAAATCAATGAATCAAGGAGCTGTTTTTTTTTTTTGTTTGTGAAGATCAACAAAATTGATAGACTGCTAGCAAGACTAATAAAGAAGAAAAGAGAGAAGAATCAAATAGATGCAATAAAAAAATGATAAAGGAGACATCATCAGTGATCCCACAGAAATACAAACTACCATCAGAGAATACTACAAACACCTCTATGCAAATAAACTAGAAAATCTAGAAGAAATGAATAAATTCCTGGACACATACACCCTCCCAAGACTAAACCAGGAAGAAGTTGAATCTCTGACTAGACTAATAACGGGCTCTGAAATTGAGGCAATAGTTAACAGCCTACCAACCAAAAAAAATCCAGGACCAGATGGATTCACAGCTGAATTATACTAGAGGTACAAAGAGGAACTGGTACCATTCCTTCTGAAACTATTCCAATCAATGGAAAAACAGGGAATCCTCCCTAATTCATTTTATGAGGCCAACATCATCCTGATACCAAAGCCTGGCAGAGACAAAACAAAAAAAAGAGAATTTTAGACCAATATCCCTGATGAACATCAATGCGAAAATCCTCAATAAAATATTGGCAAACCAAATCCTGCAGCACATCAAAAAGCTTATCCACCACAATCAAGTGGGCTTCATCCCTGGGATGCTAGGCTGGTTCAACACATGCAAATCAATAAACGTAATCCATCACATAAACAGAACCAAAGACAAAAACCACTATTATCTCAATAGATGCAGAAACAGCCTTCAACAAAATTCAAAGCCCTTCTTGCTAAAAACTCTCAATAAACTAGGTATAGACAGAATGTATCTTAAAATAATAAGAGCTATTTATGACAAACCCACAGTCAATATCATACTGAATGGGCAAAATCTGGAAGCATTCCCTTTGAAAACTGGCACAAGACAAGGATGCCCTCTCTCACCACTCCTATTCAACATAGTGTTGGAAGTTCTGGCCAGGGCAATCAGGCAAGAGGAAGAAATAAAAGGTATTCAATTAGAAAATGAGGAAGTCAAATTGTCCCTGTTTGCAGATGGAATGATTGTATATTTAGAAAACTCCCTCATCTCAGCCCCAAACCTCCTTAAGCTGATAAGCAACTTCAGCAAAGTCTCAGGATACAAAATCAATATGCAAAAATCACAATCATTCCTATATATCAAAAACAGACAAACAGAGAGCAAAAATCATGAGTGAACTCCCATTCACAATTGCTTCAAAGAGAATAAAATACCTAGGAATCCAACTTACACGGGATGTGAAGGACCTCTTCAAGAAGAACTACAAACCACTGCTCAATGAAATAAAAGAGGACACAAACAAATGGAGGAATATTCCATGCTCATGGATAGGAAGAATCAATATCATGAAAATGGCCATACTGCCCAATGTAATTTATGGATTCAATGCCATCCCCATCAAGCTACCACTGACTTTCTTCACAGAACTGGAAAAAACTACTTTAAAGTTCATATGGAACCAAAAAAGAGCCCTCTTTGCCAAGACAGTCCTAAGCAAAAAGAACAAAGCTGGAGGCAACACACTACCTGACTTCAAACTAGACTACAAGGCTACAGTAACCAAAACAGCATGGTACTGGTACCAAAACAGATGTATAGACCAATGGAACAGAACAGAGGCCTCAGAAATAACACCACACATCTACAACCATCTGATCTTTGACAAACCTGACAAAAACAAGCAACGGAGAAAGGATTCCCTATTTAATAAATGGTGCTGGGAAAACTGGCTAGCCATATGTAGAAAGCTGAAACTGGATCTCTTCCTTACACCTCATACAAAAATTAATTCGAGATAGGTTAAAGACTTAAATGTTAGACCTAAAACCATAAAAACCCTAGAAGAAAACCTAGGCAATACCATTTAAGACATAGGCATGGGCAAGGACTTCATGACTGAAACAACAAAAGCAATGACAACAAAAGCCAAAATAGACAAATGGGATCTAATTAAACTAAAGAGCTTCTGCACAGCAAAAGAAACTACCATCACAGTGAACAGGCAACCTACAGAATGGGAGAAAATTTTTGCAATCTACCCACCTGACAAAGAACTAATATCCAGAATCTACAAAGAACTCAAACAAATTTATAAGAAAAAAACAACCCCATCAAAATTGGGCAAAGGATGTGAACAGACACTTCTCAAAAGACATGTATGCAGCCAACAAACACATGAAAAAATGCTCATCATCACTGGTCATCAGAGAAATGCAAATCAAAACCACAATGAGATACCATCTCACGCCAGGTAGAATGACAATCATTAAAAAGTCAGGAAACAACAGATGCTGGAGAGGATGTGGAGAAATAGGAATGCTTTTACACTGTTGGTGGGAGTGGAAATTAGTTCAACCATTGTGGAAGACAGTGTGGCGATTCCTCAAGGATCTAGAACTAGAATTACCATTTGACCCGGCAATCCCATTACTGGGTATATACCCTAAAGATTATAAATCTTGCTACTATAAAGACACATGCACATGTATGTTTATTGTGGCACTATTCACAATAGCAAAGACTTGGAACCAGCCCAAATATCCCTCAATAATAGACTGGATTAAGAAAATGTGGCACATATATACCATGGAATGCTATGCAGCCTTAAGAAAGGATGAGTTCATGTCTTTTGCAGGGACATGGATGAAGCTGGAAACTATCATTCTCAGCAAACTATCACAAGAACAGAAAACAAAACACTGCATGGTTCTCACTCATAGGTGGGAATTAAACAATGAGATCACTTGGACATAGGATGGATAACATCACACACCAGGGCCTTTTTGGGGGTGGGGCACTGGGGGAGGGATAGCATTAGAAAAAAACCTAATGTAAATGAAAAGTTGATGGTTGCAGCAAATCAACATTTCATGTGTATACCTATGTATCAAACCTGCACGTTGTGCACATGTACCCTAGAACTTAAAGTATAATGATAAACAAACAAACAAAATTTGATCATTTCAGTTGATGCCAAAAAGCATTTGATGAAATTAAACATCGCTTCATGATAAAACTCAATAAACTGGGTATAGAAAGAATATAGTGCAACATAATAGAGCCATATATGATGCACCTACAGCTATTATCACACTGAATGGAAAAAAACTGAAAGCATTTCCTGTAAGATTGGAAAAATCACAAGGATGTTCACTTTACCACTGTTCTCCAACATAGTACTGGAAGTCCTGGCTAGAGCATCAGACAAGAGAAAGAAATAAAGGGAATCCTAAAAAGTCAAAGTATCTGTGTTTGTAGATGATATGATCTTATATTTGGAAAAATCTAAAGACTCTACTAATAAATCATTAGAACTAATAAACAAATTCAGTAAATTTGCAGTATACAAAATTAACATAAGAAAATCAGTAGCATGTTTATATGCCAACAGCAATCTGTAAGAGAAATCCAGAAAGTAATCCAATTTACAGTGGCTAAAAATAAGATTAAATATTTAGGAATTAACTGAAGAAGTGAATCTAAAGAAACTAAAGAAGAAGATCTCTACTAGGAAAACTATAAGGCATTGATGAAAGAAATTGCAGAGGACACCTAAAAAAAGTGAAAGATATTTCATATTCATGGTTTGGAAGAATCAATATTGTTAAAATGTCCATCTCACGTAAAGCAATCTGCAGATTCAATGCAATCCATATCAAAATACCAATGACATTCTTCACAGAAATAGAAAAAACAATCCTAAAATATATATGGAAACATAAAAGACTCAAAATAGCCAAACCTATCCTGAGCAAATAGAACAAAACTGGAGGAATCACATTACCTGACTTCAAATTATACAACAGTTATAGTAACCAAAATAGCATAGTACTGGTGTGAAGACCGACACATGAACAAGTGGATAGGGATACAGAACATGGAAACAAATCCATATGTCTACAATGAACTCTTCAGCAAAGCTGCCAAGCATATACATTGGGAATGGGACAGTCTCTTCAATAAATGGTGCTGGGAAAACTGGATGTTCATATGTGGAAGATTGAAACTGGACACCTACCTCTTGCTATATGCCAAAATCAAATCAAAATGGATTAAAGATTTGAATCTAAGACATCAACCCATGAAACTATCCACCAAATCATAGGCAACAAAAGCAAAAATGGACAAACTGGCTCACATCAAGTTAAAAATCTTGTGTACAGTAAAGGAAACAATCTGCCAAGTGAAGAGGCAACCCACAGAATGAGAGAAAATATTTGCAAACTATCCATCTGACAAGAGATTAATAATCAGAATATATAAGGAGCTAAAACAACTCAATAGGAAAAATTATAATAATCAGATTGAAAAATGGGCAAGAGATCTGAAAGGACATTTCTCAAAAGAAGACATACAAGTGACTAACATTTTATGAAAAGGTGCTCAACATTGTTGATCATCAAAGAAATGCAAATCAAAATCTCAGTGAGGTATTACCCCACTCCAGTTAACGTGGCTTTTATCCAAAACACAAGCAATAAAAAATGCTGGTGAGGATGTGGAGAAAATGGAACCCTCATACACTTTTGGTGGGAATGTAAATTAGTACAAACACTATGGAGAACAGTCTGGAGGGTCCTCAAAAACTAAACATAGAGCTACCATATGATCCAGCAATCCCACTGCTAGGTATATACCCAAAAGAAGGAAAATCAGTATATCAAAGAGGTATCTGCACTCCCATGTTTATTGCAGCACTATTCACAATAGCCAAGATTTGGAAGCAAACTAAGTGTCCGTGAACAGATGAATGGATAAAGAAAATGTGGTATATATACAAAATGTAGCAGGCTGAATACAACAATATATAAAAAGAATAATAAATTATGACCAAGCAGGGTTTATCCCAAGAATGTACTTTTTGTTTATCATTCAAATATCAATCATGCATTTCATTATACTAATGAACTACAAAAGAAAAACCATATAATCATCTCAATATTGCAGAAGAAGTATTTGAAAAAATTTAACATCCATTCCTGATAAAAATTCTCAGTAAACCAGAAATAGAAGGGAACCTTTTGAATTATAAAAAGCATCTGCAAAAAATTCACAGCTAATACCAGATTAACTGAATTATGAAAATTGGAATGATTTCTAAGATCAGGCACAAGACAAGAATGTCTGCTCTCACCACTTCTATTCAACACTGTACTGGAAATTCTAGACAGTTCGATAACACAAGAAAAATAAATAAGAAGCATCCAAATGGAAAGAAAAAGGTAAAACTATATTTATTAAAATGACATGATTATTTATTTAGAAAATCTGCATGGAATGCATGAAAAACTACTAGAGGTAATAAGTGAAGTTAACAAGGTTGCAGATATCAGCCCAATATACAAAAATCAATTGTATTTCTATGTTCCTCCAGTAAAAAATTGGTCATTGAAATAAAAAAATACCATTTACAACAGCATTAAAATGTAAGTGATGCTAAGAGAGAAAACTGACAGGATGTTTACAAGGCCTGTACATGGAAAACTATAAAACATTGCTGAGAGAAATTAAAGAAGACACAGATGAGGGAGAGAAATACCTAGTTATGTTTTAACATTCAATTGTTAAGATGTCAGTTCTCCCCAGATTGATCCATAGATTCAATTGAATTCCTGTAAAAATTTATTCCAGCTTTTTTTGGTAGAAATCGATGAGCTAATTCTAAAATTCATGTGGATATACAAAAGTCAACCAGGTGCAGTGGCTCATGACTGTAATTTCAGCACTTTGGGAGGACAAGGCAGGAAAATCACTTGAGCTCAGGAGTTCTGGTCCAGCTGTGACAACATAGCAAGACCCGATTGCTACTAAAAAAGTAAAAATAAAAAATAAATAGCTGGGTATGGCGGTGTATGCCTGTAGTCCCAGCTACTCAGAAGGCTGAGGTGGGAGAATCACTTGAACCTAGGAAGTCAAGGCTGCAGTGAGTCATGATTACGCCACTGCACTCCAGCCTCAGTGACAGAACTGAGATTGTGCCTCAAAAAAAAAAAAAAAAAAAAAAGAGAGTGAGAGAGAATAGGTGGGCAAACATTATCTGCTTTTAAGACTTATTATAAAGCTGCAGTTTTCAAGACACTAGGTTACTGGCATTTAGACAGACAAATAGAGGAATGGGACATAATAGAGACTCCAGAAAAAAACCCACATGTATATGAACAATTGATTTTTGATGAGGGTGCAAAAGTAATTCAGTGGCGAAAGGATAGTGTTTTCAGGAAATGATACTAGCCCAGTTGGGTGTCTATATGTTAAAAAAAAAAAAAAAGAAGAAGAAGAAGAAAGAAAGAAAGAAAAAGAATGAAAAAGAACTTGGATTAGGATTCATACCATGCACTGTATGCAAAAATCAACTCATGATGGCTCACAGATTTATACGTAAAACTTAAAATTAGAATATTTTCATGCCTTTGGATTTGGCAAAGGATTTTTAGCTATGACACCAAAAGTAAAATCTATAACAAAAATGTAGGACAAATCAGACATTGCCTAAATTAAGAACTTTGCACCTCAAAAGACATCGCTGAAGGAATAAAAACAAGCCATGACAGGGAGGAAATATTTGCAAAGTATATATCTGATTAATAAAAAAACCTTTTGTTCAGAGTATGTAAAGGACTCACAAAACTCTATCATAAAGAACCTCCTCCCTCAAAAGTGGAAAAAAGACTTTTGAACAGACACCTCACTAAAAAAATAAATAAATGAGCGAATGGCGAACAAGACCTGAAAATATGTTTATCATCATTTGCCATTAGGAAAATGCAAATTAACCCCAAATCTGGCACTATATACCTATATAAGAATGGCAAAAATTAGAATGTCTGACATGCAAATGTTGAAGACATGGAGGAACTGGAACCTCCATGTATTATAGGTGTGAATGTAAAATTGCACAGCCACTTTGGAAATGAGTTTGGTAGTTTCTTAAAAATTTAAACATACACCTGATTAGGTAGTCCACTCTACTTGGAATATCGGATATTTATTCAAGACAAATAAAATCCATCCATCCATCCAAAGACATATATACAAATGTTCATCACAGCCTTATTTGTAAGAGCCCAAACTGGCAAGAGCCCAAATGTCCATAAATGAACCTAATTACAACCATGCTCAGTGAAAGAAGCTGGTCAATAATAGAGTACATATTGCATGATTTCATCTATGTAAAATTCTAGAACATGCAATGTAATGTGTTGTACTAGAAAGCAGATCAGTGGTTGTGAGGCATCATGTGGTAGGCACCGAGAGGGAAGAGGGTGAGATTGAAAAGGGGCACAAGAATTCTCTTGGAAGTGAGGGGTATGTTTATTGTCATTATTATGGTGAGGATTTCCCGGGTAAACTCATGTGTCAAGACAAAGGTTAAAACTCGACAAATTATGTACAGCAGCTCCTGGAATAAAATTGTTTCATAACTGGTACCACTATGTAAAGTTTGACGTTCTTTCCATGTCTGCGTGGGTTTTCTCTGGGTCCTCAGGTTTCCTCCCACATCTCAAAGATGTGCACATTAGTTGAATTTACATGGCCCTAGGTATGTTCCCAGGACCACCATCCACCTACTTGTTCAACATGCTGTTACGTACTTGCATGCCCCAGGCTCTCAGACTCCCTGATGCAGCACTCTAACTTTCAGGATCCTCCTCTGGCATATCCTCCTGTTCAGAGTTCCTTCTCTAGTTTACTAACATGTTTCTCACTCAGCTCTTGACTCCATCAATTCTTACATTATTTGAAGCATAAGTGAAAAAAATATTCCCTTCACCTGCACAAGTTCAGCTAGTTACTCAGCACCTCTATGAAGAAAGCAGAATGTAGACAAAACAAGGAAGACAAATTTGACAGCTTAGAGATACACAGCTTAGGTCTTGAAGAAGCTTGTTTCCAGATGAATAGATCCTTCACACTGTTTTATAAGTACAAGTTGCTAATCACTTCAAGGTTATGAAGCCAAAAGTTTAGAGGTCAAGATGGCTTAGACAAATTGAAGAATGACCTGCAAATATCACTTAGGTGTTTGAGGAGCAGTACATCTCTGTGCTATAAGAAGAATTGTGGTGTACATTTGCTCTGGCCAAATGTACCTCCACTGGAGCAGGACACTTGTCCAATTGGATCATGGGTCTAGTTCAGGAAAGTGATTAAAGAAATAAAATCTGGGATGAAAACATGGAGCACTAGGTTTCCCGTTTCAAATCCCATTTCAAATCAATTCAAAATTATTTTTATTAGCATCCCTTAGAAAAACCACAGCATAGCTTCAAATATTAATTGCATACATACAAGCCTTTTAAAAATCTCCTAGCATAATACTTTACAGAGACTAAAAATATGGACAAATATGTTAAATGACTACACAGAGTTGACTTCCAAGATTTGAGAGATGTATGAGTTTTAATAGAAGTCTCATTTGAAATAATGAAATTAATGTTGAGCCCTTAAAAAATCAAACATGAATTGGCCGGTTGTGGTGGTGGGCACCTATAGTCCCAGCTACTCCGGAGGCTGAGGCAGCAGAATGGTGTGAACCCAGGAGGTGGAGCTTGCAGTGAGCCGGGATAGCGCCAATGCACTCCAGCATGGGCGACAGAGCGAGACTCTGTCTCAAAAAAAAGAAACATGACATGACTGAAAACTATGACACTTATTTGAGCAGTGTTCTAGATGTCTGCCAGTTTCATGGATTTCACTGACTTCCCCAAGGAGAAAGTATTCTTAAAAAATGATGCCATACAATCACTGTACCAAAATTCTATCAGAGTCTGCAGTTGCATAGAAAAGGAAAGAGAACAGGTTCCCAGATTCCCACGTTATAGTTTTTGACACATGGTTTTTGACACAACTTCTGTGTGTGGGGTTTGTTTGTTTTACCTCACCTTGCTCCAGAAACAAATTAAAACAACTTACAAAATCACATAAATTAAGACTCCAAGTAAAATAAGCAAGAAATAAGGGTGGGGACAAAAAATAAAGCCAAGAATGATGTCAAAAAATGCACATCACAAAGACCTATACACTTAATATGGGTGGGGGACATATTTGGCTCTAATTTTCTACCAGTCAACACAGAAAGAGAAACCTGGTTACAATATCAAAAAATAAATACAGTTGCTCTGGAAAAATAGTCACAACTTTTCATACTTGACACAGCAGTCAGAGGTTCTCTCCAGGGTTATTTTGTAAGAGGTACTACATGATTTAGTAAGCAATGTCAAGTAACACTCTTACCATGTACAATAGGGGGTTTCAGGGCTGATTCTTATAATAGACTCCAGTGTAGGTATTACACCAAATGCACTATACTAAAGCATGCTTTAATAAAATATTTTTGCCGGGCGCGGTGGCTCAAGCCTGTAATCCCAGCACTTTGGGAGGCCGAGACGGGCGGATCACGAGGTCGGGAGAGCGAGACCATCCTGGCTAACACGGTGAAACCCCGTCTCTACTAAAAATACAAAAACTAGCCGGGCGAGGTGGCGGGTGCCTGTAGTCCCAGCTACTCGGGAGGCTGAGGCAGGAGAATGGCGTAAACCCGGGAGGCGGAGCTTGCAGTGAGCTGAGATCTGGCCACTGCACTCCAGTCCGGGCGACAGAGCGAGACTCCGCCTCAAAAAGAAAAAAATTAAAATAAAAAAAATAAAATATTTTAATGCGGGCCAATACTGTTTTCAAGAACTGTGAAGGATCTGAGATTTTTACCCTATGTGCATGCTAGTTCATAGAGGCTGGCAGGAGACACAGAACACCTGGGTCAAAGACAAAGGAAAGGGCAGTTTATTACAGCAATAGCAGTAGCCTGAATATCAGCATTTGCACTAGTTCTAGGAGGCCAAATTCTGACAGGACAACACAAAGAGGTACAGGTGATACATACACATGCCATGGGTTGTTTTACAGAAGACAAATGACAAGCTTAGAGAACTTAAATCTTGTATGATGGGAAGTGATCATGTATTCCCATTGCCCCAGAGGGAGATGTTACCTTTATTATATGGGACAGAACACAAATTTCTGTCTTCCAAGGATATTTTATATACAAATATTCTTTACAAGATGTTCTGGAATACAGGGAGTTAGTGCCTCTGCTCATAGGATGTGCAGAAACATTAGTTACCCTTGCAAAATTGTCTCCCAACAACTGTACATTCTAGATCATACTCAAGTGTTCTCTGACATAATCTAGAACTGATCCTTAGGCTATTGGGAGGAATTGATGAATTCCATTTCATTTGACACTTACTCATCATGTACTTATTGCATTCTTATATTCTAGGTACTAGACACAGTAGTAAAAGAGGCACAGTTCCTTTCTGTAGCGTTACTCCTCCCTAGTCTGAGGAGAGCCCTAATACTTTCAACGTCTTCAATGAATGCTCAAGTGTCCTACTAGCTAAGATAATGCAACAGTTTTTTTTTTCTGACACAATAATTAGATTGTGCTTCATTTAATTAGTCTCCAGTCAGTTGCAAAACTGCAAATAATGATTGCTAAGGTGGATTTGACTTTGCCTGCTGGCCACGCAGAGGCCAATTCCTGAATTCCTGCTGGCCAAGCAGAGGTCAATTCCTAACTCTTGCACCAGCCCCTCATAAATATTTTGAAGAACCAGCCTTCTTTACAATATTTCTGCTGGGTTTGTTCCCCTCAGAAAACCTGTCATTTCCTACTAACACAGTGGCCTCACTGGCTTAACATGATGGCAATGACATATAGGAGCAGAACCAGCAGTGCCAGCTGGATAAATGTCCTAACCCGGATTGAGGGAGCTGCTTAGTCAAGTAAAAAATCAGAGATGAAAAAGACCTGTTAAATAACCCAGTCCCTCCTGTAGTCAGTGCCAGAGCATTCCTATGGTGAGAGCTTAGACCCAGCCAGCTCTAAATGACTTTAACAAGGTGCCTTCTCACACTTTATTTGGAAGATGGGGCTGTCTCTTCAACTTTTCTTTTTTTCTTTTTGGTAAGTTTTCTAACTAGAATTTCATTTGACCAGTGTTATTTAATTTTTCTCTTACTGTTTTTTGTTCAGCTACAGCACTCCAAAGAGGTAAGCGATTTTCAAAGAGTCAGTATAAATATACCAAGAAAGTTTAAAGTACTTCAGTAACCCAGCCATTCCACCCATGTGTCTATATATTTTGACCAAAGTGATGTAAGGAGAAAGGTTACCCATGTGGACTTCAGAGGTAAATATGCCCAGGTTAGAATTATAGTTCTACTTCATTGGGGGTTTATCATTTTCATTATTATTGTTTCCAGTGACTGCCATTTAGTAAATGCTTCCTGTATGTCAGGCTCTATGGCAACTACTTTTGAAAAACTGCTAGCAAACTTATGAAATTGGTACTGTCATGTTTATTTTAGAATTAAGATGTAGTAGTTAAGACTGGAAGCCCTGTAGTTAAATGGCCTGCTTAAAAATGCCAGCACTGTGACCTTGGACTTGCACTTGACCTCTCTGTGCCCAGTTTATCTATCTGTAAAATGGGGGTGATGACAATGCCTGCCTCATAGATAGTTCTGAGGAATAAATGTCTTAATATGTGTAAACTGATTCAATCGGTGCCTAACATGGAGCAAGCATTTAAATATCATCCATATTGATTATATAGAGAAGTTTGCTCGAGGACAATTCATTAGTAAGTGGCATCCATTATTAAGCAGTAGAATATACTAGCATTGTCAGGACACTTAACCTTTGTTCCTCAGTTTTTCTTAATGGCAAAATGGGGATAATGCCATATCTCCTGCAGAGGCACTGAGAAGATTAAAATACAATAAAGTAGGTAAAGACTCGATTACAGAACTCAGTCCATAGTTGAGGCTCACATAGTAATAGTGCTCTCTCTATGTCTCTACATCTACATCTGTAGACTATATGTGTATACATACATGTATTATACATAATGTATAGCTTTGTAGCCATAGACTTACTCTTAAATGTTTCTCGTAATATAGGAACTACAGAATGACTCAAAATATATTTTTATGAGTTTACACCCATTGAAAAGAATTGGGTTGGTTTACTGGATAATTAAAAACAGTTTCCTTCTTAATAAGGTTTTATTTTATATTTTTAGCATTTTGATAGTTTTTAATATATTATTTCCGGATTCTTTAAAATAGTTTACCAACATTTCAAAACTGCCAAAATACTTCTTCTTTCACAAATACAGATCTGCCATAATTTCAATTTTTATATCTCAGAGGGAAGAGACACAGTTACAACTTAGCAGAAAGAAAGAAATGTGATGATATGTTTTTGCTGTTGTGCTTTTTTTTTTTTTTTTTTTGGTGTGTGTGGGAAAGGGTGTGATGTCATCTTGTCTCCGCCCCCCGTGAGTAAGCCCACGGCACAGCTAAATGCAGCCGCCCGCCTCTGTCACTGGGAGACAGTCCACTTAAATGCAGCTCCAGGGTTGCGAGGCACCCACCAGCATCATTCCCCTTGCGAGGTGGCAAATGCAACATGCTCTCCAGCTTGGGGTGTCTACTTCTCTGTGGAAGTATTACACTAGCCCTGGGAAATGCACAGAAATTGCCCAAAGGCAAGTAGCCTGATGTTTTATGTTTTAAAAATAATATTAAGATATAGACGTTTTTAAATGTTGATTTTAAATATGATCTGCTTTACCATATGGGGGGAATAGAGTTATTCTGCAGAGAGTCAAAGTTCAAATGTTTGAAGGGGTCGCTTAAACTTTTACTTTCCCCTCCTGTTCTTTACTTTTCAATTACAGCTCTTTATTGCAAAAATGAAAACAAACTTATTACATTGAGCAGTTGTTCATCAGAGCTTGAACGGTATGCTTTCAAACTATACTACTTGTATATTGAATCATATTATGTAAATGGATATTACAGTCTGTTAAAAAGAGTTGTTTGGTGTTTTTATCCTCCTCCCCAGAGACTGAATCAGTAGTAGCTTAAGATTCAAAAGAAGCTAATTCTGAAACCTTGAATCTTTGATGTGAACCTCAAACATACCTGACTAGGAGGCTGAGGGAGCCTAGGGAGGTCAGACCAAAGTCCGGTCATGTGCTAATGTGTAGACACGTCCCTCCAGTGGAGTTTGGAAGAGGGCTTGATCTGTTGGACAGGACACTCCCCCTTTTCCTGGCTAAGTTGTTCTCATTTTAGTGTTGGTATTTTGTTTACAAATGTTATCAGAAGAAAATTAAAATTTCTAAATTTTGACCCTAAAAACAACCCTTTGAGCCCATCAGAACCAAAACAAGAGGCTTTTGCCTCTCCTGTCTCTGAACATAAATGTTGCATGTACTTTTGTTTCTCTGCAGAGGCACGTCTATAAGCCAATTCTAGCTCTGTGAAGGCTTTTTATGGTTGCAGACTGCTGTAGTCAGCAGGATTATGAAAAACAGGCTGGAATTTACCATACAGTCATGATGGAAAACATCAGAGGTAACGCAGAGCTGCAGGCTTGTCAAGAACCTGGTATGCCTAAAGTCAGAAAAAAAAGGTTGTTAGTGTCAGAATATCCAAAAGATGATCCCCAGGTCCTCTCCCTGGGTAGTGTGCTCCAGGATCATCCTGTCCCAAGTGAAAACTGTTCTTTCCTCGGTGGGTAAAGTGAAACTTGAATCTAGTACGTGAAGGCTGAAGCGGTTGGTTAGTTGATAGTTCACATGAGGATGTGAACAGCAATAAAAAAGACTAAGTAAACTTTCTCAACTCCGATCAAATAATTAAAGAAAAATAAAAAACAAACACTCTTAGATCTTTTTCTACCAAGAGTTTTGCTCCTTGATCACAGTAAAACTGGGATTTAAATAAATCAATTATGAGCCACAAGCATGCAGAGTTAATTGGACCTACTCAAGGAATATTTAACAGTGACATATCATTTGAGAAGAATCTGGGGGTTTTCTCAGGTTTAATACCTACAGATGGCTTTTATTTTACTTTTTATTCATTGCATAGGGATGATATAACCACAACTTTGTTACTGCAAACTTCCGCAAAATCCCAGTGCTTTAATTATCATGTTGCAATCACTAGATACAAATCTCTTGATATAATTTTTCTTTATTTATAATTGTAAAGAAAAAAAAATACTTGTAAAAAATGGCCACAAAACTTTTGTTGTTTATTTTAAAAATATTTGTAGTTTTGGTACTTTGGGAAAAAACATCAAATTATAATAATTATAAAAGAAATGGCAAATCTTGTTTTTAATACTATGTTTTTTCTTTATTGGAAAGTGATTGAGGATGTTTTAGCTGAAGTCATCTTTTTCAAACTGTGCTCCAGGCAGAGGGG
The DNA here is from genome assembly GCF_007565055.1 of Rhinopithecus roxellana. Lineage (NCBI taxonomy): Eukaryota > Metazoa > Chordata > Mammalia > Primates > Cercopithecidae > Rhinopithecus > Rhinopithecus roxellana. The sequence goes on along the minus strand of NC_044549.1, from coordinate 21,609,339 downwards.
CACTCTTTGTCCTACAATGGGTAGAGTTTGGGGTGAGGGTGAAAAGGCAGCTGATTCCTGTCAATAACTTGGGGAGTCTTTATGAGGGGGAATCACAGTAAGTGTTAGCAGTTTGCACGTTCTCAGTAAAGAAAATACAACTTTTTGTTTCTTACACTCATTTGACTAAGAATCCTCTTTTCCATAGAGATCTATAATATCTTAACAGGGGTTTGTGTGTCACAAGATATGTTTGGGGAAACGTAGAGTTTAAAAAGAAGAAAAAGGAGTAAAAGTTTTACTTTTATTCTTTCTTCTACTTTAGAGTTGGTTAAATACTATTTGTGACTTAAGAAGTGGTTAGAATTCTGGCCGGGCACGGTGGCTCAAGCCTGTAATCCCAGCACTTAGGGAGGCCGAGACGGGCGGATTACGAGGTCAGGAGATCGAGACCATCCTGGCTAACACGGTGAAACCCCGTCTCTACTAAAAAATACAAAAAGAAACTAGCCGGGCGAGGTGGCGGGCGCCTGTAGTCCCAGCTACTCGGGAGGCTGAGGCAGGAGAATGGCGTAAACCCGGGAGGCGGAGCTTGCAGTGAGCTGAGATCCGGCCACTGCACTCCAGCCTGGGCGACAGAGCAAGACTCCGTCTCAAAAAAAAAAAAAAAAAGAAAAAAGAAGTGGTTAGAATTCTGGAACTAGAAAAGACATTCATGATCACTTAGTCTAGGGATTCCCAGACCTTTGGATTTATGGACCAACAAAAATACACAAATCTTTTAACACCAGGGTTCTGTTATAGAGAGCATACTTGAATTTTGCTATGTGAGGATGCTCAAAGGGGACAGGAGAGAATGCCTAGTGTTTATAAAAGTAAACCATTTTAACAGTTTTATAAAACAAATAAATTTAATTTCATAAATAAGTCCATTGTTATTTTTCTCATTCTCCCACAGACTAATGAAAAATTTATCACAGGCCAATATTTGGAAACCACTGACCTAATATAACCATTTATTTTACAAATGAAGATACCTCAAAGCAGGGCAGATTTAGTAACTTTGCCATGTTAATGGTGGAGCCAGGACTTGATACCTAGCTTCTCATTCAAAATCCATATTCTAACCTGCCTCCTGCCAGATAGGCAAGTTCCCTGACCCCAACCTTAGGAATGACATTCTGTGGTGTACATGTGAATGCTACCTATTCCTTGAATAAAAGACTTTCTTTTACATTTCTTAAACATTACTTTATTTTTTAACATTTTTTTCTAAGAACATATCTACATTTTTATGTACATATGATGTATATATATGGTTATTTATAAGAAGTCAGTTGTTATATGTGGAGTGCCTGTTTGCACATACTTTCTTCTAAAGTATGTACCTAGCCACATACTTTCTTCTAAAAAGTAAGTTATTAAAAGATTTTTGCTTACTTTTTAAAAGCTTGGAGACTATTATTAATGGACCTTTTCTCTTCCCCACCATGAAATTACTATAGTTTTGGCAAATTATTTATTTTTGTTAGCCTCGGTTTTCTCATTTGTAAAATGGGACTAATGATAACTATCTCATAGTATTTTAGGATCAAATGAGGTAAGAGACACAAGTCTGGCACATAACAGATTTTAAATAAATCCTTATTGGGTCATAGAAAAGGGGATCAATGTTGAAAAACATGCACACTGAATAACACATGATCTTGTATTCAAAATGTAAGACAAATCTCTTGTAAGGTAGGAAATGAGGTGGTGTGATCTTGGCAGAAAGATGGGGTAAAGGGCTGCAGTGTTGTTCTACGTGGCAACAAGGGAAGGCTTCTACTGCATTCTAAGTCTGACCACTGTCTGCCCATATGGCCAACATTACCCTGTGGAAAGCTGCACCTTTGCTTTAAGATCAGCTTTTCCATGGGGATTTGTAAGATGTCATAGACCCTCCAGGTGAGCGCCTGTTAAACTTGTTTTTCAGGAGGTGAATTAGACCATACTAGAGAAGAATTCTCACGTTGTTTTATACCTTTGGAAGCCCCTGTGCTCCAGCTACCTCTCAGAATCTTTATTCTTGGCACCACTGACCTTTTTTCTTTTCCTGGCAAACAGGCTAAAATAAAAACCAGTGAGAACAATATGTAATGAAAGGAGACAACAAAATCTTATAGTAGGAGAGCAGGCCCTTGACACACCTCTGCGTGGAAACTCCAGTATACAGACGATTATAGTTAGCCCGAAGGCAAAGGTTATTATTTTTAAGCAAGTGTGAGAAAAACCACAGAGGAACCTCCAAGATACAAGTGTAATCAGATGACCAGAGGGCATGGGGATCTTGCGTGTGACTCTTGGGATGTGATACAGGGAAGAGGTAGCTGGCTCTTTGCTTTGGGTTCTTACCTAACAGAGTAGAAATATCTGACTTTAGGAACAAAACACAGAGCAGATGATAATCGTAACAGTAACTGCCATAGCTGTTAATAACTATTACCATTACTATTATCACAGATAACATTCTTTGAGTATATCCTGCGTATGGTAATTTAGTGCTTCATATTTTAATGTGGAAAACCTAATTAAATTATTGAAGCTCCTCCATTGTCTTTGTCTGTCTCATACTTCTATGACAAAATACCTGAGACTAGGTAATTTGCAAAGAACAGAAGTTTATTTTTCACAATTCTGGAAGCTGGGAAGTCCAAGATCAAGGTGCTGACATCTGGTGAGGGCCTTCTTGCTGCATCCTCACATGGTGGAAGGCAGAAAGGCAAGAGACGGATAAACTTCCTCCATAAGCCTTTTTGTAAGGGCACCCAATCCCATTCACAGGGAAGGAGTCCTCATGGCCTAACTGCCTCTTAAAGGCCTCAGCTCCTAATACTATCGCACTGGCAACACCTGAATTTTGGAGAGAACACATTCAGACTATAGTACCTATGAAGCAGGTAAATATATTATTCCCATTTTACAGAGCATAAAATTGTGCCTCAGAGCGTTTAAGTAATTTACTCCAAGTAATACAGCCAGAAAGTGGCAAAAGACTATACCTTTAATTTTGATGCAGTATTAGTTCCCTGCTCTATGTGAAGGTACATTAATTTGTTCAAGTAGCAAATTATATTGGATGTATACACAGAGCACTGGGGCTGGGGAGACAAAGCTTGGTACTTGTCTTCAGGGAGCTGACCAGCTTGTGGAGGAGAAAAGGGACTGGTGTGGAAAGGGATAATTACAGTAGAGAAGGGTCATCCTTCAATGTCGGTGAAGCACAAAGCATTTTGAGAATGAAAAGGATCCAATCTGGATGAGAGGTATGAAGAATTATGAGAGAATAAGAAACCCAAATAGAGGTCTAGAGTACAAACACAAGTTGGGACAAGGAGAAGGATTGCTGAGAGGTGAGGGGCTTTCTCAACAAAGGTAGCTGCTGGCCCAGAGCCCAGGCAACCCCAGGGGCCAAAGCTCAGTGAGTGTTAAAGTACTGAGAGGGAAGCCTAGACTGAAAAAAACCATACAAGATATAACTGTGCTCTCCTTGTCTCTATCTGGCCTGACTCCTCATGATTGATTACAAAGAGGAAATAAAATGTTGTCTTTGGAGAGGAAGGCTCTTACATCTTGCTCTGTCAACTTTCCAGCTGCTCACCTGGCAGCTGGCTCTCCAGGGAGCCCTTCCAACCTCACTTTGACAAAACAAGAATGTGTCACTCCAACAGCTCAGCCCATTTCTCCAAGGGGTGGTTGATGCTTATGGGAGGCTGCAGAGGATCCCTTCCATCTTAAGTTATGGAACATAGGATACTGGTGAGGAATGCAAAGCCTACTTGGTGTGGTTCTGCTTTTATTTGAGTAATATATATTTATGTATTGCTGGGACTGTATTAAACAGTACATTAGAAAAAAAAATGGTTCTGCTGCTAAAAAGAAGTTTAAAAACCACGAAGCAAGAAAATTACTTTAGCATCTTTTACAGCTCTAAAGTTTCTTGATAGTTTTATTGATGTGTTTGTCTATCAATCATTAAAGATTATCAGTAGTCCTTAATAATTCTTAAAAGTATGATAATAATCATCATGTTTCATATCAATGGTATTTAATGCTGTGTTTATGTAAATTATCTCATTTTATCCTCACATTTGTGAAATATATTATTATTATCTCCATTTCACAGATGAAGAAATAAGCTTAAAGAGTATGTTAGCCTTCTGTGGCTGCATAAAAAATTTCCACAATAATCTTTAATCAACTGTTAATAATCCTTAATAATCAATGGTCAACACATCAAGCATAGATTATTAAGCATCTACTAGGTAAACTCAATGAGGTACAGCCCCTGCTATAGAAGAACCTTACATTACAAAGGCAAAAATTGACCAAATATAATTTGTTCTGATGCTACATTTAGAACCCAAGGTTTAAATAAACAAAGTTTTCTTGTGTTAATTATACATTCACTAGTTTAGTTTTATAGACTGCTATATCGGTCTATAAGATACTGTTAAGAATTTTTAGTATCTTGCCCTGTCTCCCTTCAAGAAAGAGAAGGGACACAGGGGAACACTTGAAAATAGAAGAATTTATCAATACAATATTATAACAAAGACAGTTAAAATGTTATAGGTTAATGTGAGTTTAGAGAAGGTTTTTTAAAGACATAAGTGAGGTGTTTAATGAAGGGAATGCCATTCAGGAGATGGGACTAATCACTCTATCTGGATCACCACCCTCAGAAAAAATTTCCCTTTTGCTGTTCCCTGATTACAATTTATAACAGTAGGTATAAACAAGAGAATATTGAAAGTAAATAGGTGAATTTAATGAAATTGATCTCAGAATAAACATAAAATTAATAAATAGGACACTCTAATGTGATTATCTAGATTATCTAGTGACCTAGAGAGATTGCTAAATAGTCAAATTAAAACATATTTGTTAAAATGACCCCCAAAAAGTAAAAATAAATAGTATCAGCTAAAGAAGGAACATGCTAAACATAATATAGAAAAACAATAATTGATATATATATATTCTATTAAAATAACATTTAAAAAGATGATAAGCATATTACTATGTATCAGGCATGATATTTAATGCTAAGTGTTTATAAACATGTGAAATATATATTATTATCTCCATTTCACAGATAAGAAATTAAAGAGTATATTAGCATAATCCCAGCACTTTGGCAGGCTGAGGTGGGCAGATTACTTGAGATCAAGAGTTCAAGACCAGCCTAGTCAACATGGTGAAACCCCATCTCCATTAAAAATACAAAAATTAACCAGGTGTAGTGGCAGGTATCTGTAATCCCAGCTACTCAGAAGGCTGAGGCATGAGAATTGCTTGAACCCAGGAGGTGGAGGTTGCAGTAAGCTGAGATTGTGCCACTGCACTCCAACCTGGGCAACAGAGCAAGACTCCATCTCAAAAAAAAAAGAGTCTGTTAGTTATCTTTTTCTTATAACAAATGTCCACAAAATTATCAGCTTAAAATAACATGCATTTATTATTTCACAGTCGCTATGAGTTAGGAGTCTGAGCCTGGTTTAGCTGGGCAGACTGTCCTTTCATTCAAGATGTCTCACAAGGCAACAGTGAAGGTACTGGCCAGAGGTGAGGTCTCATCTGAAGGTTTGTATGGGGAAGGATTCACTTCTGAGATCACATGGTTGTTAGGAGAATTCAATTCCTTGAGGATCATTGGTTGAAGGGCCTCATTTTCTCACTGACTATTGGCCTGAGGTTGCTGCAGGTCTTTGTCACATAAGCCTTTCTATTAGGCCACTTGCTTCATCAAAATGTACACACCCAGAAGAGTCTGCAGGTAAGATGGAGGTCACAACCTTATGTAGCCTAATCACAGAAGCCACAACCCATCACTTCTGCCATATTCTATTGGTTAGAAGTAACTCACAGGTTTACCACACAAGTTGATTGTACACCTTAGGTTACGTAAAAGTCTGTCCACCACAAAGAGCTCAGTGGCTGGTAGCAAGTGATATAGTGAAACTATGAACATGGGAAATCTAACTCCAGAGAATATACTGGTTTAAGCATTAAAACTCCCTCAACTTCCTACAGAATTAAGCATTTTGTGGCAGATGCCAACATTGGCAAACTGCTAATTTGTCTCCCTCAATGGTTGAAGTTAATTATAAGAAATCTCTGAGAATTGAGATAAATATCTTAAGAGTACAAAGTATATATTCAGTACCTGATGTGGACCTTGTTTTCTGTATACAGGAGCCCAGTCAATGCCTAGGTTCCTTTGCTGGTTTCCTCTGTGGTCCATCAAGTGTGGTTGATATCGTGCAGAGAGGCACACAGAATTCCTCCAAAACAGAAAAAATGCTTTTATCCCTGCCACCATCTCTTAAAGGAAAAGAAAAAAAAAAAAAAAATAAGAAAAAAATTAACATATTAAGTAATTAACACCTATGAACTTGATGATACCATGATAAAAAATGTGCTTTTCTGGCTGGGTGCGGTGGCTCATGCCTGTAATCCCAGCACTTTGGGAGGCTGAGGCGGGCAGATCATGAGGTCAGGAGATGGAGACCATCCTGGCTAACACAATGAAACCCCGTCTCTACTAAAAATACAAAAAATTAGCCAGGCATGGTGGCACATGCCTGTAGTCCCTGCTACTTGGGAGGCTGAGGCAGGAGAATTGCTTGAACCTGGGAAGTGGAGGTTGCAGTGAGCCGAGATCGTGCCACTGCACTCCAACCTGGGCGACAGAGCGAGATTCTGTCTCCAAAAAAAAAAAAAAAAGTGCTTTTCTGAAACTTCAGTGGAGTGGGTTTTAGAGTAAATGAAAGTTACTGTAGATCTAATTAAACTTGTGTGTAGAGAAAGAAAATACACTTTTATCAGTGGATATGATGGAAGCAACTAGAAAGACCAAAGGAGTTTCTCTCAGATCCTGTTCAGTGTTAATAAAACAATTCTTCCATATGCTCTCGGGAAACAAAATTTAGGTTGTACACAGAAAATATTCTAACCATGACACTCGGAATCTCATAGAATGTTTAATACTAGATACCCTGTGGGTCTCTTCTCTAGCCTACAGTCTTCTCTTGTGTTGGGAAGGCCTCAAAAGCTCAGGAGGCACACGGCAGGAAAGGCTGGCTTCAAGGTCTCAGACCACTTTGGCAAACTTCTGTGGACAGCAAGACTAAATCAGTACTTATTCTACTCCATATAATATTAGCTTGGGTTTCCCACCGAGAGCCTTCCACAGCAAGATTGTTGGAGTGTGTTGTAGGTTGTAGGTTTCCCTCACCTACTAAAGCCTTGACATATATTTACAGTGATTTTGATGAACATTTAGAAGCCTTAGAGCTGCTCTGAGGTTTAAGGTCCTCTCAGTACACACGCTATGAAGTCAGTTAAAGTTCCTTCCTGTGGAATTCTGAAGAAGGAGCTAGAAGATGTGACATTTTCATAGAAGATTTGTTGTCATTCTCCAGTCAAAGATCATACTTAGAAAGCCCACCCATTAGAAAACCAGGGCAAATTCACCCACTTCAAGCATCTTCTGGTCACACAAGAAATTAATTTTAGAGAAAATTGAGGCCTAATTCACATCTCACCTATGACATAGCAATTCAATATTTTCTTCATTTAATAAGTTTACCCGTGACTATAAATACTGTAACATATATCCCAATACAGGCTATAGCCCAATATATTTAATCCTGGATGCACATGAGAATACTAAAGTTTTCAAAAATATCAGTAATGCTCTGCCTCCTCATCAAATTTATTTTAAATTTGTCTAGGGTGGGATATTTATTTTAATTCCTCAGGTGATACTAATATGACCAGGGTTAAGAACTACTAATTTGGAGATTTTTGATAATTTGCATGTATAAGTGCTTGATAAATAAATCTTTCTTGATGAGTACAGAGTAAAATTTAAAAGTTGCTAGTATGTTTTTCTACTATTTAAGTTTTGATTTCTGCAAATTTAAAAGTGATTTTTATTTTTATGCTGCTTTGTTCCAGGATTTTAAAACATTGTTTGAAAAAAATTTCAGAGTTCCTCCTGAAGCTATAAAAAATAAGTAAATGTGTAAAATTGAGATGAACATTTGTTTTTAGTGTTAGAACATAAGTGCTACTCTCAGAAGCCAGATCTGAGAAGTTGTGACTGTGATTTTTAAGACCAGACTTACATTTATTCATTTTGTCATTCAATTAATATTTTTTAATCATCACATTAGGATTACAAAGATGAATAAGACATTTCCTGCATTTAAGGGATTTGAAATCAGTTCTATTTAAAAACACTTGGCCACACAAAAGTCATTTAGTCTTACATGAAACTGTTGGTGTGTTAATTCTTTATCCTCATTTAACAACCAACATTTGCAGGAGCTAAGCTATCCCACTGTGTTGCCATGTATTGGCTTTAAGTGATATACATAGGAAGAAGAAAAACGAATTCAAATGTAATCTGTTAAGAAAAACAAAGCACCTCATGATTTCAGCACAAAATATAGGAGTTAAGCAAATATGCAATGAATTTCCATACTCAGAAAGTACAGATTATGTAGATTATATTGAAAATAATTTATTTAATTGTACACATTAACATATATATTCCAGCTGATTTTTCTATCTTATGTTAAGGATAATTTTTCAGCATGTAGCATGTCTTATAATCTGAAACATATTTAAAATGTATTCTACTGTTTCTACTGTTTCTCTAATGTAATGGAAGTTCTCTCTTCTCTGAGTAGTGGTGAATGAAACCTTGCTGAGACTTTGAACAGGAGCGCTTTGCTTACAACATGATGCCAGGGTGGAGTTTCAAACATCCTTTCTCATTAAATACAATTCTGTGATTTTTCCCTTCTGTTAGCTGATAAGAAAACATTCTGGTTTCCCAAGGGTCCTCCTGAGAGGCCACTGTGCACGTGTGTGTGGGTGTGCGAGACCTAACAGGCCTTGCTTCTCTCAGAGCAGCAGATTCTGTCGTTCAAGGAGGGGCTTGGAGTGTCTGCCAAAGTCGTGCTGGCAGCGAGCTCTGGAATTTAGTTCTGTTCCAGCTATGTCGGCAGGAGATGCAGGACAATTTTCTTCTCCTTTCACTTTCCCAGATGAAGTTAAGACATTCTGGCCAGTTAGTTTAGAGTAAGGTATCAGATGACCTGGAAGACAGTCCCTCCATTCTTCTCCAGGCACATCCTTTCCAAACTCTCCTAATGATCCTGCTGTCACAGAATTCTTCCCTAACTATTCCTTTTTACAAGAATTAAAAGGAAAATGATGCTGGGCATGCTCGGCCATATCAGGTTTACTTAGTTTGTAGTTTTGTTACGAACTGGAAAGATAAACACTGAAAATTAGCAACATGGGTTAGTGGGTAAAGTGCAGGAGTACACGTGAGCCCAAGTAAGTCATTAGGTTGGTGCAAAAGTCATTGTGGTTTTTGCCATTGCTTTTAATGGCAAAAACCTCAATGACTTTTGCACCAACCTAATGCTTCACCTTTCTGAACATCAGGGTTTTTTCCTCTAAAAAAAGGAAATAATAAAATTATCAGTCCTCTTTTTAGCTTTCATTAACAAGTAATATTCAGGTGGCATTAATGGATTTTTTTGATAGTAACTTTTTAACCAAAGTAAACAAATGTGAAGACCAGGTACATTTTTAAAACTCTTTACCTGCTGATATAGTTTGGCACTGTGTTCCCATCCAAATCTTGTCTCGAATTGTAATCCCCATAATCCCCACACGTGGAGGGTGGAACCTGGTGGGAGGTGATTGGATCATGGGGGTGATTTCCCCCATGCTGTTCTCACGATAGTGAGTGAGTTCTCACGAGATATGATGGTTTTATAAGTGGTAGTTTTTCCTGCACTCTCACACGTTCTCTCTCTTGCCTGCTGCCATGTAAGATGTACCTGCTTCCCCTTCTGCCATAATTCTAAGTTTCCTGAGGCCCCTCCAACCATGCAGAAGTGTGAGTCAATTAAACCTCTTTCCTTTATAAACTACCCAGTCTTGGGTATTTCCTTATAGTAGTGTGAAAATGGACTAATACATCTGCCTTGGCAGTGATGGAAAGATCTAGACATTCCAGTAGCCTGGACACTGATACTGAGCAGAAAGAACACCCTGGCTGGGTGTCAAAGTCCAGAGTGTCTGAGCCTGTGGTGTGGCATCCACACATGAAACAGGATCTGCAGAGAGGAGCCAGGGCACTGGGAGTATTTTCAAAATAATTCTTGCCATGAGCATCCCACTGCTGTTCCCTCATCCAGCTCTCCCTGAAGAAGTTTGGAAGATCCTGCTCAGAGCATGTTTGTCTTTTACGGTGAAACATCTGAAAGTACAAGTTGTGGTCCTTGGTCATTTTTTTCTCCGCCTATCCTTGGGATGCAATTCCATGTGACTTGGCCTGCTTCTGGATGCCTGCTGCAGTCTGTCTGGTCAGTCTGCAGGTACTGGATTAGTTTGATTGCGTGACTCTTTTTCTGCACTCCCTCTTTTCGTTCCTAATCCTTCTCTTTCCTAAACTTTCATCCTCCTTCTTCTGCCCCTCCTTTTTGTCCCTTCTCTCAACATGATGAGAGTCTTCAGAGCATTCTCCTGGCTTCCACCCCCAGCCACTCCTGCTGACCACTTTGGCCTATGTCCTTGCCTCACAGCTGACTCCTCATCTGTTTGGATGCAGCAGGAATTATCCTTTGGAAGACAATGCACACTTTATTATCTTTTTAAAGGCAAAAGTGTTGTTTCTATGTCATGCAAAGTATTCCACTTGGTTGAAGAATATCATTGCTTCCTGTTCATTTATCTTGTCATGACCAATCTTGGAAGAGCACACATTTATATTCATTTGATCAGCTCTGTGTATATCATATTAGACAGACCGTAACTGTATATTCACACCATAGCATTCCTAAATGGCTTTGGTTGTAACATAAATCACTACGTCCCTTGAAGGGTGGCAACAACATATGCACAATAGCAGTCAGACATTATACTGTTCTTTTGTAAAGCTTGTTTTCAGTTTATTCTGGATGTTTGTTCTATTGTAGTTGGAGTTTGATATTTTGAAGAACTTGCAGAGAATTCTGCTGTTTTCCAGTGGATCTTTCATTCAAATGTCATATTTCTCTTCATTTTTCTTGTAACCAATATTTCCATGAAACTGAGTTTCTGTGTAAAGTGTGCCCAGGAAATGGTGATCCTGTAATTCACAACTAGATCACAGTTGCAGGCATTTAATACCATTTCAACATATAAACCTCTTTCTTTGATCTCCATTTCTCTGGCTGGCTGTTTTTGCTATACTCAATGGATGACTTCCAAATTTTCCTCTCACTCTTTGTTTATAACCCTCTTCTTTCCCACTTGCGTGTCTTCTCAGGTTCTAATTCTTGTGCTTGGAAGACCCTCATGATCTCTGCTATGGTAACTTTATATGTTCTATTGGCTTTTAGACTTTTACATTATAACCCATATTAATAGTGAATACTGGAAAAAATGTGTATTTCAGTGAGCTTTCCAAAGCCAGGTGTGTATGCGTTTGCACATACGCATGCCATGTTGGATTGTTGTGCTGGTTCATCTTGTGATACAAATAAAAAACAAGGGATGCTGAGGCGGGAGAATGGCGGGAACCCGGGAGGCGGAGCTTGCAGTGAGCCGAGATCGCACCACTGCACTCCAGCCTGGTAGACAGAGCAAGACTCTGTATCAAAAAAACCCAAAAAACAAAAAACGAAAACAAATAAGAAATAAAGTCCTACAAACCGACTAAATTTGGTGTGACACACAATGAATTTTTGAATGAATCAACATATTGGCAGTAGCATGGTTTAGAGTTTTGCTCTAATGTGTAACAACCTAGTTGCAAAATTCTTTATAGACAGTCTTTCAGCAAAGCAAGTGATTTTGAACATTATCCCATTTTATGAACAACTCAAATTTTAAATATTGATATTACAACTGAGTTACCAGAATGACTAATAAGAAATATCATTGGATTACTTAGAGAATCAACAATACTTCATAGGACAGGTTAGACAAAATTCCTTCTCCACATGTTCTTGGCAATAAATCCCATTTTCACAATTTTCGAAAACATGTCAGTGCCTTTTCAAATATTTTCAGGTGCCTTTCTCAGTTGTTTACAAGGAATGTGCATTGAGTCTTAGAAAAAAAAAAAAAAAAATCCCATAAATTTGTCAGCTGAATTGCATATATAACACTTGTTCTTAACTGGCCATTCAATGCAAACATCTGTTTTCACTTACGTCGGAAAATTAAGACAACAAGTATTTACTGTGGTGTTTTCCAAAGTCGTCATAACCCATGGCTCAGATGTCATCTGTATGGTTTCTGTGGTGTCCCAGAAACATCCATTTCAAACATTCCTTTTCATGGTTGGAGGTTGATAGGCCACAAAGGGACCACAGATGTTAACACTAAATAAATTTCCTGTGAATTATCAAATAATTTAAAAGGCATTAAAGGATAAGCATTAGCAGAGTAAAGATCCTTTTAGGGATATCTGTTTCCATGGACTTTCTTATTTTGTGAGAGTAATTCTTTCTTTTAAAAACATGGCAAGAAACATTTACCTCTTTGTTAGCTCTGAATCTAAAATCTCTCTCCCACCTACCCTTTTTCATTTATGAACTTGCATCCTACATCTACAAGGCCTGATTGTGGAAGATAATTAGATGGAAATAAAAGAAATTTTATGACTTGACATTGTTTTATTGAAATATGGCTATTTAACAAACCTGGAGATAATTACTCTCACTCACAGTACATGGAAAAGCAAAAAATCACTGAGTGCAGTGGTCCTCCAGCTTCAGCAAGCATCATAATCTCCTAGAGGGCTGGATAAACTCAGAACACTGGGCTCCATCCCCAGAGTTTCTGACTCAGTAGATCTGAGGTGGGGTGGTCTGGAGAATTTGCATTTCTCACAAGTTCCCAGATGATACTAGCAATGCTGGTCCTGGGATCACATTTTGGAAACCACTGACTTAGTGAATCTGCTAAGTATGCAGAGTCCTGCCTCCCCTAACCTCCTTGACTTTCACTCCCCCCACCCTTACTATACTCACATCAGATTCTGATTCAGTTGTTCTGGTAATCTGCATGATAAACAACTATCACTGATGATTCTCATGAGATTAACCATGCATTGAGAAATAATGCTGATCTCTTTATATAATCAGTACAAAGCACTCAGGTACTACTTTGAAGAAAGTGGATAATACAAACTTAGCTACCTTAGTTCTAGAAATTTGGAGAATCTGTGCTTTCTATTGTTGAGTATATGATACATATCTGTAGAAAAAAATTTAGCTTGATAGAGTGAGACCCTCTAGTTCGTGAGATGAACTTGCTGGCTGCCTTTTATAATTAGAAACTATTTTTTTACCATAGCTAGCTGGAGCCCTGGGCAGCACTTGCTTAATGTAACCTTGTTTGGTGGTGAGTAATGTTTAAAACTTCAGCTGAGAGGTTTTGGTGACATTATGAGTTATTAGCGGGAGTCATTCCACTTGTGTATATGTATTAAAGTTAATGCCTAATATTAACCAGAGGCGTGTGTTAAGTGTAACCCAAATTCAGGAAAACTCACTATAAAGTATGGACAGTTTACTTTACTAGGTCAATGAAGAAGGACACAGTTGTGACACTAAAGATGAATTTGATACTTCATGTGAATGTTTTCTGTCATTTTTTCTTACATAGAGTGTTAGCCAGCCCTTCAGCTAGAATTGGATGTCAGCCTATTGTTGAGCATTAGCTGTGACATTTACACTTGGCAGCCAACTAAAAACATTGTGTGTGTAGCTTGCAGGTTAGAGTTTCTTTTCTTAAGCTCAGGGAAGCCATAAAACCCTTGAAGTAGTATGCAGACTAGTACAGTTGTGGGTATGTGCATTTTCAGGAGTGTTGGTCTTCAGATATTGAGCTTCTTGAAAAAGTCTAAGAGCCGATAAAACTTAAGAACTGTTGAGACAGATGTCTTTTACTAAGCAAGAATTAGGATGGGTCAAGTGAAGGGCTGGAAGAATTACTACTATATGCATAGATCATGCAGAGAGGACCTCGAGATGGTCCATGAAAAATCTCATACTTTGTAACTAAGACATGAGCACACAGTTTATTTTATGTCATTTCTTTTGATGTGGCACAAAAAAATTTAAGTGTGGTAGTATCCAAGGTGGCCCTCAATTATTCTCACCTGCTGTCATTCATGCTCTTATATAGTCCCCTTGCACACTGAATCAAGGTTGGGCTGTGTACTCATTAAATATGGAAAAAGTGAAGTGAAAATATGTAACTTTCAGAGGCTAAGTCATAAAGGATATTGCAGTTTACACCTTGTTCATTTTCTTGGATCACCCAGTCTGGAGAAAACCAGCTGACGTGTCCTGAAACCCTCAAGCAGACCTATGGAGAGGTCCACACCATGAAGGGCTTAGACTTCATGCCTATATCCAGCACAAATTAGCTAGCCATAGGAGTGAGCCATCTGGGAAGCACATCTTCCAGCCCCAGTCAAGCCTTCAGATGATGGTAATCCTGGCCAATATCTTAACTGCAAACTCATGGGAGATTCTGAGCCAGGACTGCCCAGTTGAGCTGCTCCCAAGTGTCTGATCCACAGAAACTGTGTGGATGATGAATGTTTACTGTTGATTAAGTCACTAAGCTTTGGGTTAATCTGTTATACAGCAATAGATAACTAATGTAGGGAGCATATGTGATACCTTTTTAATTTTAAAGGACTATTTAAATGGAACAAAAACAGAATGAGAAATATAAATAATCTTATCTGTTGGCATATGGCTTTGGAAATGTAGTTTTGCCTATGAGCAAAAGAAAATTGGAAATAAATACAGGAAGAGAATTTTGGGATCAATTACCTTTTCCAGGACCATGAAAAACTGAGCATAAATGCTGATTAAAGAGTGATTGGAAAAATACATGAACAATTATCCTTTTAAAAAAATTCATAGAAAATGTTTGGTAGTTTAGAGCAGCTAAAGGACCATATCTCCTGAGGCCTTCATAGATGGCCTTGTCTTTCATTCCAGAGGCCATCTTAGGACTGGCCTTAGGCCAAGGGTGTGGATCTGTACTGGTCCTGCTATCATTTAGAAGAGTTGATCTGTACCCAAGATAGCTTAAAGACAGACAGATCTGAGATCTGCCCTGTAGCTGACCTATATCCTCTAATTCCCCTGAAGAAAAAAATGGGCCTCCTGGAACAAATTTGGATCAGGCCAAGTTTTCATCTCCTTGGCCTTAGCTTAGACCCCATCTTGAAACTTATGCCATGGCATTCTCGTGTAATTATATCTCCAGGGTAGGCATTGTGAAATTTCTCATCTCTTATTAAAATATCATTTTCTATGCATCTAACATTATGATAGAATAAATAAAGAAAGAAGAAAAATGGTTACCATCCTGGTAGAATTTATATCCTAGCAAGAGGAATACACAAACCAAACAGGATACTACAATGTAATAAATGCTAAACTGAGGAAGAAATAAAGCTGAACTGGACTTTATTCCTTTCCAAAAATAGTTTTATTTTTCTTAGGAGAATTGGGAAGGCTTTGAACAGGGCCTTCTCTGCCATCCTGCAAAATTTTATGGCATTTCCATAAGTTTTTTATTAAAAAAAGAAAAAGCTTCATGTAGGGAATATTTTATATGCACCATCTGTGGAGGGTGAGAAAATTTTTCTAATCCCAAACCAGAATACATGATAAATATGAATATATTTTTGAAGAAGCAGGCAACATATTTATAAACTAGGGCTCTCTCAGAACATTAAAGACATGTTAACTCTATATTTTACCTATAGTTTACTTCATTAATGGATGCCACTATTGCTTTAAGCTGAACACATTTGCTCCCTTCAAAAATATTGTTTATAAAATGATTATGAGGAAAAACCCCAGACCCTTATCACCAGTTGCTGAGACCTTATTAAGAAAGCACATAACAAAACATAAAAATTGGGTAAGGAGTTTCCATCCAGTTGGCCAGTCCCTTGGCCAGTCAAGATTTGGGTTGCTTGGATAATACAGGTCACAGGGGACAAGGAGTCTTCTGATTAGTGCCTCTTACCAGACCAAATACCAGTCTGGATTCTGAGGCTTTTTTTTTTTTTTTAATATTTCAGGGTGTTTTTTTTTTTTTTTTTTTGCTAGTATGTATCATCATTCAGGGGAACCACAAGGCCCCCTGTGGTCTCTTGCTTTCACTCAGATTCAAGGCACACTGGACTTGACCTTCCCAGAGCATCCCATAGTTGCCAGGGAAGGATTGTTTTGGCGGTAAAAACATATCATTTCCTACCCCTCCTTTATCCACTCTCAATTATTTAATATCCTAATTAAATAAGCAACATATTCAGGCTTTTGAAGCTAATGCTGTTTGTGAAGGGCTGAAAAAACTGAGTCAGGTCTAAAAGCATCATCCCAACAGGGAGGGTGCCACTAGAAGAGTCACAACTGTGACTACAGACCCACTATTATATAATCCATTTCCCATCCTGTCCTTGGAAATGGGGAGCCCCTTCATCCTTTCCAGCCCATCTACCCCAAGGCAGCTAGATCACAACTGGGGCTCCCTTCTAAAGTGACTCACTTGCCCCTAGGACTCCCCTACTAGAAGTGGGGGTATATTGCCTTGAGGTTTAATGTTGTTATCTTGTTTACTAAAGTTGAATTTCAGTGTGGCAATACAAGGAGGCATCTTCTAATGATTAAAAGCTTTTATCTACATCCAAGTGTAGACATTTTTTATTTTTGCAATATCCTTCTCTCTCTTTTTTCTAAGACAAGGTAATAATAAAAATTCTCTTGAAAGAATTCCCTATACTATTATTAATAGATGGAATTATAAAATAATCTTCAGATTACCATATTAAAATAACTAACTTCTTATCAAACTGGAGAGCTTTTTTTGCCTAGACTGTCTTATAAACAACTTACTTGCTGTCTCTTACAGAGAGAACATCTTAAACAGCATCTTGGGCAGGTTTCACTTTCTAGAATGCTCATCATGTCTTGGGATACCTGTTATTCCATGTCACACCCTAAAGCTAACTGTGACTTATTTTGACATTACTTTCAGATAATTAGTAAATATTCTTCTGTAGTTATATCTTAATCCAGGTAATAAGCAACAAATACCTTTTAAAACTCTTTCTAGGTTTAAACGCACCACAAAGGATACCTTCTCTAGTTCCTTTGTCTATCTAATTGCTTTATTCAATCCAATAAATTTTTATATTTTGTCAATGTTAATCAAGATGTAAAGCATTTCCATATCCCTAGAACATTCCATTGTGCCTTGTAGTCAATCCCTTCCCCTACTCCTAGTCTCTGGCAACCACTTATCTGATTTCCATCCCTATAGTTTTGCCTTTTTCAGAATGTTCTATGAATGGAAGTATATTAACGTTTTTTGTCTGGTTTTTGTTCACTTAGCATAGTGCTTTCGTAGTATATCCATGCTGTTGCATGTATTAGTAGTTAGCTCCTTTTACTGGTTGAGTAGAATTTCATTATATGGCCATACAGCAAATTGCTCACTCACCAATTGAACATTAAGGTTGTTTCTAATTTGGGGCCAATATGCATAAAACTGCTATAAGCATTTGCTTACATAGGTCTTTGTGTGAACATATATTTTTATTTCTCTTGGATAAATATGTAGGAGTGAGATTGCTTTTTGTCATATATTAAGTGTATGTTTATAAGAAATGTCAAGCAGTTTTTCCTAAGTGGCTACTACATTTTTTTAATAGCAAGGTATGAAGATTTCAGTTGCTCCAAATCCTTGCCAGAACTTGATATTGTGGTTTTTTTTAATTTTGTGTTTTTATTTTTAGCTGCTAATAGGAAAGAGTCAGATAAGTTTTGACTCCGTATCTCTATTCGTTAGGCATACTTGTTAGGCATATTTCTTTAAATGCATGATCCATTTTCTTAGAAACCACATCTTGTCTAAAAGGTATAACAGTTGGCAAATTAATTTGCTGAAACTCATACTAATGTCTTATCAGATGAGATAATATGTGGAAATTGGCTACATTTGTCTGGCATAGAGGGAACTTTCAAAAAAGTTTAGTCTTGTCTCCTTTTCTGACTGTATCTTGTATTATGAGTCATCATAAGCCAAACATTAAAATTCTATAACTTAAATTGAACTGTCACATAATTTTTGCCATTTGGGGCTTCAAGAGTCAATTTAAGCCTGCTTTAAACGCTTTGAAAGACAGTGCTCTAGGGAAGAAAATGCTAGCTAAATCTGAGCATCTCATGTTATGCAGAAATTGTAGCCCTTATCTTCATTCATAATGAAGGTGTTGGTGAAAGAAGGAATGAAGCAGAAAAAAAATGATCACTGGATTGGAAACAAAACACCTCTATTTTGGCCCTTATTCTGCTTCTAACTGGATGGGTGACCTTGAAAGAAAAAATTTAACCTCCATGGGTCTTATTTTTCTCATTGAAAAAACATAGAGCATAATACAGTCGATTCTCATTATTTGCAATAGTAATGTTTTATAAAGTTGCTGGAAACACCAAATTAGCCAAACCATTGTTTCTACGGGGAAATACGGAGTTCGATTCCTGTGAGCCACTGATCACATTTTCATCAATGGATCAGTACATAACTTTGTTTTATGTGTGTTTCTCTTTAAAAATGCATTACTTAATATACATTGTTGATTCATTAACATTGAATTCATGGCCAGCAGCCGTATGGCTCATGACTGAATGAAGCTTATCTAACTCACGTTTTTGCTCCTCAAGACACATCACAGCCTTCTTGTGCTCAGAAACTCTAGACAGCCCTTCAGCACTACACTTAGGGGCTGCTTAAACAGTGAAGTCACTAACAAAGAGCACAAAAATGGGAAAGGTGTGGTGCTACGTCAACTGTGAAAAGGACACTTGTTTACAGTCTGAGAGCTCAAACAAGAAGGCAGAGCATCACCTTCTTCAACCTTAGCCAGAAACAGGCACATTGGGTGACTCAGATTTTTCTCCATTCCTCATATGTACACAAATAAGTCTGAAATGCTTTGTGTATGAATTTTGGGATTAAAAACAAATGTTAATTAGTAGAAAAATTTGCAAACATGGAATCTGCAAAATAATGAAGCTTGGCTGTTATTTGCTTCTTCTGTTCCATAGGATAAATCATGCATGTTGATGTGAAAGGATGTGGTATGCTGTTATTGCTGTTTTAGCATGGGTGTTTTCCTCAGCCAGGGGCTAAGAAATCCAAAACATTCAGGAAAAAAAATGAATTCAATCTCAATACTTAAATACTTCACTCACTGGGCCTCAAACACCGTAAGCAAATTAGAGAAACTGGAGAACCTAATGGAAATGCTTATTTACCTTTAAAAATGTGCATTAACTTAACGAAGATAACATCTTGATGAGAGCCTTGAGTGGCAAAAATAATAACTCCATTGTTTCTTTATCGTGGGGAAGGGCTTGTTGGAACCTGGTTGTTTTAGTGCACATTTGCAGATGCCTGTAGGACTGTTTTTAAACTAAGTGGTCATCCATCACTTCCCTTGTTGGCCCAGAGATTAATTTTCACATATTAAAGGTACTTTATAAATATTTGCTAGCACTAGTTTATTTGTAGATCCCTTTCAGTACAGAAGTGTTTTCCACATAAAAATTCGATTTTGCTTTTTAATTTAAAAAGCACTTTCACATAAATATCTCACTTTAATTTCTATGGTGTAAGTTTTATTTCTAAAATATAATGCAGATGTTATTTTAATGGCAATGCTAGCTTTATGAAATAAAAGAGATTCTAAATACACTGATGTGTGGAGCTAGTGAGGTGAAATTACCAGGTGGCAGAAATGTGCTCGTGAGAATCCAGTGCTTCAGGGAAGGATGACATTCCATTCCCAGCTGCCCTTCTCCCTGCCCCTTTTTAGGAAGGCACACCCTTCTCAGCCCGCATTTCTGTGATTCCTCTGCTGAGAAAGTGCACGTTGATTTCACTGGCAAGAATCCTCACACCTCCTTTCTGTTTTAATTTCCATTTTAAAATATATTTTTAATGACCTTGTTCCTGATCCTGATCTTTTAAAAAGCTGTGGTTTTGCTAGGACAAAGAACAAAAAACATCTTGATGCGTAGATGAATGAAATCCAACTTCCATCAACATCTATTAAACACCCACCACATATAAAACTCTGTGCTTACCAGCTGCTTTCATTTCTATTGGAGGATATAATCCTATGTAAGGCATTTTTGATAGTTGAGGGGGAAAATTCTAGAACAAGTGGTAAGCATAAAAGTGGAAACATGTTTTGTCTTTGAGGCCCACCCTGTGTTCTCCATCCTGGGCCTAGTGTCCCTAACACCTAAAGACTCATCTTGGCCCATTCCAAACTTGCCTTCTCCTTATAATGCTGTCAGCTCCAGCCTATCCCATCACCATGCTTGGTCAAAATTTCCCTAGTTAGTACCTTATTCCTGCTAGCCTACTCTTGAAAATTACCTGCCATACTTATTCTCTTGAAACACTTGCTTTTTATCTAAAGGTGCTTATGTAAAGCCCTAATTCAAGAGCATCAGGCCTATCTTCTCTCATGGGAAGATTTCAACCAGCAGGTAGCATTATAATGAAAGAATTTCTTAAATCATGAGATCCTTTCTATGTCTCTTAGAAGTCTTGTCAAACAAGCGGTCACCTCTTCTGTTTAAATGTCAGCTGGGTCCTGGAAAATGCACCAAGCAATGTCTTCACTGCAGAAATTCCTAACTGAAATACAAATGTTTGCCTGACACTTGCGAGGCATGCTGGGGAAGGCTGTATATTTAAAGGCTGTGTGTTTAATCCAGAAAATGGTATCAGCAGCCACCAAAATTCCTTGAAGCAGTTATAATTACCAAGAGAGCAGCTTTAAGAACTCTTTGTTTGATGGATATCTTGGTGTATCTCAGTTTTGATTAGGATTTAAGGAAAACAACTACTAGCATGGAGCATGTGACATGAGCCCCTGTGAAGACCACTGCCCAATCTTTTCATTTTCATACTGAGAAGGAGTAACAGTCACTAACAGGTGGCAGTTCATGGCCCTCCCATCTTCTTGGGCACTTGAATGTTTCCAGGAGCCCTAACCTGTAAGGAGAAGGAGAACAGGTACTGCAAATACAGAAGAAAACTTTCAGCACAAGCTGCAGAGCTGCTATCCTGGGGGAACTACCCTACGAGGAGGAAGTAACAAGCCAGGAACTTGTGCTGCCACTTGACTGCCTTTCCTCCTCCTCCTCAAGCCTGAAGGCCCAACGTAGAGGAGTGAGGTCTATCCATGTGAGAGTCTGGGACTCTCTAGAATGATCGAGAGCAAGCAAATTAATAAAAATTGCTTGAATTGTTTTATGTATTTGAGAGGAGCAAGAGTAAGACCCCAAATCCCAGTCTGGGTCCATATGTCTCTATATGTCACATTACTCTGCAACTGGATACCTGTGAGTTGGGCATCATGTACTTTGTCATATTTTTTAGTGTGTTCCCTTTGGAAGGAACTGTAGGTACTTCCCCAGGTGTCCAATGGGGTGCTCCATTTTTCACTGAAACAAAAATCAATGTATTTCAAAGTCAAATTGATGCTTCTGATTTTACCACTTAGCATTGTGATGGAGTAAGAAGCCTAATTTCTGCTTCAAATCAAAAGTCAGTCATTCATTGAACAAATTCTTGTCAATTGCTCATTATAGTTCAAGACCTTTCGGAGAATGCGTATGGATAAAAGTGACCTTTCTTTTTTAACAATATAACATAGACCTGAACAGGCCATCTGGGCATGTGACTATAGTAGATTTTAGGCTGCAGCAAGATGTTAGAGGAAAGACCAAGGTTAGACTAGACCTGTACCCATGAGAGTAGCCTCATGGGAATATTCTATTGAAAGAAATGCTGTAACTCCTATATAACATGAAATTTGTAAATGAAGACCATTTAATAATGACTTCCTTTGTAGAATACGTGTAGCTTGTGATTAAGACTAATTTTACATGAGCAGAAAAAAGTATAAAATGCGTTTTCCTCTAACCTTAAAAAAAAAAAAAAAAAACTTTACTCTGCTAAGATTATTGGGGATTTCCTCTGGCTCTTGGCAAATTATCTACAAAAAAATGAGTTAACACTCTTAGATGTGGACTCTTCCTACTCCACCCTGACTCTATTCCAGCAAAATTCATTCTTCCTTTTCAAAAAAGCATGATTCTTTTTTCTTGATGACATAGGTCGGCTTTTCCATCTGTTTAGAGCTATGCCTCGAGATTTCAAGATAGTGTAGGGTTTTTCCCCCTTTCTTTTCAAATGTACACTTTTGGAACAAGATGCTGTTCTGTATATAGCATTTATTATTTGTGATTGATGGAGAATTTTTTTCAAGTTTATAATAAAATCCAGAGTCAAGGATCTGCTGCTGGCCACATTTATTGGGCGAGCCCATCCCTTTAGTACTTGGCTCTTGCTCTCTTTGCATGAGGCAGCAGGGGATGCCTGATATGGGGCCGGATTGGTAGGCAGGAGTCCAGGGTTCTAATTCTGGCAATGCCGCTGGCTAGCTCTAGAGCCCTACATAAGTCATCTAACTACACTTGGCCTCAGCTATCTCAGCTTTAAAATGAAGAGCTTGGTCTATAATCTCTAAACTCTCCTCTATCTCTGAAATTCAGGATGCTGTACTCCATATGTAAGATCACTTTGGGAATTGCCTTGTGGCTCACTGCAGGCTGTATGTGTGGAAGTCTTGGCTCTGATTCAAGTCAGTGACTTTCTTGCTTTGTGGTTTGCATCACTTAGACCATGTCTATGCCTCCCCGCCCTTTGTATCAAACACTGGATCTGCGTAAGATGAGGCAACACTGACCTTATTGGTGAACAGATTACTCCTTCTACAGGTTTGAAAAAGCTCAGCAAATCCCAAAGGGCCCATGCCTGCAGGAGAAACTGACATTCAAAGAATAATCTGTACTTTTTTTTTAAGACAACAAATTATGAGTTGAACAATGAGAACATGTGGACACAGGGAGGGGAACATCACACTCTGGGGCCTGTCGGTGGGTTGGGGGTTAGGGGAGGGGTAGCATTAGGAGAAATACTTAATGCAGATGACGGGTTGATGGGTGCAGCAAACCACCATGGCACATGTATATCTGTGTAACCAACCTGCACATTCTGCACACATATCCCAGAACTTAAAGTACAATAAATAAAAAGAAATGAAAAAAAAGTATATTAAAGAATCAACAATATACAATTTTGCTGTAAATAGCTATCACTTAAGGGAGCCCCAAATAATCTTCAAGTTACTTTTCAGTTTAAAAGATACAGACCTTCTAATTTCAACTTGACCACACACTATGGACTAAATGATTACCTTTAATTTTGTGAGATGGTTTTTAAGATCTGAGTTTTCACTTTCCTATTTAATTACAGCAAAATCACAAAATTAAACTAGGTAACATAATTATAGGTAGCAAAATACTATATATTTCTTGTATAGCTGTATACATTTCTTATTATGCAAGAGAACAATAAAGTGAAAAAAGTGTACAAATTGGATTTTCCCTGTTCTCTTTCCAAGCATTTTAAAAGAGATTTTTAATCCATGAAATTCCTTCCTTGGCATTTTATTCCCCGTAGGGAAAAAACTATATATATCTCTCTCTTTAAAATTTCCGAAATGGATCACTCAGGATTTGTTTTTCTTAACAGGATTTTGGGATTCAAAGCTGTATATTATAGTAATAGAATAAAAGGCTGAAAGTAACTTCAATCATATACAGAATACGGGGCAGGTATGGCCAGATTGTTCTATTAGAACTCCCCAGTCTCATCCATGGCAGTCCTTGCCTGTGTCCTCTAATATCACATAGCCCCATTTTGATGTCAGTTTCAACCACCTGATGGCTGACCCCCTCCTAATCTCAGTCATTTCAGTGAATTTAAAAAGGCAATGTGGCTACTGACCTAAATAACTACAGTTCTTCACATAGGAATGCTTTTTTTTTTTTCATTTTTTTCTTTTTCTGTGCCCCTTGCGAGCAGGAATGAATGTATATTTTTATGAAGACAAGGCTGGACTGAAAACTATTGACTATTTGCAGATTAAAATTGTGTCTTTTATAAAATGTTCATTGGGGCATTTCTATTCCTAGACTAATGAGTAAAACTTAAAGGTCAAGCTAGTTGTAATTATTCTACCTTATTGAACTGTTTTTGAATTGATTGAAATCAGAACATTACAAAGAGACATGGGTAAATCACCATAAAATTGGAATAATTTTTATTGCATATTCACAAGTTAAATTGTTCTTTGTTAATATTGGTGCTCCAAAAGGTTGAGTGGACCGACATGTCTGAAACATCATCAATCTCAAATAATATTTCTTTTTTTTTTTTGAGATAGAGTCTCACTCTGTTACCAGGCTAGAGTGTAGTGGCACGACCTCAGCTCACTGCAACCTCCTCCTCCCAGGTTCAAGTGATTCTCCTGGCTCAGCCTCACGAGTAGCTGGGATAACAGGTGCCCACAACCCCACACCCGGCTAATTTTTGTATTTTTGACAGAGATGAGATTTTACCATGTTGGCCTGGCTGGTCATGAACTCCTGACCTCAAGTGATCCACCTGCTTCGGCCTCCCAAAGTATTAGGATTACGGGTATGAGCCACTGCACCTGGCCCTCAAATAATATTTGATTTAACAAAATTTTAATGTAGCAAAACTTGAGCTGTCACTTGGACTTGATAGGACTCCAACAAGATTTACCTTTATTAGTCAGAATTCAGAGACCAAAACCCCAGAGGGTATACAGTTCAAGCCTTTCCTTACACAAATGAGAAAATTGAGATTTAGGAACATTAAGTCAGTTAACCATGATTACACTGCTAATCAAAAACAGACCTGGGTCTGCTAAAGTAAGTCTCCCATATCTGAGTAATCTTCAGTTTGAAAAAAAAAAAAAAAGGCCTTACAAATTCTAGCACTTTAAAATTTATTGCACATATAACATGATAAAGTTCTTTTGTGTAGGACTCTGTGCTCATCACAGGGGTGTGGTACAGAGATGTAGCATGTAGTCTCCTAGGGACATAATCATGAATACAAAGCCATCAATCCTGACATCTCAAATAATACTTTACGTCTAGAAGAAGAAGGACATTCTCACATTAATTTTTTTTATGTGTGATGGATCAGGGGAGGTATTTTGAATCTTTACATGTTTTAAATTCCCATAACTTAATATTTGCTGTAATTCATATATTTAATGAAGTAAGAAACTATATTTTACAAACCACCTTAACTTCTCATTTGCAATACACCCTTGTAACAATGGAGAATCTGCTTACATTTTGTTGCTGTTTAATTATTTTACTTTGAAGCAGGGGTCAGCAAATTTTTTCTGTAAAAGACTGGATAGTAAATACATTAGACTTTGTGGGCCATATGGTATGTTTCATACTCAACTCTGCTATTTTTACAAAAACAGGTGGTGGACTGGATTTGGCCCATGGGCCATAGTTTGCCTTTTAGAGCATGAAATTCAGAGATAGCATTGCCTCACTTCCTTCACTTCACCAGAGAAAAGTTGGCAAAAGCTAAAGTGACGGATGAAGGTCTTACCCTGTTAGCTAGATGATCAAATTAGAGAAACTGGGTTTATTGATAACAGATCTCTTGCCTGTATTCATAGTCCACACATGAAGTCATGGTTCTCTATTTTCAACATAACAGCTGTGCACTATGGAAACAATTAGTGTTATGAATCCAATGTGACCACTTCAGGTTGGAGAACAGAGGCATTCTCAGGCTTATGAAGTCGATCGTGCTTTCATTTAGGTCTCCTAGGATCAAAGTAGGGGGAAACCTAAGCTAGTCACAGAACTGGGCCTGATTCATGGACTGTTTGGGGCTCATCTTTGCCCTTGGTTGAAGTCCTCCCTTAAAGCATTCATGCTTTTCACATCTTTCTACAATAAAAGAAAGATCATTATTGGATCAAATGTCCAAATAATGGACAGTTTATCATTTGTAAAAATCATCTAAAACATGAATTGAGCAGGCTAAGGACAAGGATTTTGTTTTATCCCCAGCTGTGGCATTTTGGCAAATCATGTCACAATCTAGCCTCTGCTGACCTCATCTGTTACAACCCCCAAGGCCACCACCAACACACCACCACACACTAACACACTAACACACTAACACACACACATCTGTTACGATCCCCAAGGCCACCGTTAACACACCATGATTCCATTCTTCAGAGCACCCAGATACACATACACCCTGGTACACAGAAGTTTCTCAATAAACTTTTTTTAAATTAATGACGTATAAACTCAGTCCTTTCCTTACTAAAACCCCTTCTGATGGTTAATTGAATTCTTCCTCTGTTATTTGTTTAGTTTTGTTTTATTTGGAGTAAAGGCTTTCCATGTTTTCACATCATTGCTGTAACAAATTTAATAGGATGTACTTTGGTTTAGCAATAATTGGCCATTCTGGAGGGCATCTATTAAAACTATAGAGTTGATTTTCTTTTGTAAACACTGATATTTAAATAAACTGGAATGTTTAATGGTTTGAATGGCCCAAAATTTTGTCACAACATCCATAAGGTTTCTAAATTTTCTTAGTCCTTGAGGCAGATGGGACTTGAGAAAGATGGCATTTGAGATGAGTTAGGGTCATGGCCCCTCATGTGGATTTACCTTAGATTCATGATTCTGCTAGTTCAGATGTCGAAGGTTTGAACTCTTACTGAAAAAAGTTGGCTTATGTGTGGGAGAGTTGGGTATGGAAAGGGAGCAGCAAAGGTTCAATAAGAAGGCTCTACTCCAAAGTTATCTCTGATCACTTCACTTATACTATTAGAACTTAAATAATGCAATTTGGTTTTCCTTATTAATACAAAAATTTATCATGAGATAAGAAACTTCTTCATTCTTTATGAGTCTTTACACTTTAATAGGATCTAGCTCTTCAGATCTTTTCCAGTGTGACAGCTAACCAATCAAAGCTTTAAAGAAGAGAGGCTGGTACAACCAGTGAGGGCAGAAGCCAGAATTTGGGGGAAATACGCAGAAATTAGAAACAGGAGGATGCCAAAATTTTTGTCTATAGAATTTTACCCTCCAGGACCAACTTTGGAAGTTTGCTGAGATGCTACTTGGTTCATTGAGATTTCTGGGCCGTTGGGTGCCTCTTGTGTGCCAGGACCCATGCATTAGAAGTACTAAAGTGAAGAAAAATGGACAATTGTGACTTCAGGTAGCTTACATTCTAGTGAGGCAAAAAGAGGTTAAACACATAATAGTGAAGTGGCTACACTGTCTGGTGTATATACCCTGGGGTTCGTTGTTACGTGCCAGGAAAATTTAGGACATGGGACACATACAAGTTTAGAAGCAGAGGTTTAATAAGCAGAAGAGAAAGAGCAACAGCACTCTCCATAGAGAGAGGGGTCTCTGAGCAGAAAGGACCCGCTGGCGGGGATGCCCCGGAATATATAGTCCCATTTGAGGAAGTGGTGTCTGATTTACGCAGGGCTCATATATTAGTTTGATCAGGTATGACATTTACATAGCGTCTGAGGAAGGCTGGTCCCCCCAACCCTAATCTTACTATGCAAATGGCTTTCCAGTTGATCGGCGCCATCTTGTCTGCTCTTTACTATACAAGTGGCTGACAAAGAAAGAGAAGATGGAGCCGCCATCTTGAACATGTCTAGTCCATAGTTCCTGCTGGCATTCATCCATGCAAGCTCCCACCTTGCAGGCTGTTTTTTGCTAGAAAACGACTTGGGGCTGCTTTTCATCAAAAGGAAAAGTCTTACCGAGGACTCCCATACCCTTCTTATCTACCTAAGTGATTTTTTCTTAACTCCTGTATTAATAGTATACTAAATGAATAATGCAAACTAAGATGAATGTTTTTTGTGAAGGAGGGCTAAAAACAGAGAAACCAACTGGAGCCTGGGATATCAGAGGAGGCTTTTGTAAGAAAGGAACTCTTGAATCAAGTCTGAAGGATGAGTGAGTGTTAACTAACTGAGGACTTTCAGGGCTGGTTAGTGAATGACTTCATGGGAGTGAAATCAAAGCCTCCCTGGGAGAGGGGTCAACTCTGAACAGACACTCTACTGTGGATGGAGCAGGTAAGTGGGTGGAAATAACAGCTGGCCAGTGCGACTGGAGCACAGCAACTAAGCAGGGAGGGCTTAGAGATGAACCTGGAGAGAAAAAGAAACAGGGACTAACTCATACATTGGAGGGTCAACTACATCGAAATTATTAGTCACCATCTGGGAACAATGGAGATTGTTGAAATGTCCTAAACGTGAGCTATATGATCTGAATTATATTTTAAAAAGACGTCTCTGGTTACCAGTGTAGAGTCTATCATAGTAGCTGAAGTAAGAGATAGTGGTGGCTTGGACTACTAATGCTTACTAGTGGTAATTTAGTGGTGATAAGTAAAAAAGGAATAAATGTGTAAGATATAAAGAAGGTGAAAATATACAGATTTGACGATCAGATATTTGAGGAGAAAAGAAGAAAGCATCAAAGATGACTCCTGGGTTTCTAGCCTACACATATAGTGAGCACTGAAAAATGTAGTGGTTGAGAATGTGAATCATAACTTTGCCTTTGTTCAAATCCCAACCCTGCCACTTAGTAATGGTGTGATCTTAGGCCAATTGCTTAACCACTGTATGCCTCCATTTCTCATCTTGGAAATGTAGGTGGAGATGATGCTAGTAGCCACATCATAGTTATAAAAAAGATTAAATGGGTTAACATATATATACAGTACCTGACCCAGAATCGGTATTACCAGTGGTTAGTTTTCAGCATCACTACATGAGTGATGGTTATTTCCTGTACTAGAAAAGAGTCAGATGTAGGGCTAAAAATTATGGCTTCAGTGTTAGATTTATTGAGTCTGAGGTGCCTTTCAGACTTATTAGTGAATAGTGCTGTGTAGGCTGTTTCATATAAGAGGCTAGAACTCAGGGATTAGTTCTGCACTAGGGCTACAAATTTAGGAGCTATCAGTGTATAAGTGATAATTCAAGTCATGAAATCAATGCAATCACCAAAAAATGTTTCAGAATGAGCCCCAAGGTCCTCCACTATATAATGACCAGATAGATGAGTTTGAGCTTACAGAGAGACAGAAATGACCAGTCAGAGAAGTGGGAGAATATTTGAAGAAGGAGGGTATAGTCAACAGTGTCGAATGCTAATCTTTAAGTAAAAATGAGGAGTATCTAGTGAATCTAGTGAAGTCACTGCTGTCCTTACAGGGAGTGTTTTGTTTGTGTAATTGACACAGAAGCTATTTAGTAGCTTAATTTCGTGGACTGAAGGGAGCTATTTCGTGGACTGAAGGGAGAAGGAAATAGAAGGAGAGAAGAGGGAGCAAGAGCTGAAAGAGCATGTAAGATCAGATGAGGACAATGTTTTGTTACTGTTGTTTTTTAAGATAAGCGAGATTTGAGTGTTTTAACTGTCAAAGATAAGGACCAAGTTGAAAGAAACTCATTGAATAGTGCAATTTTCCTAAGGAAAAAAGGAGAATTACTAAGATGTAGCATATAGACAGAGTAATTAGATAAAGGGACAGCCAATTCCTGTTATGCAGAACAAGAAAGGAGAGGGATGGGTGTTGACGTAGACAGGTTTATAGGTTCAAAAGTGGGAATTTGAGGGAGTTTCTATTCAATGAGTTCAATTTTCTGTTGAAGAGAGAGTCTGCCAAGTGAGGAGATAGAAGTCAGAAGAAAGGGCTAAAATTTGACAAGTTATGGGAGAAGATGAGAATGACTTGGCAAGAAGAATGAAGACCCACTTGAGATTAGTGAACATGAATTTATACTTATACCATCTTCTCTACTATGTGATGTTTTCTAGAAGAGTTTGCCACTTGGAGGCAGGTGCCATGAAAGGAGATTATTGGGCTCATCCACAGTTGAGATATCTCTAGAAGGACGTGACAGGAAAAAAGTAAGCTACATATTTAGAGGTTTGGCAAGAAGATCATTGCAGTGATGGGCCATGGAATCTAATCATGTACCATGGAAGAGGCTGCTAGTTTGGGAGGAAGTAAAAAACATCCATGAAGGCTATTTTTCAATGATGTCTAAGAGTGTGGAGAAAGTAGTTTAACAAGCAGGAAGAGGCTGTAGTTAAAGACTGGGATCCTTTGGAAGTGGAACAGATTTATTGAAAGTAATTTTATGGCTGACTTACATAGAAATGTCTTAATAGAAAGTTCAATTTTTGTAACACATGGAATCTTGCACAACAAGAGTGTGACTTTTTGCATCATAGTAGCAGTGATAATATCTGTATCTGGGTTCATAACTTGATGTAGCTCTAATTATGAATTAGGATAAGTTTTCTTCTCCTTTGTCCATATTATGTTCTCACTGGTATCCCATCAACTGTTGTATCTGACCATCCCTCTTATTCTTTCGAAATGGGGGATCATTACATTTCTTGATCTTTTGAATAGTGTTTATTGCTGTCAACCTCACTCCATCCTGCAGTGATCCTTCACTTCCTAAGTATGTGTGATTTCTACCTGAGCCCTGGGAGAGAGCATTTCTTGATAATTTTCTGTTTGTTATTAACACAGGTAGCTTGTGTCTCTAAAATTGACACTGTAATTTAAAATTGGAAATTCAAGCGTGATGGTGAGCAGCTGGGGTGAGGTATGTTTGGGGATAGTATTTCAGTGCCTGAAATCAGGCCCCAGCCACTTCTTTCTTTAGCCTGGTTGGTACTAGGGCTGCCTTTGTTGTGCCTTACTATTTATAAAGTCTGCCTTTGAGTGGTCTGATGTAAAGACACTATATTCGTTTTCTATTGCAGCCATAAGAAATTACCACCAACCTAGCAGTTTAAAACAGCACAAATTTATTATCTTACAGCTCTGTAGGTCAAAAGTCTGGGTGGGCTTTGCTAGTTTCTCTGCTCCAAGTCTTACAAGACTGAAATAAAAGTGTCAGCTAGCATGGGCTCTCATCTGGAGGCTGGGGTGTTGTGAGGGCCAGAGGGTGAGAATCCAGTTCCAGGCTCGTTCAGGTTCTTTGCAGAAGTAAGTTTCACCTGGTTGTTAAATGAGGACCCTGTTTCCTTGCTGACTGTTGGCTGGAAGTCATTTTCAGCTTCTAGAGGCCACCAATATTTCTTGCATGTGGTTCCCTTCATTCATCTTCAAAGTCCGCAATTATGGGTTGAGTCTTTTGCATGCTTTGAATTTCTCTGACGTCCTTTCTGCCTCATATCTCCTGCTTGCAGCCATAGAAAGTTCTCTGCTTTTAACGAGACATGATTAGATTGAGCCTATGCAGATATTCTATAAGAATCTTCCTCTTTAATGTATTTTATTCTTCTGTCTGTAATATGTCTTTTTGCCATGGTCATCTTCCAGTTTTTGTTTTTCCAGCAATTCAAAGATGATGTGGATATGTGATTTGGTGTTTATTTATTTTAAAAAATTCTTCAATTATTTCTCTCTTCAAACATTTCTTCTGTTCAATTCTCTCTTTGTCTTCCAAGTTTCCAGTTATATGCATGTTGCACTCGTTCATACTACCCCTCTTGAATGCCCTACTTTAAAAAAATCTTCATTCCTTGTTCTTTTCTCTATTATTTTTTCATTTCTGATATTTCACTTTGATTCTTTCTTATTCTTTTTTATTCTTCTGAAATTATCATCTGAGTATACATACTATCTTTTCCATAAGAGCCTTAAGCATGTTTATCATAATTATTTTAAATTCCCCATGTAATAGTTCCAACATCTGTCTCATATCAAACTCTGGTTATGTTGATTGATTTGTCTCTTGACAGGGTGTTATCCTTTTTTTCTTTTGGTTCTTTGCAAATATAATTTTTTTTAGAAAAACTGACATTTATATAGTCATATATAGACATTATGTAGGACAGTAGACACTGAGGGAAATAGATTTAAGGCTGAAAATTTGCATGCATTTTCTTTTGTTAGGCCTTTACTGTGGTAGGTTGAGACAACTGGGTCATTAGTTGAGCTGAGTTTGCATTATGTTGTTGCCATGGCTACCCCAGTGCACCACAGGCCTCAAATTTCTGTAGCATTATCTTATAAAGTCAAGACTGATTTACCAGAGAGTATTTTTTTTTAAATGTCTGTTCTACCCTACCCTCAGCTTTGGATCTTCCCTTTGAGCCTACACCGCAAAGAAGGTTTTTCTCCAACCTTTAAATGCTCACCTGGGCAGTAGACTGTTGTTACTTGTTATGCAATGATTATTAGCCGATTGATAGGGGACATTGAGGAGTCTTTTTGTTGTTTTGATTCAGCCTTATTCTTAAGGAGGCCCCATGTTCTGGGTCTTAGGATTGGGGTCTTTTCCTCTCTGTGGAAGGTTTCTAATGGTCTGGCCTAGAAGATATTCCCATCCCTCCCTTAGGAACACAGCATGTTTTCCTGTTCCCTGATTCTGGCTGCAGTGGATCTTCACCTATGCCCTGGAGCAACAAGATGGTTGTTCTTCCCCTGTGGGGTTAGGCTTATGGTCCATAGGAAAGATAAAAGGATCTGGGTGGTTTTGAGAATGTCCATGGGGGGCATTCTCAGAACTCTCTTGCTGTTTCCGATCTTTTCTGTAAGTAACCATGAAGTTTGTGAAGAGCCCACAAGTAGATAAAAACTCCCTTTGTGTCCTTGATTCTCAGGGATTCTGTATTCGAATGATAGTCTACATTTCCAGGCTTTTAGGAATTCACTAAAAATTTTAACCAAATTTATCTTACTAGCTTTTATAGCATCCAGTGGCATCTCTCTTTGGATATGCTTATGTTTGATTTCCGTTTTCTTTGCAACTTTAGCTCTTTGATGAGTTTTAGAAACATTACAAATTTGAAGACTGTTTGGAGGTTGTTTGTTTTCTTTTTTGCTTGTTGCAAAGGTGGGAGTAATGTTTACATCCTGAATGGATACCAGAAGTTCAATGTTTTACAAAAGTTTTAGGACACCTTCATAATATATTCCTGTTTTAAAACTACAGGTATGCCTTACTCCTTTTATTAGTTTTCCCAATGTATACATTACTGGATATTTATCACGTGGTAAAATTGTACTGGATAAAATACTGTTGCTTATCCTTCTGGTTAAGTATATCCTCAAAGTACATTCACTCTAATGAATTAAGGCAGCAAAGGAAATACTTGTTCCAACTGTTGCTTTGTCTCTCCTCACTCACTTTATCTCTTCTTTGTTCTCCTTCTCATTTCTTGGTCAACTTATTATTTTTAGCACCAGCCACATATTTCTCAATTTGGACAATTTTTTAAAATAATATATGTATTTCTTATCTTCACCAGCAGGTGAGGATTTACAATCAAACTCATTGTCTTATATTCAGAATATAGTCCATTAGGATTTAACAACAGATTAACTAAAGCAACTCTGAGCTTGTTTTAGTTAATCTGTCGACAACATTTGATAGTGTCCACTTTCTATTTCATGAGATATACATGTTTTTCCTTATGGATTCCAAAACTCCATTGTCTTTTCTTTTACCTCATGAGCTATTTCTCAGTGTTGCTGGTTTTGTCATTTTCCTCCAGCTCTAAATATCAAGAATCTCCAAGGATTGAAACCAGATGCTTTGTCTTTACCATATATCAATCCATGAATTAACTGACTTAGACTATTTTAATGATAGAGTCCACAAATAGTAATAAGCAGGTACACTAAGTACCTCACAATTTCCCTGCATCAGGAGCTGAGCTGTGAACAGGGGAGCCAGGGTCAAATATAAGGTTTGATTCTCCCTTAGCAAGTAGTTTAACATCTCTGGGTTCAAGTTTCCTCTTTTGTCTGGTTTTCCTCCTTTCTCACTGGCTGCTATTAAGTCTCCTTTGCTGATTCATTCTCATTTTACCAGTCTCTTAAATTGGAGTGTCCCAGGACTGAGTTCCTGGATCTCTTCTATCTGCTCTCCCTCCCTTGGTGATCTCATCTAGTCTTATGACTTTAAATACGGTCTAAATACTAACAAGTTCCAAATTTATATCTCTAGCCCTGACCACTCCCTTCAACTTCAGATCCATTTATCTAACTCCCTACTTAATGTCTCTATTTGGCTTTCTAATAGACATGCAGGTTTCGCCTGTTCAAAACCTAGCTTCTAAATGCCTCTACCCCATATTTTCCTGTCCTGTAGTCTTTCCCAACTCAACTAAAGACAACTCTATCTTTCCATTACTCCGGTCAATAATACTGGAGACATCTGCAGCTCCTCATAAATTTCTCTTTTGATTCATCGACAAGATTTTTAGCTCTTTCAAGTTTTATCAAGAAAATTTTTCTCTATTTTTCTTACTCAAATTATCGTCCACCTTGATTGAAACTACCACCATCTCTTACTTGGATTATTGCTATAGTTTCCTACATAGTCTCCCTGTTTTTGGCTCTTAGAATATTCTCAACACAGCACCTAAAGTAATTCTGTAAAAATATAAATCAGATTTTAATCATTTCTCTGCTCAAAAACCTCTAATAACTTACCATCACAGAATAAAAGCCAAATTCCCTCAATGTCCTCTAAGACCCTATCCATCTGGCCCAGCTACCTCTAGCTTCACCTCTTCCTGTTTTCTCCTCACTCATCTTCCTATAGCCACAGTAACCAGGCATGTTCCTTTCTCTGGGTCTTTGCACTTGGTATTCCTTCTGACTAGAATGTTCTTCCTCCAAATGTCTGAATGGTGCGTTATTATCATTATCTGTTTCACTTCCTTCAGGGCTTTATTCTAAAGTGAAGCCTCCTCCCCTCTCTATCAAAAATTGTGCCCCTTCCCACCCTGACTCCTCCTGGTTCCTTGCTTTACTTTCCCCCTCAGCATTTATCACCACCTGTACTCGTTAGGTTAGGCTTGATTGTGTCTCAACAACAAACCTCCAAATCTCAAAGGCTTAAAAACATAGAAACATATTATTTTGCTCAATCACATGTTTACCAGGGTCTCTGTTTGTAGTTTCTCAAGACCCAGGCTCCATCTGGTCAGTTGCTTCCTTGCAGGACAGGAAGAACAGAGTTGGAGGGTCTGGCACCAACAACTTAATGAATTGACCTGGAAGTGGCTTATGTCCCTTTTGTGCACAATCTGCTGGTGAGAATTAGTTACATGATTGTGACTAACTTCAAGAGATGGGAACATATAATTTTCATGTGGTCAGAATAATAGGGGAATCAGGTATCAAGAAACAGAGGCGGTATCTGCCCCATCATTCGACATGCCATATATATTTTGTGTGTGTGTGTGTGTGTGTGTGTGTGTGTGTGTGTTGTTTTTCTGTTTTTTTGAGACAGAGTCTGAGTCTTGCTCTTGCCTAGGCTAGAATGCAGTGGCGCGATCTCAGCTTACTACAAACTCCACCTCCCGGGTTCAAGCAATTCTCCCTGCCTCAGCCTCCCGAGTAGCTGGGATTACAGGTGTCTGCCACCGTGCCTGGCTAATTTTTGTATTTTTGTAGAGACCGAGTTTCACCATGTTGGGCAGGCTGGTCTCGAACTCCTGACCTCAGTGATCTGCCCACCTCGACCTCCAAAAATGCTGGGATTACAGGCGTGAGCCCCCGCGCCTGGCCTGACATACCATATGTTTTACTTATTATTTCTTTATTTATCTCTTTTCACTAGAAGGTAAACTCAATGAAAATACGGGTTTTTGTTTGTTTTTATTCACTGTTTGTTTTGTTCCAGCTTATGGCAGAGAGCTTTGCATATTCTAGGTACTCAATAAATATTTGTTAAATAAATGAGTGATTGGATTTTTATAATGATTTTAAGAAAAAGAAATACCAACCTTCCTTGCAGATTTGTAGACAGATGCAAAAGATTCCATGTGTAAAGTATTGTTAATACTATTACTTCTTGTTGTATGGTAGAATTCTAATTAGAAGACATCTGTGAAATGGGAGATATAACAATATTATCCAAACAATGGAGGATACAGGCAGAGAATAATCTAATTTAAAATCTTATGAAGAAGAGAAACACATAAGTAAAACATCTAATATGGCTGCCACTATATTTAATAGTTGCTACATGCATGGAAATCATCCAATATCATTTACAGGGCAAAAACAAAAAGTCCCAGTGAACATGTTGTAAAGGGAAACTGAATCAGCACAGACATTTGCGACAGTAAAGTTCATCTTCACTTGTTAAAAAGTCCACCCAGCCCTGTGCCTTGCCCTGCTCTGATGATGCTATTGAGACACCCGTCTGACATGCATGGAGTATCGTACTTGGATCTCTATCAGGGACAGGACCGCAGTCTTTTCTTGGATCCAGTCTGCTCTTTTACTGAGCAGACAGCAAGCCCCTCATGCTAGAAATATGCAGCTGGGATTCTCAACATCAAAACTTCCACTTCTGCCTGATGACACACGTGCTGACTGCTCTGTGTGGTTATGGAATGCCTTTGCTGATTTTATGAGAAGAGACATGTCTTACTTTCCCTGCCCAATCCCTTGCCAGTTGAGCTTTATGATTCTGTATAAAGAAAAAAAAGTCAAAATTTAAAACATTAAAGGGATGACAAACACGTTTACTTTTGCCCTGGGCTTGGTGGTAACGTGCTGTTTCTTGATAATAATGACAGCTGCTAATAGGCATTTTCCATGTGTGCTTTTATGTCTTGCGGATTTATGTGACAGTTTATCTGGTGCTTTAGTTGGGACCCAGAATGTAGAGGAAAAGCGTTCACCACCCCATTAGTAATAATGCAGATGAACTAATCCATTGCCACTCAAACAAGATTTTCATGCTAATTATCTATCAAGATCATCCGTGTGTGATGTAAAGGTCTGTGGAACTGTTTAGATCTAGGCTGGTCTCATTCCACATGTTTTTGAAGGGCATAGCTGAGACATATTGTAAAGTACCTGTCATTCTTAACATAGTCAGTTTATTGCTACTTTATTTAAATAAATTGTAACAACGAAGGATAGAGGAAATGGATAAGGAATGAGGAGAGGCTGCCAGAGAATGGCTATTTTAAAAATAAATGTATGAAGGAAGGGCATATAAGTGACAATAAGCCTTAAATTGATATTTCGTGACTGATCGTGAGCCAGTGAAATTCTATCCAAAGGGTAATTCCAAGATTTCATGACTCCCAGCCTTCTTTGTCCTTTTTATAATTTTACCAGAAGAAAAAATTGGAGTTGTTGTCTTTTTGGTCTGAAGTTAATGCTTCCTGTTTGTATTGCTGATTCCAAGTTTTGGGTTATTACGCCACATTAGAAAATAGCAATAAGTCTTTCATATGACCACTGAATTATTTCTAAATAATTAAAAGATATATAAATTAATAATAATTAAAAGGTAACTATCTCATGTATATTTCTAAATGCTGTGTTTGAGAGGAGTTGTTCTGATGAGCACCAGAAATACAGTGCTAGAGGTCACTGTATCTGGACCTTTGTTAAATGTACTAGTATTTGGGAGCGAGAAAGACAGTTCATCCTAAGAGCTAATCTACAGTCTGGCCCCAAGAGGGAGGGAGAATAGTTACAATTACTTTTAAGTTCTTCCCAACTCTGAGTTTCCAAGTATCTATGAGCATGATCCTTTCTATTTAATCAAACTGGTCTATTTGCTTTTTTTAAATTTTGTACAGGTTTTGCAGTTCAATGTGGGCTTCTTACTACTACCATTTTTTACCTGAAATATTCTTTCAAGTCCTGCCTTTTATTTGACTCTTATTTTCAAAGTTAAGCTGAAGTCTCACCTTCTCCATGAACCTTTGCCTAGAGAATAATATCCACTCCCTCTAAATTCAAGAAATGTAAAGCATTGCTTTGTATGACAGTCGTCTGTCTAACTGTCTGGTAATCTCTTTGAGTTCAAAAAAATGGTGTTTCTTTCTCTGAGAAGCGTTCCCAACAGTATCTTCTTACATGCCGCAGAAAAATCCTTGTTTTCCTTTGTAAATGTAATTTTTTGCATA
The DNA here is from genome assembly GCF_007565055.1 of Rhinopithecus roxellana. Classification (NCBI taxonomy): domain Eukaryota; kingdom Metazoa; phylum Chordata; class Mammalia; order Primates; family Cercopithecidae; genus Rhinopithecus; species Rhinopithecus roxellana. The sequence continues at coordinate 21,571,279 of NC_044549.1, read as the reverse complement.
TAGCTCTTATCGTGTGTCAAAGTTAACTCTTGGAGATCAGAATCCCTCACTACTGAGGTGTGATGTAGTATCTTACTCATTTTTGCATACACACTATTTAGCCTGTGCCTATGACATTATTTTGTGATCGTCTATTTTTTCTTCACTTATGAGTATAGCCTTATTCTGACGTTTATTCTGTGAGCATTAAGGAGTCACGTGCTGTTTTTGTCCAGCAGGGGCAGAGGAAAGAGATAACATAATAAAGTAGTATTGTACAGTGATTAACCCAGAAATAGTGGGAAGGGTGGACTGGAAAGGTAATGAGGTTGTTAATTATAAAAATGGGTAAGACTGGCTGGTCTTTTCAGGCCAAGCCTATGGATATTATGTAGGCACAGGAGACAAAGTTGCCTAGTGTTTGAAGCCCAGAAATGCATTTACCCAAAAAGGAATGAGCCCTTCCTACATGGGTTTGAAAGAAGTATATTTGAAAAGTGAAAAGAATCAAAGATGACATCAAGAGGATGCAGGATGAAATTTGAGAAGCTAGAAATGCAAAGAGAGAGTCAAAGAGTGGGTAAAATAGAGCAAGTCAACAGCTCAGGGGAGCCAGGTGGAATTTTATAGAAATAAAAGGAAAGGTGGTATAGAAACTTCATGTAGAATACATAAAAGAGAAACAAGCAATTCCAAGTTGAGATGATTTTGTTTTTATGTCCTCAGTGTCTTAGTGCTTTGCTGATGAGCCTGTCTCTAAAAATACTTTTCTTTTTTTAATGTATCTTATTTACAATTCTTTCTTTTATTTATGAAAATATCGAACACTTCACAAATTTGTGTGTGATCCTTGCGCAAGAGCCATGCTAATCTTCTCTATATACTTCCAACTTTAGTATATGTGCTGCCGAAGCCAGCACAACAGTTTTCTTAAATTATAAAATACCTATTTGTTTCTTTTAATTTAAATGAAATATAACTATTTTGTGTACATATTAATAAATCAAATAGCATATTCCATGGTGTTTTTGTACCCAATTACAGTTAGAGTGTTTAATTTTTTTCTAGTACTAAAGATGCAGTATATAGTACATATACAAGGCTAACATCATGTTCTTACTATTTAATTATTTTTAATTAACAAAAATCCTATGTGTTTATGGTATATAACATGATGTTTTGAAATATGTATACATTGTAGAATGGCTAAATCAAGCTAATTAACAAAGCTAATTGCTTCACATGACCTTTTTTGTATCTTAAAGTCTACTTTTAGCAATTTTCAAGTGTACTTGAATTGTTATTAACTATATTGTTATTAACTATAGTCACTATGTTGTGCAGTAGGTATTGTGAACTTAAAATGTTTCTTGAGATGAATTGATCTGGAAGGGAGAGAGTTCTGGCCAAAATTTAAGGGATTATTTGTAGACAAGAGATAAAAATGCCTTTTCCCCTTAGAGATCAGAATACTAGCAGGAGGAGCTGGGATTTTCTTCAACTGTGTACAAATGGGGTGAACTGGAGTTAATAAACAGTGATCTTGTTGGGTGGGGCTAAGAAAGAAGGTGAGATAGGAATTGCTGGAAAACATTGACTTGTTTACAACTCATTGCAAGTAATTTAAATGAAATGAAACCATAACCTATATACGGTTTGTCCATAAGAATGTCTTCTGTTATAATAAAATTTTGGGCTCAAGATGACCTGCACCAAAGTGGTCAAGGAGAAGGAAAAGAAGAAAACTCACGTTTTAATTAGAATTTTAGTCTTTCAGAAGAGAACCACTGCTCCAAGTCCTCAGGATGGTAATGAAACAAAGTCATAGGCATCCTTGCATTTGGACTTCTCCGTGTTTTACACAGGTTTTGGATCAAGGTGTGTATAAAACCTGACTCTTCAAGTGTGACTTGGGTGCCTAGGACTGTGACACATCACAGACGGTAGAAAAGTAAACTGGTTTTGAGGAAGATAATGATGGTTGGAGCCTGACCGCATGAACGGAAGTGTCAGTGGCTCACAAAGCCTGTAGGGCTGGAGCCAAACGAGTATTCAGAAATAAAGGTTCAGATATCAGAATCAGCTAAGATACTTATGGTTAGCAGCTAAGTTATGATTGAAGCCTTAACTGTAAAGGAGTTCCCTAAAGGAGCAAAAGACAGAACCTTTGTGAATTGCCATGTTTTGAGGGCCAGAGGAGGAAGAGAAGTAATGGAGAGAGATGGGGATTTCATGGAAAATGAGAATTAGGATACCACTGTGTCACAGAGTAAAATCAAGGTGTAGGGAGAGGTGGAGCAAAGGGTGCTCACACACATGCATACACAAGTAAGGGCAGATATAGTAGGTTGGTCAGAGGTCTGCAATGCTACACAGAAGTTATGGGAAATGAGAACTTCAAACAAATGTCTGAAACTTGGGATTCTCCAATCTGCACTAGACTTATCTCAGATATTTTTAGAATCATTAAAACCATTGGCATTATTCTAATGCTGGTGTGGGAAATAATACATACTTTGTTATTCTCTTGTGAGCAATTAATGTGGCAGATGAATGTTACCAATTAGTTCACATTGTTCTTTAGAGAGGTTTTGGGTGCATCTTATCCTCAGTTGACTTTAGTGTGCTGGGATTAATGTAATGTTCCCTAGGCACGTGGCCTCAGCCCCATAAAACAGGTTGTCACGTTACCATGAATGACTATTATGAGATGCCTGGATGAGGATGGACACCACAGAGATCAAGTACATGCATATGATAATTAGAGCCCTTAGAAATAACTCTCCACTCAGAAGAAATATTTCCTTGTGGAAATGATATTAAATGCCATTAGATATTTACAATCATATTAATTTTTAAAAGAGAGTAGATGAAAAGAGTGTTTGACCAGAAAGAGATGTTGACAGTGTACACCTTATATAATGTCATGTAGAATGAATTATCACAGATATCACAACACCTCAACATTCATCTTTACTTTTCCTCAGTCTGAATTTTCCTTCTTCCCATTCTCTGGACAAGTCCTTCTTGACATTCAAGACCCAGATCAGATGCCACTTCTTCTGTGATACCATTCCTGACTCACCCACTTCTAACTAGTCAATGCTCCTCTGAATTACCTCTGCATGTGGCTCCCTCCTCTGTGTAGAATTTGTTGAGTGCATTGAGTAATAACTCTTACAAGTCTATATCCTCCAGTACAGTACAGTTTATTTGAAGAGATGCATTTGCTTATTATAGTATTAATTCCTATCAAGCATAATATTTTCCATTTGAAAAAATTATTGTATGTGTTTGTTCATTCATTCAAAACATATTAATTGAATATCCTTTCTCTGCCAGGCATTGTGCTAGGGACAGTATCCTTGTATAGCTTATAGTCTGCATATAAACAACATCTATATAGAATGAATTTTTGGTTGAAAGACAAGGAATGTTAAAAATTCAAAGTACACTGAAATCAAAAAGAACCCATGGATGAAGTCGGATCAAAAACAACCATTACTGAGCTGCACAGTTCAGGAACTGCTTTTCACAATCTATTTCACTTAATCTTCCCATCAACTCTGAGAGAGTTCTATGATTAATACTACTTTATAGGGGGAAAGGTGACATTTGGATAATAAGTGAATTATCCATATAGCAGTTGAACAAAAGGGGAATTGTGGGTTTAATTTGGGACTTGAATACAGATTTTCCAGCTCTAAACCCTGTGGCCCATTACATTCCACTATACAGTCCTCCTTCTTCAAAACACCACTCCTTATAGGATCACACGAGCACTCTCAAGGTCATGGAAATATCAGTGCTTCCATAGCCAAAAATTTTAGCAATAATCTCACAAACAATACAATGAGCTTATCTAATTGTCATATGAATTCAATAAAACAGATCTCAAATGTTACTTTTAAAAACTGAGCTCAAACTTTGTAAGAGCAATACCTTATCCCTAAAACGAATACCAAATTTCACCAAAATAAATTGAATTGTTGACCAGGCATGGTGGCTCACACCTGTAATCCCAGCACCTTTTGAGGCCAAGGTGGGCAGATCCCTTGAAGCCAAGAGTTCAAGACCAGCCTGGTCAACATGGCGAAACTCTGTCTCTACTAAAAATACCAAAAAAAAAAAAAAAACAAGAGCCATGCATGGTGTTGTACACCTGTAGTCCCAGCTACTTGGGAGGCTGAGGCACGAGAATTGCTTGAGCCTGTGAGGTAGAAGCTGCAGTGAGCCGAGATCGCACCACTGCACTCCAGCCTGGGTGACGGAGAGAGAATCTGTCTCAACAATAAATAAATAAATAAATAAATAAATAAATAAATAAATAACTTCAATTGTGAATTTATTGAGATGATTGTTAAACTGTGCTAACTCACTGAGATGATATAGGGTCAGTTTACCTACTATCAAGGAAAATTCCCCATGAATTAATTGAAAGATAGTAGTGTCATTAAAAATAAATATATAAAGCTATATTTATATTGAAGAAAATACAGGTTATGGAACAGCACTTGGAGTGTAACCTTATTTTTGTAGACTGTAATATATTATTCCTAGGAAAAAATATCTGGAAGAACATACAAAAATGTTTACAGAAGATTTATCTACATATTAAATGAATAACTTTTAAAAAATATTCTCTTTCCCAACTCTCTTAAATTTCTTATTAAAATAAATGCGTACAAGTTGAGTATCCCAAATACTTGAAGGAAATGCTCATTAGAGCATTTTGGATTTTGAATGTTTGGATTTGTGATGCTCAACCAGTATAATGCAAATATTCCAAAATCCTAAAAAAATCTAAAATTTGAAAAATGTCTGGTCCCAAACATTTCGGATAAAGGATACTCAAGCAGTATTATTTGTATAATTTTTTAAGTTAAAAAGTCAATGCAGGGACTATTACTGGGGTAGAGGAAAGGGAGATGAAAATGTGCCACCAGCCTGGGAGGGAAGTGAAATGAGTGATTTGGGAAAGACAGAAGTATTCATATAGTAAGTTGTAAGCAGTTTAATTCCCAGGCTGTCTCTGCCAATAGTGACAATTAAACTGCAATTGCTTTGTTTTCATCTAGCTTTTGGCTAAAAACAGAATTAATAACAGCTGATTTTAGTAACACATTCTGTTTGCAGTAAGGACCTGTATGGATCGAATTCCATTTAAACTATAATCTAGTTGTAAAATATGTTTGGCACTTTTCATTTTAACAACAGCATTTTTTTCCTACTGAAATCAAATCTTGTTCTGAGCATTTGAGCTGCTTGTTGCTAAGAACTTGTGAGGCCACATTTCTACCATGTGGACATATTTTTAATCATCTAAGATTTGAATTTTGCATTATTCATTTCTCAGAAGTTTGGCTTGGGTGTAGCTTCGTAGGGAAAAACAATTTAACTTTGCTTCTAACATGTATTTTAATGTGTTCTACAAGGGCTCTGCATGATCTGACCTCCTGTCCTCTATAACTTCCCTGCATACTCCTTAACCCATTATATCCCACCACACTGACTTTGTTTAGGATCTTTAAATCCACCATCTACTTCCTCCCTCAGCACCTTTGCTCATGCTATTCCTTATGTCTGAAATGCTGTTCCTGCCCTCCCTCTTCACCCAATATGCACACTTAAACTTAAAAGTTGACTAATTCCTACCCATCCATGACATGTGTGACCTCTTCAGGTCACAGCAGGTACGGAGCTATTGAAGGTTTGGCACCTCAGCCCTGCAATCTTGGATTCCCTCTAGTGTTCCCTTGGGTCTAATTCCTGTTACCAATAAATTGCCTTATCCTCCATTCTTTATCTGTTTTTTTTTTGTTTTGTTTTGTTTTTTCTCAGCTTCATAGTTTTTGCCACCTAACAGTTTACTATCTCAACTTCAACTTACTCCAGTCCCTTATTCTATCTCCTGGGCTCTCTTTCTTACCATTTAAATTAATTCATTTCACACTGGGGAATAGTATAACCAGTGGGAATTACAATATTCTTATTTGCAGTGTCTAAGGAACAGTTCTCCATGGGCAGTATTGGGACTACTCAAAGGACAATCACATTTCTTCACTTTCAAGTTCAGAGTTTTGAGTGAAGTGGGGCAATTCATTGTAGCTCCTAGGTTTAAAATACAAGAAAAAAAATTTGCTTGATAAAAAGTTATGAGACAGCCTTCCTTCTTATTTCTGCAATTTAAAATCAGGAAGACTTTTTTTCAAATGGATTCATTCAGTTAGATTTTGCTAACATTGGGTAAATGTTATAAAATTCTATTTTAAGTACCTCGTCTTAAACTTGGGTCACATCCACTATGCAAGATGAGGAAATTTTAATAATGTCAGCCTACTAGGCAATGATGCCAAGCCACTTTGACTTTCTTTTTCTTACCTAGTAAAGCTCAAATACTACATTAATAGCAAACCATCAGAGATGTTAGTAATGAGATATATCAGATATGTGTGTAAGTCAAAATTTCAATATTTTATTAATATTGAAAAACATTTTGGAATTCAAAATGTTTTAATTATTACTATAAAAATGACAAATATTGTCAAAATAGTAATAAATCCCTGGTCAGGAAAGATAGCTATTTATTTTCATAGAAAAACCCAACTGAAGCATTTGGTTACAAGGTCAAAATGTACATGGAATTTCATTTTAATTTTAAGTACAAATAAAGTTAATGTCTTCAGAACTGATTAATTTCATGGTGAACAAATATTCACCTAATTAGTATAGACTAAACTATTCTTAAAACGGAAATGACTGGAGATTGAAAAGACAACTCAGTAATTTATTCTGCTTCAAACTCATTTCTTTTTTTTTTTTTTGAAATGGAGTTTCGCTCTTGTTGCCCAGGCTGGGGCAATGGCATGATCTTGCTCACCGCAACCTCCACCTCCTGGGTTCAAGCGATTCTCCTGCCTCAGCCTCCTAAGTAGCTGGCATGCACCACCGCGTCCGGCTAATTTGGTATTTTTAGTAGAGATGGGGTTTTTCCATGTTAGTCAGGCTGGTCTCAAACTCCTGATCTCAGATGACCTGCGCACCGTGGCCTCCCAAAGTGCTGGGATTACGGGTGTGAGCCACCACGTCCAGCCTTCAAACTCATTTCTAAGAATGTCAATGGTCATTGTACTGTTTTGCAAAAAGTGTATTTCTTGTTTTCTGGATAAATTTGGAATCACAATATTTTAAAATAATTATTCTAACAAAATAAGTGATGTCATCTTTTTTTTTTTTTTTTTTTTTGAGGTAGAGTCTCACTGTGTTGCCCAACCTGGAGTGTGTGGCATGATCTCAGCTCACCTCAGCCTCTGCCTCCCGGGTTCAAGTGATTCTCCTGCCTCAGCCTCCTGAGTAGTTCTGATTATAGGCACGTGCCACTATGCTTGACTAATTTTTGCATTTTTAGTAGACACAAGATTTTACCATGTTGCTCAGGCTGATCGCGAATGCCTGACCTCATGTGATCTGCCCACCTTGTCCTCCCAAAGTGCTGGGATTACAGGCATGAGCCACCATGCCCAGCCAATCTCATCTTCATTAATGACTAAAGATAGAAACCTCAGGGCTTAAAATAATTAATTTTGTTATCTAACATATATTTAGTGACATTGATAAAACAAGACAGCTCATTTTCTGGATGATCACAATTTGGAGTGGTCCTCAAGCAAGAGAAATATTCACAATCTTTACAATTAATATAAAACTGGAGAAGTTTGAGAGTTTCTTAATAAATTATGCATAAACTTACCATATGACCCAAAAATTTTACACCTACATATTTACGTCCCCAAAATAAAAATATATGTTCACACAAAGACTCGTACATGAAATTTTATAGCAGCGTTATTCATAGCTAAAACTGGAAACAATCCAAATATTCATCAAATATTTGGACTGAATAAACAAAATGTAATATATTCATAAAATTCTATTTAACAATTAAAAGGATTGAACTAGTAATACAATATGGATGGATGAGTCTCATAAAAATTATGCTGAGTGAAAGAAGCCAGGTGCAGAAGACAACATGTCATGTATGTCCATTTATATTTAATTACCAGAAAACAAGAAAGTAGACCAGTGGTTGCCTAGAGCTAAGGGTGGGAACAGAGAGATTCACCATAAATGGGTAAAATGGAATGTTTTAGAGTAATGGAAATGTTCTGAATATGGATTATGATAGATTTAGTAAATTATATAAATGTAGTAACTTCTGTGAGTTTGAGCTATAAAATTATTGAGCTGTACACTTACAAGGGGATAATTTTATGATCTATAAATTATATCTCACTAAAGCTGTTAAAAATTATATGTGACAGTCACATATATTTTTTCCATATGCTCATGAAAATATTTGTTCCTTTTTTATATTTGAAGTGCAGTTTGGGAGTCCTATGAAAAAATTATCTGGAAATTATTAGTGTTTTCTTAAAAAATTATTTTCTGATTTATTTGGATTTTCTTACACTTTAATAGGAAGATAGTATTTTTTCTGGATGAGATGTTAGAGACATTCTTGAGTATTAGATTGAGAATGAATCTGGGATTCCTCAAAGCATTTTACAGAGCAGAAAAATGAGGCTTAGAGAGGACAGCTGACCTCAAACACAATTAAAGGCCAAGTTGATGTCAGAACCCCTCCTCTTTCTTCCACAACATATTATTAATAATATGAGATGCCCACAGTGGAGTTGAGAACAAATGTCCTTTCTTAGAGCCTCCTGACATCTCATGGCCACTCACCTTAGTATACAAGGCCACTTGGCCACATTCTCAAGATAGTTTGGCCATTTCCCTCCAGTCCATGGAAGACTTTTGATGCTGTGAAATCTCCAAATGAACAACTATATACCATCAGTACAGGGTATTTATGAACTAAGCAAATTACAAATAATTCATGAAGATGCCAAATGTCTAAACAAAGATGGTGGATAAAACCATTGGTTCCAGTTTCATCTCATGTTTTTATTTGCAAAACTTAAAAAAAAAAAAAAAACAGATTTATTTAAGAAAACTGTGTGATTTTTTGACAATGTTTTTACAAGATGGCAAAATTTTCATTTTTTATCAAGAGTATTTTCAATTTGCTCCCTGGAACAATGTTTCACAGTAGAAATATGTAATCTTTTATTTTAGGATGTTTTAGTATTGGTAGAAGTAACATTTTCTGCTTTGTCCTGTAAATAATCATTCTGATTAAACAACCTCTATTCGGTCAACGGAATTTAATGAGTACCCAAATTGGAGTTATCAAGAGAAGAAAAGAAAAAGAAGTATCAGTCCTTTTGGAAAATTACTCAGAGTAATATTAATTTGAATGATATATTTTCTATTTTTTGATACCTGATCACTCTGAGAATTGTAAGGACAGGATTTTAAAAGTAAAGACAATTAAACTTACCTACTTTCATCTTCATGAAAATCATTCTTTAACATAAGAAAGTCAATATTATACTTCATTGTCAAAAGAGGCTCATGTCTGGCATTCTATCAGCTGGGAGTGAGTGGGAAAGGTGTCAGAGACCTTGAGTGTCAGTGTCCAGTACTTAGCTTTTCAGTGAAGATGAAATCATTACATGGTTTTATCTGTATTTACTATTAAGAATTTAGTGAAGTGTAGTAATTGTCTATATAGAAGAGCTGATAGTTTTGTTTCCCTGGTAAATAGCATTATATAAGTAAATAATCTGGAAATTTAGAAATAAACATATATAATTTCACTTTTTCTTGGAAAAATTTTATTATAATATGATCAACATTTAAAAAATAGTACAATCAGAAGAGGCTGATTATGAAGACAACTGGAAGATGCAAAAATGTTGGCTTTAATAACTATGTGAATACCACTGTGAAAATAGCAACAAAAAGCTACTGATGCATGCAACAAAACATATATCGTCAAGACATTTTAAGTGCAAGAAACCTTACATAAAACACTACATACCGTGTGATTTTATTTAATCAAAGAGTCTAGAACAGGCAAACTAATCTATGATAGTAAAATTAAGAACAATAGTTCCTGGGAGGATGTTGTGGGAATGAACTGGGGAGGGGCATGAGGAAATTTTCTGGGTTGATGATGATATTATAAATCTTGATAAAGGCTTGGGTTACATAGATGTATGGCATGTGGGGAAAACAGTAATGTATAGTTAAGATTTATGTATTTCACTGTACCTAAATTTTACATCAAAAGAAAAATATAAATAAATATTAAACTTTAGTTAATGGCATGCATACTGAAGTGTTTGGGGTGAAGGTTACTGAAATTCAGTTGACATGAAAATTAATTAAAAATTAAGATGAATTGAATGGTGGACAGAGGGATGGAGAGATGAAATGTATATGATTGATGAGTAAGACAGGAATCATTGACTTTTGGTTGCTACCTTATAGATGTGCTCTGCACAATTTATGTTTTTTGTATGTTTAAAATTTTTTATAATAAAATGTTGGAAAACAACTCATCTTTGATTTTAAATCTCTAAATATATTGGTTAGATTTAAAGACACATAATTGACTTTCAGAAGTTAGTAGTATTCCAGATACAACATTTTACCTCACATGTCTGCAGAAATAGTTCTCAAAAACCCTAATTAACAGAATTTGTTCACAGACCAAAATATGTGTAAAAGTCTCATGATAGGAAACTTAACAGAATTTTGAGTGAAGTTTCTTTTCTCCATACTGTATTGAATATCTGTAAATGTCTTTAAAATGACATTGGGCCCATTAATTTTATTGTCAATGCACTGAATTTTAAAAGAGTAATGGTTCTCAAACTTGAGTATTCACCAGAATACCCATACAGCTTGTTGAAATACAGATTGCTGTCCGCAGAGTTTCTAATTCAATAGATCTGGGATGGGGTCTGTGAATCTGTACTTCTCACAAGCTCCCGGATGATGCTGATTCTCTAATCCAGAGACCACACTTTCAGAGCCCTGGAATTGAGCCTAGCTCATCTTCCACCAAGAGCACTTCATACCATCACTTCTTACTTTAAAGAGCAACGGAATGCAAGCAAATCATCTCCATGAATTTTCATGAAAATAAGCAAAGAACAAAAAGAAGGGAAATGAGTCTTGTTAAGTTCCTTAGCCTATTGGGTTACTTTTCTGTGTATTAAAAAACAATAATGACTAAGAATCTACCATTTTTCCAAAGTGGTACAGAAAAAATATTACAAAATAAATGTCGACACCTTGTATTTTTCTCCTTTCTTCCTTACTTGCTTTTGGTATATCTATCCTCATGGGATAAAAACTATTTTTTGTGACTAATTAAACAAAACTAAAGGGACGTTTTCTATATATATTCTTTCTTTTACCCCTTTTATCAGGTTCAGAATCCGTCAAAAAGTAGCGTTATTTTACTAATTGTGTTAATCATGCTACACCGAAACAACTGACTTATTCATCTACCCAATTTACTAGAACGTCCAGTCTTTGCAATCAGACATATCATATTTGAATTTGTGTCACTAATGCCTACTACCTAGTAGTTAATGAAAGGAATAAAATAAAAAGTAGATAAGTAAGAATATATTTGCCCCAAGGTAAATATAAATTTTATTTAGTTTTTTTGGTTAGTTGAAGTTAACCAAGTCACTGTCCCACTTACCTTACAGCAGATACCTACATATGATCATTCATTGTGTGAGGTTACCTCTCTCACCTTCCCCTTCCAAAAAAAAAACCTCAGCGCACTTCAAACTTTAAAGAGTAATTTTAGCATAATCAGACTGAGGGAATGTGTGCAATTGACACCTGTGTATGTCTCAGAATGAGGTGTCTTCTTAAGAATGAGAGACTGTTGACTTAGAAAGTAGTCTTTGAAAAGTAATTTTCCTACTTGGCTGTTGGTTGGGTTACAAAGTAGGTAATGTAGTTATTGCTCCTTTGGTAAAACTATTAACCTTGCCAAATGGTGCTGAAATGTCCACATTGGCAGGTTCAGTCTGTCTCATTCAATCATCCAAATTCACCAGACGGTGAAGCATTGGCCTGAGGAATCAAAGCACTGGGAATTCTGACTAAGGTGGAAACTGTGGTTGTTTTAGCTGAATTGGAACTCACTTGTGCAAACAGCTGGGCAAACAGATAAAAAGTGCCCCATTAGGAAGAGAAGATTTTCCCCCTTGAACTTTTTGTAAAGTGACATTTCTTTCTAAATTCGAAAGTAACCATCCTCTAGGTATTTGGTGACCAAAATGTCCTAATAAAAAGCTCACTACTTGACTCCTAGGAATTATCTTTATCTATTTTGTCATCTTTATTGGATCTATGGATATTGCTTAGGTGTGACTTTATGAAGGGAGTGCTCCAGGTGAACTGAGACTTTTAATATCCGGAACTCTGAGAACACATGTTGCATGTGGGAGCATGTCTTCCAGCTGGCAGACCTAAAACAAGGCATCTTGGAGAGGGAACGTGCTGTTCTGTTTGCCCTGGAGCAGAGATCATGGAATGCTGTCATTTGAGCTTCTTGCTAGCATATGTTATGTATAAGTAAAGTCAAGTTTTGATTTTTTAAAAAAGCCCCCATTCCTTGGCACTGAGGCAGCTATCTATGTGGCTTATTGGACTTTTACCACAGCTTTTATTCTGCACATTTTTTTTAAAATGTTATTATTCTTTGGATTTATGCAAATCTTCCTTTATTTAATAATTGTAATCAGAATTTTTTCTTGTGTTTTCTGATTTGTGTTTATAGAACACAAATAGGGATGCCTTCTGTCCACCTCTAAATCTGTGTACTATTAATTTACTGAAGTCCAGAATAGCTTTTCCTCCATATTCTTATTTAAATTCCCAACTCATCATATGGGATATATGTAATTTCCTTTGTAAATGAAGGATTACCGTGTCCAAGGTGTTTGTAGCTGAGTTCCTATCTAGCCTGCACCAGGCATCCTACTAGTATCCTTAATTACCAGTAACAGCAGAATTAGGAGGCAGGGAAGATAAAAATGAAAGGCATGCAGTAAGAAGGGCAGGATGGGTGGGATGGCTTGAGGCGTATGAGGGAAGGTCGGGATGGTAGGTTGGTTACCCTTGTCAAATCTTTCATTTGTGTAAGTAGCAACTATTTTTGCATGGCCTTTGTGAATGTGGCTAATATATATAGTCACAAAAGATGGTTTGAATGGTGCCATAATAAAGATGATAAAATAGATAAAATAGATAAAGATGATAAAAAGATAGTTTGAATGAGTTTTGCACTGCATAACCTGAACAACTGTCAGCGACATTCCTCTTTCTGGAAGACATGTTTTAGAGTAGCTATATGTTCACTGCCCACTAGTTCTTTGTAAGCACTCGGAAATTCCATACTGGGACCTAGTAAAACTCCATTCCCAAAGAGTTGGGAAGACAGTGATGGAGAATCTGGGATTTTGAGAAAAGATTCCAGCCTGGAGATTGGAGGGCTGGGATAAAATTAGATATATGGAATTGCTAGTTGGAGCATAAGAACTTTAAATTCAGAAAGGATTTGCCTAACAATTATTCTGTGTTTCTGATTACAAATCTGCACACACACATGCATGCACAGGCACATGCGCATGCACACACACACGCACCCACCAACAATGTCCACCACCAACAAAGCAGTTTAATTCCTTCTACCTACTTTGTTCCTTCATACCATCATACCACTGCAGGAGGGGCCATGACTTTGTTCATCTCTACAACCACCTTACACCGACTCTCCTTCTGATGGAAGGTCATGTAAGCATCTTGCTGTTTCAGCACTAATGAGAACAGTTTTAATACTGTCTAATATTACTTAATTGATAATGTAATTTAATTTTCATTTTCCTTAAAGTATTTAGTTGAAGCTGCCATCGTTTTTTGTTATGAAAATTTCCACTAGCATCACTGACTTTTAGCTTGTCTTTGATAAGAAAATGTCATTTTATGGACTAACACACAAGACTACACATTTCTATATAAGGATCAGGAACAACTGAAGATACTTGTATAATTGCCTCTGGCCACTCTCTTCACAGTGACTCTTCACTGTCACAGGAAAATTACTGAAACTCCATGGATTTTTCCTTTTAATACCTTTCCTTGGATCTTGGTGGCAGGACAGGGAGAGTCATTTGAACAGAAAGCCTATGCTATGTGATCCCTTTTTGACTCCCTAAGAATTAAAGAAAATGTTAAATTATTGCCAATCCCTATGTTTGCTTGTTTGCTTTTTTTTTTTTTCAACTTTTAGGTTCAGGGGTACATGTGCAGGTTTGTTATACAGGGAAACTCATGTCACAGGAGTTTGTTGTACAGATTAATTTGTCACCCAGGTACTAGCCTAGTACCCAATGGTTATTTTTTCTGATCCTCTCCCTCCTCCCATCCTCCTCCTTCAAGTCGGCACCAGTGTGTGTTGTTCCCCTCTTTGTGTCCCTATGTTCTCATCATTTAGCCCCTACTTGTAAGTGAGAATGTGCGGTATTTGGTTTTCTGTTCTTGTGTTCGTTTACCAAGGATAATGGCCTCCAGCTCTATCTATGTTCCCACAAAGGACTTTCTCTTGTTCTTTTTTAAGATTATGGTTTGTATATCTTAGCGTTAAAGTTTAATACAATCTATGTCATATACTATGATTTTTGGAAGCTTCTGACAGTAACTGCTCTGCTTAATACATAAACTTGAGATGTGACATCTTGACAGCTCCTTAATAAACTGATGTGACCACAAAGGCATTGGAATGTTTTCTACTTGTAACCCACCATCAGAGAAGAGCATAGACTATGAAACTTAGCATTGTCAGTTCTTAGAGCATAATAATTTCTGAAAGGACTGGCTAACGTTATGTATGCTGAGTGGTGAATATTAATATTAGACACTGTTAAAACTAATTCTGCCAGTGCTGTAAGATGCTTGAATGACCTTCCATCACGAGAGTCTGTATAGGGTGGTCACAGAGATGAGGAAAGTCATAGCCCATTCTACAGTAGTGTAATGGCATGCCAGACAAGAGATTCAACTATGTTGTGTATGTAGGTAATTTCTTCTGTTTTACTGCTAAGCAATATCTCACTGTAGGGATGAGCTACAAATATTTATCCATTCAACTGTTGATGGACGTTTGGGTTTGTTTCTAGTTTGGCACTGCTTTAAATATTTGCACACAAGTTTTTGCACATACTTGTGTCTTCATTTCTCCCAAGTTAATACCTAGGAATGAAATTAATAGGTCATTAGCTAACTGGCAAGCATTTTCCCAAGAGGTTAGGCCATTTAAAATTTACACTCGAGGGGGCGGAGGAAGATGGCCAAATAGGAACAGCTCCAGTCTCCAACTCCCGGCGAGAGCGACACAGAAGACCGGTGATTTCTGCATTTTCAACTGAGGTACTGGGGTCATCTCACTGGGGAGTGCCGGACAATCGGTGCTGGTCAGCTGCTGCAGCCCAACCAGTGAGAGCTGAAGCAGGGCGAGGCATTACCTCACCTGGGAAGTGCAAGGGGGAAGGGAATCCCTTTTCCTGGCCAGGCGAACTGAGACACACAACACCTGGAAAATCGGGTAATTCCCACCCCAATACTGTGCTTTAAGTAAACGGGCACAACAGGAGATTATACCCACACCTGGCCGGGAGGGGCCCACGGCCACAGAGCCTCCCTCATTGCTAACACAGCAGTCTGCGATCTAACCGCAAGGCAGCAGCAAGGCTGGGGGAGGGGCGCCCGCCATTGCTGAGGCTTAAGTAGGTAAACAAAGCCGCTGGGAAGCTTGAACTGGGTGGAGCTCACAGCAGCTCAAGGAAACCTGCCTGTCTCTGTAGACTCCACCTCTGGGGACAGGGCGCAGCTAAAAAAAACAACAGGGAAAGCAGCAGAGGCCTGTGCAGACCCGAACGACTCTGTCTGACAGCTTTGAAGAGAGCAGTGGATCTCCCAACACGGAGGTTGAGATCTGAGAACGGACAGACTGCCTGCTCAAGTGGGTCCCTGACCCCTGAGTAGCCTCACTGGGAGACATCCCCCACTAGGGGCAGTCTGACACCCCACACCTCACAGGGTGGAGTACACCCCTGAGAGGAAGCTCCCAAAGTAAGAATCAGACAGGTACACTCACTGTTCAGCAATATTCTATCTTCGGCAACCTCTGCTGCTGATACCCAGGCAAACAGAGTCTGGAGTGGACCTCAAGCAATCTCCAACAGACCTACAGCTGAGGGTCCTGACTATTAGAAGGAAAACTATCAAACAGGAAGAACACCTATACCAAAACCCCATCAGTACGTCACCATCATCAAAGACAAGAGGCAGATAAAACCACAAAGACGGGGAAGAAGCAGGGCAGAAAAGCTGGAAATTCAAAAAATAAGAGCGCATCTCCCCCTGCAAAGGAGTGCAGCTCATCGCCAGCAACAGATCAAAGCTGGTCAGAGAATGACTTTGATGAGATGAGAGAAGAAGGCTTCAGTCCATCAAACTTCTCAGGGCTCAAGGAGGAATTACGTACCCAGCGCAAAGAAACTAAAAATCTTGAAAAAAGAGTGGAAGAATTGATAGCTAGAATAATTAATGCAGAGAAGGTCATAAATGAAATGACAGAGATGAAAACCATGAGAAATACGTGACAAATCCACAAGCTTCAGTAACCAACTTGATCAACTGGAAGAAAGAGTATCAGCGATTGAGGATCAAATGAATGAAATGAAGCGAGAAGAGAAACCAAAAGAAAAAAGAAGAAAAAGAAATGAACAAAGCCTGCAAGAAGTATGGGATTATGTAAAAAGACCAAATCTACGTCTGATTGGGGTGCCTGAAAGTGAGGGGGAAAATGGAACCAACTTGGAAAACACTCTTCAGGATACCATCCAGGAGAACTTTCCCAACCTAGTAGGGCAGGCCAGCATTCAAATTCAGGAAATACAGAGAATACCACAAAGATACTCCTCGAGAAGAGCAACTCCAAGACACATAATTGCCAGATTCACCAAAGTTGAAATGAAGGAAAAAATCTTAAGGGCAGCCAGAGAGAAAGGTCGGGTTACCCACAAAGGGAAGCCCATCAGACTAACAGCAGACCTCTCAGCAGAAACTCTACAAGCCAGAAGAGAGTGGGGGCCAATATTCAACATTCTTAAAGAAAAGAAATTTCAACCCAGAATTTCATATCCAGCCAAACTAAGTTTCATAAGTGAAGGAGAAATAAAATCCTTTACAGATAAGCAAATGCTTAGAGATTTTGTCACCACCAGGCCTGCCTTACAAGAGACCCTGAAGGAAGCCCTAAACATGGAAAGGAACAACCGGTACCAGCCATTGCAAAAACATGCCAAAATGTAAAGACCATCGAGGTTAGGAAGAAACTGCATCAACTAATGAGCAAAATAACCAGTTAATATCATAATGGCAGGATCAAGTTCACACATAACAATATTAACCTTAAATGTTAATGGACTAAATGCTCCAATTAAAAGACACAGACTGGCAAACTGGATAAAGAGTCAAGACCCATCAGTCTGCTGTATTCAGGAGACCCATCTGACATGCACAGACATACATAGGCTCAAAATAAAGGGATAGAGGAAGATCTACCAAGCAAATGGAGAACAAAAAAAGCAGGGGTTGCAATCCTAGTCTCTGATAAACCAGACTTTAAACCATCAAAGATCAAAAGAGACAAAGAAGGCCATTACATAATGGTAAAGGGATCGATTCAACAGGAAGAGCTAACTCTCCTAAATATATATGCACCCAATACAGGAGCACCCAGATTCATAAAGCAAGTCCTTAGAGACTTACAAAGAGACTTAGACTCCCATACAATAATAATGGGAGACTTCAACACTCCGCTGTCAACATTAGACAGATCAACGAGACAGAAAGTTAACGAGGATATACAGGAATTGAACTCATCTCTGCACCAAGTGGACCTAATAGACATCTATAGAACTCTCCACCCCAAATCAACAGAATATACATTCTTCTCAGCACCACATTGCACTTATTCCAAAATTGACCACATAATTGGAAGTAAAGCACTCCTCAGCAAATGTAAAAGAACAGAAATTATAACAAACTGTCTCTCAGACCACAGTGCAATCAAACTAGAACTCAGGACTAAGAAACTCAATCAAAACGGCTCAACTACATGGAAACTGAACAACCTGCTCCTGAATGACTACTGGGTACATAACGAAATGAAGGCAGAAATAAAGATGTTCTTTGAAACCAATGAGAACAAAGATACAACATACCAGAATCTCTGGGACACATTTAAAGCAGTGTGTAGAGGGAAATTTATAGCACTAAATGCCCACAAGAGAAAGCTGGAAAGATCTAAAATGGACACTCTAACATCACAATTAAAAGAACTGGAGAAGCAAGAGCAAACACATTCAAAAGCTAGCAGAAGGCAAGAAATAACTAAGATCAGAGCAGAACTGAAGGAGATAGAGACACAAAAAACCCCCCAAAAATCAATGAATCCAGGAGTTGGTTTTTTGAAAAAATCAACAAAATTGACAGACCGCTAGCAAGACTAATAAAGAAGAAAAGAGAGAAGAATCAAATAGACGCAATAAAAAATGATAAAGGGGATATCACCACCGACCCCACAGAAATACAAACTACCATCAGAGAATACTATAAACACCTCTATGCAAATCAACTAGAAAATCTAGAAGAAATGGATAATTTCCTGGACACTTACACTCTTCCAAGACTAAACCAGGAAGAAGTTGAATCCCTGAATAGACCAATAGCAGGCTCTGAAATTGAGGCAATAATTAATAGCCTACCAACCAAAAAAAGTCCAGGACCAGATGGATTCACAGCTGAATTCTACCAGAGGTACAAGGAGGAGCTGGTACCATTCCTTCTGAAACTATTCCAATCAATTGAAAAAGAGGAAATCCTCCCTAACTCATTTTATGAGGCCAACATCATCCTGATACCAAAGCCTGGCAGAGACACAACAAAAAAAGAGAATTTTAGACCAATATCCCTGATGAACATCGATGCAAAAATCCTCAATAAAATACTTGCAAACCGGATTCAGCAGCACATCAAAAAGCTTATCCACCATAATCAAGTGGGCTTCATCCCTGGGATGCAAGGCTGGTTCAACATTCGCAAATCAATAAACGTAATCCAGCATATAAACAGAACCAAAGACAAGAACCACATGATTATCTCAATAGATGCAGAAAAGGCTTTTGACAAAATTCAACAGCCCTTCATGCTAAAAACACTCAAGAAATTCGGTATTGATGGAACGTACCTCAAAATAATAAGAGCTATTTATGACAAACCCACAGCCAATATCATACTGAATGGGCAAAAACTGGAAAAATTCCCTTTGAAAACTGGCACAAAACAGGGATGCCCTCTCTCACCACTCCTATTCAACATAGTGTTGGAAGTTCTGGCTAGGGCAATCAGGCAAGAGAAAGAAATCAAGGGTATTCAGTTAGGAAAAGAAGAAGTCAAATTGTCCCTGTTTGCAGATGACATGATTGTATATTTAGAAAACCCCATCGTCTCAGCCCAAAATCTCCTTCAGCTGATAAGCAACGTCAGCAAAGTCTCCAGATACAAAATCAATGTGCAAAAATCACAAGCATTCTTATACACCAGTAACAGACAAACAGAGAGCCAAATCATGAATGCACTTCCATTCATAATTGCTTCAAAGAGAATAAAATACCTAGGAATCCAACTTACAAGGGATGTAAAGGACCTCTTCAAGGAGAACTACAAACCACTGCTCAGTGAAATCAAAGAGGACACAAACAAATGGAAGAACATACCATGCTCATGGATAGGAAGAATCAATATCGTGAAAATGGCCATACTGCCCAAGGTTATTTATAGATTCAATGCCATCCCCATCAAGCTACCAATGAGTTTCTTCACAGAACTGGAAAAAACGGCTTTAAAGTTCATATGGAACCAAAAAAGAGCCCGCATTGCCAAGACAATTCTAATTCAAAAGAACAAAGCTGGAGGCGTCACGCTACCTGACTTCAAACTATACTAAAAGGCCACAGTAACCAAAACAGCATGGTACTGGTACCAAAACAGAGATATAGACCAATGGAACAGAACAGAGTCCTCAGAAATAATACCACACATCTACAGCCATCTGATCTTTGACAAACCTGAGAGAAACAAGAAATGGGGAAAGGATTCCCTATTTAATAAATGATGCTGGAAAAATTGGCTAGCCATAAGTAGAAAGCTGAAATTGGATCCTTTCCTTACTCCTTATATGAAAATTAATTCAAGATGGATTAGAGACTTAAATGTTAGACCTAATACCATAAAAACCCTAGAAGAAAACCTAGGTAGTACCATTCAGGACATAGGCATGGGGAAGGACTTCATGTCTAAAACACCAAAAGCAACGGCAGCAAAAGCCAAAATTGACAAATGGGATCTGATTAAACTAAAGAGCTTCTGCACAGCAAAAGAAACTACCATCAGAGTGAACAGGCAACCTACAGAATGGGAGAAAATTTTTGCAATCTACTCATCTGACAAAGGGCTAATATCCAGAATCTACAAAGAACTCAAACAAATTTACAAGAAAAAAACAAACAACCCCATCAAAAAGTGGGCAAAGGATATGAACAGACATTTCTCAAAAGAAGACATTCATACAGCCAACAGACACATGAAAAAATGCTCATCATCACTGGCCATCAGAGAAATGCAAATCAAAACCACAATGAGATACCATCTCACACCAGTTAGAATGGCAATCATTAAAAAGTCAGGAAACAACAGGTGCTGGAGAGGATGTGGAGAAATAGGAACACTTTTACACTGTTGGTGGGATTGTAAACTAGTTCAACCATTATGGAAAACAGTATGGCGATTCCTCAAGGATCTAGACCTAGATGTACCATATGACCCAGCCATCCCACTACTGGGTATATACCCAAAGGATTATAAATCATGCTGCTATAAAGACACATGCACACGTATGTTTATTGCGGCACTATTCACAATAGCAAAGACTTGGAATCAACCCAAATGTCCATCTGTGACAGACTGGATTAAGAAAATGTGGCACATATACACCATGGAATATTATGCAGCCATAAAAAAGGATGAGTTTGTGTCCTTTGTAGGGACATGGATGCAGCTGGAAACCATCATTCTTAGCAAACTATCACAAGAACAGAAAACCAAACACCGCATGTTCTCACTCATAGGTGGGAACTGAACAATGAGATCACTTGGACTCGGGAAGGGGAACATCACACACTGGGGCCTATCATGGGGAGGGGGGATGGGGGAGGGATTGCATTGGGAGTTATACCTGATATAAATGATGAATTGAGGGTTGCTGACGAGTTGATGGGTGCAGCACACCAACATGGTACAAGTATACATATGTAACAAACCTGCATGTCATGCACATGTACCCTATAACTTAAAGTATAATAAAATAAATAAATAAATAAATAAATAAATAAAATAAAATTTACACTCAAAATTTATGAGAGTTCCAAATGTACTACAGTTTGCCTAACATTTGGGATTAACAGTCTTTAATTTCAGCCATTCTTATGTGTAATATTTCACTGTGGTTTTAATTTGCATTTCCCCAATGACTCAGGATGTTAACCAAAAGTTGGTAAACTATGACCTGCAGGCCAAATCCAGCTCACTGACTATTTTTAGAAATATCGCTCTATTGGCAAACAATTTCAATAGTAGAAGACAAGGAATGATAAGATCCGAGCAGAAATGAAGGAGACAGAGACACGAATAACCCTTTAAAAAAATCAGTGAATCCAGGAGCTGGTTTTTTGAAAGATCAACAAAATAGATAGACCACTAGCCAGACTAACAAAGATGAAAAGGGAGAAGAATCAAATAGATGCAATAAAAAATGGTAAAGGGGATGTTACCACCAATCCCACAGAAATAAAAACTACCATCAGAGAATATTATAAACACCTCTGTGCAAATAAACTAGAAAATCTAGAAGAAATGGGTAAATTCCTGGACACATAACCCTCCCAAGACTAAACCAGGAAGAAGCTGAATCCCTGAATAGACCAATAACAAGTTCTGAAATTGAGGCAGCAATTAATAGCCTAACAACCAAAAAAAAAAAAAAAAAAGTCCAGGACCAGACGGATTCACAGCCAGATTCTACCAGAGGTACAAAGAGGAGCTGGTACCACTACTTCTGAAACTCTTCAAAACAATAGAAAAAGAGGGATTTCTCCCTAACTCATTTTATGAGGCCAGCATCATCCTGATACCAAAACCTGGCAGAGATACACACAAAAAAGGAAATTTCAGGCCAATATCCCTGATGAACATCAATGCAAAATTCCTCAATAAAATACTGGCAAACTGAATCCAGCAGCACATCAAAAAGCTTATCCACCACTATCAAGTCGGCTTCATCTCTGGGATGCAACGCTGGTTCAACATATGCAAATCAATAAATATAGTCCAGCATATAAACAGAACCAAAGACAAAAACTACATGATTATCTCAACAGATGCAGAAAAGGCCTTCAACAAATTCAACAGCCCTTCATGCTAAAATCTCTCAATAAGCTAGGCATTGATGGAATGTATCTCAAAATAATAAGAGCTATTTATGGCAAACTCACAGCCAATATCATACTTAATGTGCAAAAACTGAAAGTATTCCCTTTGAAAACTGGCACAAGACAAGGATGCCCTCTCTCCCACTCCTATTCAACATAGTATTGGAAGTTTTGGCCAGGGCAATCAGGCAAGAGAAATAAATAAAGGGTATTCGAGTAGGAAAAGAGGAAGTCAAATTGTCTCTATTTGCAGATAACATGATTGTATATTTACAAAACCCCGTTGTCTCAGCCCAAAATCTCCTTAAGCTGATAAGCAACTTCAACAAAGTCTCAGGATACAAAATCAATGTGCAAAAATCACAAGCATTCCTATACACCAAGAACAGATAAACAGAGAGCCAAATCATGAGTGAACTCCCATTCACAATTGCTACAAAGAGAATAAAATACCTAGAAATCCAACTTACAAGGAATGTGAAGGACCTCTTCAAGGAGAACTAGAAACCACTGCTCAAGAAAATAAGAGAGGACACAAACAAATGGAAAAACTTTCCATGCTCACGGATAGGGAGAATCAATATCGTGAAAATGGCCATACTGCCCAAAGTAGTTTATAGATTTAATGCTATCCCGATCAAACTACCATTGACTTTCTTCACAGAACTGGAAAAAACTGCTTTCAATTTCATATGGAATAAAAAAAGAGCCTGTATAGCCAAGACAATCCTAAGCAGAAAGAACAAAGCTGGAGGCATCACACTACCTGACTTCAAACTATACTAAAATGCTACAGGAACAAAAGCATCATGGTACCATAACAGAGATATAGACCAATGGAACAGAACAGAGACCTCAGAAATAATACCACACATCTACAACCATCTGATCTTTGACAAACCTGACAAAAACAAGGAATGGGGAGAGGATTCCCTATTTAATAAATGGTGCTGGGAAAACTGGCTAGCCTTCTGCAGAAAGCTGAAACTGGATCCCTTCCTTACACCTTATACAAAAATTAACTCAAGATGGATTCAAGACTTAAACTTAAGACCTAAAACCATAAAAACCCTAGAAGAAAACCTAGGCAATACCATTCAGGACACAGGCATGGGCAAAGACTTCGTAACTAAAACACTGAAAGCAATGGCAATAAAAGCCAAAATAGACAAATTGGATCTGATTAAACTAAAGAGCTTCTGCACAGCAAAAGCAACTATCATCAGAGTGAACAGGCAACCTACAGAATGGGAGAAAATTTTTGTGATCTATCCATCTGACAAAGGGTTAATATCCAGAATCTACAAAGAACTTGAACAGATTTACAAGAAAAAAACCCCATCAAAAAGTGGGCAAAGGATATGAACAGACACTTCTCAAAAGAAGACATTTATGCAGCCGACAAACATATGAAAAAATGCTCATCATCAATGGTCGTTAGAGAAATGCAAATCAAAACCACAATGAGATACCATCTCATACCAGTGAGAATGGCGATCATTAAAAAGTCAGGAAACAACAGATGCTGGAGAGGATGTGGAGAAATGGGAACACTTTTACACTGTTGGTGGAAGTGTAAATTAGTTCAACCATTGTGGAAACAGTGTGGCAATTCCTCAAGGATCTAGAACTAGAAATGCCATTTGACCCAGCAATCCCATTACTGGGTATATACCCAAAGGATTATAAATCATTCTACTATAAAGACACATACATACATATGTTTATTGCAGCACTGTTCACAATAGCAAAGACTTGGAAGCAACCCAAATGCCCATCAATGATAGACTGGATAAAGAAAATGTGGCACATATATACCATGGAATACTATGCAGCCATAAAAAAGGATGAGTTCATGTCCTTTGTAGGGACATGGTTGATGCTGGAAACCATCATTCTCAACAAACTAATGCAAGAACAGAAAACCAGACACTGCATCTTCTCACTCATAAGTGGGAGTTGAACAATGAGAACACATGCACGCAAAGGAACATCACACACCAGGGCCTGTTGGGAGCTGGGGTGCTGGAGGAGGGATAGCATTAGGAGAAACACCTAATGTAGATGATGGGTTGATGGGTGCGGCAAACCACCACGGCACGTGTATACTTATGTAACAAATATGCACGTTCTGCATATGTACCCCAGAACTGAAAGTATCATTTAAAAAATTATTATTGGATTAAAAAAAATCACTCTATTGGAACTTAGCCATGTGCATTTGTTTGTATGATGTCTATAGCTGCTTATGTGCTATGATGGCAGAGTTGAATGGTTGTGGTACAGGACATCTGTCCCGACAAACCTAAAATATTTACTATCTGACCCCTTATAGACAATATCTCCCAAACCCAGATGTTGGGCATTTTTTCATGTGCTTCTTGGCTATCCTATGTCTCCTTTAATGAGGAATCTATTTAAATTTTTTGTTTTTTTTATGTTTATTTCTTTCTTCTTATTGAATAGAAAGAATTATTTGTTGTACATAAATATAAGTCCTTCAATAGATTTATGTATTGCAAATGTTTTCTCCCAGTGGGTCGCTTGCCTTTTTTTCTTGTTAGTTCTTTTAAAATTCAAAACTTTAAAAATTTGACCTCGTCCAATTTATCAGTTTTTAAAATCTGTGCTTCGTATGCCATATCTCAACTGATAGGAATTGACTTTATTATTTTGATATCTTAGAAAATTTGACTTTGTATAATGAAATAAGTAGCTGAGTAAGTATAGAGGTTGGAACTGTAAGTGAAAATTGTGCAATAAAAAAAGAACACACTATGGATAAGAATAGGGTTATGCATTTAATCCTGAAATGATGTTATCATTTTATTGACATCACTATTATAGCTATTCTTTTACTTAGTATCTTATGGAAATTAATATGTACCTGATCTCTTTTAAGTCCATATGTGTTATTTAGAATAATCTTAATTTCTTTGTTAGTGTCTGCCACATTGAAAACATAAAATAATAATTGTTGCTTCACTAATAAGTATTATTTACTTTTAGAAGAGTGCTTTAATATTTTGCAGCTTTTCTCTTGAAGTAATTTTATTATGTTGACCAACTTGATATGCACAATTTAAACCACATTCTGAAATATTTTTGAGAATGTAAGATAACCTTATGAAAGATCAGATATGAAAGAATTCCTCCTGCTAAATGGATTATAATGATGATTCCTTTCTCTCCTGTCAGCAACTGGATGGCCATGATAGTTTAGCTTGTCTCACTAAGTACCATGTATTAAGGCTGTGTTCCCTAGTAACTCCCTATTAGGGCTATGTGTCTTTTTGGTAAAACAATTTTTATTCCTTTGGGTATATACCCAGTAATGGGATTGCTGGGTTGAATGACAATTCTGTTTTAAGTTCTTTGAAAAATCTCCAAACTGCCTTCCACGATGGCTGAACTAATTTACATTCCCACTAGCAGCATGTAAACATTCCCTTTTCTCCACAACTTCGCCAGCATCTGTTATCTTCTGACTTTTTAATAATAGCCATTCTGATGGTGTGAGATGATGTCTCATTGTGGTTTTGATGTGCATTTCTGCAATAATGAGTGATGTTGGAAACTTTTTCACGTGCTTGTTGGCCACATGTATGTCTTCTTTTGAGAAGTGTCTGTTCCTATTCTTTGCCTGTTTTTTAAAATGGGATTATTTGGTTTTTCTGCTTGTTGATTTGTTCAAGTTTCTTATAGATTCTGGATATTAGACCTTTGTCAGATGAGTAGTTTGCAAATATTTTCTCCTTTTCTATAGGCTGTCTGTTTACTCTGTTGATAGTTTTATTTGCTGTGCAGAAGCTCTTTAGTTTAATTAAGTCCTACTTCTCCACTTTTGTTTTTGTTTGGGAGACTTTGTCATGAAATCTTTGCCAAGGCCTGTGTCCAGAATGATACGCCCTAGATTTTCTTCTGTTTTTTATAGTTTTTTTATACTTTTAGGTTTTACATTTGTCTTTAATCCATCTTGAGTTGATTTTTATATATGGTGAAAGGAAGGTATCCAGTTTCAATCTTCTGCATATGGCTAACCATTATCCCACTCCATTTACTGAATAGGGAGTCCTTTCCCTATTGCTTGTTTTTGTCAGCTTTGTTGAAAATCAGATTGTTGTAGGTGTGTGGCCTTATTTCTGAGCTCTCTAACCTGTTATATTGGCCTATGTGTCTGTTTTTGTGCTAGTACCATGCCATTTTGGTTACTGTGGTCCTATCATATAGTTTGAAGGCAAGTAGTTTGATGCCTCTAGCTTTGTTCTTTTTGTTTAGAGTTGCTTTGGCTACTTGGGCTCTTTTGTCATTCATAGTTTGATAGAAAGAACACTGAATCTGTACATTGCTGTGGGCAGTATGGTCATTTTACCAATATTGATTCTTCCTATCCATGAGCATGAAATTTTTTCCATTTTTTGTGTCATCTTTGATTTCTTTCAGCAGTGTTTCGTAATTCTTGTTGTAGAGATCTTTTACCTCCACAGTTAGCTGTATTCCTAGGTAGTTTTTTCTTTTTGTGGCTATTGTGAATGGTATTGTATTCTTGATTTGGCCCTTTGTTTGGACATTATTGATATATAGAAATGCTACTAATTTTTGTCCATTGATTTTGTATCCTGAAACTTTGCTGAAGTTGTTTATCATTTCTAGTAGCCTTTGGGCAGAGACTACAGGATTTTCTAGGTACAGAATTATGTTATCTGCAGAGAAACAGTTTGACTTCCTCTCTTCCTATTTGTATGTCTTTTATTTCTTTCTCTTGCTTTCTCTTTCCTGATTGCTCTAGCTAAGACTTCCAGTACTATGTTGAATAGGAATGGTGAGAGTGGGCATCCCTGGCTTGTGCCAGTTCTCAGAGAAAATGCTTCCAGCTTTTGAATGTTCAGCATGATGTTGGCTGTGGGTTTGTCATAGATGGCTCTTATTATTTTGAGTTATGTTCCTTCAATGCCTAGTTTGTTGAGGAATTTTAACACAGAGAGATGTTGTATCAAAAGCCTTTTCTGCATTTATTGAGATGATCGTGCAGTTTTTGTTTTTAGTTCTGCTTATGTGATGAATCACATTTATTAAATTGCATGTGTTAAGCCAACCTTACATCTCAGAAATAAAGCCTACTTGATCATGGCAAATTAGCTTTTTGATGTGCAACTGGATTGATTTGCTAGTATTTTGTTGAGGATTTTTGCATCTATGTTCATCAGGGATATTGGCCTGAAGTTTTCTTTTTTTATTGTGTTTCTGCCAGGTTTTGGTATTAGAATGATACTGGCCTCATAGAATGAGTTATGGAGGAGTCCCTCCTCCTCAATTTTTTGGGGAATAATTTCAGTAGGATTGGTACCAGCTTATCTTTATAGGCAGAATTTGGATGTGAATCTCTCTGTCTCAGGGCCTTTTCAGGTTGGTAGGCTTTTTGTTACTGATTCAATTTTATAACTCGTTAATCTATTCAGGATTTCAATTTCTTCCTGGTTCAATCTTGGGAGGTTGTATGGTTCCAGTAATTTAACCATTTATTCTAGGTTTTCTAGTTTGTGTGCATAGAGGTATTTGTAATAGTCTCTGAGGGTTTTCTTGTATTTCTGTGGGATCAGTGGTAATGCCACCTTTGTCATTTCTGAGAAAGACTTTTTTTAAAAGAATTTCACAACACTCTTTGAAATATTAACAGATGCACTAAGGTGTTGCAAACAGAGGATTAGAACCCACCATCGTAGATCCAAGATTCTACTTTGCAAATATGCAGTTTTTTGTCTAAGACCTACTAGTGTTACTTTCCCAAAATGTTCACATTCTGTTTTTTTTCTCACTCCTGTTGACATATGCTTTGTTCCTCACATAAGGTGCAATAAAACGTTCTTCCAGTAGTCTTATTTCTCTGTACTCCTGGGCTCTTCTGGTGACATATATACCATTTTTACTTATAGATGTTGTACTAGCTAAGCTTGTATCTTGTGGTATTATTTTCTATAATCTCTACCTTAAGGCGCTCACCAGAGGTCTTTATACTAACTGTTGAAAGATAACTGTCATTATATGACTAGTATTCCAAACTATTAAACCAGAATTACACTAAAAATAAATGTATTATCAAAGATTAAACATTAGTGTAGAATGTACATAGGCATACCTCAAATTATTGGAGAAATTGTCCGAGAGTATAAAATGTCATTTAATACTCATCTAAACATTCATTCAAAGGAACACTTGAACTTATTTATACTGAATGAAAAAAAACTTGCTTAACTTTTTTGCTGACACTGAAAGGATCAATTTGATAATAACTGAGTAAGTCAAGGCATGTAGGCAAGGCAAACCAAAGATAGAGGGAATCCATACTGGGTGGACAACCTGAGCAAAGGTGTAGGGCCAAAGCCTCATATGCATTACAGAATGTGAGTGGATTGTAAGGGTCAAAAACAAATGAGAAATGTTGAAAAGTAATAAGAGAAGAAGTAATGCGTGGTAAGATGATGAAGACATTTGAGTTACTAGCTCTAAAAAAAGAACTCAGTGTTAAAATTAAGTTTGTGATGCTGTATTGAGATTTGTCTGTATTTTTCTTTTTCAGAACATTTTAAGTTTAGCTCAAGAGAGTAGTATGAACTGGAATTTCAGAAAAAGTAGAACAGCTAAATGCCAATTCATTTGAATAGTTATATGATGCCGATGTATTTGTGGATATACATTGTTAGCAAAAGGGAGAGGGACTGGAGTCATGAGAAGTCTTGTGCACAGGAGGTGGATTACTTCCACTTTGTTTGGAAAAATGGAACAACTTTCCTTGTTCTCATCTGATGTAGCCATCTTTTCCACTTTCCCATGGGAGAAATAATGTGATTCATCAGGCCAGAGTCCATGAGCAAAGGTCTAACGTGATGATGATGCCGTGACTCTTGGCTCTTTGTCAAATATGAATGCATCCTATGTATATGAAGATTTGTTCAATGCTCCTTCCCAGCTAAGCATTGGAAATAAGCTGGTTGTGTTTGGATTCGTTGTGAGACTTGATAGCCTTCTAAGGTAGCAGAATATGTGTTCGATTTACATTGGTTCCATTCTACTGAGCAGGATGAAGTAACGAGTTAATCTAGGCACATTATTAAAAAGGGAAAAAATGGACTTTGACAAAAATCTGTGTTTTATCTGAAGTATAAATCATCTCATCAAAACCTGGCAAAGTTCACACAAAACATTAGCAGTTGGCACCCCAACTTGAGCATTATGATCTGGGGTGTGGTCACTCCTTACTCTTTTGGACAGTTGCAAAGTTCTCAATGAAAAGGGAGCAGTGCAGTCCAGCCTAGCGAGAACCCAAGATCTAGTTTTGACCCTACTTTTAACGTACTGGGTGCCTCAATTTCCTCATTTGGAGGAATTATACCAGCTGATTTGTAAGGTCCCTTTTCAGATTTTGGATAGGTCACTCAGTATCTCTGGGTTTTAATTTCGCCACAGTGTAACAATAGCAGTCTGAGATTCAAGAAGTTTGTAAAAATGTCATCAAGTTCTTGGAAAGTAAAAAGTACTATGCACATACATTCAAACTATAGCCTTAGCTGCTGAGGTATGAATAATCCTCACAACCTGGTGTCCAAGAAAGGGTTATTTTTCTTTTTCCAAAGGCCTAATTGAATCATTTTCTGTGGTTATATTGAGGCTGTGCAGGCTGATTTTGGGTGGCATAGAATAAATTAAGTGTGATGATGCTGGGGAGCACATGCTGTACAAAAGTGATGATTGGTATTTGTACAGGCTAAGTCTTTGATTAATGAGAAATAGATTGTGAATTATTAAGTTGGTAAATTCAGTCTTTTCAATAGTCAAAATGTTTTTTAAATATTAAATCTTTGGAGAATAAAGAAGAAACATAATTCAGGTTCACAATCCTTTATCTAAAACCCCTGGGGCCAGACATGTTTTGGAATTCAGAAATTTGGAGAGGAGGGTTAGAAAATAACTAGGATGCCAAGATTATATATTATATAACTTCTTCAGTGGGGTCTTGATCAACACCATTTAACTGAACACATTCCTTCAATGAAACACATGAATAGTCACCCTAGTAGATTAAATAAAGATTGAATGGCCTCAGGATGGTTCTGACTGGGATGTGTTGCCAGATGAATCTGAGACAAACTTCCAAAAAAAAAAAAAAGACCAAAAAAAAACTACAAAGTTTTTTGATTTCTGAATCATGGCTAAAGAACTGTGGACCTGTATTAGTAAGCACTTGTTGAGCAATTACTATGTGCCAGCTTTAAGGTTGTGCCATTTACATTAACTGACTGATATGATTTGGCTCTATCTCAATCTCATGATGAATTGTAATCCCCAATGTTGGACGTAAGGCCTGGTGGGAGGTGATTGGATCACAAGGGTGGTTTCTAATGGTTTAGCACCCTCCCCCTAGTGCTGTCTTGTGATAGAGTTCACTATCACACAGATCTGGTTGTTTAAAAGTGTGTGGCACCTTCCCCTTCTCTCTCTTCTTCCTGCTCTGGCCATGTAAGACTTGCCTGCTTTCCTTTCACCTTCTGCCATGAAAGTTCCCTGAGGCCTCCCCAGCCATGCTTCCTGTACAGCCTTAGGAACCATGAGTCAATTAAACCTCTTTTCCTGATAAATTATGCCTTTTCAGATATTTCTTTATAGCAGTGCAACAACAGACTAATACACTAACCTTTGTAAATAACTCAGCAAGAAGGTAAATGTTATGTATCACTTAGAAACCAGGAAGATAAGGCTTGAGTATCTTCAGTGGGATGCCAGAGTCACAGAAGTGGGGTTTGAACCTGGTTCCTTCTGGCTGCAAAGGCAAAAGACAATGTGTTTCCTCACCGCTTGGTCAAGATCTTTGGTTAGCATAATTATTTGCCTCTGTTGCCTTAGTAGTTTAAAAATAAATGTCTTGAGAATTTGATTAAGCTCTCTCTTCTCATTCTTGACAGTCTCTCTGGGAAAGTTCATCCAGCTATCCCTTATAAGCTAATGACACCCAGATGGGTCTGTACCCCCATCCTGAGTATCACACTTAGAAATCCCACTCACTACTGGGCATCTCCATGTACTCCCAGATGTACTCCCAATCAAACTAATCATTTTTCTCCTCAACCATTCTCTGCCTTCCAGCAATCCCTATTCTACCATCTCAGTTACTCCTAAGACAAAAACATTTTTTCTTTGCTCCCTTTCCAACTCTGTCAATGAGTAAGACTTGTGGATGTGGCACTGGAAAGCCTCATAGAGGAGGCTGGGCATTTTTGAGCTGTAGTAATTCAATTTTACCAATAAGAAATTTCAGGTCCTTTCACCATACCCAGACAGTGTGTATAAAGCAAAGGTTCTGACCAACTTTGAATAGCCAAAATTCCATCTACCTGCCCAGTAATAAACTACTAAGTATTGAACGGTAAGATATACTTTTTATTCTAGGCTACTCTATGTTATTAAGCTTCATTTTGGGCATTTGGGGGTGTGTGCTGTGATACTGAGTAGCAAAGTAGACAACATGTTTTTCAAGAACAATTCCTCTAGTCACCAACACTTGCTGGGAATTTGGGTAGGATGCTAAAAAGGGGAAGTAACAGCCATTGGTGTTTTCATTCCCGTTGTTAGGTAAAAGGCCAAACCTGAAAGTTCACATCAATACCACAAGTGACTCCATCCTCTTGAAGTTCCTGCGTCCAAGTCCAAATGTAAAGCTTGAAGGTCTTCTCCTGGGATACGGCAGCAATGTATCACCAAACCAGTACTTCCCTCTTCCCGCTGAAGGGAAATTCACAGAGGCTATAGTTGGTAAGCTGTTTGGGTCTCGGGCTGGGAAGGAAAGGAGGCAAGAGGTGGTGGGTGTAACATGACCTACAAATCTTGATGTCAAGAACGATTTTTTCTGCATCCTTAGCTTAATCAAATGGTAGCATTACAAGACATCTTCATAATTTTTGCAACTCATAGCATAATTCTTTACGTTAAAAAAATTATTACATGCAGAAATAGTTATCTTCATTGTCCCTGGCCATATAACTCAAAAATTCACAAGGAAAAAAGTAGATGAAATGTCTGGGATTAAATCTCTGTATCGTATTTTATGTGGACTAGTTTTCCTTCCTGCTGTATCATACTTGTTTTGATAGTACAACTACAGCATTTTGAGTGTCTTTTCATGAAAAGCTACATTTAAAAAAGAAAGGAAATGTATTATATTTTTAAAAATTGAAGTATTTCAGAGAAAAAGATTAAAGTTTTTCTATGTATTATAAAATTTTATATTTCTTTAAAAATGTTTTAAATTATGTTAAAATGTAAATTGAGGATGTGGGTCACTTTTGAGCCTTCTCCATAAAAATTATTTGCAAATAAAACCATTTAAGAATGATTTTTTTAAAGCTTGGCACACATCAGTGGCTCACATCTGTAATCTCAGCACTTTGGGAGGCTGAGGTGGGCGGATCACTAGAGTCGAGGAGTTCTAGACAGCCTGGGCAACATGATGAAATCCCCTCTGTACAAAAAATACAAAAATTAACCAGGCATGGTAGTTCATGCCTTGTAGTCCCAGCTACTTGTAAGGCTAAAGTGGGAGGATCTCTTGAGCCTGGGGAGGTTGAAGCTGCAGTGAGCCGTGATAGCACTACTGCACTCCAGCCTGTACAACAGAGTGAGACTCTGTCTCATAAATAAATAAACAAATAAATATTTAAAGGATCCTCTATTGTTTTGAATACTTTTAAAGGCATTCTGGATAGTATAATATGAGGTTTATATTTTGTTCCACTGCTAGGATTATTGCTTAGGAGCTTTCCTATGAGTTTCAGAATTTTATCCTATAAATTCAATTAGTTTATATCAGCTCTGATGATATGCAGGGAAAGTTGAAGATGAATCTATTTTGTCCTGTAGCCTCTTGTTTCTCATGGAGATGTCCCTGTTGGACTTCAAAATCTGGCAACAGAGTAATATTGTTAATTATGTGTCTAAACTAGATTTTACATAAGAGAAACACTTTAAAGCAAATCTACTAGTTTGTTACCAAAAAACTGAGAAGTAAGCATTTCTGACAAATGTAACACTAACCTTGACCACAAAAACCATAAAGAAGTCTCCACTCTATTCACACTTTACTATAAAAAGTGACTGGAAGCTGTGTGTTTGCCCCCACACAAGTAGAAACAGATGACATATTACCCCCTTTTTTTCATTGAGCGTTAGGAGTAATATTTTATTTATGATAGATGTTTTTGTTATATAAAATGAGATTTTGGTCAGTTGTAAGTTCTTTTTCCATATGAGGTGAAAAATGTTCAATCTTAAAGTAATAGAAGTCAAATTACTACTGATAATACATTCAGAAAACTGAAGAAAACTTATTGCACAAATATTTTAACCTTTCACTGTATCAATAATGAAAGTTGATTAAACGGACTAGGAAGACTTTCATTTATTTATAGTATGTTCATTCTTTAAAGTTTTTTATTATGGGAAATTTCAGACAACCAAGGAAAGAGTATTAAAATGAACCTTTATATCTCAGCATGCAGCTTGAATATATATCACTGTTTTGCTAATCTTGTTCTGTGTACTCTTTAATACATACGGTATTCATTGCTTGGGTATTTAAAGCATAACCAGGTATCACATTTCTTTATCTAAACATGTTCAGTATGCATCTCTAACAGAGGAAACATATTTTTAATAACACTATGCCTTTATCACATTTTAACAATAATTCCATAATACCATTTTATACCTAGTCCATATTTAAATTTCTCTGGTGATCTTAAAAATGTCTTTTTAGGGTTGGTTTGTGTCAATCAGGATCCAAACAGCTCTATATGATATATTTGATTATGCCTCTTAAGTGTCTTTTATTCTGTAACAATCCTGTCTACCTTGTCTTTTTAAATGTCATTGATTTCTAGAGAAATTGGGTCATTTATCACAGAGAATGTCCATATTCTATATGATAGCATATGGAACTGGTTGCTTCCATTCTGTATTTTTTGAGCTGGCTCCTCCTATGCCCTGTATTTCCTATGAAGATGTAATTAGATCTAGAGGCTGTGTTAGGTTTGAATTTGGGGGAAGGAGGAAATGTAATACTTTATAGGTGGGACTATGTATTTCCTACTGATTCACAAAAAGAGGTGCATCATGGCTGCCTGTCCCATTTAGTGATCCTAAGACTGATGTGTTTGGGTGGCCTCAACCTGGTCTCTCACAATAAAATTCTCCATCAAATTTTCACCTAATGGTTTAGCCATTAGGTGAAATAGATCTTTTGATTGCCCAGATCTATTATTTTATTCAGGAGTTATAAATAGCAATTTTCTCATTCTATTATTCTTTCTCCCTATTTTAGCCAATGATAAAGAAGAAATTTCTCTTATCTGCTTTTTTATTTTCCATGGTTTTATTAGGTTGGTGCAAAAGTTATTGCAGTTTTTGCCATTACTTTCAATAAGAAAGGCAGGCTAAATTTTCATTGTTATAAGTCGATGCTCTGATTATTTCCAAAGATGACCAGTGACAGTGTTTGTTGGTTGGGTTTTTTTAGGGCTAATAAGAATGCGTTGATTTTTATATATTTAATGGGTTTTTATCTATATATCACTTATCTATACCTTATGATTCTTTTAGTCTAGCTGAAATATGCTTGATTATTTACTTTGGTTAACTATAATGCTGAAAACTTCTTAAAGTTAAGCTTATGTCTTATTCTTTGGTTATTCTTATCAAAATAATTTACAGTAAGTAGATAGGCACTAAACATTTGTGCCACAGAACTGAATAGACTTCAGTCTGTGTAGAATATTTAGGTTAGAAGAGGACATGAGAGATTGTTTAATCTA
The DNA here is from genome assembly GCF_007565055.1 of Rhinopithecus roxellana. NCBI lineage: Eukaryota > Metazoa > Chordata > Mammalia > Primates > Cercopithecidae > Rhinopithecus > Rhinopithecus roxellana. The sequence goes on along the minus strand of NC_044549.1, from coordinate 21,535,893 downwards.
AGTCCCGTCATCAGGAAAGTAGCTGTTGAAGTCATTTAGGGCAGATAAAATAGTTAGGTCACCGTGCATCTCAAAGAACCTAGGGACAAAGATTCCACAACTCCTAGAAGGCTATTCCAATTATTATTTTTAAAACTCTTACCTCATATTGTAGATCAATATGTTCTTTTTATTAATTCCTTTTCTAGTATTCTAGTGGAAATGAAAAAACATTCCTCGTACATATTTCCTTTTCCATATTTCCTTAAGCCAAGAAATTTGTGTGCTTCTGCTTTTATTACTTCAAAAATGAACTTTTATTCCAGGTTAAATGTTATTTTTTGATTGTTTAAATTGGTTATTTATAGTCTTCCGTGACTGTGTTTGCATTAATTGCTCCTAATTGATTAAGCAGCCATACATTAGTTTCCTGCTGCTGCTAAAACAAATTACTACAAATTTGGTGGCTTCAAGCATTATAGATTTATTATCTTGCAGTTGTAGGTCAGAAATCCAACATGGATCTCACTGAGCTAAAATCAAGGTGTGGGCAGAGCTGCATTCCTTTCTAGAGGCTCTCAGGGGAGAATCTGGTTTTATGTCTTTTCCAGCTTTTAGAGGCTACTGCATTTCTCTTCCACCTCAAAGTCAACAACAGTGGGTCAAGCCCACATCACATCACATCACAATCACATCACAATCACATCCCATCACATCACAATCACATCCCATCACATCACAATCACATCACATCATTACATGACAATCACATCCCATCACAATAACATCACAATCACATCACAATCACAATCACATCACATCACCACATCACATCACATCACAATCACATCACATCACAATCACATCACATCACATCAACACATCACAATCACATCACATCATCACATCACATCATCACATCACATCACAATCACATCACATCATCACATCACATCACAATCACATCACAACACAATCACATCACATCACATCACAACATCACATCACAATCACATCACATCACATCATCACAATCTCATCACATCATCACATCACAATCACATCACATCACATCATCACATCACATCACAATCACATCACATCATCACATCATCATATAACATCACATCACAATCACATCACAACACAATCACATCATCACATCACATCACATCACAACATCATATCACATCATCACATCACAATCACATCACAACATCACATCACAGTCACATCACAGTCACATCACAATCACATCACATCACAATCACATCACATCATCACATCACATCATCAGATCACAACATCACATCACATCACAATCACATCGCATCACATCATCACATCACATCACATCACAATCACAGCACATCATCACATCACATCACATCACATCACAATCACATCACATCATCACATCACATCATCACATAACATCACATCACAATCACATCACAACACAATCACATCACATCACATCACAACATCACATCACATCACATCCACATCATATCACAGTCACATCACAATCACATCACATCACCACATCACATCACATCACAATCACATCACAACACAATCACATCACATCACAATCACATCACCACATCACATCACAATTACATCACAACACAATCACATCACATCATCACATCACAATCACATCAAATCACAATCACATCACATCACATCACAATCACATCACATCACAGTCACATCACAATCACATCACATCACCACATCACATCACATCACAATCACATCACAACACAATCACATCACATCATCACATCACATCATCACATCAAAATCACATCACAATCACATCACCACATCACATCACAATCACATCACAACACAATCACATCACATCATCCCATCACATCATCACATCACAATCACATCACATCACATCAAAATCACATCACATCATATCACATCACATCACAATCACATCACATCACATCATCACATCACAATCACATCACATCACATCACATCACATCATCACATCACAATCACATCACATCACAATCACATCATCACATCACATCACATCACAATCACATCACATCACATCACAATCACATCACATCATCACATCACATCACATCACAATCAGATCACATCACCACATCACATCACATCACATCATATCACAATCACATCACATCACATCACATCACATCATCACATCACAATCGCATCACCACATCACATCATCACATCACAATCACATCACATCACAATCACATCACCATCACATCGCATCATCACATCACATCACATCATCACAATCACATCACATCACAATCACATCACAATCACATCACATCACAATCACATCACAATCACATCACAGTCACATCACATCATATCATCACATCACATCACATCACAATCACATCACAATCACATTACAATCACATCACATCATCTCATCACAATCACATCACAATCACATCACATCACAATCACATCACAATCACATCACATCACAATCACATCACAATCACGTCACATCATCACATCACATCATCACATCACAATCACATCATCACATCACAATCACATCACAGTCACATCACATCACATCACATCATCACATCACAGCACAATCATATCACATCATCACAATCACATCACAATCACATCACAATCACATCATCACAACACAATCACATCACATCATCACATCACAATCACATCACAATCACATCATCACAACACAATCACATCATCACATCACAATCACATCACAATCACAATCACATCATCACAATCACATCGCATCATCACATCACATCGCATCATCACATCACATCACATCATCACAATCACATCACATCACAATCACATCACAATCACATCACAATCACATCATCACAACACAATCACATCACATCATCACATCACAATCACATCACAATCACATCATCACAACACAATCACATCACATCATCACATCACAATCACATCACAATCACAATCACATCATCACAATCACATCGCATCATCACATCACATCGCATCATCACATCACATCACATCATCACAATCACATCACATCACAATCACATCACAATCACATCACATCACAATCGCATCACAATCACATCACAGTCACATCACATCATATCATCACATCACATCACATCACAATCACATCACAATCACATTACAATCACATCACATCATCTCATCACAATCACATCACAATCACATCACATCACAATCACATCATCACATCACAATCACATCACAGTCACATCACATCACATCACATCATCACATCACAGCACAATCATATCACATCATCACAATCACATCACCTCATCACAGCACATCATCTCATGACAATCACATCACAATCACATCACAATCACATCATCACAACACAATCACATCACATCATCACATCACAATCACATCACAATCACATCATCACAACACAATCACATCACATCATCACATCACAATCACATCACAATCACAATCACATCATCACAATCACATCACATCATCACATCGCAATCACATCACAATCACATTACATCACATCACATCATCTCATCACAATCACATCATCTCATCACAATCACATCACATCACATCACATCATCACATCACATCACAATCACATCACAATCACATCACATCATCTCATCACAATCACATCAGATCACATCACAATCACATCACAATCACATCATCACATCACAATCACATCACATCACATCACAATCACATCACATCATCACATCACATCATCACATCACAATCACATCACCATCACCATCACCATCACATTACCCTGGCCTCCTTTCCTGCTTTCCTCTTCTACTTTTTTTGTTTTGTTTTGTTTTGTTTTGTTTTGTTTTGTTTTGTTTTGTTTTGTTTTGTTTTGAGACAGAGTCTCGCTTTGTCTCCCAGGCTGGAATGCATGGCGTGATCTCGGCTCACTGCAAGCTCCGCCTCCCGGGTTCACGCCATTCTCCTGCCTCAGCCTCGGAGTAGCTTTGACTACAGGCACCCGCCACCACGCCCGGCTAATTTTGTTGCATTTTTAGTAGAGACAGGGTTTCACTGTGTTAGCCAGGATGGTCTCAATCTCCTGACCTCGTGATCTCACCCGCCTCAGCCTCCCAAAGTGCTGAGATTACAGGTGTGAGCCACCACACCCAGCCTCCTCTTCTACTTTTAAAGGCCCTTGTGATTGCAGTAAGTACATCTGGATAATCCAGGATACTTTCCCTATTTTAAAATCAGCTGATTAGCAATTGTAATTCCATCTGCAACCTCAATTCTCCCTTGTCTCGCAACCTAACATCTTCACAGGTTCTGGGGATTAGGATATAAACAAGCTTTGTTGGAGCATTATCCTGTCTGCCACAAGCTGTATGTTTAAAATTTGCATCTCTATTCATTTCCCTTTCTGATATCACTTTACTGTGCAATAAATCTCAACTCTGCTCATCTGTAATAGGTATATTTTTCACAGATATGCTGTGGCGGTTTAGTGTATTTGTAACTGTAAAGTGATGAATTGAAGTCCCTTGAGTGCAAAGTGCTATACAAGAGCAAAGAATCTTTATTTCTTCATGGGGGGAAAAAAAAAAGCATCACTTACAGCTCCTGCTCTTACTTTCTTTTGTAATAAGGTAGTGGTATGTTTTTCAGTTGCATGGAACTACACCCAAACACAGTGAATTACCCTCAGTTTCAAAACAAATATTAAGTACAGCCTTGTCTGACACATTTCATTTGTTTAATGATATGTTTACCATCATTTTTCATTTTACCATTGAATTGAGAAGCTGTTGATTATTCAGAAATATTCAAGCTAACATTTAGTGACCTGAGGACTAGCACGTCCACTAAGTAATCATTTATAACCATTTTTTACATTTATTTTTAATATCTATTATCTTTCTATTAAGTATTGACAGAGATGTTTTCAAGTCACTGGTTTTCCATGCAAAAGAAAACAAAACCCTCCTTTTGCCATTTTGGAAATTAACATTCATATGAAATTTCTGTCAAAATTTATCTAAGATTATACTAGATTAGAGGGGCAATAGGAAAAATACTATTTTCCCGGGTGGTTATTAATAAATATTAATGGGCTCCAGAGCCCTGCAATGACGTGATAAAACATGATTCACATTTCATAGATCCTCTAAGTTCCTATGTCCTTTTTTTCGCTCACATCATGAATGTTCTCACTCCTGGTTAACATTTTAAGTTTTTGCTCCTTTCTTTTATGGTCAGCTGCTAGTAATTTTGCTAATGTCTCATTAGCTAGAACTTTCTCAGCGTTGACCTTTAAAGACTCATACTTAATGATGATCCGTTGACATTAGCCATCAGTTATGTGGTGCACGTTGAAGAATTATTTTAGTATCCTTCCTGCAGAAAAAGCTTAAGTTTAAAAATGTATGTTCACGATGGCAAATTCCGATTGAAGATTTTGTCTTCCAACCAGGTGTTAGGACTCCAAAGGGACTAATGGAGTACAAATGTTTTAATCCTCGTGTTCTCACAGCTGCTAACCCTCACACTCATTTCCCTAAGGGAGCGCATTTCTCACACTCAGCACGGGCCTCTGAGTCACTATCTTGCCTATAACTCCTCCCAAGTGATGCCAGCTCTAGTGAGGAAAAGGTTACAGTGCCAATGCTCTAAGCTGAAAAATGTCTCGGACAAGGATGCTAAAGTCTGTGTTCTAGGAAAGATCAGCCTTCACCTGAGAGGCAGCATGATGTGGGGAAAGAATACCTACTTACTTTTGAGTCAGACAGACCTGGGTTCAAATTCAACACAACTCATTGTGGAATAGTTGTGGGTAAGTAGTTTAAATTATCTCAATTTTACTTTTCTCATTTATAAAATAGAGAATAATCTTTCAGAAGCATTGTAAAGACTATGGCTGAATCATATAATGGAGCTAATGTAGGCTGGGTGTGGTGGCTTACGCTTGTAATCCCAGCACTTTGAGATGCCGAGGCGGGTGGATCATTAGGTCAGGAGTTCAAGACCAGCCTGGCCAAGATGGTGAAACCCTGTCTCTACAAAAAATACAAAAATTAGCCAGGCGTGGTGGCGGGCACCCGTAATCCCAACTACTCAGGAGGCTGAGGCAGAAAATTGCTTGAACCCAGGAGGCAGAGGTTGCAGTGAGCCAAGATCACGCCACTGCACTCCAGCCTGGGAGTCAGAGCAAGACTCCATCTCAAAAAAAAAAAACATTAAATTTTAAAAAAAGAAGCTAATATAGACTGTAGCACAGAGTAAGCATGTTTTGTAAATTTTGTCAGTTGCTGTTATAACAAGCAGAGTGGCTTTGGATAATTTACCTCACACTTCTGAACTTTGTTTGTCTCAACTGCTAATAATTATTGGGTTAACTCTCCACTAAAGTTCTGGCCAGCTCTAAGAGGTTAGTGCCTAGGTTGAAAAAGCTTGGTCTAAGTGGCAGTTTTGTGGTTTTGTTTTATATTTGGGGGTGGGAGATAGGGTTGGTAAAACTACAGAGGTAGATTGTTTTAGCAGAGCTGTTAGTCACTGAAAGGTAGCCTTGCCCATCTATCATACCCGAGTATGTTTTCTCATCAAGGTCAATGCTCAAAACAAGATTAAAAAACAAAATAAGCAAAATCTGAGATGATAACACAGTAGCTGGTGCGCACACACACAGCTCTCTCCCAAAATCATTATTATCTCTAAATTATCGAGGGTATTCTGTGTCAAAGCTGACGTTTTGTGCCTTTGGTGAAGAGTCATCAGGTGCCTCTTACAATTCCTTAGCTGTTGCCTCCAAAGAAAAATATGGTGACTCCTCCAAAAATATATACCTGAAAAAGTCTGTCATCTCTAGATCTCACTTTTTCAATCTCTTGTTCAAATAAAGCAATTTTTAGCAAGAATTTTGGCCTGTCCTATTAAACAAATAAAAATAAGTGCATGACCCTTTACTTAACTGATGGCAATTCTATCTCAGTGCATTTGGGCTAAAATTCAACAATCAGTTTCTTATTTTGAAGTTTCTCACTTTCTTTGTTTCACAGTGAAACATTTTCAAAAATTTAAAAGTAAAGTTTACGATTGATCAGATATGAATCAGTATAAATTGTATGCTTATAAATTGTAAATCAATTTATATTTCTATAGGTTATTAGTACCATTTACAAGGTGAACCCTTAATTTTTATATTTGTATAGACGGCAAGAGGAAATGCACAAATTTTCTTCTTTTATCATGTCAACCCTTAGAATTTCAGTTGTTCCCTTCTACTTCTCTATCATAAAAATATTTAAGATTGCTCTATTTTATGAAAGTGGGATGAAATATAAAATAATAGAGATTGATACTGTTTATTACAGTGAAAGATAACTATCACAAGTGGTTATGCATTCATTGAAGAAAAAACAGAAATAGGGGTTGAAAATAACTGAAGGAACTATACAGGGAATATAAAGAAGCTGAAAAAAATAACTTACGAAAAAAGAAGCAGGATAAACCAATAGAAGGAAATGATGTGGTGCCATCATTGAAGCCAGCTGAGCCCTCTCTTCCTGGCAGAGTCCTTAGATGGCAAGAGGCTTCGAAGGCAGGGAGCAAGACAGCTGCCATGAGTGGATATCAGACTCCTGATACTGATGCAAGATGGCAGTTATGCAGGGATAGGTAGTATTATTGGTTCTCTTTTACCCAGAAGGAGGTTGAAGCTCCAAAAGTTTTAAACTTCCTAAGCCTACTCAGCTGGTATATGGCAGGTACAGGGTTTGAAGCTAGGAAGTCTGAGCTCTGAACTGCTGTATTCTACTGCCTCTCAGAACTTAGGGAACTTTATCTGTTCTACAGGACAAAGGTCATAAGTTCCTGATGTGTTGCTTCTATAATGTCCTGTATAAAATGGTTAAAAAGTGGGTGGGGAGATGCATTATGGGTACCTCCTCATTAAGGTTTAAATAAAATATGTAAGGCACTCATTTCATCCTCAAAACTTGTTCTCTCCTCCCCTTCCTCCACCACCACCATCTCTGCTTATTATGTGCTGCCCATCCGTCAAATCCTACTTTATCTACTGTACACAAGGCCATTTCTGGCCCGAATAGACATTTCAGTCCCTCTCCATGAATATTCTGGAGACTTAGCATTTGCTTTTATCATTCTTCAGGTTAATCAATTGCTATTTGTCTTTATTTTTGTGTGTCTTGTCTGCCTCTACACTACCCAAGTAGAAAAATCCCAGGAGCTGAGGATCCTAGGAACCTTAGATTTCTTTTTACCCTCAATGTTGTCATTGATTTCAGAAACACAATAAATAAATGGATGGGTGGATGGGTGGATTAATAAATGGGAAAGAGGAAAAGAAAAGACCCAAAAAGTCTGAAACAGCTGTGGGTACCATTTAAGATAGATTTTTCTCTTTTAAAATTATTTTCAAAATGTCATCTAATTCTTAGTTACTTCTTTGGAAATAGATTTACCACTTGGGAAGTATTTGGCTTTAAATCTTCAAGATGAGTCCAAATTTATCATTAAGAAAAACAGGAATCCCAGAATCATTTGATTTTTTTTTTTTTTCCCTCCAAGGCACAAAATTTACCAGAACTTAAGCTTCAAAGGGAATTTTTAAAGAAATTCGCCTAATAGGTATCAATTTCTTAATAAATGTATACCATTTCTTAAACAATTCATCAGTTTATACCAGAAAGCCATTGTATGATAAGAGATGACCATTTCATCCTGTTTTGGTAAGGAAAACATCTTTTCAAAGTCCTGTTTTTTTCTACTGGATTCAAGTACAATGTTTTCATGGTCTGCTTGACTTCATCAAATGATAAACTGTTGCCAAGTCTATCTTTTTCTGGAAATACAATACAAAAATCCACAGTATTTTAATATAAAGCACAATTTTTTTCAAATATATTACACAATGCACTGAGATCAAGATCTAAATTTAAAAAGTCATTCTCAATTATATCCAAAAGAGTGTCCCCGAATGGTGAATGGCCCTTTTTGTCATGCGCCAAAAAGACATATGGTCCCAGATTCATTGCAAAAGTCTTGCTATGGAGAAGGGGTCTTAAGTGGAAAGACAGCTGCCAGTAAAAGGATATTAAAGGGTTATCTGGAATAGATGTATAACACAGCATTTAAACTCTAGCATTTTCTTTTACATTTCAAAACCAAGGAACGTGGTCACATCAACTTTCCTGATTATCCACATATTATTTTCCTTTAAATATTTTCCATTCCATGGACATTCAGTGCTCTCTGACACCTGTGGGTCATACCAAGTGCTATGCCATGAAGGCCAGCATTAGGTTATACTCTTCTGTATTGTTCCCCAATTGTTTTTGTCATGTGTGCGTTTCTTCTGTGTCATGTCTCACCAGCAGAACAGTAAGCTCCTGAGGACCAGAGCTGAGTCTCACCTTCCCTGATGGGCTCCACAATCAGGGTGAATATATTCACAGCTGTAATAGCTGGCTACTCAGAGTTTGCTAGGGAAGGCTCCTTGCCCAAATAACAAGTCCCTAGTTGCCTATAGTAAAAATATCCAGGAGAAAAAAATTATTCAACTGGGGTAAAGTGTTGACTCTACCCTATTAGTAAAGTAACTATATACCCTTTTTTATCTGGCATAGTTATGGTTGACACCTGCTGTTCTGATATAATTAATTGTGCTCCCTTTCTTTCAATAGTACCCCAGTTTAGTTGAAAAATCTATAGGCAATCTACATATGGGAGAAAGCCTAGAAGTCTTAGCATGGTCCCCAGATATTTCACAATCTGATCCCGAGGTAATAGCCAGCCTTTTCTCTGCCACTGGGGATGCTCTGCATCAAGAAGAGAGAGACAAAATCAAGGGTTGGAGGGTTTGCCACAGGTTTGCCACTGCTGTGTTCTCTTCTCCAGGCTGGGCACATAGATGGTCAAATACTGGAGTGGCAGTTCTTATCAACCTGTTAGCTGATGATTTAATATTTTTGAGCACTTACAATGTGCTGGGCTAAGGGCTTTATGGAAATGGGTTATTAAATCCTTACAGCAACCCCATGAAGCAGGTACTATTAGCATTCTCTTTGTCCCACTGAAGACAGTCCCCAAGAAGTTAAGAAATCTGCAAGTCACAGGCTGACTCCTGAGCCTGTATATCTGAACACCACGCCAAAGTGCTTTTCTCCATGACCTCTAAGTGTTCTGGTAATTTTGAACTCAATGTTAAAAACTCATCTTGTATAAATTATTCCTGACCCCTCACTCCTACATGGAAAAGCTGACAAGAACATCTAAAAAGAAAGAAAAACCTTTGCTAATTTGAAGGCTTTGACTTGGATACTATCTGAGAGCTAATGTGACCTGGCTTTATAAATTGAAGGAAAAATATCCAAAGTCCTGATAAAGAAAAATATCCAAACGCACTTCCTGTGGCGATAACATGAACAAAGTGGTGAATTCACTGGAAAATGCGTGTGTGGGAATGTACAGTCTCTACCTTAAAATCAAGCCCCTGCCAAGGCTTAAACCAGTTAACAGACAACACTCTACACTGAACTTCTCCATGGGATACACATATAAAACACGGGCAAGGAAAAAGCTACAGGCAATAAAGCCAACAACTGTGATGCCTAACAGGTCTGCTAAACTAGGAACGGATGTGGCAAGTGGGTAAGAGAAATAGTTTTTAAACATTTGTGGTGTCGGGGAGAGAGTTTGCCAGAGCATGCAAGTGAAGCAGGGTTAGTTTGGGACAGTGGCTGACGGAGATGCTCCCGACTCTATCCTAGGAGCACAGGAAATGAAATGACCTGGAACCTCAGCGTTGTGGTCAGTGTGCAGGCACTGGAAGTGGAAAGGTTGGGGCTGGCTTCACAGTCAGATGACCAGTGCACTTAAAGGACCTTGCATTCTGGGTTTAATGCCCTGCTGTCACTGTCATGAATTCTTAATTTATCTTTCCATTTTATTTTGTAAGTGAGGTCCTATGAGACAACAGAGCAGGCGCAGAGGGCTTGAAGCCTGGGTTCCTGTGCTTGGCCTCCCAGCCCCTCCCCCAGTTTGATTCTCTACTGTCATGTCCTCCAGCCTTGGTGTCCCTGCTGCTTGGCTGCCTTCCACTTCCCATCCCTATTTCAGCGACATCAGCTGCCCTCCACCTCCAGCAGGGACTTGGGTGTGCACACCTCCGTGATGATATCTGGCAGGGCACGGTGGTAGCAGTCCTTGCGGTGTCTGGCAGTGCCACTGTGCGTTAAGTAGGGCATTTGGTGGGGGCAAGCCTCCCTCTCACCTGCTTCAGGTACACAGTATGTCCCAGTGCAGAAATGGCAGTCTCTTGGGGGTCTATGAATTGGGGTGGCAGACCTGTGGGGAAAGGAGATTGACTTTTTTCCCCTGGGGGGTGGGTTGGAGGATAAGGGCAAAGCACTTTGGTCTTGATCCTGGGACTGCTGCTGGAGGGAGATAGTAAGTGGAGGGGGAAGGGAGTGGGCTGAGGGTCTGCACCCACCTGCAAAGTGTAATATTAAACAGCAAAGAAACATGATGATGGGCCAAGACAGAGATGGTGGAAGAAAGTACAAGTTGAATGTTGTGCCTTCAATGGCACTCTTTTTAGGGTCCTACCTTTCGATTTTGCATCCGACCCTGGAAATTATATAGTCAGCCTTGGGTGAAATGCATGCTTTTAATAGCATTGGCTCTCCAACTCTCACAGAATGAAAGTAAAACTGAGAAAACCTCCAATAATGTCTTCCTCAATGGATTGTCTTTAAAATAACCCACTGTTTAGAAAAAGTACATGCATTTTTTTCTTCCAGACAACCTTAGAAAGCTGTAAATGGTGACCAAGTATGGCAGAGCCATTGGGAGTACACATTACTGGAAAGAGATGCCCTCTTCCCCCCCCCCCCCCCGCCGCTTGTCTTCCTCCCATACCTCTTTCCCCACATCCTCTCTTCCAGTCAATGTCGCACTCCCATTTCGTATGTAGAGGCTCCACTCACGCTCTACAGCGGGCCAATGAGGGGCTGCTTCTCACTGCTGTTACTCAATTCCAAACAATTCTGAGCAACCCCTCTTGTGACAACATCTGCACCAACATGAGCTGTAAGCTCCCTTCAGAACAGGCCTGTGAACGTTCAGGAATCCTAGCAGTGGCTGCTGTACCTAGTCATTTTTGCATTGTTGCTCTGTGGTACGGCTGGCTGCACTTCTGTGAGAAGCTTAACCTTCAGTATGAGCTCAGCCTGCCAGGGGCCTGGTCCTGCAGACTGCATCTTAAAGAGTGAGAGAAGCCAGAATTCTCTAAGCCATGGGGCATAACAGAGTGTTCTGTCAAACTGGGTGTGGGTTCATTATTCAACAGATCTTGTAATGTTTAATGGAAATAATTACTGAATAGTGTAGGATTTGCTTTAAAATTTGCTCTCCAATTATTTTTCAGGCAAAGAAGGAAAAAGTGTTTTGTTCCACATGAAAACATATACTTTTTCTGAGGAAAAAAAACAACAGTGCTACAAATAGGACTTATTAAAGATGAATTGTTTGATTACTCCCTTTTCAAAAAGTATTTGTGCTGATTGTGCTATTTCCCAACCCTCTAATTATTTTTTTTCCTTTTCTGCCTGCAAAGCCTCGGGCTTCATTCATCTTTATTCTAGCCCCAGGCATTAAAGGGGTATAAGAGCAGATTCATTCATTCTTTCGGAACATGCTTATTGAGCAATTACTATGTTTCCAGGTTTAGAGGTACATGCATAAACAGAGCATGATCTGAAAGCCTGGCCCACATCCAGAGTGATCCTCAGCCTCTTATGGCTTTCTTTAGAAGCTTAGGAATACTCTAAAAGGTGGAGGACTTATGTTACTTTGTGATGCTCCATAATTCTATAGACATTTTTTTTATGTTTAAGGGCAATGTGCTAGTAATCTACTGAGTGATGTATTAAAAATTAACCCTGCATATTAATTTAGTCAATTATATTGTATGTATTGTATTAATGGAGTAAAGTTGGTACAACACTGACATTACTTATGCTACTCTGTATTCTACTTGAGCTTCAAGCTACCATGAAATTTTGCCAAGCTACAACTTAGCACATGCCCCAGCAGACAGCAGGATTTCCCCAATTTTCTAGAAAAATACCCATCAGTGTTTTTCCGGAAGTGACGTCCTCCTTCCTGAAAGAACATTAGTGATGTTCTTGAGTTGGTCCAGACTTTCAGTTGCTGCTGTTCTGGCCTTTTCATATGTAATTATTTCAGGGTCACTTAATTGTCATGGATGGGTGGGTTTTCTGTAGTCATTATTGATTCTGTCCTGTGGAGTGATGGCATCAACAATATTGGAGCCTATCTTTTTCCAGCAATGGTCTTCAGGGTGGATGTGGACTACAGTTGAGTTATGAATCATTTTTATACCCCGTTACTGAAACCAGTTTGCTGGTGTGGTGTCAATTTGGTTTTATTACTCAGTTCTTTGTCACTGGAATAGGACAATGGGTGGGGTGGGTGGGGCACAAAGTTGGTCCCCCTGCTGAAACTTAGAACTACTTTACCAGTAGCCTTCAATAAGTGACGAGACAACAGCATTCTACTCTTTTTACATTCCACTCCCCACAGGCCTGCCCGCCTCTGCCTAGGCTGACTTCTTCAGTGGGGTTACCCTCTCCCTTCTCCCCTTCATCTACTAACAGGCCACAGGGGACCCGTCTATAGCAGGGGCAAAGGCAGCTGACAGCCACAGAGCCACAGAGCCTAGGGTGCTGGTGAGCTGTTTGTGTACCTGTTCCACGGCCACACTTAGGAGGTCCCTTTTTTGAAAACTGACTAGTGGGTGAGTGGAACTCCCTGCTGGAGCTTAAAAGATAGCAATATTTCTCAAGGGTGTTTTTCAGGCAGAGATTACTCAGGGTTAGTGTTGATGAAATGCAGTACAGGAGCTGTCGGCCAAATGTCAAGAGCTAGAGGATGCTTAAATTTAGATTATACCCGCTCAGGTCTGAATATAGCTAAATGTGGCATGTGGACACTTACAGATGCAAATAAGAATTGACAATATTTCCGTTAAGGAGATTTCCATGGGCATAGTTTTTTTTTTTTTTTTTTTTTTTTTTTAATTCTGTGGCTGATTTTATTCTTATTAGGGTCTCATGATGTGCCACACTGGCTTCTAATGAAAGTAGTTACCTTATTTCATCAAATTCTAAAGCATCTTTAACTGTAAATCAGTCTGCTATTTTATATAAAACTAAGAGACAATAAAGTTGCTAATTAATGGTACTGCTCTTGCATCCCTTGAGGCTTTTATTTTATACTTATGGAAAGAGCTTCCTTTGACTCATTGATGCATACATTTTTATGTTGTCTGTTCTTTTTACAAAAGAGATCATTCCCTTTTCTGTAAACTAGTTTAGAAGCGTTTTAGATTAATGAAGTTGTGAAGATTGGTGTTGTGTAGCCTGAGGCGGCGGCAGCAGCACGGAGGGTAAGAGCAGGTGCTCAGCACCGAGGGTAAGAGCAGGTGCTCTCGGGCTATGTGTTGACCAGCTTGCCTCACACCACCCCAGCACGGTTTGTGACATGGAAGGTTTTCTTCTTGAGGAAGTAAAAGGTGAAGCCAAGAATAGCATTACTGATTCCCAAATGGATGATGTTGAAGTTGTTCACACAACGACATTCAGAAATATATTCCATGCTTTTTTTAGCTTTTATAATTCCTCAAGTGAAGTAAATGAGCAAGCAGTGAAGAAAATATTCTCCAACGTCAAAAAGAATGTGATCGGTTGGTATAAATTCCATCATCATTCAGATCAGATCATGGTGTTTATAGAGAGGCTGCTTCACAAAAACTTGCAGGAGCATTTTTCAAACCAATAACTTGTTTTTCTACTATTAACACCAAGTATAATAACAGAAAACTGTTCTACTCATTGACTGAAACATGCCTTATATAAACCTCAAAAAGGACTTTTTCACAGGGTACCTTTAGTGGTTGCCAGTCTGGGTATTTCTGAACAACTAGGTTATAAAACTCTATCAGGTTCCTGTATGTCCACTGGTTTTAGCCAAGCAGTAAAAACATACAGCTCTAAATTTTTTGAAGAAGATGGATCCTTAAAGGAGGTACATAAGATAAATTAAATGTATGCTTCATTACAAGAAGAATTAAACACTATATGCAAAAAAGTGGAAGACAGTGAACAAGCAATAAATAAACTAGTAAAGGATGTAAACAGATTAAAACAAGAAACTGAAAAAAGGAGATGAGCGTAGATTCAGGCAGCAGGAGAGAAGAACGTCTGAAAAGACCCTCAGGGGAATGTTTTTCCTGGTCAAGCATTATGGACCTTTTATCCAGATTCTGAATTTCTTCAATCACGTTATGTCTTTAAAAACCAGACATGTTTCTGAAAGTAGCTGTAACTACAACCTCCACCTCGATGTAGTAGCCAATCTGACCTTAATGGTAGAACACACTGACATTCCTGAAGCTAGTCCAGCTAGTAGACCACAAATGATTAAGCATAAAGCCTTAGGCTTAGATGACAGATGACAATTCAAGAGATCACGGCAGTTAGAGATACAAGACAAACTATCTAAAACAGATACTGATAGTAGTTACCAAGAAAAAGCATCCACAATGAACAGCCCAGAAATAGATGAAGAGATTCAGAAAATGAAAGGATCTAGTGAGTATCCAGTCTCCTACGTCTTGATCCTTTTAACCTAAAAGGAGATTTTTTAAAATTTGACTGATGGGTAAAGCCAAACATTTCTATTGTTTTTTCTATGTTGAGCTACTTGTGCTAATATAGATGAATTCATTTGTTTTTACTATGTTCCCCTGTTTGCAGTAATCCACAGATTAAGTCTTGGCATGTTTAATTTATAAAGTACTTTTTTGAACATCAGATGCTTTTATTTCAAAATCTTTTTTCACATTTCACTAAGTTGTTGAGGGAAAGGCTTACACTGACACATTCTTTATCACTGGAAAAGTGAGGCCGGGCACAGTGGCTCACACCTGTAATTCCAGCACTTAGGGAGGACAAGACAGGATAATTTATTGAGGCCGGGAGTTAGAGAGCAACCTGGGCAGCAAAGTGAGACCCATCTCTATTTAAAAAGGAAAAATAAATGGAAAAGCAAGAATAGAAAAGAAATAGAATTTATTTTCACAATGTGGAAAGAAATGTATATGAAAATTTACTTTTTATCTAAGTCATTAAAATTCTCCTAAAGTGATAAATTTTTTTTTTTACTTTTTAAAAATTATACTTTAAGTTCTGGGGTACATGTGCAGAGCGTGCAGGTTTGTTACATAGGTATACAAGTGTCATGGTAGTTTGCTGCACCCATCAACCCATCATCTATATTAGGTATTTTTCCTAATGTCATCCCTCCTCCCACCCCTGACTTCTCAACAGGCCCTGGTGTGTGATGTTCCCCTCCCTGTGTCCATGTGTTCTCATTTTTCGACTCCCACTAATGAGCAAGAAGATGCAGTGTGTGGTTTTCTGTTCTTGTGTTAGATTGCTGAGAATGATGGTTTCCAGCATCATCCATGTCCCTGCAAAGGACATGAACTCACCTTTTTTTTTTTATGGCTGCGTAGTATTCCATGGTGTATATGTGCCATGTTTTCTTTATCCAGTCTATCATTGATGGGCATTTGGGTTGCTTCCAAGTCTTTGCTATTGTGAACAGTGCTGCAATAAACATACATGTGCATGTGTCTTTATAGTAGAATGATTTATAATTATTTTGGATATATACCCAGTAATGGAATTGCTGGGTCAAATGGTATTTCTAGTTCTAGATCCTTGAGGAATCACCACACTGTCTTCCACAATGGTTGAACTAATTTATACTCCCACCAACAGTATAAAAGTGTTCCTGTTTCTCCACATCCTCTCCGGCATCTGTTGTTTCCTGACTTTTTAATGACTGCCGTTCTACCTGGCATGAGATGTTATCTGATTGTGGTTTTGATTTGCATTTCTCTAATGACCAGTGATGAGCATTTTTTCATATGTTTGTTGGCTGCATAAATGTCTTCTTTTGAGAAATGTCTGTTCATATCCTTTGTCCACTTTTTGATGGGTTTTTTTTTTCTTGTAAATTTGTTTAAGTTCTTTGTAGATTCTGGATATTAGCCCTTTGTCAGATGGATAGATTACAAAAATTTTCTCCCATTCTGTAGGTTGCTGCCTGTTCACTCTGATTATAGTTTCTTTTGCTGTGCGGAAGCTCTTTAGTTTAATTAGATCCCATTTGTCTATTTTGGCTTTTGTTGCCATTGCTTTTGGTGTTTTAGTCATGAAGTCTTTGCCCATACCTATGTCCTGAATAGTATTGCCTAGGATTTCTTCTGGGGTTTTTACGGTTTTAGGTCTTACATTTATGTCTTTAATCCATCTTAAGTTAATTTTCGTATAAGGTGTAAGGAAGGGATTCAGTTTCAGCTTTCTGCATGTGGCTAGCCAGTATTCCCAACACCATTTACTAAATAGGGAATCCTTTCCCCATTCCTTGTTTTTGTCAGCCTTGTCAAAGATCAAATGGTTGTAGATGTGTGGTGTTATTTCTGAGGCCTCTGTTTTGTTTCATTGGTCTATATCTCTGTTTTGGTACCGGTACCATGCTGTTTTGGTGACTATAGCCTTGTAGTATAGTTTGAAGTCAGATAGTGTGATGCCTCCAGCTTTGTTACTTTTACTTAGGATTGTCTTGACTATGCAGGCTCTTTTTTGGTTCCATATGAAATTGAAAGTAGTTTTTTCCAATTCTGTGAAGAAAGTCAATGGTAGTTTGATGGGGATGGCACTGAATCTATAAATTACCTTGGGCAGTATGGCCATTTTCATGATATTGATTCTTCCTATCCATGAGCATGGAATATTTTCCCGTTTGTTTGTGTCCTCTCCTATTTCCTTGAGCAGTGGTTTGTAGTTCTTCTTGAAGAAGTCCTTCACATCCCTTATAAATTGGATTCCTAGTTATTTTATTATCTTTGTAGCAATTGTGAATGGGAGTTCACTCATTATTTGGCTTGCTGTTTGTCTGTTATTGGTGTATAGAAATAATGGGAAATTCAACTCAGTTATCAATAGTCTTGTTGTTTTTTTCACCCAGTATCATTCTCGGTGCCAGCAAGGGTCTGGCATGTTTAGTAAAGGAAGATCATACATTTGATTTAGATGTTTTAAGATATATTTTATAAGAAAGTATTCCACTGAATTCTTATTCAGAATTAGTATTATATTTTTTCAGATGACTTTTCAGCACCTGCGGAAATAGGCTTACTTTTTTTTTCCTTTTTTTTTTTTTTTTTTTTTTTTGAGACACAGTCTTTGCTCTGTCACCCAGGCTGGAGTGCAGTGGCACGATCTCGGCTCACTGCAAGCTCCGCCTCCAGGGTTCACACCAGTTTCCTGCCTCAGCCTCCCGAGTAGCTGGGACTACAGGCGCCCACCACCAAGCCCTGCTAATTTTTGTATTTTTTAGTAGAAATGAGGTTTCCCTGTGTTAGCCAGGGTGGTCTTGATCTCCTGACCTCGTGATCCTCCCGCCTCAGCCTCCCAAATGCTGGGATTACAGGTGTGAGCTACCACGCCCAGCCTTTTTTTCCCTTTATGTTACATTCCTGGGATAAACTATACGTGGTAATAATTTATTATTGTATTATGTGCTGCCGGATCCAGATTCTGCCTGTCAGTATATTTTTAGAGTTTTTTTAGAGTCATCAATATTTATGAATGAGTTTGGTTTGTAATGTTTATTGTGAAATGCTTGCATTTTGGAACCTAATGATCCTTACTGTAAAGATTTTTTGAACATTTTCCTCTCTTGTAATATATCCTTAGACTTTAGAACACAAACTCTGCTTTCTAGAAATCATCACCATTACTAATACTTAATTCAAACTTTTTGTGTTTGACATTGTTACAGTGGTTTTTTTTTTTGTTTTGTTTTGTTTTGTTTTTGTTTTTCTAAGACAAGGTCTCACTGTCACCCAGGTTGAAGTACAGTGATGCAATCTTAGCTCACTGCACCCTCTGCCTCATGGGCTCAAGCAGTCCTCCCACCTCAGCCTCCTGAGTAGCTAAGACTACAGGTGCCCATCACCATGCATGGATAATTTTTGTATTTTTTGTAGAGATGGGGTTTCACCGTGTTGCCCAAGCTAGTCTCAAACTCCTAAACTCAAGCGATCCCGCTACCTCGGCCTCCCAAAGTGCTGGGATTACAGGCTGAGCCACCATGCCTGGCCTTTGTTACAACTTTAATTAACTTTAAGAACCTTATGAAACTAGGTATGATTTTTCCTACTTTGCAGGAAACTGAGGTACACAGAGGTTAAGTACTTTGACTTGTACTAGCATGTAGTTGCATAGGATTTAATCTGTTTCCAGAGTCTGTGCTCTTATGTCCAGAAATTTAGTTTAACGAAAAAATTGTTAAACGTGGCAAGGGCCTTTTTCAGACCCCTTTACCTAATTTCTTTTAGGATTATCTTGGTTTATTTCATGCTTCTTTTGTGGACACTTTAATGGCAGAAACTTTGCATGCAGAACTAAGCTTCCCTGTGACGACATTCTGAAGCAGTGAGGCTTGTAATGCAGGCGTCCTCTAATGGGAGCAGACCCAAAATGTGAAAATTGGGATTTATCAAACTGCAATTATGAGAGTATTACTGAAAAATCCAGTAATTAACAAAATATTTCAACAGTAGATTTCCTTAAGCAGTAAACTGCCCCTGTCCTCCACCATAGGGCATTCAAAATATTAAGCAAATTAGATTTAATTAGTCTGCAACATAGTATAGAATTAAACATTAGAAATTGAAACTGTGTTAAGGTAACTGCATTCTCTGCAACTTTTCCTAAATTGTCGTTTTAATTATATCTTTCTAAATGAAGTAATACATATTGGCAGAATTCCAGTCTACAATGTATTTATTTCCAGGCCACTGTAAATCCGCAAAGAATTTTATTGTACAGAAAAGAAATAGAAATCCTTCTTTTTTTTTTTTTTGAGACGGAATCTGGCTCTGTTGCCCAGACTGGAGTGCAGTGGCGCGATCTCAGCTCACTGCAAGCTCCGAGAAATCCTATTCTTTAGTTTTATTTTTCCACACCTGTGTCCCCAGTAGCACACAAAGACTCCCAAACTATATGTATGTTGGAAATATTTAATGAGCAGTGAGAGCCAACACATGCACCCAGGTAGCGACATTTGTTCCAGTTTGTAAGGCTGTAACAGCCTATGCTATATGCAAAATAACTGTGATCATAACAAAAGGTTTTTTTAAATTGCTCATATAACCGTATGTCTTGGATCATGGTACTATCTTTGGCTTCTGTATATGTTATTTTTCTAGTGTTTCAGATCTTTTTATAAAAACCTCTACGCATTAGGCATAATGAATCCATATCAAGGAAGAATCTAAAAGGTTAACTCTAAGAGACTGCTAGAGTGAGAACCATTTAGGAAAACTAGGGGTTTTGTTTTCTAAAAGTGAATCCCTGAGATTTATTTAAAAAGTATTTTGTAGACTTGATTGAGATAGTTACATAACTTGCAGGGCCAAGAACAAAATAAAAATGCGGGTCCCCTGGTTTAAAAACATGAAAAAATTGTTGTTAAAGACACTAAAATATAAAGCTTTTTCCTTTTTGTGGTTTCTCATTTTTTCATGATTTCATTTATTTACTTATTTTATTTACTATTTGATGTCTTAGTAAATAAAAAATTTAAAATTATTAGCATGAAGTTTACTTTGTATCTTTATATTGTTCAGTCCCAGGTTTAAATGCAAATGTAAGAGCCTTTAACTCTTAAGTGAAATTACTGAAATGGCACAATTCATATTTTACAGTTTATACATGTGTATTTTGCTTATGTATTTTGTTCCTACCAGAATAGTGGAGATGCTGCACAAAACTAATTCAGCTGTTTATTTCACTTCTTGATATGTGCACATTCTACCAACACTCTTCTTTCAACTTATTTCTGAATGAGGAAGAGTTGGAAAAAACAAACAAACAAAAAAAAAAACTATGGGTTTCCCTCTCTTTCCCTTTTCTCCTTTATCCTTTGCAGCATAAGTGGTTGGCTAATGCATGAGTAAGAAAGGATATGATAGAGTTTCTTGGTCATTGGTACCTTAAAGTGCCATTGCCTTCTTTCTGCATCTAAAGCAAGTTCTGGTTTGAATGGAAAGTACGGCCTCTCACAGCCCTGGGTGTCCCCCTCCTTACCTTTTTACTGAATGGTAAATGTGACGTACTTACCTTGTTCTACCTTTAAGTCTTGCTGAACTCCCACACATCATGGTTCCTTTGGAATTATATGATAATGGATTCCTCCAATGCCTTAAATGAGTGGGGAGGCAAGAAAATGCAGACATGCTTATAGCTTCTGTTTCCCCCACTCACATGCATGCTCTATTGCCCCATCAGACTTCCCTTACAAAACACAAGTTCAAAGATAAAAGTATTAAGAGTGTCAAGATAGTGACAGCAGGACCTTAAGCATGGGGCCCTTCTGAGCATGGAGCTCCATGTGACTGTATATGCCACATGCCCATGAAGTCAACCCTGCCCCAGTTATCTCATCTACAAATTGAGGTGATAATAGTAGTACCAGGTAGGATCGCCATGAGGGAGTAATTAAGTTATGAATATAAGGTTCTAAATATAGTATCCTGCACATAGAAAGCACTCAGTACATGGTAGTTTATTGCTGTATATCTCAAAGAAAATCAGGAAATGGTTATTGTATTCCTACTAGGAAACTTGTTTATTTGATTTGGGTCCAGCATTCCTTATATGAAACTCACTCAGCAAGACGTGCTTTCAAACACACGAGACTGGGACAGAATGAATGTTCCTTTATCTGTGTGGTGGGCAGGAGGCAACTGTACAATAATGAGGCAAAGGTCTGAGGTGAGTTCATCAGGCTGCCTGAGTTAATTTATTCCGTGGTAATTACTGGAGCAGGTTATAGCCAATAGTGCTATGTAAGGTGTCCTGAAAAAGACAAAGGCACAAGTTACTAAGAGAAGTTGAGTTGCCAGGTAGTTTCTATCTGAAAAGAGGTCAGCTCTGCAAAGCCTTGGGCAAGAAGGCCTCTGCTCCAAACTCATGGAGGGGAGACATTTGAACCCAAGATGAAAACAAAACAAAGATATGAAGTCTGCCTGAGTAGGTGTGAATTCTGGCTGACTACAGCATCCAAATGAAATTTCTTATAGAATGAGTTTCAGAGTTTATAGTTCCAGAGAAACATTGTAAAGAATACTCATCAATCCATTAATCCAATAGAGTTGCTTATAAAATGCTGTTTCATATGCCCAAAATGTATTTGGTTTATTTACATATGTGTAACCAGCCATTCATTTTGCAAACATCAATTTTTAAAAATTTATTTGATAAATTATTAGTTCCTTATTGAGGTAGCATATGCTGATTGCTTTAATATAATTTTATTTAAAACTTAAATATCTTGAGATTACCTACGTACATTTCATTGAAATATATTTAAAATGAAAATTATGCCAACTTATAAATTGTGACTGTTTAAAAATTGCTCATTAAAAATGAGTAGCTATGAAAACAGGCTGAGCAATTACATAAACAGGATACAAATTAAGAAGGGCGTTATAAATATTCCTGTTCCCGGCCGGGCGCGGTGACTCAAGCCTGTAATCCCAGCACTTTGGGAGGCCAAGATGGGCGGATCACGAGGTCAGGAGATCGAGACCATCCTGGCTAACATGGTGAAACCCCGTCTCTACTAAAAAATACAAAAAACTAGCCGGGCGAGGTGGCGGACGCCTGTAGTCCCAGCTACTCGGAGGCTGAGGCAGGAGAATGGCATAAACCTGGGAGGCGGAGCTTGCAGTGAGCTGAGAACCGGCCACTGCACTCCAGCCCGGGCGACAGAGCGGGACTCCGTCTCAAAAATAAATAAATAAATAAATAAATAAATAAATAAATAATCCTGTTCCCATTGAAAGTGAGTGATTTCAGCACATACAGGTGAGGCCCACGGTGTCTTGTGCAAGTAGAAGTTTTCCTTCTCTGGAGCATCAGGATTGGCTTTCCTTGAGGAGTGGTGTAACAGGATGAACATAATCTGATTTTTTAAAAATATCTTTGCAGAGAAAAGAACTGATGAAAACAGCGTTTAAAATCTGTGCATAGCATGATTCTTTTAAGACTTCTCCCTCACTCTTGCCCATTTGGTTTGGAAAATCTGGATTTAATTTTCATTTTAATGACTTAATAAACTTCTCAGGAAGTGTTAACTTTTCGGATTACTGGGTCCTTTCGCCCCCTGGAGCTGCGGTTATGGAGGATGACTCAGGGAATGCTGAGTCAGGGTAGGGGTGTGCTGCCTTCAATGCTGATTCTTAAAGGGTTTTTCTGATAAATAATGTTATTGTTTCCAGATGCGGAGCCGAAATATCTGATAGTTGTGCGACCTGCTCCCCCTCCAAGTCAAAAGAAGTCATGTTCAGGTATAGTCCTTTGCATTGATTTTTTTTTTTTTTTTTTTTTTTGGTCTTTTGTTAACTCTGAACCATGACTTTTCATCTCTTTTGGACCCATGGAGACCAAATGCCTTGAGAAGCTTTAGGAATGTAGAGGAGGTGTCAGCCCCGGGTCAACAGTTTACCCTTTTGGAGAGGTAACACAGCCTGGTGGTAGAGACTACTTGGGATTTTCTCCTGGTGCCACCACTTGCAAACTGCAGGGAGTTACAGAAGTTATTGAACCTCTCTACTCCTGGATTCTCCTGCATCATAGGGTTGTCGCTGAGGATTAAATGAATTAATGATGGTGTCTGGCCTGTAGTCAGTGCTCATTTAGGGTTAGCTTCTATTAGCCTGTTTCTATTTTGCAGTGTGTGAACTCAGGCCCAGTATCGTGCCTTTCAGATGTTAAGGGCACAATTTTATGTCTCACCTTTTCTAAAGGAGACTGTTTACATTTTAAAAGGATAACTCATGTATGTGTGTTAAATAGATCAGCACGTAGGTTTTATTTACTCCTTATCTCTCCCTTCTAAACCTCGTCATTTCAATCAAGGAAGGATTTCTTCCATAAAATAAAAATAATAGCAACATCCATGTTTCCAGGTCTAGGAAGACTTGAAACAGGAAAGTAGATATATAAATAAGTAGAAACTTCATATATAACTAAAGATTAAAATTCTATGTCATCTAATTTTGCTACCAAAACTACTTCTCAGATCAAATACTATAGCTGACCATTGTTATAAGGAAGAAGCTGTGAATATGCTTTTTCTATCTGATGTTGTATCTTCCTAACTCTGTATAGAGTTGATCACAAAATTTTGTTTTTTCTTTTCTTTTCGTCCTTTTTTATTTTTTTTATTTTTTTTATTTATTTTTTTTTTTGGAGACAGAGTCTTGCTCTGTGGCCCACGCTTGAAAGCAGTGTCGTGATCTTGGCTCACTGCAAGTTCCGCCTCCCAGGTTCATGCCATTCTCCTGCCTCAGCCTCCCAAGTAGCTGGGACTACAGGTGCACGCCACCACGCCTGGCTAATTTTTTTGTATTTTTTAGTAGAGATGGGATTTCACCATGTTAGCCAGGATGGTCTTGATCTCCTGACCTCATGATCCACCCTCCTTTGTCTTTCAAACTGCTGGGATTACAGGCATCAGCCACCAAGCCCGGCCTGCTTTTATTTTTCTAATGCGAATGATCTCCAAATAATTATTTCCAAAGCACATTCATCTTTTATGGTACACTGGATACCACACAATAAAAGGATCTTTTTGTTTGTTTGCTGTATTTTTCTAGAGGAATAAAATGGGAGAAAGAGCACTCAGCTATATTGAATAGCTTAAATCAGAAATCAGTTGCCACAATTCCCTCCCCTCTTTCTGCTGATTTCCACTTCTTTTAAGAGCAGCATTGAGTGGTTAAGCATTTTGAAAAATACTAATTCTTTTTCCTGGCCTCAGATCATCCCAAAGCAAAAGGGAAATTCCAATCGCTCCTTACAACTTGTTAGTGAGAGTTGTCCAGACAGTTTTCCACATACTTGAAAATAGATGTACTCTCAATGTTTCAAGACTGTACTTCAGAAATACTGAGCCACAAACTCAAGAAGCATCAGTGTGATTCCATGGGATCTGTTTTCAGATGAATACTCATTGAACTGTTTCTTGATAGAAATATGATCACAGTACAAATATAC
This sequence comes from Rhinopithecus roxellana, assembly GCF_007565055.1. Lineage (NCBI taxonomy): Eukaryota > Metazoa > Chordata > Mammalia > Primates > Cercopithecidae > Rhinopithecus > Rhinopithecus roxellana. The sequence goes on along the minus strand of NC_044549.1, from coordinate 21,510,661 downwards.
AAAATTATATAAGGAATGTCAAGAGAATGATAATGCCTTAGCACTTTATAACTTCATTTTATTTTGAGGATTCTATGACATTAGCCTTAGAAATTATTGTTTACTTTATGACCAGCTCAGGAAATTGCTTCATCTTGCTCAGGATATAACACCCCACCTTTCTTTTTGGATAGCAGATACAACTTTTGTTTTTGTTATCTGCATTTAGGAATAACGTAATGACTAAAGGATTAGCTTCCATTCATTCTATATTTGTATCTGCCACATACAATTTAATTATTTAATTATTTTTATATTAAGATTCAACCTTACTGAAATAGTTATTCGGTCATACAAATAATTGGGAGACCATTAGGTTCCCTTGGTCACACAAGCCTTAGGTTCCTTACATGGAAAAATACGTCTGTCTTTCATCGCTAAATGGCATTACCTTTAGACATTGAGAGCCAAGACAGTGATATCATAAAAATAAAACTAGATTGTGATAGAGGAGACCCAGGATTTGAATTTTGACTTTGCTCTTAGTGTGACTTTGGACAATCTTGAAACTTCTCTGTGCCTTATTTTTCATCTGTAAAATGAATGAGATCATTGCATCACATAGTGAAAATCAACTCAGGAATTGAAAAGGGAAGATCAGAATCATCCCAGGGCTTGGTGAAACTATAAGTGCTCCTGCCTTCACTGCAGATTCTAATCTGCCCTCATTGGAGCTCATACATGACGATTTAAATCACCATATGGGGCACAATTACAGCTGGGTCTGCAAAAGTTAGAGAAGAATAAACCCATGTTTCCAACCATGTAAATGATAACTGTCTTTGAAAATTATTTCAAATATCTTTAAAAGTCAGCTATCCTATAATGAGGCCATTTGCCACCACTAGGTTAGGTGTATTCTGTGCTAAGAAGGGTTCTTGCTTGAATAACAACTTACAGAACTTAAATTTAACAAAAGGAACAAGCCTGGCACAATTTTGAAGAGCATTTGATTCAGATGACCACCAATAGGCTAATGCAAGGGGCACTCTCCTACTTACCTTAATGGAGGTCGCAGGCCATTTTGCCATTTGGTTCACACTTCATTAGATAGCACAAGTTCTTTCTAGAGCAAATACGACATACATAGTCTCATGAAATAAAAGAGGGAATTCAACAGTAATACAAAGCATGTATGTTTTATGTTCTGTATGGTTTTATTAGGCTTTCTCTCGGATTTTTATTTTATTTAATTATTAATGAGTCAGTGTTGGTTTTCATGGTTGAGGTTCTTCCTGTTTTTTGCTGCCCTACTTCCGCAGTTTCAGATAATTCTGAAAGTGCAAGTGCCTGCTCCTGTGTACTTGAACACAATCTCCAGTGATTTATTAGCATAACCCTTGGCATTATTTAGATTCAGTTGGCACCATCAGAACAACTGTGCTTCCTGTGTTACTCCTACTCTTCCAGCATTGTTAAAAAATGTATTTGCCTTTTCCATTTAGGTACTCATTGTAAAATATACTTATTACAATAACATCAAGGGATTCTATACTTCTAAACAGGTTGAGAAAAAGATTATAACCTACAATCTAGATAATAAGCTTTCTTTTCTTGTCTTAGATGTTATTTCATACTCATTCACAGTCCTGGGGAAAAAAATAAACATGCTTTCATTTTATCTGTAAAAGAAATGAAGCGTGTGTGTGTGTGTTTGTTTATTTCACTCATCACAGCTAAGACCTCTATATCCTTCCCTGACCCACAAGAAAATAAAATTAGGTATAGCTGGATATTGTTAATATGCATACATGTACAATATACATATACATGTGTATGCATATATACATATGCAGACATGCGTAGACAGAAATCTGAAAAAGGTATTTCATTTGATTCACATTTAAATTCATAGGCAAAACTTAGTAACAATGTGGACTATAGAAAAGGAAAGGAACTCGATGTTTTCACATTTTTCATCATCTTGCCAAGTCATCTTTATGTCTTTTACCAGAATCATGGCAACTTACTAAATGTCTCCTGAATTAACCTGTATGCCACCTCCACAGGTAAAACTCGTTCTCGCAAACCTCTCCAGCTGGTGGTTGGTACTCTGACACCGAGCTCGGTCTTCCTGTCCTGGGGTTTCCTCATCAACCCACACCATGACTGGACATTGCCAAGTCACTGTCCCAATGACAGGTAATATTAGCACCTGCTTTTAATAGCATCTGTACATGCTTTAGAAGAATATGTAAGTATCAGGACTATTAGCATTGACTTAACACCTATTAGCTGTGTCCTGTTCTAGGTGTGAGGGGAACGAAGTCAGGGGCCCTGCCCTTGAGAAGGTTATCTACCTGAATAGAAAACACATACATGTAATTTTTTTCAAAAATCATAAACTATTATACAAGGAAGTAGGAGTCAATTAGCAAATGGGTGGTATCAATAATAAGTGTAATTAAAAACTCAGAAGATGGGGCCAAAGGCAGTTAAGAAAGACAATTGTAAGTTGGAAAGTTGATAGGAAAAGGGTGGATCTTCGATCTCACAATTGAAGCGCTTGAATCATACTTCTCAAAGCGTGGTTCCCAAAGCAAGCAATATCACCATCTCTTGAACTTGTCAAAAAAGTGAATTCTCAGGTCCCTCTCAGACTCACTGAGTGAGGAACTCTGAAGGTGGGGCCCAGCCGTCTGTGTTTTCACAAGCCTTCCAGGTGATTTCGATGCCCACTGAAGTTTGAGAATCACTGGCTTCAAAAACTGAAGAGAGATACACAGAGAAATAAGCAGAGGAAAAGCAAGTTGGAAATGAAGCTACCATTTTCTTTGGAAGAACAAATGGGAAAAATCTAAGTATATTTTAAAATTACTGCCATTCATCCATCCAACCATTTGATGCATGTATTTAGATGCATTGGATGGATATGTACTAGGCACTGTGCTACATGCTGAACCATACTTCTAGGTTGTTTATAAAATGATGTTTGCTTATCATAAATATTTACTATATTAGCTTCAAAACTCAGAAATTTGCTCTGGAAAAGCATTCAAAATTTTCAAGCTTCAATCAAGGCATTTTATTTTTAAAGTTTTCGATTTTAAATACGTTCAAAGTGATTTTTACATTTCAGAAGTTTTCTTATTCCCTTTTTGAATAAAAAAGATTTATTGAGGTATAATTTAAACACAGTAAAATACACAAATATTAGTGTACAGTTTGAGTTATGACAAATGCATATGACCATGTATCCAATACCCATCAGGAAATAGAAAAATTTTATCACTCTAGAAAGTACTTTCCTCCAGAAGCAACCATTGATTTGATTTCTATCACCGTAGATTAGTTTTACCTACTCTAGAATTCCATATCGATGGAGTCATATAGTATGGGTTTTGTTTTTTGACTGTCTTCTTTCACTGAGCATTGAGATTCATTCATGACATTGCAGACATCAATAATTCATTCCTTTTTGTACCCCTGAGTAATAGTCTATTATGTGAATATTCTAAAGTTTATTCTCTTGCTGATGAGCACCTGAACTATGTTGTTTTATTTTTATGAATACAGACTGTATAAACATTTTTGCATAAGATTTTGGTGGACATATACTTTAATTTCTCTTAAATAAACATAAGTGGAATTTCTGAGTTATAGGAAGATGTATATTTGACTATTTGACTATTTTTTGCCTAATTTTTCCATCTACATTCCCACACGCATGTAGGAGAGCTCTGATTGCTCCACATTCTAAAGTAGCATTTTGTGTTGTCAGCGTTTTTCGTTTTAGCCATTCTAGTGCAGTAGTTTTTCATTACAGTTTTGAGATGCATTTCCCTTATACTAAGGCTATTGCATACTTCTTAATGTGCTTTTTTGCTATGTTTATGTTTTTTGTAGTATTTTATTTATTTTTATTTGTCCAAATCAAACTAAAATGAAGGCACTTTAAAAGTGTTTATAAATTCTCTATTACCTTTCATCTGATGTTGGGAAATCTAGACTCAAGAAAAAAATCAAATTTTCCTTCATATGCCCATAGTTCTCAAGGGATGAATACTTGGGAAAACATGTAGAAGATATTTCCAAAACCCAATTTTTTGAAAAATAATTTTGAAATGTTTCAAAGAATCTGAAATATTTTTTATTTCACCCACCACTAATCCCATGACTTATTTTGTTTGGAAAATGGACTCGAAAGAACATGATAATTCAGATTCCTAATGGATTCGTCTAGGCTACTAATGCTGAGAAAATAAACATTTATGGATTGTTCTTTTTCCTTTTAAAAATTATCTTAATAGAAAGTTATGGAGAGAGAAAGGAAGAAGAGAGGAAGGAAGAAAGGAAATTTGGTAGTTTTACAGCAAAATGCAACCTGATTTTAAGGGTTACTCAACTTGCTTGATAAATCTGTAGGACTACTTGTTTCAATAGGTTCAGTAACCTGGCAAACTGAAATTTGGAGTAATTTTTCCCTCCTGCACTCAAGCCTCTCCTCCAATTTCACTTTGTCTTACTGACAATAATTCACTAAATTATTACTGTGAAATAATTTATCTGATGACTGATTCTAATTCATAGATGTTGCCATGGTTTGACAGCACCCGGAGATAATGAATATAGAGAAAGTTAGGACAGACGACCTAATGGAGCTAGGATTCTAACCCAGGCCATTGACTCTAAGGCCCAAGCTACTCAGACCACACATGGGTCTTACCCTCACCCTCACCCCCTTGCGCACACACCCTGTCTCTACTCTTATCAAATAGATGGAATTATGCACATCAAATCACTAAATTCGAAATCAATAATTTCATTTTGAATAAAGTCTTTTGAAAGGTATGACAAGCAAGATATTCTTGACCAAAGTGGGGAACCATCAGGACATGAGTTGAAGGGAAGAATTAAACAGTAATGACTAAAAAGGAGTATTTGGAGTACTTGTAAATTTCATTTCCCTGGGCTTCCTTTCTCCCTAATGAGCATAGTTAATAAACTGACATTTAAAGTCTTTGTGATGTTTGAGGAAAAAATAATAGTCCTGATTTAAAAGCCTGGAAGTACTGTACATATTAGAAGCATCCGCATAAATCTGCCAGAACTACAAATTAGTGTGATTAGCAGCAGACTAGACTTGGAGAAATCTACCCTCATATGTTCATGCAGAATCTTTTTAGAATTTAGACAAATTCAGTAGGTTAGCATCAGCAATAATAGCTAAAAATGATGGTTATTTCCTGAAAATTGGAAGATTAATGCAGCTAAAGTTTTCCTTTAGAAGTATCTTTTTACAAAACCATTGCAATCTGAATGCACTTGGCTTGCTACAGGAACACCAGTTCCTGTATCATAAACTGGTATCATAAAATGATACCAGTTGGTATCATTTTAATTCATTGACATTTGGGTCCCTCTGTACAGTCTGATTTAAAAAAAAAATGATTTACATTGGTTTGTGCAGCCTCATTTATCCTATGCAAATAACTTAGTGAAATTTGTTTTTATATTTTGACTATGGACTTTGTACATCAAAGCTCTTAGGTAGTTAAGTTTCCAGTTAGAAAATCCTCGTTGTTTTTGTTTGGTTTTTAGCTTGGAAGTATCAATGAAATGTCACTTTATCCTTGGTGGTGCATGTTTCAATACCTATTTGTATAGGGTCTATATGGGTCTCCCATGCTTTAAGATTCTTTTCTGAGTTCACATTGGAGAGCAGATGTGCTTCATTTACAGTTTTTATTCTTAATGGGCTTTGACTGGAAGAGCATACACATTTGTCTTCAACAGAGCCTCAATTTGAAGGAAAGCTTTCAAATTGGCCCTGATGAAGAGTCAAATGTTTTTAACCCAAATTTATTTCACCATTAATAGCTTATTTTTTCTTTCTCATGTTTCCAACTTGTTAAAGCTTTCAAGATTGCTTTAGTTCTCACTCTTTGCCAACGTATTAAAGCTTTATGAATAGCTTAGAAATCACTTTCGCATTTTCTAACATTCTCATCTTGTGGGGGTTTTTGTTTGTTTGTTTTTGTTTTTTTTGAGATGGAGTCTTGTTCTGTGGCCCAGGCTGGAGTGCAGTGGTGCGATCTCGGCTCACTGCAAGCTCCGCCTCCCGGGTTCAGGCCATTCTCCTGCCTCAGCCTCCTGAGTAGCTGTCTACAGGACAGGCACCCACCACCACACCTGGTTAATTTTTTGTATTTTTAGTAGAGACGGGGTTTCACTGTGTTAGCCAGGATGGGCTCGATCTCCTAACCTCGTGATCCGCCCGTCTTGGCCTCCCAAAGTGCTGGGATTACAGGCATGAGCCACTGCGCCCGGCCATGTTTATTTCCTCTTAATGTAGAATGAGGGCTCTCCTTTTTGGCCAGTCCAGAGCAGGCTCTTGCCTTTTCTCCGCCCCCAGGTTTGTAAGAAGCGAGTATTATCAGTGTCTGAATTCTCACCTGATTGATCCCGGTGCCTTGTTACCTGTCTGTCTTGCCATGTAAGTTTTAAGCTTGGTGAGGGCAGGGACCGCGTCTGTCTTGCCCATTATTTCCCAGTTCCCCAAAGAGAATCAGGAACATAGCAGGCCCCAAGTAAATACATGATGAATGAAATAACCAGTGAAATGTCAACATTCTCACTTTTATGTGTTACCATTACCTCAAACTCAACATGACAAGATTAAACTGACTTTTTCTCTTGAAATATCACCTCGCTTGTCTGTGTATTGCTTTCTGAATAGTATTCGCTCTACTTTAAACTTCGCTCTAATTTAAAACTTCATTTATTTTCTATTTTTCACCTACTATTGTTTATGAAGGCCCCAAGATATATTCGTTTTGCTTTTGAGATGTATCCATATCTGCAGCTGTGTCTTCTCCTTCTCCATTTCACACTAATGTGCCCAATCCAAGCATGCCTCACCTTACCCTGGATTCTGGCAACAGCATCCTGGCTACGTTCCCTGCTATATTCTTCCCGCAATCTATTCTAGCTTCCGCAGTACTGAGGAAATCTGGACTATCCTTTATCAGCTCACTCTTTCCTCATCCCGAGTTTATCTTTACCTCTCTTATCTTGTTTCCAAGAAACACGATTCTGACTTCAGGAAGCATCCAGCACAGGGGAGAAAGATGGAAGCTGGAAGAGTCAGACAGTCTAGTCCTTTCACCTTCTTTTGCCTGCTTTATCCTAGCTGTGCTGTCAGCTGATTGGATGGTGCCCACCCAGATGGAGGGTGGGTCTGCCTCTCCCAGTCCAGTGACTCAAATGTTCATCTCTTTTGGCAGCACCCTCACAGACACACCCAGAATCAATACTTGGCTTCCTTCAATCCAATCAAGTTGACACTTGATATTAACCATCACACCTTTCCTTTTCTGCTTTGTTCACTTCTTATTACATCTCCTAAATATGGAATCATGTTCTATCCTTGAATCTCTTACCTGCAGTACCCTTCTTATCTTACCTATTATCTAGTCTTTAACAATCCCTGCTATGCACAACAGTGCTTCTCAAACTCTGTGCATGCAAGTCATGGAGGGAACCTTATTAAAATGCAGGTTCTGATTCGGCAGGCCTGAGAAGGAGCCTGAGAATCTGCATTTTTAAAAGCTCTCAGAAATTGCTTTTGTTTCTGTTCTATGGAGAAAAGAAGTGGCAAGTATGTAAATGACTTCCAGGATTGAACCTCTGACCTGGGCCCATTTTCCAATTACTAAGAATATGTTTTCAGTTGTCCGTGGAATATTTTCATCACAGTAACCAGGTAACAGTGATTGGCACCTCGCACTCAGACTAAATTCATACTTTCTACACTATTAAAAGAATACCTTTCCCATCACTTTATTCTCACTTTTGAACGAAAACTCAGTTTTAACTTTTTCACTTTCTTTGGTACCCATATCCCATAAGGAGTCTGGTTTCATCCATTCTTTCTTAGAACTATAACTTTGTTCTGGTTTTTATATGTGTGTGTGTGTGTGATTCCTTTCCTTGTTATCTCACATCTGGACTATACCTTGAGATGCCTCCCTCCAGTTTCTCTGTGACTTATTCTCCCCAACTGGTAATTCTAGCTTCCTTCATTACTGTTCAACTTTATTTACCTACTGAGGAATTGCCACCAGCTCCCCACTGTCTAGGAAAATAAGTCATAGAATCTCTCAAGGAATATACCTCAATGCATATCTGAGTCATGCTCATGAAATGAGGTGTAAACCCAATCCACTCTGCTTTCCTGGGGCCTGGGTGGTATGTCCTGAAGTAAACCACATCACTGGAATGGGGTACAAAATGCAGCCTGTCCATTTCTCAGGTTCAGGCTGGATAGTGCCACACCCAGTCCCACCTCTATGCTGTGTGCTTTGCATTCTGCCTTCTTCAGTCATACACATATGCATGTCTACCTCTTTCATTAGAGTGCAAGCTCACTTTTGAAACTGCGGAGTACCACTTCCATCTCACACAGAATGCAGCGCTGTATTTTACAATAGTAGTTCTCAACATATAAGTGAACATGCAAGTGGGATGTCAAGAAGAGACTTTAAAAGTCATCTAGCCAGTCTATTCAGCTCTTGAAGCTTCTTTGCAACATCTCCCATCCAGAGTCCACAGTGAGCATCTCCAGGGATGGCATGATAGCATGAACAATGAAGATACAAATTCTGGTCACACTGACCTGAGTTCAAAACTCTGTTCTATTATCATCTTAGTTGCCTTAGGTGGGCTACTTAAATGCTTTTAGTCTTGGTTTTCTTATCTGCAAAAGGGGGTAAGTAATGTCATATGGTTGTCAAAATTTAGTAAGATGACACGTGTAAAATGTTTAATGCAATGCCTAGCATGCAGTGAACACTCAAAATTATACTGTCTGCTGCTAGCCTTCTCATTGCTTTGATATTATTTACTTTATGTTATAATTGCCAACTTCAGGCAAGCCATTCCATTTCAGATAGCACTAATATCAGTAGAAACTTTTCTTTTGTTGTACTTAAACCAGCTACCAGTGGGTGATACTATACGAAGAAACGAGGTCTTGGAAATAGTTGACCAGTTTGAACATTATGCACCAGTCCAAAGATACTAAGGACCTAAACTGGGGCTCACATGCTACCTCGGAATAGAGGAGAGGCAAGTGCAAGAGAATTCTTGTAAGAAAACATACTTGGCTTTGACAGCTGATTGGACATGAGGAGAGAAAGGACTCTGAAGTCACCAAAAATGGGGAACACAAGAGAAACAGATTTGGGAAAGAAAATGAGTAGATTTTAAGTTATGAAATTCATGGAGGATTAAGTAATTTGATCATAAGGTTTTACTATAATAAAGAGGTCAGCCACCAGATTGCAAAGAAATATAGACATTTTTGAGTGGTAAGAAAGTGGGAGAAGACATATTATTAAGAAATTTCATTGCCAAGACAATCCTAAGTCAAAAGGACAAAGCTGGAGGCGTCACGCTACCTGACTTCAAACTATACTACAAGGCTACAGTAACCAAAACAGCATGGTACTGGTACCAAAACAGAGATATAGATCAATGGAACAGAACAGAGTCCTCAGAAATAATACCACACATCTACAGCCATCTGATCTTTGACAAACCTGAGAGAAACAAGAAATGGGGAAAGGATTCCCTATTTAATAAATGGTGCTGGGAAAATTGGCTAGCTGTAAGTAGAAAGCTGAAACTGGATCCTTTCCTTACCCCTTATACGAAGATTAATTCAAGATGGATTAGAGACTTAAATGTTAGACCTAATACCATAAAAACCCTAGAAGAAAATCTAGGTAGTACCATTCAGGACATAGGCATGGGCAAGGACTTCATGTCTAAAACACCAAAAGCAATGGCAGCAAAAGCCAAAATTGACAAATGGGATCTGATTAAACTAAAGAGCTTCTGCACAGCAAAAGAAACTACCATCACAGTGAACAGGCAACCTACAGAATGGGAGAAAATTTTTGCAATCTACTCATCTGACAAAGGGCTAATATCCAGAATCTACAAAGAACTCAAACAAATATACAAGAAAAAAACAACCCCATCAAAAAGTGGGCAAAGGATATGAACAGACATTTCTCAAAAGAAGACATTCATACAGCCAACAGACACATGAAAAAATGCTCATCATCACTCGCCATCAGAGAAATGCAAATCAAAACCACAATGAGATACCATCTCACACCAGTTAGAATGGCAATCATTAAAAAGTCAGGAAACAACAGGTGTTGGAGAGGATGTGGAGAAATAGGAACACTTACACTGTTGGTGGGATTGTAAACTAGTTCAACCATTATGGAAAACAGTATGGCAATTCCTCAAGGATCTAGACCTAGAGGTACCATATGACCCAGCCATCCCACTACTGGGTATATACCTAAAGGATTATAAATTATTCTACTACAAAGACACATGCACACATATGTTTATTGCGGCACTATTCACAATAGCAAAGACTTGGAATCAACCCAAATGTCCATCTGTGACAGACTGGATTAAGAAAATGTGGCACATATACACCATGGAATACTATGCAGCCATAAAAAAGGATGAGTTTGCGTCCTTTGTAGGGACATGGATGCAGCTGGAAACCATCATTCTTAGCAAGCTATCACAAGAAGAGAAAACCAAACACCGCATGTTCTCACTCATAGGTGGGAACTGAACAATGAGATCACTTGGACTGGGGAAGGGGAACATCACACACTGGGGCCTATCATGGGGAGGGGGTAGGGGGAGGGATTGCATTGGGGAGTTATACATGATATAAATGATGAATTGATGGGTGCTGACGAGTTGATGGGTGCAGCACCCCAACATGGCACAAGTATACATATGTAACCTGCACGTTATGCACATGTACCCTAGAACTTAAAGTATAATAAAAAATAAAAAAGAAAAAAAAAGAAATTTCATGTTAAAATATAGTGGCAGGTTTAAGAGAAAAGTACTAGTTTTAATGTTGTTGGGGTAGAATGAAAGATATTTAAACAGCTTTTAGACTTGGGAAGGTCCATAAAGAATCAAGAGAAAGGTTGGAGATCTAGTGGAATAAGGAAGTGGAATACAGTTATGGAGAAGCTTGTCTTTGAGAAGATGAAAATGCTTTTCCCCTGAAATCAGAGTGGGACAAGGAGAGAAGAAAGGGGAAGAGAGACCCGTTAGAGGAGGGGGATGAGGGCAGGATTTTTCTCAGTAGTTACAGTCTCAGTAAAGCAAGAAGCAACACTGACAAAGGCAGTGTCAGGAAGTGTTCTTTGACATGAAGAGTCAAAACTGTGGGAAATAGATGTGTTAGGAAATGTAAAAGTAGTTAATCACGTAGAAATAAAAGCATTCCTGAAGCAAGTATGGAACACCCAAAAGAGAGTCAACCACGTACATTAAGCTGGGGTAGTTAGTAGAAGGACTAAGCTTGGTTTGGTGTTCAGTTTCTCCACTTTGTGTAATTTACTACCAGTTACATCATAAATTCAGTGTATGGGGTTTCTACTTCTGTCTCAGGTACTTAATTAGAATAGAATATCCAATGTGTTGCTGGAATAAGTTTTTAGAAACAGGATCTAAAAGATAGTGGAGTCCAGTCCCCCCTCTAAGAAACTGATGCTTAAGAGGGTGGGGAGATGCCCCCTCCCAAGGTCATGCTGCTAGTTTGCAGCTGACTAAAATCCTAGTCAAGCTACTACCTGCATTTCTGCTACATTTTGAGGAGCTGTGGATTTTCCAGTGTTATAACAACAATCACTGGCAGCATTGAGACTATTCAGGTGGCCCAAGCGCAGAATAATGCCAGTTGAACCAAATGCTACCTTCAACAGTTTCTTACCTCCTAATTAGGATATGAGATGCTCTTGTTCTTAAAATCCAAATTGCTGGAGGCAGACTTTCTAGAAGTCTAGTCTGATGGCACTCACAGACTCCTACCTGTATTTTTAATAGACTTGTTGCCTCTCTGTGCACTTGTGCTCAGTTTTAATCATTCACAGAAAAAGGGTCAACTAACCTTTGAGAGAAGACTGTGACTGTATGTTATGGTAAAGCTACATTAAAACAAAAACTGAAAAGCCTTCAATTATGTAAAGTGCTGATTACTTTTGTTTTTCTTCCATTCTGGATCATTTTATTCGTCTTTTTCCATCTCTTCTGTCTAGTGGCACAGTTGAATGAGTGCAGTGCAGTACAAAAGGCATTAGATTAGGAGTCAGAAATTGACATTTGCCTGGTTCTGTTACTGATTATCAGGGCTTAGACACTTCTTGGGCTGTCTTTTGCTTGTGTGATAATTCTTTCTCTGCTCAGAGTTTATTGTATGGAAAACTGAAAAAGGTAAATAAAAATCGTAAGCCCTGTGCAAATGTATAATGCAGAAATTTATTGTGTTTGGCTTCAATTTGCATTGGTTCTGTAGGAATGGTGCGTTATACAATGATGTGTTGCAAAATATAATTGTAGACCTAATGGCTTAAATCAGTATGTCTTGGGAATTGAATAATTGGTTATTTAGAGATATTATATTCTAACTTTTAAATGACCCTTTGAGCACCACATCTTCATTCCACAAATATCTATGGAGCATCTACTATGTACTAGGTTATAAAGAACTGTTTATTATCATAAGACCTATATTTTGTTTTAAAATCAATGAATATTTACTTCACTGCTTTAAGTATAGTTAAGTGGCATAATCTCTCTGCTTGAAAAAAAAAAAGATAGTGCTATAAAACAAAATTGGAATTCGCCTATAATATACAAGTATCAACTGAGACGGTGTTGTAAAGGACAAACCTAACTAGGAGAAGAAGGGCAAAATGCCTAAGCCTTTATTTTCCTGAAAAACTTGGTTTAAGAGGGTATTTGAAACGCTTTGTGATCACAATGGAAAAGATTTACACTCTGGATTTTTAAAACATGGTGAAGTTTAGGGTTTTTTTTGTTTTTTTTTTTTTTTAAGAACAGAACATTTCTGTCTCATTTTATTCATAAGAAGGTTGTGTGAGATCAAGTTGACTGCAAAGCCTTGAATCTGACCTTCGGTAGTTCTGTTAGCAATGGGACCCCTGCATCATGAAAGCAGTTAAGTCCTCAGAAACGTATCTACTAGAGATGTGTAATTTTGGTGGCCCATCTGGTCTGATTTTAGCTAAGAGCTAAGATTTCTCTAAGAGCCAGGACAGGGGAAAAAACAACAAAAATTTCATGCAGCATACTTGTCAAGAAACGCATTTCATAAATCACTGATATTTTGACTCACAGGATACAAAGAATTTCTATTACATTCTGTTACAATTCAATAATATAACATTTGTTTCCAGTAGCAGTTAGTGTTTTGGCTGGAACAGCCTCCTTCGCTCATTCTGTTTTCTGCTACTTTGGAATGGGGGAATGGAGCCCTGAGCACAGCTTTCACTAGAAAGGAGCAAGCTAATCAATGATCACAAGCCTTTCAGTGGTTTGTGCCTAGTGAGAAAGTAGGCTGAATATACAAATTCATCTCATCTCTCTCAATTTCTCTATTTATTAAACTACAAACCCCCTGCTGATTTCACAAGCATACTACCTGTACACCAGACCCCCAAATTAGAAGAGCCCAAATTTGATTTAAAGCTCTGCTGTCACTTTCTTAAGATTCTTAATAACTTTTGAACAGAGTCTACATGTTCATTTTGTATTGAGCCCCACAAATTAGGTAGCCAGTTTTGATACTCATCTCTACATACTGGGATTGTTCTGGATCACCAAGAGCTTAGGCTTGAGACTTAGAGAATGTCCAATAAATGTTTTCAGAATGAGCAAAATTCCTGATTTTTTAAAGCTTTAAATAAAAGCAAGTAACCTTAATCTTACTCCATTTAATTTAGCTGATGTGAGGAGTGGAGGAAAGGTACCACACTTTTAAGGACAATTTTAAGATATAAGAAAGACCCCAAAATAGCTTACCCATGCCTATGTTTCCATCATCATAATATGGCAGCTACTATTTTATTCTATTAACTTAGTGTTTATTTAAAAATAAAAAGCAGATGAAGTTTACCTATTGACCCCACCTCAAGTCCTATTTTTCTCCTCACCTGCTCACTGGGAGTTAAAGTACTATCATAAATGTTGTATCCTTCCAGTATTTGTTATCCCTTTACAGTGCCAGGAATAATATTTGGTAACATATTTCGTATGTCTTAATATTTATGTAAATGAGAGGAAACTATATGCACCAATCTGTAATTTGTAGTTTTTATTTGATATTTTGTTTGTAAACTCTATCCACATTGATACATGCCGTTCTCCCATTCATTATCATTACTGTATATAGTAGTATACTGTACTTGATCTGCTACCCCACTTACAGAGGCTGTTTAAAGTAGAGCCAGAGGAGTCTTTCTTTGTATTTCGATTCTGCCACTGCCACTGGTCCAAGTCAGTAGCTGGGTGATATTGGACAAGTTAAGTGAATGTTCTGAAGCTCCATTTTCACATTTGTAAAATGAGATTAATAATTTCTACCAGTTAAGATGTTTTCGTGACAATTAAATCAGGTAATGTATGTAAAACCTACATTCAAAAAATAGTGGTAGAGATTATTGTACACATATATATGTGTATATTTATGTATATGTGAGTGTTATGAAGTCCTAAGTAAATACATAACAGTGATATTGAATTGGCATTGTTTAACTTTTTTTACTGTACTCTTGGCTATTGGTCTTCTTTTTTATAATAAAAACAGCTCAACCTTAAAATGCAGTACTGAGTACATCTTAGTCTTAGGTTCTTTTTTAACAAAATTGAATGATATTACCTCTAACATATCCTCCATGGATGAAAAAGCTTAAATTCATACAACTATGAAACTACCATATTATTTATAAAATGGCACCTATGTTCCACTCTATGTATAATTGGAAAAGAATAGTGTTTTCCAACTTTCATCTTGCAAAGCAACAAATAGTGGAAGGAGAATTCTGGAATTCCATCAGGCCAAAACTGTGCTGCTGCAAAGACCCTAACTTGCAATGAGAAGTTAAAAACCTAAGCACACATTGAGCTTATTTTTTTCATGTTCTCTGCAATTTTTTAAAAAATTGGAAGAGAAGCCAATATTACATAGTATCCCAACTAAATATAGAATTAGTTTCTTTTTCTTAATACTAAGTAAAAGCATGATTTCAAATCATCTCTGATTTGTTTGAAGTTCTAAAATTCTGAGATTCAATGTAGCTTATTCTAGTGTTTCAGTATTCTGGATATTTCAAGGTTATATTATCTTCTGTCAATTGCTTTTTAACATAATGTTTCAAGAGCAAATTGATACATGCTTTATGTACATTGTTGAAATCTGTGATGAAGTAAGAAACTTGAAATAACATTCTGAATCCCCTGTGATTTTAAAGCATTATATTCTGGCTATTCAACAGATTTTATACAATTCGTTATCGAGAAAAGGATAAAGAAAAGAAGTGGATTTTTCAAATCTGTCCAGCCACTGAAACAATTGTGGAAAATCTAAAGCCAAACACGGTTTATGAATTTGGAGTGAAAGACAATGTGGAAGGTGGAATTTGGAGTAAGATTTTCAATCACAAGACTGTTGTTGGAAGTAAGTACCTAGAAATGTTTGTTTCAGTAAGCTTTTAAAATTTTGTCTTAGTTATCTAATTTTTAATTATGTTATTCATTGTATAATATGAAATAAGATAATTCCTAAGCTCTAGTATTTACGAAAATATAGAAGCAAACAGGATATATTGAGCATTGATATTTCAGAATCTTTTGTTATAAGTGATTTATAAAATAAGTAATAAAGATTGATGTCATTGACTATTGTATTATAGTAGTTTAAAATCAGTCCCTGACCTGCAAACACCAACTGAACCAGAAAAACAATAACATGTACCAGTGTTCAGAATGGAAAGCTAGACCAGTAGAGGTGCCCAAAGAAAGACTTTTCGGAACCTTGAGCTTTCTTCCAGTCATCCCATCATTAAAACTTCATTGGCATCAGTGTTTAAAATTATAGCAATTAAAATTATACATCCAAGTTAGAGGATGAGTTGAAATTATCTTTATAATGATCAACTAGAGTTGACTTAGGAGCCAGGAGAATAGAAATAATGTCATTTTTCCCTTGTCTCATCAGGTAAAAAAGTAAATGGGAAAATCCAAAGTACCTATGACCAAGACCACACAGTGGTATGTAACAGTTTATTTTCAAGAATGTTTTTTTAAAAAAATTATATCTGCATTGTTAAGGAAATCATCTTATTAAAAGATACTGAAATTAGATTGACTAGCTATGAAACAGTGGATAAAGTACTTAGTTTTAGGAATTAGTTTCTTTTGGCCGGGCGCGGTGGCTCACGCCTGTAATCCCAGCACTTTGGGAGGCCGAGACGGGCGGATCACGAGGTCAGGAGATCGAGACCATGGTGAAACCCCGTCTCTACTAAAAATACAAAAAATTAGCCGGGCGCGGTGGCGGGCGCCTGTAGTCCCAGCTACTCAGGAGGCTGAGGCAGGAGAATGGCGTGAACCCGGGAGGCGGAGCTTGCAGTGAGCCGAGATCGCGCCACTGCACTCCAGCCTGGGCGACAGAGCGAGACTCCGTCTCAAAAAAAAAAAACAAAACAAAAAAACAAAACAAAAAAAAAAACAACAAAAAAAAGGAATTAGTTTCTTTTTCTTAATACTAAGTAAAAGCATGATTTCAAATCATCTCTGATTTGTTTGAAGTTCTAAAATTCTGAAATTCAATGTAGCTTATTCTAGTGTTTCAGTATTCTGGGTATTTCAAGGTTATATATATTATCTTCTGTCAATTGCTTTTTAACATAATGTTTCAAGAGCAAATTGATACATGCTTTATGTACATTGCTACAGCTTAAATCTTTCCTTTCTATTTTCTATCGTACCCTACTTAAAGGAGCCACTCTTTTTCACAATGACGGAGCAACAAGTTTGATTTTGTAAAATGCCCAGCCTTTGTTCAGTTCAGACAATGTTTGTGTTTTATGAACCAGGCATTTCCCCGTGAATCGAAAAACATCCTTTTCTCTCTCACTGCAGCCACTTGGTTTCTCATGCTCTCTTTCCTTCCGCTTTTCAAAATCTATTCTCAGGAAGCATCATGTCAAGTATACACCCCACCTGGGATGACTGTAAGTCGCTGTTAGAGCCACCACAGACATGTTCGCATTTCAAATCTCATACCCAGTGATTAGTTTGGTGCCAAAATAATTGCAGCTTTTGCCATTAAGAGTAACAAAGGACATTATATGACCGGGCAGACAGAGGAGGCACTTCAGTGAGAAGAAGGGAATTTGATGCTGGCTTTGGTTCCTAGGTATTGGAAGTATCCTACAGTCAAATGAACATGCGAAGACTATTTGTGGGTGGAATTTTGCTCTCTGAGATGTGTGCTTGAGGTGTGCGGCTGAATATCTTTTTATGTCTAATTAAGTAGTCCACAGAATAGCCCCATGGATCATGTGGCCCAGTCTGGAAAAAAAAAAAATAGTAGTATATAATTCACTGGGATTAAAAATAAAAACAGAAGATTGGTTTTGGTGACAGAAAATAGTCTTAGATAAAGTAGAACTGACTAAAAGTCTGCCTAAGGTAAATGTTGTTTATATGGTTTGAAATGGCAGAAAAGTGTGTTCATTGTGAAATTATTAAATACTAATTATGAGATTTTTATAACTGCTAGGAAAATATTTTGATGTATTTCAGATATTAATACCAAAAAGAGATTGCAGGTAAATTCCTAGGCCTGTTTTTTTTCCTCTCTCTTTTGTTTTTAACTTGTCTGTTTCGTTGGTTGTTTTTAGGTTTTGCTGCTTTTCAAATTGTCTAATACTTAAATATTTAGAATATTAAGTGGGAAAAGAATCATTAACAAGGTACCTATAACAAAACTACCTCTACATAGGTAGTATCAAACCATTAATAGTCTGGTAAAACTTTAGAGCATTTTTTGTTTTCTAAGCATGTTTTCATTACAAATTAAAATCGTACTATATTTGCAATTTTCTATCTTGCTGTTTTCACTTGGTCAAAATATGAACATATTTCATGTCATCAAATGCTCTTCATAAACATAATTTTAATTGCTGTGTACTGTGTCATAAATGCATGATTATTAAGTTTCCAATTTGTAGGCATTTAAGTTATTTCTAATTGTTTTTAAATTGTGGGTGATGTTATAGTGAGCACTTATGTTTATGAACACTTGTGATAAAGCTTTGTTCACAATGCTGATCATTTCCTTAAAATAGATACTTAGAAGAGGAATGAACAATTCAGAGTTTTAACATTTTTAAGCCTTCCTAGTACTATGGGCAGATTTCTTTCCTGAAAAGTGGTACCAATTTATAAACTTGGCAGCAATGTATCAATTTATGTTGCTATAGTACCCTGATTGCCAACTTTATATATTTTCATCACTAAATTTTTGGCTAATGTAATAGCTTATAATCGTTACCTTAATGTTTATTTCTCCAATTGCTGATAAAGCAGTAGTTTCTTCACTTGTTTATTAGCCAGTTGTATTTTCCATTTAATGACGTTCTCTTGCAGTTCTTTGTTTGTTGGGTGTTTCATGGGTTCTTTTTAGAACTATATAGTGTAAGACTGTATACATTAAAGAAACATTGACCTGTTGATACTATCTAGAAATATTTTTCTCACATTTGTTATTGCTTAAGTTTGCTCATAGACATTTTTGAAATAGACAACTCATGTAATCTCCTTAACCAAATTATTAGACTTTTCCATTGCGATATCCTCAATTGCATTATATTTTCCATTGTGATATCCTCAATTGCATTATATTTTAGAAAGACCCTCCCTCTCTAGAGAGCAGATAAATGTTCCTCCCCTTTCTTTTCATTTTGTAAGTGGTTTGATTTTATAATAATTCTGTGAACTTTATTTAACTATGGTATATAGGAAGGTTCTGTATTGATTAGCTGTATATTTTTCCCCCAAATAACCAACTGGCTTAGTACTGTGTATTTATGTATTGAATTGTGCCTCTCCCTAAGGTCTCTTCACCTTTGTCTCTTAAATCCAGTCAACACTGTGTAGGAAAGGTAGATCTGCTGCACCTCACAGGCAAAACAGTGGGATAGAACTGCTCTTTCATCCTCTTCTAGAACAATCCTCACTCTTTGTTGTGAATGGTTTCCTAGGAAGCATACATTGTCTCCTTCCCTCTTGGCTGTCACGCTTAACCTTTCATGTGACTCCATGATATCATTTCTTTCAGTCCCTCTTTTCAGCTATCATATCCCAGTAATTTGTATTTGTCTTGGCAGGATATTTCATTTAGGATGAGTTACTCAGCAAGATTGGGAAAGATGATTGACGTTTTACTCTCAGGGGATTTAATTTTTTTCCCTCAGTATAAGCAGCCATGATAGGAAGGGCTAGGAAGCAACTTCCTTCCTTAATGACACAGAGCCAGGCATTTTATCACTTCAAGCTGTGAGGTGGAGCACCCTGACTGCAGCCAGCTCTGATGAGTTTAAAACTCTTCGTTATTTCCAAAGGAAAAACCAAATTCATTGAAAAGATATTTTAAGCCCTTCTTTGAGAAGCTTTATTATTTCCTTCTGGACAACAACAAATATATATGTATATGAACTTACATCTCTGCTCTCAGGTAGCTCTGGGACATGGAGAAGTTATAACAGAACTGCATGGAGAACTTTGACCATCTTATGTGACCACATAAAATTGATTCTGAAAACTGGTTTGATACTTTAGAGGTACATTTTAGTCCAAAGAAGTCTGTACCCAATTATTCACCCATTTCTTCTCTGAGACCTATCTTAGAAGGCTATTTCAAGAGATATGAAATTAATTTCACATGTTTGCCTTCTGGATTGCAAGCAAAAACACACATTGAAAACTTTTTTTATTCATATGAACATGGTTACACCTGAAACCTTAGAAGCAGCAAAAACTCTTGGACACCTTTCAATAAGAGGTATTCAGAATGGAAAAAAAAACTTGAACTTTAGGCTATACATTTTAAAGATAAATTTTAGGTCCAAAATTTGAATATAAAATACAACCCATCCTATCCTTCTGGTTACACTATATATTGTAATTCATGTATCTAGATATGTGTTCCGCTGGCAAGCAAGCCCCAGTGCAGCTGTGCCCGGGACATATAGCAGGGAAGTTCTTCTGGTTGGCTAGTGCCTTTGTCCTACCAATTGGTATATGTTTTCAATATCACTCCTACCTATACCTCTAGAAAAATCAGAGAAAGGGAATATGCAGAAACAAAACTGTGATTCTTTCTATATAAAATAAATCACTTGAGATCCATATGCTTGAGGAAGAAAAAGATACATTTATCGTGATGCTTGTGCTATTTTTTTTCCCCCATTTAGAGCATGTAGGACACTCTTCTTTTTTTTTTTTTTAAGGTAAAACCTAGTGTTTACTGTTAGGTTTTATTATTTTAAAAAATAATGATGGCTAATATTTTCAAACTTTTTCTATATTTTTAAAAAATGTATTACTTAACTAGCTAAACAAAATCAATATTTGAAGTAAGTAGCACTTAACAGATTTTTAAAAGCAAATTTATTTAAATCTTCCTAGAATCAGTGTTCTCCAAAAATATGACATGTATTTTTATCTTTTTTATTTTCCATCAGAGACCCACCCATATTTTAAGAACTCCACAGTTATTACCAAAAAGAGAAGTGGTACCAATTGTTACCATGTAACAATTATCAAATGATTGATGTGAACCAAGAGATTACCTTTGTGGTCCCCAGCCACACTTTATGACTGTGTACAGTGAATGTATGAGGCATCCTTCCATCCTTAGCAATCCTTGTCTTAAGCAGAAACTTGAAAAACTTATATGTAAGCAAACTATTAATATATCATCAGAGGTTAAGTGTCTAATTCCTCCTCAGCTGATCAGAAATTTGAAGGCTTTTGAAGGTAGGACATTAGATTCACTTTTAGCCAGATGTTAGATTGAATCAGTATGTTTTGTAACTTTCATTAGAACATCCTAAAAATTAATTAAAACCAGAATCTAATATGCCCGAGTTCTCATGTGGTTTGACTCTTGAGTCGTTGAAATTTGACTTTGAGTCACTCTTTTAGCCACTACCCAAATGGACAGCTCCTCTTTATCTCAGGGCCTGAAAATAATGTTAAACCTACAATAATAATAATCTGATGCCACGAAAATGTCAAATGGACAAACCTACAAAAAATAATATCCTTAGTTACCACTAACTTTATTACAGCTAATTTTCAATATGCTATCTGGAGGAAGTTAGTGTAACGCAGGGTGAGACGCAAGTTCCTAGTCATGTGTGGTGGTAGCAGCAGCTACTGCTGCTGCAGCATGTATTTCTAAAGAAGCACACGCTTTCCCTAGTCATGGCAAGAAAGCATGCTGCATTTGTCTCCAGGGCATCACCCTTCACACTTGAGTAGTCTCTTCTCATTGAGTGTCACCAACTGCATGCTTCGCCACAGTGTCCCAGAAAATCGGTAAAAAATAAATGATCTTAACTAGACTTCTGCTCAAGGCATAGCCCAACCTGTGTTTCTAATGCACAGGATATCTGGAAATGAGAGAAAAAAAAATCTATTATAGGGCAAGAAAGAAATATGCTTACTTCCTGGCATTTAGTAAACATTGAAAGACGAGAACTATGGAAAGAAGAAGTGGTGGAGGTTTGCAGCAAGAATGGGGGAATCAGCAAGCCGTAGAGAAAAGAGAGCCAACAAGGGAATGCCTAAGAAGGAAAATCGCTGCCAGAGTGGTGTCTGAGGACAGCAGTATTGTGCTGAGGCCACACCAGCCAAAACGGTATGGAAGCCTGCGGGACTGTCACTGCCTCCTTCCCATTTCCAGGCCCCACACTGTCTGCACCTGTGACTCTGGTATACATTAATAGTTGTTAGTAATAACAAGCCTAGAAAAAGTAAGGAAACGACAGCAAGGAAATGTTTTTTTTTTTAAACATTGTACATAAAACAGTTCTATCAAAATTGGATTGTAATTGGTTAAACACTGTATCTTGGAAATTATCACAGTACTTCATTTTGCAGTGAGAGTAGTTAACAAACTATTCCCTGCCCTTTTATTTGATAAGAAGACATAGGAGGGGATTCACATTGTGAATTTCCAAATGGAAATTGTAGAGGTGTTGGCAGAGACATGTTGAGCCACAGGACTTTCCCGATGCCCTTTAAAAAACTACCTGTAGAGATGCAGCTGTTTGCTCATTAGTACAGTCCTTGTGCATCTTTGGATTGTGGATTAAGCAGGAGAGCATTTCTAGGCCTAGAAAAAAAAATTGCGTTCTGCAGCTAAATGATTTTTTAATTTTTGGCAGCACATATTGTACATATGTTCTTGTCACTTCAACTGAACACTGGAGTAAGAACTCAGAACAGAAACATTGTTCCATTCATGTGAATAGCAGAATATTTTCCATTTGTCCTTGTCAAAAAATTGTTTGTTCAAAACAAATCATTAAAACAAGGAAAATTAAACTGGTATAATGCAATTCAGTCAGCACAGCAACATGTAGGCTTTTCTGCTCTAATGTGTTAAGTATCTTGGAAAAACTTCGCGTTCAACAAAACGTGCACTAAGGGATAGGGCAAATAGAGGACAGGCCATTCAAATGCCTCTAGCTGCAGCCACAGCCCGAACAAAAATGATAATTGGTACATAGAAAAATAACGTGGCCCTCCTGCCTGGCAGCTCCCGTGTAGTTGAAGGTTGCCACGCCAAGCATTTAAAAGTCTCAGAAGTGTCAAACTCATAGAAGCAGAGAGTAGAATGGTGGTTACCAGGGCGTGAGGGCCAAGGGGGCAGTGAGGAGATATTGGCAAAGGGTAGGAAGTTTCCGTTAGACAGGAGGAGTAAGCTTTAGAGTACTATTGCATGGCAGGGTGACCATAGTTACTATTGATGTATAGTTCCAAATTGCTAAAGATAAATTTCAAATGCCTCGCCAGAAAAAAATGACCGGTAAAAGTGAGGAGGCAGATATGGTAATTCACTTGGTTTAATCATCCTGCATTGTGCACTTAGATGAGAACATCACATTGTACCCCAGAAATAGATACAATTATGAAGAAAGAAATGATTTTAACAATAGTAAAAAATACAAGTTGTTTTAACATGGACAAATAAAAATTCTCAGAGGAGTTAGAGGCTATATGCTGGCAACGCTTTTGCTGGAGCAGGGCAGGTGAGAACTAGACAGTGCAGGCGGAGGAGCTGGTGGGGCTTCTCTTAAGGTGGGCTTGTGAGTGAGTGCAGAGGGCCAAGGGTGGGCCTAGCTTTTCTCCCCTGGGGAAGGGTTTCTGTGCAAGTGCTCACATTTAATTTTTTTTTATAATAAAGCCAGAAGGGATCCTCCTGCCCATGTAACTGCAAAGCTGAGAGTTTCGTATTTTTTATCCCCCCCTGAAAGTTACACTTATTTTCCTACTATTTCTCTCCTGTTGCCGAGAAAGAGTATGTCTTAATTATATTTGCATCATGCCTCTAGTTATCGATAGTGTATGAACTCAGTTGCCATACAGAAGCATATGTGGTAGCTAAACAGATTGTTGATTAAAATAACTTTTTCTGATTATAAATGTAATTTGCCCTTATTAGAAATTTGGCAAATATAGAAAGGTACAGAAAATGAAATTAATGTTGGCTTACAAGAAATCACTGTTTTAAGGAAACAGTGATTTATTTCCCTCTGGCCTCTTTTCTATACACATATTTATAAAATTGGGTGATACTGTGGATGCAAATGTGTATCCTTGGTACTTATTTATATTCTGCATTTTTCCATCTTGTTAAATACAACTCAAATTTTTGAACTATCATTGAATAAAACCTCTATGTTTGGATAATAAATTTATTTTATTTATTTTATTTATTTATTTGTAAAACCTGTTTTCTCAAACTTTCTAATACTAGATCAGTTACGTTTTATTCTTTTTGTTCTTTTTATTTATTTATTTTTTTATTTTTTATTATACTTTAAGTTCTAGGGTACATGTGCATAACATGCAGGTTTGTTACATATGTATACTTGTGCCATGTTGGGGTGTTGCACCCATCAACTCGTCAGCACCCATCAATTCATCATTTATATCATGTATAACTCCCAATGCCATCCCTCCCCCCTCCCCGCTCCCCATGATAGGCCCCAGTATGTGATGTTCCCCTTCCCGAGTCCAAGTGATGTCATTGTTCAGTTCCCACCTATGAGTGAGAACATGCGGTGTTTGGTTTTCTGTTTTTGTGATAGTTTGCTAAGAATGATGGTTTCCAGCTGCATCCATGTCCCTACAAAGGACACAAACTCATCCTTTTTTATGGCTGCATAGTATTCCATGGTGTATATGTGCCACATTTTCTTAATCCAGTCTGTCACAGATGAACATTTGGGTTGATTCCAAGTCTTTGCTATTGTGAATAGTGCCGCAATAAACATACGTGTGCACGTGTCCTTGTAGTAGAATAATTTATAATCCTTTGGGTATATACCCAGTAGTGGGATGGCTGGGTCATATGGTACATCTAGTTCTAGATCCTTGAGGAATTGCCATACTGTTTTCCATAATGGTTGAACTAGTTTACAATCCCACCAACAGTGTAAAAGTGTTCCTATTTCTCCACATCCTCTCCAACACCTGTTGTTTCCTGACTTTTTAATGATTGCCGTTCTAACTGGTATGAGATGGTATCTCACTGTGGTTTTGATTTGCATTTCTCTGATGGCCAGTGATGATGAGCATTTTTTCATGTGTCTGTTGGCTGTATGAATGTCTTCTTTTGAGAAATGTCTGTTCATATCCTTTGCCCACTTTTTGATGGGGTTGTTTTTTTCTTGTATATTTGTTTGAGTTCTTTGTAGATTCTGGATATTAGCCCTTTGTCAGATGAGTAGATTGCAAAAATTTTCTCCCATTCTGTAGGTTGCCTGTTCACTCTGATGGTAGTTTCTTTTGCTGTGCAGAAGCTCTTTAGTTGAATTAGATCCCATTTGTCAATTTTGGCTTTTGCTGCCATTGCTTTTGGTGTTTTAGACATGAAGTCCTTGCCCATGCCTATGTCCTGAATTGTACTACCTAGATTTTCTTCTAGGGTTTTTATGGTATTAGGTCTAACATTTAAGTCTCTAATCCATCTTGAATTAATATTTGTATAAGGAGTAAAGAAAGGATCCAGTTTCAGCTTTCTATTTATGGCTAGCCAATTTTCCCAGCACCATTTATTAAATAGGGAATCCTTTCCCCATTTCTTGTTTCTCTCAGGTTTGTCCAAGATCAGATGGCTGTAGATGTGTGGTATTATTTCTGAGGACTCTGTTCTGTTCCATTGGTCTATATCTCTGTTTTGGTACCAGTACCATGCTGTTTTGGTTACTGTAGCCTTGTAGTATAGTTTGAAGTCAGGTAGCGTGACGCCTCCAGCTTTGTCCTTTTGACTTAGGATTGTCTTGGCAATGCGGGCTCTTTTTTGGTTCCATATGAACTTTAAAGCAGTTTTTTCCAATTCTGTGAAGAAACTCATTGGTAGCTTGATGGGGATGGCATTGAATCTATAAATAACCTTGGGCAGTATGGCCATTTTCATGATATTGATTCTATCCATGAGCATGGTATGTTCTTCCATTTGTTTGTGTCCTCCTGTATTTCACTGAGCAGTGGTTTGTAGTTCTCCTTGAAGAGGTCCTTTACATCCCTTGTAAGTTGGATTACTAGGTATTTTATTCTCTTTGAAGCAATTGTGAATGGAAGTGCATTCATGATTTGGCTTTCTGTTTGTCTGTTACTGGTGTATAAGAATGCTTGTGATTTTTGCACATTAATTTTGTATCCTGAGACTTTGCTGAAGTTTCTTATCAGCTTAAGGAGATTTTGGGCTGAGACAATGGGGTTTTCTAAATATACAATCATGTCATCTGCAAACAGGGACAATTTGACTTCTTCTTTTCCTAACTGGATACCCTTGATTTCTTTCTCTTGCCTGATTGCCCTAGCCAGAACTTCCAACACTACGTTGAATAGGAGTGGTGAGAGAGGGCATCCCTGTCTTGTGCCAGTTTTCAAAGGGAATTTTTCCAGTTTTTGCCCATTCAGTATGATATTGGCTGTGGGTTTGTCATAAATAGCTCTTATTATTTTGAGGTACGTTCCATCAATACCGAATTTATTGAGCGTTTTTAGCATGAAAGGCTGTTGAATTTTGTCAAAAGCCTTTTTTGCATCTATTGAGATAATCATGTGATTCTTGTCTTTGGTTCTGTTTATATGCTGGATTACGTTTATTGATTTGCGAATGTTGAACCAGCCTTGCATCCCAGGGATGAAGCCCACTTGATCATGGTGGATAAGCTTTTTGATGTGCTGCTGAATCCGGTTTGCCAGTATTTTATTGAGGATTTTTGCATCGATGTTCATCAGGGACATTGGTCTAAAATTCTCTTTTTTTGTTGTGTCTCTGCCAGGCTTTGGTATCAGGATGATGTTGGCCTCATAAAATGAGTTAGGGAGGATTCCCTCTTTTTCTATTGATTGGAATAGTTTCAGAAGGAATGGTACCAGCTCCTCCTTGTACCTCTGGTAGAATTCAGCTGTGAATCCATCTGGTCCTGGACTTTTTTTGGTTGGTAGGCTATTAATTATTGCCTCAATTTCAGAGCCTGCTATTGGTCTATTCAGGGATTCAACTTCTTCCTGGTTTAGTCTTGGGAGAGTGTAAGTGTCCAGGAAATTATCCATTTCTTCTAGATTTTCTAGTTGATTTGCGTAGAGGCATTTATAGTATTCTCTGATGGTAGTTTGTATTTCTGTGGGGTCGGTGGTGATATCCCCTTTATCATTTTTTATTGCGTCTATTTGATTCCACTCTCTTTTCTTCTTTATTAGTCTTGCTAGCGGTCTGTCAATTTTGTTGATCTTTTCAAAAAACCAACTCCTGGATTCATTGATTTTTTTGGAGGGTTTTTTGTGTCTCTATCTCCTTCAGTTCGGCTCTGATCTTAGTTATTTCTTGCCTTCTGCTAGCTTTTGAATGTGTTTGCTCTTGCCTCTCTAATTCTTTTAATTGTGATGTTAGAGTGTCAATTTTAGATCTTTCCTGCTTTCTCTTGTGGGCATTTAGTGCTATAAATTTCCCTCTACACACTGCTTTAAATGTGTCCCAGAGATTCTGGTACGTTGTATCTTTGTTCTCATTGGTTTCAAAGAACGTCTTTATTTCTGCTTTCATTCGTTATGTACCCAGTAGTCATTCAGGAGCAGGTTGTTCAGTTTCCGTGTAGTTGAGCGGTTTTGATTGAGTTTCTTAGTCCTGAGTTCTAGTTTGATTGCACTGTGGTCTGAGAGACAGTTTGTTATAATTTCTGTTCTTTTACATTTGCTGAGGAGTGCTTTACTTCCAATTATGTGGTTAATTTTGGAATAAGTGCGATGTGGTGCCGAGAAGAATGTATATTCTGTTGATTTGGGGTGGAGAGTTCTATAGATGTCTATTAGGTCCGCTTGGTGCAGAGATGAATTCAATTCCTGGATATCCTTGTTAACTTTCTGTCTCGTTGATCTGTCTAATGTTGACAGTGGAGTGTTGAAGTCTCCCATTATTATTGTATGGGAGTCTAAGTCTCTTTGTAAGTCTCTAAGGACTTGCTTTATGAATCTGGGTGCTCCTGTATTGGGTGCATATATATTTAGGAGAGTTAGCTCTTCCTGTTGAATTGATCCCTTTACCATTATGTAATGGCCTTCTTTGTCTCTTTTGATCTTTGATGGTTTAAAGTCTGTTTATCAGAGACTAGGATTGCAACCCCTGCTTTTTTTTGTTCTCCATTTGCTTGGTAGATCTTCCTCCATCCCTTTATTTTGAGCCTATGTATGTCTCTGCATCTCAGATGGGTCTCCTGAATACAGCAGACTGATGGGTCTTGACTCTTTATCCAGTTTGCCAGTCTGTATCTTTTAATTGGAGCATTTAGTCCATTCACATTTAAGGTTAATATTGTTATGTGTGAACTTGATCCTGCCATTATGATATTAACTGGTTATTTTGCTCATTAGTTGATGCACTTTCTTCCTAGCCTCGATGGTCTTTACATTTTGGCATGTTTTTGCAATGGCTGGTACCGGTTGTTCCTTTCCATGTTTAGGGCTTCCTTCAGGGTCTCTTGTAAGGCAGGCCTGGTGGTGACAAAATCTCTAAGCATTTGCTTATCTGTAAAGGATTTTATTTCTCCTTCACTTATGAAACTTAGTTTGGCTGGATATGAAATTCTGGGTTTAAAATTCTTTTCTTTAAGAACGTTGAAGACTGGCCCCCACCCTCTTCTGGCTTGTAGAGTTTCTGCAGAGAGGTCTGCTGTTAGTCTGATGGGCTTCCCTTTGTGGGTAACCCGACCTTTCTCTCTGGCTGCCCTTAAGATTTTGTCCTTCATTTCAACTTTGGTGAATCTGGCAATTATGTGTCTTGGAGTTGCTCTTCTGGAGGAGTATCTTTGTGGCGTTCTCAAATTTCCTGAATTTGAATGTTGGCCTGCCCTATTAGGTTGGGGAAGTCCTCCTGGATGATATCCTGAAGAGTGTTTTCCAACTTGGTTCCATTTTCCCCCTCACTTTCAGGCACCCCAATCAGATGTAGATTTGGTCTTTTTACATAATCCCATACTTCTTGCAGGCTTTGTTCATTTCTTTTTCTTCTTTTTTCTTTTGGTTTCTCTTCTCGCTTCATTTCATTCATTTGATCCTCAATCGCTGATACTCTTTCTTCCAGTTGATCGAGTCGGTTACTGAAGCTTGTGCATTTGTCACATATTTCTCGTGTCACGGTTTTCATCTCTGTCATTTCGTTTATGACCTTCTCTGCATTAATTAGTCTAGCTGTCAATTCTTCCACTCTTTTTTCAAGATTTTTAGTTTCTTTGCGCCGGGTACGTAATTGCTCCTTTAGCTCTGAGAAGTTTGATGGACTGAAGCCTTCTTCTCTCATCTCGTCAAAGTCATTCTCTGACCAGCTTTGATCCGTTGCTGGCGATGGGCTGCGCTCCTTTGCAGGGGGAGGTGCTCTCTTATTTTTTGAATTTCCAGCTTTTCTGCCCTGCTTTTTCCCCGTCTTTGTGGTTTTATCTGTTTCTGGTCTTTGATGGTGACGTACTGATGGGGTTTTGGTATAGGTGTCCTTCCTGTTTGATAGTTTTCCTTCTGACAGTCAGGACCCTCAGCTGTAGGTCTGTTGGAGATTGCCTGAGGTCCACTCCAGACCCTGTTTGCCTGGTTATCAGCAGCAGAGGTTGCAGAAGATAGAATATTGCTGAACAGCGAGTGTACCTGTCTGATTCTTACTTTGGAAGCTTCCTCTCAGGGGTGTACTCCACCCTGTGAGGTGTGGGGTGTCAGACTGCCCCTAGTGGGGGATGTCTCCCAGTGAGGCTACTCAGGAGTCAGGGACCCACTTGAGCAGGCAGTCTGTCCCTTCTCAGATCTCAACCTCAGTGTTGGGAGATACACTGCTCTCTTCAAAGCTGTCAGACAGAGTCGTTCGCGTCTGCACAGGCCTCTGCTGCTTTCCCTGTTGTTTTTTTTAGCTGCGCCCTGTCCCCAGAGGTGGAGTCTACAGAGACAGGCAGGTTTCCTTGAGCTGCTGTGAGCTCCACCCAGTTGGAGCTTCCCAGTGGCTTTGTTTACCTACTTAAGCCTCAGCAATGGCGGGCGCCCCTCCACCAGCCTTGCTGCTGCCTTGCGGTTAGATCGCAGACTGCTGTGTTAGCAATGAGGGAGGCTCCGTGGGCGTGGGACCCTCCCGGCCAGGTATGGGATATATTGTCCTGGTGTGCCAGTTTGCTTAAAGCGCAATATTGGGGTGGGAGTTACCCAATTTTCCAGGTGTTGTGTGTCTCAGTTCCCCTGGCTAGGAAAAGGGATTCCCTTCCCCCTTGCGCTTCCCACGTGAGGCAATGCCTCGCCCTGCTTCAGCTCTCACTGGTCGGGCTGCAGCAGCTGACCAGCACTGATTGTCCGGCACTCCCTAGTGAGATGACCCCAGTACCTCAGTTGAAAATGCAGAAATCACCGGTCTTCTGTGTTGGTCGCGCTGGGAGTTGGAGACTGGAGCTGTTCCTATTCGGCCATCTTGCTCTGCCCCCAATAAATTTATTTTAAATTATGATAGTAAACACTGTCTTTGATTAATTCCTTAGACTGGGTTGCTAAGGAGGAAATCATTGGGTCAATGCATGCAGACACCCCTCTTAAAAAATACTCTAATGAGAGTAAACTTTTATTTGTTGTGATTTTTTAGAACATAAGAACCTTACTATAAGAAAAATAGCCAAGAGTAAGCTTGGCATATTGTCCCTTCTTTACCAGGAGTATATCACTTATGAAAATGGTGGTATGTCAAAAAGTATATTTTGCTCACTACTAGGTGTTTGCCCTTGGAAGGGGTTTGGTAATCAGGTAAACACCTATCTGGTAAGCAGCTCATAGTCAGCACCTCCTTGATGATCAGCAGGTCTAGTATATGCCATACTGCCATACCTGTATCATGTATACAGGCTAAACCAAGTATCAAAAAGTGGACATCCATCTTGCCCTTTCTACTCAACTCTAATTCTCCTGTATACAATTTTCTGCCTTTCTCCTCACCTGCCCTGTGTCCCTCTAGTCTGTCTTATCCTTGGCCTCATGATTATGTCTGGCAATGACTCTGCTTTAAAGTCTACACCCATCCCTAGTTCAGGCTCCTTTATGACATCAGAACCTCCTGTGGGACTTCTAAGGTAATTTGGGTGAAGAGAGGAAGCAGAGTCCTCTGGGGTACATCCTTCTGATTCTGAGGTCCCTTGTGTATAAACACGTGCAGAATGGTTGAAAGTACAGGCTGTGAAATAAGAAATGTCTGGATCTGAGTCCTTGCTCTGCTTTCTTGAGCAATAAGTGCTTGGTGTTGGGAGCTCATGCTGGTTGTGGTAGCTGTAGTAACAGCAGCAGCAGCAGCAATTGGGTACACTCAAACAATTGATCTTGATTGGTTTTCGAAGATAATAGGTAGTTTAGCATCTTTTTGAGAGGAACTGTAAAAGCAATTTGGTGGTGTCATATCTCAAATGTAATAAAAATAAACTAATATTCAATACAGAAGATTTGGTTTCTTTTCATTGCAGTTTCTAAGTAAAGTGAACTAATGGGAGTTCTGAAGAAATTGCTTCTGTCAAACCTTGGGATATTTATGAGGGAAACCAAGTGAATCCAATAAAGTAGAGGCAGATGGATGTACTAACAATCTAACCAACAACTTTTTTTAAGACGGAGTCTCACTGTTGTCATCCAGGCTGAAGTGTAATGGCACGATCTCGGCTCATTGCAACCTCTGCCTCCCAGGTTCCATCAATTCTCCTGCCTCAGCCTCCTGAGTAGCTGAGATTACAGGTGCCTGCCACCATGCCCGGCTATTTATATATATATATATATTTTTTTTTTTTTTTTTTTTAGTAGAGATGGGGGTTTCATCATGTTGGCCAGGCTGGTCTGGAACTCCTGACCTCAAGTGATCCACCCGCCTTGGCCTCTCAAAGTGCTGGGATTACAGGCGTGAGCCACCGTGCCCCGCCACCAGCAACTATTAAACCAGCATCACAGGAGACTTCATGGAAGACAAGAAAGGGCTACTTCCAGTTCTGTGATATGTTTTAAAGAACAGAAAGTGATTTACGGTGACTGAAAAGCTGACTTTATTCTTCTCTTTTCAGCCAGCATATGTCCCAAGGAAGCTAATCCCAATAACAATCATCAAGCAAGGTAATTTGTCTGCTCTGGAAATGTGTTGAGAGCGATCTTTAATATACTGTTAGCTAAGCTAATCAAACATGGCACAAATTGTCTCAAATTTTTTATTGATTTTTTTTTTTTTTTTTTTTTTTAGAAAAAGTTCAAAGAAAATATAATGGTCTAGTAAATTGGAAGTTAATGGATAATTTTGGCTCTTTTACCAATACACCAAGCCTTGGGCTGGTCACACTGGTCAGACAACTAAGGACAAAGCAACCATCACATGTATTACATTTTTTAAAACAAGTCAAATATGTGGAGCTTTGCCCAGGATTAAGTTGTCATACCCGAAGAAATCCCTTGATAGGATATTTTCATTAATGAAAATGAAAGCTGATTTAGTGGTCACTTTAAGGAAAGTAAAGACGTCCAGGTTTCCAGAATTATAATGGCATTTCACTTCAGTATCTGATTGTTTTTGTTTTGGCTTCTGATTTTTCAAATTATTAAAATCTATTATTTCCAGAAAGTTTATTGGTAGAAGGGACAGAGCCCTTAAAAAAATAGTTCTTCATTTTCAGAAAACACAACATCCCAAGTGTATTCTCCAAACAGAGTCAGTGTTGATATTACTCAAAGACTCTGCTTTGAGAAAATAAGTTTTCTAAACTTTTATTGCTGGGTCATCACCTCATTTTGTGCTAGTACTGATTGATTTGGGGAAAAGGAAGGCTTCAGAGAATAGAGTTAGGAAGAAAATTTTCCAGTAATTAGAAAGGAACACCTATGATAGAATAATAGCCTTTCATTAGTTAAAGGCACAGGTGTTAAGGTAGGTATGCCTTCCAACCCTTCTGTTGGCTACATAGCCAGCCCACTGAGTTGCTTTGTATTAATAAAGTTAGATCAAGGCTTTTCCAGCACAGATGACTTCACATTAGTAGCTTCTTACTGCCTTGTATTTCCCACCCCCTCACACAGTCTATTTGTATTTCAACAGTGATTCAGAATGTTACTCACAAGGATTCAACTAAATCCCCAGAAAAAGCTCCGTTGGGAGGAGTGATACTAGGTGAGTGGATCTTGAAATCTAGGCTTAGATTCAGCAAATCGGGCTATCTTTAGAGAATAGGGCTTTTCTGGAGTATTGCAGTGTGAGTAGTTCTGTTTAACTGATGTGGTTCACTTCCTTTCACTGTTTAGCATCCTGGCTGGTGTCCATTCCAGGCTAGGAGCCAAGCCATGCTATCTTTATCATGGTGTGTTAAAGAGATAGCTCTAGCACAGGTGCAGTGGGAATGATGGCACCTGTCCTACCTGCCCCACAGAGTGGACCGAACTGCTCTTTTAAAAATCATTATTATTGATAATGATCATTGTTCACCACACATCTTAAGCAGCCATTTTACAATTTTGAGTCTATGGATTGAAAGCCAGAGGATTTTAGTAGTTTGGTTAAATATGAAAAACATTCTATTTAAAATGTGTGGTGATATTTTTTCCAATGTTTTAAAGTTTGGGTTAAAATTTACTAAGCAAAATAAGTGCTACGCTTCATAGTTTGTAGTATCTGATGTGCTGAGCTTCATTTTATGTCATGATGCACTTTCTTCCCCTTACCTTATTTACGTCTATTTCCTTGCAGTCCATCTTATTATTCCAGGTCTTAATGAAACTACTGTAAAACTTCCTGCATCCCTAATGTTTGAGATTTCAGATGCACTCAAGACACAATTAGGTAAGCAGAAAAGTTTTGTATTTAAACTTTGCAATGACTGAGTACTAGCACGATATTCTTAGTAGATCCAAAGAGTCTTGCAAATGAGCTGTTTGAGGATCTAAAAGTAAAAAAGTAGAGGTAAGGAGGTTGGAGGTACTCATTATAAATAACATTCCATAAGAAAATAATTATTTTATATGTACATATTTATATAAGGTATATTTATATGTATGAAATAAGAGTGAATGTTTATGAAATTCTTCAAAATATAAATATATATGTATAATTTTCTAATAAAGTAATTCTAAATTATACTTACTATAATATTAAGGGGCGACTAGGTATTTTCAATGAGAATTGATGTGAAATTCAGATTCATTAGAATTATTATTTACTTGAGATTGATACTGCTTCCTATTTCTAGAAAGAACCGGTTATGAGTTCAGTGTTTAAAAAACCTTAAAACATAACAGTAAAAGAAAAAACGGAAAATCCACTTAAAAAGGGGCCAGGGAATAAATGTGGAGGTCACTGGGCTGAGTTGGTTGCTGCATTTGAGTATCAAATTAGGCTCTGAATTGTCTCTTAGCAGAGAATCTCAACCTTGATCAAACATCAGGAGCACCTGGAGGGCTTAACACCAAGACTGCTGCCACCCCACTCCCCCCACCCACCTCCAGAATTAGATTCAGTAGATCCAGAATTTGCATTTCTGACAAGTTTCCAGGTGACACTGACACTGCTGGTATAGGAACCACACTTTGAGAACTACCCCTCCAATGTCTCTAGAGAATGCCTTGGGCTGTTAATAAATTTGGAAGAAATAGTGCAGTAGAAATTGAACAAGCCTTAAGAATACAGAATGTATTCCCTGAGCTAGGCACTGGCTATAAACTTTAATGTTTAATAAATGATTGAATCCAGCACATTGTATGGATAAAGAAACGGAGTCCCAAGCCCCTGTTTGGCAACATTCATTCAACAAATACTATGTGTTACCCTATGTCAGAACCACAGGTTGCTGGGGGCTATGATGGTGAATTACCCAGACACGGCACCTGCTCATACTGGGACCTCAGATAAGGCACTTACTTTCTCCTCCCTTACTGGGGGCCTTACCTGTCCCCTTCTGTTGATATTTCCTCTTTTTTGGCTTTGAGAGAGAGAGAAGAAATGATAAATAAGATATAACCCGAATATTTTTTAATTCAATAAAATACCGCGAAACATGACAATAGGCTGGGGTCCTAGGTGGGCAGACCCTCTGGTCAGGCCAGGGCTTGGTGTGATCTCTCTGTTATCAAGAGCATGCATCCACTGGGAACAAGCCGTTGATGTTCCTGACAAGTAGCTGCTGGTACAGTGCGGATCCCACAAGCCAATAACTCATTTCCTTTTTCCCCCTTTTCCTCCCTGCCCTGGAGATTTACTGGGGGAAAAAAGACATCATATCTAACGAGATATCAAATGTTGATGTATTTTTCTTGTTTCCAATTTTCTTCTTTAGGGAATAGGGCTATGTAGAGATGTTTAGAAGTTTTGTCCACTTAATGTCAAGCTACTTAATTTTTTTAAAAAACCTGAAAAGAAATTGGTATCTCTTCATGTGTTTTTCAAATATCCAGACATTTAACTTTGCATAAATAGTGTTACCTGAAAGTTTAAGTTAATTTTTTTCATTTTTTGCTTGTCTGATCTGAGGCAATCCAGTTATAAGTTTGGAAAAGTTTTCAAAACTTATGGTTCAACATCTTAGTAAGATATGAAAATATTTGCCAATATATCTTTGTGATTTTGTGCAATCCTTATATTTTTATTTTAATATAGTCATATCTAGTAGTCCTAGAGTGAGTTACTTCCCAGAAAATAGATAAGTAACTCTGGACTTCATTTTCTTAATTTGTACATCAGACTTGATCACCTCCCTTTAGCTATAAAACCCTGTGACCCAACCCTACATCATGTAAATGTGATGCTGCCAGGATGCTTCCAAATTAAGTTCCCTCAGTGAATCTGTGTTTGGAAGAGTTAAAGCTCAGAACTCTTGCATTATCCTGTTCTCTGCCCAGAGACTGTATCTTTTGTAATCTCTTATTGATTGGGTCCCTAATGTGTCCATCAAAACTACAGAAAGCAGGGTTTGTGAAGGAGACAGAAAATGAGCAGGGGCGTTTCTCAGACCATTGCTGTCAGTTTTGAACCGGAAGATGTCATGGTCTATTACTCAGTGCTTAGTCTTGAGTGATGTTTCCTAATCTTTTAAAAACTGTTTTAAAGTCCTGCATGCTACCATAATACCAATTTAGCATTTTTGCTTTCTGTAAGGAATTAAAGTGAATTTTTGTCTTGTGATTTGTTTTTAGTTTTGCTTTTCTGATATGATTCACTAAAAGCCCAGAATTAAGTATGATTTTAATACAGAAAATTAAATGCAAATAGTAAAATGCAAGTAATTAAAACTATGAAAATAGTAAATATGTTTTTAAACTTGGCTTTTGAGGGAAATGCCTATCTTAAATTGAATACATGGGGCAAGATGGGGTGGTTCATGCCTGTAACCCCAGCACTTGGGGAGGCTGAAGCCAGGGAATCGTTTGAGACTTAGCAATGCAAGACAAGCATAGGTAATCTAGCAAGACCCCATCTTTAAAAAAATATTAAAATAAAAAAAATAGCCAGGCATGATGGCACATGCCTGTAGTCCTAACTACTCAGAAGGCTGAGGCAGGAGGATCACTTAAGTCTGTGAGTTTGAGGTTTCAGTGAGCTCTGATTGCACCACTGTACTCCAGCCTGGGCAACAGAGCAAGACCTGGTCTCTTAAAGTATTGATGCTAATGATAACAGATAGAACGCATAGAAAATTTAACACATGGAGAATTTCTTACTGTATTAGTCCATTTTCACACTGCAGGTAAAGACATACCTGAGAC
Organism: Rhinopithecus roxellana; assembly: GCF_007565055.1. Lineage (NCBI taxonomy): Eukaryota > Metazoa > Chordata > Mammalia > Primates > Cercopithecidae > Rhinopithecus > Rhinopithecus roxellana. Next base: position 21,474,229 of record NC_044549.1, on the reverse strand, counting down.
TGAGCAATTTACAAAGAGGTTTAATTGGACGTATAGTTTCACATGGCTGGAGAAGCCTCACATATATGATGGAAGGCAAGGAGGAGCAAGTCATGTCTTACATGGATGGCAGCAGGCAAAGAGAGCTTGTGCAGGCAAACTCCTGTTTTTAAAGCCATCAGATCTCATGAGTCTTATTCACTATCACGAGAATAGCATGGGAAAGCTCTGCCCCCATGATTCAATCACCTCCCATCAGGCCCCTCCCACAACATGTGGGAGTTCAAGATGAGATTTGGGTGGGGACACAGCCAAACCATATGACACAGTGAAGAGACTGATAGCCAGTACGTTTGAAAATGTCCAATAAATCAAAGCAGAATCCTACCCAACAAATGTACCAACTTAGTAGACCATGTTTCTTAAAAAAAACTACATATAAAATTTTTTTAATGTTTTATTGTATATGCTTCAAGCAGGCAGCATGAAGTTTTCTTATATGTATACATAGTGAAATAGTCCCTATACTCAAGCAAATTAATATCCATCCTCTTGCATAGTTACCATTTGTGTATGTGGTAAGAGTACCAAAAATCTTAATTTTCTAATATACAATATTGTAATTATAGTTCTTGTTTTCTATATTAGATTTATAGTCTTATTCATCCTATGCATCTGCAACTTTTTACCCTCTGTTCTACATTTCTCTATTTCCCCCTCTCCATCCCATCCCTCATAAAACAGTTTTATTCTCTATATATGTGACTTTTTTTAGATTCCACATGAGTGAAATCATGCAGTGTTTTTCTTTCTGTGCTTGGCTTATTTCATTTAGCATAATATCCTCCAGATTTATCCATGTTATTGCAAATGGCAGGACCTCCTTTTTTAAGGCTGAATAATACTCCAGTGTGTGTGTACCATAATTTCTTTATACATTCATCCATGAACATTTAAGTCATTTCCATACCTTGGTTGTTGTGAACAATGCTGGAGTGAATGTGGGACTACATGTATCTCTATGAGGTGCTGATTTCATTTCCTTTGGATGTATGTCCAGAAGAGAGATTGCTGAGTCAAACGGTAGTTCTATTTTTAATTTTTTGAGGAAACTTCATACCATTTTCTATAATGGCTGGACCAGTTTACATTTCTACCCCAACAGTAAACAAGAATTTTCTTTTCTCCACACCCTTGCCAACACCTATCTTTTATCGTTTTGCTTAATATCCATCCTAACGGAAGTGAGGTGATATATCAGTGTGGTCTTAATTTTGCATTTCCCTGATGATCAGTAACGTTGAGCACTTTTTTTTTCATACCTGGTAGCCATTTTTTATGTCTTCTTTAGAGAAATGTCTGTTCAGGTCCTTTGCCCATGTTTTAATTAGGTTATTTGGGGTTGAGGGTGGTTGTGTTATTTTGTTTTGCTATTTTGTGTAAGCTCCTTATATACTTTGGATCTTAACCCTTTATCAGATACATGTGGTTTGCAAATATTTTCTCTCAATGCATAGGCTGCCTTTTCATTTTGTTTATTGCCTTCTTTGCTGCACAGAAGCACTGTTTTTTGCAAAGTGTGGACATAAACAGTCCTTTATGCCATGAAGGGAGAAATAAACTTCCCTAAAGTTAATTATCACTGCAACTCAGAAAAGCTGTATTTTTGAGGTAGTAAATCCTAAAAACAACATCCTCATTCCAGCAGAGCTCATAATGGGACATCAAGAAGTATAATAGCTTGTTCTAAGAACACATGGTGTGAATAATGAGAGATATAAACAAAAAATTAGGATTACACACACATCCCTAAGGGACATACAAAGGGTTTGCCAAAGTCAAGACCTAGCCTGCCAAAAATTAAAGGAAACAACTGTGATGGAAAAAGGTACAGAAGAAATAGAGGAAAAGGAATTTCCTGGGTTTTAGGCTGTGTTCTGATTGCATTTTACTTTCCTATTGCCAAGATTGCAGTTGTGCATAAGATAGTGTGGGTGAATGCTCAGGGGCTGATATATCAAGAGTTCCCCATTCAAATACCCTCACTATCTACTAAGTTATCTGATGTCTAAAATACCATTTATAGATATACAGTATGGCCTGGTGCAGTGGCTCCCACTTGTAATCCCAGCACTTTGGGAGGCTGAGGCAGGAGGATCACTTGAGCTCAAGAGTTCAAGACCAGCCTGGCAACATAGTGAGATCCCATTTTTACAAAATAATAATAGTAATAAGCTAGGTGCTGTGGCACGTGCTTGTAATTCCAGCTACTACTAGGGAGGCAGAGGCAGGAGAATTGTTTCACTTGAGCCCAGGAGTTTGAAGTTTGAGGCTGCAGTGAGCTATTGTCATGCTACTGCACTCCAGCCTGGGTAACAGAGTGAGACCCTGCCAAAAAAAAAAAAAAAAAAAGGAAGAAGAAAAAACGATATGCCTGTAAAAGGAATTAGTAATATACAAAGAATACAAACGTCTCTTAGGAAGGGGTAGTTTGCCTTTTTTCCTTAACAGCCTGATTTTAGGCTAATGTGATTGCCAGCTAAGAACATGTTTTGAATAAAGAAATTGAGAGCATTGCCTGTGAAAGTCTAGGATCTGGATGATTAAACAAACAAATAATAAGAGATCCTAGGTCAGCCAGGGACTCACTGAGAACATGAGATATTCTTAATCAGGAAGGAGGCTTGGAAAGAGAAGAGGACACTGAAAGACAAGAGATCGTGAAAGGAAACCTTATAATTTTACATTTTAAAAAACTTCCTATGGTGCATGTTGAAAGTAATAGGAACAGAGTGCTTGAAAAATTCATGATCTGAATGTTTTTTCTGTGTTAACAATCAGAATTGTTCACACAAAAGATGTCAGGAAAATTGATAAAATTTAGACATTTTAAAAATAGAATTTATAAAATTATGCTAGATTTTTTAAAAATTCCTTTTTATGCCCTGCTAAATTAATTTGAACAATGCTATTAAATATTTTGTTGTGCAAACATGCTTTGCAACTTCAGAAACACACAATTTGTTGCAAATTATCACTTATGACACTTATTGGTGGCATTTTAAATCACTCCTGAGAATTAGCTATCTAGAAATCTGTTGTATGCCTTTATCAAGTAGAGATTGAAAACTGATTTGCTTCTATAAACATTGGGAAAAAGATGACTTTCTAATTGTCTTCGAGCTCATCAGAATTAAATAAATATTTTTGAACCCACATTAACAGAAAAGAAGAAAGTGGTCTTTATAAAAATAAAGTGAACTACAGATTATAAAATGAATGTTCAAAGAATTTTGTGTGTGACAATTAAAGGTTTCAGCAGGGAGCAATTTTGTCCCTTAGGGAATATTTAGAATTGCCTGGAGATACTTTTGGTTGGTAGAACAGTATCTGTGGAGCACAAAATATTCCAAAAGTTTGTGAGAGCACTGTTGGAATCCAATGGGTAGAAGCCAAGAATACTGTTCAACATCCTACAGTATACAGGTCAGCCACCCATACAAAAAATAATCTAGCCTCAAATATCAATAGTGCCAAAGTTGAGAAATCTAAGTTCTATATAGCCTTAGGACTCTGAAAAATCCTGTCGGATTATATAATCGGCTCAAGGTGGCATGATCAGGGTATCCCAAAGGGACATAAATTCTTTCATGCCACTAGACTGTTTCAAAATACTATGAGCAGGTAATATTATGATTCAACACGGAAAATAACTGAATAGAATTAATCCTAATTATACCCTTTCAAATGGGGAATACCATAATTGCTGGGGAACACAGCCTTAGAAATGTTACTTTTCTTTCTTTGAAAAAGAACATCCACATTTTAAAAGGAAGTTTCTCAAATAGTTACATAAAGAGGAAAACTGGAAAAAAATTATTTTATTCTTTGTACTGAATTTCCATAGAGATTAAAAGAGAAGATCTACATCAATATGAGGCTCAAATACAATTTACTGTTTAATGTTTTACCACAAATATTTTCAAATAGCTTAGTTTCCTATGTGTGTTGTTTGTGGTTTTCTAAAATCTCAATGTCATAACTTATTACATTTTTTACCATGTATAATAATGGAAATTTTCTATAGATGAATTTTTTAAAATTGTGAGTACTTGAATGTAAAATTCCAGGAAGCATTTGCAATGCAACCTATGCCTTCCAGAAATTCTATTTATCAATCAGATGACTTGAGATGTATCCAAGTATTGGGTTGTGAATTTTTTTCCTTCATGTCAATGACAATTTAGATCTTAAAGAATTATCTAGGGTTAATAAGAAAGAATTTTGAAGACATATTAGTTCCTGCTAGAGACACACAATAAAGTTGTTGACTGGCTGGTGGGGAAGGGAGTGCAAGATTAGATTTTTAGTCTGCTACTTGATTATGCATTGAGGGATGTATTTTTGGACACTGCAAATGAGGTAAATTGTTTGTTCTTTGACTTTTTAGCTAAGAATGAAACCTTGGCATTACCTGCCAAATCTAAAACACCAGAAGTTGAAAAAATCTCAGCACGATCCACGACAGGTAATGAGATTGCTATGTTGTTGACCTTGAGAAAAGAAAAAAATGCTTTTTTTTCAAATACTAATCTGCAGCCTTTTTTTCAGTAAAGAGCCAGTAGGAAATTCATTTTGATCATAAATGCAAAACAGTAGGAGATTCCATGTCTCTAACGTTTGGGAAAACAACAGCTGCAAAATGAGCTATTGAATCACATAACTGATAAGTAATACAGAAGCTGTATTTTTTACTCTAAATGAAAATTATTAGTTAAACACTGAAATATTTTTATATTAAAACATCATACCACAAGTTTGGTGCTGTCCTTGTGTATGATGACGTGAGACCATTTTTCATTTCTACTTTCTACTTTCACAAGGGGTCAGTGTAGCAAAATGCCATATATTCTTCACAAATCCGTAGCTTAATATCTGTGAAAATACTTGAATCATTAGAAACAAATGTCTCTGGAACTTTAGCAATCCTAGTGTAGAGAATATAGAATAGTTCAGTAACAACCCTTTAAAGAATTAATGCAGTAAGTGTTTTCTCCATAGTTTATCACCATTACTAACATTAAGCATTTCTTCTATGAAAGAACTACTCAAGTCCAGTCTGGCGGGGCGGCGGGGGGGTGGGGGGACATTAATCTTTGAGCTAGAGTTTTTTCCAGAGTAGTACCACCTTATCCAGGACTTGACGAAACAGACATCTGGCAAGAATTCCCCACAATCTATATTTAGCAGAGTAACTCCAATCTGAAGTGAATTTTTCAGTCCACAAAATCCTATAACTTGAAATATTGATGATATACCTTTTACTAAACTTTTGGATTCATAAGTGGTCCAGAGAAGATAAAAGTTGTTGTGGCAGTGAAATAACTTCACGAAATCCACTGAAGTAGGAATATGTCTGAGAGAGCAAGATGAATATGGTCCTTTTCTAAAGAAGACAGATGGACCTTTCATCCCCACCTTCACGGGATTTGGAGCAGAGGTAGCTCCTGGAGTGACCCATTTGGATGAAATTCCTAGATGGTTTCTGACTTCAGTATATGTGATCAATATCCAGAAAAGCATAGGCATGGCCCAGTGGGTGACTCCCAGTCCCTTTCTCCCTCAAAGATTCTGCCCACTTTCCCCAATTATACTTTTTTCTCTTGGCAGCATTTCTGATGGGAGAGTCTACATTTTTTTAGTCCTCTGCCAAACCCTCCTCAGAGTTTTCCACTTCAGAAACACTTAGGAAAACACCACAACTTATTACTCAGGGTTATTGTGTTTATTTTGTGTTCTTGCCCTGCAACATTCTGGGGGTTTCTGGCTCTCGATTCATTTCAGATCCCAGTGATCTTAGTTCTTATTTCTCCAAAACTATTTAATTGAGCTTTTTATTACCTTTAATCTAGCATTTGGGACAAACCTGTGGCTGAGGATTTAAATTCTGATCATAATTTCAATTCATTTTCAAGCTTTGCATGTTCATTGGAGTGTAAGAGTGAAGTCTTGTAATATGATAGCTCTAAGTAAGACTTTTAGCCCCAAGTCATCCTATTATTTGCCCATTTATTCATTTAATAAACTATTATCTTGATTATCCTTCAGATTCTTCAATAAATGATTTAAAAAATAATAAACTATTATCATGTGCTTGTTTACTATACCCCAGGTATTCTGCTAAGCCCTGGAGATAAAGAAAAAGGCAGATTTAAAATTGTGATTAAGCTTGTAAGTGCTTCAATGAAAGTCAGGTCAGAGTGCTTTTTTGGATAGAAAGCAAACCCAGAAAGGACCAGTTGGAGAGGAGTGTCAGCTCAGGCACTTGAGACAAGCCAAGGAGCTCTTTACATAGTAACACAAAAAGAAATGGGCTGTACAAATATCAGTTTCTTATTCTGAAAGGCAACAAAATGTGTCTCCTGGTCTTTGGTTGCTTCCCTTTATCTTAATTTGTAAAGTTGTGTTTTTACCTTTCAGAGACTCCTGAAACAGTTCCAAGAACCACTAAACCCACTACATCTGGTGCATTAGATGTTTCAGAAACAACACTGGGTAATTCTAAGAACTTTTTTTTTTTTTCTTAAAAAAAAAAAAAAAAAAAAAAAAAAGAAGTAACAAGAAAATAACTCCCTGGACTCACAGGAAAGAAACCTGATGCCTTAACTTCTCTCTCCCTCCCCACTTTCTCCTTTTCCTTCCTTCCTGGCAGTGGTTAACCTTCCTATTTCTTGGACAGATTCCACTAAAGAGTTAACCACATGGCTGATCCTGGTGACTGACCTTCTGGGCAAATCTGGATGCTAATTGCTAACTGAATGCCCTTTTTAACCAGTCTCTGGGTTATATAGACAGAATACCAACCTTTTAACCCCCAAATCTTGGGGGAGAATGAAGGAAACCTGGAAGTCTTGATTCTGTGCTTTCTGCTTAAATTGGCTTTGGGAAGTCTTGTGCATACTAAATTTGGGGTGAAACCCCAAAAGTGTCATGCTTTTAAATAAGAATTTCATGCCACCCATGTTTGATGTTTCTTAGCCCAAGAGAATCTAACTTGCTTTGTTGTTCTCTTTCCCCTGAAGAAAAGCAGCAGCATGTGTTTTGTTCTGTAATTTGATGTTGATCTTCTCTGCCACACCACTGCCTTTTGAATGTATACCTTCACATTTTGACAGCTATGTAACTTTTCCACAGAAAGTTGTAATTTCCATTAAAGGTATTGGCTGCTCTGTGTGCAAGAGTCTGTTACAAAGTTTGCTGTGCATGATCATGGTTGAGCCACAACATCAAAACCCAAGTCTAGGAGTTGCTAACTGCACTCTTTTTGTATTGTAGTTGTCAGCAAAAGGACCCCGGAAACATTGCAAACTATTGTAATACCTCAGTTTGAATTGCCACTGAGCACTCTAGGTAAAAATTGATAAATACTGCAGCTTTATTATTACCTTGGATATTGTATGCATGCTTCAAAGAAATCCTGTGAATTAATTACGCTAATGTATACCCAATCCCTTAAAGGTGACACAGTCTTCAAGTTTAGGATCCCAAAGAGGCTCTCCCTATGACGAATCATTCTGGTTGGGTTGTTTTTCTTTTAAGTGATCATATTTTAATATTATGTGTGATTCTTTTAATTCAGAATCAGTATGTCACTGAACAAATTGATAATTTCTGTATTTTTTGTAAATGTTTTTACTCTCATCACTCTTAACAGAGAAGATATATTTATGATATTTCTGCAGACTGCTTCTTAGAATTCTTAGAATTTTTCTGAGTGAAGTATGAAAAAAAATGAGAGTGGGGTGCAGTGGCTCATGCCTGTAATCCCAACACTTTGGGAGGCTGAGATGGGTGGATTGCCTGAGGTCAGTAGTTGGAGACCACCCTGGCCAACATGGTGAAACCCTGTCTCTACTAAAAATACAAAAATTAGCCTGGCATGGTGGCACGCACCTGTAATCCCAGCTACTCAGGAGGCTGAGACAGGAGAATCGCTTGAACCCGGGAGGTGGAGGCTGCAGTGAGCCAAGATCATGCCATGCACTGCAACCTGGGTGACAGAGCGAGACTCCATCTCAAAAAAAAAAAAAAAAAAAAAAAGATGAGGGAGGAGCTTACATATAAAGCCACGTAGTTACCGAAATTCTATTTTTAAAAGCTTTCAAATGGACATTTTCTAGTTCAGATGTGTTGGCTTGATTTAAATTTAAATGAAATATTTTTAAGAACACACATAAACATCGCTGAAGAAATCAGGAAACTGGTTTAATAAGGGTGGAAAAAATATTCCAAATACAGTAGCTTAAATTTAGTCACTTAACTATAAAAAATTGAAAAAGAAATTTTGTTACATTATTCAACATTGAAACAGAGATGTAAGAAATACTACTAATGGTCTCTTAACATGATTTGCCTTTTCGTGTTTGCTTTTGTTTTTCAAGCTTAACATTTTAAAAATCTTTGTTACTTGCACCTCAAGTCATCTAACTTTCCTTATGTGTTTCATTACAGCTCCAAAAAGGCTTCCAGAATTTTCCGAGGCAAAAACACCCTTCCCTTTTGAGAAACCTGGGGGCACATTGGGTAATAAGGGTACCTTAAATTAAATATTAAGGCTGTGGGTGGTGATTGCTTAATTCTGCAGGACACATTTACTGCATCTTATTTCTGCAAACCCCACGAACTGATAGGCAAACAAGTAGTTGATTTGATTTTTTTTAAATGAATCTATTTGTTTGGATTTTCAACAAATTCAGTAAAATCCATCAGTCTTAATTCCACATAATCCACTTAGCTTTTTGTCCTTAAAAATGTTGACAGTCTGCACCAAACTCTGGTCTCTCTCTGACCACTAATTAAATGTTCTCTGGATGGATAAGTACTGATTTCTTACTGATATATAATGACTTTTTATTGTATTAGTATATTGTAGGCTTCTGGTAGCCACTTAACCATACCAGCAACCTATTTCTGTCTTGTTCTCCTCAAAAAAAAAAAAAAAAAAAAAAAAAAATCTTCAGCAAATTCCATTTCTTTTCAATATAGCTTCAACTGAAAAGCCATGGATTGTACCTACAGCTAAAACATCAGAAGATTCCAAAGTTCTGCAGCCTCAAACTGGTAATTAAATCCTTTTCTTAAAAAATCGATTATAAGAAGGAATATTGAGTAACTTACTGTTTTTATTTTTATGGGTTCCTTAATTGATTATCAGTGTGCTTTGTAATAAATGGAAAACCTATAATACTTTTGTTGATACTGAGATGAATCTCATTTTTCCCCATTACAAAAGCAAAACGGTTTTGAACGTTTTAAACATACTTGTTCTAATTTCTGGATATAATATCTTAGAAATGGGGCCAGAACATGAACTATGAACTGGCTCATTAATAAAGATCTCTTTAGTGACATGAAAGCAGTACCAAAATAAGAAGCATCAGCGGGGGTCTGATTTAACAATATGAGTTTCATATTCTCTTGCAGGGAATATTTGCTGCTTTTGGGCAAAATAAATAAACATTTAAGAGCTTACTATGTGAAGATAGTATACTAAGTTCTAAAATCTGTAAGTACAGCATGATGCGTAAGAGAGACCACAGGTCCTTGCGGTTAATAATAGACCTTGGTTCCAGGCCTCACTCTCCTAATAACCATGTGATGGCTACTTTTCTCTACTTTCGGAAGGCATTGATTTCCTCTTTTGCAAACTGTAGCAATTGGCTTTATTTTTCCTGTTGAGAATTCTTGTGTTCCACCGCTAAAATTGATTGAGATACGTTTCTTTTACAAAAAAATATTTTTCTCTTTTAAAAAATTCTGTACATCTTTTGATGCCTAGCAGTCAACTAAAGAGTGTATTCAGCATATAAGAATTATAAGAAGACCTCAGAAACCATCCTTTATGATTACTTCCATGATTTTTGGTTTTTTTGTATTTTAATTTTTGTTTGCTTGTATGTATATTAATTTTTGAAAATCTTCTAGTTGTTTTGACTTTATTTGGGGTACATATCATATAGTGTATAATGAAGTTGGGTGTTTCATATAATGAACTTAAATGCAGCAGCATTTTGTGGTGTTCTCCAGAGTCCAGCAGAGGACTGGGTTTGAGAAAGGATGAGCATGAGCCCTCATAGATCTTGGTGAAATTATCCTTTCTCTAGTATGTGTAATGGGCTCAGATATTAGTAAAAGATAGAAGATGAGGTCAAATTAAGGGACTGTGTCTATTATAGTCGCCCCTAGTTTCGTTAAGTGAGAACACACTTGAAAGTTGGCCGTGGTTGTTCACTTATCCAGAGAATCCTCAAGCTGTATCTAAGTCTTGGTTTTCCTAGTCACTGACTTTAAAATTCTAGTGCAATTAACTAAGGTGGGTGCCAAACCCCTTTAGGAATCCGGGTCACCTGGTTCTAAAATCTAGGTTTTGAGTTGAAGTTCATACTGAGCCTCTGGTTCCATCACCCAGGTGCAGCTGCATTGTAATTATGATGCAACAACTAGTCTAGGGGCGTATGTGATGGTTTAACCTGCTGCACTGTGACAGCCCTGGCTGTGACTCCCACATCCCTCAAGAGCACCTGAGCCAAGTGCCTTTGGGGATTTTGGGACTAGATAAACTTTTAGATCCTTTTCATCTTTTAGCTTTTGGGTTAGAACATGGGGAACATGGGGTTCTTTTGGGTTTAAGCAACATCTAGTGTTTGGTTTCTATGAATATTCAAGAGCAAACTAACCAAAACATCAAGGAAACCATTTTTGAGACTTTAATGCCTGGCATATGAATTATATAGAAAGACTTGAGTTGAACCAAGCATTGGGGAGTGGGGAGAATATGTTGGGATGTGAAGGTTGCAGAGTTACAATGAGACGAAAATAGATGATATAGGAAATGCCAATAAAGGAAAGGTTTCTTTTGCCTTTCATTAAAAAAAGGCATATTCTGGTTTTGCCCTGATGATGGAGTATGAGCAGCGGCTAATGCAGCAGGAAACTGACTCTTTATTCAGCTGCTTCACTACTGCCAGGGCAACCTTCGGTTGCCAGCGAAATTCCAACTGAGAACTCCCAACCTCTCTAGACAAAGAATTGAGACTTGTCATAAACTGTAATAACAGTACAGCATGTGATTGCACATATTAACATTAGCCCTAGAAACTTCCCATCCTGCCTTATAACAGTTAATTTTTATGTCTTTGCTACTTAGCATGATCCTCAGTCCAACAGCATTTGGCATCACCCAGGAACTTGTTGAAAAGGCAGAACCTGGGCTCCACTCTAGATCTATTGAAACAAGATCTGCTTTCCAACAAGATGCCCAGGCGATATGAACATTAAAATTTTTGTTTTTGTTTTTTGAGATGGAGTTTGCTCTTGTCGCCCAGGCTGGAGTGCAATGATGCGATCTCGGCTCACTGCAACATTTGCCTCCTGGGTTCAAATGATTCTCCTGCCTCAGCCCCCTGAGTAGCTGAGATTACAGGCACCTGCCACCATGCCTGGCTAATTTTTGTATTGAACATTAAAGTTTGAGAAGCACTACCTTATCAATGTAGTCTATAATGTTTTTACATGGTGCTGGTAAGAATCATTGGGTGTAGTCAGTTATAGCACCATGGACCTCAAATCGATACAAGATCGATTTTTCAAAGTGGGTAGTTAAGTATCTCTTGTTTCTGCTAATGTGCAACACTTCCATTTCTAGTGTGAGTGTTCTGTGGCATCTTCCTAACTTATGTTAACTTTCAAATTAAAATTTTATAACGCATGTATTATCTGTGATTTAAAGAGTGGTATATTTATACAGGCCTTTTATTTCAGCCTTTGTTTCTTTTGATTTTGTGCAAATTTACATGTGTACTAACGTTCTATTTCCCATTTAGTTTCAACATACATAATAGGTATTTTATTTTCCAATTACTCACACAGCTTCCTAAAGCAACTATTTTGAGAACTGAGAAAAGAGACAGGTAGAGATAGTGTTTAAATGGTGGTCCACAAGACCCTGAATCCCATTTTTAGTTGCAATATCTTTTGAAGGAACATTGTATAGGTTGGTGCAAACATAATTGCGGTTTTTGCCATCACTTCTAATGGTTTTGCCATTACTTTTAATGGCAAAAACCACAATTACATTTGTACCAACCTAGTATTTTTAGCTGATATTAATGACATTATCACAGCCAAATGAGCACATTCTGTTTTCTCTGTTGGCGTATGATGCATCTATATTTACTCTATCAGTTCCTTTCAGCCAAAGACCAGCAGAACACACTTGTAGTTGAACAAATTTATGTCTATTTACTTATTACAATGATGGAGAACACAGACCATGATAAACTGGGGGAATCTCTTAGAAGGTAGAAAAGACTTATTGTAAGAGTTTGTCTTGTGTTAAATGATGGAGGGAAGGGTCCAAGGCAGTAAAACTTTGCTCTGAACTGGATGCATTCAGAAAGTGGGAGTAATTCTGTGATTGAATGTCTTCATAATTCTTAATTAGAAGGCAAGACCAGCAGAGGGAAGCTAAAGCTGTGACTGGTTGAGAAGCCACATCTACTCGTATTAGCTAGAAGGCGGGGAGGGTAATGTTTGTGCTTTGAGTGATGTTCATGTTTTTGTCTGTGTGCCACATAATTACAGACTGGTCTTGTTTTTGTCTTGATCCATCAGGATCACAGAGTGGTCTTGTCTGATACTGGTGTCCTTTGGAATTGTTGATGTTCAACAGGAGAAACAACACAGCCTACCTGTGGGTACTCCTGGATGCCAGGGGCTGCTTTTCTCTTTATCAACCGTTAAATGAGATTTATCATACTTTTTGTAAAGTTTATTTTGGTTTACTGTTTTCTGGATTCGTTTTCAACATATTCTGTGTCAGAAAATCAGAATATGTGTACTCAAAAAGATTTCTGTACCATTCTTGAATATAAAGACTCTAGGAAAATTCTCACTTGCACACTGAATATTGAAATTCCTGGGTCATTTCAATAGTTTTTGGCAACCCAGGGACAGAATATTTGAAGTCTGGAATATCCCAGGAAATCTGAGATGTGTAGTCATCAAATATATTCTTCCTGCTTTCAGTCTATGTGTCCTGATCTGTCATTAGTGCTGCATTTTGTGATTTCATTATTTGGAATTGTATTTTGCATTAAACCTTCTATAAAGTACGTTGAAGTGAAATTGATTCATTTTGATTCCCTTGGCAAATCTCACTTTCCTTAAAATATATAAAGGTAATCATGAAAATCTTCTCTAATTATGTATCATAATATAAAATTATTTATAAATTTCGTATCTAAAGGAAGTTGGCCACACTTTAGAATTTAGCTGCTTGTGACAGTATTTCACGAAAAGTTAGTCTTTCTGATGATGCAATAAAATTGGTTTCATGTTTTATTGGAAAGTAGCCAGTTAACTATAATCTCAGTGCTGTTAAGGAGCAAGCTCAAGAAAAGTTCTCAGTATCTTCCATTCAGATGAATTGTGCGTGTGCATGTATGTGCACCTGCTTGTTGGATCATTTCTCTACTGGAATACAATAATTTGTGTTTGCATAGCAATTTTCTTCTAGGAGATTCAAGGGGCTATTATCTACCATCATATTGAGGCTTCCAAAGTCCCTAGAAACTGGCAGAATTATTGTCTTTTATCTTAAAGTGATACAAGAGGAACTTAACTCTGAATGGGTTAGAGGGGGAAAAATTAGGCTCATTCATTTCTTTCCTAATCTTTTATTCAAGAAACCACTCCAAGTTAAAAGTAAAGCAATGACCTATAGCTTGCTCTGAAAATTTGAAAACAGCTTTTACAACTGAGGAAATTAAATATTACTGGGGCCATGTGCCTTCCAGATATGGTGTATAAGAAACATCACATGATCTGCGAGAGGCCAGCCAGTCCCTGAAGCTTATTCTCATTGTGAATGTGATCGCAAATGTGAGCTCTAAGGTGAGATAGAGCTAGGTTAATAACCAGCTCAACTCCCAGTTAAATAACTTGTTCCATCTATAAAATGGAAATGAGGTATAAATTTTTCACCAGGTGGTTACATCTTAGAAATAATGTATAAGTTACTTAATATAATGCAAAATATATAAAGGGGTGCCTTGTTTTCATTTTCTTAATACAATGAAATGTTGCATTGGCTGCCACCCCTTCACATTATACTGTTTATCCCAACTTCCTGAATTGCTATATATAATCAATAATAGCAATTCTGCTTTTAAATTATTTAATAAAAGATAAAGGAGGAGTAGAGAAGAAAAAAAACTCCAAGCTCATATATATACAATCATACCAAATGATCTATGGGTCTTCATTTCACTTGTAAAAAAAAAGTTCGAGAATGGAAAAGACATGCAGTATTTACTCAGAGGTCGTGCCACCCCTTGGGAATAGCCTAATGACCTCTTACCCCTGTGGCAAGGATGGTAAATCATATTACATAGTCTCTCTCTTCAGTTACGGTGGCAGCATGAATCACTCCATAAACTGGGCTCTGAGGTCCTTCTTGGATCAATGAGCAAAATAATGCCACTATCAACTTGCTGTGTTTCTGGGGTACCAGGGAAGGAGAAGCAGCACAAATGCCATGTATTTATCATCCCACAGATGGGCGTGTGCATGACTTCTAAAGACTTAATATGGGTTGGGGAGTTACGTGGAAATGAGCTTTTTGTTTCTAGTTTGATAATGCCATGACTGTTAAGCCTCCTTAATTTACTTAATCATAACCTTAAAAGACCATCGAGTACCAGGAGAGTTTCAAAAGCAAATAAAGACAATGGTTGCAAACCCATTAATTTGAAGTGTTTATTTTCATCCTTAGGAAATCCTCCTGCCTGTTCTCCCAAGTGTCCAGAAAAACCAAATGTTGCTCCAGCTTTACTGTTACTTGTTACTAAGCTGCTGCTGCTTCTGGTATAATTTCCTCTTGAACCATATACAGTTATCTTGCAGAGAGTTTCTTTGACGGAGAGAACCAAGCATGGTCAGCTTCAGTTTTACCATCAGATTTTTCTTTGGGAGCTTCCTTTAGGAGGTCACCACTAATTATTTTCAGTGTTAAATTCTTACGGTACTTTGTAGAACTAGAGTAAATTGAATATGTATTGAGCCCTATGTATCATTTCAAGGCTTGAAAGCTGCAGCCATCAGCATGCCCAAGGAGTAGTAGAATGGTTAGAAAGTTTTGGCAGCAGGCGATTTGTTAAGAGTGGTTAAAAAGAAGTAAACACATAAGGATATGCTCATTTATCATCTGTCTGCCCTGTAAGGTGTTGATTAGCACAGATCTGGCCCACCCAACTGGATTGAGCTCAAAAGAGGAGAAAACGAAGGAGTGGATAGTGGTGTTGATGGTTTGAGAACAGGAAAACAGATTTCAGGTATAGCAGATGGTTTGTAGATTCACTGTGGCTTTGAAGAGATTTATATCTTCAGCCTTTAATTTTATTTCATGAACATTTTAATGAATATTTTCTTGCAGGCAATATTTTCACAAATTTCAGGGCCAACTAGAAAGGTATTTTGTTTTTCCACTAACTGAAGAAAGCATTATCAATGTATTTAAGTGGTACTGAGAACTCTGTGTGTGGTATTGTTTTTCTTCTCTAGCTACTTGCTGTATTTTCTCATTGCTCCTTCATATATTTTTTAGAATTCCATTTCCATGACAGGCTATGTCTACACAAGATGCCAGGTATTTGTGTAGTAGAGGAAGAGATTTGTATGCACACACTTGCACATCATAACATAATTAAAGGACATGTTTTCATTTATTCTCCAAACTAAGCCAGAAAGTTATCCTTACTAAGAGCTTAAGCTACCCAACCATCAAACTCACTGTTATTATTTATTGTTATGGACATTTTGCAGATTAATTCTGCTGAGTATCCACCATGCATCAGTTTCTGGATTAAGTAAGTCTTGATGAGCATAATGAGCATGACAGATACAATTTCTCCATTAGTGAGGTCTTTTGTCTAAGAGTTAATGTTAAAAAGGAAGTTTTCACATAGTTACTAATATTCAGAGAATTTGAGTAAGATAAAGTCTTGATCATTTGAAATGGCTTGTGTTTTCCAGAGCAATATCAGGGCATTTTTACTGGGGACTTTTCATCTAGTCCGTTTTTCAAAGTAAAACTAAAATGTATTATCAACAAAACATAATTTAGGACTGGGCACAGTGGCTCATGCCTGTAATCCCAGCACTTGGGGAGGCCAAGGTGGGTGGATCATGAGGCCAGGAGTTGGAGACCAACCTGGCCAACATGGTGAAACCCTGTATCTACTGAAAATACAAAAAATTAGCCAGGCGTGGTGGCACACACATGTAATCGCAGCTACTCAGGAGGCTGAGGCAGGAGAATCGCTTGAACCTGGGAGGCGGAGGTTACAGTGAGCTGAGATCGTGCCATTTCACTCTAGCCTGGGTGACAGAGCAAAACTCCATCTTGAGAAAAAATAAAATAAAAACCTAATTTAAGAAAGTAGTTTTAAGAAGGTATAGAGCAAATGGTAGTGCATGTTATTTCATATTATTTTTTCCTCTGGAAAATCTGAAAGTAAAACTTAGTTATCATGATTGTAAGTCATTACTATTTTTTGAAATAAACTAATATTGCCTTTTATAACCTGTGAATTGAATTATCTATTTTATTTGTTACATTAGATTTAACCTACAACTTTTGGTCCCATGTATGTTCTGTGAATGCAAAATCAGGAATACTGCTTAATGTCATATAGCTGTAGCATTTCACCCACTACCGTAAGCATAGTGATAGAAGTTTACCTCTAAGCAATAATGCATGACAATTTACAGGCTACCGTACAGAAAGGTTCACCCTTAACACCTGACTACTTATCAATTTTATAGCTAGTGTAGCTTTTAGAAACCAGGCCTAACAATTTCATGAATTTTTCTCTGGTATAGGCATGTATATAGAAGGGTTTTATAAAGATATCAAGAGCTGTTGATTTTTAGAGAGCTTTTCAAAGAACTCTATTTCAACACTGTACTCTCCCCCGGCATCTCTTTACTTTTTTGTTGTTATTGAGATGGATTTGCTGTCATGCAGGCTGGAGTGCAGTGGCGTGATCTTGGCTCACTGCAGCCTCTGCCTCCCAGGTTCAAGATATTCTCAAGATATCCTGAGTAGCTGGGACCACAGGTACCGGCCACCCCAAGCCTGGCTAATTTTTGTATTTTTTTTTTAAGTGGAGACAGGGTTTCACTCTCCTGGCCAGGCTGGTCTCGAACTCCTGACCTCAAGAGATTCACCCGCCTTGGCCTCCCAAAGTGTTTGGATTACAGACATGAGCCACCATGCCCAGGCAATCTCTTTACTTCTGAATCAAAAGATCTTGTTTAACTCGTAAATGAAACGAGGTGTGGTGTGCTGCTTAGAGCTGACGAAACAACACAAAACTTTTAGTGGCACATGTGCCTTTTTAGCACTCTTTTTCTTTCCTACTCTTGGAAACTACAGAAATAGAAATATTAAAAACAAAGTATGCTGGCAAATGTCTTATTTTTGTCTTAAGTGTATTTGATAAAATGTTTAGAAGTTAAGGGATCCCTGAAAATTGGGAACTTCCCCATTTGAGCCACAATTGCCAGAGGATGATGGAAGAAGGGCTTCTTTCCCCAGTAAGTGCCTTATGGGAATAACGAGGGGAGATGGATGCCTGGCTTGGAGTCTCCTGATTAAAAAGAAATTGTAAATATGAAAAATAAGTTTAAAAAATTGAGTAAATATCATAAATACAAACTGTAGGAAAATTGGTCCAATGTCACTAGATGGAAGGGAGCTTTAGGAGTTAGGATAACAAAGACAGTCATAACATTTTTCAAAAGCAACAATAGAAATAAATAAGCCATTAACTCATATTTTCTTACCTAGTGTGAGAGGATTAAATACAAGTTGGCAAAGTTTTTATTATTTTGTAGGCGATAGAGCTGGTCTTGCTAGATCCATGACTTGAAATTGGCTGAAAAGTAAGCATGTCAGAAATTACTGGCACTTTTGATCTTTAAAAAACTTAGTCATTCGTATCTGACCTTTTAAAATTACAACAAGGCTAAAGAAAACTTGACATTACAGTATAATAGATGCATTCTCAGAATGTGTGCATATTTTTAACTCACAATATTCTTGCTATTTTTGAGGATTTTGTGAAACAGTAGATTCATCTTCACACATTGCAATGTTTCCTGCCTCTTTAGTATGTAGTACAATATAAATGCTGTCTACTTTCAGAGGATGTCACATGGTCTGATATTATCTTTCTTACAGCTTCAACCAGCAATGGTTCAAAATCATTAAATTACCAATGAATTACAAGTGACCCCAATGACTACATCTTCCTGTGAACTCCCTTTTTCTTGATTTCTGTGCTGCCATTTTGAATGAACAAGAAAAGCAACATCTACCTCATAATAATCCATGCGTTCTCTATATTCCTCGTGACCATAGTAACAGCTCTTTGTATGTGAAAGAGAACACTTTGTTATGCTGTTTTTGCTTGCAGGTTCAACTCTTATGTGAACATGAAAATTATCCCCATATTAAAATAATTCAATCTTTATGTTTAAGCTCATCCTACTTTCCCTCATATAGAATAGAAAATTTATCTTTAAATGCACCCAAACTCAAGAAAGGCTCATGGCTCCATGGAGAAGTACAGAAAGCTGCCTGTAGGTAACATGTCAGGAGGGGATGGTGCCAAAAGAGAATCCTGGTTTTAGCTCTGCTGTTCCTGGTCCTGCTGAAGGAGAGGAAAATACACTGGATAGGACAATTTCAGCATGTGATCACTGGCAGATGTCTTCATGCTATAAACCTCAACTTCATTATCTAGAAAATGGAGATAACCTCTCATTATCTATAAAGTAGGGCTACTGCCTACCTCATCTCTTTCTCAGGGATGTTAAGAGGGTTCAATAAGTTGATGTATGAGAAAGTCTGCAAACTATGAAGTGCTATCCAAACATAAGATATTATAACAGTAACTTTTACTAAGCTTAACAGTAACTTTTACTAAACTTTTACTATTGCTTAGTCTAGAAAGACTTTGGGCAAATCACCTCAATGGGACTGCTGTTTCCTTCTTTAGAAATCTCTCCCCAAACTGCCATCTGACTTTATTTATGTTTATACTCTTTGCAGCTCTTTGATTTACAGCTGGCACTGCATGATTATAAATATATAGTACTATGTTCTCATCACCCTGGAGGCCAGCATCAGGCCAGCTCACTATATAAAATCCTGCAAGACGAGTTTCGGTAATTGCTTACATGTTAGTGACAAGGCTGGCAGCCTGGAGCCAAAATGCACCAGCGCCTACATAAAACTGTCCTTCAACCAGCATTACAACATGTCATGCAATCTTTCTAAATTAATCAAATTTAACCAAAATTAACCTCTCTTGTTTTGTCTTTTTTTTTTTTTTTTTTTAAAGCAACTTACGATGTTTTCTCAAGCCCTACAACATCAGATGAGCCTGAGATATCAGAGTCCTACACAGGTATACCTGGCCTCTCAATTCTGTCTTTGGATCCCAGGTGTTCCAACACTTGGTGGTTCTTCCTTTAGTTTTTCGCAGAGTGGAAAACTGTGCCCTCTGGAGATCTGCATGGGAGAAATTTCCACCTGTGTCAGGGGGATGTGTTTTACCCACTCCTCCCGTAGAGTGATTCGTTCTTTACATTTCTCAGTAAATAAGCTCTGTCACATAAGGGAGATGCAGAGAGATTTGGTTGCCACTGAGGAAAAGTAAGATAATAGCTTATCACTGTATGGTTCAGAATCATCATAAAAAGGTCTTTGAGTTGATAGAGGGTTTTGTCTAGAGCAGTAGTTCTCAAATGGGGGGTAATTTTCTACTCCCATCCCTTCCCCAGCATATTTGCTAATGTTGAGACATTTTTGGTTGTCACAACTTGGGGAAGCACTACTAGCATCTAGTGGGTAGAGATCGGGGGTGCTGCTGAACCCCTGCAGTACATGGGGTAGCCTCCCACAGCACAGATTATTTGACCCTAATTGTCAATAGTGCTAGCGTGAGAAATCTTGCTGTAGATCAGTCACGTAATTCGTTTGACTGTAGCAGTTCAATTGGGTCTAATATTAGGCATTAATATTACTGACCCATCTATAGTGAGTTACCTCAGTCCGACAGCTCCTTTCAGCAAATGTTTATCAAACACCTACTAAACTAGGCACTGTAGGAGATTCAAAGGGAGTAAGACTGGTTTCTGCCAGGTATAGATATATGACTAATATTTTTTGTATGTATAACATTATTTGTGTCATGGTAAATAAAGATGAATAATTTTAAAGAGCAGAAAATGAAACGATGAAATAGAATGTCAGCAGTGGGTTCAGTTAGCATTTATGAAACGAAATGGAGGAAACCAGAAAAACCCATTGAAAACCAGTTGAATGTATAAAACAGTTTAATCATGGTTTCTAATATTTAAAGTGTGTATGTTTTTTAAAGTGAGCTCATCTTCAACTCCTAATGTATCACTAGTTTTAAAATGTGGGCCAGCAATCCCTCAAGTATTCTTGATATTTTCCCTCATATGAGGCATAATTTATTACTCACGAATTTGTATTTTATTCCTGGGGCCTTCTACTGCTTTTATAAATGTTGACATTTATTCCAACAGCAACAAGTGATCGTATTCTGGATTCTGTCCCACCTAAAACTTCTAGAACTCTTGAACAGCCAAGGGCAACACTGGGTAATGTTTTTAACTGAAAAATCATGCTTTATTTTCCATCAAAAAAATTCATGTGAATGCCTTTCTTCCAAATGACCATTTCATTCCATCACATCTAATCATTTGTCTATCCTATTTCTTAATATACACATCTCTATATTTTTAAATACAGTCATCTTTTATGTTCCATTTAGGGCTCTATTTTGTTTTTTTGAGCTGTAATAGATAATATTTTCCCTATCCTTTTAGTTGTGAAAGCTTTGAAAACTGCATGGACGTCGTCACCTGCACCATCTCACCTCACATGTTTGTGGCCTGTGTCACTTTACTTCCATGCATCAAGTCTGCCTGAAGTCACCTACTGAACAAACATCATTCCAGCCTTTTCCCTACTTTCAATCAGAATTGTATTCACTAGCTTTCAAGACTACATGCATTTTTCATCTTTAATCATGTACTTGTGGCATGTGCTTTATACCGTCTAAAAGCATGTTAAAATTCTTCAAATACCTCATTTTAACTGGGATTATTTGATGGGATGGGGTGTTTGTGCTTTCAGCTCCAAGAGAAACACCATTTGTTCCTCAAAAACTGGAAATCTTGACCAGTCCAGCAATGCAGCCTACAACAGCTGGTAACTAGTGACATTTATGTAGTTATATGCATTGACGAAACAGGTAATGTGACAAGTCATGTTGGTCATTTCAGAATTTTGTTTTTCTTTTGTTTGTTTTTGCTAAATATTTCCCTCCAGTCTCTACCATGAAATTCTTCAGAGAATCTGACTTATCTATCATACTTAGCCTTACAATTGTCCTTAAAGAATTTTCACAATCCTGATGTCTATATATTTTGAGGAATTGTTTCCTTCCAACTCTTCTTTCAACTTTGCCAGCTGGAAAATAGCAGCAGAATTATAGATAATTATTTCAAAATACATTCCTTCTACTTAGCACACCTAGGTACCATTTGATCAAAGTACTTTACCCAAAGTAGTCTAAGTATAGGGAGCACCCAGTAGGCTTTGCAGTCCTGGACAAGCTGAAGAAAGATGGGTAAAGAGAGGTAGCGCAACCTACATTTTAGAATGGAAAATTATTGAAATAGCAAAGTTCATTAACTCTTGGTGGGGATAGTAAAGAGCTACAGAATTAAAGCTCTGGACCGGATGTGGTGCCTCACACCTACAGGTGTGGTGTCTGGGCCAGATGTGGTGCCTCACACCTACAGGTGTGGTGTCTGGGCCGGATGTGGTGCCTCACACCTACAGGTGTGGTGTCTGGGCCGGATGTGGTGCCTCACACCTCCCAGCACTTTGGGAAGTCAAGGCAGGCAGACTACAGGAGTTCAAGACTGGCATGGTCAACATGGTGAAACCCCATCTCTAGTAAAAATACAAAAATTAGCTGGGCATGGTGGTGCACGCCTATAGTCCCAGCTACTCAGGAGACTGAGGCACAAGAATTGCTTGAACTTGGGAAACCGAGGTTACAGTGAGCCAAGGTTGCACCACACACTCCAGCCTGGGCAACAGAGTGAGACTCTGTCTCAACAACAAAAAAGTAGTTCCAAATTTCCATTATTTGTGCTTCTCTCCTGCTATTCAATGTCATCCTTTTGAGTTCTGAATTGTACCTTGTGTTCTGAAATGCCTCAAGGGTGCTCACTTCTGATACATTGAACTGAACAATGTATATCTTCAGTTCTCATGTAGAAATTTTATACCTTTTGTCCCAGTCCCTGCTTGTTTATTGAGCACCAACTATGTATAAAACAAGGTGTACTGGGCATTCTAGGGATACAAGGAAATATAAAGCGGTTCTTGTACTTGAGGTTTGCAAATTTACAGGCACAACCTGATTGACCCCTGAAAAATATCATTTATCAAAACTATATTAAATCTTCTTTCAGCTCCCCAGCAAACTACATCTATCCCTTCTACACCTAAACGACGCCCCCGGCCCAAACCGCCAAGAACCAAACCTGGTAAATGTCTCTTTATCCTTGTGTGATATGTAATGCCAGATAGATGATGTCCATCTTCTTATAGTAAGAAGGATAGCCAGGCGCAGTGGCTCACACCTGCAACTCCAGCATTTTGGGAGGCCAAGGCAGGAAGATTACTTGAGGCCAGGAGTTTGAGACCAGCCTGAGCAAGATAGTGAGACCCCATCTCTGCAAAACGTTTAAAAAATTAGCCAGGCATGGTGTACTGCTTGAGCCCAGACGTTTGAGGCTGCAGTGGGCTATAATGGCACCACTGCACTCAAGCCTGGGCAACAGAGCAAAACCCTATCTCAAGAAAAAAAAAGGATATATTTTATAGGTTAGTTTCTTTACAAAATTTGAGATTAACTAAAGATGAATAATTAATGATACAAAATAACAAAACTCAAATGTCTCCAAAAGGGGTTTACTGATAATTATATTTTTGCATGTGAATTTTGGTAAAAACCTAGAAACAAGTCCAACTCATAGCAATACAGGGTGATACATGTAATTCATTTTTTGGTGTGCATGTTTATTATAATGTTCATTAGGGTGATGGTTCTTATTTTTTTTTTTTTGGTACCTACTCTGTTTCCAATTTTTCACCAGGGCAATGGCTGAGTTAGAGAGGACATGACTTTGGTTTTCAAATAGATTATAACTTTGAGAAGATAAAACATAAAAATGACAGCACAACATACATTTACATAACTTATTTCTGAGACTATATTTGTGTAAGTGCTCCAAGAAAGAAAGAGTTGAAGATGCAGACCTCAAAATACATGTAGGATTTAGAAGAAAAGGAGAAGGGAATAACATGTATTATAGCACAGAGTTTGGGTGGTACAGATGCTTATTAACCCCGGAGGTCAATTCTTCATTGTCAAACAATGTACTCAGAATCATGCTTTACCAACTGGGCTTTGCTTATTCCATTATAAGATAAATGTAATTTTGTATGATGTATACTGCTGTGACAGTTTAAAAATTCCTCCTCACAACTTTTACTCATTGTATATTTTGACTACTAAATATGGCAGGATTTTAAACGGGTCATTTAGTTCCTCTTTAGAGGATATCTTTTTATTGTCTCTAGGATATTTCAATATTTTTTTCCTTTCCATCACCAGAAAGAACCACAAGTGCTGGAACAATTACACCTAAAATTTCTAAAAGCCCTGAACCTACATGGACAACACCGGGTAATAATGATATGTCCTTAGTAGACGTATTGCTTCATTTCACCATCGAAAATCCAGTACCCCAGCTTTTATGTAACGTCTGTTAGCTATTAAGATATTCAGAATGGCTCATTTGAACAGTGTGGCCCGTCTCAGAGAGTGCACCACCTCCATGGCTATTGTGGTTGTGGCTAGCTGGCCCGACAGTTGGTAGATCTGAACTCAGCCATCAGATGTCATTCTGTGCCAGCCTTTGAACCATTGCTACTTCCTTGTCATCTATCCAGTCACTGTTTGAAGTTGAATTGTGTATACAGTTCTCCTTTCCTTTTATTTTTTAGCAAGACTCTCAAGTTTAACTTGAGACTTCATTTGGAAAAACAACTTTTAATTGTAATATTAGTAGAATTACTTTATGCTTCAGATCATAGCATTATACCTATTGGTGAATTTTTTTTAGAGTAGTTTTTTTTATTATTAAAATGTGTTTAAGTAGACAGGCTCAAAGTGACAGATTCTGGAAATATTAGAAGAAAAAGAAAAACACCACCTTAAAATTGTATGCAGGAAGTTTAAATGTATTGTTGCATCTTCAAAAGATATGCACATCAGCTACTGGTTTGAATGATTTTAGATTTTTTCCTTTTGATTTTATAAAGCTGATAAAAAATATAGCTGGTCTTAATACCTAGGTGAGGGGTTGGTAGGTGTAGCAAACCACCATGGCACAGGTTTACCTATGTAACAAACCTGCACATCCTGCACGTACGTCGGTGAATGTCAATTGTAAAACATGGTGGCTTTTTTTTCCTAGTGGTCAGACTTAGATGTGATTGAGAAATATGAAGTAAGGGTGCAAAATAGACTGATTTTTTAAAATCATAGATTAAATAACTATCTTTACTTTGAATAGTTATTGTGACTATTTAGTAGCAATGCTATATTTGTTAGTTAAATATACTCCTGAAATGTTTTTTCTAAACAAAGTGAAAATTAATTCTCTGTGAATGGATCATGAAATATTCTTTTAACGGAGTATTTCCAAAATCTTCCAAGACAATGAGTTCATTCCACTTAATGTATAGTTTATTTCTAGGTTTTCCTTCTGTGCTTTTAGACACGGAAATGCCTAAATATTGATTTGTTTATTATTTTGTTTCTTTATTTTTCCAGCTCCCAGTAAAACACAATTTATTTCTTTGAAACCTAAAATCCCTCTCAGCCCAGAAGTGACACACACCAAACCTGGTAATTACCCTAAACTTTTTTGAATATTCCAAAAGTGGGGTTGAAAACAAGTTTTATGCAATTCTTTGGAGCAAGAATTTCTGATGTGTATTTTGATATTTGTTACATTTTTTCCATGAAAAGTGTAAGCATGCAATGAAATGATCTAATCATAAATAGCCACTGTGATATCACAGCATTGCTCTGAGCAATGTTCATGAGCATCACAGAGAAAACATAGAAATGTAATGCTGTGAATGATTGAGAACTCCCATGTCTAGTATGGCAAAAGAGTTTCCAATACCAATGTTGACTGGAATTCTAATCACATAAACAATAGCCTTTCAGCTGAAAAGGGGAGAAGTGTTTCTGTCTTCTAAGAACTCTGCATTATTTTAGAGTTACTCAGTTCTCAGGCTAGAAGACCAGAAAGACCTGTATTTTCCTAATGCTCCAAGACTTCTAAATTGGAGCTGATTTCTGAACACTGAGCTCTGTTTACTTCTTAGGAATTTTTAGTAGTGTTTTCCTTAAAAAAAAAAAAAAAAAAAAAAAAGTCTCCTTTTGCAGGAGGAGATCATTCTACATATATAATAATTTAAGACATAAAGATTGTGGAACATATTGGATGACCATATCTTGGAGTTTTTTTTATCTATCTGTAATCCTTGTAGCAGTCTTAAATGCTGACTTATAAGATTGACTACAGGGAACCTTGTCACCACTCAGTGTCATCATTATCTAAATTTTAAACCCTTAGCTCTAGGAAGAAAATATTTCTCACTATAATGTTTAATGGATTTTGAACTTGCATTTTCATTAATGGCATGTTTACAAAGTAGGATTATTAAAGCAAG
The DNA here is from genome assembly GCF_007565055.1 of Rhinopithecus roxellana. NCBI lineage: Eukaryota > Metazoa > Chordata > Mammalia > Primates > Cercopithecidae > Rhinopithecus > Rhinopithecus roxellana. The sequence goes on along the minus strand of NC_044549.1, from coordinate 21,448,260 downwards.
AGATTTTCTGCTAAAGTGGGCATGATTCATTTTTGCAATGAAATGGCTAAGGAAGAAAAATGTAACTGCTTAAAGAAAGAATTCTCATTACTCCCTGTAAAGAAACAGTGAGATTTCCAGGTGTAGATGCAGACTGAAGGAAATTAGGGATCAGGCAAAGGGAGTGTAGTTGACACTGTGACCATGGATGAGGTCTCCAAGTCAGAGAAATGGAATGAAAAATCTCACTCAGGTTTTTCGGAGAAAAGCATAGCTAATAAAACTCAAAAGCCTTAATAGTGGTTTAAATCAAATAACTCTGACAGTTAACTGTATGAGAGAAGGGTTTAATACATACTTATTTAAAAAACATGCTTAGAGAGCTTTGGGATAAAGTAGTAACTATGCTGTGTTTTGAACAGAGGACTATTACCAAGCAGATCATAAAATAGTACTGTTTGTTTGAGTCACCAAATTTAAATAAGGATTTCTCTCAAAGTAATTATTTCTGTTATTACAACATAAAATTGGAAATCGTCAAAAATTTTCTCCAAACATTGGTTACAGTTGATATATGATAGGTTACGTTATTCATTTCAGTGGTTTCTAAGAAAAGATTTCTGAGAGGAAATTCTTTAATACAAATGAGGGAGGAAGGTTATATTTTTATCATTGTAAGGTGTTTGAGCAAAAAGACTTCTTAATTTGACATTTCCTTTTAAAATGGGAAGAATTACTTGGAGACTAATGTGTTTACATTCCTTTGATTTCTTAATCATCAAAGAAAATCTACCCCTTTTCCTCTAACAGCAATGTAATGACTTCAGAATCCACACCTAGGTCTGTGCCAACTCAAGTGGACCTTGAATGGTCCATAGCAACACAGGATGATGACTGGATCTCCGCAAACCATTGCTTTGGTTTTAGCTTCTTAAATTATATTTATCTTTATTTAGGGCAGACCACCTTTATAGCTCTCCTAAAGATGTCTGTTTGTAGCCAAGGTTCGGAAGAGCAAATAAACCACCCAAAGCTTTTTGAGGCCTTTCCCAGCCCTCTCCACACACTCTTCTATTTTTCTGTTTCACTTTCCATTACAGGCTCCTTTTCCTTTGGCTTTGCTTGCTGGTTAAATCAACGAGTAAAAATCCACATTGATTTGGGCTTGTTTTATAAGTACAATTCAGTGCATTTCTCAAAAACCATAGCCACCTACCATATCTAACTTGTCTACCTCGTCCAGTGGGAATTGTTTCCTTCGTGGTTTAATCTTTAAGCTTCTAAATGGACTGAAAATAAGGGAGTGCCCCCAATTACAGGTGTTGGTTTCAGTTAGCTGTCTTCCAAGTGGATAGAATTGTTCATTGTTCTCATTCCTAGCCACACATGTGACTCAAATTTGTCTTTGTTTTGTGCTGAGATGAGTGGCTTAGTCATTTACAGACCACTCAGCTTTGTTATGGAACATTTTATACCTTTACCCATAATACCTTATGATTGTCAAATAGAAGAAAGTCATATCAGAAGATATATTTATTTTTACTAAACATAGACCTTTACTGTTTTTATGTGCAATTGACTTTGAAGCTTAATTGATGGAGTTCTATCCCTATTTGGTCTCAAACTCAGGAACTCAAAAATGCAGATTTTTCCTTATAATTTTAAAAACAACATTCTTTAATTTTTGTGAAATCTAAAAGATGCAATGAGTAGCAAATTTTATTTTCTTCACACTTGTGGAAGGCAACTTTGTACAATCAAAAACATGAATTACAATCTTGAAATTTCAAAATTTTTGTTTGCTATCTTCAGGTGTGAATGCTTATTTGATATTTATTATATTTCATGTATTGATGTTTATTTTCTTCTTGTCCTATAGCATCTGAGATATCTAGACCTATACACACACTCTCTTACACATACACACATACAATTCCCTTTCTCTCTCACACTCTCACATACACACTCTCTCTCTCCGTCTTCCACATACTCTTTCTTCTCCCCTTCCCTCACTCTCTGTCACACACACACACACATCCTCTCCCTCCCTCTTTCCATCCCTCCGTCCCTCTTTCCATCCCTCCCTCCCTCTTTCCATCTCTCCCTCCCTCTTTCCATCCCTCCCTCCCTCTCTCCATCCCTCCCTCCCTCTCACATACACACACCCTCCCTCCTCCCTTCTCTCTTCTCTCATACAGACTCTCTCACACACACACTCAGAATTTTTACTTTGTTATATGAACTTCAGTCTGACACATCACTACTGCCTTTGCCATTCATCTGTTACAGTCTATTACTGCACACGTTCTTGAGAAATTCTGGGCTTTTAAAAACAATATTAGCCTGCTTCTTTTGCACCTAATTGGTACTCTTTAGCCTCAACACAAAAATTTTTTGATCACAGATATGTTAATGGATGATAATGCCTTTAAATAGCCCTTTATGCTATTATGCATTTCTTTTAGAAGAAATAAAAATTCTCTGCCTGCATTATTATATTTTTCCGTTGCTAAAAACTAGTTGATATATAGAAGCAATTGTTGTTAGTTGCTACACAGAAATTATTGTTATAGTTCTTTTTTAGTCACAACATATTCTGAAAACCTGCCATACTCCCTTTTCAAGTAATATCAGAGATCATTCCTGATAAGTCTAATACTAGAAATGTATAAGTAGAAGAATTTCAGTTCTATTAAGATAGTCTATGAGTGCCATATTGATTAGTTTCTTTAAGAAAAAAAAGAGTCTTAACTTTTTATTTCCATTCCAAAAATAATTCCTTTTTAAATTTCTCCTTGTTAAACAACTCTTTTTGTTCATAGAATAATAAGATACCTATTGGGTAATCTTTTTTTTAAGCCCAAATATGTAACCAAACTAAATTCAGCATGAAGTTTAATTTACTTATTGCTAGTTTGAATAAACATTGAAAAGTTTATCAGAGTATTTAGATACTGTTATTTAATTTAGCATTTTATGAAATCTGAAACTGCTTTTGGACTCATTGATTAACCAATCCAAATGGGTTGAGTTTCATATGTGAACCAATTTGTTTACCAGCAATAGATACTAGTGAATACAGGGGGCATCATATGAACACTTGTGGTCGCTTTTGAACAGTAAGTTTAATTCTTACCTTTTTTGTGAGAGAACGTCAGGTCCAGCCATGCTGGAGATTGCAATCTAACAGCACAGACACAGTACCAGGTGGTAAGTCTGTTGCCTTTTCCATTTCCTTGAATGAACCTGGCTGTCCTGCAAGAAACAAATAGCAGGTGGCAGGACACTCTGAACAACCTCAGAGAGGCTACCCAGAATTCCCTCTAAGTTAGTATTTCCTCAGCACCAGAGGCAAACCAGAATATTGGGAAGTGACAGTAACAACTAAAGATCAACAACAAAAATGAGAATTCTCAATTCTTGTGGTTTGTAGAGAGGATGTGGAAGGTTGAACTTCACTGGCATAAGCCAGTAGAACCTAATCATTCACCCAGGAGAGAACACCGTTTATAGTAAAGAACGTGTGACTTCTGTCTTAGATGGTGCTCTTCAGCATCGTTTTTGATGTTACTTGCTTTTATTGCAGTCCCAGAACCCCAGACTCTACCGCCATCACAGTCAACAATAGGTAATAAAGCTTTTTTTAATGACTGAAAACAAAGTATCTTTAACACTCTCCATGTTCAACTTTGGGGTTTTTTTGTCTGTTTTTTTGTTTTTTTGTTTTTTTGTTTTTTTGTTTTTTTCTTCTCCAGATGAAGTTTCGCTCGTTTTGTTGCCCAGGCTGGAGTGCAGTGGCACGATCTCAGCTTACTGCAACCTCTGCCTCCCAGGTTCAAGCAATTCTCCTGCCTCAGCCTCCCAAGTGGCTGGGATTACAGGCCTGAGCCACCATGCCCGGCTAATTTTTTATATTTTTAGTAGAGATGGGGATTTTGCCATGTTGGCCAGGCTGGTCTCAAACTCCTGACCTCAGATGATCTACCCAGCTCAGCCTCTCAAAGTGCAAGGATTACAGGCATGAGCCACTGTGCCCAGCCTAATATTTCTTAATTTTCCTTCAGATCTTTTTCCAGCCATTTTTGCCTGGAGGTATACTCTCAGCCTGTGCTTGACTTAGCAGTGGTTCTGAGACACCCGTGAAAGCAATGCTAATTTAAATTTAATACATTCTTTATTCTCCTTCAATTACATTTGAGGAATACGCCCTGAACTTGTTCTAACCTGTTTATTGCCAGGGAGGACCCTGACTTTCATAGGACATATTTATGTTTTCTCTTTTGGAGGTGTTTTTCTTACTTTCAGAACTCTTAACTTTTGCAGGTTTTCTTGAAAAGTGCCAGTCTTTCCAGATCTAAATACCCTGATGTGTCATTAGGAAATCCACTCAAAGAGAGAAATAAAAAACCAACCCCAATCTTTGTAGCTTCCTTTTCTTCAAAAGAGGGGGAAAAAAAAAGTGTTCTGGTGCCATCTTAGCCAATTACCCATATTTTCCTTCATAACATGAACTGCTGGTTACTTTATTACAGTCACATATTCCAAATAAGAATCATGCCTTTTTGTTCCATTTCTCTTTCCAAATTTAACTGACTGGCTACATTTTTTTGTTCACTTTTTTGAAAACACAGGAATTTATTGAAGCGGAAAAAAAGTTTGTATGTGGATAAAAGTTTCATCGTTTATATTTGCTCAACCTAGTAATTAAAAATTAAGCATATTCCATGTTTTAAATACATGTCATTTTTCCTTTGATCTTGATTCTTGGTGATTTTTTCACATTGTCTTAGGACCTGAAACACTGGGACCCAAACCTTCAACAACAACATTAGGTAATAGAGTTATTGAGTGGGTGACCTTCGTTTCCTCTTTTCCTGACTGCTGGTATCTGAGTTGACAGACTCACATTAATGAATTAATACATTAATGTCCATTTGTGTGTGTGAGTGCTCTGTTCTTCAGAAAAAAAGTTAAGTCCTATAGATATCGTTTATAAACTCTATCTCATTTTTTATAAGTTGCCTTTCTTGAAATAATGACTGAATTCAAAGCCTTCTGCATATGTTGTTGATTTGTGGATTTGTTGATTTGTGGATATTTTAAATGAAAAATTTCTCTGTTTAAATCTTAGGCCAAATTTTAATTTTTATCCCAAATGGCTTTATAAAAGCAACCTTTCTCATGTTCCTATTGAACATACGCCTTCAATATTTTTGAGTGACTATCTTCTCTAAGTTGTACAAAGTTTTGAGATTTTCCATCTCAAAATGGAAGAACAGAGAGATCTCTTGCACATTAATTATTAATCTTTGACAAAAAATTATTCAAGACCTCATTTAACTATGTAAATAATGATAGAAATTTGCAAAACAGATAGAAACATGTCCACAGTAAATCAAAAGGTTTAAATGTCCTTCTAAGATGGATGTAATATTTATCATCAGTTTGTAAATCCACCCTTCTTGTATTAACTTGCTAATTTTCTTTCTTCAGCACCACGAAAGACCAAAAGACCAGGTCGTCGCCCCCGCCCCCGTCCCCGCCCTAAAACCACACCTAGTCCAGAAGTGCCCAAGTCCAAACCGGGTAAATGTGATATTCGGGTTCCAATTAACATAGAAAGTGGAATATGGCAGCTTCTGGTTTGATATAAGCTTACTTGAGCAGCTGGGCTTTAGTGAACCAGTGGAATTGACTTTTATGAATGAGCATCTGTACTCATTTTCTATATTCATTTTATATATGTAATATTTCATATAATATGTTTATATTCGCAGTCATGCTTGTTAGGCACACACAGCAGAAAACTGACCCATTAAGTGAATTATTAAAGTAAGGCACTTTGAAATCTTATGATGTGCATTCATGGCAGATGAGGTGTGGGAAAGCAACAAGGAGAAAGGAAAATGGGAAATGTAAAAGGGAAAATCACATTCAGAAAAAATGCATCATTTAGATAGAGTGTCCCAGCTTGAGGCATAATGTCTCCCTCCTCAAGATGCCACTTCTTGAAATATTTCATGTTTTTGGTGTTTGCTTCTGTAGCTCTGGAACCTGCCACGATACAACCGGAGCCCTTGGTGCCCACAACTGGTAATTCTACTCCCTCCACCCCAGCTGCTTTCACGGGTTGTAGCTTTTGCTTTCCCCAATCTCTATTACAGGCATGACCGCAGTTCCACCACCTCATCACAATTTCATCCCATGCTTTTCCTCACCTTTGCTGTCTGGGTCTGAAGATCCTAAAGATAGGAGAGCTCTAAAACAATCCATTGTGCTCATTTAGGGAAGGTCTGTGGTCTCGGACACAACTTCCTGGTTCTCTGCTGACCTTCTGTCTGCCCTATACTTTTCCTGGGGTTGAGAAAACCATCAACTCCTTCTCAGACAGGGACCTCTGTGCTCATCCTGAACTGAACAAATGGCAAAATGTTACTCCAGTGCCATGGTCAGCATTTCATTGCTTTACTGATTCAACTTCTAAGACTTTCTTCTTTTAAAAAAGCTGCATGAAAAAATGGCTTCTTCGGCTTTTCTGTTTCTTTGAAAAATGTTTTTGAGTAGGTTTGGATCACTAGAGGCACCAAGATCGTTCTTGATTGAAGTCCAATGTAAAACTAGTGATAGTCTTTGGAAGTTGACAACATTGAAAGTCCCAGGCTGGTTTTACTGTTTTTAGTACTAAAACTGTTTGATTATAATCATTTCATTATAGTTTCAAAATCTATCATGGCTTTCCTTTGGAAAATCCCAGACATCGGCAGCCATGTAACATTATTTCTCATGTGTAATTTCAAATGTTTATGGATTACTTCCAGATCGCCTCCTAAGAAATCAGATTTCTACCTTACTGTTTGTATACTGAAGAAAACCTTTTGATCAAAGACATGGAACTAATATGCTTTGTCTATTTTGAAATTATTCGTATAGAAAAAACGTCTTATGACAGTCCTCGTTACTTTTGCTCAAAAACACATTTTGAGCATTTAGTGATTATTTTTTCTTTCTGAAAAAACTAATTATGCTAGCGTGTAGTTAAAATAGACACCCTTTTCACCCTTCCCATACCCCAGAAATTTTTATAGATTCATTGAATTTGTAGTGTCTTTGTTCTGCATACTTGTCCCTAATTTTGACAGTCACAGCCATGACCCATTTTGCTAATTGTAGTACCTTTTTCTTTAGCCTCAAAACCATCTGAGAGACCTAAAACCACACCCAGACCAGATGCACCTCAGATTCAGCCTGGTAATCATTACTTTCAATGCTTTAATCTTATAAATACGAAAACAAAGTGTAAGTAACATTAATCTTCACATTCACAGCTCAGCTGTAACACTAATTATGGCACTCTAATTTTCTTCAGGTTCAAAACCACCAAAACAATTACTTCCTAAACCCCAAACCACAGCAGAACCAGACATGCCACCAACTAAATCCGGTAAACACAATTTCCAGTGCTTTAGCTTAACAGGATTTTCTTTGGAAACATGGCTGAAAATGTTTACAATCTGTCATATCATATAAATCATAGAAACCCAAATACCATAATTTTGTTCATTATCTTCTCCAAGTAGCCACACTGATGTTTTAAGTGCTAAATGAACAAGTCAATATGTAGGAAATTAGTAAATTTTATACCTGATTGACTGGCATTTCATTTTCTTAAAGCTTTTTTAGGCCTATTTTCTGAATTTGTAAGGAACAGAAGCCTGAGTTTTCTGTATCTGAAACATTTTTGAAGGTGATTTTAGTAAGCACTGTTAATACACACAGAAGGCTGACACTGTTCTTCATTTATAGGCACAACTCAAAAGAAGACTTGCTAATCAGGAATTAGCTTCCTCTAAAATACTCTATTGACACTTTATTTTATTCTGTTTATTTATTTAGAGATGGAGTCTCACTCTGTCACACAGGTTGGAGTGCAGTGGTACAACCAGCTCACTGAAACCTCTGTCTCCCAGCTTCAAGCGATTCTCCTGCCTAAGCCTCCTCAGTAGCTGGGACTACAGGCACCTGCCACCACACCCAGCTAATTTTTGTATTTTAGTAGAGATGGGGTTTCACTATGTTAGCCAGGCTGGTCTTGAACTCCTGACCTCAGGTGATCCACCCGCCTCGGCCTCCCAAAGTGCTGGGATTACAGGCATGAGCCAACGTGCCCAGCCAACATTTAAACAGTAACTATATTAACTGAGTAATTTCCTACCATATAAGAAGATATTTATATTACAGTTCTCAGAATCCAACTGTTTTGAAGTTGAAAGTTTCTCCCAAGATTCCAATTACTATAAAATTTTAATTTGCTAAGAAGCATCTCACATAATAAATTAACCTATCAAGAAGACAATTTGTATTAACTTAGAATGAACTAGGCTCTCTGTCCTCTGAATTAAACACCAGTGAGCACCCAAAAGTTTAGACTTCCTTGCTTTTATTACTTATATCTGTTTGTTTTTTATGATGCAGTCTCTGAGCCTGTTCCATTTGAAACTGAAGCTCCCTCGATGACCATAAGTAATGATGCTTTCTTCCTTCTTGGCCAATGTTTCTCTGAACTTGCTCCTCTCATCTCTTTTCTCATTAGCTACAGTATGCACAATTGTCATTCACCATTTTTTTTCGTCTTTAAAGATTGTTTACTATTTTCAGCAGGGGCCTTTTTAACATCATTAGGCATGCTTCCATCTGCTGTTCAGCTTGTAACACATAATTGTTATTCTTTCTTCAATCACCTTCAGAGACATTCAGATTGCTTGAGTTACAGTCACTCTGTCTATATTCATTCTTCAAACCAGAACATTTTTTGAAACCTCTGCTTCTGTATGGGTGCAATTTATGGATGTGGGAGGGGAGCAATGAAAAACTGGTTGGAGTTTGTCCTCAGTGTGTTTATAAGGGAGCTCGTGATGGTACATAACTGTCTCTCTCGCAAAAGTCCTTTCTTCCTATTCCACACTATTCATATGCAAATTGATCTTTCTGTTGCTAAATTCATCTTGTGATGCAAAATTCCAAACAAAATAAGGATTCTCTGTTTTGTTTGAAGGCAATTAGTTATAAATATTGTTGTCATCCTGTTGTCCTGGCTTCTTCCATCTCTTCTGTTATATATGCCTTTAGTTCTGAAGATGCTCGTAGCGGTGGCGTAAACCAACTTTCTGCTACGATGTCTTAAGCAATAAGGGAAAGTCAGCCTCTCTATAAATGCCTAAAGAGTTTTTTGAGGATGAGATGTTTGAATGTTACATTTAGCCTTCTGGGTTTAGTGGAAGATAAATGGAGATGCTAATACCAGAGAGTTACAATTCTTGATTAATTTTATATCTATGTATAATCAATTTCAGAATGTTATAGAAATCCTTTTTATCCAGACAAAACATTGTATCATTACCTTTTAGACCTTTTTCTTAATTATCTCTGTTTTCTACTTGAATAATTATCTCCTAATTAGCCATTTGAAATAAATGAATAAGGAGACAGAGTAAGAAGCAGTATCACATTTATCACGAATAAAAGGTACAAGACTTTTGCACAACTCTCACAAATCTCCAGTAAATAGACCGAGAACATTTTTCTAATTCTCCTCACAACTACCACTCTCAAAACAAATTAATAATGGTGGTGAAAACTTTTAAAATACCAATGGAAGCTTTGATAACAAATTTTTAGAGTACTTTAAAATTGTATATTGGACAACTAAGATTTTCTTGGGTCCAGGTTTTTTATGTTGTTGGAATCAGATAATGAAATACAGAAAAATATTTTTCATTGCCCTTATAGGGATGCAAAGGGTATGGATATTTTGTGAAATAAATGGATATGATAGTATGGCTAGTTAGGGGAAAACAAATAGTATTTTCCCAGAGTTCAGAAATGCATTTAAAACATTAAAGGGTTAAGAAGATTCATTTTCAAAATAATTTTCTTTTTCTATATTTCTTAATCTCCATTGTTTATTGTATTGCTTTTGGTTAGTTCCCACCACAGACATTGAGCCTGTAACTGTGAGAACTGAGGCTCCAGTGACAACATTAGGTAATGACCTCTTATGTCTTTAAGTCTGAGTTTTTTCTGCTCATTGTCTAGTCTATTCCATCACTATTTGGGCTAAGGGTTTTTCTTTCATAAGATTTTCTCATCATCCTCTTGTCATTGAACTATATTCTTCATTTTGAACGTATTGAAAGTGCTTAAAACAAGTTACTTGGTTATAAGGCCACATGCCACTAGCGAACAGCGTCTGTGTCCAATTTTTCCCATATTATTCGCTTTAATACTTGACAAAACCTGTGATTCTGCTCCAGTACTGTTCTATGTTAAAGCTGAATTTCAAATACAGTTAGGAATAGCTGCCTGATAAATATCAATTACAATTCTGCGGGCATCTTACTTTCTGTTGTTTTAAGATATACAGAGAATTTTTATTATCTACCAACTATTTTAGAAAACGAAATGTGCTTATACTAATAACTTTTAATGGAATGTGTGTCTGAGCCAGGTAATTTCTTAGTACACTCTCCCAAAAGCAGGTGGGCCTGGGTCCCTCTCTGATGTGATGTCTACATGCCTATGTCTGACTTCCCTTGGCTCTGGGCCCTCTTCGAAAATCCTATACCAGCAACTAATAATAAAGTTGCAGCTTATTTTTTTAAATTACATATATTCCATCTCTGTCAGTAGACCAAAAATACATATTTTTGCATGTAGATGATCAGAAGAAAATGCTAAACCAAAGAGACAAATTTCTCAAGACTTAGGAAAACTTTAGAAAACCTAGAACCATGTATAATCCTTTCTTTGGTTTCTGGAGTCATAAGGCTACAATAACCAGTTTCCTTTCTTTAGCTCCAAAAACATCGCAACGAACAAGAACACGTCGTCCACGTCCCAAACATAAAACCACGCCACGCCCAGAGACACCGCAGACCAAACTAGGTAAATAATATGTGGTTCCTTGTCCCTGTGGCATCCCATTGGATGTGGCATGGGGGTGGCAGTTTCACATGCCACCTTATAACCCACTTGACCCTTGGGGTGAAGGCCCAAGTCATGGAAAGCAGCTGCTACCAACACAGTGCTCTGGCGATACCTGTGACTTCTCATGCTGCTTGTGTGAGGACTTCCTTGGTGCCTGCATATTTTATTTGCAACCAATGCTATCATGGTAAAGTTCACTTTTCAAGAGAATGATGACCTGCGTGTTTTATTTGCTTCTCTGACATTCCATTACATTTTTCTCTCTTGATTCCTCAGCTCAGCAAAAACTGACCTCATTAGGTGTCTAGTTAGCATATTTAGTTCAACCTGTCACACATTTTGAACATTTGTATCTGTGAGGAATATTTTAGAAAAAAACAAATGACTTACCTGAGTTAAAGGAAGCTGCTCTTGTGTGAGACTCTTCATAATAGATATACATGAGTGTGAGGAAAAGCAAATATTTATTACATTTTACCAACTGTTAAGCACATCGTTAATTCTTAGAGAAGCAAAACATCTGTGGGCTGATAAGTATAATGTGAACCTTTAGGGAGAACTCCATTTCTACAAAAACTTTAAGAAAAATTAGCCAGGTACGTGCACCTGTAGTCCTAACTACTTGGGTGACTGAGGTGGGAGGATCTCTTGAGCCTAGGAAGTCGAGACTGCAGTTGCTATAATTGCACCCTTGCACTCTAGCCCAGGCAGCAGAGCAAGAGCTCATCTTGTGGACCTTGAAATTTGTAGAGCCTGTAGATTTATTGGTGGATGGGTAGGAATCATATAAACAGAGGCAGGAAGGTGTCATGTGAGGGTGACATTGGAAGGATAGGAACTGTAAGCGCAACCTGATTGTAAGAAAGGCAAAGTTCTTTTAGTTGGACAGTAATGCTGCTTTTGACGGGTCTACAAAGAGCACTTCAAATGCCTGACTTCAATGACTGGGTTTGAGCCAATTGGCTCCAGCATGCTCTCCTAACCTAGGGGTCAGGCCTTTTCTGTGCTGATAACAGAGAGATGCACTAACAAGTTTGATGGACTGAATGACCCTCTATATCTGGCTCTTTGTATGCCTTTGTTTGAACAGAGGTCTTGGTCTTTTTCCAAGGTGCACGCTCAACAAGAGCATTATCTATTTTAGTCATTCATCAGTGTATCTGTTTAAAACATATCAGTAATTGCATCATCACGAACTAGGGCTTTGTTTTCCAGTTTATAGTGTAACTATACTTTCACATTAGTTTTTTCTAACTTTTAAACATAACATTATTAGATATTCTAAGATTTTTCTAAGCAGGGTTTTCTACTGTATTATCAGATAATATAAAAATAAGAAAAACTGGTAGCTAACCATGTTACAGATGCTGAGGTTATATCTGTTTCATAAAAGCAAATAAATAAGTACCCTCACTTGAGAACTTTAAAATGTTTGCTTTGTGGCTACAGAACCAATGCTATGATGGTAAAGTTCACTTTTCAAGAGAATGATGGCTTTTCTCGTGTGTTTAACATTTATTTCTTTTTAAAATTGCTTTTGATCATTTCTTGCTACAGACTTTGGACCTATTACTCCTGGGACATCTTCAGGTAATGACTCTCTATGTCCTTCAGCAAGTGCTTTTTCTTACTCATTGTCAGATTTCGCTATGGTGCTGTATAGGCAATGGAACCATCTTTTGTAGTCATCTCATTACGGTATTCATCTTAAAATATGGAAAGCTTTCTTTTTAACAGAAATATGCAAGGACTTAATTCAAGACAGCTATCTGCTCCATAGCCCAGCTTGAAATTGTGTCACGTCTGAGTCTCTGAACTATATTCTTAGAGCCAAGATCCAACTACAGTTCCCCACATATTCCTTATTTAGAGCAGCAACACAGTATCAAATGATGATATCATGCAGTTTCTGTATGCACCTTTCTGTTTTTCAAGTTCTATATAATTTTGTTTGCTTTATTGATGTTCCTGTGAATTTTGTATACTTTGTCTAGTAAATCACCAAGTGGAAAATTTGCCCTAGCTATCTTAAATTATAAGTGAATAGTGTAGGGTTGGTTAGAACCTTTCTCACACCATCAGAGTTAAGCAGTGATTTGGATTAGGGATGCTTTCAAGAAAATAATGATAGTTTCTAATGTTTCTTTCTTAAACATAATTATATGTGTAATTCTTGTCTCTGAAGAACTTTCAGTTATCAAAGAAAACCTATTAAGAATCTGAGGGAGAAAATTTCAAACCAAAGTGACAAAGTTCTCTTAACTCAAACTCTAACAAGTATTTTAAAACTTAGAGTTATGTCATCCTATTCACAGTGAATGGAGCCATCAGCACCATATTAATCCTAAATTTTCTTCCTTCAGCTCCAACAACAACAAAAAGAACCCGTCGTCCACATCCCAAACCTAAAACCACGCCCCATCCAGAAGTACCTCAGACTAAACTGGGTAAATATGTAGTTTCTGTTTTATAGAATCCAAGCAATCTACCATGATTGGGACTGTAAGTTCTATGTACACATAATCTATTGTGTCATGCCCTGTATATCTCTTCAGAGTAAAAGCTACTGGTTAGTGAGAACATGAATAGCTTAGTACCTCTTGCTTCCTTTGTAGGAATCTCCTCTGTTGATGATTATTTACTCTTCTTGCTCTTTTATTTCATTCCTGTCTTCAAGATAAAGCAGCTCAGTATTGAGCCAGCACAATCATTTAAATCAACTACTTTTGTTAAGTCTCTTCTAATTCCCCAAAGCCATATTAGTCCATACATCAGAAGTGGGAAGAATGTTTTCTTTCCCAGTTTACACTGTAGTTGTAAACAAAAGTTCTTCATGCATAACCAGTTAGAAACGAATATGAGGCAGCATGTTTATGAAAATAGAATTTCTTGTATGGTATAAATGCCACCTCCTAGAAGCGTGGCAAATATTTAGAGGAGGGAAATATCCAGGATAATTAGAAACCAGCATAGAAACTGGATGAGTAGAGGGATGAGGGAACAGAGGCTGTTAAGCAGGGAATGTGTTGAAGCTGGCTCACCAGACAGGGGATAACTCGTTGATACCCTCCTGTTCAGTGATGAATTCAAGGGGGCTGGGATGTCTACTCAAGAGCTTAAATTTGATCTAGGGGGCTTCAGTGATTCCTACTTCTGCACAGGATCATGCTTTTTCTGTTCGTAGAACTGAAGATACCCAGCCCAATGATACCAAAAACTGAGAGTTGGTTCTTCAGCTACTTAAATACAGCTGTGTTTACTACAGACTTAGTCTCTTAATGAGTATAGTCTCAGCTTCCTTTTGGCTGTTTGTATGTGTGGTGCACAAACTCTAGGGCAACCTCCCAATGATTCCCTGCTCCTGGGGTTAACACCTTTATATAATCCATCCTCTCCCTCTCTCCCTCCCTGTCCGTCTCTCCCTCCCTATCCGTCTCTCCCTCCCTGTCTCTCCCTTGTGCTAGCATGGCAGACACACTCCTAGCACATGCACCTATTCAACAGAGTGACACCCATCACCTTTGCCTTATTTTATTGGTTAAAAAGTTTTCAGGGATCCAGCACATACTCAAGGGGAAGAGATGACACAAAGGTGTTAACACCAGAGATAGAAACCACTGGGGATCACCATAAGGACTCTCTGCTACACTGTGTTTGCTTTCAAATGTAAATGTTCTGTCATTATTGATTACTGCTTATAATGACTGCTCTTTGGTTTTTTGGCTTCCATAAAAATTCTAGTCTTTACCATATCTTTTTCTAAGAAAATGGCTAGCCAGATTTTCTAGTGTTCATTAGAATCAGATGGTTAACCAACAACAAGATCTTACCGTTGACCTCAGTGAGATGCTCAGCAAAATCCAAAGGCTATTGCTGACTATCTTCTGAGTCAAATGAGTACCTGATTACAGTTTGGAGAAATATTCAAAGGAAAAAAAAAATGCATCCACTTTCTTTTGAGTTACGATATTAAGAATTAATTTTGAGCCGGGCACGGTGGCTCAAGCCTGTAATCCCAGCACTTTGGGAGGCCGAGACGGGCGGATCACGAGGTCAGGAGATCCAGACCATTCTGGCTAACACGGTGAAACCCCGTCTCTACTAAAAAAATACAAAAAACTAGCCGGGCGAGGTGGCGGGCGCCTGTAGTCCCAGCTATTTGGGAGGCTGAGGCAGGAGAATGGCGTAAACCCAGGAGGCGGAACTTGCAGTGAGCTGAGATCCGGCCACTGCACTCCAGCCTGGGCGGCAGAGCCAGACTCCATCTCAAAAAAAAAAAAAAAAAAAAAAAAAAAAAAAAAAAAAAAGAATTAATTTTGCAGCCTTAGAAATCTGATGTTTAGTGGTAAGATGAATGTTCTGACATTTCATGCATTCACAAAATCTGTTTGGTTTCTTTTATTACTTTTGATCAGTTCCTGCCACAATCCTCGAACCAGTTCTTAGAACTGAGGCTCCAGGGACAACAGTAGGTAATGGCACGTTATGTCCATCAACATCTGCCTCTCCTGCTCATTTCCAACCTATTCATCACCATCATAACCACAGCTTCTCTCACTTCACAAGCCTTCTGTGTCATCCTTTATCATTCAATTACTTCTTAATATTTATAAGAGTATTAAAACAATTTCTTGTTGGTAAGAGAGCCAAGCATGAACTTATGGTCGGTTTATATATCTGAAATGTGATGACTTTGAATTCCACACATCTTGCCCCCACATAACATTTTAACCACATTCTTTGTTACTGAGTTTCAAATATAATCACTGGAGGCTGGGGGTGAAGGTGTCTGTCCGTGATCTAGGCTGAGTAAATCGGCATAGCTATTACGGTGTGACATAGTTCTCTTGCAGATCTAAATTTCTACATTTTTACTGTCTGCATGATGATGATTTTTTTTTGGCATTCGGGGTAAGGATGTGTTCTTGTTTCAGTAAAGAGTAAAATTTTCCCAAGTAAAGAGTAAAATATGCCCGAGGCTGGTAAATTTAAATTATAAGCACCATCACAAATATAAAATCCCCCTATATCTGCCCTCATCACTGCCATAACTCAGCAAGGTTTTAGAACTTGTTTTTCATTCAGGAATCCCTGTGAGAAGCTCCTTGAAATATCATCAGTAAATTCATATTTCTAGGTGGTTTTTGTTCTTCAGAAAAAGCTACATGATAAAAAGAGACAGCTTATTGAAATAGGGGCAAATATTTCAAACCCAAAAGAAACATTTCTTGGAAGTCAAGAAATTATAACAAATACAATCTTATCCACAGCTTCTGGAACCAAACACATTGTATTAACCTGAAGTTTTCTTCCTTTAGCTCCCAAAGTGTCTCAACGAACTCGTCGTCCACATCCCAAACCTAAAACCACACCGAGTCCCGAAGAGCTTCAGACTGAACTGGGTAAATTTGTAGGTCATGCTTGAGGAATCCTAGCAGCCCACCCCAGTGGGACGCAAAGAGAATGAAGTAGCCAGGCAGGGTCAGCAGCTGGTGCCACATCAGACCAGGCAATGAGGAACAGGGCTGGGGAGATGATGTGGTAGCCAAATTCCTTATGCTTATCTCTCAACATCTGTTTAATTCACTTCTCATTCAATTCTCTTCATCCCTTCAACGTTGAATGTATGATAAAGTGAAACAGCTAGAGAAGGAGCATATGTTCATGCAAGTGAGAGATTATTTCTTGGTAACTATAGGAGTCATGTAAGTCACAAATAAGGATCTAAGGCAGGAGTTGGCAAACATTTTCTCGACAGAGCCAGATAGTAAATTTCCTAGGCTTTCTGGGCCATATAGTCCCTGTCGTATTTTCTTCTTTTTTTTACAACCACTTAAAAACAGAAAAATCATTCTCAGGGGACAATCATTCTGGGGGAAGAGTAATGGAGAAATTCAGAAAGGCAGGGAATGTATGGAAACAAGCCTGAGGAGGCAGTTTCTCTGACTGCCAGAGGCTGTCAGGCTTCTAGGTGTTGATGAGAACATTTCATTGAGGTGTCTGCAGCTAAGTGAGAAGGGGTCTTGAATGCTGGCCTGAGGAGTTGGGATTTTATGTAGGAATCATCTGCATCCCTGTGCAGTCAGGCTTTCTCTGGGTGTTGCCCAGCTGTATACCACAGACTGAGGGGCTGGCCTCTTCTTGTCCTCTTAAGTACTCACATTGGACAAAGCTCGTGGTCTTGTTCCAAAGATGGGTTTTCAGCAAAATGCGTAGGGTCTACTGTGCTCTCTTAGTTAGGTTCAGATCACTAAAGAATGAGAAAAACTCCTGGGACACGTCACATGGACCATTATCTGAATTATCTGACCACAAAGTAAATGACCATTCCTCTTAAGAGATGAATTGGTACCCAAGGACACAGGTGCCACTTTCTCTGGACTCAGGAGGCTGATTGTGTTTGCTTTGTGCTCTGGACAGATACATCACGACCTGGTAAAATTCTTTTTGAATGTTCTGAGTTTCTATAAATTTTTAATGTTTTGTTGGTGGTTTTTTTTTTGTTTTTTTTTTTTTTTGTTTTTTTTTTTTTTTTAATTGGTCAGTTCCTGCTACAATCTTTGAACCAGTTTCTCCTATAAAAGAGGCTCCAGGGACAACATTCGGTAACGCTGCTTTCTGATCTTCAGCAAGTGCTTGTTCTGCTCACTGTCCAGCTTATTCCACTTTATATTGCCATTCAATTACTTTTTTGATTTTGTAACAATTGAACATGCATAAAACAAGTTGCCTCTTGCTCGTAAGAGAGCTATGTCTGAATGTAGTTTGGGATCTTTCCTGCTCTATAACTTAAAATGTTTATCGTATCAGTTTGGTTTTGGCTTAACCAGAGTTCTCTATTAAGGGAGATTGCACATATTCTCGCGAGGTTCTGACCTGATCTATGCTAACCAGGCTGTAACACAGAAGTTTCTTTATACATCCCTTATACACCTCCCTCTTTATTTTTTTTCCTTTTTTGGGGTTTATATTTTTGCTTTTTTATCCCGTTTACAACCATTCCCAAACATCTACCTTTTTAATCTGCCTGTTATTTTTGTTACTTTGTTAATGTATGAGTAATATTTTTAGTGAATTATCTAACAGATAACGTGATCAAGGCTAGTAGATTTAAATAATAAACCCCATCCTTAGTAGAAATTGAATTCCCCCTAGTCTCCATCATAATCTGAATGATTTATAACCTTTTTAATCCAGGCAGGGCACTCTAGAATGTGATAAGTATAGTAATCCTAAGTATCTGAATTAATAGCTTTATTTAATCTGTCAGATTTGCATATTTGCAAATTTGTTATTGAAGTATCTTAAATAACAAGATAAAGTATAGTAGGAGCAAAATTTTTGCATTAGAAAAACATATTTTCTGAAGCTCAGGAAAATCTACCAAGCTTGGGAAAAGCTAAAGATTTTTTTAAGCCTACAATGTGCAGAAGCATAAGGTTTAAAATAACTAAAGTTTATCTTTTTCTGTCTCCAAAAACCTCCCATTGAGCATATCACTCACAGCACAAACTTAATACCGCTCTGTGTATGGCTACTCTTGAGACTATACCAGATAAATATAGGGTCTTTGGTTTATGGAGCTTAGGAGCCTGTCACTGATAGAAATAATAGATTCACATAACCCTTAGTGAGGGAGTCCAGAGGGTTGTTACCCCCTGATGGTTGACAAGGAGTCAGTTTAGAAGAGACCTGCAGGATCTTCCGTTTTTGTAGTAGGAGACATGTTTTACTTCGCAGTCTGCAGGTTAAACACAAAAACTTCCCACATGAAAAGCTTAGAGAATGAGAATAAGCCAGGGTGTTTTTGCAAATTAAAGATTTTTCTTGGGAATATAAATGTTAAGTGTTACACTTATTATAGGTTCTTAAAGTAAAAAATGAATTTGAGTGTCAACAGAGGCAGGAAAGAATTTGGGCCTTGAAGTCACATCACAATTTGCACAAATAGGAAGGTGAGAATGAACAAAGATGAAAAAATTGGATATAAATAGAGGCAACCAGAAGAGGCAGACATCCTGCTTCTAGGGTCAGCCAAAACACTTTTGTTGGTAATTCTGCATTTGGATGACACCGTGGAAGGTGGAAGGAGGGCTTGAACGTCTCACTCATTGAGCCTGACATTGTTCTCATGAGCATCAAAAATCTTTCTTCCACACTAGATCATGTTTTCCCTCTGCTAAATGTGGACAGTGATTTACTGGATGCCACAGACTGAGTGGCCACCCCTTACCCAGCCACTGGAGTGCTATTGTTTGGACAGAAGTGAAAAGTTCTTTCCAAAGTGGAGTTCCCAGCAAGATCATCAGTCATCTTTAGTTATTTGTGTGATGACCATTTGGATATTTCATCAATTTTTCTGCAACCATAATTTGATAAACATATAGTACATGTTCTCTTTATTCAGCATCCACTAAAGTGCAAATTGGTTTTTCACGAGCTTCTTGAGAATTATTAGAAACATATTTAAATAAATGCCTTAAAACCTCCTAAAGTCTTCCATATTATATTCAGGTAAACACCATAACTAGAGGAATTGTTTGCCTCATGTAGTGCTAAAGAGAGACCGAAGATGGTGACCATCTCATGAGATGGTGTACTTGGTGTATAGTTTGGCCAAGTCTAGACAAAAAAAAAAAAAAAAAAAAAAAAAATTCCATTTGTAAAAGGGCTGCCATTACAAAGCAGTAGAGATTAGGGGGCTTAAATAACAAAAGTCTATTTCTCACAACTCTGGAGGTTGTAAGTCCAAAATCAATGTGTCTACAAGCATGGTTTCTCTTGAGGCCTCTCTCCTTGTCTTGCAGATGGCTGCCTTCTCACTGTATCCTCACAGCCTTTTCTCTGTGTGTGCAGCTCATGTCTCTTTTTCGTATGCGTCCATCAGTCGTGTTGAAGTAGAATCCGCCCTTATGACCTCATTTAACCTGAATCATCCCTTTGAAGGCCTCACTATGAGGATTAGGGCTTTAACATTATGAATTTGGTGTGTTGGGGTTGGGGGGTAGAAATATAATTCAGTCCTAATGCCCTTCCCAAAAATATTTAATTATCCCAGAGGCAGTGTTACACAAGCAAGATACATTTTGATGTGAATACTATAGCTCCCACACATTTTTTACAATCTCTTTTGTTTATTACTTCAGTTCCTGTTACAGATCTCGAACCTATTACTTTTAGAACTGAGACCCCTGCAACAACCTTAGGCAACAACCCTGCCATTACCTGGCTGTTTGCCAAGTGCTTTTGCTGCTTGTTGTAGTCCATTCAGTCTTCATCCCTGTAACATAGCATGTCTTCCTCTATGAAACAGCAAGCATCACTGCCTGTGACCATTCAACTATTTCTATCATCTGAAGAATACTGAAGCCTCCTAAAAACAAGTTTCATGTTTTTATGAGAGCCACGCATGAGCTTAACTCAAAATATTTACCTGCCATGTGGCACATTTGAAATTATCATCTCATCTCATGCTTCATTTAACATAGTTCTATATTAACATTGAGTTTAAAACAAATTGGGATCTATTTCTTATCTAAGCTGATTGGCAATAATGCCTACTCTTTCCTTTGCACATCTGAGTTTCTAGATTTAAAAACAAAATGCCCAGTATGTTTCTTTCCTTATTGGTGCTTTAAGTAATGATATGTTTTATTACTAGTTTGATAATTAGGGAATTACTGAAGTCTGAAATCTTAAATTATAAACCTATTCCTTAATGTGACCCTAACTTCCTATCCCTTCTCATTGAGTACTCTGCCCCAATCATTTTTTTTCCCAGTAAGCAAGTTCTGTAAGTTTCTCAATACAAGTGCTAATCTTCGCTCCTTGGGTTAGCAACTTGACTGTATACATGAATTTGCCTGAAAAGTACGATCAATGATAAAGTGACACATTGTTATAAAAGGAATGAAAAAGTAAAACTGAAAACAACTAAAGTTCCTGGAACTTTAGGAGATCTGACAAGTTTTGGAAAAACCTTTCCTCAGTATCCAGAATCTTAAGACCTAGAGTAACACAAGGCTTTTTCTTCCTTCAGCTACCAAAACATCAAAAGGAACACGCCCTCCACGTCCCAGACCTAAAACTACACCGAGCCCTCAGGCACCTGAGACCAAACCCGGTAAATCTGTGATTCCTTGGTTTAAGGGTGATCCCTGGCAGCCTGTGGCAGTGGGGACTGAAGCAGTGCCAATGCTGAGCAGCCACAGGTCTTATTCTCCCTAAGCACAAGGGCATGAGGCATCATCAGTACCATCTCTGCTCAGTTTTCAAGGAGAATAATGTGTGGCTGAGACCCAACTGGTGCCAGCATATCTTATTATTTCTATGTGAGACTTTTCTTTGAAACCACATAGTTAGTGTATTTCTTACTGTCAAATCCCATTCACGTCTTAAAAGTAGAACTTCTTTAGCAGGGCCAACATATTCAGTTCATGTAAATGTAATTGTAAGTGCCTTGCATATTCCCATTCCCACATTGGCAACCATGGGTGATATGTCAGCTGTAGGAGAGTTATTTTACTGGACTGGAGTTGAAGATATATTTGCCTGCCACAAACAGAAAGTGATGATCTTTATGTTTTAGCTCAAAAGAAAAGATCGAGGTGGGCTGGACTTGGACCTTGGGCCCACTGAGGATTTGGATGAATGGAGGGAAGAATGAACTAGAGCAGAAGGACCACATGTGTTGAGTCAACTAGAAAGACAGTCTATAGATGGATTCCTTCTAGATGGTCATATATGACTGTTGATGATGGTGCATTTGGAAGGGTACATCAAGCCAGATGAAGAAGGATTTTGAGGGCCTGATTCAGAAGCTTTAGATTTGATACAGAGACATCAAAAGCCTTTGATTTCCCCTTATTCTGGGCTGACAGCAGACAGATGCTCTACCAATTATTGCAGGTTGAGTGACCACCCTGTTCTCTTAGTAAGTGTCATGGCTTGGACAGAGATCTCGAACTCTGTCTATAGATGCGTTCCTGGCAAGATGAACATAGTCCACTTCAATGATTAATTTTTTATATCGGTTTCAAACATACGAACTGTCTCTTGTATCCATGTTTACTTATATGTAATAAGAGCTCATGTTCAGAAGTATAGAGTAATTGTATCTTTTAAGATAATTTCTAAGTATATGTGAGATAAATACATTAAAATGTTTTCCAGTGCAGTTTTCGTATCAGAATTCATTAGTTAAAAACCTAATAGAATTTCATGTTGACTTCTTTAAGCTACTCAAGATAGTTCAAAAGCTAAGCCTGGGACTCACTATGCCTATAGTTTGGCCACATCATCAATGAACAAACACACATTCTTCCCCTCAGTTAAGAAGTTAATTTTTTTCTTTGTTTCTCTGGAAGAATTGACATACTAGTAAAATTTGTTTGCATGTGAGTATTCTGACTTCTCATATGTTTAAAAATCTCTTTGATTTACATGTTGTTTTGGTCAGTTCCTGCTACAGTCCTAGAACCTGTCACTCTTAGACCTGAGGCCTCAACAACATTAGGTAATGTTGATACACAGTGTTTTCGACAAGCTTCTTTTGCTTATTGTCAAACCTAGAGTTTCAATTTGTTTCATGTGACAGCAGTGTCATTCTTGATGGCCATTCAACTCTTCTTAAAATTATGAAGACTCTTAACTGTTGCTTTTAAGAGAAGCAGTTATGCATGAATCTACTTGAAGACATTTGCCATATGGCCTGCTTGAATTGTCATGTTATTCTGTGTTTTGTTTAAACAGTGTTTGTGATAAAGCTGTGTTTCAAACATATTATTGGGTTTCTAATTCCTACCTGGACAGATAAAGCTATTAACTCTTATAAAGCCAAGAGGACCCATTGTGCACCTAAATTTCTACCCTTTTTTCTATTTGCATAGAAATTTATTGTTTTGTCTCTAGTAAGGTCACAATATATTCAGATTTTAATAGCTCTATAGAATATGTGCCAAAAATTGAAAGACTAAGTTGCCAATCTCAGATTTAGAGAAACTGTCCTTCATTATCTGTTAAAATTTGGCAATAGTACTTAACTTTTTTGGTACCCAGTAAAGCTACCCTATGAGATTTTCATTAAAATTTCTAATCTTTATTTCTCAAATTAAAAAGTGATTTTTGTCTTAAGGAACTTTCTATGATAAAAGATCTATAAGGAGGAATGTATGTGACAAAAATCTCAAACTAAAAGGCAAACACCTATCAAGCAGCAGAAAGTCATGTTTTTTTACCTCGCACAGCTTCTAGAATCATAGTGTAGTTATGTAGTAACCCAGGAACTTCTTCCTTCAGCTTCCAAAACATCACAACGGACACGTCGTCCACGTCTCAGAACAAAAACCACACCACATCCTGAAGTACCTGAATCCAAACCAGGTAAACCATGTGTTCCTGGTTTAAAGAGTCCCTGCAGCCTAAGCCAGCATGGTCTTAAGAGTAATACCAGTGGTTGGGAGTAACCAATAGGCCCCTGTGAGAGGGAAGCTACAACTCATGGCCAGCAGCAGATCCCACTGTGAAACTGTAAGAGAAACACTGTTAGGAGATCTGTGAAGCAACTGAATGCCTCATGCTTCCTTTGTGCAGTCTTCTCTGGCACTGTGCATTTTATTAACTTCCATTTATCTCTTAAAAATAAAACTTTAGAAAAATTAGACATATTCAGTTCAAGTCAACAAACATTAAGTGCCTTAGATATCCTCCCAATCACATTAGTACATTTGGGGTATACATCAGGTGTCAGAGATGCATTTTGATCCTCAAACCTGTGAGACAGTTGAGAACAGAAGCCTTTCCTTTGTAAATAAAGTAAAAGATGGTATGGGGCAGTATCTGTGCAAATATGAGACTGGTTTTGGAGTGCTATCAACAAGACGTGCTTGGTGTGTAAATATTTGGAGTAGGGAAATATAGATTAAGAAGAAATGGAGCCTTGAAATCACCAAGACACAGGGATGAGGAGAAGGGTGGGAAGAATAAAACCAGAAGGAAGAGACACAAGTAGAGACCAACCAGAGGAGACAGTCTAACTGGACAATTGATAAAAAGATGTCTTACTTTGCTGGTCCCAGTGGTTCACACCTGTAACCCTAGCACTTTGGGAGGCCGAGGTGGGTGGATCATGAGGTCAGGAGTTCAAGACCAGCCTGGCCAAGATGGTGAAACCCCGTCTCTACTAAAAATACAACAATTAGCTGGGCATGGTGGTGGGTGCCTGTAATCCTAGCTACTCAGGAGGCTGAGGCAGAGAACTGCTTGAACCCCAGGAGTTGGAGGTTGCAGTGAGCCGAGATCACATCACTGCACTCCAGCCTGGGTGACAGCAAAACTCCATCTCAAAAAAAAAAAAAAAAAGTCTTACTCCAAGATGACAGGCAAATCCCTTCTGAATCTCACTAGGACCATGGATATCCATGGCGGAGATGCCTAGGTCCCTGATGGAGCAGTTGAGGTTTGATCTGGTAGACATCAGCAAGCTGTTCTTTCCACATGAAGGCATGTTCTTTCTTTGCTCAGAATGGAGGTATATCCTACTCAATTCATCATGCTAAGACCTCTGTCTCTTTCCAAAGATGAATTCCTAGCAATACCTATGTAGTCCATTTTGGATTATTAATTAGATAACCAGAATGAGGAATAAGGAAATAGGTGCCTGATTTAGGTATAGTCAAATTTTTGGAAATCAACTGCCTACTTTTTTAGTTTTGAAGGTTGCCATGTAATTCTATAAGCTGTATTATACTAGTAAGACTCATTTTTGAAGAAAAGTTTTGAGTTTACATTCATTTAAAATAATCATTTGGTTAATTTTAATGTTTTTGGTCAGTTCCTACTGCAGAGCTCAAACCTGTTACACTCAGAACTGAGACTTGGGTGACAACACAAGGTAACAGCACGTTACAGTCCTCATTAAGTGTTCTTCCTTCTCATCGTCAAACCCATTCCATCATCATAGCCGCAGATTCTTATGCCTTTTAAGACTACATCGTCATTCTCTGTTGTCATTCCATCATATTCTTCATCCTAAAGGTATTGAAAATACTGACTCCTAAATCACCCTTTGTTTTTAAAAGAGCCATGCATGAACCTAACTCAGGCTATCTTTTGGGTATGTAACCATCTGAAATTATTTTGTCATCCAGTGTGTTTTTTTAACCAATTTTTTTGTTAAAGGTGACTTTAAAATGCAGTTTTCTTGATTCTAACGTTATTGTGGTACCAAAGAGTTTCTTTATAAATCTAAAGTTCTACTTACTCACTTATTTTTGCTATGTGATATTCTCTGATTGACATTTCTGTTAATTATGTGGTCTTATTTTAGTCATTGTGAAAGAACTTACAACTGACTACCAGCACTGTGATATTTTAGCAGTGACTCTTAACCTTTTTATTTGATGAGTCCTGTTGACTACTGTTCACTTCTTAAATTAGCCATTTCATTTTAGAATATGACACTTTCTCCCAAAAAACTTTCTTCAATTGTAAAAGGATACATACTATTATAATAATAGTAAATGTTTCTAATTAAAAAGTTAAAAAGACTTATTTCCTGAAATATAAGAAAATCTAGTAAGTTTTAAGAGATCTCAAACCATATGTCATGCTACTCATAGCTTCTGAACTACGGACTCTGTAGTAACTGAAAGTTTTCTTTCTTCAGCTCCTAAAACATCACAACGAACTCGTCGTCCACGTCCCAAAACTAAAACCACACCAAGTCCTGAGGTTCCTCAGACCAAACCGGGTAAATTCGGGTTTCTGGTTAAAGTAGCTCATCCTAGCAGTTCTCGGGAATTTATAACTGATGCCAATGATGGGAGTGATGGCCCATGTGAGCACCATGTGGGTGAAGGCACAAAATGATCTGCTGCTGCTCCCCCTGTTGAGTTAGCAAAGGAGAACACAATTGGGATAGATCCGTGTGGCAGGTGAATTCCTTGCACTTTCTGCATACAGGTTTGTCTCTTACTATGTATCTTATTTACTATTTTTTTTTTTTTTTTTTTGAGACGGAGTCTTACTCTGTTGCCCAGGCTGGAGTGCAGTGGCACAATCTCAGCTCACTGCAATCTCCGTCTCCCAGTTCAAGTGATTCTCCTGCCTCAGCCTCCTGAGTAGCTGGGATTACAGGTGTGCGCCACCACACCCAGCTAATTTTTGTATTTTTAGTAGAAACAGGTTTCACCACGTTGGTCAGACTGGTCTCAAACTCCTGACCTTGTGTTCTGCTTGCCTTGGCCTCCCAAAGTGCTGGGATTACAGGCGTAAGCCACCACACCCGGCCTCTTATTTACTACTTTTTATTTCATTCAATTGTCCTCATAAAGACAAAATGCCTTAAATAGAACTTGCATTTTTATTTCTAGAAAAATATTTAAGTGCCTTCTGTCTTCCCACAGCCACATCAACAACTGTGAGGCTATCACAGGAGGAGGAAGCTTGTTTTTCACATCTTACTCTGTAGTATAGTCAAGGTCAAAACCTGTCCCAAAGACTGAAGCAAGAGAGTGTATCCGGGCAAATTGAACTTGTTTTGAGGGATGCCATACGCATCTATAAACTTAGAAAAAGAAAATGTTATGAAGAATAAGAATAAATAATTGGAAAGAAGTTGGGTCTTAAAATCTTAGAGATGAAGAGAGTCAGAAAGACAGGGGAGGGGTAGAGGCAAGTCAGAGGGCACAGGCTTCCAGAAACACACAGGATTCTGCTTCTAAGTAGTGATGACAGCTGCATTTGGAAGGGTTTATAAGAGCAGCTGAAGGAAGTCCTTGAAGATATGACTCGAAAGTCTGCATCTGACCCAAGAAGCATCATCCATCTAGGGTCCCGCATTTGTATGAGAGTAGAGAGCTACTCTGCGTGTTTGTCCCTTATCCTGATTTGTTGAGTGCCGTTACTGCAAATGAAATCTCCCTAAGATTCACTTTGCTTTATTCTTTGCTATGTCTTCTCTCAAACAGGTTGACTATATTCTTGCTCATTTAGACACACTATTAAAGCTTCCACAAACATGCCAACAGTTACTAGGATAGTTAGATAAGTATGTATTTGGCCAAATGTCTGAATAAGCTTCTAAGGCAGTCTTCTAGTTGGCATTAAGTACTCAGACACCTAGGAGAATATCACGTGGGCTTTACTGAGATGTGTGCCAAATTGTGTAGGCTGTGACTAAGTGCCTCTTAAAAAATTGTTTATCTGGCTATAAGATGGCCAAGTCTTCAAATAACAAGTATCAACTTTCAGAAAATGTCTTAAAATTGCTATATACTGATTGAAGCAGTATTATACTGGAAAGATATAATTTACTGGCTTTTCACAAGTGTTTATTTCATTGCTTTTAATTAGTTCCTGTTACAGATCTTGAACCTGGTACTCTCAGAACTGAAGCTCCAAAAACCATGGGTAATGAGAATGTGTGTCCTTCAAATACTGCTCTTCCTGCTTATTGTCATACCACTGTAGTCAGTTTCTTCTATGTTGTAAGACCATTCTGTCATTCTTTGTCATCATTCCATTATAGTCTTTATCTTGAAATTATGCTAGACTCTATGTCAAATTATCAGTTGAATTTGAGAGAATCATGCATGAACTAATATCAGGACATCAAACTGCTTTTAACTGTTCAACGTTATGTCATGCGATCATGTGCATTTGTTTAGACAGCATTGACCATTTTAAGCTGCATTTCAAACACGAATCTCCAGCTATCCCTTATTTATGCTGCTTATTCCTCATCAATTGTAGGGAAGCACAGTGTTTCTTTGCTCGTATTATTTTTTATTATGTTAGGATCTGTGTAACATTGATTTTTTTGTTTCAAGAATGATGTTTATAGTAAATTCTCAAATTGTAAAATGTACCTAAGTCTTGAAAGTTTTAATGATAGGCTTCCATAATAGGATAGACTGACTCTTTATTCATCTCTATTAAGGTTTAACAATTTCTTAACTTTTACTGAATCAAGGAATACTTTGAGGTTTTGATGAACACAGTTTATTAATTACATGGTATTCTTTATGCTTTCATACATATGAACTCTTTATTGTACCCATAGTTATTTAAACAGTAGATAATAAGACATTTATCCCAACTTCTATAGAAGTGCAAGTAGACTGATAAATGCCTTTTTCAGTACAGT
The DNA here is from genome assembly GCF_007565055.1 of Rhinopithecus roxellana. Taxonomy (NCBI): domain Eukaryota; kingdom Metazoa; phylum Chordata; class Mammalia; order Primates; family Cercopithecidae; genus Rhinopithecus; species Rhinopithecus roxellana. The sequence goes on along the minus strand of NC_044549.1, from coordinate 21,420,152 downwards.
TAGAAAAGCATATATTATGCAAATGTGTAAAAAGCTTGTCCAACAATCTTCCACCAATGTGTAGCAAGAATCAGATAATCAAACATCTAGGAGAATGTCTCGTTGACCACATAGCGATATTAGGCTGAGTACAATGCTACCTTGCAAGTCTATCTTACCAGACTAATGAGTGCCTGACCATGGTTTGGCCAAATCTGCAAAAAACAAGTCTTACTTTTCTCTTAGTTCTGAAGCTTAAAAAATGACGTGTGAAATTAATATTCAAGTTAAATCTCTTTGCTTTATTTTATTATTTTTGTCTAGTTGTTACTACAGTCCTGGAACCTGACACTTTTAGAACCAAGGTTCCAGAAACAACATTAGGTAATGATATTCTGTGTTCCTGAATAATTTTTCCCTGCTTATTTTCAAATCCATTCCATCATTATCATAATCACATTGTCATCAGCTTTGTAGGACTATCTTGTCATCCTCTGCTGTCCGTCAACTTTATATTGTCCTTCAACTTTATATTGGAGTATTAGTGATCCTTAGAAGTTACCTATTATTTTCAAAAGCTATGCACAGACCTAGTTCAGAGTCTACCATGTAATCTTATTTGAATTTGTGTCATCTGCTTTTGTCTAAACAGCATTCGTGTCTAAAGCTAAATTTCAAACACAGTTGCTGGTGGCTATATCTTATCTAAACTGACTAAACTCTAACAGTTCTTATGGTATCATGGATTCTTTGGCATACTCAAAAGATTTAGTGTGAGCCTAAGACTCTATCATCCAGAGTTTGGCTCTAGTGTTTTTGAAGTTAAAGATGTATGAGTCTCTTCACTTTTCAACTTGATTTTACACATAAGTTTCCTGTCTCAAGAATCTTTCAGTGATTAAAAAAATTAACAAAATAGAAAAAAATCTTAAAAGACATATGACTTAAATCTCAAGGAAATATGACATACCTTTAAAAACCTAAAGTTTGTCTCCAAAGCCACCTGCACTAGAGTAATCCAAAGTTTCTTCCTTCAGCTCCTAAAACACAACGGACACGTCGTCCCCGTCCCAGACCCAAAACTACATCAAGTCCTGAAGTACCTCAGAACAAATCGGGTAACTGTATGAATCCTTGGTTTAAGGAGCCAAGGAACCTGAACCCTGGTGGGCTGTCCCAATGAAGTCCTAACGAAATGCCTATGACAGGAAGTAACAGTCATCATGTTTTCTAAGAATCAAATTATTTGACATGGGTAGCAGCTGCTTCTCGTACAGAGGCATCCAGGAGAATATGGCTTGGGGACACTTGTGTGCCTGATCTCCTAAATGACTTGGTTTGGATGACGTTCTTCATCCCTCTTTAAAGATGTGTTTACAGCGAGATTAGCATACTCATGGGTATTTATTGCTATATCTGCATTGAAACATGTGATCCATTTGTTATAGACATGGTTACATGAACAGGCATTTTTTTAACTTCCAAGAAAAGCAACAAGTTACTTTCATATATATTTCTCTATATATTTTCATATCTGTTGCCTAAACAAATTTCCAGAGCAAACATCCATACTACTTAGAAAACCAAATACCTAGGAGAACCTCATGTGGATAATATCAATATATGTAGCAGAGTTCAAAGATGGTAACTACCTTCTGTGATGAATTGTTCTAGCTAGTGTGGCCAAATCTTCCAAAAGCAACTATATGCTTCCTATCAATTCCAAAGTTTTAAAAGAAATTGTGTATAATTTGAAACTCATGTGTGAAAATAAAAATTGAGGGTTTTTTTTTTAATGTTGCTTTTTGGTTAGTTTCTGTTACAGGCTTTGAACCTGTTGTTCATAGTACTGATGCTCCAGGAACAACATTTGGTAATGATTTTTGTGACTTGCATTAAATGCTTTTTATTGCTGTTTAAAAACCCACTTGAGCACCATCATGGCCAGAGTTACTTCTGCTTCCTAAGACACTGTTATTACATTCTACACTTCATTTTAAAATAGTCAGCAGTCCTAATTCAAGTGTTACCTGTTTTTCGCAGATGTCCCTGGACCGAGGGAAGGACAGCTGTCCATCGTGAAACTCTCTTTAAAATTGCACCATATGATTCAGTGTTAAATCTGAGACCCAAATTGGTATTTAGTATTTATAGACCTAAATACCCTTCCATTTGGTATTTAGATCTATAAAGCAACAGTTAAGTACCATGAACTCCCTTTGAGTAACTTAGTTTCTATAAAACCTGTGTCTTAGTCTCATTATTTTCTTCCTATTTTAAGGAATAAGGTGTCCCTATTACATTAAAATAGCTTTTCCCTGAAAGTTCCAGGCTCCTCAATCACTGATGAGCTTGACCACTCTTCTTCACCACAGTTTAGCAATGGCTCTTAATCTTTGCTAAGTAGGAATCCCTCTGAATATCTACACATGTTCAATATTTATTCCTTTAATCATTTCATATGTGATATTTGAACTTCATACTAAGGGTCTCAAAGGGAACCCTTAATGATCAGAAACAAAGTAGTAATTTTTTTTAATTTAGGAAGTAAACTCAAGAAATTCTAACCTGTTTTAGAAAACACAGGTCTACATACAATGCTTTCAATGCTTTCTAGTCCTACAAACACTATAGCAACCCAACATCATCATCTTTTAGTTTCAAAAACAGAAAGGAGGATGAATAGGGGTTATTCCATCCCTCAGACCTTAAACTCCCTAAAGCCTCTCAGTTGAAATAACAAAAATCTATGGTTTAGGTTTTAGAAGGTTTAAGGAGTCCCTCTAGCCCATTGCACTTGAATCACAAGTATCAAAATAAGCTTGAATATCTTACCATTTCTGTGCCTTCTGAGAGAAAAGGCACTTATAGTGGTCGACAGCTTGACAATTACGGGGCTCATTAGTAGATTCATAGCTGAGGGAGATCTATCCAGTGGCTAAATTCATCGTGTGCCCTGCATAAGGACTGTATCTAACAAAGGATGGATCTTACACAGTTCTTATTCCATTTCATTCATCTCTTTGTCAATGGTGCTGCTACTTTTGCTTAAGAAAACAATCACTTCCTCATTCTTTGTGTACCCAGCACCATATTAACAATTGAATGGGGTGGAATAAGGAGCAGAGGTAGAAACCGAAAGAAAGGGCAGATTTTACCTCTTACAGTACAAAGTAACTGTGAAGAAACCCTAAGGTGTTTTTAGATACAGTTTTCTAGATATAGAGCAATTTCCTCCTATGAGAACTGCTTGAGTAGTAAAAACAGAAAATATTTATGGGAGTCAAGGAACGATGTGGGCTGATGATAGAGAGTAGTTGGGCTTTGAAATAATTATAGGATTTGGATTATAGGGTGGAAGGGTGGGAACAGCACAAATAAAACAAGTGTCAATACTTGTTAAGGGTGGCTAAGGGGATGGTGAAACTAAAATGTAGAACAAAGCGCTCCTAGATGATATTCAACATTTTGTTAATGTTACTATCATGAAATCAGTTATAGGCAGCTCTTAGCTCTTGTGGTAACTGAGATTCAGATACAATAGTCCATGAGAACTTAATTTTCCAAATAGGCTCCTGCTTTTTCAGAGGGACATTTTGAATCAGGAGTCAGCAATTTTTTTTTCTGTGAAAAGTTAAACAATAACTATTTTAGAATTTGTGGGCCATTCAGTTTCTGTTACAGCTACTCAATTCTGCTGTTTTAGCTGGAAGGCAACCAAAGCTGATACATGAATATGCCCTGAACAATTTTAGTTCATTATATGGCTGTCTTCCAATAAAACTTCATTTGAACTTCATACCATTTTCACATGTCATGAAATATCACTTTTCGTTTTTTCCCATCACTTAAAAAAAAATGTGAGAACCATTATTGGCCCACAAGCCAGGCAGAGGGCTAGACTTGGAAGGGCTATAGTTTGCTGACATCTGCTTTAAACAGGGCACATTCTGTATGGCTCTCCGTAACCTCATGATTTTCACGGTGTGTGTGTTTTAAGTTCACTGCTGCCTCTGTCTAAAACCTATGAAATAAATAAAATTACTTTTACAATTGAGACCCTCTTCTTTCAGCTCCCACTGACCTGCAAACTCTCATTTTGAAACCAGTGACATCACCAAGCCTAGAAATTACAGAAAGTCAACCTGGTAAATAGATTGTTTTATCTGTCTGGGTATACTGTGTGCTTTAAGAGGCACACTGTAATTCTCTAAGTTATATTTCCAAAGATAAAAAATGAAAAAGGAATGCACATTAATTGTAAATATTGCACAATGTTCTTTTTTGTAATTGCATATTGTTAAATTAGTAATACATTAATATTACTACTTGAATGTATAAAAATACTTTTCATTGCATTTGTATCATTCTAGAAAATAATCACATATCTGATTAAGTGGTTGACAAACCACTTAGAAGAACTAATTTTATTATTTATCCTTATTTTTTCAACAGTTACAAGTTCGTGGCTCTGTTTAATAGTAAATTAAATTTGTGCTAAAAGAACACTAGTTCAAATGTGACCATCAAGGAAGGAGAAATTTCTCACTTCAGTAAAAATAATAAAATTTCCTCATAAACAATGTGAACCCTTTAAAACATACTGCCCTTCAAGCTTGTAAATAGGCCAGGCATAGTGACTCACACCTGTAATCCCAACACTTTGGTAGGCCAAGGCTGGTGGGTTGCTTGAGCTCAGAATTTTATGACAAGCCTTGGCAAAACCCCAACTCTACAAAAAATACAAAAATTAGCTGGGCATGGTGGTGCACGCCTGTAGTCCCAGCTACTTAGGAGGCTGAGGTGGGAAGACCATTGAGCCCAGGAGGTCAAGACTGCAGTGAGCCATGTTCATGACACCCTGCTCCATCTGGTTGATAAAGCCAGACTCGGTCTGGGGAAAAAAATGGATGCAAATTTTAAAAATCAGTATGAGCAATGTTGTTGCTACTTCCTGACATTTATTTTAAAACACTGGATCCCCATATTTTTCTAGTATAGGACTGTAATTTATTTCCATCTCTTCTGAGTATCTTTTAATTAGATAAATGACATTTTGGTACTCATGTTGAATGTACAAAGTAGGTTGCTAATGGTAACCTACAGTAGTTATAATGTTGTGAATTCAGTTCAGTTTTGAGAGCTTCCCTTAGTGTTAATAATGTTATCCTAACATTGAACACTTATAGGATGCAAAGCACTTTTGTAAATGCTTACAACCTATCCTTTATCAATTGTACCATTTTCTGTTTTTTACTAGTTTCTGATGTTCTGGAATCGGTTACGTTTAGTACTGAGTCACCAAAGGAGACTATAGGTAAAAATGTTCCCCAATGGCAAGTCAAGCATATGTGCTTTTCCATCTCATTGCAAAGTCATCTCTGGACGTCCTCATGCTTTGTGACATTTCATAGCCACCTGCTCCTCACAGCTTGTCTGTGTTCATCCAATGGGTCTTGAATGTCATTGTATACAGCACATTGTGTTCACATCTGCTGTATTGCTATGCAAGTTTCATAATTTCCTTATTCTCACTCAAAGTGAACATTTTAACCTTTTCTGATTGCTCTTTCAATATGAATATGTACCTATATGCACAACCTATTTTTCACTTTCATATCACTTTTAGGATTCATCCCATGTTTTTGCTCTCCAAGTACTCATTCTACGTGTGTTTCTAACTGGAATTCTTATACAAAAAAAAAAAAAATGAAAGTGGAATTATCTGCTTTGTTCCAGGTAGCATTGCTGTTGAGTCTCCCGTACATTGTGTATGGGGTGTGCGTGTTTCCCACATAGCACACTGCCTTCATTTCCTGCTTTCATTCTGCCCTCCTAAATTGTGGTCATCTTCATAATCTACCTAAATGTTAATTATTCTCAAGAGTGTATCTGCTTAAGATAGCTCAATTCTTTTTCAAATTAAATGCAGGGTTCTATTACAGCATGCTTTGGGCTGCCCACCACTAACCAGCCATTCCCGTTTCTTCCCTAGCACCAGCCAAAACAGACTATGTATATCCCACTGCCAAAGCACCACTCTGGCCAGAGGAGCCAAAGACTGAAGGTAGCAAAGGTTTTAATGCTTGGATTTATTTTTTCTACACATTTTAAATTAACATCAGTTACATCCATGGAATATGACATTGATTCACAATTAAACAGATTTGAAGAGCTATAGCTTCCAACATTCTTGAATTCTTAAGGTGATAATTGACTCTCTCTGAATACAGAAATAAATTCCTGTTTCTCTGCTGAAGTCTAAAGGTTGAGGTATAATAACATTGTAAACCCAGTTAATGACAATGAAAACATAAATATTAATTGGTGAATTAGTATTATAGAATAGGATTTTTCTCCTAATTCTTTTTTCCTGTCTAAATCCATTGTCCTGTCTCTAAAATTATGACGTAAATTCTTAATAAAATTTGATATTCAAAAAATACTTCACTATAGCTTAATATCTTAGTTTCTAAAATGTTTCTCCTTTGTTTTGGTACAGTTGTGGAATCTGTTACATATGTGTCTGAACCACCTGAGACCACACTAGGTAATAACCTCAGTAGCCCAACCCTGTGTGCTTTCTGTCCTCATTGCCACCATCGCCTGAGAACCTCCGGGTCTATCTCATTGTGAATTCATGTTACACCATCACTTTTCACCATGGCAGTTGCTTTTCTTTCAAGGTGCTCCTATCCGTAACCATTGTCCAAAAATGTCTTTCCTCCCATTCAGTTGTATAACAAGACTTTGCTTTTTTTCTCTTCAAAAGTCAGCAGAACTGTTGAACCTAAAAATTTTTTTTTCCTAACACTGTACATCCTGCCAGCTTGGCATTGTGTCGAATGTTTCAGATAATGCTTTTTTGGTGTGATGATCCATTTATACTTTCTGACCTAGCAACATACTTTCCATTAACACTCATCCCATCACATTTATTTACATATGTGGTTTTCTTCTCCATTCTTTAAGTGAAATTCAGTGCTGCTTAAATGACTCATACTATAATATTTTTTAAATTCTTTTTCCTTTCATGATTCCTATTGAATATATCTTTCTGGCATTGTTGAGGAAGTAGAGTTCTAATGTGAAATGAGAATTTTAGAAGTACTTTGTAAGCTGCATCTGCAACCTTTTTTTTTTTTTTTAAACTAAATGCATTATGAAGGAGTAGGAATGCTGTTTTGCTGCAGACTTGCAATTTTCTTTATTTTAAAAAATATATTTGTTACCATCCTGCCTGTTATCTGTACTTAAGGTCTGTCGAGTGCTATAGTAACCCGCGTACTTTCCTTCAATTACCATAGAAACGTCGCCTCTGCCTTCTCAATCTATAACCCTACCCAGCCCAGATGAGCCTCAGACTGAACCCGGTAAATACGTTATTTTGTATGTCATATATGAGGTGAGTGTTTACAGAATGTCAGCATGGTCACCTCAAGACATCAGAGGCCCTGACTTTATCATTCTGCCCACAGACTTTGATGGGTAATCCTATCTATCTGATGTCCCGCTGTCATTGATAATTACTCAAACCGCAGTGTTGTTCTTTAGGACATGGTTGAAAAATAACTCTCAGTTACTCTGCAAGTGTTTAATTCAGGGAATAGGAATGCTTCTGGGAAGAACATTTATATTCTGTTCTATTTTAAAATATATATATTCTAATTTTAATTCCAATTCATCTCAACTAGTTTTACAAGTTCTGTGATCATGTAAAAAGTATTTTAAGCTTTCTGATTTGATTTTGACTTTAAAAGAAACCTCCAGAAACAGGTCTGACTGCAATCCACATGAAAGGGGGTGTACTGGCCGGTCACCTTGTAGTTATTCAGATACCTTACTTCTTTCCACTCCTTTCTGCAGTGCTTTGGCCATTTCATTGCACACAAATAAGAAAAAACAAAATCAAAACAATTACTTTGGCTTATCACAAAGCTTTACATAGTAGTGGAGTTTGAAATGAATGAAAAATAATCAACATGCCTCCTATTTTAAAAAATCCTCTCAATAGCTATAGGTTTCAATGTAATAGAAGGTTATAAATAGAAAGTTGTAAATAGAAGGTTATAAGTGAGCCCAAACTTCTGTTTTGATTGTCATTAAACTATTTTTATATTACTCTGTTTCAAAGGGAGATGCGGATTTTAAGTTTACTCATTGTCTGCTGAATATCCTACTAGATGTTGCCTATAAACCCTACAGTTTTTTAACAAAAAAGAAAACCTACATTGACTAAAATAATGAAATCTAACAGTTATACCTAACTTTTCCAAATTTTGTTCTTAATAACTATAATAATATTATTGGAATGTCTCATTGTAAATACTGCTATTAGTGATTCTTATCTCATTCTGTATCGTTTTTCATGGAATTGCTTCATGGCATGCCTAACCTTCAGATGGTCTTTCTTATCCTCTGGGGAAAGGAAGTGGCATATCAGTTAGAACCTTAGCAAGTAGGGTAGTTGAGAATCAGAAAATCACGAACTGTGAGAAACTCTAGAATGACAGAATTTTAAGATTGGAAGAGTTCTTAAAAATTGTGTAACTTTTGGTGAAGAACCTGAGACCGTAGATCCAGTGATTAGCAAAGGGAGCTCTAAACCCCCAGGTTCCAGGCTTCTAAACCAGATCATCTCCAACATTTATCAGTATTCATCTCTCTACAGGCAAGAAGATTCCACTGAAACCATTGTATACCTTGTATTTTTTCATTTAGTATCAGGAAGAAGATTCTGCAGACTCCTTCAGAAACTTCTGGTGTCAAATAACTCTTACTTTCAGCAAGTTTTTCTTAAGGTGTCTGAAACTACATGACATTGACCATGTTTCTTACCTTTCTTTATCTCAAACACATTTTAGTTCAACCAGATGAGGTGTTTCCACAAGCTGCAACCTTGCATCTGATAATTCCTTTCCTTCAGCAGGATAGATTTTTCATTTTTTTGGTGAAGAAAAAATTGGTTTTTACACTGATTGTCCTAGAATTTCTTTAGGATTTGCTCAGCAAAGGAATAACTCTCCATAGAAAATATCCTTGGTGTTCAATTTCTCTTCCCTCTTTTCCCCTATATAACTAATAAAACTGTGTTTTGTTTAGTAACATTAATTTTCCATTGGCACTTGCTATTAAAATACATTATATATTTGGACTATAACATGTTAACTTTGTTTTTTATTTAGAAAACATGTATTTGCATTTAAAATAGTACAACTAAATATTCTGATAAAATTATATGAACTTACAATAAGGATGAATTCTTGTTATTATGAATTTATTTTCAAGCTATTTAAAAGGTATTTGATGTCAATATTTCTGAAATCCCAAGTTTCATTTTGCCAGCTGAACATCTTAGATATCTTTTAATGTGACTTTTTGTTTTGTTTTCTGTTACATAAAACAGTTGCCTTCCTATACTTTACAGACCTTTAGGAGCCTTAATCGTTGGGTATTTAGGTCTTCAGCCATTCAGTAAACATCTCTGAGCTTCTAGAGGTTTAGGTACTGTCGTTCTTGAAGGGCTCAAGATTTCCGAACCTATATCCTTTTTTTTAGCTCCCAAGCAGACACCACGTGCTCCTCCTAAGCCAAAAACATCGCCACGCCCAAGAATTCCACAAACACAACCAGGTAAAGATATATTTTACATTTTAGCTTGAAAAGTTTGAGGTTAGTGGGCTTATTCTAGCAAATTGTTCATTAATAGTTATGACAGCAGATTGAGTCTTTAACATTTGCAAAGCAAGTCTTCCTCTGTAACCTAATAAATATTTAAATTTCTTTTTGGACTTACTAAAAAAGTACATCATAGGAAAAGCTTATGCCACAAAGCTTCCCTTAATGTTGTGTTATTGAAGATGAGGTGGACATGAATGGCATTGCTTAGAAAGAGTAGCCTACCTACTTCCTTCTCCTTCCCCAACCTGAGACTACACTCCTATCCCTTCCACTATTCCTGAATGTGCTTCCTTCTGTCAATCATCTCTAATTTGACATTTTCCTCAATACATGGCCTGACTACAACAAATGTCTGAGGTGTACCCACCCAGGATACCGGGAAAGGAACCTTTGCTACCACTGATCTGGTCTGGGGAAAGGAAAACGTTTAGCACCATCACATTGTGCTTGATCCAGGTAGTGATTCTGGATTCCCACCACAAATATTTTATTCATACCTCAGAATCTCTGCCATTAGGTACTGTCATTCTTGTTTTTCTACAGAGGAAAAGAAAAACCCTGTAGTTTTAGGTGTGGTCTCTAATATCAATTAAGGGAAATTTTACCTATCATTAAATTTTTTCTATGATTTTAAATCTGCCTTATTTAGCATAATTTTAAATATGTTCTAATTTCTAAAACTTAGTAATGTAAATAATTTATTCTGATAACAAATATATGAAGGTACCAAGGCAGCATTCCCCCAAAATATGAAATTTTAAATGATACATTTGAAACATTAACTTACTAAAAGTCTGAGAAAATAATGATTAGTGAATAATAATGAATATGAATAAAAACATCAAAGTTTTAAGAATATACCAAATTATTAAAGTATATTAAATTTGTTATAATAGGAAACTAAAATCTAACTTTAAAAATAACAGACAAAATTATTTGAGAAGAAGCTCTCAGCTTTGGATCTGAATATAAAGCATAGAACAAAAGTAGAAAACAAATAGGAAGAAGAAAGCATGAACACTTGAATGTTGAACTATAAAAGATGAAAAATAAATACTAAAAATTAAAACACTCAGGCATGAATCATGGTCAGTACAAAATTTTTAAAGTAAAGGAGATATGAAGTAATAGGACAAAATTATTTGCAATTTTATCTTTTTGAGATGTACTTTGTACCTTTTATTAAAATTCAATTTAGTAAATCAGGAGCTTGCTCTAATTTTCCATTATTATACTATGTTCTAAGTTTCAAATTCATTTCATTTTGACTTAGACTTTTAGCCAACCTTTCTTGACAAGACAGGCTCTTCAGAGATTCACGTGCTCAGTGAGTTCCACTCTCTAACTCTGAAACCATGGAGTGGCTGCCAGACTGTAGTGAGAGAGCCTTCTGATGTCCCGATTGAAGCAACTTCCAGTCCATCAGCATCTCTTGTGGAAAGTAGCTGCAAACCAGATACTTCTGGCTTTGTCAGTGCTACTTAATGTAAGGGAACAATTTGGAAAACTGGTCATGAAAAACAAAATGCATTCTACTTATCCTTTTTCAAAGTGGGTAGAATTGAGACCTCCTTATCCCACAAGAATGTAACTCGTGTAATAGGTTCCAGCAATATCCTGGATTTTGATATTTTTTCAAGGAGGTGTGTATATGTACACGTATATATCACAAAACATTTTAAAGACAAATAGTCAAATTCTAATACTTCTTCCCTTACCCTTGGCTAGTTCCTGCAAATTTCAAAAAGTCATGTGGACAGGAGAGTGTCCTATTTATATGCATGATACCAATACAAACTATTGTTGTTGGGCTATAATATCATCTATCAAAAGTATTTACAACTTAAAGTGCAACAGATTTTGTTTACCACCTTTCACATAATAAGATTCTGTAATTTGGGCATGTCACCTTTATTGTTAGTGTTACTGAAAGTGTGTTTATAAATTGGCAACGTTTAAATCTATATTTGGTATTCAAAGGCAAAATGAGATCTAAAATCTAAAAAAAAGCATAAGGAATATTTGATAAGTCAATAAAGTTTGATTTCTTAGATCCCAGTGTTTACAGGTAATAGCAACATTATTGTTAATTGGATGCCTAGAATTTCTTATAACCATCAAAATTATGGGTATTCCTAGATTTTGCATGGGCAAACAATGTGAAAATCAGAATATACTCAGATTCTTCAAAACCAAATTTGTAAAGCTCCTTGAGAAGTGGAAAAAAATTATAATAGTGTAATTTTCACATCATTTTGACATTTCACATTGGATTCTTACAACCATATCTCGAGTTAGGGCGGGTTTATTGTTTCACTTTAAAAAATGAGAAGCAAGTGAAAATCTGACCTGCAGAACTGGGATATAGAGAGCCCAGGTGTTTAGGCCTATTGATAATGTTTGATCCTCAGCATGTGGTTCAAGTCCTGACTCTGGTACTTAATAACCATAGCCTCAAGCAGATGCTGTCACACACCCGAAGCTCTGTTTCCTCAGCTTTAAAGTGTAGCTAATAATTCCTTCCTCCTAACATTATGGTGAGACTCAAAGGGTGTAAACCTTATAAAAGCACTTTTGAAATTGTAGAATACACTATAATTGTTAGACTTATTTTCCTGGTGTCTATTATATTAGTACTTTATTATTCCCAAGGAACAGTTGTGGAAATCTAATTTTAGTTGTCAACAAATTCATTTGAAGGTTTCTCTGGGGCCAGAGAAATGCAGGGCGGGTAAGATGTGAACCAACCCATTCCATTGCATTGTCTGCTTACCACTCTGCTGTTGTCTGAGAGGACTTCAAGCATATCCATGCTCCATAGGATTCCACCCTGACCTCACCATCTTTACCTACTTTGTCTTTAAGGAAAGACATAAAAATGGGTTTAAGGAGAAGTCAAGCAAACATATCCAGTAAAGAAAAGCTCTCTTACATGCATTTAGTTGCCGTCTCCTCTGAAATAGATTTCTAAAAAGTCGTCCTTACTCTGATGCTTTGTAATTTGAAATTTTGCAGTTTCTCAGATTTCACTCTTCTGTAATTAAATGGAATTCTAACTAAGCTATTTGTAGAGCTTAAGGACTGGTCTTCTGTCTGACTCCCGTATGGGTAATACTTTGTTTTGTCAGTGTTCAGGCTACACCTTGGCATGCCTTATGTGTTAAGCATGACTGAAAGGTGCTGAAACCAAATGACTTACAATATGAGTTCTCTCTTTCAGTTCCTAAGGGGCCCCAGCGTGTTACTGCAAAACCAAAAACATCACCGAGTCCAGAAGTGTCATACACCACACCTGGTAAATGCTTTATTTCACGTTTAAGCCAAACGCGTTCAACTGCCCCACTCTGCTTCAGTGAAACATGAGACTTGATAGAAGTGAGGTCAATATTTCACTTATTTTTAAATCCCATGTTGTATCATATGTGGTATAATTTCAGGAGTTTCATAAGAGTGTCCACTTGTTCATCTAGTAAAGCTGTGATCGCAGTCAAAAGGCAGAGAATTATGCCAAGGTTAGAATGTCTTTCCTAGAACTAAAGTTCTCTTATTCCCTGACTTACAAAAAAATGCTGCCAATTCTAGCTACGCTATGCTCAAATATTTCACTAAACACAAAGATAAAGACTTTTGCTCTTCCCTACAAATGATAAATTAGTGTTTTTACAAATAGAGGCAGTGATGTTTAGTCATTTACTTGGATACGTAAATTGTACTATGTCCACGTTGAGTTTTTTCCCTGTCACATTCTATTTTACAAATTTATGGAGACATCGCTTGGGTTAAGAAATTTCTTTCGCACACACACAATGGTTTCTTTAGTTACAAATCTGTTTTTTGCCAATCATCTGAGAAAGTCTTTTGTTCACATATGGGGAAGGTAATCTCATGTTTGTGGAGTATCCAGGGTGGGGATTCCAAGGGCCCAGACATTTCATGGATATTACCACCACTATTTACATGAAGTCTTCAAGTGGCCTCAGGAAGCCACTGGTAACCGAACAACTTTCTCTAAAAAGCCAAGCTCATTTTTAACTCGAGAATCTGGGAAATACTGTGAGTTTTTTCTCTTTCTTTTTAAAGGTACAATTATTATAAATTCTTAAATACTCCTAAAAGCATATAGAACATTCCTAGAGCCAAAAAACTTCTAAGCTATAGTATAAAATGATAGCATTTTGGAAGCAAGCCTGAATTCACTTGCTATAATGTTTTCCAGATTGTATAACCAAAGGCTATTATTGCTGCTATGGTATAGACAATTTGGTGGTGGTGGTAGCAAGCTAGAGAGAATCTCCTTTGCCCTGAAGTCTAGAATGTAAATTTGTACCACCAAACACAATAGCCAATATTATAAACAGGAAGTAAGAAAAAAACCTCATCTCACTTGTCAAAGATCAGCTTATTTTCAATTGTGGAAATGAATGTAATGGAAATTAATTTGTTATAGATAACAGTAGATTTGAGTGACTTTATTTACTTTTCAGTATAAAAAATAATACTATTGATATAATCTCATTATACCAATATATTGAATAGTTAAGTTTTTTCCTCTTTTAATATTTAACATTTGCCCTACTGGGCATGAGTTGGCCATTACTGAAGCCAGGTGGTGAGTACCTAAGAATTCATTCTACTATTTTTCTACTTTCATATACCTTTGGAATTTACTATCATAAAATTATTTTTAAGGTATTTATTTTAAAATCTTCTCTGTTAGCTAGTCCTTCTCTTCAACCACATTCTTCAAATGTTCTCCCACAGCTAAGTTATAAAGAGCAGACCACTTTTAGCAGAAAAAAAAAAAAAAAAAAACTTGCCTTAATTCTACCAATACCTTGTTTTTCATAGAAACTCTAACCTGTGATCTTGATCCCTGTAACAACACAAATAGTTAACAACTATCCCTATTTATACTTTTTATCTGGAGTTTGAATGAGCAGAGTAGAGCACTGCCTCCTGGAGAACTAGGGCCTGCTTTAGTGGTCTTCTGTCACCCCTCCAGCTCCACATGTTCAGAGTTAAGGTTCTGTCCCTAAACCTGATGTTGGCCCTGCCATATGATCAGGCTTCTTCTCCCTTGCCCCAGGGGTTTGGCACCCCCAGGAGTAATCATAAGGCAACTCGTACTACATTTCAGTTTTCTCAGAAGTGTTCAAACACATTGGATTCTGATGTGTTCAAACAGTTTTTAGATTTTATCTAGGCTCAAATTCATACCCTAATGAACCCAATACTTTGTTTACCAGGTCCTGTGGGTTATACTTCAAAAAAACAGGGTAAATGACATGTGTATTTTAATACGTATTAGTATCCTGGAGAAATAAACTTCTTCTGTAAAAGTCTAAAAATTTAAAATGTAGTGCTGAGGTCAGGACAGCGTTATGTTTTGTTGTGACATTTATCTCAAAATTTATTCTGAGAGAGAGCAGAAGTAACAAACTTGGATTTCTTGACCTTATCAAAGAGGAAGTCAGTCTCAGATTCATTGTACAGCACTTCCATTCTGCAGATTCCTAGGCATAACACCAGCTTCATCCAGTGAGGCCTTTAGAAAAACCCTTCCAGCCATTCCGTTGAATTATCTACAACGTTTAATGAGGAATCTTGACAAATTGAGCCCACACTCGCTGCCCACACCAAAATGAAAGTGACTTTTCTCCACATCTACCTTGGAAGAATGATTTAGAATTCAGAGCAAATAACTCCCTCAGTAGAAAATAGGTGCCAAGGCCGGGCGCGGTGGCTCAAGCCTGTAATCCCAGCACTTTGGGAGGCCGAGACGGGCGGATCACAAGGTCAGGAGATCGAGACCATCCTGGTGAACACAGTGAAACCCCGTCTCTACTAAAAATACAGAAAACTAGCCGGGCGAGGTGGCAGGCGCCTGTAGTCCCAGCTACTTGGGAGGCTGAGGCAGGAGAATGGCGGGAACCCAGGAGGCGGAGCTTGCAGTGAGCTGAGATCCGGCCACTGCACTCCAGCCTGGGTGACAGAGCAAGACTCCGCCTCAAAAAAAAAAAAAAAAAAAAAAAAAAGAAAATAGGTGCCATTTAACTTGGAGTCTAAACAGGAGGTTCCTGGCTCAACAGAGCTCTGTCTTCCTTATGAGTTCCTTTCTACACCAAGACCTGTCTTGGCTTTGTGGTCAACCTTCTGGCCCCCAGGCATTGGGATAGATTTTAGTCATCAAGAGCAAACCAGGAAGAAAACCTAGATTTCAGCAAGCTATCCAAATCCTCATGAATATTCTATGTGTCTCTTCCCTTTGGAAAATTATTTGTAGTCACACTCTTCAGGATTTCTGTAGTTTTATGTTTTCAGTTATACTGGTTTTAAGGGGAGTTTTTTGTGAACTAATTAAGAATAAGTGTTTAATTCTAAATATTTCTTTAAAATTGAGCCTTATTGTTTAAAATGATAGAGTTCATAAAGCAATCATTTGCTTGGATTACATACTTTAAAATATTGCCAGATTTATATTAGGGAGAAACCTGATTGGACATTCACCTAACAAATGTATGTTTTCTGATATAGTCTTAGAAGACAATACGTTTAGAATTGAGCAAGCCAAGATAACAATAGTTAACAATTATTTCCATTTATACTTTTTGTCATAATAGGAGCTGGGATGAGCAGGGTAGAGAACTGCCTCCTTAAGATCATACTGTTACCATTACTGTTCTACAGTATTTCATTATCATCCTCTAGACATTTTGCCATTTTTTCCTAAAGCTTCTTCTTTTTTCCCTTAAGGATGTACTATGTAAATTTATTCTTTGTTAAAATAGTTTTTTTTTTTTTTTTCAAATCAATTTTCCTAGAGGCAAGATGTCTTTCTTCTCAAATATGAGAATTCAAATCAGGAGTTAATCAGCAATTTGCTTATTTGCCTGATGATATATTAAACATCAATATGCTTTCCCCTCAAATTTTAGTGACTCAGTGCCTTTCTCTTTGCCTCAAAATCTCCATAAGCTTGTATATGTCATTGATGTGATTAATAAATTATTTCTTTAGATCTTTCTTTCTTTCCTGTTTTTTGTTTGTTTGTTGTTTGTTTGTTTGTTTGTTTGTTTGTTTTTAGACAGGATATCACTCTGTTGCCCAGGCTGGAGTGCAGTGATGCAATCATAGCTCACTGCAGCCTCGATCTCCTGTGCTCAAGTGATCCTCCTGCCTCAGCCTCCCAAGTAGCTGGGACCACAGGTGTAAGGCACCACGCCTGGCCTAGATTTTTTAATACTGTTTTACAATTCCCTGGAAAAGAATTAGAGACTTTTGGGAGAGTTCAATTTCAGTCTTTAAAATGTTGCTTAGCAAAGTACAATGCTGGTTCATGGGAATTGCCCATCTTTTCCATATTTGTTCTTTAAAAAAAAATGCACTAATGCATGTTCAATTCAACAAATATTGATTGCCACTTATCTGCCTGGTTCCATGCTTAGGGATTAAAAGAATTAGATATGATCTCTACCACCCAACACAGTACAGTGGAGAAAACAGGAATAATATCAATAACTATAAAACAAGCCAAATCTCAGTAATTAATGGATTAGTGATATAAACAAAAAATGAAATAAGAAAAGTAATACATTCTAAATGTATGAATTAGAGAAGGTATTATCAAGAAAATGAACTTTAAGATAGATTTTAATAGATAAGTAGCTATTGATGATTTTTGAGAAAGCAAAGATTCAGAGGTATAAAAAGTGCTCCAGGCTGGGCACAATGGCTCATGCCTGTAATCCCAACACTTTCAGAGGCCGAGGCGGGTGGATCACGAGGTCAGGAGATCAAGACCATCTTGGCTAACACGGTGAAACCCCGTCTCTACTAAAAAAAAAATACAAAAAAAATTAGCCGGGCATGGTGGCAGATGCCTGTAGTAGTCCCAGCTACTCGGGAGGCTGAGGCAGGAGAATGGCGTGAACCAGAGAGACAGAGCTTGCAGTGAGCCGAGTTCACACCACTGCACTCCAGCCCAGGCGACAGAGCGAGACTCCATGCTCCATATAGCTGAGAAACAGCATGATTCGGAATGACTACATTGCTAGCCATATGATGAGATTATTGAGAGATGAAAACAATGTAAATTGGATTCACATGTTTGAGGGCTTTTAGGTTATGCTAAGCACTTCAAAAAATTTTTCTTTAGATAATTAGGAGATATTAAAATTGTGTTTCTTTTTGTAATCTTGGGAGTGATATAATTACATCTGTATTTTAGAAAGATGGCTGTGATTTTTTCAAATGGAATATTAACTGGCAAAAAAAAAAAAAAAAAAAAAAAAAAGCCAGAAATCACTTAGTAGGTTTGCAACAATCCAGAAATTGAACTTATTGTGGTAGAAAGGAAACTAAGGGAATAATGCTGAAATGCCTTTGTATATGGAACTACGAAGACCTAGAGAATGACTGAATGCTGTTATGGAGAGAAGGGTGGCAATGCTGTTCCTAGACTGGGCAAGTAGTAGATAATAATGTCATTAACTGAGACAGGGAACAGAGAGAGTAATAAAGATGGGTGTGTACCTGCTAGGCTTGCAAGGGGCCAGTAGGACTTTGAGTGGGAAGACGCTAACTGATGGTTGAAAATGTTTTCTGGACTTCTAAACAGAAGTCAGGATTTGGGGCACAGATTTAGGAGCCGCTTGTTTACATCTAGATAGTTCTTAAATCTTGGAAAACATAATAGAGGAGAAAATATAGATGGAGAAAATAAGCCAGAAATCAAATATTTAGGCAGCATAGTTATATTTAAGGAGTAGGCAGAGGAAAAAGAGCCTCCAGATGTCAAAAAAGATAAGAGAAAAGCAGGAAAGGAGCTGGGAGATGAGGCAGGAAAAGGCCTAAGAAAGGAAGTTTGGCAATGGCATTGCAGTGGCAATGAGAAGGAGAGGGATCAGAAGAGGCTGCCAGCTTGACCGTGCATGTCCAGAATCCCACTCTCTGAAACCTTTGGGCTGCATGCTTCAGAATTAGCAGTTTCCAGATTTTAGAAACTTACGTGAGTACATATACCATTGATTAGAAACATTAATGTGTATTCAGTGAGCAGTATGAATAGTCTTACCAAGCAGAAGAACTAAAACCTATAAACAGCCCTTCGATCAGTATAAGTTATGTTTTGCCATTGAATAAATTAAGAGAAAACTCAACTTTCAGAGTTTCTGGACTTAAGAATATGATTAAGGCTATTGTTGCAGGAAATGAGTGGAGGCTGGACCACAGTGGATGAAGAAGATATATCTAAAAGATGAGGAAGCAGAGGCAGATAGTTTTTTTATTAAAGGAATGAGAGCAAGAGGGAGGGATTGTTTGAAGGAGAAGCCATGTCAAGGGAATTTTTTTTTTTTTTTTTGGATATTAGGGCATTCGAGCTGTTTTGTAGGTAGAGAGCAAGTAACTCATGGAGAAATGAAAACATGGACAAATAGAAATATAACAGAAATAATGGAAAGTAAAAGGCCTCAAATGAGATGGAAGGGAGGGTGGTCCAAGAGCACAGGGAAAGCCAGCAGGTGGCCTCCTACGGGGCTTCCTCTCAGACTGGACCTAATGGTACAAGGTTAGAATAAAGGAATAAAGAGTATAGATTAAAGGAATAGAATAGGGTATGGAGTCTATACAGGTTACTTTTCTAAGAGAATCAGTCTCTTGGTAGCCTATTGCCAGGGTAAACCTTATCGCAGACTTCATATTCTAACTTTGTCAAGAGGAAACACATTAATTATTTTCTAACTCTATCAAAACATTCATGCACGTTCATTTACATTTGTCTATGATAGACATTGTGCATTCCTACTTGTCTTACGTTAGTTGGACTTTGGAGTGGCACGCTTTATGGAACAAAGACAGATTGGTTAGTAGTATAAATGGAGTTGGTTAATATAATTAAATCTAAAATTATAATAACAGTAAATATTCTTATAAAGAAATCAAAACTGCTTTCTCAGAAAATTGTCATCATTATTTTCATTGATGAGTTTCTCCCAGCATGAAAGATGTAGGTTTTAGGGATCGTGCTTTTGTTCAATTTAATATACAGAGGGAATGCCACATAGGAAAAACAGAAAAAACAACTTGAATTTCTTGGAGCTGTAGTTGACCAAGTAGGAGAATGATTCATATTACTTTCCTGTAAATATTTCTATTTCTTTCCTTTCCACTGATTTCACCTGCTTAGGAAGTCTGCTATGGCAGTTTATTAAATCATCACTTCATGGTTAAAAAGAAAAGTGCCAATTTTAGCAGCTGGAATCCACATTACCCCAGCCTAAATTCCTCAGTAAACTAGAGCAGCAGTGAATAATGTATTTACAGTATGGTGGATTTATTAGTACCACATCTCTTCTCAGCTTCTCCTTTCCTTAATCCCAGCTCCTTTTTGGTTGGTGGAGTACTGTAACTAACTCGGGTATTTATAAACTGAAGGCTGCTTTGAATGTTCATGGCCTTCACAGAGCTGAATCAAAGTGCCTTCTTCAGCCTCAAGATAAACATTTTGTTTCATTTACAGCTGGAAATTTCTTATATTTTACTATTTAAATCCCCCAAAAAACTACACGCAAAGGCAAAATGTTCACTATTGTGGTGGGCTTTCTCTACCTTATCAACCACTAATCTTTTTAAAGTTTCCTTTTCTCTTTAAGAAAGCAATCCATATTTTCAAATTCCCTTGGATGTTATCTTTTAGCTCGTAGAAGTTCTGAATCAAGTTTCTGTTCAGTGCACCAGTTTTCACAACTGTAATTTCACTAATACCTAGCAGCGTAGTCTAAGAACAGATGTGGCATGCAAGTTAAACATGATTCCCAAAAACAATAAAAAGAGATTGTTCATTTTATATAACCTATTTCTCCACTAATGGTAAAGTGGTGCTTGGCCACCTCATAATAATAAAATAAAATTTTAAAAAGAAGTTTTCTTCATCTTTCTTCTAAGGCAGAGTTCTAGCCTGAATCATAATTTTTTTCCAGCATTATATAAGATGCAAGGAAATTACACTGCCTGACAAAAAGGTACTGGTATGTATGAAAGGCTTAGCGTGGTAGGAAAACCTTTCATTGAGAGATTAGGTCTAGGTAGGGCCTCTTTGTGGGGAAACTGAGTTGAAGTACTTTACACTATTTGTGGAATGAGATTTTGTTGTAGAAATCTGGTACAAACAAATAGGCAAATCCCCCTAATATTTTCCCCACTGAGAAATATGGTACCAAGTTTCCAATCTAGTGTTTAATTTTGCTAAAACATTACAAAATATACTGGATTTCAGGGACTGCATATACCAGTAGGCCTATTGTTCAGCTGACATTTTTGTCTTTTGTTTTCATATGCTATGTCAAGCATGCTTGACACCTAATATACTAGAAGCCACATCACTAAAGAAGACAAAAATGGCAACAGCTATCATTTACTAAGTAATAAGTACTATCATTAACTTTACATGTGGTGTCTTCTAATGACTAGCTGATTCCTTTTGCCTCATTTTCTGCCCCCAGGAACTGTAAGTGCCATTTAGAATAAGACTGTGTTATCTCCTTACATATTCAAGCTTTTTCCATTTCTTATTGTTTCCCTCGATTTGTAGCCATTTTGATACTTTAAGATATATATTTGTTGTTGTTGTTAGTGGACTTTACGCATGAATATCAAACAGCAGCTAACTACTTTGTGCAAAACCTGACTTTCTATTTGGAAAACCACTTGAGGGAGCTCTACGTCATTGTTGAATTATGTTAGCTATCTCCTCCTCTTCCTCAAGGAAGACTTCAAAATGAACTGTGACTGACTTCATTTCTGTTTCACTGCCACCAGAACCTTCCCTGCATGGTAACATTTTTCCATTTTGAAGAAAACAAGCATCTTCTCAACTTTGGTCATTAACCATTGTAAAAATACTTTTGCTTCATTCATGCTTTCTGGGATTTTTCTATCTGGGGGTTAAGCTCACTCCAGTTGGGACATTTAGAATACACAGTGTTTATAATCTTTTTCTTTCAGCTCCAAAAGATGTGCTCCTTCCTCATAAACCAGACACTGAGGTCTCTCAGAGTGAACCTGGTAAATTAATTATTTCATCCTTCTGGCTAAGAAGTGTATTTTTCAAAAACAAAATTCTTGAAGTAAATATATTTTTAAAGGTTGTGATATGGAAGAAATTCAAAGAAAAATATGGATATAAAATGCATATTTCTTTTGGGTACATTGAATCATCTGGGTTGAATTATTTTTCCTTGGTTAAATGAGGGAATAATACATAGGCTCATTGAGTAGATCATGCTAAAACTATCATACCATTGTTAACTAAGCCAACTCTTATATCCTTTCAAAATGTAAATGTAGCTACATTACAACTATGGGTATACTTTTAAGTAAAAAAAAGTGGATGCCTACTCAAAATTTTCCCCAAAGTGAGAACTTCAAAGTTTTAGTTAAACTAAGTTATCTGATTAGCATCTAATGTGCAGAATTTTCTCTTATTTATTATAATTCTTAGAGAACATTTAAATTATTAAATCAATGCATCTAAAAAATATAGAAACTATTTTGACTTTACCAGGTAGTAATTCTCATAAATATGTTCCTTTGGTTTGCTTTTGGCATAGTTCTGCAACCTGTTACCTTTAGATTTGAGCCACCAAAGACAACAATAGGTAATGGTTTTCCCATATCAACCAACTCTGTTTTCTTTGCTACCGTCAAGATTGCAGGCCTTTCTCAAATGATCCTGTTGAAACATCATTTCTTCTCAATTCATTTCATCATTTCA
The DNA here is from genome assembly GCF_007565055.1 of Rhinopithecus roxellana. Taxonomy (NCBI): domain Eukaryota; kingdom Metazoa; phylum Chordata; class Mammalia; order Primates; family Cercopithecidae; genus Rhinopithecus; species Rhinopithecus roxellana. The sequence goes on along the minus strand of NC_044549.1, from coordinate 21,397,720 downwards.
TTCTCATTATTATTACTCTTTCCAAAATAGAAAAGCCATTATTTCACTGTCGTAATGGGTTTGCTTTGAAGACTACCTCAAGACATTACTGAATCCATCTTCATTTACTTCATTTATCTCCATGTTTCCATACGAGTCCACTGTGTTTACTAATGGTGCCCGTTTAACAATTTCCATTGGTTTATTGGTTCTCAGCTGTAATGTAACATACTAGCATGTGGTAAGTTTGAAAGATACTGAAAGTAATTATCAATATTGGCCAAAATAGTAAAAATTGCCAGTGATTTGTTAAACTGAGCTCAAGCAGACTCAAGGAGATGATACCAACAATGATATTCTCACACATTTTGTAATCCTGTATGCTCTCTTGAATGGAGGAGACAAGGACTGTGTCTAACCCACACCCCATCTCAACCAGCCATTCTGATGGATTGGTTCAAGAATAGAATGTCATGTACTGTGTGTCCTGGTGGAAAAACAGTTGAGAACCATTATTCTAATATTCCACAGTCATTTTTCCAAAAGTTGTGTGCACATTTAACTTTCTTCTTTCCTTTTTCTATTTCAAATGAAGGAATTTCATGTAATACCAATCTGGTCTGGTGCTGGCTTTGAATCTAAAAATTTACAACCGTGGTCCTTTTCTTTTTGCAGCTCCTCTAGAGACACGAGGCATCCCTTTTATACCCATGATTTCCCCAAGTCCTAGTCAAGAGGAACTACAGACCATTCTGGGTAAATTTCGTTTTAATATTTGTTCAAGGAGGGCTTGCCTTTTAGGAATTTCCCTTCGAGTAGCCATAATACATTATGTTCATAGCTTGTTTCTAAATAATAGGTTATTTAAAAATTCATTTCACTCAACACTTTTACATTGACACTGTATTTGGCCTAATATGTATGCTGATTTTCAATATAAAATGTTGTAATACATCTAAGATGTGTTAAATTGGCTCTGGTGATTGTGATTTAGAATACTTAAAAATTTTAAGTATTCTAAAAAGAAAAATGTTCCTAAGTCAATGCTGTTCTTTTCTGTTGCTTTTTCTGTATTTTAAACTGCATTTGGGAAGAAAAATTAGTTATCTAGTATTTATTAAGCCTTTACTCGGTGCAGTTAAGTGATGCAGTTCTAAGAAGAAACTTTTAAAGAGGTGTCCTTACCCTAGAGAGCTCACGCTCTAATATGAAGACAGGACTTAGTTCCAATACTGCAGCCTCTGTGCCACTCAACACATTACATGCCTTTCTAAAATTTAAGCCATGTAACTCTGTGAGATAAGTTCTATTACTTGCTCCATTTTACAGATTAGAAAATTGAGGCATAGAGAGTTTAAAAATTCTTCACACGAGAAAATACACTAATATTTATACATATCTCCCCTATTATTCTTCTATCCCTCAACCCCAGTATTATTATAGGCTTCACCCCTTGTAAATATAGTTTAACTAAAACATTAGATTGTGAATCTAAACATAGAAGCTCACCACTTCTTATTTACCAAGAAAGCTTGCAAGGACTGCTAACCCATGCCCCCGTACTTAACAAAACGGCTATCTCAACTTTTAAAGGATAACAGTTATCCATTGGTCTTAGGAACCAATGTTCCTAAGCTGGTGTCAGAGCCAGGATTAGAATCTACACACTCAGCCACCAGAGTGCCTAGGATTAACCTCAGTGTTACATTAATTACAATGAGTGCGATAGAGAAAAGAGCAACATGTTGAACAAACAACCTGGAGAAATAAGGAAAGGCCTCTCAGATTAGGGTCATTTACACTGGGTCTTTAAGTTGGAATGAGAGTTGACCAGTCAAAGATGCAAATGGTTCTTTCAAGTTACAGATAGATGGGAAAGAGGCACAGGGCAAGGAGTGACAGTTAGACTAAACTGATAAGCAGGTAGTTGCCTGGAGAAACAAGGATGGGTAGGTTGGAAAGGTCCATTGGGATGAACTGAACATGCTTTCAAGGAGTTCAACACAAATGTGTTCACTGTGTGGAAACTCCAGTTTGCCTGCCCCTTGGTTGAAAATGAACCAAAAAGCTAGAGTTCCTGGCTTGTGTTTTTTGGCGTCTCTCTCCTGTCTACACTGCATCCCACATGGCTTTACTTAAATCCGAGGCCCTATTGACCTCCCTTCATTCCTTTTCTGATAATCCATCCTTTGTGGGTATCTACTGAAATAAAGTTACTGATCACATTTTAAAATAAAATCCTTTTGGAAGAAAAAATTAAAATTGAGTGAGCAAATATATTCTAATCAAATATTCATCTAGTCTAGCTTATTTCTGGAAAATCAATGTCGCCCATGATGGCAGAGTTAAAAGTAGTTTTCAAAAACCACTACTGAATATGCTAATTATTTAACTTCTACTCCCTGTTTTTCTAATGTGTCTTGGTTTATTCATGTCAGAACCATTACCTGTCAATTATCACAAGTATATTTCTTGAGCAGAATCAAGAGAATACAAAAGCAGGACAGAAAACAAAAAGATAGCAGTGTATCATTTATACCAAGTGTTTCCTTGGATCCAGTACAGGCAAAGTGAACAGTGTAATCTGCTGTGTCTGTATGATGTGTGATTTCAAGGTAACATGGGAATGGAAGTATTGCTGTATGTATTTTTTTTTTATTTTGTCAAGAGGGTTGTGTTGGTATGTCAAACATATACTCTGATTTTCACATGAGAAAAACAGAATATTTGTTTTATGTGATGTAAATATACATCTTTTCATATGATATATTTCCTTTCCAGCTCATCAAAGTAGCATGTGGGATTTATGGGCAGGGAAGAAACATGAAGGAGATAAATACATCGAGAGAACTAGGAGATTTTCATACATGAGCCATATCCAAGAATAGCCACAACTAGATTAATGAAACAATGATCCTGAGCTAAAAGCTTTTGGAAATCCTTATAACAATCATTAAAATAATAGCGTAAGACAGCAGATATCACAAATGAGAGTTATTAAAATGTACCACTAACTTTGAATTATTGTGATTACTGAGTGTATTTCTAAATGCAACTTATCCTTTTATTATTGTATGGGGCAGAAAAGAGTATGTGTTTTTTGGTCATATTCATAAGGGTAATTATTTAAAACAAGCCAATCTTATTTTGTTTTCTCCAGAAGAAACAGACAAATCCACCCAAGACCGTTTCACAACTAAGATTCCACGAACAACTGAACTGGCAAAGACAACTCAGGGTAATCCTCTCCCCCACCTCTGGAGAATAACTTTTCCTTATTTGCTTTTAATCAGGAAAGAAATTTTCTTTTCAGAATGTCATTTCTCATCACAGTGGATTACTTGATTTTTTTGTCATTTTATAGGTGAAAGAAATCAGCCAAATCTGAATACTTATATGAATATCAGTTGAACATAGGCAAGACAAGTTCTTTCATTGGCACTTACTTTTTTTAATGTATTGTTGACCACTTGATGCTTCTAACTAAGAGCGGAAGATCCCATTTTTTCCCCACATTTGACCTTCATTTGACTCATTTTCCATATCTGATAAGTAATAACTCTTATCTTCCTCTTCCTGCTCCCTCTCTAACTTCCTCCTGGTTTTCCTCCTTCTCTTCTCTCTTTTTCTCACTTTCTCCAATCTTCCCCCATTTGATGAAACACATTAATAAGAAAAAAAGCTATTAACAAGAAAAATCACTTTTCAAAATTATGACAATATTTAAACATCCAGAGAAGTGATTTCCTACTTTTTATTTCTTCTCTGTGATTTTCTGCTTTCGGGGAAGTGAACTCACCTACACAAAGCTCTATCTCATCTTCATGCACTCAGAAGTGTTTTCCCATTTATACTTTTCTATCCTACTATCCTACTTAGGTTATAACACTTGTGGACTTCTAATACTGTGGTGGTGGTGGTGGTGGTGGTGGTGTTTTTTAATGACCACTTTTGCCCATCTCTGCCTCTATCAGATGGTAGAAAGCCAAAAATAAGACCAAAAAGAGCAAACATTTAGGAAGTTAGAAGACAAATAAGTTTATGTTGCCCATTATGAGTTCTAATTTGAGGGGGAAAGTTGGTGAGAGAAGTTTAATAATAAGAGGAAATGATAATGAAAGAAATCTATTTTTAAAGTACATGTGTCACTGGGGCAACATTTACTCCAAGTAAACATGACTAAGACTATGGTAAAGAGCAGTTCCTTTAAATTATCTAAATCTTTTTTACTTGTTTGTATGGTTTAACTTTTTGTTATGTTTTAAACTTTTATTCAATTACTTCATTTAATTTTTATTTGCTGTTTATTTATAATTATACACAGAAGACTAAAGTATAATATGACAGCCCTCTCACATCTCTATCACCAGCCTCAACAATGAACAGATACTCCATTGTGATACATCTCTATTCCACCCTGATTTCTGTATGTTTATTATTTCATGTTTTTGCAAATCTCTTTAATTTCTGGCTTAAGGGAAGATAGCTGGATTCTCATAATCAATCTGTTTTTACCACAAAATACATAAATATTTACAACAAGCAGGATAAATACTCTCATTCCACACAGGTTGCGTTGCCAAATGAGAAAGATTTCAGCTTTTTAGAGATATAAGGATTTCAGAATGAGGATAAAAGATCACAGGCCTGTTCTTTCGTTGTTTTGCCTTTTCCTACTTTAAAGAGAATATCAATATTGTGTCAACATTACTAGTATATATGGAATTTTAATCAAATTCCTTCAAAATGCTGTATTAAATATGAATTTCACCAGTTATTGGGAGTATATCCATGATCTCATGTCATTATATAAATTGTCTTAACCTATTTATATATGTTGACTTTTTTCTTATATCCTTAGCTCTTTTTCTATGTTTAAAATGGAAACCCTGAGGCAGTTTTCTCAAGGCCATATGTTGTTTGGTGATGAGCTATATGAGTAACTTACAACCTAAACTGAAATTATATTTCAGCTCTTTTATTTAAAAAATTCTTTCTAGATTTAAATGAAGACTATGGAGAAAACTAAAACAAAACTAAAACAAAAATTCAGATGCCATGGCTTTGAAATCATGTAGTGCTGATTATTTCTGTGGTCTACTATCAATCTCTTTCCTGTCCAAAGCTTTAAAATTTACATATATTCTAAAATGAGACAAGGACTATGATTCTTACTTTTAAGCAGAAGCAACCTAACATTCAAAGGGATTTACATGGAAAGATGAAATAGGTTAAGAGGGAATCCCACCATCTCAAAATTGGAAGAAAAAAATTGCAGATAATCATCAGGCACTTTAGGGTCTGTGAGAATTAATTTTTATGGTTATTACACTTGGGAAGGCCCAAACTAAACCTATAGAGAATTTCAGTACATGTCTGCTGTTGTTGGCTTGAAGTATGGCAAAATTCTGCTCAACACAATCTTTACATTGGAAGTATATAAATGAGCTACATTATAACCTATTTCACAGGCACACTTTTTTAACTTAGTAGGCAAGGCTTGCTGATTTATGGCTATATAAATTATCCACTCGATATGTGAATAAAATCTTTAAAACGATGTAATCTACTTACATAGTTTACAGGAAAAAATTTTTCCAAAAACATTATCAAGAAAGCTGGTGGCAGGAGGCAGTATGTGATGGGGAAGTGGGGACAGAGGAGAGCAGCATGGAATAGATGAATTCCAGGATGAATGCTTACCTTGAAACCTTAGGATACATTAATGTTTCAGCAGGTTCTCACAAGTTTGCCTGCATACAGTGGTCACCCACTTATTCATTCATTCAGCAAGTCTTCATTAGGATGCCTTTCTGTGCAGGTCCTGGATAACTGGCCCAGGGATTATCTGAGTTTTTGTTCCTTGCTTGTCCTCTTTTGATAGGCAGGGCACCAGATGTCATTTTCTGTCATTTCTACAGCATTTTGGATGACACCGAGTGAATACTTACTCATTTCAGGTTCATGAGCAAAGGCCATTCGAAAGAGACCACATACTCCTACTCTTTCTTCTTTACCTACCTAAACATTCATTTCTCTTCTTACCTTTAAGATTGTTTGACTTCTTAGCAAAGTAATATTTCACAATGACTCTTCACTGAGAGATTAGATGGATGGATGGACAGATGAACAGACAGATGGATGGCTTATGGGTTTATCGTGCTAAGCAAACATCTGGTAAAACGAATGCTCTTGAAAAATAGGGACAAAATGATGACTAATCCTTAACACACCTTACAAATGAACTACCTCATTCTATGTGCATCTTTAATTTTCAGTCTTGTATATTTTCTTTCTTTTATTTTCCTTTAGCATGAAGTCTATAATGCGTAATGGGAATTTTCTGAACCTTCTTTGTACGTCCAGGCAAAGTGTATGAGTTGTTGGTCCCTAGGATGCTAAATCTCCATACAGGAGGCTTTGGTCTGTTGCTTATTAAATATAAAGTGTTCCTCTATTTCAGCGCCACACAGGTTTTATACTACTGTGAGACCCAGAACATCTGACAAGCCACACATCAGACCTGGTAAGTTGTTTCTCTGATGACTTAAATAATCAGCAGGCAGGGAAAGATAGGAAATGGATTGAAATAGCCAAATACACCAAAGGGGATCCTTACATTGCAATAAAAGACATACAGGGACTCTGATCTGTGTGGATAAGTGAAAAGATACTGATGAATCCATATATGTGACAAGACTTGACTAAGGATTTTAAGGGTAATCAGATGCAGAAATCACTATGAAATTTCATTGATTTAAAAGTATTTTTAAAATAGTGTTGGACGATTTTCCTGACAGTTATAGAGGTAGCATAGAGTTAGCTATGACATGATATTATTTAATACTTACTTTCAGATATTCTTTCTCTCTTAAGAAAAGATGGTCTCTTTTCAACATAGAAAAGCTCTTGTTCTAGGAGAACATTTTTACTTGATTCCTTCAGAGAATAAAAATATCACAAGTTCTAAACAGCAAAAATAAAGTTACAATTATATATTGGGAAATATGTTAAATTTACTAAATTCTCCAAAGGTCATAGGATTGCCCTCACAGGAGCTTGTTCAGAAAAAAAGTTAACTTGGAGGGGTTGATCTAGTTCATGTAAATCACTCTTATGCTGAGGCACAAGCTGGACCAAACACTGGTGTTTTGTTTTCTTTTTCTTTGTAATTCTAAGAAGTCTTAAAGTTCCAAATGATGAAACCTGCTTAGAATGAATATTCTAGGTGAATACATCTTTAGAACAATAATTTTATATTCTTTGGTTTATGTAGAGTCCATATACTTGTTTATAATTTTCCAACTTCTAAAGATAATTGGGCACAGAAATCTTTTATAGCTATGTGTATCTCCCTGTGACTTTGTGTGTCATGATAGGTGTTGAGAGCTTAATGTGAGACTGGTGATAGTAAACATTTCTAAAAAATAGACAGTAACAATCATGGCTAATAATGACCGAGCACTGGCCATGTGCCCTGTGAGGTACAGTTGAGGAAGCTGAGGCACAGAGAGGAACTAGAAAGTGGATCAAAGATGAGCAGTATGGCTTCTGAGCTTCTCACATAAGCACAATACACTTAGTGCTCTTCCTTAGAGTCTTCTAGATGGATTGTAAAATAGGTCACCTCTTGAGACTTTGGTAAGGCTATGACTTTCTCCTGAGCAGGAAAGAAAGGAAAATGGTTTCCTCAAGTTCTGTGCTTGACAATGGACTTTGTGAAAGGACTGGTATAATAAAACCTCTGTACCTAGGGATTCCCACAAAAGGATGTGGAAAGACTCCAACTTCTGAATAGAGACCTTGACAAATACACTTCAGATTTTGGTTTTTCATTAGACATATGTAGTCCTGATCTTTCTTCAGTTCCATTTTGGAATGTATCTGATACCTATAAATGAAACAAGATATTTCTCACTTCGGACTACAAATTCCCTTGCCAGTTACTTTTTCAAGTCAAGTACTGAAACCCAGTGATCACCTCAGAATACAAACTCAGGTCTCTATTTTCAAATTCAAGTCTATTATTTTTATACAAGAATGTGGTTTCTATATTCTGAATAATATTTTTGGTAAGTCATCCTTTTTATTGCCTAGTAAATGACTTTCAATTCTCTGAGAAATTTTGTTTTTCTTGGCTGCAAACTTTCAATAAGAAAATGAACTATTTATATCCCACTTTATTTTAGTTCTGAATAGGACAACTACAAGACCTACTAGGCCCAAACCCAGTGGGATGCCCAGTGGGAATGGAGTGGGAACAGGTAATAATCACAAATGTATTTCCTTTTTATCCTGTCAAAACTAAAAGTGTTATTTAATTTTCATGATTTTGTTGAATTCACATTTTAATTTCCTTTTTACCAGTTTTTAAAGTTCTTAATAACTCTGTAACTGAAACTTATAACTCATTCCAAAATCAAAACTTCAAATGTTTCTAAAAATAGTGAAGACTTTTTCACTTTTCTAAACCTAGTCTACTAGTTACTATATATAATCTTGCTTCTTAAAAAGATCCTGATTAAGTATAAATTGAGTGAAAACAGTAAAAACAGCTATTTCCCCTAATTTCAAAATACTTTTTATACACAGACTGGTCTTTGAACTGTAATTAGTTGGTTTTTAAGTTTATAATTTAACAAGTACCATTAAAAAGGTTTTGAATAACTGCATCTGTTAGCAATCTGGAATATGAAATTTAAACAAGAAATATTGAATCAGAGCAATTTGCATTTGGTTACCCTGGTTATAGTCATTAATGTTTTCAAGTCATTCAGCTTAAATAACATAGCTCTAATCTAGTCAGATCTATGGGAGTAAGTATTACGCTAGAAAAACTAGGATACTGATCTGATAAATATTCAAACACCCAACTCCATGGATAAATGGTAGTTATTTAGATGCCTTAACATAGAATTGTATTATTCCCTTTAAATATTTCTAGTAGTATAACTCTTGTGTTTGCTTAGATAAAAAAATTAGAATTTATTTAATGCATATATATCTGATTAACCCATGACAGTTCTCTAATGAAAAAGAGATGTGAATAATACCTAGAGATATTTAGTCTAAAAATTATTTAGCTTTGTTTAAGAATGCACTTTTGTACTTGATTATTACAGTCTCTGAATTTCTAGGAATTCACTTCTCTTCAAACCAAATGATGAGGCCAACACTATAAATTTGTGACTCATGAAAAGCAAGAAAGCATCCCAGTATCTATTTGTGCTCATCTACTCTTTTAATTCTTCCCACTGTGGGATTAGATCGTGCTCAATTTTTCAGATTGACATCAACAATCTGGCTGTAAACAGAGCCACCTTCTCTCAGATCCTTTTGGGAGGAAGGTGGGTACAAATTGTTTAATATTCAAATAATTCCTTGAAGTGGCATAAGTAAAATAAAAGAAAGCACTTAGATGTCAACCAAGCAAATGAAAGAACAAGTAAAGTAGCTGTGATCACACTTGAAAGCTACTAACCTTTGCCGGGCGTGGTGGCTCACGCCTGTAATCCCAGCACTTTGGGAGGCCGAGATGGGCGGATCACGAGGTCAGGAGATCGAGACCATCCTGGCTAACACGGTGAAACCCCATCTCTACTAAAAATACAAAAAATTAGCCGGGTGTGTGGTGGGTACCTGTAATCCCAGCTGCTTGGGAGGCAAAGGCGTGCTCCAAAGCCCACTTGTATTACAAATGAATATCTATTACCTTCTTGTATACATAAAGTCAACTTTATAATAATTTATCCAACTTAGCTTTGGAAGAATAATACAGCAGGTCTTTTTCAATTTAATTTGTCAGTTGTTGGGAGAAATTGGGCTGGTGGGCACAGGTAGACAAAGCTGAGCTCACTGTTTCTTCTTTCTTTACTTCACCTCCATGCCCAACCAAAATTTTTTGTGCCCCATCTATATTCTTTTATTTGTCAATTGGGATCCCCTGTCAAGGAAGGACTTGCTGCCTACCTGCAGGGAGTGAGGTCAGCAGACAGCATCCAGCTATCATCTCCCTCAGAGTAAGCTTCAACCAGAGAGCACTGAATGGAGATCTGGGCAGTACATCTCCATGTCAGCCACAATAATTCATAGCAACCAAATGGAATTCATCCTGGGAATGCAAGGTTGGCTCAACACTCAAACAAATTAGTGTAATTTACCATATTAACAGAATAAAGAAGAAAAATCATGATTATCCAAGTAGATGCACAAAACAACCTAGACAAAATTTTCAGTTCATCCCTAATGAAAGCTCTCAGGAAAATAAGAATAAAAGGAAGTTTCCTCAATCTGATAAAGGGCATCTGTGAAAAAGCTACAACTGCCAAAATTCGTACCAGCAGTAGTTGTGGCCGAGTGGTTAAGGCAATGGACTAGAAAAAGCTGCAACTAACACTGTACTTAATGGTGAAACACTAAACACTTTTCTCCTAAGATGAAGAATACAGCAGGGATTTCTATTTTCACCACTTCTATTGAATATAGTAGTGAATGTTTAGCCAATGCAGTAGGCAAGAAAAGAAGTAAATGGCATAAAATTCAGAAATTATAGATAACATGATTATCTATGTAGCATATGATTAAGAAAAACAACAACTCTCAGATATTTGCCTGGAGAATACTACTTTAAGAAACTGGTGAGGAACAAGTGTTTACAAAATCTCTCCTCTCCAGGTTATAGACTTACCTGAGTCCACCTTCCTTTGATTCTGCATAGTTTTGATCAGATTTCTTTATAGAAATGCAGCTGTATACAAAAGTTTATTTTCTTCTCTGACATAATTCTACTGTCACATCCACACTTACTTTCAGCCTCTGTTGACTCTTTTAATGCATCATTTTTGTGTTAACTGATTTCATGTTCAACTTTGACATCTTAGAATGTTTATCTTTATTATCCATCTCATATACATTTTCCTATAGTTTTTCTTGCTGAAGTTTTCAACTCAGATATTTCACATTTAAAAAAATTAGTTGATAAAGAAGTGTTTGTGATCTATAGGACATACTCTTTTTAATTTTATTTTTAAAAATTTATTTCAATGGCTTTTGGGTTTTGTTGTTACATGGATATACATGGATGAATTATACAGCAGTGACTTTAAGATTTTAGTGCACTTATCACCTGAGTAGTGTACACTGTACCTAATATATTGCAGGTTTATATCCCTAGCCTTCTCTCACCCTCCCCCTTCTGAGTCTCTAATGTTCATTATATCACTCTGTATGCCTTTGCGTACTTACAGCTTACTTCCCACTTTTAAGTGAGAACATCCGGTTTTTGGTTTTCCACTCCTGAGTTACTTCACTTAGAATAATGGTCTCTAGATCCATCCAAATTGCTGCAAAAGACATTGTCGTGTTCCTTTTTTATCACTGAGTAGTATTCCATGGTGTATATATACCAAACATTTTCTTTATCCACTCATTAGTCAATGGGCACTTAAGTTGGTTCTGTATCTTTGCAATTGTGAATTGTGCTGCAATAAACATACATGTGCATGTGTCTTATTCATATAATGACTTATTTTCCTTTAAGTAGATACCCACTAGTAGGATTGCTGGGTCAAATGATAGTTCTACTATTCGTTCTTTAAGGAATCTCCCAACTATTTTCCACAGAGGTTGTACTAATTTACATTCCCACCAGCGATGTATAAGTGGTCCTTTTCCCCACATCCACGCCATCATCTATTGTTTTTTGACTTTTGATAGTGGCCATTCTTGCAGGAGTAAGGTGGTATCTCAATGTGGTTTTAATTTGTAGTTCCTATAGGACATGTTATTTACAGTTTTAGACCACCTAAAGTTGTGCCCTTAGAAGGCTTATAAAAAGACAAACAGATTCTGAGGCCTAAAGACTACAGACCTTTGACTGTTGAGGTCTCTATAAAAATCTCATGATTCCATAAGCCCCAGGAATATCTTGAGCCCAGTATATCTTATTTCACAACATCATTATATTTTACCTGACGTATGTGTATTTTATACATGTATGTGTAGATAGATATTTCTCTACCCCAAGGTCAGAAAGTAGCCTGCCAGAGGTTGAGATCTAAAGTGGGTCATTTTTCTAGCATTCTGCTTTTCCATGGTTTCCAGAGACGTGTCTCAGCTTAGCTGATGTGTCCTACCTATTAAAATCTCCTTGAGACCTGCCTACAGAGATGCAACAAGCCATGCACACACAAGCCATACAGCCCCACAGGCCAAATCTGGCTCACTGCCTGTTTCTGTAGATAAAGTTTTATTGAAACACAACTAGCTTTCACATTGTACTGTGTACAATGTGTATTGCTTACAAAGGTACTTCTACAGTACAGTGGCAGAGTTGAATAGTTGTGACAGGAACAGTATGGCCCACAAAGGTGAAAATATTTCTTGCCTAGCATGGGGTTGGCAGACTGTTTCTGTAAAGGATAAATGTTTTCAACTCTGTGGGCAAAACAGTCTCTTTCACAGATATTTAATTCTGCCATTGTGCTATGAAAGCAAGCACAGAAAAAGTTTGCCAATCCCAGTGCTAGAAAATCTCTCTGACTTTCTCCCTGAGGGATGTTGTGCAGCTATTTTTTTCATTCAGCCAACATTTATTGAAAGCCCATCATATACCAGGCAAAGCATAATTCTGAAACCACCTTGGCACATGTGATTTGGCAGATATTGTTAAAAACCTGAGCCCTAGACTCCTTTGTCTACACCTTAATGAGGGAACCACGATTTACTGCCCCCACATGAGTGTGCTGCACGAGAATCCAGTCCCCTCAGGCTGAGGAATGTGTTTTTCTGGGCTGTAACTAAATCTTCCAGCCTGCTGGCTCCCTGCCCCTGGCTTTTTAGCCAGGTGCTAAGATTTGGGACAGGAGCGCAGAAACCAATCATCCATAAATATCACCCCTTTTTGATCACAGGGAATGAAGTCACTGGTACATTTAAGAACTGATTTCCAGTTTACCCTGTTTGTTTGCAAAGTTTTTGTTACCATGGTTAAAAGTACCCAAATTGTTACTTCGTTTTGGACGATAAATTGCTGAGGGGTGAACTATGCAAATCCAGAGATTTTTGGAGGACTCCCATATGGCAGTTGGGGGCTCATTCTGAGGCTCAAGTCTTGGTGCTTACAGAGCTGACTCTGCCCTTTAGAAGATATGTTGGTTAATCCTGCCTGAGGGAAAAAGAAGTCACAGCTTGGGCCAGACTATCTAATTGGGTGCCAGTTCCTGAGAATTCGTTCTCTTCAGTATCTCTTACTGATTTTCTCCTTTCTCTTCCCATTGCCTCTCTGCTACCTTTGGCCTTTCATTTGCTGTCCTCTGACTCAGGGCAAGAGATGTTCTCGAGTCTCTCCGGTTCTGGCCTGGGTGAAATGCCTAAACCGCACCTCGGTGCAAGAGAGCAAGTCCAGAACAAGAGCTCAGTCTCTTATCCCCAGATCTTTCCAGTGAGCCACATAGCTGCCTTTTGCATGGCCCTTCCTGATGCTTTCAGGCACCACTGGCTTCTAACCATTTCTAAAGGCTGGAGAAAGTCCAGTTTTGTAGCTGATTCTCTATTTGATTTGGGAACTTATATCTAAGGATCATAAGAATATGATGCCTCTGTCTCCACCTACATAGAAAATGGCTCATTTCTTCCAGTTCCTCTCTGGATTAAAAAAAGAGGGCTAGGGAATGTGTTATCTTTGGTCTTATGTATAATGTAACTCTGCAAAATCTTAAAAGTGGTAAGAATGAAAATGGGCGTTTTAAATGGAGCAACTAACATGTGCAAAAGCTTAGAGGTAGGAAATTACGAGCACGTGTGGGAACCTAGCTCTAGGTTAGAGCTCCTAGATTTCTGACCTACCAGCCCCTGTGACTTGGTGGATCTGGATATGCCTGGTCAGTGACTGCTGTCAGCCTTGGACTGTTTTCTGAGTCCCAAACACCCGTGGCATGACTGGATAACACATGCTTGCCAGCTATGGCCATTTAGCCCTCACACAGTGGTGGCAGCTCAAGTCACCCAGGAGACAGAGTAGAGAGCTTTAGAAATATATTCGCTCAGAGTTACTGTGATGAATAGCAGGGAGAAAATGATCAGAGGACAGTAAGTACTCTGTGCTTTGCCTCTTAGTGCTGAAGAGATAGGCTTTGGATCCTGGCATCTGTAGGCCTGAATCCCACTGCTTCTTAGCTGCGAGACCTTGGGCACATTGCTTCATCTCCCCTTGCCTTGGGTTTTCTCATCTGTGGGACGTAGATTGTATTCCACACACACAGGGTTGTAAGGATTAAGTCAAATCACGAATATGTAAGGCACTGGCACAGTATTGGATCAAAATACTTTGGTTTTCAAGGGCAGGAAGATTTGGAAAAGGGCTCTAAAGAAGGGTCTACTCAAGACAACAGCCTACTAGCCTTCTAGAGTATACAAAACTTTTTGTTACCCTGGAGAAATCGTGGTAAATCAAACCTTGGCAAGCCAAGTTACCCAGTGCCCCACATGCAGGTATTCTTCAATTCCTTGTGCTGTTCACGGAGTAACCACTCAAATGAGCCATTTCCCTTCCCCACTACCCCTGACAGTGAGACACAGGAGGAAGGCTAATGAACCATTTGCTTGTGGCCTGCCTATGGGATTAGTCACAAAAGTTATTGCCCCCAGAAACATTTTTTTCCAACCACAAATAAGCTTTAATTCATGATTCTGTATGTAATTTCTCCATGATTTTATATATTTTATCTCTTAAGCAGCAGAGGATGTGGGATTGCAATATTAGGTTCATCCCCTGAATGTCATAAATTAATGTGCAAATGTCATCTTATTTTGGGGAGGCAAAGCTTCTGTTGTATATTTAATATATCTGCCCACACATTAAATGGAATCGAGTATATAATATCCCCAAACAGTTTCTGGAACACAGTGAGCCCTCAAAACAGGGTTGCTGTCATTGTTAATGTACTAACTAGTATATTAATGTAAACATTTCATTCCTATTTTTTAATATGTAAATTACAGTCAGGTCCTCAAAGTAGTAAGAATTCTTTTTTAGGACAGGTCATTATTTCTGAAGTGATTTTTATTGTTGAACTTCTAAAAATGTCTGTTTCTATTCTTTTATAATGAATACTGTCACCCAAACCAAGGAAGATTATTTTATAATATAAAAGAATAATTTTTAAAATATGACAAAAACCTAATTAGTTCCCTTTGGAATTGCTACCCAAAGTCCAAGCCTGGGTATTTAGACAAATGGCTAGTAATAACCATGAGATTACTGAGGGGCTTAGGAGACAAAATAACACACAACATGATTTTCAAATCAGTTTCTTTCAAACAGTAATTTAGAGTTATAGGCCTGCCCAGGGCTAATTTACAAATCCCAAAAGATCATTTGTGGCCTCAATAGTCTCATAGCTAATGCCACTCCAGGAATAATTTTAAAGTCAATTTATTAAGTATAAACCCAAACACACTGGAATTCTAAGGTGTGGGTTTTTTTAATGGGCATAGAGGGATTGGAAGAAAAAAAAAGTTTTTGAATTACAAACTGTACTGATGAATATTGGCAAAAGGTGGCCAGTTACCATAAATGAAATCCCACCTGGTGAGGCAATACCACCCAGTAAGGCAGTGCAGGATGAGTTTCTTGAAAGATTTGGACAAAACCGCAATTTACCATGAAATGCTAATTCTACAGAGAAAACATCACAACTAGTGAATGTAGGGTTTTTATTTTTTTCTATAGCCAGATAGTAGAAGCCCGTTAAAATGTCTTGGCATAAAAACACCAATGTGCCTGCTCTGCAAAGAATGTACGTTATTACTGACAACTCTGCAAAGTTCCCATGGAACATGTTTTGTTTAAATATACGTTTATTCCCTTTCATTGTCTCTGCTCATAGGAGTCAAGCAAGCACCCAAGCCATCAGGTGCTGATAGAAATGTATCAGTGGAGTCTCCCCACCCCACTAAGAAGCCAGGTAAAGAATGATATGCTGACTTTTATGACAGCTCAGCTCTGAAACTTGTATGGTAACTGCGGTATCATTTATTGCAGCAAAAACAGCAACATCCACACAGCCCCCAAAGTATCAGAACCATGCATACAGTGCATGGATATTACTAGGAAAACATTTGGAATATTATATTTGGAGGAATTAAAAGTGCTCCATGCACAAATTAAATATTAATAGGAACTTCTGATGTGATACTAACTTAATCATTACTTTCTATAATGTTCTGAGGGGCCATAATGGGCACATGCTGCAGAATCACTGTGGTTTCCAGTTTTGATGGTGTTTAAGTTTTGCTCTTGTGTAATTTATTACAATATTTTTTTGCCTGAGATTACTTATGTTCCTGATTTAAGAGTATGTTCTATGTAATAGGCCAAAAGTATGAATCTGGTGACTCAGAATGCCTTTGGATTGAATAAGGACTTTTATTAATGTCAATCACCAGTACACTCTTGAACACACACACACACACACACACACACACACACACAGTCTTTCTCTTACTAGTATACCAGGCGTTTTCCTGGATTGACAATTTTTCTTGGAGATTTTAAAACCAACATATATTATACCAAAAAAAGATATAAATTGTTTAACTATAGCACAAGACTTAAAATGCGGGTTAAAGTGGACTACTCCAAGCACCTTTGACCTTGCCAACCTTTCTGCAAATTATGAAAAGGTGCCTGTTTACCCCACCCTTTAGGCAGACAATGAGAAAAGCAATGCCCTTCCTCTGGGCTGGCAGCCTTGCATGAGAGCTCATAAGTGGATGAACAGAGCAGGTGCTAAACTTTGTCCCCCACTTATACCTCCTGGGCCAGTGTCTTTGTGCAGTACACAACTACCACAACGGTTCACAGTGAGTCTGCTCCCCACAGATACAGACTTATTCCAGCCATCAGGGTTACCTCAATGTAGTCTTTGAGAAGTTCTAAAGGGTTTTAATTACAGTTACGTAATAGAGCTGAGAATGGAGTAAAACACCCACAAAAGGAGAAAATCTATGCTTTCACAATTTAAAACTAAAATGGCATAAGAAATTGTAGGCTCAAATAAAAGGCAGCTGAGGATAATAAAGTTCAGAAGTGCTCCTATTAAGTCTACATGGAAAATGAAAGATGTTACATTCTATACGTGTATATAGCCTTTCCAAAAGTAGGTATACCTATGTACAGTCATCTCTTGGTATCTATGGGGGATTGGTCCCAGGATTTTCCTCCGATACTAAAATCTGAGGATGCTCGAATCCCTTGTATAAAATGATAGAGTGTTTGCATATAACCCATGCACATCTTCCCATATACTTTAAACCATCCCTATATTATTATAATACCTAATGCAATATAAATAGTTGTTATATTGTATTTTGTGTTTTGCTGTTGTTGTATTGTTATTTTTATTGCGGTTTTTAAAAAAGTTTTCCATCCACAGTTGTTTGAATTAACTGATGGGGAACCCACAGATATGAAGGGCTCAACTGTATATTCGTCTATAATGAAGACGTGTTTTCTATATACTGAAGTGCTTTGTTGTCCCTGGGTACATTACCAACATTAATTTATAGGAATATCAGAATATATTATTTGTGTGCACTTTTCTGTAGAATCTATTCTCTGTCATCCAACTACTGATTATCCAACATTATATTTTATTTTTAAAAACCCTGTGTTTTTTCCGACAGTGAATCTTTATAATGACTTTATCTAAAATACAATCTCTTATCCACAATCCCAGGGACTCGTCGTCCACCCTTGCCACCCAGACCTACACCCCCACGAAGAAAACCTTTACCACCAAATAATGTCACTGGAAAGCCAGGAAGTGCAGGTGCGTTAGTCATGTAACTTCCTTCTCCCACCATGATTTCGGTTTTACTAGCCAACGTAAACTCTTCTTGGTGTGCTAGCAACAGGCACACTACTGATGTGTGTGACACGTTTGTGTTGGCCCTGAAGACTAGACACTAAATGATGGCTTTCAGGACTTATAACCTGACTCTTGGAATGAAAGAAGGAAACCATCCCTCTGCATATGGGCAAATTTGCTTCCTAGATGTCTGAGTGCTTGGAGCCTAGACTGAAGCTGACTCGGGCCCTTCAACAAATGGATTATTTTGGACAAGATGCTGTACATTGCCAAATTCTGTTCCCATAAGAGCAGAGCAATGTAAAAATGACTTTCATGGGGGGCCGGGCGCGGTGGCTGAAGCCTGTAATCCCAGCACTTTGGGAGGCTGAGGCGGGCGGATCACGAGGTCAGGAGATCGCAGTGTACATCAGGAGATCGACACCATCCTGGCTAACAATAGATGCTCACAATAGATGTGATGACTTGTCATTGACTTATTCTGTCTCCTGTAATAAAATCCTGTATGTCCCACTGAAAGCTCTCCTATCCAGCAGCCTTCATGCCAGGCCTGGTGTTGTGGTGCTCAGGGGAAGATTTGGGACTAAATTATTCAGGGTGGCTGAAAGGCCTAGCCTGTGCAACAAGACAGGAATACGTTTTGGAGGCAAGCTGCCTCTTACTCCATGCCTGGGCACACACATTGCTCCTCCCTATAGAATGATCCTTTCCAGGCTGGGGATACTCAGACTTCATCCTTTTCTTTAAACACCTTCCCTAACTCCTCAAGGTCGTCTTGGCACTGCTTCTCTGTTCTTGTCCTTGACATACACCTCTGTTAGAGCAAACAGAAAATTGTTTCAGACCCATTTGTTTGCATACTTCTCTTCCCCTACTAGACTGTGAGCTCTGTGATGACAAAGTCTTTTTTTTCTCTGAATTCCCAGAACTAAATCCCATGCTTAGCACATAGAGGATATTTGATAAGTAATAACGAAGTGAAAAAAGGAATGAAATTGAGTGAGTAAAATTGACCCAGTTCAGACGGAAGCTTTACCTCATACTCAGGGCTCTTCACCTAGGACCTGCCAGCAAATTGCTGCATGTTCCCCATCTTTCCTCCCTCTATCCAGAACACTACTTCTTAAATATTTTGTAGGTGGAATCGGGATAAAAGTGCTAAAACAGCTGTGAAAGATGGAAATGATGTGGATCGCCGTGAAAAGGGATTGAGTGTCACTATTCTCACAGGATGAAAGGAGGCTATTGTGTTGGAGCTTGTAGGATGTCCCATGCGCACAGTGAACTCTAGGTCATTTTCCCACAGCTGAAGGAGGAAGCAGCCTCCCGTCCATGCCTCTGGTGCCTATCTGAGTCAAGGCCCAGTGACACGGCCTTGCTAGGAGACTGGGCTTCACCATCTATTGTAACCTGGGGCAGCTGTGACTTGAGCTCCAGCGGCTTGCTGATCAGACTGGATGAGCCACAGGGTGATGCCTGAGTATGCCACTTGGGGGCCCGCTCCAGAGCAATGCTGTGAGGCTGTGTGCCTTAAGGAGCAGTTTGATGGCCTTGGTGTCTGCCATATAAACCCTGGTTCTCTCCTGTCAGTAAATGTAGCTTTGGTACAGCCCACCCAGCCTGAAGAAGAACTGTAAGCACATTCCACTTCTGCGATGAACCCTAGTCCCTGCTCTCCACCGTCACCCTCCGCCATTCACCTCTCACTCCAGGGAAACAGCTGCACTGAGGAGCCAAACAATAATTGAGGGCACTGGGACAGATGTGGCCTGATTAGCATCACAGAAAGTGTATCTTGAATTCCAGCCCCATTTCCTGGAGTCCTCTGAGGCTCTCACATGTGTCTGTGAGCACAGTCTGGGGCTGCCATGTGACATGTGCCACTTGCCCTCAATCTCCAGATCTACCCAGGCTTCTGAGTCCCACTCTCCTCACCAGGATGAAAATGCTATGCTATGCCAGCATTTCCGGTTGACTCTGCCAACTCTGAAAAGCCCTGTGGACTGCAGTGCAACTTCTCTTGGGTTTTGCTTGACCTCTTATTGTGGCTCATACCCACTAGGGTCAGGAACATGCATCCCTGGAGGCCAGGCCAGAGGCCCATCTGACTACTCAGCCCTGATTCCATGCCAGGCCATAGTCCTTGGGACAGGCTCGTATCCTTTGACTCTCTATTGCCCAAGAGTGACTCCTTCTTCCAAGTGGAACATAAAATTCAATCTAGTCTCCTTTCGACTCTAAACACCCAGACTTGCCTGAACCTTGGGATGGATCCAGTTTTAGGGACTTATAAGTGTTTTAAGAGTGGAGGAGTCAGGCCAGGTGCGGTGGCTCAAGCCTGTAATCCCAGCACTTTGGGAGGCCGAGACGGGCGGATCACGAGGTCAGGAGAGCGAGACCATCCTGGCTAACACGGTGAAACCCCGTCTCTACTAAAAAAAAATACAAAAAACTAGCCAGGCGAGGTGGCGGGCGCCTGTAGTCCCAGCTACTCGGGAGGCTGAGGCAGGAGAATGGCGTGAACCCGGGAGGCGGAGCTTGCAGTGAGCTGAGATCTGGCCACTGCACTCCAGCCTGGGCGACAGAGCCAGACTCCGTCTCAAAAAAAAAAAAAAAAAGAGTGGAGGAGTAACTGTTGAATATAGCAATCAGGGTAGCAGTATACTGGCCGCCAGGCCAGAATCATGGACATTAACCCTAGGAATCTTTTTCCTTCTTTAGCCATCTTCCAGGCTTGCCACTGAGTCTCCCTGACAGCTCTCATGTCCACCCCTTCCATCCAGTTCCACTGCCTTTGCTGTAGTTCACCTTCCTTTCTCTTGCCTACACAACTGACTCAGTCCCTAAAAATAACATCCAAATCCTTGGTATTCAACTTCTTTCATGATCTGCCCTTCCTTGCCCCTCCACTCTCAGCTCTTATTGTACCCCTTCAAGTTAAACACACCAGGCTATTGCATGCTGCCCTGATGTGGTTCTTGTTATAATCTCTGTCTATAATACAGCTCTTGTCTCTACCTACTAATTAGTTCTCCTCTATTGGCACATCCTCTGTGAAGGCATTTCTCTGCCTGATGCAACCCGACAACCCTCCATCTTTCCTCACACACATAACCACTCCCTCTTCTTACGTGCCCCTCTGTGATGTTATCTAGTACTTTTTCATAACGTCTATAATTATGCTTTGATATACTTGGCTCACACATCTATCTCCACTAAGAATCAGGTCTTGTTTTCTCTCCAAGGCTGGTCTATAGTGCCAAGCCACATGATAAGTGCTTAAAAACATTTACTGAATAAATGTTTATAGAAACTTGGCAGTGTTCCTGTAAAGCCTGACTACTTTGGCTCTACATTACAGGAATCATTTCATCAGGCCCAATAACCATACCACCCCTGAGGTCAACACTCAGACCTACTGGAACTCCCTTGGAGAGAATAGCGACAGATATAAAGCAACCAACAGTTCCTGCCTCTGGAGAAGAACTGGGTTCGTATGGCAATCCATTCTCACTGGATACTTAGCTGTGAGGTGCAAAAGACTTTAAATGGTGGTGGGGATGGGAGAGTCTCAGTTTGAGGTCTTCTCTTTTACTCCATTTTATTAATATGGTTGTTTTTAATTTTAAAATTATACTTATTTTCAACACTTCCTTATAGAGTATTGTCCTTCCCTTAGCAGACCTAGAAGAAACTGCCTAACTTTGGTTCATAAAAAGATCTAGACTACCTAATGCTACCACTAACTCACATTATTACTAACTACACATACCTTAAGTTATTAGTACATGTTAACCACTTGGTTATAATTTGTAATTCATTACTCACACTATAGAACACCTTGCAGCAGGACACAACTAAAGGCCTTATATTGTAGATGAATATGTGTAATTTTAAAAAATCAAAATTGCAAGCAGTTTACAAGGAGAAATATTGAGTATCTTTAGTCTGCAACGTTTTCATTGTATTGTGAAGCTTTTTTATCTTTTGCCAAAATTGTTCATTATTTTCCATTGTCAGAAAATATAACTGACTTTAGCTCAAGCCCAACAAGAGAAACTGATCCTCTTGGGAAGCCAAGATTCAAAGGTATGTATGATTGGCTGTGAATCTCACATTTGAAAAGGCTATTTTTGGTAGGTGTATCAGCCAGTTATTGCTGTGTAACAAACCCCAAATCTTAGTAGCTTACTATAATAATAAGGATTTATTTTTCATGTGTCTGCAAGTCAACTGGTGTCAGTTGATCTAGGATGTGTTTAGCTTAGTGGTTCTGCTTCTAGCAGCAGGTACAACTGGGCCTCTTGTGGGTTGGAGTCAGGTTCACCCCACATGTGTTTACTCTGATTCCCAAGATGAACAACCAACAATGACCCAGGGAAAGCCATTTTCATAACAAGGCAAAATCAAGACGGGGAGTGTCCAAATGCAAAACCACATTTAAAGCTTCTTTTTGTGTCATATCTACCAATATCCATTGGCCAAAAAATGTCACACAGCCAAGTTCAAATCAAGGATTGGGAAGAATACTTCTCCTGTGGACATAAAGAATAGTTTTGAACAACAGTCTACCACAGTAGGAGAGATATGATATAAAGCCCAGTATTTGCATTTATAATTTTTTTCTGAAATGTAACATTTGATGAATTTTAACATATGCATATACCCATGAGATCATCATCACAATCAAGATAATAACACATATATTACATCCAAAAGTTTCATCATGTATCTTTGCAATCCCTTTCTCTTCTTTCTCCCACTCAATCCCCCAGTGCCTACACAACAGGCCTGCCATACTATAGTATGTACTTTATGAAATTTTATATGAATGAAAACATACTGTATGAACTCTTTTTGTTGTCAAGCTTCTTTTATCAGCATAAATATTTGGAGAGTCATCTATGTTGCTGCATGTATATCAGTAGTCCATTCCTTTTTATTGCTGACTGGTATTCTATTATTTGGATATCCAGTAATTTGTTTCTTTAGTAAATGTGTTCGTGGCATTGCAATTTTTTTTTTTACTGATAAAGCTATTATGTCCATTCATGTACATGTCTTTGTATAGACATACGCTTTCATTCCTTTGGACAAATACCTAGGAGGGGGTGGCTACATGGCATATAAGTGTGTGTATAACATTTTAAGAGACTGTTTTCCAAAGTAGTTGTACTGTTTTACCTTTCTGACAGCAGAGATGAGAGTTCTAGTTCCTCCAAATCCTCACCAACATTTGGTATGGTCAGTCTTTTTTTATTTTAGCCATTTTAGTAGGTGTGTAATGGTATCTGATTATGGTTTTAATTTGCAACCACATAATAATAACACTGAACATCTTATGTGCTTATTTGCCATCTATATATCTTTTTTGCTATTTCCAATTTTTTTGCCGAATTTAAAAAATGGAGTTGCTTGTTTAATGTAGAATTTTGAGAATCTATATTTTCTGGATACAAGACCTTTTTTAGATACATACTTTGAAAATATTTTTTCCCATTGTGTGTCTTCTAATTTTAATGAAACTCAGTGTATCAATTTTTAATAGAATTCACTTTCATTAATAGGTATAGAGCTATTCAGAATAGTTTTGGTTTTTTTGTTTGTTTTTTGAGATGGAATCTCACTGTGTCGCCCAGGCTGAAGTGCAGTAGTGTGATCTTGACTCACTGCAACCTCCACTTCCTGGTTTCAAGTGATTCTCCTGCCTCAGTCTCCCCAAGCAACTGAGACTACAGGTGCCCACCACCATGCCCATAATTTTTGTATTTGTAGTAGAGACGGGGTTTCACCATGTTTCCAGGCTGATCTCAAACTCCTGACTGCCAGTGATCCACCCGCCTCAGCCTCCCAAAGTGCTGGGATTATAGGCATTAGCCACCATGCCCAGCCTGCATTTTATTTTGGGTGTGTGTAGCCTTACATTTAATATGGCTATTGATATTGGTACATTTAAATCTTCATCTTGCTATTTGCTTTCTATTTTTCCCATCTATTCTTTGTTCCCCTTTTTCCTCTTTGTCAGTCTTCTTTTAGATTGAGTATGTTACGATTTCATTTAATCTTTTTTGTTATCTTATTAGCTGTAACTTTGTTTTATTATTTTAATGGTTGCTTTGGGGTTTATAGCATGTATCTTGAACTTATCACAATCTGCCATCCAGTGATAATGTACAATCTCACATATAAGAACCTCACACTAGCATAGCTTTGCTCCCCTCTTGGCCTTTGGACTATTATTGTCATACCTTTTACTTTTAATGTTATACACATTACAGTAAGGAGTTTTCATTTGTGTTTAAACAGTAAACTTTTTTAGAAAGAATAATAAGAAAAACATTGTGTATGTTATCTGTGTGTTTACTGTCACTGCACTTTTCATCCCTTTGTGTGGCTCCACATTTCTGTCGGCATTGTTTCCTTCCTATCTGAAAGACTTCCTTTAATATTTCTCTTAGTGTGGGTCTTCTGGTAAATAAATCCTTACAGATTTTGTATGTCTAGAAAAAGTGTTTTGCTTTTAAGGTATTTTCACTACTTACTAGATTCCAAATGATGTCTTTTATTTCAATAACTGAAGATGCTGCTCCAATGCCTCTCACTTGCATTCTTCCTAGTAGAAAATCTGCCAAAACCCTTATCTTTGTTGTTCTGTATATAACGTGTCTTTTTTTGTCTGCCTCCTTTAAGGATTTTCTCTTTATCACTTGTTTTGAGAAACTTGATGATGACCAGCATAGAGTTTTCTACATTTTTGTTGTTCCTAGGTATCTTTGAGCTTTTTGGCTCTATGGATTTAGAAGTTTTATCACATTTGGAAGATTTGGGACCATTATTTCTTAAAATATTTTTTTCTGCCACCCACTTCTTTACCTTTACTACTCCAATTACATGTATATGAGACCACCAGAAATGGTCCCCACAGCTCAGTGATGTTTGTTATTTTTAATTTTTATCTTCTCTCCCTCTTTTTGGATAGTTTTTATTGCTATGTCTTTGAGTTCACTAATCATTTACTCTGCATTATCTTATAGGTATTAATTCTATCCAATGCATCTTTTATCTTATAGCTTGCTAGAAATTTGATTGGGTCCTTTTTAATATCATACATGTCTTTATTAACTTTTTGAACATGTGGATTATAGTAATAACTATTATTCTTATCTGATTATTCTAACATCTATGTGAGATCTGCATTGGTTTCAATTGATTGATTTTTCTCTCCTTATTATAGGTAATATTTCCCTATGAATTTTACCTGTTAGGTGCTGGATTTTTTTTTTTTTTTTTTTTTTTTTTTTTTATTCCTAGAATATTCTTGAGTTTTGTTCTGGGATACAGTAAAATACTTGAAGCTCCTTGATTCTTTTGAGTCTGGTTTTTAAAATTTATTGGGTGGGACCAGAACTGTGTTTAGTATGGAGCTAATTATTTCCCACTACTGAGGTAAGACCAAGCGCCCCATAAATTATGAACTCTAAACTATGCTTAGGGGATCAAATTACTTTTGGATATTAGCATAAGCTAAACCTTTTCAGTAAGTAGATCAACACCACCCTATATCATTTGTCTCAGAGGCAAGATTTTGAATTTTCCTAGTTTGAACCATCCACATCATGGCTTTCAACCATCTGCTTATAATATGAGACCAAATGTCCTCAAATTGTATTTATGAGCTCACTTCCATCTTCTTCATGAGTTACAAAAATGTTAAATGTCAAGGGTCCTCTCTCTCACAGGTCCTCATGTGCGATACCTCCAAAAGCCTGACAACAGTCCCTGCTCCATTACTGACTCCGTCAAACGGTTCCCCAAAGAGGATGCCACAGAGGGGAATGCCACCAGCCCACCACAGAACCCACCCACCAACCTCACTGTGGTCACCGTGGAAGGGTGCCCCTCATTTGTCATCTTGGACTGGGAAAAACCACTAAATGACACTGTCACTGGTAAGATCATGTCATGAGGACTGTTATGGTGGGAAGCTTTGGTAATAAGATACCCTGGGAGTGGGGTACCCTGGGTCAGCATTGGCATGTGAAGCGTATCTGGGGAGAAGCCAAAGCTAGCAGTTTTGCTGCCTTTAAGGTACATTATTGTCAACAGTGTCATAGGATGAGAAAAGATCATCTTTGTCCTTGTTATGGGCTCCCTGTTAATTTAGATCTCTTCAGGCCGCATTCTTTCCATCTCCTCTCAGAACTCTTTTTCATACCAGGATGAAGAAGCTAGTCTTTCATTACCAAGATAATTATATTGCTGATTAATTTAAAACTGATTTTCCTTTCACCAACCCAATTTCTAATTGACCTAGAACTTTCTTTTTTTTTTTTTTTTTTTTTTTTTGAGATGGAATCTCGCTCTGTCACCCAGGCTGGAGTGCAGTGGCCGGATCTCAGCTCACTGCAAGCTCCGCCTCCTGGGTTTACGCCATTCTCCTGGCCTGACCTAGAACTTTCTAGCAGACTAAAGGTTACTTCAACTGTCTTAGCATAAATAAAAACAAAAACTCTGTTCCTGATCAATTTTCTGCTCATCTTAAGAAATTTTGATTCTGTTACCACCCACCAGTTCCTCTAAAAATGATTATGAAAACTAAGAAACCCCGAGATATTCTTTGAATTCGTTATACAACAATTTGATTCTCCATAACGAAGAGGATAGTCAAACAAGGAGGAGGAAAAAAGACTAGCAAGCTAAATCAGCTAGAGGATATAGCAAATAGCATAGTAGGTGAATTCCTGCCACCCAAGTTCCTGCCATGTACCTGGTGCAGGCAGGCAGGGAATGGGGGGTCAACTAAGAGGCCATCAGGAAGAGAGAGGAGCAGTGCACAGGACCAGGCAGAGCATGCAGGGACTCAGGATCTGCCAAA
The DNA here is from genome assembly GCF_007565055.1 of Rhinopithecus roxellana. NCBI lineage: Eukaryota > Metazoa > Chordata > Mammalia > Primates > Cercopithecidae > Rhinopithecus > Rhinopithecus roxellana. The sequence goes on along the minus strand of NC_044549.1, from coordinate 21,370,996 downwards.
AACACTTCCTACTGTACATGGAAAACAGCAGCTATGTCTCCTCAGACAGAATCATTGGATCTGGGCAACTTCCAGTGTAAGCAGCTTATCTTTGCTTTAACTAGCTTTCTTTACCATGTTTTGTGAGTTTCCCTTTCTCATGCAAAGCTACCCTTTGTTTTGAGAAAGAACCCACTACTACCCATGGTTCCTAGAGATTTGCCTAGTCCTGCTTCTTTCCTTGGGACTGCGCTAATAGGTACTATGATATCTAAAAATCAATTAATCTGTCAGTATTGATTATCTACATCCATTAAAATGTCTAAAACTCTTCATATACTGCGCTAGTAAGGAGTTCCTGTGATCATCTGAGGCTTAGTTCTCATGAAACTAAATGATCTATAAAATTTGATTTGCCTTCAAGATACGGAACATTGAGGTAGAACTGGTTAATCTAATACATTTAATTATCGAATACACATCAACTTGGATATATTCATAATATATGATTTAACTTTTTAAAGCTGAAGAATTGTCCTTTTTTTTGTATAAATGTTTAATCTCAAAAATCATGGACACAGTATACTTTATCCATCTAACCAAACTGCTTTTGTAATGCTGTTACTAAATGTTAATGAGTTGCTTGAGATCTGTCACGATACAGAGGATTTATAACAATTTTTGTGGACAAGGACCACATCTCTTTAGCTGCAGAATTTCCTAAATAGAATTAAGTTCGTATTTAACCATAGTTCACCTAGTCCGTATTTAAACATTAGAGCATTTGCCCTAAAATCCTGTTGGTTTTCCATTCCATTTTGTTTTAGTGTTCCCTTAAATACCACTTGATTTCAAACACGATTGTTTACAAACCAGCAGCTCAGATAATATAGAGATTAATCATTATATCACTTGAATTGACTTTACAAAAAGGTACTGAGATATAATAGAGTGAACTATATTCTTCTGCCTGAGTTGGCTTCTTTCTTTGAGTTGATGGGGACACATATTCACCTCCAGTGAAGACATCCAGGTTCAGTTGCTTCTACATGTCCCTTCTATACCGAAGTAGAAAAAGGTACACCCAAAAAATTGGCCATAGTCTGGATCCTCGGGCAACTTTAAGTTGTTAGTTATAAGCCTCATAATCTGATAGTCCAAGAGCATACTGACATAGATTTAAATCCCAGACCAGCTTTATTTTAGATGTGCAACTTGTGTATAAAATTAGACTGTTTGAGCCTTAGTTTCCTTAGGTGTAATAATAATAATCCTCATTGTTATCAATTTATCCTGAGGAGAAAATTAAATAAGATATTTGAATATGCAGCATAAACTAGAAATTGTTAATGTTTATCAGTAGGAGCAATGTTTGTAACGTTGGTGGATTTATGAAAAGGCATTAGCACTTGAAAGGATTAAAAATGGGAAATATATATTTACAAAGCGCAAGACAAATGTATATTCAAAAGCTAGAATTGTGAAATTCTAAATTTCTTTTTAATTAGGAAGGAAGCTTCTAGATCCCTTTTGAGAATTCTGATCTTCCATTAAAAAAAAATTAAATCAGCTGTTAAAACTTGAGCCAAATGGAAATCAGAGAAGACATGCAATAGATGTTTCAACTACTAAAAGGCAGGGTTAATATTAAGAAGAATGTCATACAGTTGATGAGGAATGTCCCAAGCCAAAGATGCTTTTTGAAGGTGGTTGCTTTGGTGCATAAGCAACTGGAGTGTCATATAAATTGTTCTTTTGGTGATTTAGCAGCACGTGAACCTTTCCTATTGGAATCTTAATCCCTTTCTAGTCATTTTCAAACCACAACTCAAGGATGATAAATAATAATAAAAGCAGCATAATAACAGGTACCACCTGTTGAACAAAATCCATGAAAAATACTATTAGGCACTTTCCACCTATACCTAATTTAATCCCCACAAGCAGTGTTATGAACAGATATTAACATTGTATGGATGGGAAGACTGAGATCAAGTTCAAGACAAGTGGCTTAATTTGTCTCTTTCCATTAAGCTGTTTGGTTTCTTTTTTTTTTTTCTTTTCTTTTTTTTTCATCAATTTTACTTGCATTTTAAGTCCTTCCATCTTTTTCTAACAAATATCCCTTCACAACTGAGGAAAAAATATAAAATGGACAGATTTTAATTCAGAATTCTCTCCCTTCCTCTCTCCCTTTCCAGTCTGTTAGGAGAGCCAGCTGAGAGAGAGTTTTGGATCAAAAAGAAGTCTCAGTGACAGTATTAGATAACAGTCATCAGTACTTTAATAGCTGCACCGATAGTATCCAGAAACCATGGCCACTGTCTTCCAGTTTCATTTTTAATTTTCGGAAGAACAGTCATGCAAAATTGTTCAGAAAAAATCCTCCTCCTCTTGGGGTTTTTTAAATATGCGATTAAAAATCTTCCTGAGACTGGGCCTAGTGGCTCACGCTTGTAATCCCAACGGTTTGTGAAGCTGAGGTGGGTGGATCGCTTGAGCTCAGGAGTTCAAGACCAGCCCGGGCAACACGGCAAAATCCTGTCTCTACAAAAAATTAGCTGGGTGTAGTGGTGTGCTACTCAGGAGGCTGAGGTGGGAGGTGTAGCATGACCCCAGGAGGTGGAGGTTGCAGTGAGCAAAGACCCTGTCTCAAAAGAGAAAAGAAAAAAAAAATCCTCCCCAAATATGAATTGGTGATTTGGGGTCTATCTGGGTTGTTCTAGTTTTTTATTTTATTTCCAATATTCATCTCACACCATTGGACTCAGTGCTAATAGCAGAAATCCCCAATATAACTTGCCAGACTTTGGCAGCCTTTTCACCTTATCTGATGCCTGGTACTTGTTTATTTCTTCATATTAATGGAGCTGATTTTGAGTGGGGTTTATTGTTTGGGTTTTTGGATCTTTTTTTAGTTCTCTGTATCATCTCATCACATGCATTAAGCTAAGTCCCAAATGAGAGCAGGGAAGTCCAATGAACAAATGTGTAAATGGCATTCTCTTATTCTAAATTTCTTTCCCTTTTGATGAGCCCTGCAAGTTCATAGAAATGTGCCTTTAAGTGAAATTTAGGCAGACCTCTATGCAGACTTTAAGGACAGTATTTTGTTTTTCAATGCAAGGAAAATAAGGAAGCATAACTTATGTAGGCATTGGGTACAAAACTCCACTACTCCTGTAGTTCAAAATAATGAACTGTAGTTCAAAATACTCCTATAGTTCAAAATAATGAAAAGTAGAGTTTATTATTTGATTTGCTATTTGCTGCTGTGATGCTCAACTCAAAGAAGTTTTCTGCAGCAGTATCATGTATCCAGTAGCCTTTCCCCCAACTATATTCTAAAGCCTGTAGAGCAGAGAACATGTCTACTCAGGTACCACTCTTTATACAGTGCTTTCCCCAAATGGGGCTTTGCAGCAGCGGCAGACTATCTGACTCACCTAACAAAATCAAAGGCTATGTATCCAAAGCAACCACAGGCATGGCATGTGTCTTCACTAGTTACCAGGCCTTTCTTTGCCTCTGGTAAAGGAAATGCAGAAATGGTCAATGAGCAAATCCTGAAATGCTTCTGGAACCTTCATCTGCTGACCATCCCCATATAAAAATTGCCAATGTGTAAGATCAATATGTCTCTAGAACTTCAATCTCAATTGCTTGCTTTATGTGAGTGGCTTTTTTATGCTATTAGCTTCAGGAGCAATTAAATCAACCAAGAAATAAAGACAAGTATCTGTTGGCTTCTTCGCTTTACAGAATATGAAGTTATATCCAGAGAAAATGGGTCATTCAGTGGGAAGAACAAGTCCATTCAAATTACAAATCAGACCTTTTCCACAGTAGAAAATCTGAAACCAAACACAAGGTAAGCCACCAGTGCTATTCCAGGTAAATTCTGAGAGTGCAAAAGTTATAACCACGACAAAGGAAAGAAATTATATCATCTTCTCTGTCTTGAGGGTGGCTCCAGCTTCCATTTCCCTCTTGGGTTTTCTATATATAGCACTAGATACCTCTAAAGTCATGTTTTGCAAACACTTGAATTACTGGTGGGTTTAAAATTGCTGGCAAGATGGTGTTGTTAATAATAGTATGACATCTTTAAAAAAAATTCGATACCAAATGTTGATATTAAAAACTAAGTCTGTGGATCAGTAATAACTGGATTGTGCATGATGTAAACTAGATTGGAAGCACCAAAAAATTAAAATGCTGGAAAAGAGAGGGCAATGAAAGGAAAGTCTTGTGACACAATGCAGGTGAAAGTTTTTAAGAGTTAATACTTAAAATAACTACAGACTAGTCTCAGGCACAGCAATTCTTTGCTTTGGGACCTTTTGTCATGGATAAAATGAAATCGAGTTTTACAAGAGTCACATATCTTTAACAGTGTTATCTGATAACTTTTCTAAGTATCCCTGTTTATTACACATTGATACCAGGTTGTTCGTATTGCTGTACAGTTTTGTGATTCTTTTTTCAATCTAAAATATCCAACATTTTATTAGTTCATTTTATTATTGAAAGAAAAATAAGGGTCTTAGACATTTCTAGACATGTAGTAAGGAAGTTCTAAGTTTTCTTTTTTTCATAATGTTCACATTGTCATGAATCGATTGAATTGAATTGGTTATTGATAGTGACACTCAAAAGAGCCTATTTTGGCTCTGACAGTAGGGAGACTCTTCTACTCTTTTTGTAGAAAAGGAAGCACCATCTAATTCACTACAGGCAGTCCACTGTGTATAAACTAGTCCAATACTGCAAAAAGGATACTTCTTTCACAAGCATGGGGTTTTTCTTTAAAGTTCTCTATTTTAAGATACATTTTACAACTGCCGATTTTCTTAAAAGACTTTTAGCCAAAATAAGCATATGTCAGTAAAAGCCCATTTGTTCTTGGTTCTGTTTCCTTAGCATTTCCTTAGATTGAGAGGAGGAGGAAGCCTGTTTTTACAGGCTTAATATATTTGAAGAAATGAGTGAAAGAAAAGGTCACTTAATTTGAACTTTTTAATAGGTGAATTTGTGCTTATGAAACTTGGCTTTTGCGTTTTCTGCTCTTTATTCCACATAATAAAGAGTGACTTGTAAAGTACAGTACAGTCGTTGAAAGGCATCCAGTTTCTCAATGCTCATCGTGGTTTTTTTCTGAATTGGACTGTCCTCAGATCTTCTCGCAGTGCACCTATTAGCTCATGACCTGAATGTTGAATACAGTTATTCCAGTATCATTTTAAACCCAATTTGTTTGTAAAAGGTTTGCATTTGCATTTCCATTCAGCAAACATTTCTTAAGGATGGCTACACACACGAATAAACATGGTGGCTGCTCTTGAACTCAAGGCTAGAGGGGAGGCAGTTAATAACCAAGTATTCTATAGAAAGTAGCGAGAACTCTGAATGAAGCATGCCCAAGGTGCTAGGGGATCCCAGGGTGGGAGGCGCTACACAATGTCGTGGAAATTAGGAAAATCTTCCTGAAGAAGGTGACACCTGGTCTGAGGCTCGAAGGATGAGTGGGAAGGAGCTAGCCAGGTGATTATAGGGAAAGAGAGTATTAGAACAGTATATGTCAGTACACAGAAGGCCAAAATGGCATGGTTGTGTACAGTGAAAAATAGGCTATTTTTACCTCCGTCCACACGAGTAGTGATAAGTGGATGGAGGCAGAGGAAACAGAATGGGAAGCCAGGGTGGGAGAGGATCTTATAAGCCAGATCAGGAGATGGGGAGACACTGAGGGTTGGTAATTGGGAGGATGACTTGCTCCCACTTTTCATTTGTGTTTTCATTCTGGCTTTTAGTTGGAATAATCACTTTTAATATTTGAGCCTGTTTATATTGAGTAACAATTGCTGGAATCTAACAAAAAATAACTTTTTGTTAATGTCTTGGCAAGAGTGCCATTTGGGCATCTGACCTGCCTGGTGAAGTAGGTAAAGTGCCCCAGGGCTAAGATGCATTTTATTCTGTAATCACAGGTCATGGGGTTCACATGTAGCTTCTGATTGTAATTGTTTTAGGACTCATTCTAGGTGTTTCTGGAAATTGCTTCACACTGAAAGAGAGCATGGCCCTCTTTATCCTACCCTCATCATATGTCCTGTTTATTACTCCTGTCTTTCATCAGTGGGCCTTCTGAGGAGGACCCCGAAAACCTATCCTTACCTCAAGACTAGCAAAACCCAGAGGAGTGCCTGTCTAGATTTTTTTTTTTTTTTTTTTTTTTTTTTTGAGACAGTCTTGCTCTTGTTGCCCAAGCTGTAGTGCAATGGCGCAATCTCAGCTCACTGCAACCTCTACCTCCCAGGTTCAAGTGATTCTCCTGCCAGAGCCTCCCAAGTAGCTGGGATTATGGGCACCTGCCACCACACCCGGCTAATTTGTTTGTATTTTCAGTAGAGATGGGGTTTCACCCTGTTGGCCAGGCAGGTCTCGAACTCCTGACCTCAGGTGACTAACCTGCTTCAGCCTTCCAAAGTGCTGGGATTACAGGGGTGAGCCACCATGCCCGACCCCTGTCTAGATTTAGCTTTGGGAAAAAGCAATGTTAAATCAAATTTAGGGCCTCCTAAATCAGGATCCCATGCCGAATTTTACTATTGCCACTAATCTGAGGCCATTTAGTGTGTCTGTTATATGTGGCTTACTTAATATTACTTTAAGAATTTGGTATGGTTCAATGAAATCCATCAGAATATCAAAATCATTAATTTTCGTATAAATGATTTGGCCAGGATTATACTGGTAGTCCCTAACTAATAGATCATGACTTAGGAGTTGTAAATCAGTAGTCTGAAGTAAAGAACAGTTTTCCATTTTGGGAAAAATATAATACATATGGATGTAAAGGTGCTTTCATGAACACTGTTTAGTCCTCAGTATGTGAAACTTCATGGTGGTCATGGAGTTCAATAGATCCTAGCCCCCTGATGAGCCTGTGAATGAATTTCACATCTCTCTTACCAGCTATGTCAGAGATTCATTTGTCTATTCAATGAGCAAAAATGTTTGGGCTGAAATATTAAAACATACTGAAATCTCCATTAGAAAAAATAATGAATTATGGAAAAATAAAATGAGGTAAATTATTTCAATTAATTTGAGATTTCTGAAGCCTAAAAGTATCGGGGGAAACAAAAGTAACACCCTTTAAATAACTGGAGAGCATAAAAAAAGCATACAAAGTAAGTGTAGGATTGATACCGAAGTTCTGTGATTTAGGAGAGAAGGCTTCATAGAATACTTGAGACTAGAATGTGATAAAGAATAGGATGGAATGGGTAAGCCAACAAGGAAAGGAAAAATAACAACAGTATTTTTCTTTCTAATCAAATCCATACACATTATTTAGGTGACATACAAGTAGTTCTCAAACTTACTATTGATAGCAAGGCTACAGCCAGAATGATAAAATCACTAGTGTACAAAGAGTATGAAAAGCTTTTTTCATACTACCTTAAGTTGTTAAGGCAAGATTTCTTTCCATTGTGTTTCTTCTACCCAACCATGATCCCAGATTAACACTAATAAAAGACACCGTAAAATAAAGAGGAAGGATGTACAGGATGCAGCCACCAGGTGGCTTTTATTAGCTGTAAAAACAAACAAACAAAAACACAACTCTGATCATATTTCAATGCTTGGGGGAAATTTTGAATCAAAGTATATGGTAAAATTGAAGTTTTGAAATAGATAAACTTTGCATTTTAGCTGTTAAAATTCCCTCATGAGGTTCTGGAATTCCCTATTTGAATAACTGTAAGATGGATCAAAGCTTCTGAAAGAATTATTACAGCTGTGTTCCAACACTAGGAGATACACGTAAATCATTTATTTTAGTAGCATTTTCCATCACTTGTTCTGACTAAAAAACATGAGATCTGAATTCAGATGATAATTACTGGCTAAACTTTACACACCGACATGGGTGGAGTAGAGCTTCATGTTCCAACACTTAATCCAGGAGAAACAAGGCAGGGATTAGAGATCTATAGAGTGCTTTTGTTACAAATTCTGAATGATCACACCCTAATCCTGAAACAGAGTGACAGTGGAGTATTCCCCTACCTTTCCTTTCACAGTGTATACCAACCTTCTCCTGCCTGTTTTTATGACATAAGCGGGTTTTTATCTAGCCTGCAGAAGCTCAAAAAATTGTCCAAAGGACCATCCAGCAGCTGTTTTGCTAATGGTAGAGTTCAGCTCCACACCTGGCATTAGATGTTCTTGTCAATAGAGAGCTGCATGGCTGTTCTAGGGTGCTAGGTGCAGCTCCAAAGGTGGCACAGGGGGCCTCCCCAGCCTGGCTACCAGCTGCAGTGCACTGTGGTTGCATATGTGCACAGGGAAGGGGGTGTCACTTGCGGGGAGATGTGATTGTTTTAGTCAAATGATGCAAAAGAGATCTGTTAACAGGCAAATTTCATCTCTTTTGGGGATCCCTCTCTTACCCCTGACTCCTAAAATAAAATGTAGATATTGGTATCCAGCTGACTCAGTACTCATCTGCCCTCCCCAGTACTTACTTTCCATTTATTTCTAACCTAGAAGTCCTCTTCTAACAGAAAACCAAGTACTGTATGTTCTCTTGTAAGTGGGAGCCAAATGATGAGAACACATGGACATAAAGAGGGGAACAGCAGACACTAGGGCCCACTGGAGGGTGGGAGAAGGGAGAGGAGCAGAAAAATCAACGAGTGCTAGGCTTTGTATCTGGGTGACAAAATAATCTGTACAACGAACCCCTGTGACACAAGTTTACCTATATAACAAACCTGCACATGTACCCCTGAACCTAAAATAAAAGTTAAAAAAAAAACAAAAAAAACCCCTCTCCTGCCATACAATTACCCAAGAACACCAATCCTTTATCTATCTCCTTGTTAAACTAAAAGAAAAATATTAAGAGCGTCTCCCATCTACAGCAAACCACTTTGCAAAGACCACTATGATTAGCTTTAGTTCTGTTAATGGAGTAGCTGATAAAGTATGTCTTAATAAGTCTTACACCACTGCTTACTGGGACAGCGAGTGTGGATTATCATTCTCTTAAGTCTCCTCCAACTGTAAAATGATATAATTCTCTGATATTCAAAGCCAGGCATGGAGTTGGTCAGAGAACTCGAACTGAAAACTAAAACCTAGGTCAATTCCATAACAAGTAGACTTGTCCCAATAAACATTTTTTTGTCTTTAAATCTCTGTCTGCAGTCTGCAATTTGTTTTCAGATTAATTGTTTTTAGCACACATTTTGATAATCCATTGATGGACCGAGTTCTTCCTAATGAACTGGCTGGGCAAATGGATGGACACACACAATCACTGCACACTGAAAAAGCCCTTTAATCCTACTCCTCTCTTCCAATGAACTCACCTCTCTCCTCACTTTACTGAAAAATTAAAGAATTCATTGTGTGTGCCAGACTTACATGTGGTCTAACAATTTCCTATGGAAAATGTACTGTCTAGTAATTAAGATAAATCAAATTCACTTAATCTGCTCAAGTACTTTTATTGACCTCTCTGGCTTGGGAGGATTTTGAAGAACAAATCTTCCTCTAAGACTGAAACCTACCAAAGTATCCTACAGCTGGCAGCAATGATAGTTTGGGACTGTTGTTTATGTTGATTTAATAAAATGTTGGCACTGGTTAGCTGGAACAGATGCAGCAACTTCTTATACACTGTCAATCTGGCTGAATGATGCAGGCATGTGGAATAGCCATTATACCCTTTTCATAGTGTTTCTGTGAAATTCTGGTCTCTGCATATTCTGTATTAACTTTTCAACATCTCTTCTTATGGGCTTTGTAGAAAGGAGTAAAATAAGCTGCCAAAGCGTCAGGCATTTTATTTAGTTTGCGGTAGGTGTGGGCAGCAGCAGACCAATTCCTTCCTTGTTGAAGAAATTGACTTGATTGCTCAGTTTGACAACTTTTCATCGGGCAAAAGGACGGCTACCTAAAAGTACGTAACTCCACTAGTCTATAAAGAGAACAATTATTCCCTCTCACATAACCATATAGTTTTTATTTTTCTTTGCTACTGCTTGGCATTTAGGAAGGGAGTGCAAGAAAGTGATTAACAGCTGCAGAATTAGAGTGCAGCCCAACTCCGGAGTTTGTGTCCCCCACAGAAGTGGGGGAACACAAAGAAATGCCCCTTATGGCATTAGAGCCAGCTAGTTTATGACCCCATGACTGCTGATTTAGCCTGATTTTGTCTTCTAAGTGCCTCCTTCGGTCTCCCCTCTTGCTCCTCATCTGTTTTCCCAGATCAGCTAACTTTACATATGGCAGATATCCAGAAATGCTTCCCATAATCCTTCAGTGTCCTTGGAGTCAAGTTTACCCGAACTGATTAGATTCTCCTTTCCCATGTTGAGCAGCCCTTCCTCTTTTTTTCTTATTCTACTTGTTCATTTATCTCCCTCTGACTGAACCCTCATCTGAATGGAGATGAAATATTTCACGACGACACTAGGGGTAAAAATCGGCTAAACACCTCAAACCAACAACTATAGGGTAGACTTTCTATATAAAAAGCAGTTTGCTTGAGGTTTGTAAGACTTTTGTTATAATGAAAACCAACTTTTTAAATCAGTAAGGAGTATATAAAAAGTTTATCAAATAATGAAAGCTTTACTTCAGTTCTAAATTGTAGGCAAAAAATAGAAGGAAAAGGTTATAGAAAGGATCAAAAGGAGTAGGGAATGGCAAGCGTCTGCTCCACCCAGATCTGAAGATTACACTTGAGGATATTACCACCTCTTCCACTACAGAAGAAATCAGTCTGAGGCTACAATCCTGCAGGTTGGAGGTTCTTGTCTCTTAACAGTTTTGCTCATGAACCACAGGTCACACTTTTTGAAACCCACTTTTCACTTTTCAATGAACTGATGTATGTTTTTTCTTCTCATGCTGATTTTTACAGCTGCTCTCAAACTGTTGGTGTCAAACAATATCCTCTGTTATGCCACTCTTCCGAGATAATGCTTTGTAGTGCTTTCCAGACTCAGTGAAATCTTAATATAACATTTTTTTCTTAGCCTATGGATCTATGTTGATGGCACGCAGAAAGGTTTACCTGTTACATTTTTTGATCTTTCCAATAACCCACGGGCTATGCCTTTATTATAATCTTCACAAGCAAAAAGCGAGTATGTGGCCATAGAAGAGTTCTGCCTTGAGACTTCTATGGCAGTGTTTGTCAAATTCCCCAGTAATAGAAACTCTTTAAAAAAATTCTCGAGATACAAATATGATACTAGTGAATACTTATAACTACTACGTGTCAGGCACCTTGCTTTTACATGCATTCTCATTTAATCCTCACAGATGCTTTTATACCCCTGTGAAGTTATAATTACTATAATGAATAGTATCCTCACAAATAGCATTATCCTCATTTTTATGTATGAGTAAACGGAAGCTCAGAGAGGTTACCTTAAAGTCACACATTAGTGAGCTGTGAATCTTTCTGGTTCTAGAACCCATGTTTTTAATGCCCCCTGGATCGTGCTGCCTCCTGCCGGGGATGTGCGGGGAAGATGGTTTTTTGGGATTTACACCTACCCAGGTAGAACCAGGCATGGCATTCTGTGAGGCTTCATTCACCTGGCTTGTCCTAGATGGGGCCAAAAGGCTTGACTGTATTTGTCATCTGGACTGCATTCCATTTGGATATTCATTTTGATGTGGTAGGTCTTACAGTTAATTTTCATTTTTATCAGAAATATATGTACACTGTTTTAAAATTAAATTACCACAAAAGCATTTCCTCCCTATTCCTAAATTTGGTTCCCCAGATGCAAGTATGTTTTACCATTTTGTCTATTGCTTCTGTTAATTAAATCCCTATGTCTAGACTGAGCTTTTCATAGGACGGTCAAATACTCCAGTCATGCCTTTGTTCTATTTGTGGTGTGTTTTTAATGGCACCATCGCTTTTGGAATTCCTACCATCTTTTTCCTCTGTTTTGAATCCCTATTGCCTCTTGTTTTGAAGTAAACAAGTCTTCTTCCTTGTTCACTCCATTACTTTGTAGCACGTAAGAAATGTCTTGAGGAAAACCTATAAAAGGCAGTATTTTTGAGTCCTTACGTTTTAAAATTTGTGTTTTACTTGGATACTATTCCTTAGCTGGAATATTAGGATATAACGAAGACTTTTGAAGGAATTGTTCTATTGTTTTCTCACTTCCAGTGTTACTGTTAAAAAGTCCAGTGGCATTCTGATTCTGGATCCCTTGAACGGGACCGATTATTTTCTTCTGAGTTTTTAGGACTTGTCTTTATCACCCCAGTCCTCTGAAATTTTGTAACTCATATGTTTTAGTCCTTTGTCTTTTTTTTTTCATTTTGCTGGGCAGAGTAGGTCTTTTCAATCTGGAAACTCTTGTCTTTCAGTACTGGAACATTAATTACACAATTTCCAGGATAATTTTCTATCTCCTTTCCTGTTCTCTCTTCTAGAATTCCTACTAGTTGGGTACTATATTCTCTGGAATAATTCTCCAACTTTCTTTTCTCTCATTTTTTCATGTTTGACTTTTTGTTCCAATATTTGTAAAATGTCCTCAACTTTATCTTCCAAAACTTCTATTTGAAGTTTCTTACTTCAAATAACTGTTTCCTGAAACTTTAAATTTTATTTTCTATGTACAATCAATATGAGACATTTCTCTTAGACCTATGATGTCATTCATCTGTGACAAAATGTGCTTCTTCAGAAGAAATTTTACCACCACAAGTCGTTTTTGTTATATAGGGTTTAATGAGACCAAAACAAAAATGTGCCTTTCAGTTCCCACGTTAATTAAATTTAGTGCAAAATAATTTCTTTGAAACTTGTCGAATATCACAAAATATTGGCCAAAAGAAAACCCCAAAAAAGTAGCTTGTATTTGTGGCATGCTAAAAATGGAGCTTCAGTGTACATAACTGTGAAATAAAAAGACATGGAGACAATTCCAGCAATCAGACTTAGCCAAAGCACAGGGCTTTTGGCAATGGCCTGGAACGAATGTGGAATGCATTGCCCATTTGAATCAAAGTCCAGATGGCTATGATTTCTTTTTTTCCATTTTCAGTTCACTATAGTTCTATGGGCTTTTTTTGTTTTGGTTTTGGTTTTAGGCCTCTTAGCAAAAATTTAATCTCTGGAAAATATTTCATGTGAAAATACCCCACGAGTGTGATTTCTGTAGATGACAAAGGTGTTTTTGTATCAACAATCTCTCATTGCAAATGACAATGACAAAGGCATGTGCCACCATGCCCAGCTAATTTTTGTATTTTTCGTAGCGACGGGGTTTCTCCATGTTGGTCAGGCTGTTCTCAAATTCAGGACCTGATGTGATCAGCCTGCCTCGGCCTCCCAAAATGCTGGGATTACAGGCATGAACCACTGCACCTGGTGCCAGTTTTAAAGTTTTGAAAAGCAAAAACAGTAACAGGACAAGTATTTTGAGCCTCATTGCTCTCAGCTGAAAATTAGGATAAGATTTATCTCATTAGAGTTTGCATGTGTTGTATTGCTTTATATATGTAGAATGACTAATGCATCTCATATATAGTAAGCATTCAGAAAATGGCTGCCATTGTTGTAGCACTAGAATCTGTTGTCTTAGACTAGATACTAGCAGTGTTAATGCAATACCTCAGTGATCAAGAAACTGACTCAAATTTTTTTTCCTGCTCACTTAGTACCATCCGTACCAAACTGACAGCTGTCATCCTTCTGTTTTTCACTTACAAAATATCTTTTGTGCATTCTGCATTCTTAATTATAAACTTCTCAAAGATGGAAATTATTTATCCCCCAAAAGCCTTGAGCAAATCTGAGACACTCAAAATATTATCAGCTGACTCAGGTTGACTTTTGAATTCAATGTTCTTTCACTGCTAAGTCCACTTGCTGCTGAAAGGAAATCTTAATTTCAGGCAAATGGCAAATTGCTTTATTGTTTACATTTCTTTAAAGGATTTGCTTTGCTTACATATTTTATGAATAAAAATTGCTAAATACTGCACAATAATTTGATGAATAATTATTAAGGATACAATCAAAGCGACTTATAATTCCAAGGGACCTAGGGTTGTTTGGGGTTTTGTTTAACAAAAGGTTAAGGGACTGGCCGATTATGAATTTGGAGTATGGAGGGAGAGAAATGTCTGCGTTTGTGTTCCTGCTCTTCATAAGGCAACATTACCATGCCTCTTTTCTGGAGACATCATAGCATCCTGTGATCCACAGAAGACCCAAGTTCCAGGCAATACAACTAGGAGTCCTTGCAAAGAAACACTTATGTGTATCTATTCCCATAGTTTAGTCCACAGTTAAATATACTAATTATAGCTTAGTCTAGTAGTTCTCAAACATCACTGGGCACATGACTCACCTAGGGAAGTTATAACTTCTTACCTGAATCTCCTCAAAAATTGCTTTAATACCTAGAGTACAAGAAATTTGCAATTTAACACACTTTCACCACTGCCACCCTATGATGTGATTCTGACATAAGTAGTCCAAACCCCACAGTGAGGAAGATGGCCTAAGTCCAGGATTATACTCAGGGTTGGTATAACAGAAAATAAAATGGAATCTTGCCACTTCTTGGCCCCAGGAAGTAGCTGAGACATCTTAAAGAAACTGGTTCCTTGTTACTGGAATTAGCCTTTGTCTACCATATACCACTTTTTTATATGTCTATTAACCTGCCAAGTCATTTGTACAAATTTGGAGATTTTTAAAGACAACCATCTTTTTTATTAATGCTTACACAAACCTTAGACGAGCTGTTCAGGTAGTAAAACTAAGAAATCACTTTTCTTTCCTCAACCTGCTTCTGGAACATGTTACCATTCACTGTCATAATTTCAAAATAGAATCAGGAGAGATGTCAGTATAATAGGGGAATGTTGCCTCCTAGCCCTCAAGAATGTTATTACAAGTGTTTTTTTATTTTCCCCTCAACAGTTATGAATTCCAGGTGAAACCCAAAAACCCTCTTGGTGAAGGCCCGGTCAGCAACACAGTGGCATTCAGTACTGAATCAGGTAATTACATCAACAGTAATTCCCAAAAACAATGTAAAAGGGCCACAGTGGAGCAATGTTTTGAAAGGAAGCTTGTTTGAAACCCAGCTAAACACTACATAATACTGTTTCTTGAATTTCTAAAAACCCATTTGTGGGAAAAAGCAAACTGATGAAGGCTTAGAGAAACACCATTTATATCTTTCCTCACTTAAAGACACATCAGTTTAATTTAAAAAGCATAATCTATACCCTTCCAAAAAGCTAGTGAATGAATCCTCCTCTGCATGCCTAGAATCAAAATACCCGTGAGTGCATCCACAAAGGGAACACATGATAGTTTAATAACAGCTGTGAAATTTTCCAATTAGACCTTACAAGTTCCAATTCCTTAATGAGATACATCTGCACATACAGCATTAATATTTGCATAATTTTTATACCAACTGTAGTTCATGGCATCTTGGTGATTTTTACCATGAAGTTTTTGTATCAAACTAAAAGCAGCAGCTTTTGAAATTCAAGTGAAGGCTGAACAGCGACAACTGTTCCTAACTACTCAAATTACATATAACAGATACAGCTGAATACCTACCAGGCAGGAGATTATTCAATCAAGAACAATTTCCAAAACAAAGCAAACTTTAGCAAAAGAGTACCACTTTGCAAATAAGACTTCGTAACTGTAAGCACCCATCATCTTCGCCATGCCACTGGAATGTTGGGGTTTTATCTAGTAAGGTCTGACTTTTGTATTTATTTCTCCTCAGCGGACCCAAGAGTGAGCGAGCCAGTTTCTGGTAAGTACCTGTCTCAATGAGACACAACTACATGCTTTTCTAAACTTACTCAACTGACCAGGCATGGCAGAATCTGAATCATGATTTCGCGTTTTTCCACTTAGTCTTCTTATAATACCAAACGGGTGTGAATGTTTACCTACACATTGTACAACACTGAGGACCCATGATGTTCTGGGAACAAGGTGGACATTTTGAAATTTGCTTTCACTCACACATCAGGCTTATTATTATTTAATAAAACAGCCAGTGTAATCCCAGCACTCTGAGAAGCTGAGATGGGAGAATTGCTTGAGCCCAGGAGTTGGAGACCAGTCTGGCAATATAATGAGACTTCCTCTCTACAAAAAATTTACAAATAAAAAATTAGCTAGGCATGATGATGCACACCTGTGGTCCTAGCTACTTGGGAGGCTGAGGTGGGATGTTCGCTTGAGCCCAGGGGGTTAATGCTATAGTAAGCCATGATCCAGCTTGGGCAACAGAGTGAGATCCTGTTTCAGAAAAAAAGAAAAGAAAATATAACACCCTCATTTCCACTTTTAATAACAAGTCATATTAAAGCAGTTGTCTAAATTTTATAACATGCTACAAAAAAGAAACCTAAATTTCTCCTAAATGACACTGCCTACATCTAGCTCTGCAGAGGCTATTCAACACCTAAATACCTAAACATACTGCTCTCAGATTTATCTATTGACAGAAACTTATTCTGGGGTTTACTTGTTTAAATCCTTCTAATATTTTTGGCTCCAATATTTAGCATGGGGGGAAAAAAGGTATCAGCAAGTTGACAAATTCTGCAAACTGATTTCTTAAAGTATCTGACCCAAGAGTCAGATACTAAACTCAAACTGTTTTCCTTATGTAGCAGGAAGAGATGCCATCTGGACTGAAAGACCCTTTGATTCAGACTCTTACTCAGAGTGTAAGGGCAAACAGTATGTCAAAAGGACATGGTATAAAAAATTTGTAGGAGTGCAGCTGTGCAACTCTCTCAGATACAAGATTTACTTGAGCGACTCCCTCACAGGTAAGCAGGGCTACCAGCTGTTTTCAGCCCTTAACTTATGGGAATGTTTTTGCAGCACTGTACAACTTGGTCTTTTCTTAAAGAGTTTTAGGCACTAATGGGTGCTGTAAACACAAGTTTTCCTCTAAGCAAAATGTTATAGAAATGGTTATCATTCCTAGAAAACAAGGATTTAAGACATGTTATTAGAAGGTAAATAATAAAAATGCAATTATAAAACAGTGCCATCATGGCAAACTGGAATGTACATTCACTAACCATGGTCAAACTCCATTTTGTTACAACCATCCAAGGATAAAAAGCCTGTTGACAATAGTGACTAGATCTAACAATAACCATGGAATGAATATAACATCTTCAAGATGCTAGAAGAGCTACAACCCCCTGCTCCATGCCCAATAGGTTATAATTTTCTATATTCATAGAGTAAAAATTTTTAATGAATAAGGCTGGCCCTAACATAAAAAAGTAGATATTTTTTCAGTCATTCAACTCTTCTAGGTGCTGAACACAAAGCAGCATAAAAGGTATTTCCTACTTTCCTATAGATTACCTCTCCTTCCTTTCCTTAGTAAGAAGAGATAGACAATACATAAATAAGTAAACATTTCATAGAGGTAAAGAACAATTTTCAAAAAGGTGAAGGCCTAACAAGTTAGCACTAGCTAAGGAGAAAATTGGGAAGGAACTAACCACACAAAGGTCTAGAGGAAAGAGGTCAAAGGCCTAAGGCAGAACACACCTGGCCAGTTCCACCAGTATGGCCCAGACTCAGTAAGTAGAGGGGCAGGCAGGTGTGAAATCATGTGGAGCTTTGAAATCAGGTAAGAACTTTGGATTTTATTCTGAGTATAATGGGAGACTGCTGGAGAAATTTATGGAGAGAACAAACATTATCTGACATGCATTTTTAAAACATCACTAATCTCTGATAAGGGGAGGGGAGGAAGAATACAAAAAGGCAAGAGACATTGTTGGTTTGAACTAGGGTAATAGAGAATGAGGGGAGAAAGTACAAAAACAGTAATGATGATTTCAGAATTGTCACATTTCAAAGTAAGAAAGTAACACTTTATCCTTTAATTTCTGGTTCTTCAGGAAAATTTTATAACATAGGTGATCAGAGGGGTCATGGAGAAGATCACTGCCAGTTTGTGGATTCATTTTTAGATGGACGCACCGGGCAGCAGCTCACTTCTGACCAGTTACCAATCAAAGAAGGTATGTTTTCTGATCCTCCTCATAAGCAACAGAGTTTTACAGATTAACCCAGAAATAAAACAAGCTGAGGAAAGCAATCAATTTAAGAAGAATTCTATAGTACTGCTGCTCCACATATCCCATATCTAGGAAAAAATGAAGACTTCAATATAAGTTTCTCAGCTTAGAAACTTGGAGCCAAGGGAAATTAGACAGACATAATATAAATGCATTCTACTTCAAGAAAATCTAAACTTGCAAAAACAGCTACAAAAAAGCAGTTTCCCAAACTTAAATCATTCGTGTATTAGTGTTACGGGTTTTGTCATACTGAGTGCACTTGCATTATTATTTCCTTAAGAAAAAAAAAATTTTTTAACTACTGCTACCGTAAATGGAAAAAATAGTACTTACCTTGCAAGTAACTGTATAAATATAATTAAAATAGAATAATTCTGTGGGAAATGAATAACCTCTGTAAATTGCTAAAGACCCATTGGCACCAAGCTGTGTAATGAGGACTGAATAAGACTTAAAATTAATCCTTGTCTAAGCAGTGCAGAAGAGGGTAAATTAATTGTTCCTATTAGTCCAGAATCACCTGGAGGTTCTCTAAATAAACTATTTGATTCGATTTTTCAGTAACACATTTTGTTCACGGGCACTTAAAAATACCAACAATACTAAAAGATGACCTACTAAGTTTTGTGAACACATTAATGGGCAGTGAAACTGTCCCTACCAACCATCCCTCCTAACCTGACATGGCAAATGTCAACAACTTCTCAGGTGCCCATTTTGCCAACCATGACTACACCTCAGGAAAAAACACCAGAGCTTCTTGCTCTGTTTTCTAAATTACCTCGCTTCACTAAGATTAGCCTTCAGCTATTCAACGACATCCTTCAATCTATAAGCTATGAGGGCAAAAATATAATACAGCAGCTATTAAAATGAAACTATTTTCTCTCTCAGGTTATTTCAGAGCAGTTCGCCAGGAACCTGTCCAATTTGGAGAAATAGGTGGTCACACCCAAATCAATTATGTTCAGTGGTATGAATGTGGGACTACAATTCCTGGAAAATGGTAGATGCTACAAAGTTACCTTCTGTTTCATCATGGCAAACAAAAGCATTGAAAATACTATGTCACATTCATTCAAAGCTATTTTGTTTACTATGTATAAAAGTCTACAATCTAATAGCAATACTAGATGTTTATTATTAGAAAAAATTGCTGAGAGTATTTATCAGGTTTTACAAAGTCATTTTAAGAAAGCAAGATATTGATGTTAACAGAATAACATTTTTGGGGAAGCTGGCTCCCTATTCATGGTATTTTAAGAGATTGTTTGTATATTATTTATCACACTGTTGTAATGATGTTTTGAGATACTTTTATAACAAAATTAACATCAAAAAAGGTATATACTTTTTAAAAATATTTACTTTTATTGATGTGTACTCTTCCTATTGACGAGTTAATTCCATAAATCTCTACTTAGTTTAACTTATTGGATCAAATTATCTTCAGCGTATGTATCTGGGGAAAAAAGGTCCGAATTTTCACATTTATATTTAAACTTCAATTTTTTAGCAACAGCTGAATAGCTTTGTGGAGGAGTTTAATAGTTACACATTTCCTTTAAACATCCACAAATTCTTAAAAAGACTGAATCAGTACATTTCATTTCAGCTAAAAATGGAGTCTAATATATTGTTTCAAAAGATACATTTTTACCCACCATAAATGTTACAATATCTGAATATGCTTTGTCAAACTATCCCTTTATGCAATTGTCTTCATATTGTTTTTATGATTCTAATTAAGCTGTATGTACAGACTGTGAAGTCTGAGCACCAAAATAATGCATGATGAGATCGCCTACCATTTTATAGGATATTTACTATGTATTTATACGTTAAGACCTCTATGAATGAATGTATCAGAGAATGTCTTTGTAACTGTTTAATTCAATCTGTAATAAAAATCTGACTCATTTCTATTAAAAAGATATTTTCCTTTAGGCGGGGAATGGAAATCCTTGCTGCACTGTTGCAGTCATTTTGAAAGGGCCTTTCCCTGTACTTACCTTTCAACATGCTTCAATCTTATCATCAATGCTACATTTTGTATTTTTCAAGTAAGTATAAATTCTGCAATAAAGAGATGTAATTTTTTTTAAGATTGAGTTTTTTTTATTTCTGAATGTTTCATCAGTATGTTAACTATACCTTTTATCTCAGAAGGAAAATCACAAAGTTACCCAGGCTCTACCAAACCCCCATCTTCTCTATTGTTTTTGTCCTAAATTAACCTTTCATCCTATGAAGTAATAAAGTTCATTTTAAACCAACGATTACCAATGCATTTTTTTTTTCAAAGGAAGGACAAAAACCAAATGGCACTGTTTTCGCTGAATGGAAATCTGTTTAAGTTAAAATGTTAAAATGTTTATACTTCATTTTAAGACCAAACACCAATAAGGACTTCTGAAAAATTGTTTTTTCACATAATGTTAATGACTAAATTAAATTTCAAGACCACTAATGGATTCAATCATCTTTATTAACCTATCAGTGTTACATTTTATACATAGTATCTTGTTGTATTCTCCATAGGGCTCTACTTTAGTACATCATGTTAATAGTAAAAAGGCAAGTAAGATGGCTAAACCTCACCCTAGCATTTTAATATCCTCTGGACAAAGGAAGCTAGAAAGTCAATCACTTTATACACGTAAGAGTAGTGTTCCAAAGTAACTAAGAAGCTGCTACATTTTTAAGCAGGGAGGAAAAAACTTTCATTTTGGTCTTTGTGTTCCAGCAAATTATACTTTCAATTAACAGCAACAATGATATCATAAAAAATGCTCTGCTTTTTAAATTTCTGAACTTCAATACAAATTAAAATAGTACTGGAGTCTTTTGGGAGGCCAATAGCTAGCAGCTACATTAACTGGTGTAGATGAGCCTCCTTATCGATAACCAGGTCCAGGTTGGGTATAGCCCTGACCAAAGGGAGGACGGTTACGTGCATAAGGATTAGGCCCACTTGGAGGAGGGGTCATGGTACTTCCAGGAAGTGAAGTAAAACCTGGTCTTGGTTGATAGGCCCCAGGTTGGCTTGGAGCCATTCCAGGTTGGGAGGCAGGAGCCACAGTATAATTAGTAGGCTGAGAAGTTTGGGCAGTGTAAGTTTGTGCAGGATAATTGCTCGCCTGGTACTGCTGTGGCGGCTGAGCAGGCAGTTGTTGAGGCTGACCAGAAAAGGCAGGAGCTGGTGCCTGGGAAGTTGGTTGCTGGCCATATCCCTGGAACTGCTGAGGTTGTTGGGGTCCAGTCTGCTGACTATAGCTTGCTGAAAAGGCAAAATAAATAACATGTATCTTATCTTTTAGTAAAACTTTTCCAAAGAATTAGTCTTACTGTTAGGTGGACCAAAAATGGTGAGAAATTTAATAAATATGTATGTAACAAGCAGAGTGGTAGATTCCATCACATAATATTTCAAGACCAAGTAGTTATCAAAGAGGCATTCTCTACAATTTTTTAAACCCTCTGAGACATAATCCCTGAGAGCAAATTCCTGCCATAGCATAATTCCTAGAACAGATGCTCAAATAATAAAAGAATTATTATACTTTCTAGGAAGACCAAAAATGGGAAAGCTAAATAGTCATTAACCAAGTTTTCAGGGGAGACCTACTTAACAGTATCAAATAAAAATACATTGTGGAGAATGAACATTTTTATATGAAATAATACTATAAATACATCTTATTATACTAATTAGGTGCTTTAAATTTTGCTCACTATAAAAACTAAGCCATTAAGAATAAATACAAAGTACCATTTTCACAATCTTTAAAATCTTTCATTTCTTTTAGATTTGGTATCTGATGCTTTTTGCCTTTACGACTCAAAATTTTGACTTAGCAGTACAGCATAACACATAAAAAGCATACCATATTGCCCCATAAAAAGCAACATCTATATTCATTATTTACTAGGATGTAATTTTTTTTTACAACGAAAGTCGGCTTCACTGAAAACTTTTATCTCTACCATGAAACACACCTGCAGCTACTTGCAATGAAACCTCTCCATTGACTGGAATCCTGTCAGCATTAAATACCAGATACATAAGAAAATTATTAAAATATGTACAACCCTGCATTAAAAAAAAAAAAAGGATTGAATGAATTTGAGTATATTCTGAACTCACCTTGAACCTGGGTTCAAAATTTACTCATGAAAGAAACCTTTATGACATAGTCCATGAACAAAACTGGAAAAGGTCAGAGGGCAACTGGCAAACCAACAGTGTCAAAGATGGTCCAATGTTACCACCACCACCTCTTATTAGTCTCCAAGCAGAGTATTTAGTTGACTATTTCCATATCTCTCAATCAAATTCAAGTTAATAGACTAGTAGGATCAGAAATACAAAGATCATAATTCGAAAAAACTAAATTTTACTCAGAGTGAAGACCCTGACTAAATAAGAGCAACCTCAGTTCTTAATAAGTAAATCAAGTATCTTTAACCCATTTAACTCACGGTAGCATCTGAACACTGACCTAAAACCAATTCATAAAAAATTCTGAATGTCATACAATTTCTCCTATCCTCTACATAAAACTTACATTTTCACTATAAGGTTTTGGAGAAACAGATGGATTCAGCTTTATACTAAAAATGCCTATTCATTTTAAGACTGTGAGAAAAAAGAAAAGTGCCTTTTCATCCTGGCACCCGAAATCTAAACTGTTTTTTTAACTGGGCCTGGAAGTAATCTGATCCTTAATTATTGCTTAGGGGAGGGAATAACCCTACAGGCTGAAGATTTCATTAGCAGCCCACTAGTCTCTTAAACATAATGTGGCAATGCTTCTATCACTGTGTGTGTGTGTGTGTGTGTGTGTGTGTGTGTGTGTGTGTGTGTGTGTGTGTGTGTAGTCTCCCTTCCATTCCTCCAAAATAATAAGTGACTTTAGGTGAAGGACATCAGAAATAGCAAAAAATGGACATATGGAAATTATGTGGGGTTTTTTTGAATACACAGGACAGCTAGCCTTTTATGGAAGAAGTCTACCAACTCCAGTCTAGGTTGTAGAACGCAGAATGATACAGGGAAATACTGAACTGGTCCAGCTCCCTCCACTGAACGGCTATATCTGCTTTGACAAGTCACAATCTCTTTGAAAACTAGTTGCCTCATTTATAAAATGCAAAAGCCTGAGTCCCACACCCAATCAAATGAAATTCAAAAATCTCTGGGAATGCAGCCCCTACACAAAGCCTCCCCCAGGTGATTCTAAAGCACAGTGAGGGCCGAAATCCCCTGAGATTAAATGACAACTAAATCTCTTCAGTTCTGCTATTCTTTCTATAAATCACATAATTTGTAACACTGATTTTTTTTTAAAAGAACTGCATCCTAAAAATAACCTTCCTCCTGATATATTCCAAACTTAAGGTCTATATATTTCATACAATTAAAAACAAGTAGCTACAGGTTAAGTCACTCCACAGCAAATAAGATCTAAATAAAATTATTTGTGCTAAAATATTTCAAACTTTAATTAATGACAGAATGTTACGGTCTAGGTCAGGAGTCAGCAAACTTTTCTGTAAAGAGCCAGACAGTAAATATTTTAGGCTTTGTGGGTCACATGGTCTTCTGTTGCAACTACTCAATTCTGCCATTCTAGTGACCAAGCAGCAGTAGAGAATATAAAAATAAAAGTAGAAGTGTGTTCTAATAAAACTTTATTCAAAAAAAACAGGCAATAGTCCAGATATGGCCTGTGGGCTATACTTTACTGACTCCTGCTCTAGCTGATACCACAAAACTCCATAAAATAGAATTTAGACAAGATTCAACTTGCATAAATTATTTTTAATTACAGTTGAAATTGTGATACTTAAATCTTTGGCTGTAAAACAAGCACTGGACACAAACTCTCTTTCTGACATAAATGTAACAAATACTGGAATTATAGCCAAAGTTACATTAATAATATTTATCATACTTAGATACATATAATCTTTGGCGGACAGATGGTAAAACAGAAACAAAAT
The DNA here is from genome assembly GCF_007565055.1 of Rhinopithecus roxellana. Taxonomy (NCBI): domain Eukaryota; kingdom Metazoa; phylum Chordata; class Mammalia; order Primates; family Cercopithecidae; genus Rhinopithecus; species Rhinopithecus roxellana. Next base: position 21,346,846 of record NC_044549.1, on the reverse strand, counting down.
AAGATGCTTATTTAAAACAACTAAACAATGTTCTTAGTTGCCTGAATTACATTTTATACGATTTTATTTGTATGGCCTCTTTCTGGTATTCCTATATACTTGCAAGAGATTTTAAAATCTAAATAGCTTAATTTAGCTCTTAAATAAGATCACCTTTCCAAGTATGAATAAACTGTTCATATTTCTACAGGTACTAAGAGTACACTGGAATTATGTGTTACATATAAATGGAGGGTTGGAGGGGAGGGGGAAAACTTGCACTAAGTTGCCTAAGAGATAAACTGATCATGTTAGTAAGAGACAGCTTTGTATTAAAAAATTTTTATACTACAAGTTACTGCAGAATCATCTACTGTAAGTTTTATTTGCCCACCAGAAAACTGAAATGTTGATTTACAATAGATATTAACGTAAAATATTTTTAAATAAATAAAACAAATGTTGTTTCCCCTAAATAAAAACTTAATACCTATTATGTCAATATACTACATATCAAGGAATTAAGAAGAGCTTAAAGTTTAATGAGTACAGAAACAAAAAGCCATGAGCCAACTCCCTTTCAACACCTGCTCACCTGAATACTGAATACCATACTGTTGAGGCTGCTGAGGTGGAGCCTGCGGCTGCTGCGCACCATAGCCGGCCTGTTGCTGGTACTGTTGGTACATCTGACCTGAAAAAGAAAAACACACACACACACACACACACACAAGAAAACAAGGCATGTTTAATGTGGCAAAGAGAAATATTTTTAAGATACATATACATTGTCTCTCCATCCAAACAGAGTAACAATATACAAGAAAGTATTTGTTCACCTTTAAATGTCTATGAAGAGAATGAACCATTTTAGAAGTGTGATTTCTCTGCTGTGGATTAACTGCAGAGAACTAACTGGCAACAAACATTAAGTGCAACACCCATGGCTACCATTTCACAAAGTCTAGAAAAACAAATGTTTTCCAACCCAGCTGCCAACAGATAAGTAACGCTAACGTTCATTAAAAGCCAAGTGAGTTGAAAATCAGTAAATAAAAATGAGAAAAGGGACAAATACCATTACTATCACCTGAGTCCTTCCTAAAGCACTGTATTTGCCCTGTAAGGTTTGGACCTCTATTACCATATGAACAAACTCTTTGGTAGCAAGGAACTACATGACATCTTTTGTTCCAGAGCTGCAAGACACTTCTGAAATCTGTCAAGTTTGACTTTCTATGAATATCCAACATCTTTAGCCAATAATGTGGACTCTAATAAAGCCTAAATGGTTCTTCATTGCACTATTTAATAATAGCAGACCTTTTTAACACTAGTGATGTGTTCTTGAACATGGGAGTCCTATTTGTCCTATTTAAGGTCAACAATCACTGTTCCTATGAAGAAACCTTTTAGACACTCATGATTTTCTTTTTACTTTTTATTTTTCTGTCCTCACAATCTATACCCATACCTGTGATTTTCAAGCAAAGATTTATTGGTTTATGTCTTTATTATCTCTACTTCTCAATTATTTCACAATGGTTGATTTAACTAGATGTAGTATCTGGTAGCAATAACCTTGCATTTTAATATCTATCTAGTATTTAAATCTTTAAAATAATCACATGTTGGCTGATTCCTTTGAAAAACATTCAAACTACCTATTAATCAAAAGACTATGAGCAAACCAGATACTTACTGCAGAAGTGGAGGAAAAAAAAAAAAAACGGCATTATATCAACTGCCACTCAAATTGAGCTGCAGTAGGCAGCTAGGACTCATAGGCTTAGAAAACGAGATGAAGCCCACTCTATTATACTAGCTGCTCAGCCCTAAACGTGTCTAAGTGATGCCCACTGGGTAGCACTAAAGGAGATACAATTACGTTTATATCCAGCTTATTTACTAGCAAATGTTTCTTTATAATAAAAACAGAATAAAAATAAAAATCAGCTCAACTATTTTAAGCTATTTAACCTATTCCCAAATATGACAAGAAAAAAAAAAAAAGAAATCCTCACAAAAGTTTCTTAAATGCTTTCTTATTGATTTAGACTAACAGCATAAAAGGTAGCACAGAAATTAACCAAATTTAGATACCATCTTAATCCTGGATTGTACTTCATAACTAACTTCTGGAACAGAAGTGATCAGAATCTAAAATAAAAAGGCAAGCAGGTACAGAAGGGGAATAAATATGTATAGCACACAACAATGAACTCTAATTCTTCAAAATTAGAAGGCTTAACTCCACAATAAAAAAAAATAAGCAAACAGACAATAAATATATTTTTAAAAATTCAACCAAATTAGTATTCCCTATCTCAGATACAGAAAAATTAAGCAACTTACCTGCGGTCAATAGCTAAGAACAGAAACATCAAGAGCTAAGAACCATCACTGGAACTCAGGCATAACTCCAAAGCTTTAGTTTATAAAGGCGTTTTGCATATATTATCCCATGAACAAAATAATATAAATATTAACTTGGGCATCAACAAAAAAGGCTGAGATTAAGGCTCCATATAGTAGTAGACTGTGGTCATCAATGAGTAAGGAACTCCTGGTCAAAAACGTAGTTATTCCCCTCACTAAAAATGTATAGGGTACAACGCTTCATAAAGCTTTTTTTTTTTTGCATGTTTTCATAAACTGCTATAAATTGATTTTGAAAAACATCTCTAGAGTTAAAAATTTCAGAGGTTTATTATATCTCTACACAATATTCCTTTTATAGCAGATCCTCAAATAACATCTTTTGTTCGACATTGTTTCATTAAAACACTGAGAAGGAAAAAAAAAAAGATTCCCAGCCAGGGTCACTGTTCTGTGTGGAGTTTGCACATTCTCCCCAAGTCTGTGTGGGTTTTCTCTGGGCACTTCAATTTCCTCCCATATCCCAAATATGTGTATGTTGGGTTACTTAGCATGTCTAAATGATCTCAGTCTGAGTGACTCTGGGTATGTGTGTGGTTGCCAAGTGTACCCTGCGATAGAGCAGCATTCCGTCAGGGTTGGTCCCCATTTTGCTACTGAGCTGCTGGGACAGCTCTCAGCCACCCACAACCCTGAACTGGAATAAATGCATAAATCATTATCTTATTTGTTTTTATTAATCTTTCTTCTATGCATCTATAACTCACATTTGTTTTCAGTCTTTACCTAGAAGTCTGGGAGTATTTTTGTGACAAAAAATATGCTGTAGGAACTCAACTTACTCATATCAATTAACCTACGGTAGAACTGATTTCCTCATACATCGTCTCACTTAAAGTTACAGTTTCCAAGAACCTATCAACAATGTTAAGTGAGGGTTTACGGTACTTATTTTAAACCCACCTCATTCAAGTCCAAATGGGACTGTCACAGTATTCTGAAAATTAATTTAAGAAGTGTGTTTAATTGTTTAAAAAAAGAAAAAGGATTAACTTCTTCACATACTTGAGAGATCTACAGGACATATGAAGAAAGCAAAATGCAGACACTGTTTATAGTAAGCAATGTTTTGAGTAATAAAAAATACGGTCATGCATTGCTTAATGACAAGAGTAGGTTCTGAAAATTGTGCCACTGTACAAACATCATATAGCATACTTACACAAACCTAGATATATATAGCCTACTACATAGTTAGGCTATATGGTACATAGCAGACTACAAACCTGTACAGCATGTTCCTGTACTGAATACTTAGGCAATTCTAACACATGGTAATTATTTGTGTATCTAAACATATCAAAACATAAAAAAGGTACAGTGAAAATATGGCAAAAGAGATAAAAAATGGTATAACCGTCTAGGGCACTTGCCACGACTGGAGCTTATAGGATTAAAAGTTGCTCCGAGTGAGGTACTTGTGTTGAGTGAATGTGAAGGCCCAGAACATTACTGTGCACTACTGAAGATTTACAAACACTACACACTTAGGGTATACTACATTTATTTTTTTAAATTCCATTTCTTCAATAAATTAATCTTAGCTTACCGTAATCTTTTTACTTTTTTAAACTTCTTAACTCTTTTTTAACACTTTAACTTAAAATACATTGTGCCGCTATACAAAAATATTTATCCTTTATATCCTTATTCTAAAAGCTTTTTTCTATTCTCTTAATTTTAAATTTTCTTTTACTTTTTTAAACATTTAGAAAAAAATTATGACACAAACATACACATTAGCCTAGGCCTATACAGCATCAGGATCATTGATATCACTATTTTCTTTTTTTCTTTTTTTTTTTTTTTTGAGACGGAGTCTCGCTGTCACCCAGGCTGGAGTGCAGTGGCCGGATCTCAGCTCACTGCAAGCTCCGCCTCCCAGGTTCACGCCATTCTCCTGCCTCAGCCTCCCGAGTAGCTGGGACTACAGGCTCCCGCCACGTCGCCCCGCTAGTTTTTTGTATTTTTTAGTAGAGACGGGGTTTCACCGTGTTAGCCAGGATGGTCTCGATCTCCTGACCTCGTGATCCGCCCGTCTCGGCCTCCCAAAGTGCTGGGATTACAGGCTTGAGCCGATATCACTATTTTCCACCTCCATATCCTGTCCCACTGGAAGGTCTTCAGGGTCAAGAACATCCATGGAGCTGTCACCTCCTATGATAACAATGCCTTCTTCCGGAATACCTTCTGAAGGACCTATCTGGGCCTGGTTCTACAGCTTTGTTTTTTTAATTAAGTAGGAGTACACTCTAATGATTTAAAAATATAGTATAGTAAATACACAAACGAGTAAGAGAGTCACCTATTATCATTATCAAGTATTAGGATCAAGTATTAGGTACTACCCATAATTATGTGAGCTACACTTTTATATGACTGGCAGTTAAGTCTGTATACACCAGAATCACCACAAACACCTAAGTAATACTGTGTGCTACATTGTGATGGCTACACATCACTAGGCAACAGAAATTTTTCAGCTCCATTACCATCTTATGAAACCACCATCATATATGCAGTCCACTGTTGACTGAAATGTTGTTATACACTGCACGACTATATATAAGCTATGTTTTATGCATATTTTCAAAAAGAATCAATGCCAAAGTAAAAAGTAATAAAAAAAAGTAAGGGGTAAAAGACAACAGGATAAAGCAAAGAGTAATGGTAAGACTTCTGGGAATTATTTATTACACAGAATAGCCAACCTCTATGATGACCCTCACGGGCTTCTGCACATGAATAGCATTCATGACAATGGGTTGGTACCATTTACATTCTTAGAAATTAGAAAGATTTAACTCCACAATACAAAAATGACCAAAGAATAAGCAACAAGCACATGAGTATCTGTTCCCTTGTGTAGTCCCTCACACACTGAATAGGGCTGACCTGTATACCAAGAGAATATTGCAGAAATGATGGTGACATTTCTGAGGACAGGCTATAAAAGACAGGTATCTTCTACCTCACTCTCTTCTGATTGCTCATTCTGGTGAAGCTGTCATGTCATGAGGTCACCCAAGCAGCCCTATGGAGAAGTCTAAATGGTAAAGAATTGAATCCTCCAGCTCTGGTTAAGCTTCAGGTGACTATAACTCCAGTAGCCATTTTTAATTGCAACCTCATGAGAGATGCTGAACCAAAATCACCCAGCTAAACCATTCCCGGATATCTGTCTAAAACTGTATGAGATAATAAACTTTTGTTGTCTAAGCATCTACGTTTTGGGATAAGAGTTACACAGTAATACATAATACACATAGTTTTGACTTTGGAAACATGTAAGGGATAGCTGTTAGAAAAAACGACTCAAGACACATTAACAAATGCAAAGTGTGAACCTTGTTAGGCCCCTAATTTGAACAAGTCAATTTTCTTGAAACAATTAGGGAAATTCAAATATAGACTAGTACATGTCGACATTAAGAATCACTGTTGAAGTTGCAGTGAGCTATAATCAAGCCTGTGCACTCCAACCTGGGCTAGAGTGACACCCTGTCTCAATTAAAAATAAAAAAGAATCACTGTTAAATAACAGCATGGTGGTTATATTAAAAAGAAGATTATCAGTTAGACATACATATTGAAATAGCTGACTATAATAAGCTGTTCATAATTTGATTTAAACTACTCCAGCAAATTAAAAGTGGTGCAGTGGGGAAAAATGATGAAAAAAGAATGCCAAAATATTGGTAAATGTTGAAGCCACGTGACTACATGAAGAGTTGATTATTCTATGTATGTTTCAATATTTACATAAAGTCTACTCAGCTTTTCATTATATTGGCATATTGGCATATGATTTTGGCATATACTTTTCATTATATTGGCATATGATTTTACGGATTTTAATTATATGTTTTTTCATTTTTTCAGTTTGTCAAACAGCAATGTCTCCTGGTCTCTGATGATTTTTGGCGTTCTTCTCCTTACCAGTTACATTTCTGGCAACATCACACAGTCTTCCAGTAACAGGCACTGGCTTTATATGAAGAAGGGTAACATTATCCCTTTTGGTTTTTTTAATGATGCTCAATATCTTGTTGATCCTTTTAACTGAACAACATATTAAGACTATATTTATTTGGAATAAAATTCACAGTTCCAAGGTCCCTTTTATGGGAGTTAAGTAACAACTCAGGATTCTTAATTTTAGTTTGGACTATTACACATTGTAAGAGATTGCTATGTTAATAAATTATAAGTAACACATTTTATGTTGGTAATTCTGCTCAAATTATAACCAGTAGTTGATCTAGATAACTGGCAACGTCAAAGACTCATTATACATCAAAAAGTATTTATTAAGGTAACCTATAATTAACGCTGGGAATCTATAAATAATGAATATATTTATCTAAAGCTGTGCTCTTAAAATAGTCACTAGCCACATGTGGCTACTGAGCACCTGAAATGTGGCTTGTCTGAATTGTGATATGTTGTTTGTTGTTTGAAGTGTTCCGAATCAGTGTCAAATCCCAGCCTTCCAATACACAGTACCAAAAAAATTAACTTTTTAATAGTGATTACACGTTGGATACATTAGGCTAAATAAAATTTTACCTTTTCTTAAACATTTTTCTAATGCAGCTAAATAGAAAAATTACATGTGGCTTCTACCATAATTCTTTTGGACAGCACTGATCTAGAATTAGATCAGTTATTAATAGTTTAAACGATGTCACATATTAATTGCATAATTTTCATACTGTATGTTTTAATGTAAGCTAACAGTTAATTGTAGCAAGGCATACAATATTACTTAAAAGAATTAAATGCATATAAACAGTGTTAATCTGCTATCTCTGGAAAAAGGAATTTGGTTGCTGTGGACAGAGGTGGGAGAGAGAATTTTCACTGTATGTCCTTTCACATTTTTAAAATTTTACTTATTTGAAAATGCTCAATTAAAACAAACACTTCATAGTATGCTTAGATATTGCTAGTAAAGCCTTAATTCCCATTTATTTATACATAAACAGCAAACATTATTTGGTACAATGATCCTTCCAACTGTCACTGTATCATAGTATACATTATACACTGCTTACACAGTACACAGTATACACTGCTTAAAATGGGATTTATTTAAAAACAAATCTTTAGTTCACTTGATGTAGGCATTAAACTCTCATCATACCTATACTCTGCTTTTGTCTATTTCAGCCCATATCTGCTTTAGTTCTAGTTTGTTCTAGTTTTGGCAGTAGCATTTTGGTGCAGAGGAGGAGTTAACTAGTTGGTTGAGAAAAGGCTTAATAAGAAATTCTTCACAAACCACTGATTCATCAGTAAAATGTCACCTGCTACTCCATAATGACTGGTGTTCATCCAACAGACAACTCTGTGGAGTGTTGTTTTTTTTTTTTTTTTTTTTGGGCTTTGTTTTTGAGACAGGGTCTCATTCTGTTGCCCAGGCTGGAGTGCAGTGGAGTGATCACAGCTCACTGCAGCCCAGACTGCTTCAATTCAACAATGCAAACAATCCTTCCACTTCAGCTTCCCAAGTAGCTGGAACTATAGGCACATGCCATAGCACATGGCTTTTTTAAATCGTTTATTTATAGGGACAGGATCTCACTATGTCACCCAGCTTAGTCACAAACTCCTGGGCTCAAGTGATCCTCCTGGCTCAGCCTCCCAAAGCACTGGGATTATAGGCGTGAGCCACCACACCTAGCCAGGTAACTCTGAAAATATCACCACAGGATGATAGGCTTCTATTCCAAAAGTGGTCAGTTCATTTTAGGCTATGTTTTGTTTTTGTTTTAATGTGATTGATAACTTTGATCACTTGCTTTGGGTGCTGGAAATACATTATACCACTATCTGACCCATTAAACAAATAGTTAGAGCGCCACCTGGTGTTTGTTCTGAAGTGGAACGTGGTTTTAAAGGTCCCAACACGCCCAGGCAACACAAAAACCACATTTAATCTGGAAGGCACCCTAGAGATTAGTAAATACTTAGTCCCGTTCTGCAGAACTCCAAGGTTTTCAACGAGGCACCTTAATGTCTGCTGTCTCAAGTCTGTTGCCCCTCAATCCCCTATTTTAAATACAGAGCTTTCAAGTTATATTTCATTCAGAACTAAAGACACTCTTTCGAAACCACTGTGTTTAGTCCAATTTTCACATTTTACAGTGAAAGAATATCAAAACCCAGAGAGACTAAACTGCATATCCAAGGATGGATTATTTCAGAAGAAAAAGTCTGACTCAAAATACACTGCTTTTTTCCATTAAAGACATATTGCTAAATTTACAAAATTACAAAAGGCTACTAATCTTACCCAAAAAATCCACTACAACTGAAGTTATCCTTTACCTGTATTTAGAAATCTTTTTAAATTAGAAAAATCACGCACGGATGCTGAAGAAAGGAGGCAGATAAAACAGCACGTAAGCATAACACAAAATAAAGTGTGAAATCACCAGTCTGAACTTCACTACCCTCCACGAGGGTCACCACTGACTAATGACTGGTCTTTCACTCTATCTATAGAAACACTTTTTTAAGGTTTTTTTTTCATTCCATTAATTGGAAACAAACCTGACATATTGTTCTATTTGGTTTTTTTAACATCAAATCTGTCAGCACATCAAAATTTTTCCTGCGTTTAAGGCATGACTAAATACATGAAGTGTTTACAACAATGCTGCAATAAACACTTCACATGTACTTTCCCAAATATGTGTTCTAAACTCTATTTTACCTTCAATCTGACCTGCTTGTGTCTGAGCTCCCGTGTATGGTGGTTGCTGTGGCTGAACTCCTGGTGGGTGAGCTGCTGAGGAGGAGGAAGCAATGCTGTCGGGTGTTCCTGAACGATCTTCTGCAGGAGCACTGGGTGGCCCTGAATAGTCAAAAAACAAGTCAGTTTAGTATCCAATACATGGCCTTCCCCCAGTAAGCTCAAGGAATAAATCTGGTTAAAAGATACTAAAAGTACTATAGAATAAGTATATAACCACAAATATGGCTTTTTACATTAAATGTATGTACTTTATTTTTTCCTTTGTTCCAGTCTCTTAATCCAAAGCTTCCTTATAAAGTGGAAGTCCTTCCTTATAAAGTGTAAAGCACTATATTCCTGAGTCTTAACCTCTTCTTGCAAAAAAACAAAACTCATGTCTGCAATGCCAATATCCTCCTACTCCAAGCAAGGTATTCTGCATATCAACCAAAATTATCACTTCATTCTTCCAGGATTCTTCACTGCCCATAAATTAAGTTCAACCCCCTAGTTTGGCATTAAGGGTCCAAACATTATTTCTCACAATTTCTCTTCTCACACGTCTCCCTTTCAGCTAAACTAACTTCTCCCAACTCCCATAACATATCTAATATTTCTTGACCTCTATTTAATTTATCACTGTTCTCTCCACTATACCCCATATATTTAAATATAACATTCACATATTTAAATATGACATTATTTAAAATCCAATTATAATTCCACACTTCTAGTAAGCCTTCTTGACTCATGAATACTTTTTCCACTAGTGAGCTTCTATCTAGTTTACTTTTATTAACCCATACTGACTTCTACTTTGCATTTCTGAACAGCTCCCCCTTTCACTCTTAAAGCCTCTGCGGTCTTTTGGCCGGGCTCCTGACCGTTGACTGTTTTTGTCTGCCTCACAAGGCCTAGCACTCTAACTTACATACGGAGACACTGTAATTCTTCCAAAATGATGAACACAGAAATGAACGAAGAGAATATACTACAGTTCCAATGCTGTGACAGTCAAAAAACAGATTCTGAGGACAATGTAAATATGTCTTATTCCTTTAAATTCTTTCTGCTTTAGCAATGCAGAAGAGTGGTTAAAAGCATAGGCTTTGGAGCTAGACTACCTAGGTTCAAATCCTAGTGCTGTCACTCACTAGCTGTGTAACTCTGAAAATGTTACATCATCTCTTTCTGTGCCTCAGTTTCCTCATCTGTACAAAGGATATACTAATTCCTATTTCATAAGGTTATTGTGAGGATTATGAGTTAACAAGAGCTTATGGCACGGGTTTATAAAAGGAATTATACAGCAAAAGCTTATAAAAGTGACCACTACTCAGAAAGTTCCATATAAGTACTTGCTATTATCAGCAGACTAATTTCTCTAAGGGCAAACCTCTATCTTCTGCTCTGATGTATCCCCAGAACTTACCACAGTATTAGGCACAGTTGACAGCTGACAGTCCAAGTATTAATAAGAACCTAAACTAGGATATAATAGTGGTAATGCAAGAGAGACTGATGATTGCCAGAATAAAATCGATGATGGTTTCTATCTACCACCATTTTACTTAAATTTATATCTATGTAGATAAATACATATACACATTCTTCCTATAAAAGACACTATGTTATTAGCCTAAATATATATGCATTTGTTACTTTGGCTCCTCTTTCCTCCCTTATATGTAATTTATGACAGTTAATGTTCATTCCATCTTTGTAATATTTTATCCCTCATTCCCATTGCCACATTCATTATTGTAATAAGCCATATTTTTATCACATCACACCTGAAGAACTACAAAAGTATCCTGGCCATGTGTACAGTTTTTCCAACTATAATTCAACACACAAAGCTGTGAGAAAAACAGTCTTCAAATAATGTGAATCATAATAATATTATTCTACCTGGAATACAGTACATTTAAATCAAAATTTAAAAGTCTGACCTCATCAGATTTTCACACAATTTTATTTAGTGAGTAATTCCATGAAAGTCTCTAAGAAATACAAAATGAATAGACTATATACATTTCCAACTACTGATAAAGGCAAAGTAAATCCATCAGATAAACTCTCCCCCAGGTAACAACTAAAAACATGAACAAAAGAACTATTTGAAATAATTGAAAGTCAACCAGACACCAGAGTTTACCCCAATAAAACTAGAATGGGTAAGAATTAAAAGCGCTGACCTCTGCAGCTCCAATGGCAGAAAACCACAGTGTTAACCACCTCATGGCTGGACAAGCAGCTGAAGATTTAGGAGGAAAATCCCTGAGGTGAGGGTGGCACTGAAAGGGTAAGACCCAAAATCTAGGTATATATACTCTGCCCAAATCCCCAGCTGACTGTAGGGCTGGGAGAGCGGAGGAGGATATCTCAAGAAGGCTCAGAGAAAAAGCAGCACCTGGAGCAAGCTGAAAGGACTGAGCATACATATCAGCTGCTCCACACCATAGGGAGAAAGAAGGAGTAGTTTTCAGTATGTGAAAGTTATCAAAACCAAAAGGAAATCATTAATGTTGAAAAATATAAAAAACTCTGATATGGCCATGAAGAGAGGATTCTTAGAAAAACCATCACAAAAGAGTTCAAAAACCACAAGCCCACACAAAGGCCATCACAACTTTGCAAAAATAAATAAATCAATACTTCTGTTGACTGTGAGGACATCTGCCCAGAAACTGCCTGTCCAACCTCAGACTGGCATCACTCTTGCTAATGATCTTTGTAGCCAACAATAATTATTTCAAAACAATTATGTTTTCTCCTCATTTTTTCCTTTAAAAACCTTTACCTGACTTTACCTCACTGAATACGCACATAGTTTACTACGGCATGCATATTTTCAATGCAATGCTCTATTCCCAAATACCTTTTTCTTTTAGAGAGCCCTTTTCTGTTTGTTATTTATGTTGATAAAGTCCACACAAATGTACTCCCTGCAAGATCCTCAAAAGAATATAAAGAATCCCAAGTCACTACAACATATTAACCAGAATGTCTAGTTTTCGACCAAACACTATTAGACAGGCAAAGAAACAGAAAAATGTGACCCTACTGGAGTTGGGGAATGTGTGTGGGGGAGAGGAACCCAGTCAATAGAAACTGACTCCAAATGGGTCCAAGTGTTAGATGTTGCAGATAACATTTTAAAGCAGCTATTCTAAATATTTTTAAAGGATCAAACATAAATACATTCAAACAATTAAAGGAAAATGTAGTCTTAACGAACGTAAAATAATCTCAACAGAAAAACAGAAACTATAAAAACTCAATGGAAATTCTAGAACTGAAAGCACAATTAAATAATTCACTAGAAAGGTTCAACAGCATATTAGAAATCACAGCGACCCTGAAGAGTTCAACAGAAATCACCTAACCTGAAGAACAGAGAAGACTGAAGAAAAATGAACCTTCATGACCCATGAGACAGTATCAAGCTCTCCAATGTATGTTATTAGAATCCGAAAAGAGAAAAAGAAGCGGGAAAAAATAATGAAGAAATTACAACCAAAAGTTAAAAAGAATAAAACAATATAGGTACTGCTTTAAGGTTAAAAATTTGTTTATATAAAAATCCACTCTATACTCAAGCAATTTAACCAGAAAATCTACATATAATTTTCAATTTCTCTAAGAGAAAAGACAAATCAAATACAATTCCAATACTGCAACTAATCAAATTATAAAATAGTTCAGATTTTTTAAAACTTTCTAAATTTTACTTTCAAAAATTTACTTGAACCCAACATTGGTTTTTCTTTAAGAGGGAGGGAGCTACTGTTGGGGAGAGGACGTAAGAAAGCCTTCTGAGTACTGGAAATAATCTACATCTTAATCTAGTTAGTCTTTTACATAAGTGTACAAATATGTAAAAACTTGTTAAACAGAACACTTAAGATTTGTGCACTTCACCATATCCAAGTTATTCTTCAATTAAAGAAAGAACGAAAGAGAAGAAAGGAAAGATGAAGGAAAGGAAGGGTATAAAGGAGTTGGAAACTAACTTACCTGAAACCTGATCATCTGTTAAGCCAAACGCTGACATAACATTTTTATTGATTTCATCTTGGTTTTTTAAAGGATCAAAAGCAGACATACTTGCTGCCATAACCTGAGTAGACTGTTTTCCAGAAGAATCAGAAGCAGGCTTTTCTTCCCTACCATCCACAGTATCTGCAAGAAGAGAGGAATAAACAAAAACGTGCTTCCTTTTTATCTATACTCAGTAAGGCCTAAACGTACAAGATAGGGAAATAACGTATGTGTACAACGATAGTCTGGAATGTTAAGTATGTCTGAATATAAGATTATAAATCATTTTACTTTCTTTACACTTTTTTAAGTATTTTTACTTCTAGTACCAGGGAGGAGAGGGCAAAAAGAAACAAGATGAACAACAGCTTTTCCAAAAAAGTTATTTACCTCCTTTCGTAAGAAGTATTAGACGAAAAAAATACAAGCTCCTGGATAAAGAGAAACATTTTACTGTTTTGGTTTTTTTTGGAGCCCAATGACCTATATCCTAGTATCAGATACCCCACTGGGCACTCTGGAAATAACAACTATAGGAACTAAGGCTTTATTTTATAAAAAGAAACTTAACTAAGGTTATAATCTCAAATTTTACACTTCATTTTTACTATCTAGTGGTCCACTATTAAATTACATGGAAATCAAGCCAACCATAATTAATTCATAATCTTCCATAAATGGCACATTAAAAACATTTTTGAATTTGCTACCTTCTATTTTAATATGTATTACTTATTAAAATACTTATTCAAATGCTTACAGATAAAATGATGTATATGGGATCTGCATCAAAATAATACAGGAGGGGAGCCGGGTGCGATAGCTCATGTCTGTAATCCCGGCAGGAGGCCAAGGTGGGTAGATCACTTGAGGCTAGGAGCTCAAGACCAGGCTGGCAAAACCCCATCTCTACCAAAAATACAAAAATTAGCCAGGCACAGTGATGCACGCCTGTAATCCCAGCTACTCAGGAGGCTGAGTCACGAGAATCACTTGAACCCAGGAGGAGAAGTTTGTAGCGAGCTGAGATCCTAGCACTGCACTCCAGTCTAGGTCACAGGAGTGGTAGAAGTGTGTGTAGCATAATTATATGATACCGTAAGTTGGTAACTGTTGAAAGTGTATGTGGGTTTATGGGATTCATTATAATGTCTACTTTCGTATATACTTAAACTTTTCTATAATAAAATGGTTAAAACAACAACAACAAAAAAACAAAATGTTAAATATTATGAGCAGGTTAAATTTAAAATCATGCTTTTCTTCTAAGGATATTAAGATATTCCACAGGCATTTATACTACTGTCTTTCGAAAGAAAGAGTTCAAGAATAAGCTACATTTTACAAATAGGAATCCAAGTCCAAGATACAAAAGACATCAAAACAAACAAAACACAGGAACAAGTAAACAAAAGGACTGTTGTTACCATTTACTCAGTTAAGGAGCAATGATTATCACTTTTGTTACCAAGTAAGTAAATGAACATCTGTTCTTAGATCACTCCTGTAATCAATACAAAATGTATCTTCTGAAAAAAACTAAGTGCTAAATGGAATATAAGTACCCACAGCGCACACTGGCTGGCAGCTCATTCATTCCTAACATACCATTCCAGGCTACCCTAATATTTTCTAAGTTTTTGGAAAAGGAAAACCCCTAGAAGTATTCCTTTAAAACACATCTACCAGTTATCTACCTTCCTTACCAAGTTCCTTCCTCTAATCCCAAGAGCATACCACGTCAGTCTTACAAATTGTTTCCCCTCACATCTCACTACCTATGCCTCTTTTCACTTATCACAAAACAAAACGATCAGGAAACACACTATATGTCCTACTACTTGCTCCATTAGCTGCTGGAGATACCGCCAACAGGTCAATCTTCTATCTAAGGTAGTTTACACATCATTTGCCTCTTGGAGGAAAACAAGCATCCAAGAACCGCTGTAACAGAGAGCTGAAGACCACAGGCGGCCACATTTCTTGGTGAGGGTAATCCACAGGTTCTAAACAGCACTGACAGCTGATTTGGCAATTTCATTTTGTGGACTATTTTGTGGACTATTTCATTTTGTGGACTAGATTTCAGTTTCTGATGTAGGGTTTTTTTGTTTTTGTTTTTCTTTTTTTTAAATTAGAACTATCTCTAAAAATAAAATGCAGATTGTATTATTCTTATATCATCTTATCATCAGATACGTCAGACAGGACACAATAACTAGAAGATGGCCATACAAGAAAACAACACATGGCATGACTTCCAAGATGCAGAGAAGAAACCAATTTTAACATCTTTTACGTTAACATAGGTAAAAAGCTAACAATAATATGTATAAAAATACAGAAACAAAGAATGAAGCATAAACAGTAGCAAGAAAGAGGTGAGGAAAAAGTTTCACCTGAATCAAAAAATTCATAAATCCATTCCTGAGAGTAGAATGCGGGCCCCTGTGGCTAATTTCTGAACAGTACTGGCTATACTGGTTAAATTCTCATCTACATTTCTTAATATTTTGCAGATGGTTAAATCCCCTGAAATTATATGCAAATGTTGTATCAGCATCTATGAATTCTTCTAGAAAAATTGTCCCCTTATGCTCTGAAATAGAAGTGGAACTAGAAATCACTAATCAATCACCAAATATTTATTAACCATCTATCATTAACATAATTCCACATGATTATTAGAAGACAGGAAGGGAGAAATGATGGAAAATACGTCTTTATTTAAACTGTAACTAAAATAAAAACAGAAAACAAAAACTCCCAAATTATTTAACGGCCAAAAACAGAACACATGCCATTTATCCACAAAAATTATCTCGTGTTAAGCCCTTTACATGCAGTCATCCAGACCAGATTTTTTTAAATTACTATTTCACAATATGGACAGTTTTAAACATATGAAAATTATAAGCAAACAAAGAATTTGTAAAAAATAATAAGAGTTTTCTTTAAAAGCAACATCTAAGAATCTTAAAAGAAGAAAGCAGTTTTTTAACTCTACTTTCAAGTCATAACACATACTTAAATTTCAGTCCACATTTTAAAATACATTTGGTCCCAAAATTATGTCAGTTCCAAATGTCGATACTTCTAGGTTTATCTTAACACGAATAGTACATGTCATCTATAAAACGGGGAAAAAAAAGTTTTTCTTTAAATATTATTAAAAATTGTGTTTCAACTTTACAATGTACCATTTTTAATGAATATTACTAATCTAGGTGATTTTTAGTTAAAACTACTTCCAACACTACGTAATATTCATGAAATGATTTTCAATTCCCAAGGTTCATTACTTATCTATTATACTAAAAAGGTTCATGTGTCAAGAGGATTTGAAAACTGACCCGTGTAATAAACCCAAAAGTCTAAGACTAGTTGTGAAAGAATCACCCAGAAAACACTTTAAAAATGGGATTTCCAGGTGCTAAACTCCAGTAGGTCTATGATGAGATCCAGGAATTGGTATAATGAAACCTCCTAGTAATCTTGATGAACAGCAAGGTTTAGGAACACAGACACAAATACTAGTAGAGAGGCAGAGGAGCAAGAGTGACACTGGGGGTGCCATCCTTCTCCCACTTAAAAAGAGTTTTTACAAACTTCCAAAAAGACATAAGAACAATAAATCAGAATACAATGGATTCAGGGTTTACCATTTTCAGGAATATTGGTGGAAGGTCCAAGTTCTCCAGGTGGTTCCAAGCTATCCAATAAACGATTCACTTTATTTCGAAGTTCTATCAGTTCTCGACGGAGATATTTGACCTGACTTGATTCAAGGGGTCTTGGTTGGCCATTAACTGAAATAAAAACATTTATTTGCTTAAAATTAGAAGTTCATGAATAAGTATACTAATAATATGCAACAAGGAAAAATAAATACAATTCCTTTAAAATAACAAAAAGAAGATATCAATGTAATGGAGTAACTTTTTTTAAAAAAAGGAATTCTCTATGGCTAATAACTTATTATGGAAAAAAAGTCAAATGATTTGATGCCAGACCAAATGATTTTTAGTTGACTGAAAAAAATGAATTCCTTCATTCAGCAACAAACACTGTCAACACTCAGGTTATTTTTAAAAAGAAAAGAAAAAAAAGTGACACAAGGCTCTGATTGCAAACCCCAAGACAGGAGTTCAAAAACTAAACTAAAATGCTTTACGCATTGCCAGTATACATACATACAAACTCCTGAAGCACCTAATTAGAAAAGGCCATCTATGTGAAAATAAAAGTTCAGGGCAATTCTTTGTTAAATATGTTTCAAAATCAAACCACCAATTATAAGCTTTTAGAAGAAAACTCACCAGTAATTCACATACTCCCTGCACACCTATGAAGTTCAATACAATCTCCTATCTACATCAATTAATTATTGGTTTTCACTTAGTATTACTATTTTTTCTCCAATATTTGAGGAGAAAAATAGCTCCTAGCAGCCAGAAACTGGTCTGGTACAGTAAGATAGGCCTTAGTGTTGCTAGAAGCTGGCCTGGCACTCACAGGTAGGCTGTGGTGTTCTCCTGTTGAACATAAATATTTCAAAGAACACCAACATCACAGAAGACTATCATCTGTATAGATCAACAGTCCATAACCATGTCAAAACTCAGACAAAAACAAGAACGCTGACCACACCAGAAAAAGGACCAAACAACCTTTTATCCTGGCTAATATGAGTGACTGCTACTGCTTTACCAACTACAGCTTTAGCCTCAATTCATTCCTCCCACCCTCCAGATAAGATTTAGTAAGATTTATTCCTCTCACCTTCTAGATAATATTTGATAAGATATCCAATCATAGAATCATCTCTACTTCCTAGGAGCATCCAAGGCAAAGTTGTACTTCCTTGAACCTTATCCAAAATCAGCTAACACAAACCCAAGCCCAACAAAAAAATTCTTTTCTAACATATTTGTAAAACATCCTATTGTTCTCCACGGTATTCATTCTCCCTTGCTGCAGTAAGTCTGTAAACCCAACTTCATTCAACTACAGGTGTGCTCCTGGTAGTCTCTGGAGCACACTGATACATCTTACGAGAATGTTTAAGAACCTTGCACTTACATGCCTAGTATGGCCTATAATCTGTTATTATCTACTTAGTGGGTTTAAGAGCACTAAGCTCCAAATTATATTTGATTAAAAGTTTCAATTAACTAAGTTTAAATTGATTAAGTTAATATTAGTTGTCAGCTTGATTAGATTGAGGAATGCCTAGATGATTGGTAAAGTACTGTTCCCAGGTGTGTCTGTAAGGGTGTTACCAGAAGAGACTGACATTTGAATCAGTGAACCAGGAGAGGAAAACCCATCTTCAGTGTTGGTGGGCACCACCCAATCAGCTGCCAGTGCAGCTATGAGAAAACAGGCAGAAGAAGATAAGTTTGCTTGCTGGGTCTTTAGCTCGCTCTCCTTCCTATGCCAGATGCTTGCTTCCATTCCTCCTGCCCTTGGACATCAGACTCCAGGACAAGAGACTCCAGTTTTGGTCTTTGGACTCTAGGGCTTGTATTAGCAGCTTCTCAGGGGACTCTCGGGCCTTTGGCAACAGACAAAGGCTGCACTATCAGCTTCCCTGGTTTTCAGGCTTTTGGACTTGAACTGAGTCACTGAGCCACTATCAGCATCAGCTTCTCTTTCCCCAGCTTGCAGATGGCCTATCATGGGACTTCGCCTTGTAATCACCTTGCAATTCTCCCTAAAAAAACTCCCATGTATCTTATTGGTTCCATCCCTCTGGAGAACCCTAGTACACATAATAATGTATCTTCATTAGTGTGAATATAATTGGAAGACTTTAATGAACCATTTCAAGCACACAACAAGATAAACTTACTAAACACCCACCTTTGTTAAAGCTTAATATATATTTATATTTTTTTCAAGACAGAGTCTTGCTCTGTCACCTAGGCTGTAGTGCAGTGGCCTGATCCCGGCTCACTGCAACCTCTGCCTCCTGGGTTCAGCAATTCTGCCTCAGCCTCCCAAGTAGCTGGGACTACAGGCGTGCACCACTACGCCCAGCTAATGTTCTTTTTTTTTTTGGTAGAGACAGTGTTTCGCCATGTTGGCCAGGCTGATCTCGAGCTCCTGAACTCATGATCTGCCCACCTCGGCCTCCCAAAGTGATGGGATTACAGGCATGAGACACCACGCCTGGCCAAACCTTAATATTTTTTTCATCTTTGCTCCTAACCACTAAGAAATGAAACAACACAGACATAATCAAATCTCCCAGAGTACCTTTCCTTAAAACCCATTCCTCTACTTGATTTTAAATAATTTTGTTTCGTCCAAAACAATCTAGACTGTTAGATTTATTCCAACTATGTTTCATTGGATATAATCATAATTGGTATGTTACATTTATAATCCTTTTATATTAGGCACACAGCAGTTGTTCTATGTAATAAATGCCCCCATATGAGGTAAAATAATTCCCTTTTGACAAGGCGTAGTGGCTCACGCCTGTAATCCCTGCACTTTGGGAGGCCGAGGTGGGTGGATCACGAGGTCAGGAGATCAAGACCATCCTGGCTAACATGGTGAAACCCCGTCTCTACTAATAATACAAAAAAAAAAATTAGCCAGGCGTGGTGGTGGGCACCTGTAGTCCCAGCGACTCCGGAGGCTGAGGCAGAATGACGTGAACCCGGGAGGTGGAGCTTGCAGTGAGCTGAGATCGAGCCACTGCACTCCAGCCTGGGCAACAGTGAGAGGCTCCGTCTCAAAAAAAAAAGAATTCCCTTTTATTCATAGTTTGCTACGACTTTTCAACATGATTGAGATATGAATGGCTTTTCTTTATCTAGAGATGATTCAGTTTTTCTCCTTTAATCTGTTATATAGAAAGTAGTATGTGATTTTCTAATTTAAAGCAATCTTAGACTCCTTAGGTGAGCAATTTTGACAATGGTGTGTTTTAATATTCACTGATGAGTTTGATTTGTAAATATTACTTAATATTTTCTATCTATGATCATAAGTGACACTGGTCTTCATTTTCCCTGGCTGGTTTTCATGTCAATGTTATATTAACCCCACAAAATGAATTAGTGCATATTCCCTCTTTGCCTATGCTCTTGAATAGTTTGTATAATTTAGAATCATCTGTTCCTTAAGTATTTGGTATAATAGTTGGTCCAATTTCTTTAATGTTAATTGGGGCAATCAAATTTTCTATTTCTTGAAATAGTACATTAAATTTCCCTAAGAAATTGTCCATGTCACCTGAGTTTTCAAATTTAAATAAAGGAATTCATGGTATATATAATATAAATTTTTAAAGTTTCTACTATAAACCTTTCATTTCTAACATTGCTTATTTGTGCCTTGTTTCTCCTTAACTAATCCTCATAAAGGTTTGCCAACAGCATCTTTTCAAAATTGTTGATCCTAACAATTCCGATTTCTAGTTCACGTCTGCTCTTTATTATTTCCTTCCAAGTTATTTGAGCTTTGTCCTTTTGTAACTGTTTGAATACCTCCAAAACTTTCCAATCCAGTTTACTAATATAAGTATCTAAAGCTGTAAGTACTACTCTAAGTACAGCTTTAGCATTCTCTAAAAACTTGGTTACACAGAAGTCATTACCTACTTATTTCTAATTCCCATTATTATTTCTTCTTTGACTTATTTAAAACTGTATTTGTCTCCAAAAGTAGGGAAATCTGGGTTACATATCCTGTCCAATGTTCTCTAAAGAGGCCAGAGAATACGACCTTTAAGATATCTATTCTCTGTTACATCTTGGAATTTTCTGGAAGACTTGATTTACAGTCAACTTCTATAATGCACTATGAGTACTCAAAAACAAACAAACAAACAAAAAACTGTATTTCTCCCTAACTGCTAGATGTAGAAGACCAAGGCTGTTTGAGCCTGCTTGATTTATCAGCTCTTCCATAATTGTACATTCATTGATTTATCTTTGTTCTGCCAATTTTTCTTAGGGGAAAACATCTAAAGCTAACACGTATTAAGTGTTCAGATTGTTATACAGTTGCAGTGAATTATTCTTTTTATCATCACAGAGTGACTATTACTACTCAAGTTTTTACACAAGTCTATTCTATTAATAACCAGCTTTCTTTGCATTTGTCTAGTCTCTTTTTCTAGCCCTTTACTTTCAAGCTTTGCATAATAATATTTTATGTCTCTTGGAAGTAGCATGGAACTGAATTTTTTTTAAACTCCATTAAGAGATTATTTTAACTGATATATGTAGTCAATTTCTGTGTACTGTGATTAGTATTTTGTTCTATCTATTAAGCTTTCTATTTCTTTTATTCTGCCACCACTTTCTACTGAACTGAACAGGTACCCTTTTGTTTTCTTTTTTTCTCCTTTCCTGAGAATGTCTAATTTTTCAATAATAACTCTTACATGTATATATCATGCATACTTCTGCATTTGTAGTATGCAATTTAAAAAATCTAAAGTTAATTACAATCTTCCTCCCAAATAAGTCCTTAAAATATTTGTATTCTTATCATCCCTTCCTTTCTTACATATTACTGCCCAGTATTCTTGTCCCAAATTGTTTTTATTCCCTAAAACTATTAATTTTTTGTTAACAATCAATGCTCATTAAAACGTACACATTAATTTCATTAGTGCTTCCCAATCCCCTGACAGCCCAAGATTTAAGAGTTAAGCTTCCTTGACTTTTCCTGTATCAAGGGAAAAGCTTTTCTAAAATATTGGTTTTGAAAGCTTACCCTACTGAGGGCCTGGGATCAAGCAACAGTTTATCTGCTCACATTGCTTCTTGCATCTTTCACCACCTTCTGAACTAAATTTATTTCTTGATGAAGACCACTGTTAAAAATTATTTTAACAAGGGTCTGTGAGTGGTAAATTCTCAGTCTGTCAAAGTATTTGTACTTCTCCTCATTCGTGAAATTTAGTGGAGTATAGGATGCTACTTTTTTTTTTTTTTTTTTTGAGATGGAGTCTCACTCTGTCACCCAGGCTGGAGTGCAGTGGCCGGATCTCAGCTCACTGCAAGCTCCGCCTCCCGGGTTCACGCCATTCTCCTGCCTCAGCCTCCCGAGTAGCTGGGACTACAGGCGCCCGCCACCACACCCGGCTAGTTTTTTGTATTTTTTAGTAGAGACGGGGTTTCACCGTGTTAGCCAGGATGGTCTCGATCTCCTGACCTCGTGATCCGCCCGTCTCGGCCTCCCAAAGTGCTGGGATTACAGGCTTGAGCCACCGCACCCGGCCAGGATGCTACTTTTCTAGTTATTTTTCTTAACTGTTTGCAACTGTGATACTACTGTATTTTAGCTTCTATTATTACTATGAAGAAGTCTACCATCAGTCTAATTGTGTCATATGTGATCAGTCTTATTCGC
Organism: Rhinopithecus roxellana; assembly: GCF_007565055.1. Lineage (NCBI taxonomy): Eukaryota > Metazoa > Chordata > Mammalia > Primates > Cercopithecidae > Rhinopithecus > Rhinopithecus roxellana. The sequence goes on along the minus strand of NC_044549.1, from coordinate 21,324,264 downwards.
TCTGGCTACTTTTAAGGTAATCTCTCTGTCTTAGACATTTTCCAGTTTCATGACAATATGTCCAGCAGGGATCTGCCTTTACTTATCCCTGCTCAAGGCTCCCTGTGCCTTCTGAATTTGAGGGTTTATATCTTTTATATATTTCTGAAAATTTCTTTAGTCATTACCTCAACATGTTTCCGCTCCCCCATTCTCTCCTTCTTGAAACTCTGAATAGAAATATTCTGGATGTTCTCATTTTCACCTTCTCTTTGCCTGTGTTCTTGTGCTTAACTCTGTAATTTATTTGGATTTCCTTTGCAGTTCACTAATTCTCTTTTTAGCTATGACTAATGTGTTTAACCTATCCACTTAGTGTTTAATTTCAATGATTATATTTCTCATTTCCAAGTTACTTTAAGTTCTTTTTAAAATCTATTCTTTTTCCATAGCACAATAGCACCTTGCTCTTACATTCTTGTTTTTTTGTTTTTTATTTCCTGAGATGGTGTCTCGCTCTGTCACCCAGGCTGGAGTGCAGTGGCACGATCTCAGCTCACTGCAACCTCCACCTCCTGGGTTCAAGCAATTCTCCTGCCTCAGCCTCTCAAGTAGCTGGGACTACAGGCGCCGCCACCACAGCTGGCTAATTTTTTGTATTTCAGTAGAGACGGGGTTTCACCGTGTTGCCCAGGCCAGTCGCGAACTCCTGCGCTCAATCTGTCCGCCTTGGCCTCTCAAAGTGCTGGGATTACAGACATGAGTCACCATGCCTGGCCACTTTTATATTCTTATTCCTTCTTTTATGTCTTAAATAACTTTTAATTTTGTAGACTATCACATATATTAACAAAAGTTCTTGAAAATCTAATCCTACTATTAGTTGTGTCCAGTGGTTCTTGCTTACATGACAGCTTCGTGTGTCTTACAGTTTTGTCTGTGAGAAACCTATGTGACCTGGATTGAGAATACACCCCTCAAAAGAGATTTTGGCCTTTCTTCTGAGATTTTTCTAAAATGGTAACATCTGGGCTTCGGAGTTACCAAACTACACGGATAGTTTAAATTTAAACCCAGCTCACTTAAGGACCACAATTATGAATCCTCAAGGGATACTTCCCAAGCCCCCGATGGCCCAAGGTATAAGAGTCAAGCTTCCTTGACTTTTCCTGTATCAAGGTAGACTTTTCTAAAATATTGTTCTTGAAAGCATGGCCTACTAAGGGACTAGGACCAAGGGCCTACACCATGTAGACACCAGATGGCAATTCCTTAAATTATGGAGGCTAAAATCTCTACTATCACCACCAAGAACACCCCAAGTTTCAGCTTTTGGTACATCAGGCTTTAGTTCCATCTATTTTTTGTTATCTGGATATTTCCCTTACTTTCCTAGGCAAGCTGAGTTACAGAATTCAAAAAATACATTTGTAAGTTTATCTAGCAGATCCTGTTTAAAGTAAGGGTCTGCAGATTATCTAATCTGCTTTATGCCTAGTCAATAGTTAAGTATTTTACACTCAATACTGTAAAAAGATACCTTTATTTTAAGTAATTTTAAACAGTTTTTGTTATTTAACATTTAAATTCTGATTATTCATATTCATCCTTCCTAGATGGAGATGAAATAAATACAAATTAAATCAGTAGACCATGATTGTATTTCATACTGAACTTTAAGATTCATGCAACAAAATTTTAAAAAATGAAACACTAAACAAAACAACCGGAAAAAGCGTACACACTTTATTTTTCACATAATCACACTAACGTTTCACTCTGTAATCTTTTCTATCTTGTCCCTTAAAGTTCTGCCTTGCATATCTATTAAGATCTAAAAGAAAAAATCTAAAAGATTAAAATTAGTCTTGCATTGGTTTTTATCAGAACTATTTTTAATCTTTAAGTACTCCTTGGGAAATACTGTCTAAAGCAAGGGTCCCCAACCCAGTGCTGCTCTGTGGCCTGTTAGGAATCAAACCGGGCCAGGCTACACAGTAGGAGGTAAGTGGTGGGCTCTGCCTCCTGTCAGTTCAGCAGTGGCATTAGATTCACATACGAGTGTGAACCCTATTGCAAACTGCACATGCGATGTGGAAGTTTCATCCCGAAACCTTCTCCCGCTGACCTCCCCCCGCTCACCCCCACCGTCCATAGAACTGTCTTACACAAAACCAGTTTCCGGTGCAAAAAGTTTGGAGACTACTGGTTTCAAGTATCAGACTTCCATGTTAAGCCCTGAGAATAAGTAACAACATACTGTAATGTGAAAGAAAATAATTACAATTCAAAAATTCTAATACAGCTGAATTAAAACTATAATACTGTACCAAGGATAACTAAGTTATACCTGATTTCAAAAAAATAACATACTTAACACTCTGTTCTTACTGAATTAAACTTCCATCATTTGCTTAAAATATACGTAGCCATAAGCTTCAAGTAACCTAAAACAACTACCTGGACACAAATAAATGTAATAATATTTGAATCAGTTATTGCTTACCTGAGTCTTTAAAAGGAAAAAAGCCAAACATCTTTAAAATACAATGAATAAAATAGTAAATTTATTAGAAAGTTTACTACTCACCAAATAATGTTAGTTTCAGTATCCTACTACACTGAATTGCAAAGGAAAGGTCAGAACTATCAAAAATTGTTATAAGATCTCCATCTGGAATTTAAAAAAAAAGTTTCAGATTTGTATAAGCAGTAAACTAGTAAAAATTAAAAATCCAAAATGTAGATTGTAGAACATAGTTGAACTCTCCCATAAAACCCTTAAACTTTAAAGGTTTGTCTAGCAAAAACGCATTTGTTCAAAAACACACCAAATCAGTTTTGCTTATTACTCTTACGGCAAGGTATTTACACATATCCACATGAAAAAATATAGCTAAAGTTAATGCATTAAGTGCCTTAATATTTACTAGTCACTAGGAGGAGATTCATAGACAGTAATATCATAAATTGTTGGTTTAGACTGAAATCTTTTCATTCCAAAAAATGTACGTATTTTACCAAGAAATAAAAAAGTTTCTCAAAGTTCAAATCTTAATCATAGGTACAGTAAAACACTACTGTTGCAAAACTGCTTTAATGAATGGATAGTAAATCTTTCAGTTCACTGACCATTTTGATACTAAGATGAAAACAATCAACTCTTCCTAGAAAAATATTTATATATTCAAAACAATGCATATTTATGACCATGAAGTCCCCCAGATCTCAGGGATAAAGAATGCTATAATTAGCATACCAACTGTATGTGTCAAAAGCTTTCAAAGGGCCAAGGGAAAAATATGTTCTCTAAAGAAAGCAAGAATAAAAAAGCAGCCAGAGACAAGGAGTTCATCAGGGACCTCTGCAGGGTATCTTCACAAACAGTAGGGTGGGGAGGAGTTCTGTCCTGGGGAGGCCACAAGACTACTTCTGGGATGATCTGCTGCACCTATTTTTAGCACGAATTAGGTGGATTTATTTTGGACAAAGATGACAAAACTGAGAATTTTATAACTGTTTTTAGCTCCTTATAGCCAGACCCACTTCCCGTGACATACCTGTTTAATGTTCAACTTTCATAAACACATTTTTAGAAGAAAATAAAGTGTGTATGTAAAAAAAGAAAACTTCCTGTTACTTTTTTTCTTTTCTGAATCCTACAACAGAAACAGAGTTCTCTCTGACGGCAGGAACTTCACCTAAGCCATCCCTCCACTCTACTAACAGAATCTAAGGGAGACAAAACAATCAAAAACTTTTTGGCCGAGTGTGGTGGCTCACACCTGTAATCCCAGCAGTTTGGGAGGCTGAGGTGGGCGGATCACCTGAGGTCAGGAGTTCGAGACCAGCCTGGCCAACGTGGAGAAACCCCATCTCTACTAAAATTACAAAAATCAGCTGAGTGTGGTGGCGTGTGCCTGTAATTCCAGCTACTTGGGAGGCCAAGGCAGGAGAATCACTTGAACCTGGGAGGTGGAGGTGGCAGTGAGCCAAGATCACACCACTGTACTCCAGCCTGAGCGACAGAGCAAGACTTTGTCTCAAAAAAAATAAAAAATAAAAACCATGAAATACAAAGTTGTAACTAAATGTGGAAGACAAATTACAACTCAAGCTAAGGGTCCACTAACTGTGACCAGGGGTCAAAATCCCTGTGTTGTTATAGGTCTGTGAATGAAAAATGGTTTTTACATTGTAAAAAAAGATAAGACAGAGGCCTTATGTGACCCACAAAGCTACAGTAGTTATTATCTCTGATCTATTAAAGTTTGCTGACCTTAGACTTAACAAAAACAAGGTAGTTAAGAGAAAGCCAATCAATGAGGTCAGTTTGAGATAAATGCAAAGCATCTTCAAGTGAAAAAAGGCAGTTAAAGGCCAGGCACACTGACTCATGCCTGTCATCTCAGCACTTTGGCAGGCAAAGGCAGGAGGATCGCTTGAGCCCAGGAGTTCAGGACCAGCCTGGGCAACACAGTGAGAGCCCCATTTTGATAAACATTAAGAAGTAGAAGCTGAGTGCAGTGGCACATGCCTGCAGTCCCAGCTACATGGGAGGCTGAGCTGCAAGGACTGCTTGAGCCCAGCAGTTCAAGGCTTCAATGAGCCATGATCACGCCATTGCACTCCAGCTTAGGAGACAGAGCAAGACCCTGTCTCAAGACAAAAAAATAAATAAATAAATAAAAATTAAAAATTAAAAAAAGAGTTAAGGAAGTACCAGCCAGAGCAATTATGCAAGAGAAAAAAAATAAATGGTATCCAAATTGGAAAGGAAGAAGTAAACTTTCCCTGTTTGCAGATGACATAATCTTATATACACAAAAACCTAAAAACTCTACCAAAACCCTTAGAACCAATAAATGAATTCAATAAAGTTGTCGGAAACAAAATAAATACACAAAAAATAAGTAGTGTTTCTATACAAATACAAAAATAAAAAAAAAATGCAATCCCATTAACCATAGCTACAAAAATTTTTAAATATCGAGGAAGAAGTTTAACAAAGATGAAAAACCTCTACAAAAAAAAACACTGATGAAAGAAACTGAAGAGCTGACATATGTCATGACATCCCATGCTTATAGATTAGAACAAATATCATTAAAATGACAAAACTACTCAAAGCAATTTACAGATTCAATTCAATCCCTATCAAACCACCAATAAAATTATTCACAATTTAAAAACAAACAATAAAACTTGTACAGAACTACATAAAACCCCAGACAGTCAAAGCAATACTAAGCAAAGAACAAAGCTGAAGGTGTAACACTTACTGACCTCAAAATACACTACAAAGCTGTAGTAAGCACGGACTGGCATAAAAATGGACCCACAGAACAACAGAGCTGACATAAAAACAGACCCATTGACCAAGAGAACACATAGATCAACAGAACACATAGAACAACGAAACAGAATAGAAAACCTGGAAATTAATCCATGTTATCTATAGTCAACTGACTTTTGACAAAATCACCAAGACCACTCATTAGGAAAAGAATAACCTCTTTAATAGGTCAGGAAAAGATTTCATGAACAAGACCTCAAAAGTGCAGTAAATAAAAGCAAAAATAAATACAATTATCTCAAACTGGAAAGCTTTTCTGCACAGCAAAGGAAACAAGAGAGTGAAAGGAGAACTTACAGAATAGGAGGAAATACAACTACTCATCTGACAGAGGATGAATATTCAGAATATACAAGGAACTCAAACATCTCAACAGCTAAAAAACAAACAATCCAATTTTAAAATTGGCAAATGATCTGAACAGACATTTCTCCAAAAAAGACATAGAAATGGTCAATAAATACATGAAAAAATGCTCAACATCACAAATCATTAGGGAAATGCACACATATCAGGAAAATGAAGACCACAGCGAGGTTCACCCCAGTTAGGATGGTTATTATCAAAAAGACAAATAACAAATGCTGGCAAGAACGAAGAGAAAAGGGAACTCTTATATATTATTGGTAGGAATGTAAACAGTACAGCCACTAAGGAGAACAGTATGAAGGTTCCTCAAAAAACTATAAATACAACTAACACACAATTCAGCAATGCCACTACTGGGTATTTAACTAAAGGAAAAGAAACCAGTATACTGAAGAGACATCTGCACTCACATGTTTACTGCAGCACTATTCACATTAGCCAAGACATGGAATCAACCTAAGTGTCTAACAACAGAAGAACTAATAAAGAAAATATGGTATATCTACACAATGGAATACAATTCAGCCACAAAAAAGAATGAAGCCCTGTCATTCACAGCAACATGGATGGAACTGGAAGACATTAAGTTAAAAGGATACCACATGCTCTCTCTCACATGTGGAAGCTAAAAAAAGTTGATTGCATACAAGTAAAAAGCAGGAGAGAGGACAGGAGAGGCTGCGAAGTGAAGGGGAAAAGAGGGATAGGGAGAGATTTATTAAAAGATACAAAATTACAACAGATAGAAGTTGTTCCAGTGTTCTATAGCACTATAGGATGACTATAGTTAACAACAACCTGTTATACAATTTCAAATAGCTAGAAGGAGAATACTGAATGTTTCTAACCCAAAGAAATAAATATCTGAGGTGATGGATATGCAAATTATCCTGATCTAATCCCATTATATGTAATGAAACATTACTATGTACCCCATAAATATGCACAATTATTTGCCAATTAAAACAGAATTTTTAAAAAAAGCACTCTTAGGACTTTGTTTAAAAAAAAAAAGTTAAAAATCTTTATTGTAGGCTGGGCATGGTAGCTTATGCCTTTGGGAGGCTGGGTTGGGAGTATTGCTTGGGGACAGGAGTTCCAGGTTATGGTAAGCTACAATCACGCCACTGCACTCTAGCCTGGATGACAGAGACCCTGTCTCAAACAAATAATAAAAAAAAAAATTAACTGATCGAATTAAGGCACACATTTCAAAGTTAGAGAGGTGAAAATCAAGGTATGATAAGTATAAAAAAACAGGAAAAAAGTACTATCCTTTGTTTCTTAACATGGGCAACTCTCAAAAATTTATTTTGGGTGCTCTTAGACTACACATCACAAAAAGAAAGGAGAATTATACCTTTAGCTAGATGGTCAATTAACTGATCACCAGTGATCTACACTTCTCTTGCACAGTATAAGTTGTGCAAAGTGGCTGCTCAGCCAGGGACTATACTTCTCAATCCATCTGCATCTTAGCAGAGCCATGTAACTGGGTACTGACCAATGTGATAAGGGCAGAAATGACACACACCACCAGGCCTAGTGAGCAAAATCTCCCATATGATTCTTCATACTCTGTCTTCACTCATCTGCCCGCCAATGTCAATGCCTATGGTGAGCTTATAAGCCATGTGTTGAAGGTAACAGCTTCTTTCAGCCTGGATCCCTGAAAGATTTCTCAACTATTAAACCACTCAGATTTTAAGATTTCTGCTATATCTGCCGGCATTACTTTAAGCCAACCCTAACACAGACAGAGAAAACATTAGTGATAAGAAAACCAGGTTAAGCAGTGTCAAGAGATGGTAAGAGGTAAAAGTATTTAAAAACAAGGATGGGGTGGGTAGTAGTGCTAAATAGTGAGGTCAAGATTAAATACACTGCAAGTAAGTTCAACAGTAAAAAAACACTGGTAACCACCTAAAGAAAAAATTTCAGCAGAGATGTTAACAAAGAAGGCAGGTTAAAGAATAGGAAATATAGTCTACTATTACAATTCTACTTAGTGTGTTTGCTGAAACGTTTTTCATGCAAAACCTATTTCCATAAAGAGAATTTTGTCAACAAATGTGTCTGGGAACACTGCATACTACAAACTTCTGAAAATGTATATAAACATATTATAATCTGAAAACTCCTAAAGAAACACTTTTGTTTTTGCTTAAACCAGCTTTCCCATACTTAGTTGACCATGAAAGCCTTTTTCATTCCATGCATACTAAAACCTTTCATTTTGGGAAAGAATAGAAAAAAAAATTTTTTTAGGCTAAAAGAAACCAGAATTATATGGACAAAAGGAGAAAATAATGCTTGTAAAAATGTATGTGAAAATGTTCTAACACTTAAAATTCCCTTCTAATAAACCACTTAGCAATTTTTTTTTTTGAGACAGAGTCGTGCTCCATCACCCAGGCTGCAGTGCAGTTGAGTGATCTCAGCTCAATGCAAGCTCCGCCTCCCGGGTTCAAGTAATTCTCTGCCTCAGCCACACAAGTAGTTGGGATTACAGGTGCAGGCCACCACGCCCGGCTAATTTTTGGCATTTTTAGTAGAGACAGGGTTTCACCATGTTGGCCACGCGCATCTCGAACTCCTGACCTCAAATGATCCGCCTACCTCGGTTTCCCAAAGTGCTGGGATTATAGGCATGAGCCACTGCGCTCGGCCCCACTTAGCTATTTTTAACTGATAAGAGAATTACAGTAACTATATGAACATCGCATTCAATACAAGAAAGGGTTCAACTACCATGAAGGAGAGGATGGCAAAGAGTCCAATAAAAATGGGCAAAATAACACACACAATACTTAAGACTTTAAGGTCAGGCATGGCAGTTCATGCCTATAATCCCAGCACTTTGGGGAGGCCGAGGCAGGATTGCTTGAGCCCAGGAGTTGAGGTGACACTGAGCTATGACCACACCACCGTACTCCAGCCTGGGCAACAGAGGCTCTGTCTCTTTAAAAAAAAAAAAAAAAAAAGGACTTTAAAAAATAGATTTTTAAAAATACTCTTACCTTCATCTTTATACTTTATTGTTACTTCATCATTACTCAGAAGCTTTCCTCTGAAAACTCGCTGCATCATTAGCACTAATTCATCATAAGTAATATCTTCATTATGAATAGGAATTCGCCGAATATCCTCCCCAAGTTGAGCTTTGATGATTAGCTTCCCACTCAGATCCAACTGTCCGTTCATGGTGGACTCCAGGATGTTCTATATACACAACTCTAGAGAAAGACTGATAAAAACGGTTTTGATAACTAAACAACAAAACATACCTTAAAAGTTGAGAGCAATGCTACTGTTAGATGCTAAGAAAATCTGGCCTCCAAAAGATTCATTATCCCCATGTTACCATCTTTATGTTAAAATGGTCTGGAGGCAACATTATTTTAGGGATAATAAAATAAGCTTTTATTTTATGTCTACTATAATGTTTTCTCATATTTAACTGTTCATCTGACATTACCATTTAGATTTTTCTTACTATATCTAAATTCCTGATCTCCCACCTAAAACTGCCTCTCCTATAGGCCTCTTTATCCTACTTCCTTTGAGTTGTATAAGACAAAAAAATCTTGGTTGATCTCTTTTTCTCAAACCTTACATCCAAACTGCCAATAAAATATAGTTGCCACTACCTTTAAAATAACTCTGGGGTCCAACCACTTCAGCACCTTCACTGCTATCAACTTGACTCAAGCCACCATCATCACTTGCCTAAATGACTGGAAAAGACCCCTAACAGTCTGCCTGCTTTTTACCTTTGCCCACTTTTAATCTAGTCTCACCACCACAGTTAACGCTGTTAAGTAAAACCTAGCATCATTCCGTTCAAAACCTTCCAATGCATTCTCATCTCAAAAAGCAAGACCTATAAAATCATCTGGCCTCTGGTCCCTGGCCAAGTATTTAATTTCATTTCCTACCTCTGTTCTTCACTCACCCCTGCTATACCCATACTTCACGTTTTCCTTTGTCTTGAAACTTTCTGATGCCCCTCATATGATTCAGATTCCTTACCAAGTGTTAACTGAGAGAGGTCTTTCCTAACCATCTAATTTAAAATGGCTCCCCTGTCATTATCTTCTTATCCTGCTTTATTTTTCTTCAAAGCACTTAACAATACCAGACATCAAAAATTTGTAACTTTTTATTGTCTTCTCCACTTGATGACAGGAAGTAAACAATTATGTTTTCCGTATTCCCAGAGCCTACAACAGTGCCTGGCAGACAATAGTCATCTAATAGCTGTTAAATAAAGGGAAAACTAACTACTGGCTTCAAAACTCTATTATTCTATAAACTCTAAATGCTAACTCTGAAGACAGTTATGTGTGAATACTCAAATAGAGCCTCAAGTTTTTCTAAGAAAGATCTCATGAGTATGTCTTTAATTTCCTATGTGGGGTAACTGAAGGAGAAAGGACAAATTAGTAACACCCACCTGAACTGTTTAAAGACTGTCCACTACTGTGCTGCATACTCCCTAACTCTCCCACCTGGGTGGGTCTGTACGATTGGACTGTATACTTTATTAAATAAGACAGTGTCAAACAACTAGCCACTAAACACTGATTCGTTACAGAATTTTCCCTTAGGTTTTATTTTAATTTTTAATTTTATTCAGTATGACTATCCTGTAATGACTGTATTTTTATTATTATTTTTTTTGAGATGGAGTCTCACTCTGTCACCAGATTGGAGTGCAGTGGTGCACTATTAGCTCACTGCAGCTTCCGCCTCCCGGGTTGAAGGGATTCCGTGCCTCAGCCTCCTGAGTGGCTGGGACTACAGGCATGTGCCACCACGCCCAGCTAATTTTTGTTTTTTTCAGTAGAGATGGGGTTGCACCATGTTGGTCAGGCTGCTCTCGAACTCTTGACCTCAAGTGATCCACCCACCTTGGCCTCCCAAAGTGCTGGGATTACAGGCGTTAGCCACCAAGTCCAGCTATGACTGTGTAATTTTAAATTCAAAATAATGTTGAAGGTCTCTAGCAAGTTAAATAGTTGCTAGATAATAAGGGAGGATATACTTATCAAATAATGGATTAATATCTCTTCTTCTCAAGGCCAAGATGTTCCTGAATGTTATCTATAATCGCTCAACATTTCCTAAGCATCAACTCCTTCCTCCTCCTGCCCCAAGAAAATGATTTGAGACATTTAAAGGTGTCCAAAAACTCCTACTGGCCACATTCTAGTTTCAACTTCCTGCCTTACTACTAGCAGCTTTCTGCTTCCTCCTCTTAAATCTGTTATTTCATTAACACCACACTTCTCTGCAATTATTGTTTATTCTTTCGGGGTATGTGAAAGCACTCACCTACTCCCCCAGCATATCAACCCTTCAGATACTTGAAAAAAGTTTCCATGAATCCTATTATATGAATATTATATATTAATGGCCTACTATTCTTCATATAAATACCCTTCGTCCTTTCACCTAACTAGTCCTTAAATTAATATCTCTAGACCCCTCACCATGCTCTGAACAGATATTAATAAATCTTCAATGAAATGGGTCATTAAAACTAAATATAACACTCTAAGGTCAATGCAGAATAGAGTGAACTGCATTCCACTCTAGAGATGCCATGCTTATCTTAACGCAAAGTAAGAATACAGTTTTTTATCTGCCAGTTCTCACAATGGACTTCTCATGAAGACAGTGATTAACAGAAATCTCCATACAACCAACTCTTCGCCTTCTGCAATGCTTTTTGCAATGTCTTCTGCATTCAGGAATTACTTACTAAATACCTACTATGTGCCAAGCTCTAAAGTATAATTATTTCACCAAGATGGTAAATATTCCATCTTGTTTGCTCTGGCAGCCTAAGAGTAATAAAGACCTTTCAAAAAATCAATGTATTTGTTACCTTCTCCTTTCTACAAGAAGTGTAAACCATAAATAACGTAAAAGGAGCCAGTGCTTAGCTTCAGTGAGCTGGTATTATCTATTCCCAGCAGCACCTAGAAAAGTGCCTGACATAGTATTTAAAGACTTTGTTTAAATTTTTTGAAGTATGGGAGAAGAAAGCTGTAATATAGATCAGTTTTTACATCCGATCCTCACACTGTACCTTCTTTATGTAGCTAGAAGTGACTTCGTCTGACACACTCCTAATTAAGAACAAATTCCAGCTTTGAATATAATTGATGGTATGTCCTTCTGACTGGGGTACGGGTTTGTTGCCCAATTTCAATGGATTTAAAATTTGAAGGCCGGGCGCGGTGGCTCACACCTGTAATCCCAGCACTTTGGGAGGCTGAGGCAGGCGGATCACACGGTCAGGAGTTCAAGACCAGACGTTCAACATGGTGAAACTCCGTCTCTACTAAAAATACAAAAATTAGCCAGGCGTGGTGGCGCGTGCCTGTAATCCCAGCTACTTAGGAGGCTGAGGCAGGAGAATCGCTTGAAACAGGCGGAGGTTGCGGTGAGCCGGGGGAATCACGCCACTGCACACCAACCTGAGCGACAGAGCGAGACTCCGTCTCAAAAAAAAAAAAAAAAAAAAAAAAAAGAGTCACGTATTCTTTCCATCTGCCATGTGTTTGCGTGCAAATTCACTTTTTGTGTTTCCCACTGACTCTAAACATCTTGTGGCCAGGAACCAGCGCTTCTTTCCTAAAGCTGTCGTTAGCTCGTGCAGTCATCTCCCCAGAGTAAACACAAAAGTATCTCAAAAGTAAGTGTGCAACAAAAGTTTCCTCTCAAGGTGAAATCCCATCCCAACATTACTTCATATACAGAATTCTGGTACTCGTTTTCTCTTCCAAAGTAGAGACTGGAATTAACAACTAGCTCCTAGAACTGCCAGTAGGAGTCCTACAACAAGCTCTTCTTCCATCTTGTCCCTGCCCCGGCCCCTCTGAAGTCCAGAAATGTCTCGGCCTCTAACTTGTATAATATAACCCTCCAACAGGAACGCTTTTCTCAGCACTGGGAATAATCTGACATGCTCAAGGTCATATAAAAACCCTTCCTCCTGAACCAGGATCTAGGTTCAGTGGACATACTTCTGGTTCTGCTATCTGTAAGGGTAAGATCCTGCTCAATTTCAGAGGCAGCGGCTTAGGCACCTCCTGAGGGGAGCAGTTTCCTTTAAGAAACACTAAGTCAAGTCAACTGTAATTATTCTAAACAAGGCAACAGGCCTCAACCCCTGCCTCAGAGGCACTGTAGCAAGACGGTAAAGATTCCCACTACCAGCGATGTGATCTTAAGTCCTCGAAGGCTCACTTTCAACACATTCGAAATGAAAATAACAATATCTGAATTTGGAGGCATCCTTGTAATGATTAAATGAAATACTGCATCTCAAATACTTACTATAGTGTCCAGCAAAGCAAACTCTTAAAATTAGCTAGAATCATCACTATAAAACCAGGTTGGGCCTCCAGCTGGCGCTTGATTAAGCGTTGACTTAGCCAAGGAACGAGGCTCCAATTCAGTGACCCCAATCAACTTATTCCCGTAGGCGCCACTCTGCACCCTTCCGAGCCCCTTCGGGGATTGGGCGCCGGCCGACCCAGCCTCCCAAAGCCCCTCTCCTCTCAATCCAAACCCTTGGAGACAGGCTGCACCAAGGCATTAGCTGGCCCACTCGCCTCCCGGAGCCCCCGAGGCGCGCCTCCTGGCCAGCGCGGCCAGGGGTTGCCTCTCTGCCCTCCCCCTCCGCGACCTCCCTTCCCCTCCCCCTATGCAAGGCCCCGCCCTTCCTCCCTCCGGCTCCGTCCTCCCTCCCTCCCGCCCCCTCCTCCCTCCAGCCCCTTCCCACAGCGCCTCCGACCCCAGTCGCCGGGCGGTTCAAGCGAAGCCCTCACAGCGCCTCCTCGTCTCCCGGCCTCCTCGGAGAGAGCGGCCGCAACCCCCGTCTCCAGTGGCCATACCGGCTTGCGGAGGCCGCAGCGCCGCCTCTCCGCAGGTCTCAGCTGAATGGACCGACGCGAGGCCACTGGACTGGGGCGTCGCGGGGAGGCGGTGGTCACTGCCCGCTCTGTTGCCCTCCGCGACCGCCGCACCTCGCTCGCAGGCTCGCGCGGGCCTCGGCCAATCGCGTTGACCCAACAAGCCTAGCGAGAACTCGGGCTCTGTACGTGGCAGGTCGAGGAAGAAGAGAGGCGGGAGCAAGAAAAAAAAAAAGCCCTTTGGCTCCTCCTTACTGCGCGTGGACACACCAGGACGCATGCGCCAGGCTCAGGGCTGGCTGGGTCCCGGCTGCCTCGGTCCCGGCTGCCTCTGCCGAAGACTCCCTGCTTTCTCACTGGATGATGGGGTGTAGGAAGCGTGAGCTGCACCGATTCACGCATGCGCGGGGCGTGACCAGGCACTTCCGGTTTTCTCGAAAGCATGTATTTCCGTTTCTCGCCAATGGGCGGGGCGTAGTGGGCTGTTCTAGACTTTTTGACAGCCGGTTGCAGGTAGATGTCTGTCCAACTTTAAGTGGTGTTTGTCGTTGTTGTTGACCATTGTAGTAACAGATGAAAAAAAAAACCCCTTTTCTTTCACAAATCCATTCATTCATTACTGGGAGCCTACGCTTTGCTAAGCCTTGTTCTAGGAATGGGGGTGAATCATTTTGTGAGGAAGGAGTTTCCAATTCAGCAGGGAAGACCGACAGCGTTTAAAAGCCAAGACAAATCTGTAACTGTGTAAAGAACAAAAGCTGGGAAATTAAGGCTAATGATTCCTGAGTGATTTTGGAGGATAAGGCATTTGAGTGTGCACTAGGTACTCTTCCCTTCTCCCTTACCTGTTCAAATAGAAATACAGTATAAGTGGGAATTTATAGCCACGGGGTGGGAGTCGGTCAGTGGATGGAAAATTACTAAGAGGAAATGTCAGGGACAAGGGAGATTCTGGCTAAACCAACACAACAGGATTCTAGATGAAGACAGGCCAGGATAACAGACATCACCTGGAGGTGGTGGAGGATGAGGAACCTGATCAAGGGTGAGGGATTCTTACTATGCTGACTTAACAAGGTTCTTTGCTGAAACTGAGTTTTACAAGAAGATGCACAGATGGACCTAGGAGAGGGCTCAGGAGCCTGAAGTTTGGCCAAGCAGAGAATCTTTGTCACTTCTAAGGTGGAAACTAAGCCGATAAATAAAGCATTTATACCCTACCTGGTCTCCAGTTGTTTACCAGTTATAAGAGAAAAACTTAGGCTGAATTAAATTTAAAGGAGTTTAATTGAGCAACGAACGATTTCACGAACTGGGCAGCCCCCAGAATCACAGCAGATTCACAGAGACTCCAGCACAGCCATGTGGTGGAAGATTTTAGACAGAAAAGGGGAAATGAGGTACAAAAATCGGGAGTCAAGTATAGAAACAGCTGGATTGGTTACAGGTTGGCGTTTGCCTTATTTGAACACTTAGCAGTCTATGAGTGGTTGAAGGGTGGTGGCTGGAATTGGCCAAGACTAGGTTATTGTTACAGTTGCATACTCCTAAGTTAGGTTTTCATTCTTGTCTATTAAGCTAGGTTACAGTTCATCCACAAGGATTCAAATATAAAAGTATGCAGTCCTTCTCAGGCCATACTTAGTTTACTTTAACACCCGATACTCCTAAAGGACCTGGAGTAAATTCAGGTGTTTCAGGGTGAGAAGCTATGTTCTTTTACTACTATAAGTAGTGTGATCTTTTTCAGTTAGAAGTCTCTGAAACTTCTGTTTGAGAGTGAAATAATGTAAGTTTAGACTGTTCACTTCTGATTTGTATTTGCCAACAGTTACATTGCCCTTTGAGCAATTGTTTGCAGGGATAAGGGTGTGGAGTACTGCAGAAGAAATGAAAAACAGTTCCTGATTGCTCTCCAAAGAATGTTATTCATTGCTTATTTTTTAAAACGGAATAATACAGATTTAAGGAGATGCACTGCTGTCAGGTAATAGTATTATGATGTCATTAAAATGGTTTGGGATGGGGTAAAACCACAACCATGTGGCAAAGTTAAAATATTCCCTGAAGGAAGTAAATTATACTACTGTTATAGTAGTATATTTAAACTAAAAAGAGGTCAGATCCTGAGGCAGGAGATAAGGAGATAAACCTTGGCCTATTATAAGGTGAAAAGAATATCTGCTGAGGATCCCCAGTGAGGGGGCACTCAAGAGTCCTGCTACTGAGGAGAAATAAACTGGTCCCTGTTACACTGTGGTCATCTATATGCTGGGAAGAGAGGCACCCATAAGCTGGCCTTGTGGAAAGTCTGGAGCTCATGGACTCTGAAAGCAACTTGAGGCTCTTTATGTTGTAATTTCCCTCATGCTTCATCCCCAAGCCATCAGTAAAGTCTTGTTTAATGGTAAAACTTATTCCCAACTACTTCTGTGGAACTTGAGAGGTGGGGTTCTGGTGATTTCTCAAGTTGAAGCTGATGCACATCCATGTACTTAGGCTCCCAATAAATACAGGTGATAACTAGTGACAGAGCCATAACCTGAATTGAACCAGTTACCTCACTTACCAAGAACATGGGTCTCTCTTCTACTATGTCTGTAGATACATACTGGCCTTCTTTGCTACATCTAGATGAATCTGGTTTTAAATGAACACTGAGCAGAGTCTTGAACTAGAAAATACTACTCATTTCTTCCAAGTAACTGCTAAGAAAAAAAAAGAAAATACTGCTTAATGGTAGTATATTAAAGTTGAGGATATGTGAAGGAAGGAGAAGGAGTGCAAGGAAATACCTTTGACCCAGACTGTAGCAAGGAGAGATATGAGATTCTGCAGTACACAGGTTATTTTCCATGTTTCATCTGCAGAAGGGTTAAGACTTACACTGTGGTTTTAAGAGAAGGAGTCAACCAACCAACTTACCTACCACCTGCTCTTTCTCCCTGAAAGTCTGTGTAGCTAAAACTCCTCACATGGAAAAGGGGGTAAAATCCTAAGAATGAAAACAGGATTCTCAGACTGGACAAGAAATGAGACAAAGGCTATGAGCCCCATTAGCAAGTTAGATAAAATCTATGTTTCATCATATCCTTCTTTAGTATTTAGTATACATCATTTTGAAAATTTGAGTCATCTTATGGTTCCTCAGAAGAACCAAGGAAAGGGTGTCCGTTCTTCCTTGGATGAGAATTTCCAGCAAGAAGTTATGTCCCTTGCCGAGAATCAGCTCTGTTGTGGCAGCAGCTAGCTAAATAAGAGAACTCCAAACAGAAGGGGAATCATGAGGACCAAACAGGAGCCAGCTGGTCAGCTCAGCCTCACCTCCACTGGCTAAATGTAAAGATTTGCTTGTGTGAACACGGGAAGCTACCACCCTATGCAGAGATAATGAAGGAGAAAGGTAAAAGGAACGATTTTCTTACTTGGTGCCTTTGAGTGAGTGATTCTTAGCACTAACTAAGCAAAATGCTTCAACCTGTCCTACCAGCTTCACATCCATGAAGACCCTAAAATGTTTTTGCCTTACCATGGGGCTCTATGTCCAACCTCTCCTTAGAGAAACTACTCTCAAAGGCAGTTCTTTCTAGATTTTGTATCCCTAGAGGCTGATCTAGACATTCAATACATAGTTATTGAATAAAATAATGAAAACTAAGTTCCCTGCCACTTTACAGGTCAAGCTCCCAGAAAAAACAAAAGGATCAGCTGTCAACGGGTAAGTCCCTAGCTCCCTAGCCATGTAGGATTTGTCTCTTAGTAATTTGAAATCATTCACTTTTCTTCATTTGCATCCGCTGGAGACAGTGCTAAGTTACCTCTGTGCTAAATTACCTCTGTGCTAAATTACCTGTCAGATTTCAAGTTGAAAGAGAAATGGAATTGTGAATTGAATTGCATCCTCCCCCCAGAATTCATATATTGAACCACCTCAAAAGGGACTGTATTTGGAGATGGATTATTTAAAGAGGTGATTAAGTTAAAATGAGGTTATTGGGGTGAGCCCCTAATCCAGTATGACTGATGTCCTTATAAGAAGAGGAGATTAGGACACACAGAGAGAAACCAGAGATGGGTATGCACAGAGGCGAGACCATGTGAAGAGACAGCAAGAAGGCAGCCTTCTGCAAGCCAAGGAGAGAGCCCTCAGAAGAAATCAAACTTACCAACATTTTTATTTCCAGCCTCCAGAATTATGAGAAAATAAATTTCTGATGTTTAAGCCACCCAGTCCATGGTGTTTTGTTATGGTAGTCCTAGTAGACTCATACAAATGCCACAAGATGTGCAAGAAGACATAACTTTTGATCAAGAGTAGCTTTGTTAGGCTCATTTAAGACACCTAGGCCCAATTAGCCGGGCATGGTGTCATGTGCCTGTAATTCCAGCTACTGGGTAGGCTGAGGCAGGACAATTGCTTGAACCTGGGAGGTGGAGGTTGCAGTGAGCCAAGTTCGTGCCACTGCACTCCAGCGTGGGTGACAGAGCAAGACTCCATCTCCAAAAAAAGAAAAGAAAAGAAAGAAACCTAGGCCCAGTGTGGTGGCTCCTCATGCCTATAATCCCAGCACTTTGGGAGGCCAAGGCAGGATGATCACTTGACCCAGAGTTTGAGACCAGCCTGGGCAATGCAGTGAGACCCTGTCTCTACTAAAAATAAAAATAAAAAAAATTAGCCAGGCATAGTGGCATGTACCTGTAGTCTCAGCTACTTGGGAGGCTGAGGCAGGAGGACCTCTTGAGCCAAGGAGGTCAGGGCTTCAGTGAGTCATGATCTAACGCCATTGCACTTCAGCCTGGGTGACAGAGTGGGACTCTGTCTCAAAACAAAGATGAAGAAGAAAAAAAAAAAAAGTAAAAGAAACGTAGTTGCCAGAGTCTAGGAATCATGCATATCAGAGACAAAATCAAACTCTGGGTACTTGGAGACACTCATGTCTCTAATCTAACATTTATGCCAAGGATCCTGCGTTTAGTCCCTCCATGTAAATGCATAAACAGCATTCTCAAAAAGGCATTTCAATTGAGACTTATAATAAAAGATGCTAAGTAAAACTACAATGAGATACTATTTTTCATATATTCATCTGAGAAAAATAAAATAGTTACGTAACACTTTGTAAAAAAAAAAGTATGTGGCATTCATGCTTTGTTGTGGGGACATTAGTTTGTATCAATATCTAAAATGCCTTATGACACAACAATTTCATTTACAGTGTACCAGAGAAATGCTTGCACATAAGAGCACACTTATTAATGTTTTGTTTTCAAGTGAAAGACTATAGAGCAATTAAAAGAAATGTACACATGCATACAGTTAGATATCAAAAACATTTTGATAAGTGCAAAAAGCAAGTTTTAGAAAGTTACGTTAGTGTGCAGAAAATAGTCAACATAGTAGCCTGAGACTGCTGTTCTCAGAAAGGCCCACTTGTAAGATTGGCCCTTGGCTGGTGTCTGAGAATTGTATTTTAGGAGTCTTCTCATCCCATTATTTGGTAAGAATGATGAACTGTGTCTAAACTGTTCGTACAATGTGATTTATGCAGAATACCTGCTTTCTTGAAGTCTAGAATTTTGGTACATGCCAGGCAGTGGTTGCTTATGTGACCAGGCCCCAATAAAAACCCTGACTAATGAATCTTTCATGAGATTTCCTGGTAGACAATATTTCACACATTATCACAATTTGTTGCCAGAGAAATTAAGTGCATCCTGTATGACTCCACTGGAAGAGAACTCCTGGAAGCTTGCTCTAGTTTCCTCTGCACTTCTCCCCATGCAACGTTTTCCTTTGCTGGTTTTGCTTTATATCCCTTCGTAATAAATAATAGCTATGAATGTGAGTCTTTGCTGAATCTAATGAGTGCTTCTAGTGATTCATCAAACCTGGGAGTGGTCTTAGGGACCACTGACAGAGTTCCTTATACCATTGATGTAAAAGAAAGTACATAAGACTATGAGTTGCTATGAGTGTGTAATGTATGTACATATTTCTTAAAATCTGAAAGCTTACACACAAAGCTCATTACGGTGGTTAATTCTGGGGAGAAAAGGAAAAAGACAAGAGGGGCTTGGATTTGGTGGTAATGGTCAAAGGGGACTTTACCGCTATCTGGAACACTCTAATTTGTTGTTCTTTGTTGTTGAGTTTTTTTTTTTCTTAAGGAAAATATACTCATATGTTACTTAGATGAGAAAATATTTTAAGTTAATTTAAGAACAATTTCAGCCTGCAGTTAGATTCACAAAATTTTAGAGATAGCAGGACATTTAGAGTTCACCTAGTCTTGTCAGTTCCTTTATAGAGGCAGAGCCTCAGGTTCTGATGCCTGGGTAAATGGGGTAAATGTCTTGCCACAAGTCACATAACTTATAGCTGAGACCACAACTCCCAGTCCAGAATTCTTCTTCACCCTGCTGTTGCCTATTGAGTACTGGGCTAGAAATATCATTTTCTTTTTTTTTTTTTTTTTATCACAAAAGTCCATAAAGTCTCAGTTGTTATATCGTGGCTTCATAGCAGCTTATGTTAAAGTTCAGCAAATAATAAAGGTCACACTTCCACGTGTACAGAAGCACCAACTTGCAAGGTTGCAAGAAAAATACAGATAAGAATTGAACTATAGTTCTATGAGAAATACTTTGTAAAAGATAGCAGCTTTAGGGCATACCACTCTGCATTGCTTTTTCTTCTTTTTGTTAAAGGGTTAACATATATGGAATTTTTTTAGAAACATGATCAGTGGCCTACAAAAGAAATAAATAAACTACTTTCAGTTTCTGAAATAATTCACAAATTGGACTTCAAAACTTTCATATATTGCTATTGGGAGCATAAAATGGTACAAACATTTTAGAAAACTGTTTGGTGGTTTCTTATAAAGGTAAGTATACACTTACTCTATGACTCAGCAATTTCACTACATATTTCTTATTTTTTAATTTTTTTTTAGATTCAGAGACGGGGTTTCACCTTATTGCCCAGGCTAGTCTCAAACTCCTGAGCTCAAGCAATCCTGCCCTCCTAAATTGCTGGAATTACAGGTGTGAACCACTGCACATGGCCATGTATTTCAAGAGAGAGAGAATAAATACATCCACACAAAGACTTGTATAACAATGTTAATAGCGCTTTAATTCACAATAGTCAAAACTTGGAAACAACAAAATGCCTATGAACTGGTGAATGCATAAACAAATTGTGGTATATCCAAACAAATACTACTTAGCAATAAAAAGAAACTAACCACTGATACAACAATAAAGATGAATCTCAAAACTATGCCGAGTGAGATAACCCAGACTCAGGAGAGGACATACTGTATGATTCGTTTGATATTCTGGAAGAGACAGAACTGTGTGTATCTGATGATAGAAAGCAGATCAGTGCTTGCCTGGGGCTGAGAATAGGGGAAAAGTCATGAAGGAATGTTATGCAGTCATGGAAACATGTTTAATCTTGTCTGGCACAGTGGTTTTACAGGTGTATGAATTTGTTAGAACTCATCTAATTGTGCACTTAAAATGAGTGTATTTCATTGTATGTAAATGATACATCAATAAAATTAATTTAAAAATGGAAAAAAGCAAACCCTCTACCAAAGCAAACAAGCAAAATGAAAACTAATTTCACCAGTCAAAATTAAGGAACACAAATATAAGACAAAAGACAAAAACAAAAACAAAAAAAGGCCCAGCCCGGTGGGTCAAGCCTGTAATCCCAGCACTTTGGGAGGCCAAGGCAGGCGGATCACGAGGTCAGGAGTTCGAGACCATTCTGGCCAACATGGTCAAATCCCGTCTCTACTAAAAATGCAAAAATTATCCAGGCGTGGTGGCGCATGCCTGTAGTCCCAGCTACTCGGGAGGCTGAGCCAGAAGATTCACTTGAACCCGGGAGGCGGAAGTTGCAGTGAGCCAAGATCGTGCCGCTGCACTCCAGCCTGGGCCACAGAGCAAAACTCCATCTCAAACAAACAAACAACAACAAAAAACTCCTCACTGATCCACTTTTGATACTAATGTTTCCTGTGATGCATTAGGTGTGTCTTTATGTGTACATAGTATTGTGTAACTTCAGAGTAACACTGATTATACGTAACTTTTCAGTGTATGCACTTAGCAGACTTGCAGGCATGTATGCCAATATACTAAATTTACAAATGAGATATAACAATCTCATCTTGGTCTCTGTTCATTCAACATAGTTTGCCCTCTGATTTGGTAATATATTCAAACGGACGTTTTCAAAGAAAATGCCAATTTCATGTACTGTTAAAATAATTGTATTTTCGCCAAGAAATTGTGGTTTAATTGTTAAGAGATAGACTTGTAATATTTCTATATGTCCATATTTATGTAATATTTCTATATTTGTGTTATATTTCTATATTTATGTTGTAATATTTCTATATTTCTATATATTTCTATATTTATGTTGAGTGTTAAAAAGCTTAACAGTCTAATTTGTGGCTGTTTCCTAACAAAATTACAAGATTATGATTCTTGGGTATTACTCTCATCCCTGGCTTCATACTTTTTGTTTCTATTCTTATTTTCCCTTACTCCTGACTTCTTAATCAGTTTTTCAGCAACTTTTATATCTTTTTTCAATTACACATTATAATAGGTACATAAGTAAATGACGTAATGTAGATGACACACGTGTAACATTACTTTGAACCTCCCTGTGGTTTTAAAATTGTTTCTAATTAATAATTGCTAATAAAACTTCTCCAAGATGTAGTGTTTTCTTTTTAAGAAAAGGCAGGTGGACACAAAGAGACAGAAAACATTTGAAAGGAAAAAATAATTTTGTCCTGGAACCCCACTCAACTGCTATCTGATGTAAAGAAGGGTTAGAGATGTCATGTGTCATACATGAGTCATTTGATCTCACGTGGCATATTTATGCCACTGTTCTACATTTTAGAAGTTTCTGCATAGTTCTTAACATATTTCTTAATCTAACATGAAAAATTATTCTGCCTGGGTAAAGGCATATAAACTCAGAAAATCCTAAATGTTCTATTAATCTTTTGGACATTTCCAATCAAATCCAGAGTAATCATTTCATTATTCTAAAAAGAGAAGAAAACAATAAACTGGAAGAAATATTTCCACCACATTAATAGCTAAAAGACTAAGATCTATAATAGATAAGAAACACAAATTTCTGAGAAAAAATTACAATAGCTCAATTGAAAATGGGTAAAAAATATAAATAAGAAAATACTGAAATAAACAACTATATTAAAAAAGTTTAGGCCGGGCGCAGTGGCTCAAGCCTGTAATCCCAGCACTTTGGGAGGCCGAGACGGGCGGATCACGAGGTCAGGGGATTGAGACCATCCTGGCTAACACAGTGAAACCCCGTCTCTACTAAAAAATACAAAAAACTAGCCGGGCGAGGTGGCGGGCGCCTGTAGTCCCAGCTACTCGGGAGGCTGAGGTAGGAGAATGGTGTAAACCCAGGAGGCAGAGCTTGCAGTGAGCTGAGATCTGGCCACTGCACTCCAGCCCGGGCGACAGAGCGAGACTCCATCTCAATAAAAAAAAAAAAAAAAAAAAAAGTTTATAGTCCTCCAAATGTTGATGACATTATACATTCTTGCAATGTTTTCTAAACAATATACCAATATACACTAGGGTCTTGAATTTATCTGGTCAAGAGAATTTGGCACATTTATCTGAGTCAAGAGAATTTATCTTAAGGAAATAATGAAAAAGAAAGGAAAAAATATATGTATTAGTTTATTCATCACAGTGTCACTACAATGTTAAATATTAAAATGATATAAACATACAATAATAGGGAAACAATTTAGTAAATTATATTATGCAATTATTAAGAAGACTGCATAATTAGGTAATAAGTGAAAATCACATCATGTATTGTCATTAGTTATGTAAAATTCTTATGAGTTTAGACAAAGCATAGGAATTATGGAAAAATACAAAATAGTGAAAGTTAGGGAATTATGGATTTTGCTTTTGTAAAAGATACGCTTTGTGAATATTGCTTTTTCTACTTCCAGCAAATTTCAAGTGTATAATACACTGTTATCAACTATAGTCACCATGCTGTACATTATATCTCCAGAACTTATTTATCCTATAACTGAATGTTGTACAATTTGACCAACATCTCCCCTTTCCCCCAACTTCCCAGTCCCAGTCCATTCTACTCTCTGTTACTATGAGTTTGACTTCTTTTTAGATTCTACATATAAGTGAGACCATGCAGTATATTTCTTTCTGTGTCTGGGTTATTTCACATATCATAATATCCTTCAGGTTAATCATGTTATTACAAATAGCAGTACCTCCTTCTTTTTAGAGGCTGAATAGTACTCCATTGTGTGTGTGTGTGTGTGTGTGTGTGTGTGTGTGTCTGTATCATAATTTTTTTTATCCATTCATCCTTCAATGGACACTTACGTTGTTTGTATATCTTAGGTATCATGAATAATACCACAATAAACGTGGGAGCAGAAATCTCTCTTTGAAGTACTGATTTCATTTCCTTTGGATATATACCCAACAAAGGGATTGTGGGTCATATGGTATTTCTCTTTGTAATTTTTTGAGGAGCATTCATACTGTTTTCTATAGTGGGTGTACCAATTTCAATCCCACCAACAGTGTAGAAGGATTCCCTTTTCTCCACATCCTAGCTAACACCTGTTGTCTTTTAACATTATTGATCATAGCTATTCTAACAGGTATGAAGTGATATCTTATTGTGGCTTTCATTTGCATTTCCCTGATGGTTAGTGATGTTCAACATCATTTCATATACTTGTTGGCAACTTATAGGCGTTCTTTGAGAAAACGTCTATTCAGGTTCTTTGCTCATTTTTTAATCAGGTTTTTTGTTTTGTTTTGGTTTTGGTTTTTGGTTTTTGGTTTTGTTTTTGTTTTTGTTTTTTTGCTATTGAGTTATATGTGAATATTTTTTAAAGCTGAAATTGTTACAGCAGTTTCTTCTCTCGTAACCCCCTCCCCGCAACCTCCAGTATGGAATTGTCTTGGACCTCCTCTGAGGAGCCATAGGAACTAAAAGGTTACATTAAGGGGTTTCCACAGAGCCAGAGAGCTCCAGTGTTTGACAGACCAGTAAAATCCAGTTGACACTTCTGTCTCAGGTTTCCCAAACACTTACAAAAAATGCCAAGTTCTTCTGAATGAGACAATGACAAGCTGATAGCAATGAACTTGAGAATGATCTCCCTTTGTTGGTGACAGAAAAAAAAAAAAAAAAAAAAAAAAAGAGGCAACTTTAACTTTAAAATAGGAAAGGTAAGAGAAAAAGCAATCCAAACTCTGACAGTTTAACAGTGAACTCTGAATTGTCACTTAAGACCCAGAAAAGGAAACCCAAAGGCCAGGATGGTTTGTTCCCCAAAGAAACTGCACAAGCCACCACAACCAAAAACAAAGGCTATTGGGCACTATTATCACACAAAATAAACCAGAAAACACCTGAAAGGCACAGCTGTCCATATACAATATCACCGAAACCAGTTCTGCAGTGCCTTGAGTCTCCCTTTCCTGCAATATCCTTTTTTTAAAGTAAGTCACCTTTCTGCTTTTCTAATTCCTCTTTTTGCTCCTCAACTTCCAAGGCACCAAATAATTTCTTGGTCTCCCTAATTTCTCAATCTCCGTACCGACCCTATTAAAACCCTGCTCAGACAAGGGAAATGACTGACAAGTTTTAAAGCAGTTCTTTCCCAGGGGGTACTTGTACTTTGTCAGGGAGTGTAGTAGAAGTTCTTTAATGTTTTGATGCCAACATCCCTTCCCTGATGTAAGTTTCCTTTCTCCAGCCCATGATATCCTGTCAACCAAGTCATCTTCCATCCCTCCACTTCACAGTGGGTATGTGACCCAAGCTGGAGCAATATTCCCAGAACACAATGTCTGTGGGTACACGACCCAAGCAAGATATGCCAGTCCTGAGCCTGTTTGCCCTCAGTTCTGTCCTCTCCCTGCACCTGTTGTATTGTGTAATACAGGGGAACTTGGCCCTGGCTCAGCAGGCTGCAGCCAATGGAAGATGCTGATGGGAGGCTGCAGGACAGGAGGAAAGGGGAAGCCAGGATTCTTCTCCAGTTCTTTTTTCTGGGTAGAGCAGGCTGTCTCTCTTTGGCTCCAGCTCCCACCATTGGCCCACCCCCTGATTTCAGCCACAGGCCCTGGCTATGGAAATTCTTCTTAGTTTATCTCTCTGGCTTAAGAGAGGTTTCTACTTTCTCATTTTGCTAATCTCCACATTTCCTGCCTCATTCTCCAATTTGTCTCTGAGCTTGTTAAACACCATGAAACCAACCGTCTGCTTTAAAATTTTATTTTAAATACTTAATGTGCTTTCTTTTTCCCTGCTGGAATGATTACTAGAATTAGAGTCATTCCATGAGATTCCTGTTAGATCATTATGCTGTAAGATTAGGGATGCCAACAGCCAATTTCCAGCTACCTAAACCCAATTTTAGAATGACATCAAACACAGAAGCACACGGAGCCAGGAAACAGAGAGAAAAGAATATCTGACACATTCTTAGCACTCCCTGTGAAAGGATAGAGTTCTCTTATCCCTGTCATAGGGCATGTGACAGGGGTGTGGCTCCCTGGGCTCCATGCCTCCCAAGCAGAACATGTAGACAGGCAGGTGAAGAGGTCGTGGGGAAAGCATTTGGGCCTCAACCCCACGGCACCGTCTATGGGTGGGTGTCTGCCACTCCAGAGCCCAAGTAGTTGTGTGTTACAGTGTGCTTTTTCAGCCTTGCCATCTGCAGACAGCTGGTGTTAATCAGTTCAAAAAGCCCCTCTGCCTTATCGCCAGGGCAGAGGGCCAGTGTGATACTTTCTGTATCCTGAGTTCCTGCCTAGTGTACCGGCAAAATCGAATCACACATGGGCTTGAAGGATGAGTGCGAGGTTTTACTGAGTGGTGGAGGTGGCTCTCAGTGAGGTGGATGGGGAGCTGGAAGAGGGGAATGGAGTGGGAAGGTGATCTTCCCCTGGAGTCTGGCTGTCCTTGGCCAACGTTCAGAAGCCTCTTCCCTCCTTCTCTGCCACACCACCCCGCCATTCTCCACTGCTCTGTTCCTCTGCTCCTCTCAATGTTCAGCTGCTTATGTGTGTGTTACTAAGGTCTCAGGTTTATATGGGCACAGGATGGGGGTCATGTGGGCCAGAGTGACCTTGGAAAATGCAACATTTGGGCATGAAAACAGGAGTGCCTGTTCTCACTTAGGTCCATGGGAACAGGCCCAAGGGTGAAGCCCTCACCAGGGACCCTGCCCTTCTCTACCCAGCACTTCCCTGCCCCCTCCCACATCACTTGTTCTAAATAGACCTAAAGTTAGCATTATCATATATTTTGTAACTCAAACCATTACACTTGAAGGTAAAAGGGGCTGCTAGTCATGCTTAACTCAGAAAAACAGGCACAAATTGGGACTTGCCCAGGCAAACTAAAACGTACAGTAATCCTACCAACTCAGTCCTTGGACTTTACATTAACCGATCCATTAAATTACCTTTCACCTTTAACCTAATTTGAGTTGGGTTTCTATCATTAAACTGAAAATTGCTGACCAATGCATGAGACAATGATTTAAATCAAAGGAATTATTTCCTAGTGGTAGGATTCATTTCAGGGTAGACAGAGGAATATCCATGTCCACCTGAATTAGTCACCACAATTGCATGTGGAGCTTGCACATTTATAGCCCAGTATTTCAGCAACATTTTATGGAATTTTAGTTACTATGCCCCAAAAGTGCTAAAAAAAAAAAAAAGTGCAAAGAAAACAACTGTAATTACAAAGGGAAACACACACACTTACCCTCAGGCTAAATATGGCTCTTTGGTTTTTTTTTTTTTTTTTTTTTTTAACATTTAAAGTGGCCCTTACTTAAGGTTTATTTTCATCTGAATACAAATTTTGAGTCAACCACATCTTATCATTTTCCCTGTGCCCTGCAGCCCTATGATGCCACTAAGAACACTGGCTTTTGAGATCTGCTTTTATTCTTTATTCTCTTCCCTTTACTTTTTTCTGTTCTCCTGTAAATATAGGCTCTTGTTGGCTTGCCCAGGAACCCAACAGTCTTTTACAACTATTTCTCTAAAAAACACACATTCTTTAGGGAGTGCCAAGCCCACATGACATTTGTTAATCTCTGAATTCCGTGCATTGACAGCAACTGTCTCACTTATGGCAAAACAGAAAACAGCAATTTAAAGACTATATATCCTAAGTCCAGTGGAAATGCTCCCCACCCAAATGGAGGCCATTTATTTTATGAGGAAGCCATTCATAATTCAAGTGTTTGACTTTCCATGAGAAGTTAAATCTTTTAAAAGCCATAAA
Organism: Rhinopithecus roxellana; assembly: GCF_007565055.1. Lineage (NCBI taxonomy): Eukaryota > Metazoa > Chordata > Mammalia > Primates > Cercopithecidae > Rhinopithecus > Rhinopithecus roxellana. The sequence continues at coordinate 21,296,246 of NC_044549.1, read as the reverse complement.
CAATGATTATGACTAAGTTCTTATTTTGGGGGTCTCAGTGTCACTTCCATGAAAGGGCAGATATACTAAGAACTGGAAGGAAATAATCCATTTACTAACAAACTAACCTGTCTTGCTGCCCATTTCTTACAGAGCCAATTACCCTGGTCACAAAACATAATTTTTTTTTAAACAGAAAAATATATCCCTTTTCAAAGGTTGAATTGGTGCCAAATTCTTCACTGGAAATAAAAGTACAAGCACATACAACTCTAAAATATTCAGAGGTCAAAAGTTTAATACATACAAGCAAATCCCCACACACTGTTCATCAGGAATCATTTTGTTCTGGAACGTAAATTTTTCTCTTTGTGTCCTTTTTAGTAACTTGTAAAAGAATTTGTTATAGGCTCTACATTTTTGTCAAAGTGTGTCACAAAGATTTAACGATATAAGGAACAATGGTACTCTTGTATGTTGTGTGAAATTCTTCACCTTGTTCAAGTACAAATCTATTGAAAAATAGAAAAACTACCAAGTGCATTATTCTGAATAATAATAAACAACAAGTTTTATCTAATTCTTAATCCTAAGCAAAATACGTTGAGGAAGACTTTCTGAGATGACTGGGAAATAAAGGAGAGAAACAGATAAAACTCAAACGAGTTGATTAAAAAGACCACAACAGGTATGTTTTGTCTACATGCTTTCCTTTGCTTTGTCACTTTCAGAGAGTGTGATTTCCTCAGTACTCGGAGAGGTTTCCAGTAGCCTAAAGTGTTCATGTAGGGTTGGCAATGACCTGAGGAAGTTATACATCCTTAAACGCAGCCTCGGCCGAGTCACTGAAGACAATGACTTCCTTCTCCCAACAGACGATAGCAATGTCAACACTTTGGAAGCTTCACTCTGGAAGATTTTTGTTCTAACAGTGTACAGGATAAAAATTTGCAATCCCTGCAGATAGAACAACAGTTTAATGTTGGGTAAGTGCTGAGATACAGTATCAAGGAAGACATTTTATTTCACTCTGCCACCCATTCTTCTCATCTGCATGGCACTTCCCTAACTTGAATTTGCCAGTCTGCAGCTGCCATGCACTTTTTTTTTTTTTTTTTTTTTTTTTTTTGAGACGGAGTCTCGCTCTGTCGCCCAGGCTGGAGTGCAGTGGCCGGATCTCAGCTCACTGCAAGCTCCGCCTCCCGGGTTTACGCCATTCTCCTGCCTCAGCCTCCCGAGTAGCTGGGACTACAGGCGCCCGCCACCTCGCCCGACTAGTTTTTTGTATTTTTAGTAGAGACGGGGTTTCACCGTGTTAGCCAGGATGGTCTCGATCTCCTGACCTCATGATCCGCCCGTCTCGGCCTCCCAAAGTGCTGGGATTACAGGCTTGAGCCAACGCGCCCGGCCGCCATGCACTTTTTAATCTAAGAGGGTTGAGGCAAAGTTTTTCCCATATACAAAGATCTACATGGAATAGTACAGTAGCAGACGTAGAAGATCTGTGTTCAGGTCCTGGGTTGCCACTAGCTGCTGTGTAAATGTGCTTATTTCCTAATCCTGATAATCTTCAACTTCCCGAAGGAGGAAGATTAACTATGAAATACCTAATTCTTGTTCCAGTTCTAACATTTTGTGATTCCATATTTCTTTGAGTTTTAGTAACATAACTAGAAATTTGTGCACTTAAGGACAAAAAAAAGTAAAGCCCTTCTAGTCACTGCTTTTCTGTACTTTACATACGAAGACCAGATGTACATGAGAAATTGAGCCACAAAACACTGAATAATATTTTCTACATGTTCCCAGTAAAAACTACCATTTATTGAAGTCATATTAGTATCAGACCCTTGCTTTTCCCGTAATCCTCCTCATTTGATCATTCTCATGTAATCCTCACATCAACCCAATACAACAAGCCTTATCATCCACATGTTTCAGATAAGGAAGCTAAAGTTCAGATAAACTAAGTAGTTTGTCCAAGATCACCCAACCAGTACTCAGTGGAGTCTGGAATTGAATTCTTACATCTTTGGCTCCAAAACCCCTCCTCTATCCAACATACAGTGCTACCTACACTGTTGCCTGTAACAGTAATAGAAAGTGACTGCAAAGTGTATCATAGTTTTTAAGATGCCTCTACTAATTCTTTATTAATATCCTTTGTGGAAATAACAGATTAAATAGCATCTGTAGTTAAGTTGATAATATTGTGCTAATGTCAATTTCTTGATTTTGACAGTATACTATGGCCATATAAGATATTATCATTTGGGAAAGCTGGACAAAGAATATGTGGGAGCTATACTATTTTCCAAAATTTTTTATTAAATCATTTCAAAATGAAAAGTTATTTTTAAAAATAAATATCCATGGATGTCTCCCACATTGGCATCTATAGGGCCCCAACCCTTTTAAGGGTTTATTTTTGGAATCATATTCTGTCAGTACTGTTATTGAAGACTTCTGGTACTGTGGAAAGACCCTGATAGTTCGACTAAAATATCAGTAAGTGTTGGCAAGAGAGTCTCTGACCAAAAGTAGAAAAAATAGCTTCCTTATTACTCAACAGGTGGTATCTAATACATCAGAAGAAAGGCCCTTATGAGAGTGTGTGCTTGGAGACACAGGTTTCAGAAGGGCAGGAATAGTCATTGGCCATCCTGATTGTTCAAGGGAGAGAAATTTATTTGGGGCACACGAGAAATCCAGTCCCTAGAAAACCATCTTTTTTTGTGGCATACACTATTTCATCTGATTTTTCCAGAATTTAAATTCTAAGGTAAAACTAAGATTCAATCAAATTTCTGTTGGTACAATAATTAGGAAAAGACCCCAGACCATGGATAATTCATAAAAACACCATCCTGTTGGACCTGTTTGGGTGGACTCCCAGTATTTCCGTGCTTCCTGAAATCCCACAAATATTATTTGAAAAGAAAAAATGTGTAGGTCAGATTGATTACCACTAACACAAAGATCAAATTGTGCCTTCTAAGTAATAAATGTAGCAAATAGTAAATGTTTATTAGAATTATAGCATTCTGAGGGGGGCGGAGCAAGATGGCCGAATAGGAACAGCTCCAGTCTCCAACTCCCAGTGTGAGCGACACAGAAGACCGGTGATTTCTGCATTTTCAACTGAGGTACTGGGGTCATCTCACTGGGGAGTGCCGGACAATCGGTGCTGGTCAGCTGCTGCAGCCGGACCAGCGAGAGCTGAAGCACGGCAAGGCATCGCCTCACCTGGGAAGCGCAAGGGGGAAGGGAATCCCTTTTCCTAGCCAGGGGAACTGAGACACACAACACCTGGAAAATCGGGTAACCCCCACCCCAATACTGCACTTTACCAAGGGTCTTAGCAAACGGCACACCAGGAGATTATATCCCACACCTGGCCGGGAGGGTCCCAGGCCCATGGAGCCTCCCTCATTGCTAGCACAGGAGTCTGCGATCTAACTGCAAGGCAGCAGCGAGGCTGGGGGAGGGGCGCCCGCCATTGCTGAGGCTTAAGTAGGTAAACAAAGCCGCTGGGAAGCTCGAACTGGGTGGAACCCACAGCAGTTCAAGGAGGCCTGCCTGTCTCTGTAGACTCCACCTCTGGGGACAGGGCACAGCTAAACAACAACAAAAAAAAGCAGCAGAAACCTCTGCAGATGCAAACGACCCTGTCTGACAGCCTTGAAGAGAGCAGTGAATCTCCCAACACAGAGGTTGAGATCTGAGAACGGACAGACTGCCTGCTCAAGTGGGTCCCTGACCCCTGAGTAGCCTAACTGGGAGACATCCCCCACTAGGGGCAGACTGACACCCCACACCTCACATGGCGGGGTACACCCTGAGATGAAGCTTCCAAAGCAAGAATCAGACAGGTACACTCGCTGTTCAGCAATGTTCTATCTTCTGCAGCCTCTGCTGCTGATACCCAGGCAAACAGAGTCTGGAGTGGACCTCAAGCAATCTCCAACAGATCTACAGCTGAGGGTCCTGACTGTTAGAAGGAAAACTAACAAATAGGAAGGACACCCACACCAAAACCCTATCAGTACGTCACCATCATCAATGACCAGAGGCAGATAAAACCACAAAGATAGGGAAAAAGCAGGGCAGAAAAGCTGGAAATTCAAAAAATAAGAGCGCATCTCCCCCTCCAAAGGAACGCAGCTCATTGCCAGCAACGGATCAAAGCTGGACAGAGAATGACTTTGACGAGTTGAGAGAAGAAGGCTTCAGTCCATCAAACTTCTCAGAGCTAAAGGAGGAATTACGTACCCAGCGCAAAGAAACTAAAAATCTTGAAAAAAGAATGGAAGAATGGATAACTAGAATAATCAATGCAGAGAGGCCATAAACGAACTGACAGAGATGAAAACCATGACACGAGAAATATGGGACAAATGCACAAGCTTCAGTAACCGACTCAATCAACTGGAAGAAAGAGTATCAGCGATTGAGGATCAAATGAATGGAATGAAGCGAGAAGAGAAGTCTAAAGAAAAAAGAGGAAAAAGAAATGAACAAAGCCTTCAAGAAGTATGGGATTATGTAAAAAGACCAAATCTACGTCTGATTGGGGTGCCTGAAAATGAGGGGGAAAATGGAACCAAGTTGGAAAACACTCTTCAGGATATCATCCAGGAGAACTTTCCCAACCTAGCAAGGCAGGCCAACATTCAGGAAATACAGAGAACGCCACAAAGATACTCCTTGAGAAGAGCAACTCCAAGACACATAATTGTCAGATTCACCAAAGTTGAAATGAAGGAAAAACCGTTAAGGGCAGCCAGAGAGAAAGGTCGGGTTACCCACAAAGGGAAGCCCATCAGACTAACAGCAGATCTCTCGGCAGAAACTCTAGAAGCCAGAAGAGAGTGGGGGCCAATATTGAACATTCTTAAAGAAAAGAATTTTAAACCCAGAATTTCACATCCAGCCAAACTAAGTTTCATAAGTGAAGGAGAAATAAAATCCTTTATAGATAAGCAAATGCTTAGAGATTTTGTCACCACCAGGCCTGCCCTACAAGAGATCCTGAAGGAAGCACTAAACATGGAAAGGAACAACCGGTACCAGCCATTGCAAAAACATGCCAAAATGTAAAGACCATCGATGCTAGGAAGAAACTGCATCAACTAACAGCAAAATAATCAGCTAATATCATAATGACAGGATCAAGTTCACATATAACAATATTAACCTTAAATGTAAATGGACTAAATGGTCCAATTAAAAGACACAGACTGGCAAACTGGATAAAAAGTCAAGACCTATCAGTTTGCTGTATTCAGGAGACCCATGTCACATGCAGAGACACACATAGGCTCAAAATAAAGGGATAGAGGAAGATCTGCCAAGCAAATGGAGAACAAAAAGAAGCAGGGGTTGCAATCCTAGTCTCTGATAAACCAGACTTTAAACCATCAAAGATCAAAAGAGACAAAGAAGGCCATTACATAATGGTAAAGGGATCAATTCAACAGGAAGAGCTAACTATCCTAAATATACATGCACCCAATACAGGAGCACCCAGATTCATAAAGCAAGTCCTTAGAGACTTACAAAGAGACTTAGACTCCAATACAATAATAATGGGAGACTTCATCACCCCACTGTCAACATTAGACAGATCAACGAGACAGAAAGTTAACAAGGATATCCAGGAATTGAACTCATCTCTGCAGCAAGCAGACCTAATAGACATCTACAGAACTCTCCACCCCAAATCAACAGAATATACATTCTTCTCAGCACCACATCGCACTTATTCCAAAATTGACCACATAATTGGAAGTAAAGCACTCCTCAGCAAATGTACAAGAACAGAAATTATAACAAACTGTCTATCACACCACAGTGCAATCAAACTAGAACTCAGGACTAAGAAACTCAATCAAAACCGCTCAACTACATGGAAACTGAACAACCTGCTCCTGAATGACTACTGGGTACATAATGAAATGAAGGCAGAAATAAAGATGTTCTTTGAAACCAATGAGAACAAAGATACAACATACCAGAATCTCTGGGACACATTTAAAGCAGTGTGTACAGGGAAATTTATAGCACTAAATGCCCACAAGACAAAGCTGGAAAGATCTAAAATGGACACTCTAACATCACAATTAAAAGAACTAGAGAAGCAAGAGCAAACACATTCAAAAGCTAGCAGAAGGCAAGAAATAACTAAGATCAGAGCAGAACTGAAGGAGATAGAGACAAAAAAACCCTCCAAAAAATCAATGAATCCACGAGTTGGTTTTTTGAAAAGATCAACAAAATTGATAGACTGCTAGCAAGGTGAATAAAGAAGAAAAGAGAGAAGAATCAAATAGATGCAATAAAAAATGATAAAGGGGATATCACCACCGACCCCACAGAAATACAAACTACCATCAGAGAATACTATAAACACCTCTATGCAAATCAGCTAGAAAATCTAGAAGAAATGGATAATTTCCTGGACACTTACACTCTTCCAAGACTAAACCAGGAAGAAGTTGAATCCCTGAATAGACCAATAGCAGGCTCTGAAATTGAGGCAATAATTAATAGCCTACCAACCAAAAAAAGTCCAGGACCACATGGATTCACTGCTGAATTCTACCAGAGGTACAAGGAGGAGCTGGTACCATTCCTTCTGAAACTATTCCAATCAATAGAAAAAGAGGGAATCCTCCCTAACTCATTTTATGAGGCCAACATCATCCTGATACCAAAGCCTGGCAGAGACACATCAAAAAAAGAGAATTTTAGACCAATATCCCTGATGAACATCGATGCAAAAATCCTCAATAAAATACTGGCAAACCAAATCCAGCAGCACATCAAAAAGCTTATCCACCATGATCAAGTGGGCTTCATCCCTGGGATGCAAGACTGGTTCAACATATGCAGATCAATAAACATAATGCAGCATATAAACAGAACCGATGACAAACAGAACCATGATTATCTCAATAGATGCAGAAAAGGCCTTTGACAAAATTCAACAGCCCTTCATGCTAAAAGCTCTCAATAAATTCGGTATTCATGGAACGTATCTCAAAATAATAAGAGCTATTTATGACAAACCCACAGCCAGTATCATACTGAATGGGCAAAAACTGGAAGCATTCCCTTTGAAAATTGGCACCAAGACAGGGATCCCCTCTCTCACCACTCCTATTCAACATAGTGTTGGAAGTTCTGGCTTGGGCAATCAGGCAAGAGAAAGAAATAAGGGTATTCAGTTAGGAAAAGAAGAAGTCAAGTTGTCCCTGTTTGCAGATGACATGATTGTATATTTAGAAAACCCCATCATCTCAGCCCAAAATCTCCTTAAGCTGATAAGAAACTTCAGCAAAGTCTCAGGATACAAAATTAATGTGCAAAAATCACAAGCATTCTTATACACCAGTAACAGACAGAGAGCCAGATCATGAATGAACTTCCATTAGCACTTACTTCAAAGAGAATAAAATACCGAGGAATCTAACTTACAAGGGATGTAAAGGACCTCTTCAAGGAGAACTACAAACCACTGCTCAGTGAAATAAAAGAGGACACAAACAAATGGAAGAACATACTATGCTCATGGATAGGAAGAATTAATATCCTGAAAATGGCCATACTGCCCAAAGTAATTTATAGATTCAATGCCATCCCCATCAAGCTACCAATGAGTTTCTTCACAGAATTGGAAAAAACTGCTTTAAAGTTCATATGGAACCAAAAAAGAGCCTGCATTGCCAAGACAATCCTAAGTCAAAAGAACAAAGCTGGAGGCATCACACTACCTGACTTCAAACTATACTACAAGGCTACAGTAACCAAAACAGCATGGTACTGGTACCAAAACGGAGATATAGACCAATAGAACAGAATAGAGCCCTCAGAAATAACACCACACATCTACAGCCATCTGATCTTTGACAAACCAGAGAAAAACAAGAAATGGGGAAAGGATTCCCTATTTAATAAATGGTACTGGGAAAATTGGCTAGCCATAAGTAGAAAGCTGAAACTGGATCCTTTCCTTACTCCTTATATGAAAATTAATTCAAGATGGATTAGAGACTTAAATGTTAGACCTAACACCATAAAAACCCTAGAAGAAAACCTAGGTAGTACCATTCAGGACATAGTCATGGGCAAGGACTTCATGTCTAAAACACCAAAAGCGACAGCAACAAAAGCCAAAATTGACAAATAGGATCTAATTAAACTAAAGAGCTTCTGCACAGCAAAAGAAACTACCATCAGAGTGAACAGGCAACCTACAGAATGGGAGAAGATTTTTGCAATCTACTCATCTGACAAAGGGCTAATATCCAGAACGTACAAAGAACTCAAACAAATTTACAAGAAAAAAACAAACAACCCCATCAAAAAGTGGGCAAAGGATATGAACAGACGTTTCTCAAAAGAAGACATGCATGAAGGCAACAAATATATGAAAAAAAAAGTTCATCAGCACTGGTCATTACAGAAATGCAAATCAAAACCACAATGAGATACCATCTCACACCAGTTAGAATGGCAATCATCAGAAAGTCAGGAAACAACAGATGCTGGAGACGATGTGGAGAAGTAGGAATACTTTTACACTGTTAGTGGGAGTGTAAATTAGTTCATCCATTGTTGAAGACAGTGTGGTGATTCCTCATGATCTAGAATCAGAAATACCATTTGACCCAGCAATCCCATTACTGGGTATATACCCAAAGAATTATAAATTATTCTACTATAAAGACACATGCACATGTATGTTTATTGCCGCACTATTCACAGTAGCAAAGACTTGGAACCAACCCAAATGCCCATCAATGATAGACTGGATAAAGAAAATGTGGCACATATACACCATGGAATGCTATGCAGCCATGAAAAAGGATGAGTTCATGTCTTCGCATGGACATGGATTAAACTGGAAACCATCATTCTCAGCAAACTAACACAAGAACAGAAACCCAAATACTGCATGTTCTCACTCATAAGTGGTAGCTGAACAATGAGAACATGTGGACACAGGAAGGGGAACATCACACACTGGGGCCTGTCGGGGAGTTGGGGGCTAGGGGAGGGATAGCATTAGGAGAAATACCTAATGTAGATGATGGTTTGATGGGTGCAACAAACCACCATGGCACATGTATACCTATGTAACAAACTGGCACCTTCTGCACATGTACCCCAGAACTTAAAGTATAATAAAAACTAAAAATAGAAATACCATATGATCCAGCAATCCCACTGCTAGATACATATTCAAAAGAAAAGAAATCAGTATATCAAAGAAATATCTGCACTCCCATGTTTTTCACAGCACTATTCATAATAGCCAAGACTTGGAAGCAAACTAAGTATCCATCAACAGACGAATGGATAAAGATAATGCAGTACATATACACAATGGAGTACTATTCAGCCATTAAAAAGAATGAGATCCTGTCATTTGTAACAACATGGATGAAACTGGAGGTCATTAAGTTAAGTGAAATAAACCAGGCACAGATAGTCAACCTTTGCACATTGTCACTTATTTGGGACCTAAAGAGTTTAAAAAGTTGAAATCCTGGAGATAGAGAGTAGAATGAGTGTTACCAGAGGCTGGGAATTACAGTGAGGGGAAGGGAAAGTGGGAATGGTTAATGGGTATGGGTACAAAAATATAGTTAGAATGAATAAGATCTAGTATTTGACAGCACAACAGGGTGATTATAGTCAATAAAATTTTTTTTTGAAATGGAATCTCCCTCTGTCGCCCAGGCTGAAGTGCAGTGGGTGATCTTAGCTCACTGCAACCTACACCTCACTGGTTCAAGCAATTCCCCTGCCTCAGCCTCCCAAGTAGCTGGGATTACAGGCGCATGCCACCATACCCAGCTAATTTTTTTGTATTTTTAGTAGAGATGGGGTTTCACCATGTTGGCTAGACTGGTCTTGAACTCCTGACCTCAGGCAATCCACCCATCTTGCCCCCTCAAAGTGCTGGGATTATAGGCCGTAAGCCACCATGCCCAGCCAGTCAATAATAATTTAATTGTATATTTTTAAATAACTAAGAGTGTAATTTGATTGTTTGTAACACAAAGAAACAGTAAATGCTGGAGGATATGGGTACCCCTTTTATCCTGAAGTAATTATTATACATTTTATGCCAGTATCAAAATATCTCTTGTACTCCATAAATATATACACCTACTATGTATCCACTAGTTTTTTTAAAATAGTCTCTTAAAGGTAACTAAGGAATGGGTCAAGGTGATATCTCCACCACTGCATGTTCTGCTACTTTCACTCTAATCCACACCATACCTGTGTAGTGTTGAAAAGGCAGAAAATGTAGCTGAAGATGATCCTGATGCTATCATCATTAACTAGCATGAGGTATGCCAGAATCCAGGTAATTCCAAAAACAACTGCAACAGATAATGTACTAACAATCTTCTTCATGGATGAAACTTTTTTTGTGCTAGGTGAAAGAAAACAAGAAAAATAATGTAGTTCATTAGGGTTTTACTCATCAATGTCATTATTACTCTCCTATTTAAAATGCATATTCAGCTGCCCATACACATTGTTCACTTAACAATATTATGCCCCAGGTGGAAAAATGATGCTAAGTCTTACATCACTCTGGAGAAAATCTGATTTAGCAAGCTTTATTTTGACTACATTGATACTTGTTTAAAAATTCAGGCAAACACAGCTCCTTAATACCACAGCAGGCAAATTTCAAGAACCAACTTCTTCATTGAAATGGAATTTTAATTTGCATTACTACAGATCAGCCAATGGAGGAATCCCCTTTTTTGGCACCTTGGACCTTCCTGAGCCTTAAGTTGATGTGGGAGAGAAAGGTTAGTTAGATGCAGAGTGATCTTCTTCCTCTTATGGAGAGTCTATGCCCCTGGATCCTGGGCTTGGCCATGTGACTTACTTTGACCAGTGGAACATTAGCAAATTTATCAAGCAGAGACTTGAAAGCATCTGTTTATTAATTTGCCTTCCCTCACACTTCTTTAGAACCCTGAGACCACTATGTTAAGAAGGCTGGACTGGTTTAATGGCAGATGAGAGACTATATGGAGCAGAGATGAGCTTTCCCAACTGAGGAGTTGCTACTAAAACCAACCAAACACCAACCACCAGACATAAAAGTGAGTCATGAAGGATTCAAGATGGCCGAATAGAAACAGCACCGGTCTGCAGCTCCCAGCGAGACTGACGCAGAAGGTGGCTGATTTCTGCATTTTCAAAGGAGGTACCCGGTTCATTTCACTGGGACTGATTGGACAATGGATGCAGCCCACAGAGGGCCAGCTGGAGCAGGGTGGGGTGTCGCCTCTCCTGGGAAGCGCAAGGGGTTGGGGAATTTTCTCCACTACCCAAGGGAAGCCTTGAGGGTCTGAGCCTGAGGAACTCCTGCACTGATACTGCACTTGTCCCACAGGTTTCGAAACCCACAAACCAGGAGATTCCCTCCAGTTCCTGCCCCACCAAGGCCCTGGGTGTCAAGCACAAAACTGGGCGGCCAATTGGGCAGACACCGAACTAGCTACAGGAGCTCTTTTTTTTTTTCCCCATACCCCAGTGGCACCTGAAACACTTTTACACTGTTGGTGGGAGTGTAAATTAATTCAACCATTGTGGAAGATAGTGTGGTGCTTCCTCAAGGATCTAGAACTAGAAATACCATTTGACCCAGCCATCCCATTACTGGGAATATGCCCAAAGGATTATAAATCATTCTACAATAAAGACACATGAAGACACATGCACACGTATGTTTATTGCGGCACTATTCACAATAGCAAAGACTTGGAACCAGCCCAAATGTCCATCAATGATAGACTGGATTAAGAAAATGTGGCACGTATACACCATGGAATACTATGCAGCCATAAAAAATGATGAGTTCACATCCTTTGCATGGACATGGATGAAGCTGGAAACCATCATTCTCAGCAAGCTATCACAAGAACAGAAAACCAAACACTGCATGTTCTCACTTATAAGTGGGAGTTGAACAATGAGAACACATGGACACAGGGAGGGGAACATCACACACTGGAGCCTGTCAGGTGGTGAGGGGGTAGGGGAGGGATAACATTAGGAGAGATACCTAATGTAGGTGATGGGTTAATGGATGCAGCAAACCACCAGGGCACGTATATACCTATGTAAAAAAACCGCACATTCTACACATGTAACCCAGAACTTAAAATATTATAATAAAAAAAAAATTAGCCAGGTGTGGTGGTAGACGCCTGTAATCCTAGCTACTCTGGAGGTTGTGGCAGAGAATTGCTTAAACCCAGGAGGCGGAGGTTACAGTAGCCAAGATCGCACCACTGTACTCCAGCCTGGGTGACAGAGTGAGCCTCCATCTCAAAAAAAAAAAAAAAAAAGTGAGTCATCCTAGATCATTAATAAGCATCCAAGCCAGTCAAGACAGAACTACCCAGCCAACACTCAACTCATGGCAAATAATAAACATTTGTCATTCTTCACCACTAAGTTTTGGGGCAATTTGTTATGTAGCTACTGAACACATGAAAGTTATTTGTTAAATAATTCAATCACAGTCTGCTTGTCATTATAACTAGGCCAATTTATGAATCACAGACTATCAGTCAAAATTTAGCAGTACAAATTTAATTGGTATCTGGCCAAACACGATAATTTTTGTATGAAGGAAATATATCCTAATGTGCAATTAGGTACAGAAGCCTTTACCAAGGTTTTTCTGCATTGCTTTTAAACACACTATTTTTTCTTTTCACTCTCACCACTTATGTTCAGTAAACATACTTTTAATGTTTATCAGTGATAATATTTTTTACCATATTTCTCCTTAATATGAGCTACCATTCATACAGGAAGAATAATACTTACCCTTGATCTGTAAAGTACATATTTCAGATATAGTACCACTAGAAAAAGGTGCCCAAGTGAAGGCAACAGGCTGCTGACAGCCTGAAAGGAAACAAGTGAGTCTTTGGTGGTTCGTAATGTTGCTGAAGATTTAGTGGAAAAGCTGAGAAAGTTTCATTTTCACAAAGAAACGAACAATGCTGCTATTATAATGAAGATTGACAAGGATAAACACCGGGTGGTACTGGATGAGGAGCTTGAGGGTATTTCACCAGATGAACTTAAAGATGAACTGCCTGAATGACAACCTCACTTCACGGTGTATAGTTATAAATATCAACATAATGGATGGGAGAGTTCCATATCCTTTGTGCTTTATTTTCTCCAGTCCTGTTGGACGTAAGCCTGAACAACAGATGATGTATGCTGGGAGTAAGAATAAGCTAGTCCAGAGAGCTGAACTAACCAAGGTATTTGAAATAAGAAATGTGGAAGACCTAACTGAAGAATGGTTAAGTGATAAACTTGGATTTTTCCACTAATGTGAACTTCTGTGTTTCTAAAGTATTTATATATTAACCTGACCATACTGGAACCAGACATCAATACTTATTTGTGTCTAAAAATGCACTGTTACTTACAGTCTGTTTTCTGCAGTAAAGAAAAATTCTTCATTTGTGCAAAGTTTGAACCAAGAGGAAATCATCTTCATAGTAATGAACCTTTGTATGGTGTTTCCTTGTACTGGTAATTGTTAGGTGGATTACTTTTCTCCAGGGACTTTTTGCACTCTTGTGACTAATTTCTATAACTTATGATTCAGAATTTGTTACTATTTACAGACACCATTGGAATGTACATATATTAGATTGTGAGAGACAACAGTTGCCTCCTTTTGACAAACGATATTAGCAGTTTATTTATAAAAATAGTGTATTATCACTTGCCAAATCATTGAAATTAATTTGGGGTCAAAGACTTGAGTGACCCAGTAATTGACTGTAGTGTAACCTGCATCACAAGTACATTGATCAGTTCTGTATCTTGTTTGGTTTCCTTTATCTTTTTAATCAAATCTAGAAACTATGTTCATCAATCACTAATTTTTAAGGTTGGGGAGTTAGATTTTATGATAGAATTATGACTGTTAGCTTTTCTCCTTATGGAAAATACCATCGTAGTCTTAGAAATTGGTGGGTTGTAATAATCAAGGGCTTCATTCCTTTTATGTCATTTCTAAACAGTTTTGCATCTAGGTTAATAACACTTCATTTATAAAGCATCACTTAATGTCACTAATGAACACTAATTATTTTAAATGTGTTAATAACGTGCCTTTGATTTGTTAGCTTTAAAGTTAGTTTAAGACTTTTACACTGCCAGTATTCCAGATTTGGTGAAATTAATACTTTTTTAAAGAGTCCAAATAAAATAATTTTCTAATGTGTATTTCTGAAATTTATAATAAAATCAACTTTATATTTTAAAAATTCCAACTATCTGCTTGCATTGGTGAGTATATGGCAGTCGAGAGTTATAATTTTGGATATATCGTGATTAGTTTTGTGCCATAGGAAAAAAAATCTTTAAACTTTGTCCATAGTTAATAACGTTAAAACAATAATATCACGTCTTATATCCTAAATGTCAGAAGATATTCTGAACTGGATGCCTGAAGAGTTAACTAAACCAGTCTTGTTAGATGATGGTACTCTTGGCATAAAGCAAGGATTCTGTTATTTGGCATACTTGTAGAAACAAATATATAAGTAACCATTGAATATGAATTTGATAATAGGTCTAGAGAATCTAAAGACTAACCAAATTTGGTGAGTTAATTCTTATATTAAGAACATCTTAGTCATCTCAAAACTAGCAAAATTTAAATTTTGGCATGTTTTCCATTCATGTGCTCTTTGCATTTTATTTTTGAGGTTTCTGTGAGAAGTAAAGATAGTTGGAATTTTCATGATGTTGACTAGAACCATCTTCTGTTCCCAGCTTTGGCTTCACTAATTTAGAAGTCAGGAAGCAACAGAAAGTTAGTTGGAGATGAGGAAGTTCTAGAGTAGGTGTTTGCTTTGGTTCTTGGCGGGAAAAGATTCTTTATTCCAATTTCCAGAGAGAGAGAAAACTCACCCAGGAAGTTTAACAATTCTTTAAACAGGTATTTTGATATTGGAGAATAACATGCATATAGTTCTGTAGAAATGCAAATGTAATTCAAGTGAGTGGAGAGTGTTTTTAATATTTCTGAATGAAGGAAATGAAGTTTTGTTTCACCTGGTTTGCAGCAATAAGAGAAACTAGTGCCGCAAGAATGTATTTTTAAATGAAGTTCCTTATTTTGTCTTGCATGTTTTAGTTTTGTTTATTTTTAAATTTGGAGGTCCTCCATAATGTCAGATAATATTGACCTACCGTACATTAGAACTTTTAGTTCCCATACTCTCTTTAACAGGAGCAAAGAGCTGTGATAAACCATGCTTTTTTGAGCTTGCCTGACTCCTAGTCAATAACATCTTTTTTGCAACACAACAGATTGAGGTAAGAGGATCAGTAGGACATTTTTATTTCATCTGTTCTATGGGGAGATTTACAAATCCCATGCTCTAAAGTGTTCTCAAACATTTGTATAGATTTCCCTTTCATTTTACTAAAGTTTGCATTGTTCTTTTCAAGTATATTTCCTATTTAGTGTCTTTTTTCTGCCATTCCCCAAATAATAACTCCAGGTTTCATAATTCCAGTTTTTACATTCCGTATCTTTCCGGTGCAACCATTCCCATTCAGTTTTAATCTTTCTTTCCTTTTTGGCAGCAACTTTTTTCCTGGGACCCTCCTTCATGGTCTTCTAAGTCAGCGTTAGTTTTGAAATTGTTGGTCCTGCATAAGTTCTGCATAGCATCTAATGTCAAAATAAAATCAATTGGTAATCACAATATTATTTAGTGTGGCTTCCATGACAACAAAAAATATATATGAAGAAAACTTCTCAGGTCAGTATGCTGAAATTCCAAAATGTCTGAGTTTTGAATAGTGATCACTTTGTTCTGGTATTGATGCAATTATATTAGGAAAAAAGTTGGTTGACTGCTTTAGTTTAATTGACTTCTAAAATAAATGTTCAATTTGTCTAGTTCTAAAAGTTTACTAAATGCCTAGTGCAGTTAAACATACTGTTGTTTAAGATCGTGTAGCTAAATTTTTTTACTGTCATTACTAAATAATCTGTGTGCCAAAATGTGTGTCAGTACTTTTCCCTCCCTTTTTATCTCCTATTTTCGGGGTCATATGTAGCCATAAACTATATCCTTGTCTGACACTTTAGCTAAAAACTTCCAGTTAGGGGAGTTTATTGCCAAATTAAATTTGGCTGTTTCCCCCCAACCCATACAGATATCAAGAAAGGTGTACTTAAAAAAATGTTTGAACTACTTTTAAAACCTGAGCAATATCATTAATCCATATGTGGACTAGTGATGAATAGATATTTTCATAAGAGTTTAAATGCTGATATTTGGTGGAAGTAGAGGGTAACTTGTATTCTATAAATTCAAGTATTCTTACTATGGTTGCTTTCCCTATTTGTTCAATAAAGTGATAATACTGGAATCTGTAGAGTTTGAGCAGTTACAACTTTTGTGAGGATGTGTTTCAAACATTTCTGGACAAATCTTATTTTGTGTTTCTGAAAGAATGTAATAATCTTCCAGACCACTTAAAATCAATGGTCCCAAGCTGAAAATTCTTGAGAAATTTGTTTTTATTATGCCATTTGACATTTCAAATCAGTGCTCATATACAGTAAACTTGTGATAGAAATTGTATTTTCTTGCTTTTTGGAGTATAATTCATATAAATATAATTACTTGAATATTGTTTAAGATCATTAACATGCCAGGGCAGTTCCTGCTGATTTCGATGGTCCAATATAATCTCATTCAGGAGGCTGGAAACATTAATGGTTTAGTCTTGTGAATTTTAACAGTTCTCTGTCATCATTTGAAAAAACCAACAACTGGCACAACTTCTTAAGCTGTGGTTTCAATCTCTGCTAATTCATATTGCATGTTTATTTTGGAGAGTCTTTTGTTAAGCATGGTGCTTGTACTGGTTTAAATAAAATGTTAGCATTAAAAGAAACAAAAGACATAGTCCCACTAAAGATGGTGGCTTTTACTCATCTGGTCACACTAAGTGGATCTATTTGTAAGCTGGCTATAAGCTCACAGATGTGCCTGAATTTATTAAGTCTACTTAAATATGAACAAAATCTTACAGAATTAAATCTGAACTCATAGTCTCATTAGCACTGTATTCCCATCAATTTATGCTATGGAGATGGGGTCAGGAGGGGTAGAGTATAAGCATTTAATAGTTTCTGCTTTTTGTCTCTCCAACTGAATGCTCTTGTTGTATAGCAGGGATGACAATGAAAATGCTTTTTGGAGCCAGAAAGGTTATAGAAAGGAGAGAAGCAGCATGGATGTGAACTGGCAAATCAGAAAGCACATGATCCCTGCAGGGAATGTCAGCTTAGAGTGGCCAGATATTCCAATTTTTTCAAGAGAAAATTCAATTCTTTTTTTTTTTTTTTTTTTTTTTTTTTTTTGAGATGAAGTTCGCTCTTGTTGCCCAGGCTGGAGTGCAATGGTGCAATCTTGGCTCACCACAACCTTCGCCTCCCAGGTTAAAGCGATTCTCCTGCCTCAGCCTCCCGAGTAGTTGGGATTACAGGCATGTGCCACCACACCTGTCTAAGTTTGTATTTTTAGTAGAGACAGGGTTTCTCCATGTTGATCAGGCTGGTCTCAAACTACCAAGCTCAGGTGATCCACCCGCCTCGGCTTCCCAAAGTTCTGGGATTACAGGCATGAGCCATTGCGCCCTGCCGAAAATTTAATTTTTAAGTGAGCTTTCCAATTTTTTGTATGTTTGCCACTAATTTAAAACATTTAAGGCTGGGCTTATGCCTGTAATCTCAGCACTTTGGGAAACCAACTGAGGAGGATCACTTGAGCCCAGGAGTTCCAGACCAGCCTCTTTTTGACAGAGACTACATCGCTATAAAAAATAGAAAAAGATTAGCTGAGCATGGTAGTGTGTGCCTGTAGTCCCAGCTACTCTGGAGGCTGAGGGGAGAGGATCGCTTGAGTTCAGGAAGTCAAGGCTGCAGTGAGCTGTGCTTGTGCCACTGTACTCCAGCCTGGATGGCACAGCAAGACCCTGTCTCAAAAAATAATAATAAAATAAAATAAATAAGAAATTTTAGTGCTATTGTGTAATTCAAGCAATACATGTAAAATACAGCCAACAGGTACTGGATTGTATTAATAAAATGAAAATCCAGGGACCAGCATTTCCTCACAACCCTCTCATTTCTTTAATTATTCAACTATGATTTCTTGAATATTTAGGACAAGGGAAGAAAATTTTTTTTCTTGAAGTCTAGGTTTACTTTTCAGTTGATCCTCGTTTTGTTGAATCCACAGATGTGGTAACCCAGGATATTGACAGCAGACTATACTGATGTGAGAAGACAAGAAGATCCACTTTCTGAGTCAAAGCGTAAGAGAAAATCTCTCCTGCAAACCACATAGCCCTGACATTGTCTGAGTTAGTTTGAAAGCTCCTGGAACTGTGGATGTGTTATGGTGCTGTGTTAAGTGCTGGATGAGCCTTGCCTGGCAGCGTCCCATTCATTGGGAATCTTACCTTGTCAGGTTCTGGTTATTCTTCCACAGCACTTTGATTGAGATTGTAATAAATATAGCAACATTGCTGATGAGGATAATGGTTATAGGTACGATGAATGACCACAACAGTGGACTTTTTATAACACCATTGGGTTCTGGAATTGCCAGCCAGCAGCTGTGGAGAAAAAAAAATATTATTTCAGCAGACTAAGAAAGGTACACATACTGGTTCCCTGTGCTATTAACATTATTGACATTCACTCAACTGAAAGATCTGCTAAAAGTTAACATCCCTCTGCATTTTATACATTTGAGATGACTTTCAAGAATTCCACCCACTAGAAAAGTGAAATAATATACTGTAACTTTAAACTGTCTCCTATTGATGGGCATTTTTTAAATATTAAATGCTTAAAAAGAGTTTGAAAAAGTTATTTAACCTCATCGTACCTGTTTTGTTTTTGTTTTGTGGGTTTTTGTTTTGTTTTGTTTTTGGTGGTGGTGGTTGTAGTGGTGTTTTTTTTCTCATCTGAGGTGAGAATAATAGTAACCACCTACTGGCATTGTTGAAAGAATTAATTAATTCATTCATTTAATAAGTATTTACAGAGTACATACTATGTGCTAGAGATACTGTTTTAGACACCAAGGTATTAGCAGTGAACAAAACAAAAATCCCTTCTTTAATGAGGTTATATTCTAGTGCAGAGAAATAGATAAAACAAAGTAAATAAAATACACAATATGTCAGATGGTGACAAATGCCATGGAGAAAAAGTAAATCAGGTAATGAGAGTAGAAATTACTGTGTATATGTGTGTGGAGGGTAGGGGTGTTTCATTTTAAATAATCAGGGAAAACCTCATGGAAAAAAGCTGTATTTGAGCAAAGACCTGAAGTAGATGATGGGGAAGTGTGTTCCAGGCAGAAATCACATCAAGTGCAAAGGCCCTGAGGTGACAGCTTAAGAAGAAAAAAAGGCTAGTGTGGCTGAACCACAGAAAGTGGATAACATTAGTGCAAAGATACAAATTATGTAGGAGCTTTGTGGGTGATTGCCTGTACCCTAGACAACATGGAGAGACATGACATGATCTGCCTTGAGTTTTAAAAGCATTACTCCAGGTGCAGTGATGAGAGAACAGCATGACCAAAAGTAGGAAATATTAGGTTGGTACTAATATTAGGTTGGAAACTGCCATTACTTTCGCACCAACCTAATAGCTAGGAGTCTATTGCAATAATATGGTAGTTTGGACCAGGAGAGGAGATGTTAGGAAATAGTCTGATTCCTGATATACTTAAAAGTAAAGCAAAATAATTTATTGATGGGTTGGATGTGGTACGTAGGGGAATTAAGAATGACTCCAAAATCTGAGCACCTAGAAGGATAGAATTACTATTAACTGGGGAAGACGATGAGATGAGCAGGTTTGGGAGGGAAGATGAGGAGATGTCTACTAGACAGTCAAGTGGAGGTGTCAGGTAGGCCGTTAGGTGTTACAATGATGTGAGAAGCTATGGCACATATTTGGCATTCAATTAATTTTATCTTCTTTCCCCTGGAGTTTTGTAAAACACCATTATTATACATTCCAAAGAATTTCTAAATTTTTTTACATTGAAATAGTTTTAATTTAAATTATTGGAAATCATATTTCTAATCTGAGTGACCTAGGAGGAAACTGAGATGATGTTCCATTCTCTATAATGAATCTAAAAATGCAAAGGCATGCTTCCCTCTAACAGATACAATAGTAAGTCCATCCATAAATAAAATAGTGCCAAGTTTATCTTCAGGATGGTGGAGGTTGATCCGACAAATAGCTATGAACTTGAGGTCTGGAGAGCATTAT
Organism: Rhinopithecus roxellana; assembly: GCF_007565055.1. Lineage (NCBI taxonomy): Eukaryota > Metazoa > Chordata > Mammalia > Primates > Cercopithecidae > Rhinopithecus > Rhinopithecus roxellana. The sequence continues at coordinate 21,275,854 of NC_044549.1, read as the reverse complement.
AATTGGATGCAGATTAAGTGTTTAACTCCTTGACAAGTTTGCCATGGAACATAGGGAAAGACAGCTACAGCATAAAAGCAATTCTTGAAAAATTTCCCCCAATTATAATTTCCCATGTTAACCTCAACCCTTCGGGAATGTCTGAAATGGCCTATGTGGCAGTGGTACAGAAAACTGGGGGTAGAGCATGAAAGAGGAATGTGGCCTGCCCTACATTCACCCTGCAACTGGATCTATGCAGAGACAGCACTACTTCAGGTAACTGGGTCAGGGATTTCAGGATGATTGGCAGAACTGGGAGCAACAGGGGAGCACAGAGTCTCTTGAGGAGCAACTGCTACGAGAATAACTCAGGAAAACCAAAAATAATCCCTCCTGGGTCTCAATACATCCTAAAGAAATACATGCCCTTGATGGCATGTGTGTAGGGTGGAAGGTGGGGGAGAAAGTCCAGGAGGAGGTGGATGCTGATGTCACACATCCTTTCCTCTCTCCCCAGCTTCTCTTATTATCAGTTACCTCGTATCTTCCCCAACAACTAACACCATAATCAGGAAAGAAGCTGCCCTTAGTTATTTATAGCTCAGTGTGAACAAATTTAAGTCAGTTGGCTTCTTTCTTCTGAAGACTTTTAAAGGAGTGAGTCTAGCCCTGTGCATGGGTTAACACCAATTATAATGCAATTTGAAGTGAATTACCTCGCCTATGAGATATTTGCAACTTGGGTATCTCTAGATGTTTCTACTTGTGGCGTTAAAATTTTTAAATCTTAACCGATATTTAACCATAATCAAACATAGTGTCTGGGAGCATGAAATAAGGCGAGGCAGCTCCCCAGCCTACAGTTGGGTGTGATCAGCCCTGGGAAAGAGGTGAGTTCCCAGACACCACAGCCTTCCCTTGGTGTACTTGCCCATTTCCAAAAGTTGTGCTTTCATTTGTGTTGGTTTGGAACTTCAGGTGGAATTTGGAGAAAAGAATAGTCAGATTTATACAATGAGAAGGGAAGATCAATCGAGGAGCAGTTGCCATTGGGTAGCAGAAATGCACATAAAGAGTTGAGTCTCAGTTCAGCTCCACTTTCTTTTCTCCCCCACACAAACAAAGCAAATGCCATACAGTCAGATGCTTCTGGTAAAACAGTTAATTATGCACACTGGAATCACAGGAAGAATTTGTTATGTATGATAAATCATCATGAAATATTCATTAAAATCATATCAACATAGAATTGGTTTACATGAGTGAGACATATAGAGAGTGTTCAAGTTATTAAATGTTTTCACACTTGATTGATCCCTTGCAGTGACCCCAGAACAGGAATTACTATTATTGTTATTCCCATTTTCTGGATGAGAAAACTAAGATATAGGATTACTAAGGATAATACCTATTGTATCATGATTTTCAGATTTAATGAAAGAAGACAAATTTAACATAATAAAGTTCACATGTATAAATTTACAAGTTGATTAGTTGCTTTACAAAAGGACTTATGGGAAATTTCCATGTCATCACATTTAAAATATAATGTTGTTTGGGAATTTGAAATGTCTACCACTAAACATGACAATTATAAAGTGAAATGCAAATTACAGCAACACTTGGAGTCAATATCACTAAACAGTTACACTCTTAGGTCAAACAATTGGACATTTAAAAAAATATAAACTCACATTTTCTCTTGCCGGTAGTCTAACTCCCATTGTGGATTCTTTCCATTCTGAGAATAAATAACTCCTACTGTAATAGCCACTACTATAGCTGGGACTCCTATGTGATAAAGAGAGGCACAGAATTAATGATTTATCCAGACTTGGATTAATTATAAAAGCCAATACATGAATTATACAGCTGACCCTCTTCAGGGTGTGTGTTGTTTTCACTATGGACAATATACAAAGTGATCCTACAGATGCAGGTCGACAGTGGACATAATTTTTCTCCAAGTGTTTTCCCTTCCTTTTTAGTGATGGCTCTACATATCAATCCTATTTCTGGTTTCTTTGTAACTCTTACCAGAATTGTCATGTTTCAGCGGCATAGTTCCTCTGTCACTTGAATAAATTTAAATGTAGATATCCCTGAAACAAGTCTTCTTTTGCTGGAACCCAATACATTTTTCAAATATTTTTGCTTAAAGAGTCACTCTGTCTTTCTTGAAACATTTCTTTTAAAGTAGCTGGAAGTTAATTATTTGTGGCCTAAATCTCAAATCAAATTAATAAAAAGAGATGTTAAAGGAAATTAACATTTTAAGTTAGTTAAGTTAGTTTGTGATGTATCTCGTATTCGTATTCTTGATCATATCTGCCTCCTTCACTGGAGTATAAGCTTCTAGAGAGAAAGTATTCTTAGCAATCACTGTATTTTCTATGTCCTCTTAATTACATCAAGACCTTGGACTGTTTGGCCTTCAATAAGTGTTTGTTTAAATGATTTCCACAAAATTAAATTCCTGAGAAAGGGGAGATGCAAACACTTACCCCATCCAATTAATGAGATGAAAAGAATGAAATGCCGAGGGAGAGGCTTCATGGTCCTTATTAGAAGGTAATAGAGCTGTGCAGCACTGAGTGCATTCCAGGTAAATGTCACTAACAGAAAATAGTGCAGTAAGGCGGCAATCGCAGTGCACATGGGATTCGGGATGTTAATGGTGTCTGTCTGGGGTACGTCATTATTGTCAAAGTCAATATCATTGATGTCACCATCACTTGTCTTCAAGTTCTTATTGGAGTTTTCAATTCCAAACACAAAGAGGAGGTTGAAAATCAACATTGATATGCACAGATTGACCAAAACCCAGGTTACTGAGGTTTTTCTGACTTTCCTGAAAATAAGTAAATTCATATAAAAAATTAAATGAAACAAAATAACTGCACAAAACAAACTGCAGTGAAATTTCTGGGAACAAAGAATATTATTGCCCAATGTAAATTCAGTTCATAGCCCAGTGGGGACAGTTGGTAAATCTACCTTCTCAATTACATTAGAAAACTATACTCTCCTCTTATCGTTTCCACAAAGTCATGAGTTAAAGGAAACAGGTTGACGTCTCTTTTCTTGAAACTGTGTTCTGATCAAAAGTGATAGCTAATCTCCAAAGAGGGCCCCCAGTGAACCCTACTTCCTGGTAGGTAGCCCTGTATAGTCCCTTCACAGTAGTCTGGCCTGTACCTTGATTTAACTGATGGGATGCAACAGAAGTCCTGGCAGCCAAGGCCGACTTATCCATTAGACACAATAGTGCTTAGTGTTTGTATCCCATAGTAATGTTTTAACTTCTTTTAGACAAGAAAAAAGAGAACTCTTAGCTCAAAGAATAGTAATATATTCATCTTTGTACCAATGCAATCATAAAATATAATTTTTAATCTTTCGTTAATGAATGAAAGGCTTCACAAAGGCACAAGTGCCTGGGGAATATAAAAGTCATAACATGGCCCTCCAGGTGAGGCAACCTAGTACAAAGCTGTACCAGGAGAGCCTCCAACTGACCAGCGTGCTCGGAGAACGGGGTGGAGCTGTGGGAAGTTCCCGCCCTTTGCAGAGGGGAGGAGCCTGGCCCCTCCTCTTCCGAGGAGGAGAGGTATCGGGATTCAATCTACGCAGGCGGGAAGCCTACCAGCAGGCCTTTCAGTTTGCTGAGAGTCCCTGTTGCCCTTTTTTTCCCTTTTCACCCAATTAACCCTGGTTTTTTTACCCTTCAAAGTGTCTGTGAGCCTAATCTTTCATGGTCGTGTGACAATAACCCAGCTTTCAGCTGAACAAAGGAGAAAGTCCTACAACACTGACAGCTTTCCCTTTTGTGCTCCTGGGAGTTCTGAGCCACTGTGTAAAAAGCCCAGCCACCTTTCTGAAAAAAAAAAAAAAAAAAAAAAAAAACTGCGTGGAAGTCCTCTGAGACTGTATGGAGAGGGAGAAAGATCCAGCTGTCCTAGCATCCTAGGTGAGCCTCCAGATGACTCTGGCCTAGCCGCCATCTGACTGCAAGACTCCAGCAAGACTAGTAGAAAAATTACCCAGCCGAACCAGACAAGCCACAGAATCATTAGAAAATGATATCTGTTCCTATCCACTGAGTTTTGGGGCAGTTTTTTTAATGTAACACTAGATAATAAGTTCTACTCTAAATTTGCAAGCATCTGTAAAAGAGACCCTATATGGAGTTTTAAAATTTTTTATAACAGAAAATTGCACATTAGTAGATGAATTCATGTTTAAATGTAGAGAAAAAAAGTCTTGAGTTTTAAAATGTAATTTATCTTTAAAACTCACTTTTAAAATAAGGCCAAAGACAATTTTTAAATAATTTCCCATAACAGTGTAATAGCTTTAAAACAAAATTAGGTAATATTCAGCTTACTTTATGTTTAAAGAGTGAGGCTTCCATGAAGATTTCAATTAGGTAAAAATATTTTTAATTTGTTTCATGGCCTATTGTTACTGATGCTATTCTTTATAATTTAAGTAGACTAATGATTACTGTCTTTTTAAATGGCTTATACACAACAAAATTTCACATATCTTTTCTGCAAGAATTTTCAGAACCTTATTTTCATCAAGAATCTCCCCAGGACTAATGTTTCAGGGACCACATTTTGGGAAATGCTTGCTGATTGTCAGATGGTCAAGATGTCCTGAACCGCACTTTGAATGTAAATCATTCCCAAGAACTGTTCCTTTATTGGAAGATATAATTTCTGGGTGTACAACCAAGTGCTCTTTAAAATTGCCTTTTTTTCCTTCTCATGCTTACCTAATGTCTTTGCTCTAAAAGAGCAGCTGTTTCTCTGATTTTGTCTGCAGGCCAGCCTTGTTTACCAGTAATCTTCAGAAGGCAGTATGAGTAAGTGTGTATGAGTGTGTGTGTGTGTATGTGTGTGTATGGTGTGGTGTGCGTATATGTATGGTGTGCTGTGTGTAGTTCATGTATATGTTCTGTGCGTAGTTCATGTATATGTTCTGTGCTAGCCCAAATGTGTATTTTCAGATTGGCAGAGAATGCAAGATTTCTCTTAGTAAAGTTGATCTAAAAAGTAAGACATGATACTCTTTTTTGTACATGTGTTATTTTCCTTATTGCTTAAAAGCAATCCCCTTATATCCCCTTAAAGGCATGTTACAGTTTCATGTCTACTATGGCAGATAGTGCTACACCAATAAAAGTTATAAAATCTCTACTCACTATTTAAAGCCTTCTGGATTTTTCAGACTGCAAGACCTCTTGGAATACCATTTCCCAGGTTTATTATTATGCCTAAAGTTCTAACCTTCAAGCGCCTCTCTAGTCTTAATAACTCATAATTTGATGAAGTCTATTTGCCAATTATATATTATTTATGTTTTTATGATGTTTCATCATGACCTCTCTTGATCTTTGGATTCCCACACTGAATAAAAAAGCTTTCATTCAAACAGCACTCAGTCCGTCTGCTTGACATTTTAGTTGAGATTTCAGGACAATTCAAAATTTCATTAAATCTATTGAGAGGTTTAATGACCAGAACTGCAAAAAGCACTCGAAAGAATCTTTTTATATAAAAGCAAGATTAGATTCTAGTTTTTATCTAATTTTATCAATTATAATCCACAGGAAGAAGAGGTGATTTTCAAATAGGCTGGCCCTTCTTATACATTATTACTATATAGATGCTCCTCAGCTTACAATGAGATGGCATCCCAATAAACCCATTGAAAACTAAAAACATCATTTCAACTTACTGTATTTTCAATTTACAATGGGTTTATTGGGACATAACCCTATCATAAATCAAGAAACATCCTGAATGCTATCACTTTTGCACCATCTTAAAGCTGAAAAATCGTAAGTTGAACCATGGTCAGTAGGGGACTATCTGTATTCTGTGCGTTATTATTATATGGGAACCTGTCCAAGAACAAAGAAAATTTTATAATTCAGGATTTTAAAGTCAATAAAATTTTGTCTTTATTTTTCTTTTGTCTTTTCTGTCTTTTTTGAAAAAATTTGTTTGAAATGTGATCTTGCTGTATTGCCCAGGCTGGTCTCAAACTCCTGGGCTCAAGCAATCGCTCCTGCCTTGGCCTCCCAAAGTGCTAGAATTATAGGTGTGAACCTCCATGCCTGGCGTTTATTTTTATTTTTGTTTCCTGATGAATTTTAGTGCCATCTATGGTTGCACAATTGTGCTAGAAAACGTATTGATGAAGGAGTAAAGAAATCTGATGACAAATGAAAGGAGTGAGGTTTGGGCAAAGAAACTGGTTATGCAGCAACTATGACTCATCCTTATGGGGCCAAATAATCGTCAGTACAACTGTGGTGATGGTAGAAATACAAATAATGAGACAAATTTAAGAGGCATTTAATTTTACATGACAAACATGTAATTACGTGGTATGTAATTTTCCTTCAAGGCACTTACCACAATTTGTAACTATATATTCAGTTGTGTATATATTTTTATAATGTCTTCCTTCTGCCCCCCAAAAGTGTATATTTCATGAGAGATAGGAGATTATCTCTCTGTTCATAGGTTTGTATTCAGCTCCTTGCAACATAAGCACTCACTGTAAAACTTTTAAATGAATGGCAAGAGACTCATTTAATGTGAAAAGGGGAAGAAAAGGAATCGAAAACAATTCTGGCTCTTTGGAGAAATGGCTGGTTCAGGTATGAGGCACAGAAAGTGAAAGATGATCATTTTGCTGTGATTGAAATAAGGAAGTGACTAAAGACTGAGACATGACAAAACAACATGAAGTGGCTCCCTCTGGCTACACTGGGAAGTATGCTTTTTGCAAAAGAGTATAGCAAACAAATATAGAAAGAATGATAGACTAGAAGATCACCATTTTTCAACTACTAATGTAATAATTTGTTCCAGTAAGGATGAGTAACAAGATCATTAAGTAAAAGATTTTTGGGCAACAGGATACCATGCAGCCTCAAAGTGGCACCCCAAGAGTCACCTATTATTTACACGGGGGAAAAATGTGGAAATCTGGCAGACATCACTTTAAACGAGGAATCAAACTTACAGCCTACAATAATGAGACACACTGATATGCATTTCTTGTTGTGTCACACTAAAAAAAATCCATGATTGCAGTGTTCCCACCAAAAATAATTAACCTGCATCTCTTCATGAAGAAAATTTCAGACAAATCTTCATTGTGGAACATTTTTCAAAGTAACTGGCCTGGATGCTTGAAAAATTTCAGTGTCATGAAAGACCAGACAAACATGAAATGTGAAGTTGACACAGGAAACACACAGTAAACAGAGTAAATGAATAAATGAACGAGCTTCTAAAAGACCGCAGGCAGTTAAAAAATGTAGCCTGTGACAAAACATAATGAATGGGATACAAAATTGGACCTCAAATGAAGGGGTCAAGGTGGAGAGAAGTATTTGTTTATAGATCATTATTTAAAATTAGACTTTAAGGTATGGGATTCAAAAACTTTCATCATTTGAAAACCATATATTTTTGGAAAACGTTTCACCATTTGAAAGCTCGATATATTTTTTAAATTACTTTTTTTAAAAAATGCTGTTTGCAATGTCTCTTTCCTTTACAAATACAAATTGATAGGCATGATTCTATTCAACACTAAGGAATTATAGCATTCATGAGCTGCAGGACCACATTAATTTTACATGACAAACTTGTAAATAAGTGGCATATAATTTTCTTTCAAGGCACTTGCCACAATTTGTAATTATATATTTATTAGTGTGTATTTCTTAGCCTTTCCAGGCCTGAATGTCCTTCTCTATAAAGTAAGTACATCTCTGAGTTCTCGTCTAGTTCAAAGACACTACATTCTTATGAGAATTCTCAGAGTAAATTATATCAAGATAGCAATTTCTTTTCTGAAAAGAGCCTGCTTCTGCTCTTACCTGGTGACAATCTGAAATATAATTGTGAGAGTCAGACCAGTAATAGACAGTGCACATCCAGCGTTGGATAATATGTCGAGTGATTTGGGATACTGATAATCCTTTTTGAAAGTCTGAAAAACAAGTTAAGACTCATATTTTTAAATAATCATCCCTGAAATGTTAATGAAAGTCAACATCACAGAGTTACATGGGTCAAAATAACCAGACAGTTGCCAGAATATCTTCCTTTTGAAAAGCTCTTGATATATTTAAAAGTGAAATACATCAACCCCTTATTGCTGAGCAGTTTACCTGAAGTACAGGCTTGAGAATAATTATCTAACTCATTCCGTTAGGGAAAAATATACAGTCATGCCTTGGTATTTGCGGGGGGAGTGATTCAAAACAACTTGCAGATGCCAAAAGCTGTGCATATTCAAGTCCTGCAGTTGGTCCTGTGGAACCTGCTGATGTGAAAAGCTGGCCTCCATATACCAGTTTTACACTCTGAAAATACTGTGTTATTTTCCATCTATGTTTCCTTGTGGATGCAGAATGTGGAGGGCCAATGTGGAGGGCAGACTTTTTTATTGAAAAAAATCCACATATTAAGTGGACCCATACAGTCTCATGTTGTTCACAAGTCAACTATTTATACTCTTCCTTGATGTCTAAAATCAAAATTGTTTGAATTAGATCTAAATTGTCAAAAGTTGCCTCACTTATTCATGACATTATTTTTATGTGTAACTGGACTCTAAGTATATCTAAGTTGATGCACTAAAAATAAAGTTACAGAAATATTTTCATAAATATGGAAAGATGCTCATACCCTGTTAATTTTTTAAAGGAAGTCTTATTTTTGTGTAATATATTTATATATCTCTCAACATGTTTGTGTGGGTGTGTGTGTATATATATATGAAAATATATACCATATGAGTATGTAATCTTAGAAATCTGGTGAGGTAGTGGTAATGGTCACAGGGTGGGTTGGATATGTATAGTTCATTTTGCTTATCTGTACTTTCTGATTTTTTAAGTTGTTAAAATTAGAAAAGCACTGTATGCTTACTTGTAAAATATGAAAGGAATATAGAGGCCTAATAAAAAAGCATATGTTCCTTTATACTGCCAGCTACCCCACACCATACCTACCTCTTGAGAGCCTATCTTTTTTTCTTACATGCTTAAAAATACTATCTATGTCTATTACACAAACACACAGGGGTTTGTTAACCTAATAGCATTATGCTTGAACTGCCATTTTACTTTTTCATAAACATTTTTCCATATCAGTATATTTTTGTTTAGTATATACTTTCATAGTTTATGCAATGCCTGTGTATTGCTTTTATAGAAATAAAAACAAAATACACATTTAAAAATAATAAAACCAAAATTTTATGTTATTTCTTGTGTGTAGTATACCAAGTAGATGCAAAAAGAATCGTAAGATTCATAGGTCTTCAGATTTTAAAAATAATCTTTTCACTCAGAGCCTATTTGCTCTTACTTCACATGCGATTTTAATCAGCCATTTTAAAAAAAATATTGCAAACCAAAACTAATTACAAATGTAGGTACATAGGCATTGAGGCAGTCAGATACTAGTGAGAAGACATAGCTGAAAGCCTAACCTCAAGAAAGGGAATAGATAACTAGTAAAGTAAACTGTACCATTTAACATGTATAGCAACCTGAGCTTTACATAGCTAATCGATGATCCTATGACTTTAAGATATCAAAAAGTTAAATTTTTCTCCTGTATCTCCTGACTGAGAAAGCAGACCTCTCTGTAATACAAGTTAGAATAGAAATAATCCAAATGAATTAAAATAAGAGAGTTTTTATAATTAAAATGAGAAAACTACCGTTATCTCAAAAAGTTTTAAAAAGCAAGGTTCTATGCTTTGATAATGTAAGCTATACAAGTACGTTCCACCAGTCTCCACTGGCTTCCCAAATATGGCTATATTATAGCTACTGGGAAATGAAAACATCTGCTTCTCCTTGGGAGATTCATAACATTAATAGTCCCTTACTAAGGAGAAGAACACTCTCCATAACTCCCCATTCCATCATGTATAGAAAACATTCCATCAAGTATATAAACTAACATTTTCTTTGTTTCACCAGAATAACAGATTTCTGGAAATAGAACATACAGAAGCCCCTCTTCTTACAAGGGTCAGCACAAGAACCTTGAGAGATGCAAGCACAGCTGCACACCAGAGCTAAGTATTATCAGTTGCTTGCACAGTATAGCTTTAGAGTAAAAGAATCAAAGAATACACGGAGAAACCAGGGGACAAATTGAAGGAATTAAAGAGTTTTTTCTTTTGTATCTTCTAGCAAAAACTTAGTAACTTGAGCAATTTCAATGCGAAAAGCTTTGGGTAATGATTTAAACTCTCCACATATAGCTAAGGAAATATTGAACCTGTCTCCGACACACAGCTATACAGCTTTACCTCTGGCTATAACAAGTTTATGCTTCAGAACATGTGAGTTAGTTGAATGGAGTCCACCAGCTTTTCTTCCGCACATGGGCTCCCTTCCCATGATCAAATACACAGTGCTGACCTCTCTATCCTAAGACCACATAGCAAAAAGTTCTATTCTACTTGCCTTTACCTTAGTCCTATTTTTTTGTTTGTTTTGTTTTGTTTTCGAGACGGAGTCTCACTCTGTCGCCCAGGCTGGAGTGCAATGGTGCGATCTCGGCTCACTGCAACCTCTGTCTCCCAGGTTCAAGCAATTCTCCTGCCTCAGCCTCCCCAGTAGCTGGGATTACAGGCGTGCACCACCACGCCCGGCTGATTTTTGTATTTTTACTAGAGATGGAGTTTCACCATGTTGGTCAGGCTGGTCTTGAACTCCTGACCTTGTGATCTGCCTGCCTCGGCCTCACAAAGTGCTGGGGTTACAGGGGTGAGCCACCGCACCCAGCCTTTAGTCCTATTATTTTATTTCCTGTTTTTCTATTTAATATGAGTTGAGAATCTATGTAAATTAAATCCCAAAGTTATCTCCAAGGAGCACATACTAGAATTGTGTGTAAGGAAAATTCTCATCTGGAAAGAGATTGCTATGTACATCCTTACCATTAATACAGCAAAATTAGTAGTATGGTTGCAGCGGCAGCGCAGGAATCCATCAGTGCCCTTGTCTTTTTGACAGCCATACGTGTCCCAGTCCCTTGTTGACAAATTCCAATAGACGCAGGCATAGGAATAGAGTTGAAATTCTTTTTGGTCGTACTGTGAATTGACAAGACAATTACAATTACTATTTCTAAATGCTTAATTGGGCTAAAAAAATCAAGTAGTATAAGACAGTCATCTGAGAAATGAATTAAATATATACTAAGCATTAGCACATTCATTATGATTAAGGAGAGGGAAAAAGGGAGATAAAATTTAAATTAGCTAACTTTGCATTTAGTTAGTTTGACAAAAGATATGATTGGGAGGAATATTTAAATGGATACATCAAAGAATCTTTTGAAGAGTTTTGCTGTAGATTTCTTTTATTCAAAATATCCCTGCTTTTGGTATTCAAGATTGGTCTGAATTTTTATTATTTCTGTTCATGGAAACCCCTGCCCTTTCCTCCTACTCCCTTCTTCGCCTGTATTACTCTACTCAGTCTCAGCTGCCACCATCAGAAAGACAGAAAGCATGAGGACACTTTTTTCTTGTATCTGCAATGAAAAACTCACCCTTGGACTAAAGACCATGTCAACAGAAGCACTCTGATCTTGCTCATTTTCATCAGTTTTGCTTGAGATAATTTTTTGACTAAAATTTGATTTAGCTGTAAAAGTTTTTGATTGGAAAAGCTTGTCATTTTGATAAACTACAAAGCCACATGCCTTGCTGTTACCTATAGGGAGAAAAAGACATTAAGATCAATAAGTGAACTGTAGGGTAAACAAAAAACAATATCTCACATTGTTGTAGAAGTGCATAGCTGCTTAATATTTTAATAAAGTACAGTAAAAATGGTTTACTGGTTGAACCTTTACCTAATTGCAATATGTAAGTAATACATATAACCCATGGTAGGCCATTCCACCATATTAATTTTTCTTTCTGAGCTTCAGTTTCCTTGCCTTCTGCATAGGAATGAGAATTTCTGCCTAATCCACCTCAAAAAGGTATTGCAAGGATCTCATGTATAAAGTAAACGTCTTGCTTTATACATGAGAGATGGAGAGAGTGAACACGACATGTGGGCAGCCCCAGCCCATGTTGCCTCCTGCAATGACAGAAGATGAGACAGGAAATAGCAAAGCTGGGACACCAGGATGGCTGAGCCCAGATGAGGTCGGTCTCCCGTTCAAAGGGGACAAGTGGTGTTAAGTCACGGAGCAAGGAGCTCAAGTCACTTTTTCTGTGGAGTTTTTGAGGCAGGCACTCTTCACCATCTCTTCAACTATTGTCCCGTGCTGTGTCATGACAATCATGGGCTTCTCCCAAGGCTAGCAGGCTACTGTGAAACATCTTCTGGACATTGGAAAAAGGAATCAGCCGTTCATCAAAGATCCTGAAAGACCATCGCTGCTGTGGAGGGTTTTGCACCCAGCCCGTTGGCAGCAGCAGTCAAAGAACCCGGACTGCCTCCTAACTCTTTATACAACTGTTGGCATATTTAAAACAGCAGAAGCATCAACAGTATACATTTTAACTGAATTAATTTCCTAAACTCTGTTGTCTTTCACAAGTGATAAAAGGAAAATGTTGTGGTGTGAGACCAGAGTATTCAGTCATCTGATTTGAGAGGGAGACAGGCAAGGCCCTGACAGCCCCCAAATTGTCCTCCTCTGTGGCAGTTGTTGGAGCCTCCACCTGGAGAGAAAGGGATGGGTTGCTGGCTTTTGTTCACAGTACATTGACATCACCAAATTGTTTCTCCTGGACACTAAATGAAAAGTTAACCCTAAAAGTAGAGCAAGGTTTTTTTGTTTTCTTTAAAAATAAAAGAATGAGACTAGGCACAGTGGCTTATGGCTATAATCCCAATACTTTAAGAGGTCGAGGCAGGAGGATCACTTGAGCCAAGAGTTTGAGACCAGCCTGAGCAACATAGCGAGATTCTGTCTCTACAAAAAAATTTAAATTTTTTTTTTTTTAATTAGCAGGGCATACCTATGCAGTCCCACCTACTCGGGAGACTGAGGCTGGAGGATTGCTGCCTCCTGGGAAGTTGAGGCTGCAGTGATTTGTGAGGTAGAAGGCTTCAGGTGCATCTGTAATATCGTCTCTCTCTTTTTTAAAGAGATCTGAAGCAAATATAGGAAAAATTGACATTTGTTTACCTGGCTGGTAGTTACATAGGTACTCCTCACATTACTTTCTGTACTTTTCTGTATGCGTGAAGTATTTTTAAATTAAAAGAATAAATGCACAAGAACATAGAAGACTTAGATTTAGTCTTTACCATCGCAAAGCATGTGGCCAAAGCAAATGAGAGCAAATTCCAGAGTGCCAGATTCACGAATAATACTCTCTTCTTTTTTACTGCTATTATACATTTATTCTATCTAACACATATACTTTCTGGCATCGGGTTTTTTTGTTTGGGGAGAAATGAAAAGTAAATGTGTGTGTTTGTTTTACTTATCTTTTTTTTAGGCTTTGAAAAATACAACCACTTTAAGTTACTTGTAAGAATTTCTGAAAGGTTATATGCAGGATAATAGTGAGCACGTGGTAGACACCATAGAGAGGAGATAACCTAAAATTGATACTACTAAATGATGGCTGTGCCAATTACACGGACTTCTCCAGGGTTAGGTCTGCGGGGTGCATCTGAGCCTGAGAGTGTCATGCCGCTAGTAAACATGGTCAGAGCTTGTGATTGAACATGTTTTAAATGTGTAAGTGTAAAACAGAACCACCTTAGCAAGATTTTTGTAGGAAAACATATTTGTGTACATGGCCTGAACATTTCAATTCTGCTACCTTCCAAAAGGCTTTTGAAAGAAGAAAAAACAAAGAAATTATCTTTTCGACTTAGAATAGTAGGGTTGAGATTACCATAATATGTCAGAGCTCAAACATACTCAAATGCAAATTACTCAGTATGAAACTAAGCAGACATTATTTCTCCTTCAGTAAATTAAAAGTTATTAGTTCCATGAATTCGAGTCCAATTTTTAAAATGTCACAAAGTTTGAGACCTACTTTTCGTCATATTAAGCAAGACCTGAAGTTCAGTCTGTCCATCTGGGTTAAGGCCATCCACGTTTGTATGTATAGATGTTGAACCAGAAAGTAGAGAACTGCTAGCTCCTATATGAGAAGGGAAACAGTAGAATTGTAAAAGTCTACATTATCGTGAGTAGAGCATTATTATTCATCATTGGTAGCAGAATGCTCTTTACTGTTACAAGCAAATAAGATTAACAGCTCACCTTTCTGCACAGAGAAGCGAACACTTAAAGGTCCCACAGCATCTTCTGAAGAGAAATTTGCTGACTGTATTGCTATGTTAGGTTCTACCACTGATTGATTACCCAAAGACAAGGAATAAGTCTCCATTTGCTCAATAAGCCTGCATATAATAAAACACAATTTAATACTCAAGATTTTGTCATAAAACGAAAGGTATGTGTTCTGTCTTATACTACAGCAGAAAAACATGAGCATAGAATCGTGTGGTCATGACAGCATTAACAACTGCCTGAGAATAATTGGTTTTCTTTTCTAGAGTTGTGTTGCATTACATGTACTTAAATAAGACAGTTCAGGTGGACCGTCCTCACTGAAGGCTACCCTTTGAGCATAGATGGCAAAAAGGTAGAACTCAAGAATTATAGAATTCCCTAAAGAAATAGTCTTTACCATGATGCTCCTCACACAGAAGGATGGTGTTGCCACCCACCATTGGCAAGGAATGCAATCCTAATTTTTTCTCCAGTGGTGAGAATCCATTTCCATTTATTCATCTTCTTCCTCTCACCCAAATCCCTTAGGATCCAAAGCATGTTTTATAAGTTGTTCGTTCCTGAGGTGACAGTTTAGATGGAACCAACAAAGAGCAGAGCTCTGAGCTCATTGCCTCAGCTCTGAACTAGACCCTGAAGGTTTTTACAATGTTCTTTTCTACTTTGGCTAAGTTCAAAGATAGATTAGATGGAAGGTGGGAGGGAGTAGCAGCAACCTGTTGATTTGGCGTTCTCCAAAGAAAAGTCATATGACCTTTCCTTGTTCTTGTTTCCTATATATTTGAACTGTTTCTGTACTTGACCAAACAAAACCTCTGTATGTAAAATAATCAGTCTAGTTTTTCCAGAAATGAAAGGATTTCATCAAAATGTAGTTGCTCTATATGCCAAATCTTTATTTCTGACACTAAAATATCTTTTCTCTACCTCCAAATGAGATAAAGAGAAAGTTTACAATAATTGAGGATTGCTTGATAAAGAGAATGTAATCATCATTCGTATGAAAACATTCAGGTTAGATCCTCTGATTGAAATGTTTTCCTTTTATAAAACCATTTTCAGCAATTCACACATACCCCAGAGCTGCTTTCAATGGGAGGAATACCTAACAAAACTCCAACCTGCTAAGAATATCATTCTCCCAAACAGTATCTGTTGAGTATCTACTTAGAGGTCAGCACTCTGTGAAACAGTGGGAGTACCAGCAGCTGCTCCCTCAGGCATTTGCAAGCTAAAAGGAAGACGTGGTAGATATACAGGAGGTGTTTTTCACGTTCCCACTTTTACAGGGTTGCTCTAACCACAGCTACTTCTAAGGTCATTTTTTTGTTTCCTGTAATTCTTTCTTCCTCTTATCATAACTGATAAGATTACAGATGGACACCTGCCCCGGAGAAGCCAATCCAGAAAGTGGTCATCCACCTGGCACAATTGACAAAAATAAGGTATCAAATTCTTGGACACAGGATTTTTTTTGATTAGTGCTGTAGTTATATCAGGAAAGTCATAATTTAGAGGGAGCCAAAGAGGTCATTATATCATAAGAAAAAAACACAAATTAAAAATAAGAGGCTAATTCTTCCTGTTGAAAATAAGAAAAGACCTGTAAACTTCTCTACTAAGGCTTCCAAAGCTGCCTTGGATCATCAGTCATCTTCCTGCTCCGGGGTCCATATGGCAATAAAAGAAAATAAAATTTCAACACCCTCTAAATTTATTACGTCAAAAAGGAAGTTAAGCCCTGGAGACTGAATCACATGTAGTATGTTTGCAACTTCTGCTTATTAGGTTATAGATTAACTCTCTTCCTCACTGTTCTTGTTCTGTAAGTGACTCAGAGAGGCCAGACCTTTCCCCTTTCTAATGACTGATCTATGTTACAGATTAATTGCCTCCTTTTTTGTCCTGTACCTAACTCAGACCAGCTGGCTCATGATTGTTAGGTCTTCAGTGTAATTGTTACATCTTCAGTGTGGAATGTTAAATACACCTTTCCCAAAAGAAAAAGACTACCTCAGCTAATCAGATCACTATAACCATGCGTCAAGCCTTATACAGAAAGACATTAAAACTCTGTTAAGCTTCCCTAAACTTTGTTTATCTGAATGATCCCAAACTTATATACTTCAAAACATTGACTTTCATTTTCTGGAATTTGTGCTTCCCAGGCAGCTGTCCTTAAACTTTGCAATTGAATGAACTCTCTTTAAACTAGATTCTGACCTTTTTGATTGTTTTGGGTTGACAAGGCCCACTATATTATGATCCAGTTCTTGGACCTCCATGAGACCCCATATGCCCATTTATAATAAATCTCTATTTGGTCAGGATAATCTGAGTGGGTGCCAGGCTAGCTGGAAGAGAAATACAAAAAGAAAAGTGAAATGTAAATATACAGGTGGTCAGTGCTAGGGAGGCATTTTGCATTCCCAAAGTCAGATAAACCAGGGTAATTATGACCTTCAATATGAGGTCAAAGATCTGAGGTTACAGATCAGACTTTGCAACCAGTGTCTACAATGGTGAGGTCAGCCAGTCGCAGTGGCTTATGCCTGTAACCCCAACAGTCTGGGAGGCCAAGGCGTGTGGATCACTTGAGGCCAGGAGTTCCAGATTAGTCTGATCAACATGGTGAAACCCTGTCTCTACTAAACTACTAAAACTACAAAATTAGCTGGACTTGGTGGCGCATGCCTGTAATCCCAGTTACTAGGGAGGCTGAGACAGGAGAATCGCTTGAACCTGGGAGGCGGAGGTTGCAGTGAGCTGAGATCGTGCCACTGTACCCCAGCCTGGGTGACAGAGCAAGACTCCATCTCAAAAAAAGGAAAAAAAATTGTGAGGTGAAGTCCTAAACTTGATTGTACTATGATGCCCTCACCAGCAGAAACCCTACACCCCCAGAGCTCTGCCCACATTGACATTCTGCCTCTACTCAATTTAGAAAAAGAGAATGGGCACTAGAGGCCTTCTCTTTGACAACTTGAGATGGCTGAAGCTGGGGTGGAGTCTTTCTGCCCTGTCACTCTCCTCCTTTTTAGTCTCACCCTCTCCACTTCTCCCTATGCTATAGAAAGGGAGCTACTGAGAGACACCAAGAGAAAACTGGAATGAAAGAAGGAAGAAGTCAAAGTGAAATGGATGACTAAGGCGTGATGTCTGTCAGGGAACCCAGCATCTGGCCTAGGTTCAGAAGATAGAGTTTGGAAATCAAGTGTCGTCCTGAACAACACTTAATTTCCTTCTGGGGAGAGATGACCTCTGTTGGCAGCTCATCAAGAGTATTCTCCTAAAGAGAGCTAAAGGGTTGGTGACCTGACTTTGGGGCTAGAGGCAGAGGAAGAAGCCTTATCTACGTGAATGAAGGAAGGATCTGAGTCCACAAGAGCCTATGCAAAAGATCACGCTGGTAGAGGATAAACTGATAGAACATTATTAGAAAATAGTTGGACTAGAAATTCAGAGTGATGAAAGGAGGAATTGAGCATGCTTACACTATTTTATAGTTCAATGTATCCTATACTTTAAAATTTTATTTATCCTCTAACCACCTCCTTTAAAACTATTTGGAAATTGCATATAAATCACACAAAATTGTATTTTCCTTTATATATTAAGCCAGTAAAATTGTTTATTTTTAGGAAAATGTTCCTATCTGCTTTGTGACCTGTGATGTTCAAATCCCACAACTTCTCTTTTCTCAGCTTTCTCACCAAAAACATTCATTCTTCCCCTCTAGCAAGACTCTGCAAACACAAAACTTTCAGCTGTGAAGGGAGCCCACTCTGGCTCTTGGCCTCTCTGTTCACTGAACATAGACTCTGGACCCCATGGCCACTTCCTTCTCATATGTCAAGAAAAATGAGAGACATCCACATTCTCCATGAGAAGGGCCCAGACTCCTATTGAAATCTGAAGTCACAAAGTATGCTAGTAAAACTGTTCACTCAACCTCTACCACCACCTCTCAGAATTATAATCTTTGAATGCTCTATTTTGTGCCTTTGCGCTTTTTCTACTTTGAAAATTCAACACTAAGTAGGTACTGGTCATAATCATCAGAAAACTAAGAACTACTTCTAGGAATTTCTCCTGAGAAAATAATGGGTCATGTAAATAAAGATTATGTACCAGAATGCTAATTACTTAGAACATTAAAAGACTCCCAGCAACGTAAATGTCCAGCTGCTGAGCAGATAACCAGTTCGATGAAAGTTTGCTCATATAATGCAGTAATCTAAAATTATGATGTAGATATATAGATATTTATATAAAAGATGTTTATAGAAAAAAGTTTGTAAGGTATTAATTGACAAAAGCAAGTTATGAATCAACATAGTATGTAATATACATACACATACATACACACACACAAACACACACACACAGAGAAACAGAGGGAAAAAGCCTGGAATATAGGCCAACAGGGTAATAAAGGTAAGATAATTTTTTCAATTTTGCTAAGCTACATATTTTCTTATTTTTCTACAAAAGCATGCATGCTGATGTAAGTTTTAAAAGGGTTTTGACAACTGTACATAAGGTAAAAATAGAGTGATTACCAATAAGGGGTCTCTATGAATAAAGTATATGAGTTTTAATACAAATGTTCAATCAACAGTAATCCAGAAAAGAGGAGGAGAAAGGAGAGAAAGCAAGTGGAGTTCTTTTTTTTTTTCAATGTAGTGTTGGTCAGAAAAGGAGGAGGCAGAGAAACTCTAAGCAGAAAGGGGTGGATCCCAGGGGGAAAACTTCAAGCCAAAAGTAGTCTGAAACCCAAAGTGAGACTTCAATCCCTGTTTACCCACTCTCTCCCACTGGTTGGTTCTTTCTGAATAATGTATTTTTACCAATCAAATATTGCCTTTTCCAAAACTACAGCCTGCCCTACTCCCCTATCCTGTGCCTATAAAGACCCCAGACTCAGCTGGTAGAGAAGAGAAGTGGCTGGACGTCAGGAAGAGGTGACTTGACTTCAGAGACAGTGAGAGGCAACCTGACTTCAGAAGAGAGAGGCTGAGAGGTGACTTGACTTCAGGGGAGAGCATCCTGTCTTTCTCACATGCTTTCCAGCTCCCCTCTCCACTGAGAGCTGCCCTCATCACTTAATAAAATTCTCTGCAGATATAGACCAATGGAACAGAACAGAGTCCTCAGAAATAATACCACACATCTACAGCCATCTGATCTTTGACAAACCTGAGAGAAACAAGAAATGAGGAAAGGATTCCCTATTTAATAAATGGTGCTGGGAAAATTGGCTAGCCATAAGTAGAAAGCTGAAACGGGATCCGTTCCTTACTCCTTATATGAAGATTAATTCAAGATGGATTAGAGACTTAAATGTTAGACCTAATACCATAAAAACCCTAGAAGAAAACCTAGGTAATACCATTCAGGACATAGGCATGGGCAAGGACTTCATGTCTAAAACACCAAAAGCAACGGCAGCAAAAGCAAAAATTGACAAATGGGATCTAATTAAACTAAGGAGCTTCTGCACAGCAAAAGAAACAACCATCAGAGTGAACAGGCAACCTACAGAATAGGAGAAAATTTTTGCAATCTACTCATCTGACAAAGGGCTAATATCCAGAATCTACAAAGAACTCAAACAAATATACAAGAAAAAAACAACCCCATCAAAAAGTGGGCAAAGGATATGAACAGACATTTCTCAAAAGAAGACATTCATACAGCCAACAGACACATGAAAAAATGCTCATCATCACTCGCCATCAGAGAAATGCAAATCAAAACCACAATGAGATACCATCTCACACCAGTTAGAATGGCAATCATTAAAAAGTCAGGAAACAACAGGTGTTGGAGAGGATGTGGAGAAATAGGAACACTTTTACACTGTTGGTGGGATTGTAAACTAGTTCAACCATTATGGAAAACAGTATGGCAATTCCTCAAGGATCTAGAACTAGATGTACCATATGACCCAGCCATCCCACTACTGGGTATATACCCAAAGGATTATAAATCATGCTGCTATAAAGACACATGCACATGTATGTTTATTGTGGCACTATTCACAATAGCAAAGACTTGGAATCAACCCAAATGTCCATCTGTGACAGACTGGATTAAGAAAATGTGGCACATATACACCATGGAATACTATGCAGCCATAAAAAAGGATGAGTTTGCGTCCTTTGTAGGGACATGGATGCAGCTGGAAACCATCATTCTTAGCAAACTATCACAAGAACAGAAAACCAAACACCACATGTTCTCACTCATAGGTGGGAACTGAACAATGACATCACCTGGACTCGGGAAGGGGAACATCACACACCGGGGCCTATCATGGGGAGGGGGGAGGGGGGAGGGATTGCATTGGGAGTTATACCTGATATAAATGATGAATTGATGGGTGCTGACGAGTTGATGGGTGCAGCACACCAACATGGCACAAGTATACATATGTAACAAACCTGCACGTTATGCACATGTACCCTAGAACTTAAAGTATAATAAAAAAAAAATTTTTTTTTTAAATTCTCTGCATTCACCATCCTTCAATTTGTCCATGTGACCTAATTCTTCTTGGGCACTGGACAAGAATTTGGGACCCGCCAAGTGCAGGTACCCAAAAAGTCTGTTACACTGGCCCTTCGCCCTCACTGGCAGAGGGCAGCCACCCCATGTGACAAGGCAAAGGGCCCACTGGGCTGGTAATGCAATGCTGTCCATGGATGGTGGAGCTAACAGAGCATTGTAACATGCCCTCTGGGGCTTTGGGGTTGCAGGCACCCCACCTGGATGCTGCCATGGGGCCTGCAGAGAGTTTGCTCCTGCCAGCGGAGAAGTGACTGGCTGATTCCCACACTTGCTCATCTAAACGTTCCCTCCCACAAGGGGTTGAGTGGAGTGGGCTGAGTCAACGGGGCACCCCTCTCACAAGTCCCACAAAGGGGTCAAGAAAACATCATCAGGAAAGCTAAGGAAAATAATCAAAACACACCAGGGCCTTGGAAAGAGAGAAGTGAGGTGGAGCTTGGGGGATGGCAGTATGTCCTGCAAAGTGAGCTGTTCTCTGTAGCTCTAAGTGTTGCAAAAGAAGATGGAAGAGGTCTTGCCGTGCATGGAAGTTGCCCCTTGTTCATGCCAAACTAAGGTGAGGAAAACAAGTTCTAATCTAAATCAGCCCAGTTACTCCCTATCTCCCAGGCCATGGCCAGCACCCCTGGATGCAGGAGGTAACATATACCACTCCATCTAGTAACTGAAGGTCAAGTGGAAAGTCACAGCTCTTATCTACATTCCAGAGGAATCAGTTACTGCATCGATGAGAGAAATACTTTAGCCTAGGAAAGTAAACAGCACTTAGTCAAGTTTTCTCTCCAAATTGAATTTGTGCTTACGTTGTAAGGGCATCATTATTAGCAGTAGCAGCAGCTTGTTGAAAAGCATCTCCACTGGCATCTAGGAGTTGACTCACTGTTACTATGGCAATTTTCTTTGCCTGCCAAGGAGAAGATACTGATCATCAGAGAAGCATATATCATACGTTATCATCACCATCATTATCATTGTGAATCATTACAGTAGCAAGTGGCATCACTGATATGATAATGTAGTGGCAAGCATTTTACAAAATTAAAGGTTTATTATTTGATCCACATAAGATGACCGAGAGAATCAAGATAGGGCAAAGTGAAAATATAAATTAAGGTAGTGAATTAGGAGGTTTGAGTCTCTGAATTCGACCTCATAGCAAGATCTTTCACGGAACCCCCACCAAACTCCAAGAACACAAAATTAAGTACTTGGATACAAAAGCAGAAACAAAATAAGAAGACTGCAGTATTCTGATTGTTAAAAATTACAGCTCATAATACTTAGCATAACTAAGTTATACTTAGTATGCCTATTAAACTTAGTGTAACTATTAGTCTTAGTAACTATTAGACTTAGTAAAATAATTTGTAGTCTTCTTTCAATCAATAACTCAGGAGTGTGTCAGAGAGATGATCTTTTGGTGTTTGATTACTATTTAACTTCCCTCTTTGGGAGTGTTGAAGCCCTCCTGCCTACTGGTTAATCCTTCCATTAATTCTACATTTGGAGGTCAATATTTTCTCTTTCAATTCCATTTTTATTAACTCGAATCCCACTTACTTTTCAGTAGGAAAAATATTTCAAAAATATTTTTTTCTGAAATAAAACATTTCAAGGGAATGGAAGAAAGGAGTAACTATTTTCAGGGCATGTTGATATTCAAGTTGTACACAGGGTGAGTCTATACTGGTGGTTTGTAGCCCTGTTTGACCACTACCCAGCTAGTAAATGTTAATACCAATTAGTAAATGTTGAGTATACTTGTTTTCAAGTACCAGGGTTTAGCAGGTTAAAATATCAGGAATGTAAACTAGGCTTAAAGTTTTCAGAAAGCCAAGACTAAAATGTAAATATTCTTAATAGAAACACATTGCAGTTTAAAATCACATGTTCCAAAGTAAGTTCTTGAACTATTATTCACTTGGAATGCACTAGGGATGGTAAGGTCAAATGTAGTTGGTAAACATATTCATAAGGTGAAGTAGACTTATGCATTCCAGGACTTCCTAAAAGACTTAACATGATAGCCAGGTGTGGTGGTGTGTGCCTGTAGTCCCAGATGCTTGGGAGGCTGAGAATCACTTGAACCCTTGAACCTGGGAAGCAGAGGTTGCAGTGACCTGAGATCGTGCCACTGCACTCCAGCCTGGGTGACAGAATGAGACTCTGTCTCAAAAAAAAAGATAACAAGATAATGATCATTATGAATATCCTAAAATAAAATATTTGGAAAAGAGGCCCCTTTTTTTTAATATCTTTGAGCACCTCTCAGGAGTGCTATGCAAAATACCTTTAAGCAACCTAAACCATGCTCAAATTCATATTGTGGAATAAGGAGTGGAGTTCAGGACATCTCTCTTTCTTTCCCAACACCCCCTCTAAAAAAAAAAAAAAAAAAAAAAAAAAAAAAAAAAAAAAAAAAAAAAAAGCTTTGTGAGTTTTACCTCAGGTGAAGCATTTCTGGAAGTGTTGAAGATCTGCCCAACCACTCGCGTAGCACTACTGATGTTCTCAGCAGTTAATTTATTGGCATCAGATGTTAAAATCTGGACTTCAGAAGAAATGTTATTAAGTGGTGCTGCGACATCCTTTACCTGTTTAAAAAACCAGGAAAAAAAACCCTAGCTTTACACAATTATGTCCAAATACTTTGTAAGCAACTGCAGGTAAATAAGTTGGAATTTAGCTGAGCCTCAATCTCCTGAACATCATGTTCACTCAGTTTTCCACGTTTGCATCTTTCCTTGTGTAAAGGACAAAGTACGTGCAGGCCAGTGGTTTTCCCAGCCTTTCCTGTTTGACAGCATTGATTAAATATAAGGGGCTGCCTTAGCTAGATTGGAGCTGCTAGAGTGTATCCATGGGCCAGCATTGGTTCACTGTGTGTTACGAAGGTCATAGAGAGATAAGCACAGAAACTGAAAGTAATTGGTCAGAAATGTATATAGCAATTTTTTGCTGTTGAACCTAATAGTTCTAAAATTTTGGTTTGCGTTTTATGCATATTTTTCATTTCATTTTTCCAGTAATTTATTTTTATTGTATTTCACAAAATTATTGTTGTGCAATGGGTTCAAAATTTTTTAAACTGGCTTTTCAGCACTGGTAGTTAGGGAGGCACTGGCCAAGATGACCTCTCTAGGTGCCAGTTAGCCCCAGGACTCTGTGTTGTGGGGCTAAAACATGCCAATCCATATTGTCATAGGTGAAGCTGGGTGTCCGTGCGCGCACACGCGCGTGTGTGTGTGTGTGTGTGTGTCTTCGTTTTCACTAGATGGCAGCATCATTTCACAAATTATACCAATGTTACAGGTTATTCACACTTGGGTAAGTGTCAGAAATAATATCCAATCAGTAGACAGAAACAAATAACTCCAATTCAATTGCTAGATCCTGCTATGTGCTAGGCACTCTGTTAGATATTTACAGGTGTTATCACATTTAATAAGCAAAACAACTTTGTGAGTTGTGCACCTTCAAGAGAAGTTAGGGAGCTCAACCAAGTTTCTCACAGCTTAGACGTGGCAGAGCTAAGAACCAAACTCTGGTTTGTCAGATTCCAAATTTAGCATCTTTCCTCGGTCTGTGGGTTGGCATCACTTGTGAGATTGGCAGCTACCTCCACTCTCCATATCCTGTCCCCACCCAAACCCTACCCTGCCCATCTGTGATTAGGGAGCCAGGGTAGTACAATGTGAACTTTTAAATAAAGAACAGCTCTATCACTTTCTGTCTGTGGTCACTAGACAAAATGCTTCACCTCTCAGAACCACATTTTCCTCATCTATAAAATGTGTACATTAATACCTATCTATGGTGTTATAAAAATTAAATATGATTAATAAATACATTAAATATTTGGCACAACGTTTGGCATGCAGTAGGTGCTCAACAATTAGTAAGTGTTATTGGCTATAATTATTTATAATATGGGAATACCATTCAACTCACTGAAGTTTTATAGGGATTAAATGTGATAACATATGCAACATGCCAGGCACATGAAAGACTGTACGTAAAGGTTGGTTTCCTCTTCCTCCCCTTGCTTGTCCCCTAGTGTTAGCTCTTCCATGCATGTGCATTTGGGTACAACTTCAGTCAAAATAATTTAATCTGCATGAAAAAAACATCTAGTTAGATGTACTTTCTGTTTCACCTGCTCATAGATACTGCCCTGAGACCCGCATCAGGTTTGGAGTTTCCTGTTTCAAAGGGTCTTTGATTATAGTTTCTTTCTCTTCATTCTGGTCCAATTACACTATCAAGAGGCTTTCCTTTGGTGTTAAATGTCAGGAATCTATATCCAGTCAAAACTTCACTGATCTACAAAGATGAAGCCATTTTCAATGTGCTATTGATTATCATTTGCTGAAATTTGATGAACCAGCTGTCCTTTTTCACAAACAGATGTCAACTTTTAAAAATAAGAGCGGCGGCCGGGTGCGGTGGCTTACTATGCCCGTAACCCTAGCACTTTGGGAGGCCGAGGCAAGCGGATCACCTGTGGTCAGGAGTTCGAGACCAGCCTAGCCAACACAGTGAAACCCCCGTCTCGACTAAAAATACAAAAATTAGTCGGGCATGGTGGCATGTGTAATCCCAGCTTGCTCGGGAGGCTGACGCAGAAGGATTGCTTCAACCTGGGAGGCGGAGGTTGCAGTGAGCTGAGATGGTGCCATTGAACTCCAGCCTGGGTGACACAAGCAAAACTAGGTCTCAAAATAAGTAATTAAATAAATAAATAAGAGTGGCTTCAGTCACTAGTTTTCGTTATTTCTAATTTGAGAGTTTTAAAAGCATTGATTTGACCCTCAGGTATCTGAAGAACAGAAACTGCACGGAATCAGAACTTCTTCCAGTTGCCCATCAGTGAGTCATATGGCATACCTGCTCCTCCAGGGTTTCCAGATTTTCATTGCAATTTCCTATTGTCACATTTTGTAATTCTATCTCTCCATATGGAGAGAGATTGCACAGCCGGACTGCCATTGGATTGCCTGCTTTAATAAAAATAAATTTTTTATTAAAAATAATTATTTATTAAAATTATTGCATAGTATTTTTAGGCAATAACTAATTTTTATTAAAAGTTATTTATTAAAAATTATTGCATATTATTTTTAGGCAGATACCACTTATTGTCTTGATTTTTGAATCTGGACTTCAAAAGACCAGTTGACTATTTCCTTCCTTTGATGTCTTCAAGTAAGATTTACCTTTCAACAATAAGGCACATAATGGCTTTCAAGTGGATATGATGACAGAATACTAGGCTGAGAGACTAGAAAAAATAGGAAAAATTCCTAATAGATATTGAATTATATGTTGATCTTGACTGCTTTATGCAAATCTGAATCAGCTGAAAGGCAAAGAGTTCTGTTATATTCTATTGTATTTATTAGATGTTTGGTTGCCTCTCAATAAATGTTTGCTGGGTCATTTGGTTTATTTCCTAGGATTATCACGTAAGCCTCCCTACCTCACTGCCTTCCTGTAGTTAATACTTAAGTAGCTGATACAGAAAAAAATCATAATTGGAGGGACAGCTGACCAAAAGGTAGATTTTTCCTCAGGACAAGTTTTGGGCAACTCCTTCTTGGGACAACAACTAGAAACACTGAAATTAGAGATTGCTTCAATAACATGTAAAGCACAAAGTTGGAGTCACTCTTAATTTATATGATGGCTTCACCTCTACACCATGACATCATGAAAATTTCTAACGTATTTATGGGCTATAAATAACTTTTAAGTGGACACATGTCAGATGCATCTTTTCTTCAGTGTTACCTAAAAGTGTAAATATCCCCACTCAAAAACCATTGAAAAGTATTTTGATCATTTGGTATATAATATTGAGTCATTAGAAGTAATTATTAATATAAAACCAAAAGCAAAATTGCCAACAGTTAGAATCTAAATATGTAAAATTATAGGCTCAATCTGAAATTTGATGGTAAATATTATAAACATGTTTTCCTAATAGGTGCTCAGAAAAGAAAAATTATAACCAAATAAAAAATGTTGAGTCTCTTGTCCCAAAGAATTAATGTATATTAAACAAGTGTGATGACTCTTCAAGGGTATGTGACTGACACCTTTGCTCTTCCTAATTCAGTAGCACAGTTATGTTTTGTAAGTTGTATTTGTTTTATAAGCCATTATGAAATATTTAGAACACACAAAACATGTAAAATCAAGACAATAGGTATCAATAGCATACCAGATAATAGCATACCAGATAGTAAAGTATGGTATATATAGTATGTATAGTAAGTGTCAACATGGTAGAAGCCCCTTTTACGCTCCGAGTAAAAAATTCAGGAGGACTTATGGAGAGAGTAGGATCATGAATACTTGAGTAAGCATGACTGATATGGCATTTCAGGTATTTCTTTATAGCAATGCAAGAATGGACTAACACAATGATGTATATGGCAGAAGCAATTTGAATTCCACAAATCAAATGCAGATCTGCAAAATTTCTCATAATAATAAGATAAAAAGCAATTTAAAAAGAGCAATTCATTTAATTTATTTAGTGTTTCAGAGTTCCCCTGACACACACAAAAATAAATATCTAAGTAAAATGTCACATTCCCTTCAGGGCCATTGCCAGCAGTAGTTTTATCAAACATTTTTGTCGTTGATTTATAATTGGCTGTATTCCTGAGATATCTAGTCCCATAGGAAGTACTGAATTAACTGCAGGACGATGTGAGAAGATTGCTCAGATGCAAGTCAAGGCAAACAAGGGACAGGTAAAACATTAGGGAAAATTAAACAGCATAATAGGCTCTTGTTATCAGGATAGAATCTAGGAATTTCTAAAGCCTACACTCACAAGATATTACCCAATGTAGCACTGAAGTGAATCATCAAAATCTTGGATATTATCAGGGACCATATTAGAAACAGAAAATTCTATTTACTCTTTCACTCTCTGAATGCCTGTATACAAGTAATGTAGTCACGTCAAGAAAAGTAGAATGAAGTTAGAGAATGTTCCAAGATGGATAACTAAAATGACCAAGAAGGTGAAGGACTTCCAACTATAAACAGACTTAACCATGCATCTTTACCTGGAAAAATGAAATCTGAAAATAGATATAATATTAGTCCATAATTTTGACTGATTAGAAATTTTTGTTTAAATTATATAACTAAAGGAGCAAATGTCAATTTAATTAAACTCCAGGAGAAAGCAAAAGCTGGAAAAATAAACCAATTGAGGAAAGATTCAGAGGAATTCACAAACAACTGATTCATATTAAACTTTTGGGAAATTTAAGATTTTGTGAGATACTACCTTAAGTTTTGAACATTAGCATCATGAAAGGAAGTCAAGTCCTTCCACAAAACCTTTCCTGATGCCCTTCAGGGACCTAACACTAGTTGGAGGTATGAGAGGTATGACTCAGCATAGTAATTCTTATGCGTAAATAGAGTAAATGTTTGGGAAAACACATACCATTTGGAGTATCCTTGCCACATGTTTGCAAGGATGGTCCATATCTGCCCACTGGGATTCTGGCAAAAGTAAAACCCATATAGGTACTTTTTTCACAAAAATTAGCTGTAAAAAAGAGAAAAAAATTCTTTATTATAAATCATGCTTTTAAAAAATTGAAACCAGATAAAAGTCAAAGTTCAGAACGTATGCAGTGAAATGTGAAAGGCAGTAGAAGGCTTATAGAACCCACTGACCTGTGAGGAACTTTTATACTTTCCTATCTGGTTAAGTTATTGCCATTAGAATAACTAGTATGTTAGATAACAGGTTCCAGTTAAAATGTGCACAATATAAACCTGGGTAGAGAGGGAATGTGAGCTAGGCTACTGTAACATTAGTTGGAATCTTGAGAACTAAAAATATAGAGCCTATAGTGGTCAACGGTATCATGAGGATGTGGGCAAAGCAAAAAGGCAAATTCATGGGGTCTGTGGGATATGTTGACCGGTAGGAGTATAGGAAATGACAGCAGTGGATATCTAGGGCTCTGAACCCTAAGCAGACAGCATGAATTGTACGGTGTTGAGAAGCACACCTCAAATTTAAACATAGCCTTGAACTTTGATTCTGAGACACAATTGATTGAAATCACACCACTAACTTAATAATAACTCTTCAAGGTAAAGGAAGAAAAGATAAAAATTTAATATAAGTATATTCTTAGGAAGATGCATCTTGATTTCAGAAAAGTTAAATATATTAGAGTGGTGATATTTGAAATGGGATATTATGGCATATTACCAATTGAAAGAACCTGAGAGAATCATGTCATTCATTGCCCTGGATTAGTCACTGCAGCCAGCAGGTAACACAACTGTGAGTTTGCAGAAAAACTTAGTAGTCAGGAAACAGATAAGGTGCATTGAATATACTGATAAATTGCCCAAGAAGAAAACTCAACTTTTACTATTGAGCTGATAAACACATCCTAAAGCCATCATCATTATGCCCATTGTTTCTGTAACCATTAACTGAAGCTTCTAGAAGCTTTATTGCTATTCTTATTAATACAAGAGTGACGTAAACCTTACACCTTAACATTATCCCAAGTAATTTACCAATTGTACATCTCAATCCTTTCCACTCTTCTGTACAAATACATCTGCCATTTCCCCAGGTTCCACCATTCCTGCAGAACTCCGTAGGGGTGCTCGATGAGGAAGTAGATTTTCCTAAAAAAACAATAAATAACAGAGCAGTCATGACCTGGCTGAATCATTTCTCTTTTCATGCCTGTGGCCACTTAATTTCTATATGTAAAACCACTGCTTTGAGTATCATTGCTAAGAAATATTCTTTGTAATATCATCATTAATAAAATAAAAACTAAGAATCTGCACGATGTACAATGTTCACTAGATGCTATGGATACCAAAAAGACATAGTTGAAACACATAATGCTTTGACCAAAGAGATTAGAATCCTCTGAGAAATCAGAAAGTATATAGATGGTAAGTAGATAGATAGATAGATAGATAGATAGATAGATAGATAGATAGATAGAGTCAACTTGGAGACTTATAAGTACAGTAAAAACACATAGGAGAGAGGTTGAGGACAGAGGTAACCTAGCCAAGAAGATCCGGGAAGAGATAGCATGTGGACTGGATTTTAAAATTACATCTTGAAAAGCCAGATGAAAATGGGGTGACCCAAGTAGGCAGGATACAAAGTGCAAAAATCACAAAAACATGGAAAGTTCTGATGTGTCTAAGGAACAGAGAAGAGTTTAACATCTAGCATTGGTTCTATGTGGAACAACATTAGGACATAGATTCAATTGGAAGGGACTTTATAAACCAAACCAAGAAGATTTATATTGAAGGAACCTTACAGGGGTCATAAAACAAAGGAGTAACATAATAAGGAATTATTTTTAGGAGGATAAGTGAAGGAGTGTGGAAAATGACTGACGCTAAGGGGCAAGCAAAACCAGTTAAATGAGAACTAGAACTCAAGCAGTGACTCTAAGCAAGTTAGGGTGTCACTAGATTCAGGAAGCATACCTGATAAAGAATTGTTAGGTTCTAATGACTAGTTATTTTGAGTTGGGGATAGCAGGATTTCTAAATTGTAAAACAGAGTGAAAGGTGAACAAATTAACTTTAAGAATACAGGGTTGTGTGCAGTGGCTCACACCTCTAATCCCAACACTTTGGGAGGCCGAGGTGGGCAGATCACTTGACGTCAGGAGTTCGAGACCAGCCTGAGCAATATGGTGAAACCCCATCTCTACTAAAAATACAAAAATTAGCCTGGTGTGGTGCTGCCTGTCTGTAATCCCAGTTACTACGGAGGCTGAGGCACAAGAATCACTTGAACCTGGGAGGCAGAGATTGCAGTGAGCTGAGTTCACACCACTGCATACCAGCCTGGGTAACACAGTGAGACTCTATCTCAAAAAAAAATAAAAAATAAAAATAAATACAGGAGGTAGAATTCTGGTTTCAATAATGATGGAATAGATTGTACCATATTAACCCCCTCATAGATAACAATTTTAATGTATGCACAAACGTTTAAAAAAAACTACTCGAAGGCATTGGACAGCAATGAAAAACAGGTAGAAACTGAAAGGTATTCCAAGTTTCTTTGGTATTTCCACTAAGGGCACTACCCAGTCTCTATGGCAGAAGTGGCTGAAATTCGATCAGAAAGCCACAGTCTTAATGAGTTAAGGTATAACAGGAAACTCTTTGGGGCTACAAGAACAACTGGAAATTGAAAGTAGCTATCCCAGAATAGAAGGAGCCATATAGAAAAGAAGCTCAAAGTCTGGGTAGAAATTACTCTCAAATCCGGGGAGAAAACAGATTTTAAAAAATAAACTGAGCTTCAAGAATCTATGGGACAATATCAACATATTGTCTAACATATATGCAATTGGAGTCCTAGAAGGGGAAAAGAGAAGGAATAGGGAAGACAAAATATCAGAAGAAATCATGGTCAAAATTTCCCAAATTTTATTAAGAACTTCAGCTTATAGATCCAAGAGGCTCAGAAAAATCACAAGAAAAACAAATACAAGAAAAACCACTCATAAACACATCATAGTCAGTCAAACTGCTGTAATTCAAAGATAAGGAGAAAATCCTGAAAGCATCCAACTGTCAGCCCAGATAGTTTTACTTGTAAATTAGGGAAGAAGTAATTCCAATCCATACAAACTCTTTTAGAAAATAAAGAAAGGAAGGAACTTCCCAGATCATTTCATAATGCCAGGATAACCCTTATACCAAAATCTGACAAAGACATTACAAGAAAATAAAATTACAGGCCAACGAATTTTTACACAGATGCCAAAAAAATCCTTTAAAAATAGCAGGAAGTCAAATCTCTCAACATATAAAACTAATAATACATCATGACCAAGTGAGATTTATCCCAGGGATGCAAGGTTAGGTTGGCAATCAATAGAAAATCAATTAAATTAATTAATCATGTGATAGAATAAACGAGAAAAACTTCATGATCATCTCAATAAATGTAGGAGACAAAAAGAATCTGACTTTTTTTAAACTCTCAGCAAATAAGAAATAAAAGAGAACTTCTTCAAACTGATAAAATCACCTGTGAAGAACTTACCACAAATATCATACTTAATAGTGTAATAGTGAATGCTTTCTCTCCTAAGACTGACAAAAACAGAGTTCAATATAATTGCTATAATCACTTCTATTCAACATTGTGCTGAAGATGCTAGCCAGTGCAATATGCAGGAAAAAGAAACAGAAGAGTAAAATTAAGAAGGAATTGCAGATGATATCATCAAATATATTAAAAATGCTAAGATATCTCCAAAAAGTTACTGTAATTAATAAATTTAGCAAGACTGCATGATATAAAATAAAGACATTTTAATATATTAGCAACAAACAATTGAAATCTAAAAGTATAAAATCATTTTCATTTAAAATAGCATCAAAAATTATAAAATTCTTGGGAATAAATCTTACAAAATTTACTTAACAAGATTTCATTTTTCAGATAATTTTTTTTTTTTTGACAGAGTCTTGCTCTGTTGTCTAGGCTGGAGTGCAGTGGCACAATCTTGGCTCACTGCAACCTCCACCTCCCAGGTTCAAGCGATTCTTCTACCTCAGCCTCCCGAGTAACTGGGACTACAGGCACATGCCATCATGCCCAGCTAATTTTTGTCTTTGTAGTAGAGATGGGGTTTCACCTTATTAGCTAGGCTGGTCTCGAACTCCTGACTGCGTGATCTACCCACCTTGGCCTCCCAAAGTGCTGGGATTACAGGTGTGAGCCACCACACCTGACCCTGTTCAAATACATTTTAAAAGATCTAAATAAATGGAGATATATGCCTAGTATGGATGGAAGATTCAAAGTTGCTAAGGTGTCTATTCTCCCCAAATTGATACAGTCAAAAATCCATAAATGAAACTTTTTTTATAGAAATTAACAAGCAGATTTAAAATATTTGTGGAAATGCAAAAGACAGAAAAGCCAAAAAGAAGAACACCTCTATGCAAATAAACTAGAAAAACTAGAAGAAATGGATAAATTCCTGGACACATAAATCCTCACAAGACTAAAACAAGAAGTCAAATCCTTTCTACCTGAGATACCAAGAGGAGCTGGTAGCATTCCTTCTGAAACTATTCCAAACAATTAAAAAAGAGGGACTCCTCCCTGACTCATTTTATGAAGCCAGCATCATCCTGATAACAAAACCTGGCAGAGACACACACGCACAAAAGAAAACTTCAGGCCGATATCCCTGATGAACATCGATGCAAAAACCGAATCCAGCAGCACATCAAAAAGCTAATCCACCACTGTCAAGTTGGCTTCATCCCTAGGATGCAAGGCTGGTTCAACATATGCAAATCAATAAATGTAACCCATCACATAAACAGAACCAATGACAAAAACCACATGATCACCTCAATAGATGCAGAAAAGGCCTCTGATAAAATTCAACATCACTTCATGTTAAAAACTGTCAGTAAACTAGGTATTGACGGAACGTATCTCAAAATAATAAGAGCTGTTTATGACAAACCCACAGCCGATATCATAGTGAATGGGCAAAAACTGGCAGCATTTCCTTTGAAAACTGGCACGAGACAAAGATGCCCCCTCTCACCAACGCTATTCAACATAGTATTGGAAGTTCTGGCCAGAGCAATCAGGCAAGAGAAAGAAATAAAGGGTATTCAAATAGGAAATCAAATTGTCTCTGTTTCCAAACAACATGATTCTATATTTAGAAAATCCCATCATCTCAGCCCCAAAACTCCTTAAACTGATAAGCAACTTCAGCAAAGTCTCAGGATACAAAATCAACATGCAAAATCACAAGCATTCCTATACACCCACAATAGACAAGCAGGGACCCAAATCATGAGTGAACTCCCATCGCAATTTCTACAAAGAGAATAAAATACCTAGGAAAACAGCTAACAAGGGATGTGAAGAACCTCTTCCAGAAGAACTACAAACCACTGCTCAAGGAAATAAGAGAATACACAAACAAATGGATAAACATTCCATCTTCAAAGATAGGAAGAATCAATATCTTGAAAATGGCCACACTGCTGAGAGCAATTCATAGATTCAATGCTATTCCCATCAAACTACCATTGCCATTCTTCACAGAATTAGAAAAAACTACTTTAAATTTTATATGGAACCAAAAAAGAGCTTGTATAGCCAAGACAACCTAAGCAAAAAGAACAAAGCTGGAGACATCATGCTACCTGACTTCAAACTATACTACAAGGCTACAATAACCAAAACAGCATGGTACTGGTGCCAAAACAGATATATAGACCAATGGAACAGAACAGAGGCCTCAGAAATAACACCACACATCTACAACCATTTGATCTTCAACAACTCAGACAAAAACAAGCAATAGGGAAAGGATTCCCTATTTAATAAATAGAGCTGGGAAAGCTGGCTAGCCATATGCAGAAAACTGAAACCGGATCCCTTCCTGACACCTTATACAAAAATTAACTCAAGATTGATTGAAGACTTTAGTGTAAAACTCAAAACCATAAAAACCCTAGAAGAAAACCTAGGCAATACCCTTCAGGACATAGGCATGGGCAAAGACTTCATGTGAAAACACCAAAAGCAATTGCAACAAAAGCCAAAATTGGCAAATGGGATCAAATTAAACTAAAGAGCTTCTGCACAGCAAAGTAAACTATTATCAGAATGAACAGGCAACCTACAGAATGGGAGAAATTGTTTGCATTCACTTCATTGCAAAGGTCTAATATACAGAATCTACAAGGAACTGAAACAAATTTACAAGAAAAAAGACAAATGATCCTATCAAAAAGTGGGCAGAGGATATGAACAGACACTTCTCAAAAGAAGACATTTATGTAGCCATCAAACATATGAAAACAAGCTCAACATCACACTAATCATTAGAGAAATGCAAATCAAAACCACAAAGAGATATCATCTCACACCAGTCAGAATGGTGATTATTAAAAAGTTAAGAAACAATACATGCTGGCAAGGCTGTGGAGAAATAGGAACGCTTTTACACTGTTGGTGGGAGGGTAAATTAGTTCAACCATTCTGGAAGACAGTGTGGCAATTCCTAAAGGATCTAGTACCAGAAATACCATTTGACCCACTAATACCATTACTGGGTATATACTCATCATTCTACTATAAAGACACATGCACCCATATGTCTATTGCAGCACTATTTACAATAGCAAAGACATGGAACCAACCCAAATGTCCATCAATGATAGACTGGATAAAGAAAATTTGGTACATATACACCATGGAATACTATGCAGCCATAAAAAGGAATGAGATAATGTCCATTGCAGGGACATGGATGAAGCTGGAAGCCATCATCCTCAGCAAACTAACACAGGAACAGAAAACCAAACGCCGCATGCTCTCACTCATAAGTGGTAGTTGAACCATGAGAACACATGAACACGAAGAGAAACAATACACACTGGGGCCTGTTGGGGAGTAGGGGGCAAGGGGAGGGAGAGCATTAAGACAAATGGCTAATGCATGCGGGGCTTAAAACCTAGACGATAAGTTGACAGGTGCAGTAAACCACCATGGCACACGTATACCTATGTAACAAACCTACACGTTCTGCACTTGTATCCTGCAACTTAAAGTAAAACAAAAATTTTTTTAAAGATTGGAAAAAAAACTGATTTAGATGGCTCACATTACTAAAGGTATGACTTTCAGTAAAGCCATAGCAATCAAGACAAGATGAAATCAGCATAAAGGTAGTCAAATACATCAATGAAGTAGAACAAATGGTTAGAAATAGATAAAACATATATGGTCCATTGTCCTTTTAAAGACATACCAAGGTAACATACCAAGGTAATTTAATTGAGAAGGGAAAGTTTTTTCAACAAATGGTGCTAGACTAACTGAATAAACAAATCACCTTGAAAACTCAATCTGAGGTGGACTGTAGTCCTAAAATCAGAAAGCTAAAACTAAAATGTTTCTCAAAGAAAACATAGGAGAATACATTTGCAACTTTGGGATAAAGATTTTTTTAAAGGACCCAAAAGCACTAAGCATAAAAGAAAAAAATTGATAATTAGCTTTAGTCGAATTAAAAACTCCTGTCATCAAAGGCACTGTTAAGAAGATTAAAAATAGGTCAGACATGGTGGCTCCTGCTTGTAATCCCAGCATTTTGGGAGACCGAGATGGTGGATTATCTGAGGTCAGGAGTTTGAGACCAGCCTGGCCAACCTGGTAAAACCCTGTCTCTACTAAAAAATATATACACACACACACACACACACACACACACACACAAAATACAAAACTTTGCCGGACATCGTGACGCATGCCTATAGTCCCAGCTGAGGCAGGAGAACCGCTTGAACCTGAGAGGCAGAGAGGTTGCAGTGACCAAGATCATGCCACTGCACTCCAGCCTGGGCAACAGGGCGAGACTCCGTCTCAAAAAAAAGAAAAGAAAAAGAAAAAGATAAAAATGGAAGCCACAAACTGGGAGAAAATACTTGCGGTACATATAGCTGACGAAGGAATTGTATCCAAAAGTGTAAATTAGATTTGTAAATCTAACCGTAGATTAGAATTGCAATTCGTAAATTGTGAAGAATACACATTAATAATAAGAACCCAAGCAGCCCACTTTTTTTAAGTGGGCAAAAGACTTGAACAGACACTTAATAAAAGAAGATATGTGGATGGGCAATAAACACGTGAAAAGACTCAGCATCTTAGTCATCAGAGAAATACAAATTAAAGCCACAGTTAAATACCATTTCACACCCCACTAGAATAGACAAATAGATTAATAAAATAGAATAGAGACTCCATAAATAGACCCACACAAATATAGTTAACTGCTCCTCAACAAAGAAGCAAGGGAAATTCAATGGACAGAGGATAGTCTTTTCAACAAATGTTGCTGAAACAACTGGACAACCACAAGCAAAAAAAAAAAAAAAAAAAAAAAAAATGAACATAGAGATAGACTTACATCTTTCACAAAAGCTATCTCAAATGAATCATAGAACTAATGTAAAATGCAAAACTATAAAACTCTAGAACAGGGGTCCCCAGCCCTGGGTACCAGTCCATGGCCTGTTAGGAACCAGGTCACACAGCAGGAGGTTAGCCATGGGCGAG
Organism: Rhinopithecus roxellana; assembly: GCF_007565055.1. Taxonomy (NCBI): domain Eukaryota; kingdom Metazoa; phylum Chordata; class Mammalia; order Primates; family Cercopithecidae; genus Rhinopithecus; species Rhinopithecus roxellana. The sequence continues at coordinate 21,238,792 of NC_044549.1, read as the reverse complement.
TGAGTGTTATCTCCTGAGCTTAGCCTCCTGTGAGATCAGCAGCATTAGATTATCATAGGAGCATGAACCGTAACATGAACTATGCATGCAAGAGATGTAGGTTGCACACTCCTTATGAGAATCTAATACCCAATGATCTGAAGTGAAACAGTTTCATCTCGAAACCACTGGTGAATGAACATTGGCTTCAACTTTAGGTCACCAGCAGTATTAGCTGCTAACAACAGAACCTGTCCTTTGAAGTTTGGAGCCAGATGTTGACTTCTCTCAAGCTGTGAAAGTCCTAGATGGCATCTTCTTTCAATAGAAGACTGTTTTATACACTGAAAATCTGTTGTTTAGTATAGTCATCTTCATCAATTATCTTATCTATATCTTCTGAATAACTTGCTGCAGCTTCTACATCAGCACTTGCTGCTTTCCTTTGCATTTTTATGTTATGGAGATGGCTTCTTTCATTAAACTTCATAAACCAATCTCTGCTAGATTCCAACTTTTCCTTTGTAGCTGTCTCAACTCTGTCAGCCTCCATAGAATTGAAACAAATCAGAGGCTTGTTCTGGATTAGGCTTTAGCTTAAGGGAATGTTGTAGCTGGTTTGATCTTCCATCCAGGCCACTCAAATTTTCTCCATGTCAGCAAGAAGACTCTTCTATTTTCTTACCATTTGTGTGTTCACTGGAGTAGTATTTTTAATTTCCTTGAATAACTTTTCCTTTGCAATCACAATTTGGCTAACTGTTTGACACATCATACTAGCTTTCTGCTTTTCTCAGCTTTCACATGCCTTTCTCACTAAGCTTAATCATTTCTAGCTTTTGATCCTGAGTAAGAGACATGCAACTCTTCCTTTCACTTGAACACTTAGAGGCCATTGTAGGATTATTAATTGGCCTAATTTCAATGATGTTGTGTCTCGAGGAATAGAGAAGTCTGAGAAGAGTATGAGAGTCAGGGGATTTGCCAGTCTGTAGAGCAGCCAGAACACATACAACGTTTATTGATTATGTTTGCCATCTTACATGGACGTGGTTCATGGCACCCAAAGATAATTGCAATAGTAACATCAAAGATCGTGATCACAGATCACCATAACAGAAATAATAATGAAAAAGTTTGACATATTGTGAGAATTACCAAAATGTGACTGACACAGAGACATGAAGTGAGCGCATGCTATTGGAAAAATGGGACCAACAGACCTGCTTGACACAGAATTGTCACAAAATTTCCAGTTGTAAAAAAAAAAAAACACAATATGATGTGCAATAAAGTGAAGTGCAATAAAACAAGGTGTGTTCATATTGCATTTTCTTCCTTTTGGGTTCAACGTCTTGATTTTTGATGTATATGATTTAATAATTCTTTCAGCCAGAGTCTGTGAGTGACAGATTCTTCAGTGTTTATATGAAAATGCTTTTATTTTTCTCTCACTGTTGATTGTCAGTTTGATAAGGTAGGAATTCTGGGTTGACAACACTTTGAAAATATTATTTTCCAATTTTTATTTATTTTGGGGGAGTCTTTTTTTCTATAAACATCTTTTAAATTTTCTTTATCTGGTGTTCTGCAATTTTACCATGATGTGGTTTGTTTTTCTTTTCCTACTTGAAAAGTCATTCTTCAATCGCGAAAACTTTTTAGTTATTACTTCTCTAAGAGTTGCTTCTCCCATATTTTCTATTCTCTTCTGAAATGTCTGGTAGACCCTGTTGGGCTTTAGCCTTCTACACATCAAATTTTTTAATCTCATTATTGTTAGCATCTCTTTATATTACTATGCTGAATTACAGTTTCCTAGCTTTCTTTTCCATTCCCTAGTCTTCTCTAATTATTAGGGTGTGGAGGAGGGACTTTATTTGTTTGTTTTGTAGAGACAGGGTCTCCCTCTGTCACCCAGGTTGGAGTGCAGAGGTGTAATCATAGCTCACTGTAGCCTCCATCTCCTGGGCTCAAGGGATCCTTCTGCCACATTCTCCCGAGTAACTCAGACTACAGGCAGGCGCCACCATGCCTGGCTATTTTTTAAATAATATTTTGTGTGTTGAAGAGATGAGGTCTTGCTACATTGCCAAGGTTGCTCTCAAACTCTTGGCTTCAAGTGACACCCAACCTGAGCCCCCAAATGCTGGGAATACAAGCCTGAATTACCATGCTCAGCACCTTAATGATTTCTAACTTCCTTTTAAATCACTCATTAACTTTTTTTTTTATCTTACTCTATTTTCCATTTTAAAAGTATTATTTGGTTCTTTTTCAAATCCTCCTATTCTTTTTTAAAATATTATATTTTTCTTTTTTTTTTTTTTTTTTTTGTTGTTGTTGTTGTTGAGACAGAGTCTCGCTCTGTCGCCCAGGCTGGAGTGCAGTGGCCGGATCTCAGCTCACTGCAAGCTCCGCCTCCCGGGTTCACACCATTCTCCTGCCTCAGCCTCCCAAGTAGCTGGGATTACAGTCGCCCGCCACCTCGCCTGGCTAGTTTTTTGTATTTTTTTTAGTAGAGACGGGGTTTCACTGTGTTAGCCAGGATGGTCTCGATCTCCTGACCTTGTGATTCGCACATCTCGGCCTCCCAAAGTGCTGGGATTACAGGCTTGAGCCACCGCGCCCGGCTTTTGTTTATTTTTCTCCTATATTTTAAAGGTTTAATCTTGTTAAACATATTTTACATTCTCTTTCAGATTGTTTTGTTATATCCAATTCTGGGAGGGTTAATCCTTTTGGTGACATCTGATGTCTCTCCAGCATCATAGTTCGCATGTAATTTTGTATTGTAAACCCATCTTTATCTTATTTATTATTCTTCCATGAGACTTTTATGGGTCTTGTTTGTGGAAATATTTCTACAGGAAAATTTCATGATTACTTCTTTTATGATCCTGGGGCACCATCAGTAGTAGTCTTGAACTAGTATTAGGATTATTTTTTGAGAGTTCAATACTGTGCAGGTAGGACAGATTTAGATTGTAAAGCCTGGAGTTTCAATGACTAGTAGTGACTTTTTTTTTCCTTACTTATGGCCTTGAACAGATGATAGTGTTATTTAATGCTATTTAATGCTTCTTTGGGCTAGTCAGTAGAATTTTTCTAATCTTCTTTTCTTGGTTGATCCTACTCCTTAAGGCTTAGGAATTAAGCTGGTGGCTCAGGTCCAGCTCCCTTGCTTCACACAGCATAGAAATCATGCCTCCTGTCCCCCTGAATGCATGGAAATTGCACCAGTGCTTGCTCCCCCTCATAGTAGTAACTTTACTCTTTATTTCTGCCACTTGTGATTTTTCTTCAAGAAAGAAACCCTGCTTTCATATTTGAATTATTGTCATATTTTATTTATAACTTCTATGTTTGTAAACAAGAATGAGATCCATCCATGTCTACTCCTTCTGTCTTTTTGCTGTAAGTCAAGAGTCATTTCTTAAAGTTAAGAAATAATTTGTCTTTTTAGTAGAGACGGGTTTTCACTGTGTTAGCCAGGATGGTCTCGATCTCCTGACCTTGTGATCCACCCGTCTCGGCCTCCCAAAAGTCCCAGCTACTCGGGAGGCTGAGGCAGGAGAATGGCGTGAACCCGGGAGGCAGAGCTTGTAGTGAGCTGAGATCTGGCCACTGCACTCCAGCCTGGGTGACAGAGCGAGACTCCGTCTCAAAAAAAAAAAAAAAAAAAAAAAAAAAAAAAAAGAAATAATTTGTCAATTTTTAGAACAAGGGTCTTGGTCCATATCTTCAAATCTTAACACAATGCTGTCAAATAGAAGGTACCCAGCAAACGTTTGCTGACTGGCTTCTTTGCCATTTGCATCTTGGTTGAGGATATCTAGTCTAAGCTGAACTAACAATTCCTCTGTCACAATCACCTGTTTAACACCTTGTGCTACGCAGTTCAAGACTCTAGCCTCTGAAATACCTAAATTACCCACAAAATACAGCAAAAGTAGTACTGGTATCTTTAAGACTGTATTTTTACATAAAGAAAGTCAGACTCAGAAAGATTAAGTGGCTTGTTCATATCATATAACTAGTTTTAGAATTATGATCTTGAAAAAAAGTGACATTAGTTATTCATCAACCCAACCCCCTCATTCTACATAAAGGCTGAGTGATTAGTTCCAGATCTGTAATTAAGTGGTAGCAGAGCAGGTCCTAGACTCAGATCTCCTTGTAACTGATCAAGTGCTTCTGCTGCCTCCTCACAGTGCCTGCCTTTATTGTTGATTGCAACAGGCAGCATCAACTTCCTTTTATTTGAGGCTCCATATTTTGGAACATATTTAATAGCAACATTTTTCTTTTATAACACCAGTGTGATAATAATAATTTTCCTATATTCTTTTAAATCGTACAAAGTAGTATATCTAGAATTATTAGCCCTATTTTCAATGCTTTTACTACACATTTTCAATGCTTTTGCCACACATCTTGGAAGTTTAAAAACAGAACATATACAACACACACATGCTGGTTGAGAAAGCAGCATAAAATGATATTAAAGATTCCAAACAAAAAATATTAATTTCTTCTCCTAGACAAAATTAGAGTCTGTTTTGAAAAGTTTGATTTTAATAAGCAGGGAAATAAAAATATATTTCCTTAGTCTAAGAAATTTCATCTGCAGATCCTTTCTGGTACCTGGCTTAGTCTTTTGGGGTTTAAAATCCAGGCATCTCTCATTTGTCCTAATTTGAAATAGTTTGGTGACAATAAAGTTAACTCTTAAATGAGAGGACAATGTTTAGGAAAATTTATTCTGTTGTAAAGAAAAAAAAACCTGAAAGATTCATACAAATAAAATACATAAAGTATAGTCTTCATTTAAGGTAAAATTTGTCTGGTATTAACTACCTGGTTCAGTATTTCGACAAACTGGTTAAATGTTTTTTCCTTTGTTAATTCTTATTATACTTTGGTATGCATGGCTAAATATTTTAATAAACATTTTTCCTGACGGTGCAGTGCAGCATAAGGATTGAAAGGCAAGTGCAGGAAGATGTGCCAGTTCTTAGAACTGTTTCTGTTTCTGTTTTGAGCTAGTCAATTGAGCTTAATGATTAAACCTATTGTAAACTTTTGGATTGGTAATTGGAGTCTCAATCCAAAGGTCCAGTCTAGGTCAATGGTATCTATCCAAGGCATAAGCCAGGGAGTGGAGAAAACTATGCTCTACACTGAATTATCTAAAAATTCCTAGAGGATAGCAGCCAATTTATTCAGTACTTACGATGTACTAGACATCATCTTAAACTTTTTAATGTATTAATTCATTCAAGCCTCATGACAGCCCTATAAGATACGGTTTACTAGCATGCACATAATAGGTAGGAAAACTGAGACTCAAAAATGTTGAATAATTTGCTCAAAGTTAATAACTTGCTCAAAGTTAGTGAGGGGCATCATTGGGATCTAAACTCAGGCAGTCTGGCCACAGAGTTTTCTTTCCCCTACTCTTGTACATTTTCCCCCTGTACTCTCCAGTATCCATTTTAACCACTATATTCCATGTTAGATCGTCAACATTGGTGTCATCAAAGAACAACAAGTGGTGGACATATCCAGAATTTCAAGTAAAAGGATCTAATACCTGGAAATCCAGGAATAATCCACTAAGCCAAGATTTTAGCCCCTTCATTTAAGAAAGTAACTTTTCAAATGGAATCAACACTTTAAGCATCACTGATTCTATGTTAAAATAATCCATGCCCCTCAGCCAATTACATAGCCAAATTGGAATAAATTTACTTTAAAAATCCCTTCCCTTTCACAGACTTCTTTTTTTAATTTAGGGGGTGGTTATGTGAGGAAGCAAGAAGGGAGACTGCTTAAGGAGCAGAAGAAAGATTTACAACACCAGGATTAAGACAAAAGAACACTATGGCTGCCTAAAACCAACTTTCTGCCTCCAGAAAACACTTCTCTGGACTCTTTTGTTTTTTAACCCACAAATGAAAATATCCTCCAGGAACAGTCACATGAGTTAGACTTACTGAGTTTGCCTCTGAAAGAAGTACTGTAATTGAGTGAAATTAAAGCCAAGTGTCTGTGGTCAGATTATTTTCTGACAAACAATAAACTCTCACTGACCTTTCACAACAACCTGTATTTTCCACAGTGTAAGAATTATCAAGCCAGGTGCAGTGGCTCACGCCTGTAATCCCAGCACTTTGGGAGGCCAAGGCGGGCAGATCACTTGAGGTCAGGAGTTCGAGACCAGTGTGGTCAGATGGTGAAACCCCGTCTCTACTAAAAATACAAAAATTAACCAGGCGTGGGGGCACGCGCCTGTAGTCCCAGCTACTTGTAAGGCTGAGGCAGGAGAATTGCTTGAACCCGGGAGGTGGAGGTTGGAGTGAGCCGAGATCGTGCCACCACACTCCAGAACGAGACTCCATCTCAAAACAAAAACAAAACAACAACAAAAATGATCAATGCTATGAAGTCAGACCTTGGGGATTGGGACTATTTCAACGTCCTGAAATCTCTTGCAGGACTGAGGAACTGGTGTATCCTGTGGTAGAGAATGAAGTTTAGAATATCTGGAGATAAGTGAGGATAAAGTAAAAAACAGTCCTGGTGGCAAAGAGCAGGAAATTCTATGAACCAGGAGAGGTGTAGAACATGGTCAAGTAAGGTACTACTCATGTGTTTTGAGGTTAGGATACTCTCCCTTTGAGAGGAGTTAAAATATTTTCTACCATTATGACTGTGGACATCTGTCTATGATTATATCAGGCTTAGCACAAGTTGGAAAATGTCAATGGGAAGAAATATAATAAAGCTTAATTATGTTTTCATTTTACTTTCATCATCAAGAGTGAAGTTGCCCAAAAGCTATACTGCTTCTTGTGTTTTTCTTAGAAGAATGCCCAATGTGAAAAGGCTGGAGTTCTGGCAAAACTGAGATTTGTTCTAAGTTTTTAGCATAGGACCTAGAACATAGTAAGAATTTTTAAAACTATAGGTATTATAATAATTAAATGCACAAATAGCATAAATATTGTTGTACATCAATGTTTACTGCCAAATCAGAGTAACTTCTTACTGAAATTTACTCAGAGCAGAATTTGAAGTTTTTTTTTAATTTTTCACAATGAGGTCATTACTTTTTCAAGAAAAATAAAAGTGAGAGAGACTTAATTTATACATTATCTTAATTTATATATATGTTACTCCAGCGTGGAGTAATTATTCAAAATAAATTTTGAATGCAATAAAATTAATTTATGCAAAATTTTGTGTTTTTATGTATATTTTCCCTACTAAGACATTTATAGCTTTCATCAGTTTCTCAGAGATATGTGTGACCTCTCTCCCCCTTGAAAAAAAATGTGAAAACAATTTATGTCTATACCTGAACAAAGGAACCCAAGCAAGAATATTCAACAATTACATAGGATGGGATGGGATAGGATAAAAAGAAATGGAGTAGAGTGGAGTGGAGTGAAGTGAAAAGAAACAGAATTTACCACCTCAAATGCACTCTCAATAAAATGTACAAGGCAAAATAGTAACAGCAAACAGTGCCAGTCTTTCACTCTTGTTCTTTAAATCATAGTGAGAACCCTCTCCTTTTCCACTGGGTTTACCCCAAAGCTAAGAGATAGCCCTTATGTAAACAGCCAGTTGAAAAATGCTGCTCAGAACCAGAGAAAAGCTTGTCTTTTTGAGGAGCTGGTATGCCTATGCTGTTAGACATAGGATCTTTATCACTTATTATGCCTCCTTTTGGATCTTAGCACTCAGAGACTTCAGGAATATATTTTGTATTTATTTTAAGCAACTCCTGCTAAGCCTTGAACTTCCATGTTTTCTGTCCCCCACGCTGCACTCTTTCTTATGTTGTTTTTGTACTTTGGTCCTTGTTTTTAATGTTTTTGCTATAACTGTGTCCTTTGTAAGTCACCATATATTTCCCTTTAAGAGTAGATATCACTTACATAAAGGAAAAAAGGAAGGGAGGGAGGAAGGGAGGGAGGAAGGGAGGGAGGAAGGGAGGGAGGAAGGGAGGGAGGGAGGGAGGGAGGGAAGGAAGGAAGGAGGGAGGGAGGGAGGGAGGGGGGAAGGGAGGGAGGAAGGGAGGGAGGGAGGGAGGGAGGGAAGGAAGGAAGGAAGGAAGGAGGGAGGGAGGGAGGGAGGGGGGAAGGGAGGGAGGAAGGGAGGGAGGGAGGGAGGGAAGGAAGGAAGGAAGGAGGGAGGGAGGGAGGGAGGGGGGAAGGGAAGGGAAGGGAAGGGAAGGGAAGGGAAGGGAAGGGAAGGGAAGGGAAGGGAAGGGAAGGGAAGGGAAGGGAAGGGAACGGAGGGGAGGGGAAGGGAAGGGAACAGGAAGGAAGGAAAAAAAAAACTTCGTGAAGTATGCCCTTTAATTGAGGTCTTATAAATTTGGCAGTCTTAATGGGGTAAAATCCATAGTTCATAATTTTTTAACCTGAATGAAACTATTTTACAACCTTAAACAAACAAGCAAAAACACATTTGCTCCAAGTTTAAATTTTACTATTTTTGTTCTGGTAAATTTTCTCGTTCTAGTTCTCTAAATACTATGTATACAGTATTCTCTAAATACTGGTTAGGGCAGTGGGATAGGGGGAGGAACAGATCCATCCCCAGCTACCACTCCATCAGCAGCCAGTATGTCAGATCCCTCCATTGGTCTTCAACAGTGGATCTTTGCAGCCATGCTCCATGCTCCTGCTAGCTCCCCAACCTTCTGTCCTCCCCAGTTACCTGCTGGGAGGGCATACTCCCTCTCCTGCTGCCTTTCCCAATTGGCATTACTTACTGTCAGGCCTCTGAGCCTAAGCCAAGCCATTGCATCCCCAGTGACTTGCACATATATATGCCTAGATGGCCTGAAGTAACTGAAGAATCACAAAAGAAGTGCAAATGCCCTGCCTCGCCTTAACCGATGACATTCCACCACAAAAGAAGTGAAAATGGCCGGTCCTTGCCTTAAGCGATGATATTATCTTGTGAAATTCCTTTTCCTGGCTCATCCTGGCTCAAAAAGCTCCCCCACTGAGCACCTTGTGACCCCCCACTCCTGCCCGCCAGAGAACAACCCCCCTTTGACTGTAATTTTCCTTTACGTACCCAAATCCTATAAAACGGCCCCACCCTTATCTCCCTTTGCTGACTCTCTTTTCGGACTCAGCCCGCCCGCACCCAGGTGAAATAAACAGCCATGTTGCTCACACAAAGCCTGTTTGGTGGTCTCTTCACACGGATGCGCATGACATTTTGGTGACGTGACTCGGATCAGGGGACCTCCCTCTGGAGATCAATCCCCTGTCCTCCTGCTTTTTGCTCCGTGAGAAAGATCCACCTATGACCTCTAGTCCTCAGACCAACCAGCCCAAGGAACATCTCACCAATTTTAAATCAGGTAAGCGGCCTCTTTTTACTCTCTTCTCCAACCTCTCTCACTATCCCTCGATCTCTTTCTCCTTTCAGTCTTGGCACCACCCTTCAATCTCTCCCTTCTCTTAATTTCAATTCCTTTCATTTTCTGGTAGAGACAAAAGAGACACGTTTCATCCGTGGACCCAAAACGCGGCGCCGGTTACAGACTGGGGAAGGCAGCCTTCCCTTGGTGTTTAATCATTGCAGGGACGCCTCTCTGATTACTCACCCACGTTTCAGGGGTGTCTGACCACGCTGCAGGGATATCTGCCTTGGTCCTTCACCCTAAGCGGCAAGTCCCGCTTTTCTGGGGGAGGGGCGAGCACCCCAACCCCTACCCTCCCTGTCTCTACCCCTTCTCTGCTTTTCTGGGGGAGGGGCAAGAACCCCGACCTCTTTTTTTGCGCCCTGACGTCTTATTTTTGTGCCCCCTCTTATTTTTGCGCCCCGATCTCTTATTTTGCACCCCATACCTTATTTCTGCTCCCCGACCCCTTTCCTGCTTTTCTGGAGAGCAAGAACCCCCAAATTCCTTCTCTCTGTGTCTCCACTCTCTCTTTTATCTGGGCTTGCCTCCTTCACCGTGGGCAACCTTCCACCCTCCATTCTTCCTTCTTCTCCGTAACCTGTGTTCTCAAGAATTTAAACCTCTTCAACTCACACCTGATCTAAAACCTAATGCCTCTTTTCTTCTACATGCTGCTTAACCCCAATACAAACTCGACAGTAGTTCTAAATAGCCAGAAAACAGCACTTTCGATTTTTCCATCCTACAAGATCTAAATAATTGTTGTAAAATGGGCAAACGGTCTGAGGTGCTTGACGTCCAGGCATTCTTTTACACATCAGTCCTTCCCTAGTCTCTGTTCCCAATGCAACTCGTCCCAAATCTTCCTTCTTTTCCTCCCGCCTGTCCCCTCAGCCCCAACCCCAAGCATCGCTGAGTCTTTCTAAAAATCATCCCTTTCTACAGACCCGTCTGACCTCTCCCCTCCTCGCCAGGCCAAGCTAGGTCCCAATTTTTCCTCAGTCTCTGCTCCCCCAGCCTATAGTCGTTTTATCACCTCCCCTCCTCACACCAATCTGGCTTACAGTTTTCGTTCCGCAACTAGCCCTCCCCCACCTGCCCAGCAATTTCCTCTTAAAAAAGTGGATAGAGCTAAAGGCATAGTCAAGGTTAATGTTTCTTTTTCTTTATCCGACCTCTCCCAAATCAGTTAGCATTTAGGCTCTTTTTCATCAAATATGAAAAACTTAGAGGCCCAGTTCATGGCCTGTTTAGCAGCAACCCTGAGACACTTTTCAGCCTTAGACCCTGAAAGGTCAGAAGGCCGTCTTATTCTCAATATGCATTTTATTTTATTACCCAATCTGCTCCTGACATTAAATAAAACCCCAAAAATTAAATTCCAGCCCTCAAACCCCACAACAGGACTTAATGAACCTCGCCTTCAAGGTGTGCAATAATAGAGTAGAGGCAGCCAAGTAGCAACTTATTTCTGAGTTGCAATTCCTTGCCTCCACTGTGAGACAAACCCCAGCCACATCTCCAGCACATAACTCCAAACGCCTGAACCGCAGCTGCCAGGGGTTCCTCCAGAACCTCCTCCCCTCAAGGAGCTTGCTACAAGTGCCGGAAATCTGACCACTAGGCCAAGGAATGCCTGCAGCCCGGGATTCCTCTTAAGCCGAGTCCCATCTGTGCAGGACCCCACTGGAAACTGGACTATCCAACTCGCCTGGCAGCCACTCTCAGAGCCCCTGGAACTCTGGCTCAAGGCTCTCTGACTGACTCCTTCTCAGATCTTCTCGGCTTAGCGGCTGAAGACTGATGCTGCCCGATTGCCTCGGAAGCCTCCTGGACCATCACAGACGCTTTGGGTAACTCTTACAGTGGAGGGTAAGTCCGTCCCCTTCTTAATCAATGTGGAGGCTACCTATTCCACATTACCTTCTTTTCAAGGCCTGTTTCCCTTGCCTCCATAACTGTTGTGGGTATTGATGGCCAGGCTGCTAAACCTCTTAAAACTCCCCACTCTGGTGCCAACTTGGACAACATTCTTTTATACACTCCTTTTTAGTTATCCCCACCTGCCCAGCTCCCTCATTAGGTCAAGACATTTTAAATTATCTGCTTCCCTGACTATTCCTGGGCTACAGCCACACTTCATTGCTGCCTTTTCCCCCAGTTCAAAGCCTCCTTCACATCCTCCCCTCGTATCCCCCCACCTTAACCCACAAGCATAGGATACCTCTCCTTGGTGACTGATCATGCACCCCTTACCATCTCATTAAAACCTAATCACCCTTACCCCACTAATGCCAATATCCCATCCCGCAGCACGCTTTAAAAGGATTAAAGCCTGTTATCACTCGCCTGCTACAGCATGGCCTTTTAAAACCTATAAACTCCCCTTAAAATTCCCCCGTTTTACCTGTCCTAAAACCAGACAAGCCTTACAGGTTAATTCAAGATCTCTGCGTCCATATCCTCTCCTATCCTCAATACCTCCCTCCACAACCCATTATTCTATTCTGGATCTCAAACATACTTTCTTTACTATTTCCCTACACCCCTCCTCCCAGCCTCTTTTTGCTTTCACTTGAACTGACCCTGACACCCATCGGGCTCAGCAAATTACCTAGGCTGTACTGCTGCAAGGCCTCACGGACAGCCCCCATTACTTCAGTCAAGCCCAAATTTCTTCCTCATCTGTTACCTATCTCCGCAAAATTCTTGTATAAAAACACACGTGCTCTCCCTGCTGATCGTGTCCGGCTAATCTCCAAAACCCCAATCCCTTCTATAACACAACTCCTTTCCTTCCTAGGCATAGTTAGTGCCGACAGAATTCTTACACAAGAGCCAGGACCGCGTCCTGCAGCCTTTCTGTCCAAACAACTTGAACTTACTGTTTTAGCCTAGCCCTCATGTCTGCGCGCAGTGGCTGCCACTGCTTTAATACTGTTAGAGGCCCTAAAAATCACAAACTATGCTCAACTCTCTACAGTTCTCATAACTTCCAAAATCTATTTTCTTTCCCCAACCATCGCTCAGGACAATGCTTATGCTGATAAGTTAGCTAAAAAAGCAGCTAAGCTTCCAACTTCTATCCCTCACGGCAGTTTTCCTCCTTCACATCGGCCACTCCCACCTACTCCCCCGCTGAAACTTCCACCTATCAATCTCTTCCCACACAAGGCAAATAGTTCTTAGACCAAGGACATTATCTCCTTCCAGCCTCACAGGCCCATTCTATTCTGTCATCATTTCATAACCTCTTCCATGTAGCTTACAAGTTGCTAGCCTGTCGCTTAGAAACTCTCATTTCCTTTCCATCATGGAAACCTATCCTAAAGGAGATCACTACTCAGTGTTCCATCTGCTATTCTACTGCCCCTCAGGGATTGTTCAGGCCCCCTCCCTTTCCTACACATCAAGCTCAAGGATTTGCCCCTGCCCAGGACTGGCAAATTGACTTTACTCACATGCCCCGAGTCAGAAAACTAAAATATCTCTTAGTCTAGGTAGACACTTTCACTGGATAGGTAGAGGCCTTTCCCACAGGGTCTGAGAAGGCCAGCGCAGTCATTTCAGACATAATTCCTCGGTTTGGCCTTCCTACCTCCTATACAGTCTGATAATGGACCAGCCTTTAATAGTCAAATCACCCAAGCAGTTTCTCAGGCTCTTAGTATTCAGTGAAACCTTTATATCCTTTACCATCCTCAATCTTCAGGAAAGGTAGAATGGACTAATGGTCTTTTTAAAAAACACCTCACCAAGCTCAGTCACCAACTTAAAAAGGACTAGACAATACTTTTACCACTTTCCTTTCTCAGAATTCAGGCCTGTCCTCGGAATGCTGCAGGTTCCAGCCCATTGGAGCTCCTGTGTGGACACTCCTTTTTATTACGTCCCAGTCTCATTCCAGACACCAGAACAACTTAAACTGCACCCCAAAAACTTAGAGCCTAAAAACTCACCAACCAAGCAAGTAATTATGCCAAACCCCCTTAGGCTCTCTCTAATTAGATGTCCTAGGTCCTCCCAATTCTTAGTCCTTTAATACCTGTTTTTTCTCTTTCTCTTATACAGACCTTTTTTTTTTTTTCTTTTTTTTTTGAGACGGAGTCTCCCTCTGTCACCCAGGCTGGAGTGCAGTGGCCGGATCTCAGCTCACTGCAAGCTCTGCCTCCCAGGTTTATGCCATTCTCCTGCCTCAGCCTCCTGAGTAGCTGGGACTACAGGTGCCCGCCACCGTGCCCGGCTAGTTTCTTTTTGTATTTTTTAGTACAGACGGGGTTTCACCATGTTAGCCAGGATGGTCTCGATCTCCCGACCTCGTGATCCGCCCGTCTCGGCCTCCCAAAGTGCCAGGATTACAGGCTTGAGCCACCGCGCCTGGCCTCTTTTACAGACCTTATGTCTTCCGTTTAGTTTTTCAATTCATACAAAACCTCATCCAGGCCATCACCAATCATTCTATACGACAAATGTTTCTTCTAATGACCCCACAATATCGCCCCTTACCACAAAATTTTCCTTCAGCTTGGTCTCTCCCACTCTAGGTTCCCACGCCGCCCCTAATCCCGCTTGAAGCAGCCCTGAGAAACATCACCCATTTTCTCTCCATACCACCCCCCAAAAATTTTCGCCACCCCAACACTTCACACTATTTTATTTTTCTTATTAATATAAGAAGGCAGGAATGTCAGGCCTCTGAGCCCAAGCCAAGCCATCGCATCCCCTGTGACTTGCACGTATACGCCCAGATGGCCTGAAGTAACTGAAGAATCACAAAAGAAGTGCAAATGCCCTGCCTCGCCTTAACCGATGACATTCCACCACAAAAGAAGTGAAAATGGCCGGTCCTTGCCTTAAGCGATGATATTATCTTGTGAAATTCCTTTTCCTGGCTCATCCTGGCTCAAAAAGCTCCCCCACTGAGAACCTTGTGACCCCCACTCCTGCCCACCAGAGGACAACACCCCTTTGACTAATTTTCCTTTACCTACCCAAATCCTGTAAAACGGCCCCACCCTTATCTCCCTTCGCTGACTCTTCAGGTGCAGCCGGCCCGCACCCAGGTGAAATAAACAGCCATGTTGCTCACACAAAGCCTGTTTGGTGGTCTCTTCACACGGACGCGCATGACACTTACCCTTATTTATTGTTTCATTAGAAGCTTTCTCTGATGTTTACAAAAGGGAGTATGCGGCCCATCCAATATTGAATTCCTTTATGGAGAAGCTCTACAGCCCAAGGGATCCAGCATTAGGATCATTGAAATTTTCTGTTCTGAATTACAGCGGGCTTTCCTTTAACATCATTGTTTTACTCAATACTTCCCCTCCCACGTCCTCCTTTTCCAGGCCAGCTCTGGCACACAGTGGGGAACTAACAAATATTCGTTGAATAAGCAGGAAAGTCATTTTAAAATGGTTTTAAAATTGTTGATTAATTTCCTACATCTGGAAAGTGGGAAATTTGTGTGCAAACCGTGAGATCATTTCACTTAAACCTTAGTGATGAGTTTCTTTAACCTCTCTCTTAAAATGAAATTCTATTCTGTGCGTGTTTGGTTGTGTGTGTGTTATGTATGTGTGTGTACATGTTTGCTGCATTTGTGTCTCATTGTTCATAATGATTCACCCTTTCCTTAATTTAACCCAACAGACCTAAACATGTGTTACTAATTGTTTTAATTATTACTCTTCTACCAATTCAGTCTGGAGTTAAAAGAGCATAAAGAGGCCAATTCAATTATGTCACTCTTCCCCCTGCCCATTCACACCCACACCTATTCATTTCTGTTCAACCATCTGCTAGGCTTTACTGATTTGGTCTTTTATATCCCATAAATGGCATCTTGCTGGGATGCCTCAGACCGGACAAGGCACCTCCCGGTACTTGTGCCTCAGGTGGCAGGGACAGAGGTCCCATGCCTTCTCTTACTCTGAGTTAAGCATAGCAGGACAGCATTACCTCTTTGGATCCTGATCACAATTCTCCAGATGCCCAGTCCCAAAATGATGCCAGTCAGTAGCCCACACACGACAGCCACCAGCACCCTAAGGTTCCAGGCACGGCAGGAAGCCATGGTGAAGCCAAACCACAAATCCACTCCTGGATGAGAAACAACTAGCTTCTTTTCTTCTTGAGCTAATAAGTGTAATCAGAAACTATTCTAAAACAGAAAAATAAGTCCTCCCCTCAGTGATCTGTCAGATGGATGTCTTTATATTTTAGGACTTTTGAGGCTAATGCAGTAGGATGCCGTTTGAATCTCCTAATAAAATGTGCATACTCTGCTTTCAATTTCCTCATCCTTCACTGAAAGAGAATGTGAAAGAAGTGATTAGAGTTATGGGCATAGGGAGATAACTCCAGGCAATAAAGAAGAAGGGGAGGGACTAGCCACAAGGGTCAAAGAGTGAATGTCCAGACAAGTCACAGAGTGAAGCAAGGGAACAAAACAGAAGAAACCAAAGAGGAAATCATGAAGGCAGTGGGTGCCAGTGGCCACCTACGGCTCGGCTTCCTGTGTTTTTGTCTTGGGAGGGTACAGCACAGATAGACTGGCAGGTGCTTCGGACCACACAAAACACTCTCAGGGAAATGAACTACTTTGTCAACAAGAGGATAAATGGCAATCACCACATGTGATTTTAGTGCTTTCATTTCTTTAAGGAGCCTACATTTTGACAGATGCGGTTGGTGAGTGGGCATACTGGCACAGGGTGGGTCTTGAAAAGCACTAAAGCCCAGCATGATAACCCATCTGCTACAGGCTGAATTGTGTCCCCTCCAAAATTCATATGTTGGAGTCCTAACCTTCAGTGCCTCAGAATGGGGCCTTATACGGAGATATGGTTATTACAGAGCCTATCAAGTTAAAATGAGTTTGTTAGGGTGGTCACTAATCAATATGGCTGGTGTTCTTGTAAGAAAAGGAAATCTGAACACAGACATGAATAGAGAAAGATGATCAGAAGAGACAGAGAGAGAAGACAGCCATCTACAAGCCAAAGAGTGAGTCCTCAGCAAGAAATGGCTCTGCTGACACTTTAGACTTCTAGCCACCAAAACTGTAAGACAATAAATTTCTGTTGTTTAAGCCATCCAGTTTGTGGTACTTTATTAGAGCAGCCCTGGGAAGCTAATACATCATCAGAGTAACTACAAACTTGTGTCTCTCTATAGATGCAGCTCTGACCCTCTCCTGCCCAGGCTCCCACGTTCTCCTTCCCTATCCTCCACCCTTACCTGAAAGAACAGATAAATGAACATTCACCTCCTCAATCACAGTTTTGTTCTGGTAGAGAGAACAGATGCTCTGGTCTTCTCTGGGCACTCCCTCGCTTCATCAAATCCATATTAAATCCCTTTAATGTGTTTGAATTGGTACAAGACATGAACAGGGTCCTCAAAAAACTCGTGTTTTCTCAGGGGTGAGATACCTAGATATAGCCACCTATAAGGCAAGTCATAACTGTTAAAATAAAAGATATCAAATTTAATTATTATGGAGCGTGGGTGCTCCTTGACTTAGAATAAGATTACATCCCAATAAATCCACCTTAAGTTAAAAATATCATGAGTCAAAATGCATTAAATATACACCTAACCTGCTGAACATCCTAGCTTAGACTAGCCTACCTTAAATGTGCCCAAAACACTTACAATAGCATAAAATTGGGCAAAATCATCTATCACAAAGTCTATTTTATAATAAAGTGTCAAATATCGCCTGTGATATATTGACTACTGTAGTGAAAGTGAAAAACAGAATGGTTGCACAGGTACCCCAAATACGGTTTCTACTGAATGCATATTGCTTTTGCACCATGGTGAAGTTGAAAAATCAGAAGTCAAACAAACTATCATAAATTGGAAACCTACATACTAGCCCCTTAATACCTACATACCAGTTCCTTCAGGAAGTATTAAGCAAGTCTTTACCAAAAAAGGCTTTACACTTAAACTAGACCTTTAGTTAACCCCCAAACACTATGGGGGTTTCCAGTTCTCTGTGACATTCACTTCATAAATGTTTCGCTATAAACATAAGGCCCTAACTTTACCCCTCCCAAGAATTTTAGAAAAACAAATTGAGGTAGCACAAAATGGAAGAAACTAGAAGTACTGCTGCAGAAGTACAAAGCAAATGAATGCAAACCCATTACCTCATTTACTGGGAATAGATTTTTGAAAATCTGTTTCTGATATGTCTGCATATACATGCACAGAAAATGTCTGGAAAGGTACATGAAAACATTCCTCTTGGGACTCTGAGGAATCTGAGGTAGGAGATAGTTTTTAAATTTTATCCCTTTTATGGTTTAAAGTTTTAGCCTTGTGTATTCTTTCTATTATTATAAATAAATATATGTAACTTTTTCAATAATAAAACAATGGTTTTCAGCAAATAATAAATCTGAGAAAAGGAATTAACACCTATCATTTGTGTAGCGTATACCAAGGATGGTGCTGTATACTTTACATATGTTTATCTCATTCACTCTGTGCAAAAGCCCCACGTAACATAATGTGTTTGCCCTTTGCATGAATGAGGAAATGAGACTGAAACTGGTATTATTCTACACCGGAGCTTTATGGTTAAGTAAATTTGCATGATGCCAGGTTACACAAAGTTAAACAGTTTTCTCCACTCCAGCATTTCTTAGAGCTTTCACAATGCTCATGTCCATTGTGAACTACTAGAGAAGACATGTATGCGAGTATGTTCTCAATGTTATTGGAACTCAGAATCCTCCTCTCAAGAAGGATCTCTCAGAGGCAGGGTTCCTCAGCATGTGTTTAGAAACACTGCGCTGTGAGATCATCTGCAGAATGGTCTTAGTCGAACAGTGTGACTGAAGGAATGCATCCTGGGTCTCAAGTTTGCCATCTGGTGATGGTATTTTTCTCTTGTAGGGTTCCGAATCTTTTGAAGGGATTATAGTCTAGTGACCAGAAAACTAACTTTGATAGTGATCACACATCCTCTCTTCCACAGTTGGTGGAAGTCCTGGAGTCCTGGAATGCTGTAATGACTGCTGCTTTTAAGGCTTCCATGTCCTTAACCACATGACAAAGTTTATAAGGTTTGCCATCTATCCAGCTAGAAACTCCAGAAATTCATGGAATTGATGAAACTCCTAGGCACAGAAATTAAGATGTTGGCATTTATGTAAGGGCATTAATTACTACTGATAATAGACAAATGTGTAAAGAGTCACCAGTATTTACACATACATACAACACGCACATATCAAGATGACAAAGAAGAAAAAGAAAAGAGTTAAACAGGAAATAATACATTTATTCTTTCATTCTACTCAATGCAGACATTGTGCTAGGCACTGGGGATAAAGTAGTGAACAAAAGACAAGATCCCTGTCTTTACCCAACTTACACTCAGGGAGAACTGGATTTGTATCGATGCTGCCACTAATTTGCTATGTGACTCTGGGCAAACCATGGGGCTTCCATTTCTTTATATTTTAAACAATCCAGTTGAGGCCTTCCCTTCCTGAACATTTCAGTTCTAAAGTCATTAGCTGAGGAAGAGCAAGGCAGGTATCTGTGGTAGGGGGTAGAGAGGGGCAATGGCCCAGAGTAGGTGTTGGAGCCCCAGTGCGGTAAAGAAAGCATTCATAGGCCAGGTGCGGGCGCTCACACCTGTAATCCCAGCACTTTGGGAGGCCAAGGTGGGTGGATCACCTGAGGTCAGGAGTTCAAGACCACCCTGACCAACATGGTGAAACCCCATCTCTACTAAAAATACAAAAATTAGCTGGCCGTGGTGGTGCATGCCTGTAATCCCAGCTACTCAGGAGGCTGAGGCAGGAGAATCACTTAAACCCGGGAAGCGGAGGTTGCAGTGAGCCGAGATCATACCATTACACTTCAGCCTGGCAACAGAGCAAGACTCCGTCAAGAAAGAAAAGAAAAGAAAAGGAAAGAAGGGGAGGGGAGGAGAGGGGAGGGGAGGGGAGGAGAGGGGAGGGGAGGGGAGGAGAGGGGAGGGGAGGGGAGGAGAGGGGAGGGGAGGGGAGGAGAGGGGAGGGGAGGGGAGGAGAGGGGAGGGGAGGGGAGGGGAGGGGAAGGGAGGGGAGGGGAGGGGAAGGGAGGGAAGGGAAGGGAAGGGAAGAATTGATAAGAGGGAGACCTAGCATGAGATGCCAGAGCCCAGGCAGGATAAAGAAGGTATCAATAGGATGGGGGTGGGGGGAGGGGCGGGTGACCTGTCATGGAAAGACAGAGCTCAACCAGGCAGGGCAGGAGAGCGACCCAATGAGAGATATCCAGGGTGGAAAATCAAAGCCAGAGCAGGGAGAGGAGGGTGGCCTTCAGGGACCACGAGCGGTCAGGAGGGCATCTAGACAGGCCAGCAATGCAATGTAGGAAGCCCAAGCCCAAGCTCAGTGAGGAGGGTGTCCACATGGAGTGACCACCTGGAACAGGGAGTCAGAGCCCAAACACAGAGCGAAGGGGGCCCCCGCATGGATGGGCAGTGGTGGTGGAGCTCGGAGATTGGCTGCAAAGAGGATGACGGATCAAACAGGCAAGCACAGGAGGATGCCAGGAGCCAAGTTTCTCCTTCAGAGCTCTGGCTCTGACTTCTCATGCTGCGTTGCCCACCTGTATAGATGAGAAGGGGAAGGACGTTACAAACATGGAAGGGGAGAAAATGTAAGTTCCATGAGAATTTCAAAACAGGTCATCAGAAATAAAGAAAAGCTACATGCTGTTAATTCTGAAGGAAGCAATACCTCCAGGAAAGATGGCTGTCAGACAGACGCATAAATGAAGTCAGGAACTTCTCATGCAAAGGAGGAAAACTGTTATGACAAATACAACAAAGTCAAGTATTTCAAAGGAAGGGATGTGATATTATTTCTTATTTCCAATACTTGAAGTAAATAAATTTTATTGTGCCTTTAGCATAAAAACCTATAGTGTTGCATTGGAACTGAATGTATCACATGAATCATAGTATATATATATATATACACACACACACAAAGAGAAAGAGAATACTGTATATATTTTAAATATATCTAATAATATATACTTATATATAAACAATATATAAATAAATATAGACATAAAAGTGTGTTTATATACATACACATGTTTATTTGTACATGTTTTTTATATATATCACATATTTACATACACATGTTCTCTAGCTCTGGCCACTCATAGGGCTGGAAGCAGTGACACCCCATTAGCAATGAGCACTCCCAAAGCCCAGAACTTGATTTATACATACAATTTTCCACTAAGAGGAACATGGCTCCTTGGAAAATGGCTAATTCCCGGACTGCAGCAGAGAAAGTCTTAGGTGAGCCAGGAATATCTTGTGCAGAAAGCAAGATACAGTGAGTGTATAGCAAATGGACACAGAATCCAGCTTGAAAAGATTCCCCATTATCAAATGGTGGACAATTTCAGCATCAAAATAAATAATGCTTATAAATAAACATTATTATAAATAATAGGTGTTTATAATAAATAACATTTTTATTACATTATACATAAGTCCTAAAAATAATAAATAACACGTATAATAGATTATAATCCATTAAACAAAATAAAAAAACTAACGAATCTGAAATCCCAGGGTGGCACCCAGCAATCTGCATTTTAACAAGTCCTCCAAGTGAGTTGATGTCTGCTGAAGTTTGGTAATCACACTACTCTGGGGTAATTCTCCCAAAAGAAGTAAATCAAATTTACAGCAAAGTAGCAAATGGCAAGAGATTAAATGGCATTTTCTTGGCATTTTCTAATTTGTTTGTTAGTTTATGGGAATACGCACAGCCTTAAAGAGAGCCAGATTTTCAGAAAGCCCTGCTAAAATTCATCAAGAGCCTGTGTTTCTGTTGTCTGTGCAACCACTCTTTTTTGTTTCATTTTATTCACTTATTCTTTTTAGCAGGTTTTTAATGAGCTTGTACCTGGAAGTGTCAAGAGGCTCAGAAATCCCCTTTATGTCCCTGCAACCTGAACTGTGACCCCACTGGAAAGTTAAGAACATAGAAACCTGCTTATCATACCTCTTGCAGCACTGATGAAGGCTAATCTCAACTTCCCCATCTCAGAACAGAGCCTCTGAGTGTCTCCACTGGGGAAACCACCAGTGCCTTTTGCTGCCCCTTCACTGGTGAAAGCTCTGAGCTACTGAAAACAGAGAAACCTTAAACTCATCCTTCAGTACATCTATACAACACAGCACCCTCCGTTTCCACCTAGTAGTTAAGGGAGGGCAGGCAGAAAGGGATCCAAAAAGCTTTTCCAGGCCAAAAGGAAGTCACCTGGTCAGGTACCTCTCTTTGCATCTTCTCACTTTTTTCTATAGCCCTTTGTTCTTAGGAACTTTCTACGCTCTCCAGAGCCAGGTGTTCCAGATAGGATCTTCAGGGCTGATTGCTTCGTGGAGGCATCATTTTGTGCAAAGTCATTCACTTAACACTAGTGGAAGTTTATTGTCCATGAAACTAAAATATGTGCCCATGGGAGATGCTGAACTCTGATTCATGTAACCCTGAATGAAGCTCTCTGCGCTCCAGAAGGTGGAAGAAAAGGAACTCCCGAAAGTCTTTTTTAGTTTTAAATTTACTTCTTCATTTTGCTCTAGAGAACCTCAGTCCCTCTGTTTATCTCTGCGGATTTGTTTCCTTTATCTTTCTTTTTCCCTTTCTCATCTTTTGTTTCTTCCATTTGCCATCTCCAAAGTCTGAGCTGGTTGGCAGAGGTGTATAGTAAAGATTAAAAGAGCAGAGAAACAGCCATGGTTAGGTTGAGAGGCACAGTGTAGGGTTAGGTTGAGAGGCACAGTGCAGGAAATAGTTTGATTTTCTTCTTTTCTTTCCAGAAAGCCCAATTCAAGTGAAAGGCAAACCCCAAATTTGTAGTAACTAAGCAAGAGAATCAGTTGAGAAATAGTCCCGTATAAACACGAGTCCTTCTAAAAATAGTAGTAGGAAGTCATAAGCTGATCGGAGGCAATATGGGTTGAAATTTGCAATGTCCTGTGTGAAATAACACTATCCTTTCTATGTTGACAAGATAATATTCTGGATCCTAATTCTTTCCATTTAGTAAAGTATAATTATTTAATGAAATCATCAGTGTAAGTTATTTATTACTACATAACAGGTCACCTCAAAACTTAAGGATTTAAGATACAACCACCATTCATTTGCTCATGACCATGCAATTTGGACAGGACTCTGCAGAGATGGCTTTGTTCCTCATTTTTATTTAGCTGAGTATTCTGGAAGCTCAGCTGGGGCAGGAGAATCCAAGCTGACCATTCTCACATGTCTGGGTCTTAGCTAGTTGATTAGAAAGTCTAAGTTGGCTGGACCTGTCTTTACCTCATAGTCTTTTCTCCTCTGGGGCCCCTTTCTTCCTGAAGCCTCCGCAACAGAATAACCTTGCTTCTTCACACAATAGTTGAGTTCTAAGACAGCAACAGCGGAAAATAAGACCTCAGTCTACAACCAGAACTTGTTCAGTGTCACTTCTACCATATTCTATTGATCAGAGAAATCACCCATGATTATTGCAGCACTATTCACGATAGCCAAGATACGGAATCAACCTAAGTGTCCATCAACAGATGAATGGATGAAGAAAATGTGGTGGATATACACAATGGAATACTATTGGGCCATAAAAAAGAATGAAATCAATTAACAGCTGTAGCTGGGGCAGCTGAGGAAGTCAGGCTCCCCATGCACTTCCCCAAGAAAGGAACATAATCCAGTAGCTAAGAAGCAACTGCAGACCTCGCCTCCACTGCATCTTACAGGCCATAGTGTGGAAGTAAAAGAGTGGGAGTGTCTGATCATCATGGCGAACAGGAGACAGGACTAGCTTACAGCTCTGACTTGCACAGACAGAGCAGTGTGCAGAGGCTTGCATTGTGAATTTTAGCTCAAGAATGACTGCAAGAACAAACCAGGAATCCCAAAGAGGACCCACACACCCTTTGAAGGAAGCAGACTGCTCCTGCAGGACCCAGGAGACACCCCAAATACTGTGAGTGCCCCAGCTGCGGAAGTGGGAAAAGAAGATTCTCCGCTCCCGAACACACCTCCACTGGGGAAACTAAAGGTCCAGTTTGCAGGAGAAGTTTCTGACCCTACCTGAAGCTGAGTCCATTTAGAGAGCCGAGCAAAATACAGGGGTAGAGGAAGCAGCGGGAAAGGCCCTGGGAGCTTCCTGGGTCCCCGAGTCGGCCATTCCTGCCTGGCACCACAGGGATCCTTCAAGAGGGCGGCCAGAGGTGTGGGGGGAAATGCCACAAACACAACAAAATCTCTAGCTAAACTTTGTATTTGAACCAGGCAAGAAGCCTCCTGTCCAGAACTCGGGGGAGGACAGGAATCTTGCATGCAGACTCCACAGGCATGGGAGGAACCAAAGTCCTTTTCTTTCCAAGCTGGGAGGCAGGTAGCCTGGGGCAAGTTCTCAAGCCCTACTTGCCCACTGCCTGGACACAGACTTGAGACCGTTTGCAGGGGGGCATGGTGGAAGACAGACTGGCCCTTCAGATTGCGTGGGAGCTGGGTGAGGCCTGTGACTGCCAGCTTTCCCCACTTGCCTGACAACCTGCATGACTCAACAGAGGTAGTGATAATCCTCGTAGGTACGCAACCCCAGTGACCTGGGAACCTCACCCTCATTCCCCACAGCAGCTGAAGCAAGATCTGCCCAAGGAGAGTCTGAGCTCAGACATGCCTGGCCCTGCCCCAACCTGATGGGCCTTCCCTACACACCCTGGTAGCTGAAGACAAAGGGCATATACTCTGGAGAGTCCTAAGGCCCCACCCACCACCGGTTCCTCTCCATACTACCATAGCTGATGCTCTCTGGAAAGCACCACGTCCCGGCAGGAGGCCAACCACCACAAAATAGAGCATTAAACCACCAAAGCCAAGAACCCTCACAGAGTCCATATCATTCCCCTGCCACTTCCATCAGAACAGGGGCTGGTATCCATGGCTGAGAGACTCATAGATGGTTCACATCACAGGACTCTGTGCAGACAACCCCCAGTACCAGCCTGCAGCTGGGTAGACTTGCTGGGTGGCCAGACTCAGAGGAGAGATAACAATCACTACAGCTCTGCTCACAGGAAGCCACATCTGTAGGAAAAGGGGAAGAGCACTACATCAAGGGAATACCCCACGGGACAAAAGAATCTGAACAACAGCCTTCAGCCTTAGACCTTCCCTCTGTCAGAGCCTACCCAAATGAGAAGGAACCAGAAAACCAACTCTGGTAATATGACAAAACAAGGCTCTTTAACGCCCCCCAAAAATCACACTAGCTCACCAGCAGTGGGTCCAAACCAAGAAGAAATCCCTGATTTACCTGAAAAAGAATTCAGGAGGTTAGTTATTAAGCTAATTAGGGAGGCACCAGAGAAAGGAAAAGCCCAATGCGAGGAAATCCAAAAACAAGGTACAAGAAGTGAAGGGAGAAATATTCAAGGAAATAGATAGCATAAAGACAAACCTCAGGAAACATTGGTCACACTTATAGAAATGCAAAATGCTCTGGAAAGTCTCAGCAATGCAACTGAACAAGTAGAAGAAAGAAAGTCGGTTCTTCAAATTACCCAGTCTAGCAAAGACAAAGAAAAAAGAATAAGAAAATATGAAAAAAGCCTCCAAGAAGTCTGGGATTATGTTAAATAACCAAACCTAAGAAAAATCAGTGTTCCTGAGGAAGAAGAGAAATCTAAAAGTTTGGATAATATATTTGGGGGAATAATCAAGGAAAGCTTCCCTGGCCTTGCTGGAGAACTAGACATCCAAATACAAGAAGTACAAAGAACACATGGGAAATTCATTGCAAAAAGATCATCTTCTAGGCACATTGTCATCAGGTTATCTAAAGTTAAGACGAAGGAAAGAATCTTAACAGCTGTGGGACAGAAACACCAGGTAACCTGTAAAGGAAAACCTAGCAGATTAACAGCAGATTTCTCAGCAGAAACCCTACAGTCTAGAAGGGATTGGGGCCCTATCTTCACCCTCCTCAAACAAAACAATTATCAGCCAAGAATTTTGTATCCAGCAAAACTAGGCATCATATATGAAGAAAAAACAGCCTTTTTCAGAAAAACAAATGCTGAGAGAATTTGCCACTACCAAACCACCACTACAAGAACTACTAAAAGGAGCTCTAAATCTTGAAACAAATCCTGGAAGCACATCAAAACAGAACCTCTTTAAAGCATAAATCACACAGGACCTATAAAACAAAAACACAATTTAAAAAGCGAAAACAAAAAGCCAAGTTACACAGGCAACAATGGCATGATTAATGCAATGGTACTTCACATCTCAATATTAACACTGAAGGCAAATGACCTAAATGCTCCACTTAAAAGATACAGAACTGCAGAATGGATAAGAACTCACCAACCAACTATCTGCTGCCTTCAGAAAACTCACCTAACCCATAAGGAATCACATAAACTTAAAGTAAAGGGGTGGAAAAGGGCATTTCATGCAAATGGACACCAAAAGTGAGCAGGGGTAGCTATTCTTATATCAGACAAAATAAACTTTAAAGCACAGCAGTTAAAAGAGACACAGAGGGACATTATATAATGGTGAAAGGCCTTGTCCAAAAGGAAAATATCACAATCCTAAACATATTTTCACCTAACACTAGAGCTCCCAAATTCATAAAACAACTACTAATAGACCTAAGAAATGAGATGGACAGCAACACAATAATAGTGGGGGACTTCAATACTCCACCGACAGCACCAGACAGTTCATCAAGACGAAAAGTCAACAAAGAAACAATGGATTTAAACTATACCTTGGAACAAATGGACTTCACAGATATGCACAGAACATTTAATCCAACAGCTGCAGAATACACATTCTATTCAACAGTGCATGGAACTTTCTCCATATGATAGACCATATGATAGGCCACAAAATGAGCCTCAATAAATTTAAGATAATTGAAATTATATCAAGCACTCTGTCAGATCCTAGTGCCGTAAAACTGGAAATCAACTCCAAAAGGAATCTTCAAAACCCTGAAAATACATGGAAATTAAATAACCTGCTTCTGATGATCACTGGGACAAAAACAAAATCGAGATGAAAATTAAAAATGTTTCCGGCCGGGCGCGGTGGCTCAAGCCTGTAATCCCAGCACGTTGGGAGGCCGAGATGGGCGGATCACGAGGTCAGGAGATCGAGACCATCCTGGCTAACATGGTGAAACCCCGTCTCTACTAAAAATTACAAAAAACTAGCCGGGCGAGGTGGCGGGCGCCTGTAGTCCCAGCTACTCCGGAGGCTGAGGCAGGAGAATGGCGTGAACCCGGGAGGCGGAGCTTGCAGTGAGCTGAGATCCGGCCACTGCACTCCAGCCTGGGTGACAGCGCGAGACTCCGACTAAAAAAAAAAAAAAAAAAATGTTTCCAACTGAATGATAATAATGACACAACCTATTAAAACCTCTGGGATATAGCAAAGACGGTGCTAAGAGGAAAGTTCATAGCCCTAAACACCTACATCAAAAAGACTGAAAGAGCACAAACTGACATTCTAAGGTTACACCTCTAGGAAGCAGAGAAACAAGAACAAACAAAACCCAAACCCAGCAGAAGAAAGGAAATAACCAAGACCAGAGCAGAACTAAATGAAATTGAAATTTAAAAAAAAAAAAAAAAAAAACACGCAAAAGATAAATGAAAGAAAAAACTGGTTCTTTGAAAAGATAAATAAAATTGATAGACCATTAGCAACATTAACCAAGAAAGGAAGAGAGAAAATCCAAATAACCTCATTAAGAAATGAAATGGAAGATATTACAACTGACACCACTGAAATACAAAAGATCATTCAAGACTATAATGAATACCTTTACACACATAAACTAGAAAACCTAAAAGAGATGGATAAATTCCTGGAAAAATACAACCCTCCTAGCTTGAATTTGGAAGAATTAGATACCCTGAAAGACCAATAACAAGTGGTGAGATTGAAATGGTAATTTTAAAATCACCAGCAAAAAAAGTCCTGGACCAGATGGATTCACAGCAGAATTCTACCAGACATTCAAAGAAGAAGTGGTACCAATACTTTTGACACTATTCTACAAAATAGAGAAAGAGGGACTCTTCCCTAATTCATTCTATGAAGCCAGTATCACCCTAGTACCAAAACCAGGAAAGGACATAATAAAAAAATAAAACTACAGACCAATATCCCTGATTAACATAGATGCTAAAATCCTTAACAAAATACTAGCTAACCAAATCCAACAGCATATTAAAAAGATAATCCACCATGATCAGCTGGATTTTATACCAGGGATGCAGGGGTTGTTTAACATACACAAGTAATTAAATGTGATACACTACATAAATAGAATCAAAAACAAAAATCACATGATCATCTCGATAGATGCAGAAAAAGTATTTGACAAAGCTGGCATTCCTTTATGATTAAAACTCTCAGCAAAATCGGCATACAAAAAACATACCTCAATATAATAAAAGCCATCTATGACAAACCCACAGCCAACATAATACTGAATGGGAAAAAGTTGAAAGCATTCCCTCTGAAAACTAAAATGACACAAGGATGCCCACTCACACCACTCTTCTTCAACATAGTACTGGAAGTCCTAGCCAGAGCAATCAGACAAGAGAAAGAAAGAAAGGGCATCCAAATCAGCAAAGAGGAAGTCAAACTGTCCCTGTTTGCTAACGATATTATCGTTTACCTTGAAAACCCTAAAGACTCCTCTAGGAAGCTCCTAGACTTGATAGAATGATTCAGCAATGTTTCCAAATACAATATTAACGTACACAAATCAGTAGCTCTTCTATACATGTGCAGCAACCGAGCAGAGAATCAAATAAAAAACTCAACCCCTTTTACGATAGCTGCAAAAAAATAAAATGAAATACTTAGGAATATACCTAACCAAGGAGGCAAAAGACATCTGCAAAGAAAACTACAAAACACTGCTGAAAGAAATCATAGATGATACAAACAAATGGAAACACATCCCATGCTTATGGATGGGTAGAATCAATATTGTGAAAATGACCATACTGCCAAAAGCAATCTACAAATTCAACACAATCCTCATCAAAATACCACCATCATGTTTCACAGAATTAGAAAAAGCAATTCTAAACTTCACATGGAACCAAAAAATAGCCCGTATAGCCACAGCAAGACTAAACAAATAGAACAAATCTGGAGGCATCACACTACCTGATTTCAAACTATACTATAAGGCCATAGTCACCAAAACAGTATGGTACTGGTATAAAAATAGGCACATGGACCAATGAAACAGAATAGAGAACCCAGAAATAAACCCAAATACTTACAGCCAATTGATCTTTGACAAAGCAAACAAAAACATAAACTGGGAAAAGGACACCCTTTTTAACAAATGGTGCTGTGATAATTGGCTAGCCACATGTAGGAGAATGAAACTGGAGCACTTCTACACTGCTGGTAGGAATGTAAACTATTATAATCGCTATGGAAAACAGTATGGAGATTCCTTAAAGAACTAAAAGTAGAACTACCATTTGATCCAGCAATCCCACTACTGGGTATCTACCCAGAAGAAAAGAAGTCATTGTATGAAAAAGTTACTTGCACACACATTTATGGCAGCACGATTTGCAGCACATGCATGTTTATAGCAGCACAATTCACAATTGCAACATCGTGGAACCAAACCAAATGCCCATCAATCAACAAGTGGATAAAGAAACTGTGATGTAGATATATACGATGGACTACTACTCAGCCATAAAAAAGAATAAATTAATGGCATTTGTAGCAATCTGGAAGAGATTGGAGATTATTATTCTAAAGGAAATAACTCAGGAATGAAAAACCAAACATCGTTTGTTCTCACTGATATGTGGGAGCTAAGCTATGAGGACACAGAGGCATAAGAATGATACAATGGACTTTGGGGACTTGGAAGGGTGGAAGCGGGGGTGAGGGATAAAAGACTACAAATAGGGTGCAGTGTCCACTGCTCAGGTGATGGGTGCACCAAAATCTCCCAAATCACCACTAAAGAACCAATCAGGTAACCAAATACCACCTGCACCCCCAATAACCTATGGAAAAATTATTTAAAAAAGAAGTGAAAGAATCATTCTACCAAAATTAATATTTCTAGAAACATCAAAAGCCACAATAAAGCAATTCCCCTTTATGTTGTAGAACATCAGTTGAATAGCATTGCTTTATAAAGCCATATGACCATAATAAAAAAACTAATAGAAAATGAATGATATATATCACAATTGAAATCAATAAATCAATAAAAGAAAATAACAGTGACTCTTAATAAGCCATTCAGCATCCTTAAGATAAAAATAAAGAAATAAAATCCTGTCATTTGCAACAACATGGATGAGACAGGCAGACATTATGTTAAGTAAAATAAGTCAGGCACAGAAAGAAATGTCACATGTTCTCACTCATGTGCAAGCTAAAAAAAATGATCTCACGGACATACAGAGTAGAATGGTGGTTACCAGAGGATGGGAAGGGTAGTAGGGAGGGGGAGATAAAGAGGAGTTAGTTAATGAGTACAAAAATATGGTTAGATAGAATGAATAAAATCTAATGCTCAGTAGCACCATAGGGCAACTATAGTTAGCAATAAATTATCGTGTATTTTAAAATAACTGGAAGAATCGTTTTAGAATGTTTCCAACACAAACAAATGATAAATGTTTGAGATAATGGATATTTCAACTATCTAAATTTGATCATTGCACATTATATGCTTGTGTCAAAATATCATATGTACTCCATCATACAACCATTATGTATCCATAAAAAATTTTAAAAACCAATCATCACAAGACCAGTCCAGATTCATGCTACAAAAAGCATGAATTTAAGGTGGCAGGATTCACTGGAGGCTGTGATGATTAATTTTGTCTGTCAACTTGGCTAAGCCATAGTATTCAGCTATTTGGTCAAAAATTATTCAGATTTTTTGTGAAGGTATTTTTTATTTAATTTTGTTAACATTGTCTCTTACATTTTATCTAATTTACAAATAGCCTGGCAACGGAAGTTCTGATAAACTGAATTAAAATCCCAGTGCTGAGCTAAAGCTGCACCTTATTTATAAAACTCCTTATTTTCCCCTGATTATTAGTTTATCTCATCTCAATTGTTCAAGATTTTCCATTTTTGGATGTTATTAATTTGCCTGAGTGTTTTGGAAGAGACTACCAAATAACCTAGTATCTATTCTTTCCTTCTTTAAAAAAAAAAAGAACTTCTTTAATTTCAGGGGAGCTAATGGCCTGCAAGCAAGTCACGATATTTACCAACCTCCATTGAAGCAAAGTGTGGTTATATGACTAAGTTTAGGCTATTGGAAAATAGGCAGAAACAATGATTGCACCTTCCAGATTTCCAGATCACGTTAGAAATTACACATCACATTAGAAATTCCAACCACTCTATTTTCCTCTTCTATAGTCTTGAATGCCACCATGGACATCTCAAAAAATGGTAGAACCATCAAACAAAAGGAGCCTCGTTCTTGAATGTCCTCATAGATCAGAGATGAAGATGAAGGTATTTTATAGATGAAAATAAACACTTAACATTTAAGTCAGTAGACTTTTTGGATTTTGATTTTTTTTCTTTTTTTTTTTTTTTGACAGAGTCACACTGTATTGCCCAGGCTGGAGTGCAGTGGCATGATCTCAGCTCACTGCAAGCTCTGCTCCCCAGCTCAAGCAATTCTAATGCCTCAGTCATCTGAGTAGCTGGGACTACAGGCATGCACCACCATGCCCAGCAACTTTTGTATTTTTTAGTAAAGAAAGGGTTTCGCCATGTTGGCTAGGCTGGCTTCGAACTCCTGGCCTCATGTGATCCAACCACCTCAGCCTCTCAAAGTGCTGGGATTACAGGTGTGAGCTACCCGTGCCCAGCCTTAAGCCAGTAGACTTTGAGTAAAGTGAATTCCCCTCCGTAATGTGGGTGGGCCTCATCTGTATTGGGCCATTTTTGTGTTGCTATAAAGGAATATCTGAGGCTGGGTAACTGATAAAAGAGGTTTAATTGGCTCATGGTTCTGTAGGCTGTACAAGAAGCATGGTGCCAACATCAGCTCAGCTTCTGGTGAGGGCTCAGGAAGCTCACGATCATGACAGAAGACAACGGGGAGCCAGCATGGCACATGGTGATAGCAGGAGCTAGAGAGACAGCAGGAGAGGTGATACCCTCTGAAACAAGATCTCACGCACTCAGAGAACTCACTATCACCAAGGGGATGGTGCTAAGCCATTCATGAGGGATCTGCTGCATGATCCGATACCTCCCTGTAGGCCCACTTCCAACTCTGGGTATCACATTTCAACATGAGATGTGCAGGGGTCACACATCTAAACCATATCATTATACAATCAGTTAAACGCCTTTTTTTTTTCTTTTTTTTCCCAGACAGGTTATCCCTCAGTCACCCAGGCTGGAGTGCAGTGACACAATCATATCTCGTTACAGCTTCAATCGCCCAGGCTCAAGCAACCGTCTTGCCTTATAGCTGAGACTACAGGCACTGGCTAATTTTATTTGGTTATTTATTTATTTATTTATTTTTATTTAGATACAGGCTGTCTATATTGCCGGTCTGGTCTCGAATTCCTGAGCTCAAGCAATCCTTCCTTTTTACCTCCCAAAGTGCTGGGATTACAGGCATGAGCCACCATGCCCAGCCCAGTTGAAGGCCTAAATAAAAAAGACTAACCTTTCATAAAGAAGAAGAAATTCCTTTGGAATTGAAATGTAACGTTAACTCTTCCCAGCCTGCTGTCTCAAATACATGCCTTATTTTGAATTCTAAAACACAAAGCTTAAAACTAATGTTAAAGTAATAAGCTTGTATTAGTTTGCTAAGGCTGCTGTAAGAAAGTAGCACAGGTCTGGGACTTGTCAGCCTCCACAACCACTTACGCCAATTCCTTAAAATCCTCCCCCCAACCCTACATTTGTATGTTGGTTCTGTTTCTCTGGAGAACTAATACAGGGGCCATTTTGCAATAAGCACCATGCATTTTACAGGATATGAAGGCCCATAATCCCCAGAAAGCTTAATAATAATGTATGATATTCAAGGATACTCAAGGAGTTTGTGATCTAGTTAGCAAGCGTATAAAACATTAGAAGACTCCAAAGACAACAATGCAGAAGTCACTAGTTGATAAATGATTTACAAGTGTAAACACTGCCTCCCAGAGGAATGTTGGAATGACAAAAATACTGGTTAAGGGAACTTGCCAGCCTGGTGAGCCCATAAAATAGTATAAATGTATAACTAAGCCAAGTTGTCAGTAAGCTTCTCAAGAAAGATAATGCATTTTATGGCTGGCAATAAAACTTGGGGTAGATAATATCTTCATCCCTGGCATTCGCCGTATTGACCTCAGTGTACCATTTTCCATGCTTTATTCTGAAGTCTAAAAACATTAAGCTTAAAACTAATGTAAAGTCATGGGGTTGTATGAGTTTGCTAAGGCTGCTATAAGAAAATATCACAAATGGAGTAGCTTAAACAACAGAAATTTGTCTCACAGTTCTGGAGGCTAGAAATTCCAGATCAAGGTATTGTCAGGGCCATGCTCCCTTTGAAGGTGTTAGAGAGGAATCTGTTCCATGCCTCCCTCTTAGTTAGCTTCTGGTAGTTTGCTGCCAAACTTTGGCATTCGTTGACTTGTAGACACATCACTCCAATCTCCACCTTTATGTTCATATGGTGTTTTCCGTGTGTGTGTGTGTGTGTGTGTCCAAATTTCTATTTTTTATAAAGACATAAGACATATTAAAGTGGAACCTACCCTACTTCAGTATGGCCTCATCTTAACTAATTTCATCTGGAACGATCATATTTCCATAGAAGATCACCTTCTAAGGTACTGGGGATTAGGACTTCAACATATGAATTTTGTGGGGGACAGACACAATTTCACCCATAACAATGGATTAAAGTACTAATAAATTAAAACCTAAGATTTTTTAAAATAACTCAAATTCTACCTCTAACTATTTTTGGGGTCTGACTTGTTTGGGTTAAGGACGCTTCTTCGAGGATGTGAACTTGGTGTTTGCTTATGAGTTGTGTTTCTACACTCTGCCACTAGAGGGCAGCATCATCGCTCTTGTCTTTTCCACTGTTCAGCCTGTTCTGCAATATCTTCAGTCCTCAATCATCCTGCATACTACATACACAATAGATACGGAATGTATTTCAGACACATATCTCGAGGAGTGGGAAGTGGGGAAGGCATCTTATCCTGGGGAGACTCGTGTGCCCTGGCCATCACTGTCCTGGTGGTGATCCTCCCTTTCCTGAATCTCTGACCAGAATCAAACACCAGAGATATTTGAACAGAAACTGGCATCTCTTCTCTGAATGGGACACAGGAAGAGGGGTGGGGGTATGAAGACAGATGGTCCTTAGAATAAGGCAGGTCCATCTGAGAAGGAACTGAGCCATTCTCTATGCAATAGTCTAACCGCTAAAGTGGAAAGAGCCCTCACTTCTGGTGCCTGGAGACTTACCTCTGATGATGGGCTTGGCCACTAACTGCATACTCTTGGACAAGTCACTAGCTCTCCAGTCTCAGGGTCTTCATTTACAGACAACATCTTAGGACATATTGATAATATCTTCCTTAGACTTTCTCTCTTCTTTCTGCATCTAGAGCTCCCTATTCAATACTACATGTTAAGAAAGATTCCTTAGGTGCTATAATAGAGACCAAAGAAATATGGTTATCTTTAGGGAATTATAATTGCAGTGAGAAGAATTTATGGATAGGGATAATTAGAGGACTAAACAGCATCTGATCCAATAATTCCCCAGGCTCTCTGCTACAGGAATTTATAGACAGAAGAGAGCAGTATGAAGTAGTAGGAGGGAAAGGTTTGGAATTTGGCCATAAAGAATCTTCAGAATTAAGCTGATAGGTTGAAGGAAGAGAGGGCGTTTAATTCAACATAGATATGGGAATTGAAATAAAATTTTTGGGAGAACAGAAAACAAGTCAGCCTGATTGGTAAAAGCCGTACGTTGAGAACATAAGATGAGCACATAACTATACATTGAATCACATGCAATTGACATTATTTGATTTGTTTTGATACCCAAATAGTCTAAGCTTTGAGAATAATGTTAATTAATTTAGACTTGGTATCAGAGGCAAGCTGCGTCAATTTCTGAGCAAATGAAAAAGGGTTATTCCATTCTAAATTGCTAAGCCCCTTGATTACGTGGGTGAGCTTATTCCTGTATGTTTTAGAGGCGGTATGTGTTTGGGCTTCAGGCACAGATCAACAAATCAGGTGTTATTTGGGCTACACTTTCAGCTTTTTACTTGAAATCTTTAATCCTCCCTTTAGAAGATGTGAAAATAGGCAGAACAGCCCAAGATCATGAGAGGACTCAGATAAGGAGCACTTTTTCACCTCCATTTGAACATTTCCTTAACCATCATAATTCTTCTGACAACTCATACAAGCAGTCAAGAAACATGTATCATCCCAGCTTTAAGGAATTAAAGGTTAAAGGCACTAAGAAATGCTGATGTCCAATCTCATAGCTGTTGGTTAAATTACTTTTGAAAGAGAACTAATGGAGACGCAGAGCAGAATGATGGTTACCAGAGGCTGGGAAGGGTAGTAAGGTTGCAGGGTAGGATAAAGTGAGGATGGTTAATGAGTACAAAATACAAGTAGATAGAAGGAGTAAGATCTAGTGTTTGGTAGCACAATAGGGCAACTATAGTTAACAATAATTTATAGTATATTTTAAGATATCTAAAAGAGTGGAATTGGAATATTCCCAAAACAAAGAAATGATAAAAGTTTGAGGTAATGGATACCCCGGTTACCCAGATTTGATCATTATATACTATGACAGTATCAAAACATCACATGCACCCCATGAGTATGTGCAACTATTCTGCACTCGTAATAATTAAAAATTTTAAAAGTTTTAAAATTCTTAGCATAGGATTAAATTAGTATTATGATAATAATACTTAAACATGTAAACATAATAGTTATGAAATTCTTATAGATTTCTAGAGCCATAAAAATAAAATAATGTATTATTTTACACATTTTATAAATCAAACAGAAATAAAAGTAAAAAATATAAAACTTCTAGAATAAATAATTAAAATAAAAGAGGGCAACCTAGAATTCGTTAGGTTATTGTCCTTAATAGCTATAAAAATTAAGTAGTCCTATGAGATAGCATATTTGGAAAAAGTGCAGGATTGCATCACATTCAGAAGGCTTTAGACGTAGAATAAAATCTGTTTAAATTTCCTAAAAGCTAAAGAATTGCAAAATATCTCATCAAGTGACATGACATCCTGGGTGGGAGTTGCAGATTTTCCGGAGTAGGCAGCAAAGACAGGTAATTATAACTCCAACTCAGGAAGGTGCACACCCTGTATATGGAAGGCTAGAACACAACCTATGCAAAGGGTTTGACATGTGACTGTAATGAGATTCAAATGTGCCATGATGGTCACTGTCAAGAATCCTATCCCATTCAGTACCCCTGGGTCTAATATCTCACCAGCTGCCTAGGTATTCCCCAACATTACCTGCCATAAACCAATCACTTTCTTAAAGCAAGGCTGTTTTAACAGAGAAAGACTCAGAATTAAACACAGATATACTTAAGAGAATCAAGACCACAATGTTGATATTTTCTATTAAGGAATTGTGTATGTCTAGCATTGTAGGTATTTGTAATTTTCAAAATGATTTTTTTCTATTCAGATTAGTTTTATAAACCCAATTTATCAATGTGCAATTCAGTAACAAACTTAGGCCTGTGATTTTATAAAATCTCATTAAGTTTTTACACAGTATTTGAATATTTAAGAAAATTAAATTTCATCACAGTTGTTTATAAGTTTAATAAATTAACTTTTAAGTTTAATAAATTACATTTCTAAGAATAACATAAGAACTTGGGAGGATTCATGAGTTAATTGGAGCATATGTGTTTCTCTCTACCTGCTTTCTCTAGAATTTGGAAACTATTTGTGAGTATTCTTAACTTATGGCAATATAGTTATTTGCATAAGTGCAATAAGAATGTTTTCTTTTGCAACAGAACACCATGAGAAATACTGGTTAGTTTACCAAAGCTTTGGCTGGAATGGTATGCTTTGCTTTAAGGAATCAAATCTGACTTGTAGAGCCAATATAAGCCCCTTGGGAAAGCTGTCCTCATACCCTGTCTATGCAGCCCCTGTACAGGGTTCCTGACCTGCGGTAGGTAAAGAACATCACTTTCTAATAGACTCAAAACCCCCAAGTTATCTTGGGATCTCAAGAGGAGAGGAATTTATCCAACTCATAAGTATTTGAGGATACAAATCCATGGCTAGGCTCAGCTTTAAAAAAGTCTTATCTGATAGTCCTTATGGAACAGAGTTCCATCAAAACCAATTTTAAAAGCCTATGTGGAAAATAAGTATTCTTGCTGCACTTCATGCAAATAATCAGGTCAAGTATAATAAGACTAAAGTTTATTTTGTAAACACATCAGTCCTATCATGATTTGTCTGTGTGTGTTTCTTGGTTTTTGGTTTTTGGTTTTATTTGAGACAGAGTCTCGCTCTGTCGCCCAGGCTGGAGTGCAGTGATGCAATCTCGGCTCACTGCAACCTCCGCCTCCTGGGTTCAAGCGATTCTCCTGCCTCAGCCTCCCAAGTAGCTGGGATTACAGGTGTGTGCCACCATGCCTGGCTAATTTTTGTGTTTTTAGTAGAGATGAGGTTTCGCCATGTTGGCCAGGGTGGTCTCGAATTCCTGACCTCAGGTGATCTGCCCACCTCGGTCTCCCAAAGTGCTAGGATTATAGGCATGAGTCACCGTGCCTAGCCCATGATTTGTTTTTAATAAAAACAGGGACTGGAGAGAGAAAACTTATGTTTCAAAAAACTATAGTACACCTGATGTTAGCTGTGCTTGACTTTTTCCAGCAGTTTGGCCTAAATTCTAAACTGTCGGCAGGCTACAAGTTCCCAAACTAACGCTTTCAAATCTTTACTTTTGAAACTGGGAATTGCATTCCTTATTCTGGTACTCATTATTTACCTTATAGTATGCTGTTCCCTTAAATGTGGTACTAAAACTATAGTTGACAATACTAACACCTTTATCACGCAAGCCTTGGACTCTCAGCCAGGCCTGCATGAGTATGCTCTGACAGTTGCAAAGTGGTTCCACTCCTTTCAACTTGGGGTCAACACCTACCCCCACATGACCCTGGTCAACAGGAAGAAGTTAAAATGGTCTTTGCCCTTTTTCTGTCTTCATTAGCCAACACCTGAAGATGAGGCACTATAAAACTCAAAGGGTTTTTTGGGATTTAAATTGCCATTGCAAGATTATAACTGAGACAGTGAAAGAGATCTGACATAACCAACTTCAACTTGCTTCTAACCTCCAAGCTGTCCTTGTTCATTCCTGGGTGCAGGCCCAACTAACTTTGGGAGGAACTTATAGTTTATAGGTTGAAACAAAGATGATAACAGCCCTTTCCCGAAACAAATCCCCTTCTTGCCTGGGGACTAGACTGATTTTATAGGACTGAGAAATTAGCCACAAAATTATAAATTATCTTTTAGGAGTCATGTAGCTAGAGGCTACAAAATTCTGACCCTCCCCAAATTGCTCCTGGGGGGTAAAATCACTATTGTAAAGCCTAAGACCAGTGCTTGAGATGTTTTGCAGACCCTGCACTTGATGGATCAGCTAGCACCACCCACATTGATAAACTGGCTCATCTGATCTTGTGGCCCCCAATCTGGGAACTGACTCAGCACAAGAAGACAGTTTCAACTCCCTATGATTTCACCTCTGACCTGACCAATCAGTACTCCTTGGTGGCTTCTCCTTGCCCACAAAGTTGTCTTTAAAAACTCTGATATCTGAATACTCAGGGAGACTGATGTGAGTAATAATAAAATTCCAGTCTCCCACAAAAAAAAAAAAAAGTAAAATGCTTAAAGGGAAATCTAATTATTTAAGATTATATTCAAACATTAAAGGCTCCCTAAAAATGAGTGTTAAAATTTGTTAGACTTAGAATAACAATATTCACAAACTGGACTTAAAAGTGTAAGACAGGATGAAGCTTTTACATTTTTATTACCAGAAATCCACTCTATCCACTGAAAATCTCTCAAAACACCCTTCCAAGTTTCAAGCAAACATCTCTTCCTTGCCATTAAGGGATATTCTCTTATATTATTTCATGCCTATCCTCTATTCTCTCAATTTTCTCTACCTGGAATGCATATGAAACAGAATATAGAATTTCTAGATACATTCTTCATGTATATTAACTTTCCTTTCATACTTTTAATCTATCATTTTCTTGTATTTTGGGAGAATTTCCCACTTCTCAGCATTTATTTTTATTGTTCCCATAGCATCCATTGACTTTTGCTTCACCTTATCAATCCACATCCAAGATACAATTAATACAACCTTGATTAATGAGCTTCTCTAGAAACGAAACAATGAGGAGCGTACCATGACCAAGCCTCCCATTTCAACAATAAGCTGGAAGTTAGTGCAATCAGAGGTTGCAGCTTCCCAAGCAAAGGAGATTGGAGAATTACAGAAATCACTAAGGAGTTGGTATCATATCAATAGCCAAACTTGATATTGCTTAATAATCAGTCCCCACCCTTCACTTTCCTGTGTATACAGCCACAGAGGCTTTCCATCCACAGGGT
Organism: Rhinopithecus roxellana; assembly: GCF_007565055.1. NCBI lineage: Eukaryota > Metazoa > Chordata > Mammalia > Primates > Cercopithecidae > Rhinopithecus > Rhinopithecus roxellana. The sequence goes on along the minus strand of NC_044549.1, from coordinate 21,199,553 downwards.
TTTGTATGCTTTATAAAATGTCCTTCAGTCTTTCCTACATTAACACCTGCACTAGAAATCAAACACTGATTTATGTAAAGGTTTTCTCCACTTTGGTTATGACAAATGAAGCACAGGATACTCCAAGAAAGTTTGGCAAAAGCTCAGGAATTGAGATCCTAGGTTTTTGGAAGAATGGAGACAAAATACAAATATAAAGTAAGGGAGTAAACCTCCATCCCCATCTCTTCTTTGATAAGGTTTTCCTTTCAGAGCTAAAGGCTTTGGAAATATATAAACACTATAATGCCTGATAATGATAAAGAGGGATGGGCAGACAGTCAGGGGCTATTTTCCCCAGGGCAGTCAAAGGAGCACCTCTGGGAAAGGACCACTCTCAGGAGAGTGGTGCTTTCCCCCATCTGTCTTAGCCTGTTGCGTTGCTATAAAAGAATACATGAAGCTGGGTAATTTATAAGAAAAGAGGTTTATTTGGCTCACTGTTCAGCAGGCTGTATAGGAAGCATGGCACCAGCATCAGCTTCTGGTGAGGGGCTCCAGCTGCTTCTACTCACAGTGGAAGGGGAAGGGGGGCTGGCATGTGCAGAGATCACATGGTGAGACAGGAAGCAAGAGAGGAAAGGGAAGTGCCCAGTCCTTTTCAACACCAGCTCTCAGAAAAACTCTCCAGAGAACTGATAGAGTGCAAACTAATGAGGATGGCACCATGCCATTCATGAAGGATCCACCCCCATGACCTAAACGCCTCCCACTAGGCCCCACCTCCAACACTGATGACCAAATTTCAACATGAAACTTGAAGGAGACAAACAAATCATATGTAAGCCACAGAAGCACCCCACCATTCTTTATACTCCTTCCCAGCTTTATTTTTCTTCATATAACTTGTTATTGCCTCAAATTATAAAACTTATTTGTTGACTTTGTTATTGATTGTCAATTACATCTCATGGGAATGTAAGCTTGATGAAGACTGGGACTTTGGCTTAAGTACTGCTATAGAGTACCACTGTATTCCCAGTTTATTGAACACTGCTTGGCACAGGGTAACTGCTTAATAAACAGTCACTGGATGATTGATTCCATTGGTACCCAGGGGTTAAGTGTAGCCTGAAACTAATTTTTCTCATCCCATGATCTAGAGTTGAAAACTTTTCATATTTTTGTTATAAAATATTTTTCACAGTTTCAGAACATTTACTGAAACATACTTTTTTATAAATCAAAACCTTTATAAATTGTACTTATTGATCTAAGGTTTCCTAGCACGAGTAAAGAAAATATGACTGTCTCATTTTGGCTCAAGTTCACAGTTTGCTAATTTTTCATGTCATTCCATAAAAATGTGAGTCATAAACTACATTACATAAAAATGTAGTCATAAACTACAAATCCAATAATGTAGCCATAAAGTTGTCATGATAGTGTTCCAATATATTGCTCATTTCAGGAACTAGAGGCAGATAGCCCTAGAGTATGGACGTAGCCCTGAACCAAATATTCCTCCTTTGAGAACTCGTTGAGTTGATTTTACTTGTAATCGCTGTGTGCAGACTACAGGAGTGGAAATTTCTGCTCTCTCACAAAGACTGTAGACTATTTGCACTTATAAGTTTTCAAATTTCCAGGCTTAATCTGGTTCATGCTAATTATTCCTGGTGTTTCTGCTCAGGCCTAGATACCAGTAATGCCAGCTTCACGTAACTGCTACTGATTACTCGCTCACTCACGCCTTTGAAACCCAAACTTGCCAAAAATTATAGAATCTTGTGGGTCTAGCAAACAGCCCTGAGAGATAAGACATATATGGGACAGAATGCCATGACCCCCAAGGACTGTGGCATGTGGGTGTTTTCATATGCCAGAAACATCCTAAGGTTCATGGCATTATTCAAGATAAACCTTTAGACACTCACATCTGCTCTTTTCAAACTTATGTGACAAAATGAATGTGTCCAGTTCTGGGGCCTGAAGAATCTGCTCACCTGACTCTTCAATGTCAGTGTGACATGTATGAGACTAGGCAGCCTTCTGGACTTGCCAGTGCTTCTGGGAAGCTAGGGAGCCTTCAGAACTTAGTTGACCACATTTCAGCTCCAGCTGTGCACAAGGCTGCCTCCTTTCCTCCAGGTTTGGGTCATCCCTCAAGGATTTGTGCAATCCTCCTTCCTTTTCTCTCATAGCAAATACAGGTCTTTGTAACTAACATTGTACTAAATTATTAGGTTGACATTGAAGAGAAGACATTGCTTTTCAATGGCAATAACCACAATTACTTTTGCACCAACCTAATAGCTTTCCACATGCTTCCATTTCTAGATTCATAAAGTGTGACGACCAGAAGAGCTCCATGGTTCATTCAATTCAATTCCTTACTTTAGAGAAAAATACATGGTGATTGCCAGAGATCTAAAGGCTGGTTAATGGTAGAGCCAGAATCAGAAACAAGATTTCTTGACTATCCACTGGGGGGCTACTTAGATCACAGACTAGGTAAGGGGTTCTGACTTTTTACCCAAGCATTCCATAAAAGACTTTTCCTTGTTTTAACCTTTCACCTATTGTAGCAGAGGGGATGGCGTGGTGGCCATGCTATGGTGCATGATGACTTTTTCCTCTTAGGGACAACACCCCAGTCCTCCTTTCCCAGTCTCTCATGGCTTTGCAACCACGTGTCCTAGAGATCATCCCTTTTATCTTCTCTGAAAGATCACACACCCTAGGAAGACTTCTGGCCTACTATTCCCGTGGAGAACTTAGGTGCTATAGTGATGTCTCACAAAAAAGAATTGCTGTGTCCTGCAGCTTCTTCTGCATGATATAAAGGAGGAGTATAGTAAATAACAAAAACAAAGATTTCAGGTGTCTGCACCAAAATACGTACATTCATTTATTTGTCATTGCAGCAACAAGATAAACAAGTGTAATTCCATGGTCAAGGAGTTACAAATAGTAGTAAGCCCAGTAACCTTGAGCATATCTATAAGGCAAATAAAACAAATTTTTTTTTATAGCGTGGGCATCCAACTTTAGATAATCTGGAAAAAAGTCACTCTAGCCCCTGAATACCATGATATGCATGATGTGCAAAAATGAAAGTATCACTCAAAATATTTTCAAAGCTAAAAATAAAATATTTAAATTCAAATACTTTAACCAAATTGGAAATGCAAACAGTACACTGAGAGTCATCCTTAGCCAGCTGTTCTCCAACAAAAAGATCAAGAAACAAAACCAAGAACAAAGACAATGTAAAAAAAGAAAAGGTTTATCTAGAAAAACTGGAAGCTCATCAAAGTCACATTTCTTCTTCTGATTCTTGTTCTCGTTCAGCATTTTTCAGAAGTCCAACTTCTGAGGAGCAGAGCCTCTTAAGTCTAGATTTAACCAACCTGAGGAGAAAGAAAAGCATCTCAAGTTAGACGGTGTTTAAAATGGAAACCCGGAGCAATATGCACCTGTATGCCACAAAGTCTAGATGATTTGGGCAACTGGGGAAGGCAATCCAAAAAGGAAAATTACTTTTATTTGGCTTTGGAGTTGCCTGAACATTTTTGTGGATTAAAGCAGGGTATAAGTAAACAGATACAATGTGGCTTTCCAATGTATTGCATCATTGTTTAATTAGGCATCAGAAGACAACTTTGATTATTCTTTTACATTTTTTCTTTTCTTTTTTTTTTAAATGAGACAGAGTCTTGCTCTGTCACCCAGGCTGGAGGGCAGTGGCACAATCTTGGCTCACTGCAACCTCCGTCTCCCAGGTTCAAGCAATCCGCCTGCCTCAGCCTCCTGAGTAGCTGGAATTAGAGGCATGTACCATCACACACAGCTAATTTTTTTTTTTTTTTTTTGAGACAGATTTTTGTTGTGTCGCCCAGGCTGGAGGCTGGAGTGCAGTGGCGTGATCTCAGCTCACTGCAACCTCTCCCTCCCAGGTTCAAGCAATTCTCTGCCACAAACTCCTGATTACCTGGGATTACAGGCACCCACCACCACGGCCAGCTAATTTTTTTTGTATTTTTAATAGATATGGGGTTTCACCATCTCGACTAGGCTGATCTTGAACTCCTGACCTCGTGATCCACCTGCCTTGGGCTCCCAAAGTGCTGGGATTACAGGCGTGAGCCACCGCGCCCGGCCAATTTTTTTACATTTTTAGTAGACAAGAGGTTTCACCATGTTGGTCAGGCTGGTCTCAAACTCCTGAACTCAAGTGATCTCCCTGTCTCAGCCTCCCAAAATGCTCGGATTATAGGCATGAGCCACCGTGCCCAGCCAACTTTGATCATTTCTAAAACAATTAAGAGAATCGCTGGTCTGTGGCAACCCAGATGAAACCAAGCTCAGTTGAGTTTCTCCATTAAAGCCACATCTTACTGTGTATTGCAAACAGGTGCTATATCATATAAAGGACGTGCATGAAGCCCTCCTCTAGGGTTGGCAGCCCAAGTCAAGGCCCATGTCAAGTCTGGGCTAAATTTAGCCCCTGCTTCCTGCTACTGGCCCCCTGCAGGGGGATCTTTTGTGCAGCGGACAAGCTGTTCACCTGCACATGATGCCTCTGCCGTGATGAATTAAGAAGCTCAAAGAAGTACCCTCCATCATGGTGACTGTTTTCATAGTTTAAGAGAATCTGGGCCGGGTGTGGTGGCTCACGCCTATAATCCCAGCACTTTGGGAGGCAAGGTGGACAGATCGCCTGAGGCCAAGAGTTCGAGAACAGCCTGGCCAACATGGCAAAACTCCATCTCTACTAAAAATACAAAATTAGCTGGCCATGGTGGCACATGCTTGTAATCCCAGCTACTCAGGAGGTTGAGGCAGGAGAATCTCCTGAGTCTGGGAGGTGGAGGTGGCAGTGAGCTGAGATCATGCCACTGCACTCCAGTCTAGGCGACAGAGAGAGACTCCATCTCAAAAAAAAATTAAAAAAAAAAAAAAAACAAAGAGAATCAATAGGCCTGGGGGAAGCAGGGATTATAATTTTTGATACTGGAAGATGTGACACTGATTAGCAGCTGAACCTCACCAGGCTCTCCACTTCTCTGATGTGAGAAAGAGTATGTCGTAAGAACTAGGCAAAGCTTTTCCTGTGCATCATTGTTATAAAGGCATTGTGCTGTGACCATATCAATAAAGCATAGTTAACTCCCAGAAATACATAGGAATATGCAAACAAATTTGATAAGCCAAATCATCAATATCATTCGTCACAAATGAAAAACTTCACCAGTCTACCTGCATCTTTACCCTTATTTTCTGCCATAGTTTTTCTGATGAAGGTCTGGCCTGCCTGTATCAATATGTAATGGCTTTCCTTGTGCTCTGAGAGGGATTTTTGAGATACTTCTGTGGAACTATATATCAGAAAATTTAACCCTTGGTCTTATCTTTTCAAGAGCAATATGAGAGTAAAACTGAAAAGCATATAAAACATGATTTCAAAACAAATGAAGCCTATATTTAAATAGCTCTACAACATAGATCTATTACCTATTAAACAGCAAACAAGGGTTTACTGAGAATCTACTATACGTTTGGCAGTGTGCCAGGAGGTGTGGGCACTACGGAAAGGGTCTCATACTCTAGGAGACACAATCTAGCCAGTAGATAAGACTAACCCACATGAGCTAATGGTGAACATCACAAGAGAGATCCCAATTGTTAAAATGCATGGTGGAGATGACGGGCTGTAAAAACTCTTCAGGGGAGATGAGCAAGAGCTAGAGTCATCACAGAAGGTTTCACAGAAGAGACGCGCATTTAATGTGAACATGCCAGGTGGAGGGAACTGCGTGGTCAGAAAGATTAGGATAATACATGTTGGGGGTAGAGGGGAAGGTTGGAAAGTAAAAAATGGAGTGTCCAGTTTCCAGAGTACTATAAGTGGATAAGAGGCCCATTAGGGGTCTGAAGGTTTTTGAAACAGGAAGAGACAGTAGTCTTCTTTTGGCTCTGGAGAGGAGTTGACATGAGGAAGAGCATTTCCTTGGATGCTGGCACTGATCTTGAAGGCTTTCCAGCCCCTAAGGAGATGAGGCCCAACAGTCAGCCTAGAACAACAGGGGAGAAGCCAAGTTTCACTCAATGGCAGAGCCAGCCTTGACAAGGAGCACACGCACATGCTTTGGAGGAACTGAATGGGACTAATAGAATGAGAAGGTGGAATTTCCTAGTACCCAAAGCACTTAGACCTCTAGAAGGAAGCAACTATAGATCAAAGTGGGCTGACCTGCAGCTGAACAGAGACAGCTGAGAGCTAGACAAAGGAATCATTTCTTCACTCAGTGCCTCAGCATGACAGCTGCTTCAGCAACGACGCATAAAGAAGCACAGAGCAGGAGGGGTGACTTGGGGCCCATGTCTAAAGAGAAGAGTGGAAAGTTGGTTCTAACTGGGACCTCACTGGGCCTAGCAGTAGCTACTGCATTTTAGGAATCAGAGAACCTGCTAGATGTGTAGTGTCCAATACGGTAGCCACTATCCACACATATATGGATATTTAAATTACTAAAATTAATGTGGCATGAGCCACATTTTAAGTGCTCAATAGCTAGTGACTACTATATTAGACATTGTAGATACAGAACATTTCAATCAGCACTGAAGTCTGAAGGATTAGGTGCTGGAGCCTTCATGCCTGGTCATTGAGATCAGCCAAACCAATTGTGGTTCAGTGTTAACCACCTTAGAGAAAGGAACTGTGATCACCCCTTTCTATTCCTGCTCATTCTTCAAGCTGCAGCCTCATTCTCAATTGTAAAGAGGCCTCCCCTGATTTCAAGAGTGCTTTGTTCTTCTACTATTTCTGTTTATTGCACTGTGTTTTCATTGTGCATCTCCCTAATTTAGTCCTAATTATAAGACTACAAATTCCTCAAGGGTAGGGTCCATATCACATTCATTTTTTTTTATACCAAAGAGGAATAAGGAAGAGGAGAAGGAGGAGAAGAATAACAAGAGAAAGAACAACAACACAATAATATTTATTGAGCTCTTATTATGTCCTAAGCTTAAATACTCGATCTCATTTAGGTCTTATTATTTCCCCATTTTACAAACAACAAAACTAGTACTTAATGTGGTTAAGTAATTGGCCCAAAGTCATACAGTTGATAAATAGTGGAGCTAAAAATATGTGTTCTTATAACTCTCTTCTACTGCTCCTTACCCACTTACGAAACATTATACTGGAGTTCTAATAAAAAATGTATTCAACTGGATCTGACTTTTAGAAATATTAGTCAATGTCAAATTAGGCAGACACCTACATTTAATGGAACACACACAAGTTGGTCAAAAAAGGACTCTAAACTTAAGAAGTGCTATAATTGAAGTATCTACACATGGGTAAATGGAGGACTCACTATATAGGCAGTGCAGGGTGAGGGAGACCATTCAGAAGAGAGAAGAGGAAATAGCATACATGGAGACAAGGAGGCACAGAGGAGTGTGATGAAGGGTAATACGAGCATCAGATGCACAGCCGAGGCACTCTTGAGTGACTCCAACTTTAAACCAGCATTTATTCCTTTTACTAAGAATTTTTGTGTTTGCAGATAATATTCTGCTATGCTACCCTGTCTTATGGGATGATAAGGAATGAAATCCCCTTTTGAATTTTCAATTCAATACCACTGAGTCTTGATAATCACATACCAAGGAACAGAACTTCCATGAACAGAAATCGCTAACTTACCAGGTGATGAAAGCATAATTCATTCCAACGATGACAATGGTTACTGCATAATGCCAACAAAAGCATATGGTAAGAAACAAAATATTTTCATGATCCACCAGATCCCATGCAGGACCTCCACTGGGGGGATACAGGACAAATCCAATCTGTAATTTAGAACAAAAAGCACATATTAAAATAACCAACCACATTCCCAAAAATAGTGCATTTCAAAATGCTTGCTTCCAAGGTAAATAACTAAGTTAACTCCAATTATCTAAGATGTAATAGATAAAACATCAGGTTTTGCTACCTGTTTTAGTAATATATAGAGTCTCTAATATGTCATATTTTCATAAAAATTTTAAAAGGACATTTAATGATCAGTTTTCAAAATATAAACAGTCATCTCGCTAGGAATGTCTGAACTTTAAGAGAATGTTTTCGGTTTCTACATGGTGCAGTTTCACTCTGTTATTTCAAAATTGGAGTACAAAAAGGTTTTAAAATAAATAAATGCCCACAGTTAACATTATATTTAATGGTAAAAGACTGAAATCTTTCCCCCTAGTATCAGGAACGAGACATGGATGTCTGCTTTCACACTTCTATTCAATGTTGTACTGAAAATCTAGCTAGAGCAATTAAGCTACGATTCAGCTAGAGCAATTAAGCTAAGATTTAGCTAGAGCAATTAAGCCATGAAGAAAAATAAAAGGCATCCATACTAGAAAGAAAGAGGCAAAAATATCTACATTCACAGATGACATGATCTTATGTATAGAAATTCCTAAAGAATCCACAAAAAAAACTATTAGGGCTAATAAATGTAGAAGCAGGATACAAAATCAGTACACAAAACAGTTGTATTTCTACACAAAAGCAATGAACTCAAAAATAAAATTAAGAAAACAGTTCTGGCCAGGTGTGGTGGCTCACGCCTGTAATCCCAGCACTTTGGGAGGCCGAGGCGGGTGGATCACGAGGTCAGGAGATTGAGGCCATCCTGGCTAACACGGTGAAACCCTGTCTCCACTAAAAATACAAAAAAATTTAGCCAGGCTTGGTGGCGGGTGCCTGTAGTCCCAGCTACTCAGGAGGTGAAGCAGAGGAATGGCGTGAACCCAGGAGGCGGAGCTTGTAGTGAGCTGAGATAGAGCCACTGCACTCCAACCTGGGTGACAGAGTGAGACTCCGTCTAAAAAAGAAAGAAAGAAAACAGTTCCACCTACAATAGCATTAAAAAGAATAAAATAAGAATAAATTTGATCAAGGAGGTTTAAGACTTGTACACCAAAATCTGCATAACATTACTGAAAGAAATCAAAGAAGACCCAAATAAATAGAAAGCTATCTCATATTCATAGACTGGAAGCTTAATATTTTTGAGATGGCAATACCACCCAAAGCAATCTACAGATTCAATGCAATTGCCATCAAAATTCCAATGTCCTTCTTTTTTTTTTTTTTTTTTTTTTTTTGCAGAAATGGGAAACGCTGATCCCGTAATTCATATGGAATTGCAAGGGACCCAGAATAACCAAAACAACCTTAAAAAATAAAGCTAGAGGACTTCAATACTACAGAACTACAGTAATCAAAACAACAGTGTGGTACTGGCATAGTGATAAACATTTAGATCAATGAAATAAAATTGAGAGTCTAGAAATAAACTCATATGTCTATGCTCAATTGGTTTTTGACAAGGGTGCCAAAGCCATTCAATGGGGAAAGAACAGTCTCTTCAACAAATGGTGCTGAGATAACTGGGTATTATATGCAAAATAATGAATTTGGACCCTTACCTCATATATAAAATTAACTCATATATAAAATTAACTCAAAATGGATTAAAGACCTAAATATGAGATCCAAAACCACAAAATTCCTAGAAGAAAACAGGGAGGAAGCTTCATCACTTGCAATTTGTTGATTTTTTAAAGCTATGACACCAAAAGCACCGTCAACCAAAGAAAAAACAGAAAAATTGGACTTCATCAAAATTAACTTTTGTGTTTCAAAGGACACTATTAAGAAAATGAAAAGACGACTCACAGAATGAGAGAAAATATTTGCAAATGATATATCTGATAAGAGATTATATCAAGAATATAAAAAGAATTCCTAAAACTCAACCAAAAAAATTTTAATGGGCAAAGGACTTCAAGAAACATTTTCCCAAAGAAAATACACAAATGATCGATAAGCACATGAATAGATGATTGATATCATTGTTCATCAGGGGAATGCAAATCAAAACCACAATGAGATACCATTTTTTATTCATTAGGCTGGCAATAATAATAATAAAAATAACAAACATTGGTGAGGATGTGGAGAAATTGAAATCTTTATATATTGCTGATGGAATATAAAATGGATAATCCTGATTATCTGGATAATGAGGATAATAAGACATTAAAACGAGGATAATAATATATCCTCAAAAAGGGCCATTGCAAGGAAATGCCTAAGCACTGTAACTGACACATAGCCAGTATATGGTAGACATTTGTAGGATTATCCATGATATTATCTTGGTTTTGAATTTCATTTAGTTTTAGAAACCTGAAATACATTCATGCATTTATCTATCTGTCTAATTTTTTATTGGGATAAAATTCTGCAGCTACTGTGGTAACAGTTTTGCAATTCCTCAGGAAGTTAAATACAGAATTCCATATGACCTGTCAATTCCACTTCCACCCAAAAGAACTGAAAATAGGTATCCAAACAAAACTTGTATACGAATGTTCATAGCAGAACTATTAATAATAGTCAAAAGATGAAAACAACCCAAATATTCAAAAACTGACGATGGATAAGCAAAATGCGGTATACTCATACAATGGACTATCAATCAACCATAAAAGGAATGAAGTATAGGCAACAACATGGATGAAACTTGAAAACAATTATACTAAGTAAAAAGAAGGCAGACACAAAAGTTCACATATATTATGATTACATAAAATATCTAGACTATCTACTGTCTGATAGATGATGGTACCACCATGTGCTTGTCATTTCATCCTCACTCATGTACATAAATGTCACAATAATTCTTAGTCCTTGAAACAACCTCAAGAAGAAGACATCATCATCCTTGTATGTCACAGGAAAAGACTGGAACTCAAGGACTTCAATAACTTCCCCCGGTATTACAAAATGGCTGAATGACTACGGTAGGGATCCAAACCAGTAGTTTCTGGCTCCAAAAACTCCATGTTCTTTCTCCCACTCCATACTCTTTTCACCATATAGCCTTTCCATATGGGGCAATATGAAGGACAGTGGCCTGGATAACAAGATCAGTTTGAGTCATCTCAGCAGTTCTGGTATGGTTTGAACAATCAGTACTGAGATGGAAGGTGGTTCCACGAGGACATGGCACTATATTACCATTAAAACATAAATGACAGACCGTTGGCCCTTGAGCTACATCTCTAATTCCCAGACATGCTTTGTCTGGCCTGCATATTTAAAACAATAATTTGTGGCCGGGTGTGGTGGCTCACGCCTGTAATCTCAGCACTTTGGGAGGCCAAGGCAGGTGGATCACCTAAAGTCAAGAGTTTCAGACCAGCCTGGGCAACACAGTGAAACCCCATTTCTACTAAGAATACAAAAAATTAGCTAGGCCTGGTGGCACATGCCTATAATCCCAGCTCTTGGGAGACTGAGGCAGGAGAATTGCTTGAACCTGGGAGGCAGAGGCAGCAGTGAGCTGACATCACGCCACTGCACTCCTGGCCCACAGCCTGGGCCACAGAGTGAGAATTTGTCTCAAAAATAATAATAATAATAATAATAATAGTTTGCTTAAGTTCCCAACACTTAAAAAATTAGGAAACATTACACAAAAGTTTGCATTCTCAGCTTTTTTTTTTGTAAAAATAGATCTGGCAACATTAGGCCTGCATTCCTAAATGGCAAACATGAGTGGAAGCATGTAGCCTCCATTGATTCGTCATTCAGTTTACCTTCCTGACCAAGTGGAGCGATCCAACCAAAGTTTTCTATTTTTGTCCTGGCCCAGTGCATTTTATTTGTCAACCAATGTCAGAGTCATACATTTTCCCAAAATATCTTATTAGTTGAAATTAGCAAGGTACTTTACAATAACTTCCTCTTTCCCTTCTTTATATCCCAGGAGACAGAATGCATTTATTGTCTATTTTATAGATAGGAAAATTAAGTCATGCACGCCCCTGCCCCTCCATCCCCAAACAGCTGCAAAAACGTTTGCATCACTGCCGCTGTGCCTCACCCACCAAGGGCTGGGGCCTCTGCATTAGAACATGGATATATTCTAAAGGCAAGAGGTGTCAACATCTGTGGCAGAAGATACATCAGTCATTAAGTTAGAGGTATGAGCTCACAGTACTCAGAAACTGCAGGTGGAAAATGTCACCCTGCTGGTTAGACTGTTGTTTTGGACATATCAGTGTTTTGCAATACCCCTTTTATATACTGCTAGGAAAGCTCACTGTGGGAGCCAAAGTGACCAGAGCCCAGGTCCCTGAAGCCCCTGGAAGAAAGCAAGAATTGCTAGGTCCTCTATGCTCACTGTTTGGAATGACAAGAGAGAAAATCAAGTCACATGGTCAACTCCCAGTTCAAAGGCCCAGTTATCTAAGCTGGGGTCTCATGCCTTCCTCTTACAATGAATTCACGGAAATTGAGAGAAAAATTCTGTGCAGAAAGGGGAATTTTAGGGAAGATGGGTGTTAAGAGCTGTGGACTAGCCCTCCAGATCCCACCCACAGTCCTGCCAACATTCCTCCAACGCCATCCACATGAGCTGCCCACCCCAGGCCAGCTCCCAGAGGTAAGGGTCAGCATTTGTAGTGGGTTAAATTGTGTCCTCCAATATGTTGAAGTCCTAACTCCCAGTATCTCTGAACGTGATTGTATTTGGAAACAGAGTCTTTGCAGATGTGATCAAGTTAACATGAAGTCATACTGGATTAGAGTTGGCTCTAAACCCAAAGACTGGCATCCTTATAAGAAGGCCATGTGAAGACATAGGAAAACAAAGAAATACAGGAAGAATATCTTGTGATAATAAAGGCAGAGAATGAAGTATTGCTGCCACAAGCCAAGGAATGCCAAGGATGGTTGGCAGTTGGCTAGGAGATCAGCATGGGACTGATTCTCTCTCTGAACCCCAAGAGAAAACCAACCCTGCCAACACCTTGATTTCAGATTTCTGTTCTCCAGAAGAGTAAAAGAATAAATTTCTCTTATATGTCACCCAATTTCTAGGGATCTGTTATCATAGCTCTAGGAAACTAATACAGCGGTTGAGTTCAAATAAGCAAAAGGGTATCACTTGCCCTAAACCTTAAGCCTAGACACATTGGTGACTCTCTTCTATCTTTCACCTTCTTCTGGAAGCTTCCTCTGCTCCCCTTCCTCTGGAATTAGCAGTCCTCTCCTCAGGGCAGCATGCATTGTCAAGTTATAACATATATTTTTCCCAATAACCCCATGAGATATTATTAATATTTCCATTAATATAGAAACGGCACGGAACATATTATCTATGGTGATTCATGTAATTAGTGTGGTAAAGCTAGCATTCAGATTCAGGTTGGTCTAAACTGCGGGCCCAGGGACTTGTCACTACATGCGATATTCATAATTGCTTTTTGGAGCTTCCAAAATAAAATCTCAAGTCATCTCCATTAGGCATCATTAATTCTACCAAACTTTTTGCTGTTTACATCAGGAGAAGAGAAACTTGGAGCCCCTCTCATCGCCAATCTCTTTAGCACCCTCAGAGCCTAATGCTGAAAGCTAAAGATTTGACTGAAGCCACTGAACAGAATTAACTGATGTGACTACAGTGAAAGCCATAGAAACATCCCATAGTCATTCGAGGCCAAACACAAATAAATTAGGAAAGCTGAAACCCCAAATTAAAGCTAGAAACTGCCACAACTCATTAAATCCTCCTTTAAATACAGAAACTTCACTTTTATTTGTCGTCTTGTTTCCTTATATAAAATTCCAAAAAAACCTCAACCTGCAAAAAAAAAGTTTTTCTTGCTACAACCTGTATGCCATTCCTGAACATCTGGTTTCGACTAGTTTAGACTAGTTTAAGCTTCATTGGTATCACATTTCAAGTGTAAATAATTATCTTCTCTTATAGGCAATAAGCCTGGGGCCGATTTCCTATAGCGAAGTCTGAATTTCCTGTTGTTATCTGATTATCCAATCATTTCTTTCAACACTAAAAGCCTAAGCAAATGTTTGATCTGCTGCCGCATCAGACCTCAAACGATTACTGCTTAGTTGGGCCTTTTTGTCATTTAAAAATGAACTTTTGTCCTTCATAAAGGCAAAACAAAGACTGAGCTTTCATTTGGGCTCAGGATCTATGCAGTCGTGGGAGGAATCCCTGTGGGAATCAATGGAGCTGGGAGATGCAGTGGAAGCAACTGTCCAAAATAAGAAGAAGCAACAACAGCAGGAGCACCTTCCTCATTCCCTGATTGTCCCCACACCTGGGCAGTGAAAATGACTGGAGGGAGCTTGGGAATGAGAAGGTGCAAAGCGAGCTTTTGAAATATTCTCCCACATAGAGACACAGGGAAAACATGATTCATGGAATAAAGGGGCTTGCAGGATTTTTTTTTTTTTTCTTTTTTAAAGTGTATGATGTGGCTAGGTTATTGAGAAAACATTTTTGACTGTGATGTGGTTCAGGAAAGAAAGCGTTGCTAATAAGTTGGAAGGGAAATTCCCTCTCCATTTACGTATTACCCAATCATTTATATGTGTGTGATAAAAAAGTGGCCAGTCTGAGTATTTGTTTCCTTCAGTTCACATCTCCATACTTATGGTTCCAAGAGTCTAGGTGAGTGTTTTATCTAATCCCTCTATACACAGTTTATGCACGAGTATTAACATATTAACCATACATGAAGAAGTAGTGAGAAAAAAATATGGTAATATGGTGAAAAGCAAGTCATGACATAATATTGTTAGCTTAAGACAGCGTTTTGCCATAAACATTCATATACCACACTTATCAACTGGAAGCATAATAAATTCACCTAAGTTTCTAGACATTTTTGTTTCAGAGGAGTACAGTAGTGGGAGTGTCACTATGCCTAAACCTTCATTTCCTGCCAGTGTGTGTGTTTACATTGGTATTAAATGTTCATTTTTCTTTAAGGCTGCAGACATTATTTAGGCTGACCACCAGGAAAAAAGGAAACAGTCTAGTCTAGACATATTGGTAGATGAAAAATTTTCTAAATAATCGTGGATTTATGCCCAAAGGCATTAATCTCTTCCTTAGAAAAGCTTTTGGGAGAAATATGAAAACATTTATCTGCCAAAAGGGGCAACACTAAGCCAACCTATTCCCAGTTGAGGCATAACCCACAGCTTCCTCCTTCAGACCCTAGACAGTAGTCACTATTAACTGAACACTAATTAATTTCATTCATTCTGCTCTTATGTTTATAATTCTGTTCTCTTTGGGTCTCCCCTCTTGTCCTGCCTTTCTTTATTTGAATGTTTAGCCTTTTAACAAACTTGGTCTAGTAAATATATGAGGACTCCTAAACCACACAAAGAGGATATACTTTCCTTTTGACTACCTGGATCATTTACAACCACTGACATTGGGCCATGTTCCAAAGGAAGTCTCAACACATTGCAAAGAGAACACATTCCCTGACCATAAAACAATTACATTAGAAAGAAATAAGAAGAAAAAAAGAATATTTTTGGAAACTTCAAAGTGTACTCCTAAATAACTCATAAATTAAAGAGAGAAGCACCTGGAAATAACATTCAAAATTACCCAACAGTGAAAACTACATCAACACATTGAAAAACTACAAACTAACACATCAAATTTTACGGAAGGCAGCTCTAGCACTGTGCAGACAAATGTATTTGTTTAAATGCTTTTATTTTAAACCAAGAAAGACTGAAAATAAATGAGATCAGAATCGAACTAAAAAAAAGACTGAAAAAAAAAAAAAAAGACAGAGAAGCAGAAAACAGCCTTACAACAAAGCAAAAAATTAACATAAGAAGAAATGGACAGATCCAGACCTGTAATATAAAACTTCAACAGACTTCTATTAGAAAGTGAGAGATCAATCAGATGAAAAACCATTAGGAATATAGAATATATAAAAAACACAATCAAAGAGTCCCAAAAGCCTGGTTTCATCCTCCACCTTGAAAGGAGTCCTTTTACTTTCTTTTAGTCTCACTGGAGCCAAAAAAACCAACCGTCACCGTCTGCTCTGGGCTTGTGGGCTCAGCTTGACTCTTGCTCTGCATTTCTGTTCTACATCCAGCGCACAAGTTTCTTTGGCCTCTTTTTGTTTGTTTTGCTTCATTGCAGTTAGTGTTTTCTACTGTATTGTTTAAATTTATTTTTAACATTTTCTTTCCAATTTTCTATTTTTTTCTATTTTTCTATTATTTTATTTTATTTTATTTTATCTGTCATTGTTATGTGTGAGGAGCAGACAAGATACACAAGACACAGTAACATATATAGAGTGTTTTATATAACATTTTACATAATTAAATTCACCAATTATCAGCTTCTTCACATTATAGAGTATTTGTTAGTTTTTTCTATGAAGTTTTCCGTTAAAATAACCGTTGGATCTAGTCCCTCTTTACTGGCCTTTGCCCCAACAGCCTTTCCACTTTCTTGCATGCTTAAATAGTACATCTTTTCTATCCCATTTGACAATGATATTTCTCTCCTGCTCCCCTACCAATGCTTTTTACCACTCCTCATGTGCAATACAAATCTCTAAAATAACCTCATTATCCCAAATCTCTGCTCTCTGGTGACTAAAAATCTCTTCTAAGGAGTCTCCCCTGATTAAACCAAAATTCACCTTCCATCCTAGACTTTGTTTACAGATATGTATGCATGTTGGATTATGATTCATCGCTCTCTATAAAATGTATGTTCACTGATTGGAATTCATGCTTTCAACAACACATCAAGGTTAAAGAGTTGACAGCTTAAAATGGAAAAAGCCTGGGGCCTCGGGTCGGACGAATCCAAATTTAGATCCTAGCTCCATTATTGTATGAGACTTGGTCTCTCTGAGTCTTCCTATCTGTAAATTGGTGATGATAATGCCTGAATTCCAGGCTGTTGCAAGGAAAAAATAAAACAATGTATATATAAAGGTTTGGTACAGTAGCCAACATATAGTTATTTCTCAATAAATAATAGTTTGCTCTCTTTTCTGCCTTCTATATGTTTCTTAAGCTTATTACGCTATAAGCTGCTTTAGTGTCAGGAACTGCTTCTAACTAAAAGCGTCAGCTCAGAGTTCCTACATAATGGATGTCCAGGTATGTGATGAAGATGTGCATGCACCACTTCCCAGCTGCTTGACAATTCTCCCATCAAGGCTATTGGGACAGTCAAACATCACTTCTCAGAGGCCCATGATCTTACTACAGGCCATACGTTGGAGGGAAGTCTCTGGGGTCTACAGCAAACTGCCTCATCAAATAAACAGAGAAGTTACAAGCAAAGGGTCCAGGTACATTAACTAGAGACCCCAACTCACCTGAAAGAACCAGCTCCCCTGAAGCAGAATGAGGCTTGACCGCAGTAGCTCCAGAAGTACATTGTTCCGAACAAGGAACTCTAGAAAGGCAATGAGGCCTGTCAGAAAGACGACCAAAACCAGCAGCTGGTGCACAAAGATGTCCAGTATTTCCCGGCCATGAGTGTGGTTGTAGAAGATAAAAGCTGATGGGGAAAAAACAGATTATCTTCTTCAGTGGAACCAAGGGTCACCCACTGTTTCTCTCTCGCCCTCTCTCTGTAAACAGAATTTTACACATACACACATTTGTCCAAAAGAGCAGGTGCCCACTGATTCCCACAGTACTGCATTTCTGGGGACATTACCACCTCATTAGAATAGAATCTTTGAAATCTAACCTTCTTTTTGTTTTCCCTGACCTTTATTCTCTAACATATTGTGACATTTTCAAAGAATGGATTCTCATTATCTCAGGGTGTTAACTGTATTTTTGAATGAATATCTTTTCCTCTTTATCCAAATGAAAAGTATTAAGATGAAGTTGGAATCTCCATAAGATGAAAATATTTCAAAGCATCTTCTAAGCAGGACAAAGAACAGTAAGCATGGCAAGTGTAATAATTCAGATGAGCACCTAGATGAATAAATCAAAGCATCGCCTTAAGCAATTCAGTCCACTGGAGGAGGCAAACACATATAAATCATAAGGGTGGATTTTGACAGGTATAACAACAGACTCTGGAAGCTCCCAAGAAGTAGTAAATAACTGCATTTCTTCATCCCATGGACAGGTTCCAGCTTCATCTTTTTCATGAAGACAAAGAGAAAAGATGTTCATTCAAAATATGGTAACACCCTGAGATAATGAGAACTGGGCTATTAGTTGTTGACATCCATCTTTTGTCCAGCCCTTGTTCCCAAGAGGTATGGGCAAAAGTTCTTATCATCAGATGCCAGAGGTAAGGTAAGTAGGAAGTGACTGCCTCCTGATCAATTTGTGGTTATCTATTTCCATAATCAATCTATTTCTTACCTGTGTAATACATGAAAACAAATCATTAAATGCTTGTTTTCTTTTTTCTCCCTACAGTAACTGGGGGACCAGCTGAACAAAAAATATTGTTTTAATTAACTTTCCAAAATTAGGACCCCATATTTTTTATGTGACTGCATTTTTTGGACCCTACTTGTCATGACATGGCAGAGTATTACTGTATCAATATGAAAAAGCCTATTAGTAGATAGTGGAAGCTGTTCCGCTGTATGTGGCTGCCTCATTTCAGTGTATTCATGCTTTATTACTCTGGGATCAGTTTTCATTTGTTAAAAGTAAAAAAAAAAAAAATGATAATCTTCAGAACAACCCAGAGATGAGTAACCTTCGTAAGTGGTCCTTTGAGACAGATGTGAAATGTGAACATAGCAATTGAACAATTGTGTTTGCCCAGTTCTACTAAATGAGTCAGTACAGCACGTAGATCTTTGGCACTCTGCCTAGGACACCCAAATATTTCATTATGGCCCAAATATATGGCCCTATCAATCAAGGCTGCAACAAGATGCTAGAAGTATATTAATATGAAGGGCTACACAAATGCCCACTAATAGAGAAAGGTACATGAAAATACTCATTAATACTTACCCTCCACAAATAAGGCATTTGACAACATTAACTTGGTTAAGGAAACAGGAAGTGAACTGATGGTGAAACATATTATGTTTGCCACACCAAACAGCCCAAAGAAGAAATACATGGTGAAATGATGCCAGCCTAGGAGTTGGTTCCAGTGGCCCTGTTTATAGTCATATAACATCAGATAGGGCCCTCCAGGAATAAACTGCTCCCCAGCCATGCCTGCAAAGAAACATATCACAGTTTTAGCAACTCTGCTTTACCTAGAATTCAAGAAGATGCAGGAGGATTAGCCCATTGCTTATTCCAATCTAATGGTCTCTTGTGACATTGATTCTTCTCTCTGAGGTGTTCCCTAACAGCTGAGCACTGGCACTTAAGGCTTGTTTTGGAGGTTCAGATGCTGGTTCAAATAAATAGTTTTAGTCAAAGATAGCCAATTGAATTAAACAGCTATTTCAGATCTTCAATGCCAATGATCTTAGTTCCACTGCCCATTCCAATCTAATGACTAAGATACATCCTGAATTATTTGGAGATTTGAATTTGGGAGACAACTCCTATGGAAATTGATTACTTCCTTCTTAAATACTACATCTTTCAGTAGCTGCCATAAAGTAGGGGGTTGTGCTTGGTACCAGATAAAAATGCTAAAGAGTTCAGCTTTTCTCCAATTATGATAACTGAGAAAGCCCAGACAAGACTGAGCACAGTGGCTCACACCTGTAATCCCAACACTTCGGGAGGCCGAGGCGGGCAGATCACTGGAGGTCAGGAATTCGCACCGAGCCTGGCCAACATGGTGAAACCCCATCTCTACTAAACACACAAAAATTAGCCGGGTATGGTGGCAGGCACTTGTAATCCTGCCTACTTGAGAGCCTGAGGCACAATTGCTTGAACCCAAGAGGCAGAGGTTGCAGTGAGCCAAGATAATGCCACTGCACTCCAGCCTGGCTGATAGACCAAGACTCCATCTCAAAAAAAAAAAAAAAAGAAAAAAGGAAAAAAGAAGCCCAGACAGATACAGCAGATGATCTAGTCTGATATGCAAACAGTTAAACTTTCTTACAGATACTGCCTTATTTGTTAATCTATAGGATTTGGCAAGGAAATTTCCCTCTTTGGAAATGTTACTGTGTAATTTGATGCCATAACAAAGACCTGTTGCCATGAATAAAGCATGAAGAAATCTAATGGGAAAATCAGAAAATTTATCTTTTATAACGGAGCGGCTAGAGTGGAACTCTCAAGAACGCAGAACATTTTCACTGAATCTTCAGATGGAAGATTCAGTGGAAAGGCCTTAGAAGTTATCTGGCCTAATCTCTTTCTCCAGCTTAGGAACCAAGAAAAAAAGATGTGTGCAGAAGGCTAAAGTCTTCTACAGCCTATCAGAAATAATGTATTACTGAAGTTTTTCCATAATTACTTGATTAATTTCACATGATTTGCAAAATGGTTTTTGATAGGGTTTGTTCTGTCAGAGATCGGAACAATTGATATAAAATTATTTCAGAAGCTCCAACCAATTCTTTAAAAGAAACTCACTTTGGGCATGCAAGTTAACTATTATGACTAATTCATTAAGAAATAGCTCTTTGTATAAGTGTAAATTATTACCTTCCCAATGAATTGTATCTGATAGAAATTACAATTAGAATATGTGTTGAGATTTTTTTAAATAAAAATTCCTTTTAGCAATTTCATGATTTTATATTGTTTCATATTTTACATATGAAAACACCCAAAAGGTAAAAACAGAAAACAGATGGTCCACTCACCAGTTAAAGCCATGCCAACTATTATAATTCCCTCCAAAATTTCCAATCGACAGAATAATGTTTTGGAACCAAGGTAGCAGGTGCGCTTTTGCTTTTTGAAGATATACTTCAGAGTACTCATTGTACACCACCAAAGACCCATGATAAAAAAGAAGGTTCCAGGGAGGGCATGACCTCTGAAATTCCCCATGATCTACAAATATAAGAACACACAGAAAATAAAAAACATTTTATTGCCAGAATCTGGACAAAACCTCACTTGTTTCCATCAAGTACACTGTCTTCTGATTATGGATACAACACTGAGGATGATTCTGAGGATCCTACACTACTGTGCATAGTAGTAAATGCCACTACAATATCAATAATATCAATGAAAACAAAATAAAAACTCACATTTGTTGAATACTTACCATGTACTCTGCACTGTGTCAAGTGTTTTATGTTCAGTCTTCAACCTAATTTACGCAACATACCCCTGAATGAAGCACTGTTATCCCCTTTTTCTTTAGGGATACTCATTTAGAGAAGTTAGACTACTTGCCCAAATCTCACAAACATTAAGCAAAAGTTCCATTATTTTTAACACAGAAATCCAAAGAATTTCTTTGCATCGACAGTGGGTACTTCTCCATACAGTGGCCCTTCAAGCCTCTCTGAAGGAAAGTGATATGAAACTTTTATCTTTATGTTTAAAACTTGAAATGATGTGAAATTGCCTACACATTTTTTTAGGTTGATAATTTCAAAATATCAAGCATCAAGTGTATGGAAGAAACAATTAGTGTTCATTAAATATCTGTGTGCTGCTCCCATTCTTTCCCAGCCTCTCCCTCCAGTTAAAAACATGGACCCATGTTTTTAGTTCTGGCTAATACACTGTAAGCTGAACTAGCACATGTCACTTTCCAAGCTGGGTCAGTTAGCAGTCTACATGACTCCTTTACCTCTCTCTTCTCCTGCCTGGGCAACCTTGGTGTGGCATATCTGCAACTCAGAAGGTGATCAACCAGCCTGCTTCAGATTTTGTAAGAAACAATCCCTTATTGTGCTAAGGCAATGAAACTTTGAGATTTACTGTTAAAACACCTTAGCCCCACCTAGCCAGATATCAAGCCAAATCAAATTGCAAATTTTGTTTACATTATTGCCACATGGTGGAGTCAGTTCTGGTTAATAAACAGAAATACCCAGCCGGGCGTGGTGGCTCACGCCTGTAATCCCAGCACTTTGGGAGGCTAAGACGGGCAGATCATGAGGTCAGGAGATCGAGACCATCCTGGCTAACACGGTGAAACCCCGCCTCTACAAAAAATACAAAAAAATAGCCAGGCATGGGGGCGGGCGCCTGTGGTCCCAGCTACATAGGAGGCTGAGGCAGGAGAATGGCGTGAACCCAGGAGGCGGAGTTTGCAGTGAGCCAAGATCGCACCACTGCACTCCAGCCTGGGCGATAGAGCAAGACTCCATCTCAAAAATAAATAGATAAATAAAATAAAAAATAAATAAATAAACAGAAACACCCTCCATTTTTGGTCACTGCTATTAAAAAAAAAAAAAAAAAAACAGGCCAGGCACGGTGGCTCAAGCCTATAATCCCAGCACTTTGGGAGGCCGAGACGGGCGGATCAGGAGGTCAGGAGATCGAGACCATCTCTGGCTAACACGGTGAAACCCCGTCTCTACTAAAAAAAAAATACAAAAAGCTAGCCTGGCGCCTGTAGTCCCAGCTACCTAGGAGGCTGAGGCAGGAGAATGGCGTGAACCCGGGAGGCGGAGCTTGCAGTGAGCTGAGATCTGGCCACTGCACCCCAGCCTGGGTGACAGAGCGAGACTCTGTCTCAAAAAAAAAAAAAAAAAAAGTCTTAAATTATGTGAGTTTTAAATTACGTGAGTAGCCCTTTATTGACACATATCATACCATCAACACAATAATGAAAAGAGAGTCCAGAATCACCCTCGTGGATCTGACACTAGGCCAGGTCAAAGTAAATTCATGAAAGGAGATTTCAGGATTTCCCCTGGCCCAGCAGACTTCTTTATCTCTAGGTGATAATGGGCTTCTCAGTTCAGGACAGACCCCTTTGGGTTACTTCCACCCCTCTGATACGACTGTGAAACTCAGGGGAAAACTTGGAAGCTGACCCAAACACTAAAAGTCTCTTGTATCTCAGGGGCGACCCCGGGCAGTCATTTCAGGACACCCTGGAATCGTCCAAACCATCCAAAAGTCTCAGGCTCAATATAGCACATAGTGCTGTATGCAGGTCCTTGTCCAACTATGCCTGTAATGGCGTGTTTGGGTCATGTTTCTTAACCTTTCTAAGCCTTGGTTCTTAACAAATAAAAGAGGGAGGCAGGCCTAGATGAAACCTGGAGTTCTTTTCTGCCCTAACAGTCTCTGATTTACTATCCTAACCACCACCTTTATCACAGTGTTGCTGAGTTCTATTTCGGTTTAGACAATCATATGGGATTGAGAAAACTTCTATATGGGATTGAAAAGTATATACAGACTGCAAATTTTTTGAACTTTTCTGAAAATGAGTTGTATTTGGTTTAAGAAGTCTTAAACATTTTATATTTCTTAGTACAGGAAGCCCACTTGCAGGGATTTATCTGGAAAATATAAATGGAAATACAGGCACTAGGAGAATGTTAAATAAATTACGCAGTCACTGAAAATAAGGTTTTCAAATAACTTAAATGATAGGGGATATAGTTAGTTAAAAAATAGGATTAAAAATTAGGGGAAGGGGCTTTGATTTTGGATTATCTAAGTCCAAATACCAACTTTATAATTTGTTAGTTACATAACTTTGGGAGAGTTACTGAACCCCTCCGTGCCACAGTTTTCTCTTCTGTAAAATGGGACAAATAACAGTACCTACATCATAAATTTAAAATTAATTACTCCAAAGCAAATAACCCATGGTGCTATTAAATAAGGTCACGCTATTTTCAACCTACCTCTAACTACCAGAGTGAAACAAAAGGAAAACCAAATGCACGATTTTACTTAAATACTAAGATGGATATAGAAAATCAAGAAACATTGATACAATTCATTTGGCAATCACTGTTGTACCGCCTAAGACATTTCTCTTGCTGTTGTCTTAGAGGGTTACTGGGATAATCTGTGGTTATTGAACTCCTTGACTGCAATTAGAGAATAAACTCCTTGAAAGCAGAGGCCATATATCCATTCTTCTTTCAATTTCCCCCTGGACTATCCACTGCCTTACATACTATGAGGTTCTGAATTTACAAGGAGTTACTAAGCTCTTCTTATAACACAAGATCATACATTTGCAAAACATCTCTACTCTGATGTCTCAAAGGCCTCTCACCCTCAACATACCCCAACACTGAACTAATCATCTTGTCAACCCATCTACTGCCAGAAAATAGTTTTAGTTACCCTAAAAGAATCCCTGGTTACCTAGTTTGGTTAACAACACTGCCAATTCACCCCTTTGCCCAAACCCAAATTATGAGCATCATCCTAGAGTTTGGCTCTTTCCTTAAAAACCAATTGGTTATTGAGATTTATCACCTCTGCTGTCTAACATTGATCCCCTCTAGGGGAAGGGGAAGAGGCCCCTTCAATTTCACCTGCTTGGAGAAATCCTTCCTGATGGCCCAAATAGGGGAGGGTCCCTATTACACCCTTTCAAGGCACCCAGTCCTCACATTAGTGACTTCTTTGCATGATTAGTTATTGAAGGTCTGTCCTCCTCAATAGCTGCTATGACCATTACCATAGTATGAAATCCTATGCAACTGACTGTGGGGGCCCCTCAGAGTGTAGGTGCCTGGGCCTTCTCCTTTTTTTTTTTTTTTTTTTTTTTTAGGCTCCTAGTATATTAAAAAAGAAAGAAAATGCCAAAACAGAGTCACAGGAAATTTGGTTGCTTTTAAATATTTAGAATTACCTAGTAAATACTTTTAATATACAAGCAAACATATTGCCTATGTCATAGATAAGATGAAATTTTAAAATGCAGGCTTTCCCTGAATGTACAGCTCTAGGCCAAATAGCCCTCTTGACCCACCCCTATGACAAGCTAAGAGGCTCCTGCTGCCCACAAAGCTGAGAGGATCGATATATCTCAGCACACCAGTTAGGATGTAATAAGGAGGCAATGGGGAATAGTGGAGGGTTTGTGAAGAAGAATATGAGCTGATCAAAGAGGCGAAAGAAAGGAGTCCTCCTTCCTACTTCAGTTATACAACTCCTGTGTCTTCAGCCTTTCAATCTGAAACAATCTGATTGTTCCAATCTTTCTGTTTAAAGATCCAGACAAAATGAAGTCAAAGTATAAGGGTTGTTATATTTGCCTGGCTAAGGAACTCAACAGATGCAGTTACTTCTGGCAATAAAAACATCATTCACCTTACTTCACTTTCATTGTGAAAGAAAACATTGTCCATATCCTCAAACATCACTTCACTCTCATCTCCTAGAAATCATTATCTGTAAATCTCTTTTGTTCCCTGCTTTACTGACGCCTTCAGGTACAACTTATTCCTTGTAAAAGCCAAGTAAAGTAGCATAGAGTTTGATCAGATTTAAACACAAAAGCAGACCTTCTCCTTTGAAGGAGAGCACGGGGCTTTCCTTGACCACAAAAGAGAACATGCAAACAGCCAGCAGAAACCCCAAGGAAAATCCCAGGGCAGGAAACATGAAGGCCCTTCCTCCGGACTTTCCTACCTGATCCCACCACTTACAACCTCCTAAGAAATGCCATTCAGCTGGGCGCGGTGGCTCATGCCTGTAATCCCAGCACTTTGGGAGGCCGAGGCGGATGGATCACGAGGTCAGGAAATCAAGACCATCCTGGCTAACACAGTGAAAGCCTGTCTCTACTAAAAATACAAAAAAGTCTCCAGGCGTGGTGGCACGCGCCTGTAGTCCCAGCTACTCGGGAGGCTGAGGCAGGAGAATGGCATGAACCCGGGAGGTGGAGCTTGCAGATCAGGCCACTGCATTCCAGCCTGGGGGACAAAGTGAGGCTCCATCTCAAAAAAAAAAAAGAAAGAAGGAAGGAAGGAAGGGAGGGAGGGAGGGAGGGAGGGAGGAAGGAAGGAAGGAAGGAAGGAAGGAAGGAAGGAAGGAAGGAAGGAAGGAAGGAAGGAAGGAAGGAAAAGAAAGAAAGAGAGAGAGAGAGAGAGAGAGAAAGAAAGAAAGAAAGAAAGAAAGAAAGAAAGAAAGAAAGAAAGAAAGAAAGAAAGAAAGAAAGAAAGAAAGAAAGAAAGAAAGAAAGAAAGAAAGGGAGAGGAGAGGAGAGGAGAGGAGAGGAGAGGAGAGGAAAGGAAAGGAAAGGAAAGGAAAGGAAAGGAAAGGAAAGGAAAAGAAAAGGAAAAGAAAGAAAGAAAGAAAAGCAGTTCATCTAGGTCTAAAAAAATGGACTGCAAGATTTCATCATTGGCTTCCGGTGTGATTCATCCTAAAAATTCTTCCTCCTCCCCTATCCAAAGAAGCCCTCCACTTCTAACGATACAAGCATTACCCTCTGGCCTGAAAACAAGAAACCCCTCCTGATATCCCCATTACCCTACTTTTTGATGACCACCCCCTGGCATATACACAGACTCACTCCCCACACAAAAGGGAAACATTTGAAAACTCTATCCCTTAAGAGAAAATATTGGGTAGAGCCCAAGATCTAACTCAGGTGTGGGGAAAGAAAAGTGAGATCAGACTGTTACTGTGTCAATGTAGAAAGTAGACATAAGAGACTCCATTTTGTTCTGTACTAAGAAAAATTCTTCTGCCTTGAGATGCCGTTAATCTGTAACCCTAGCCCCAACCCTGTGCTTGCAGAGACATGTGCTGTGTTTACTCAAGGTTTAATGCATTTAGGGCTATGCAGGAAGTGCTTCATAAAACAAGTGCTTGAAGGCAGTATGCTTGTTAAAAGCCATCATCATTCTCTAATCTCAAGTACCCGGGGACACAATACACTGTGGAAGGCCGCAGGGACCTCTGCCTAGGAAAGCCAGGTATTGTCCAAGGTTTCTCCCCATGTGATAGTCTGAGATATGGCCTCATGGGAAGGGAAAGACCTGACTGTTCCCCAATCTGACACCTGTAAAGGGTCTGTGCTGAGGAGGGTTAGGAAAAGAGGAAGGCCTCTTTGCAGTTGAGATAAGAGGAAGGCATCTGTCTCCTGCTCCTCCCTGGCAATGGAATGTCTCGGTGTAAAACCCGATTGCATGTTCTATTTACTGAGATAGGAGAAAAGCACCTTAGGGCTGGAGGTGAGTTGTGCTAGCGGCAATGCTGCTCTTTAATGCATGGAGATGTTTATGTATGTGCACATCAAAGCGCAGAACCTTTTTCTTAACCTTGCTTATGACACAGAGACATTTGTTCACATGTTTTCCTGCTGACCCTCTCCCCACTATTACCCTATTGTCCTGCCAGATCCCCCTCTCCGAGATGGTAAAGATAATGATCAATAAATACTGAGGGAACTCAGAGACCAGCCGGTGCGGGTCCTCCGTATGCTGAGCGCTGGTCCCCTGGGCCCACTTTTCTTTCTCTATACTTTGTCTCTGTGTCTCTTTCTTTTCTCAAGTCTCTCATTCCACCTGATGAGAAACGCCCACAGGTGTGGGGGGGCTGGCCCCCTTCACTCAGGTGCTAGGTGTTAATCCCCAGGTGTTAACAGCCACAAAAACCACAGCCCAGGTCTATACACAGAAAGGGAAAACAACTCAAAATAACCCAGAAAAAGAGATGCAATGGTTTCATTGGTGGAATTCTAATCAAATAGCTAAATTCAGTATAAAATGAATACCATTATGAGAAAAAACTTAAAATTTCATCTTGCACCACCACCAAAATGACGTATTCCTAAGTCTTCATTAGTGACTCACATTTCAAGATACATTTGTAAATTCCAATGCACTAAACAAATCTGAACAGCTTTGCTCTATTTGCCTTAATTCTCAAATTGTATCCACATACTATGGATATCCCCATTACCCTACTTTTCGATGACCACCCCCTGGCATACACACAGACTCACTCACCACACAAAAGGGAAACATTTTAAAACTCTATCCCTTAAGAGATAATATTGGGCAGAGCCCAAGATCTAACTCAGGTGTGGGGAAAAGAAAGCAAGATGTGGTTTTAAAATTTCATTCTCCATAATTCTGTACCAGCACTTTCTCCTCCAAATTTCATTTATTTTGAATGAGTCTTCTTAAAGTATCCTTACCTTCACAGTTTCCTCAATGTCAAGTCCAAATTAGTTCTCTTATCTCAAAGATTTATAATGGCTCCAGACTCAAGATGGAAAAGCAGATGCTGAGTGGCCCTAAATCTAAAATTGCCCACTCTTCCTCCTTTGAGATTAAACCAATGTACTCCTATCTTTCTAGCATGAGCAGATAAACCTTCAGACTAGGTTACAATGCATTTAAACCCAGAGAACACACCCTTTGGAACCTCCTGCCTCCCTATCCAAACATTGTGCCAGAGGACAGTTCTAGTTGCAACTCACCTTGCCATCCTACCTACCAGGCCACTAGCCTCAGTTGTGTGCCACCTGCTCTGAGAACCAAGGCCAGTGAAAGATATTGCCACTCTTGCAGGCCATGGAGACAGCAGACAAAGGGAGTGGTTAGAGCAGCAATAACATAATAGATCGTGTTCTGTAAGGCCTAAGAAGATAACCCACTTTCGTTTTGGTTGTTTTTTGGACTTTTTGTTTGTTTATTTGTTTGTTTGTTTGTTTGTTTGTTTGAGACAGGATCGTCGCCCAGGCTGGAGTACAGTGGGGCAATCTCAGCTCACTGCAACCTCCACCTCCCGGGTTGAAGCGATTCTCCTCTCCTGCCTCAGCCTCCTGAGTGGCTGGGATTACAGGCGCATGCCACCATACCTGGCTAATTTTTGTATTTTTAGTAGAGATGAGGTTTTACCATGTCGACCAGGCTGGTCTTGAACTCCTGACCTCAGGTGATCTGCCCACCTCGGCCTCCCAAAGTGCTGGGATTATAGGCATGAACCACCATGCCCGGCTGAAGATAACCCATTTTCTAACATGCAGTGCCTCAAGCAAGAGATCGCCACAGGGTTGAAGTCATGGCCAAAACCAAAGTTATAGGAATAAGAAAAATGATGAAAGAAAACTGCTGTAGGTCAACAATGCAGTGCAAAGCATTTGGGATGCTCTTCTAATCATCACCTGCATCGTACAGGGACACTTCAGGCGCTTAGGCACCTACTGCAGAACAGACACAGGCCCTCCTCACAACAGAAAGCTTATAATACACTGAAGAAACCACAAAAGACAGAAATGCTAAAATATGTCCCTAAGAAACAAACTAATTACAAGTTCTATAGAGTTGTTAAGATGACTGGCATGCCTAAGATGGGGAGAGGACTCTGTCTAAGAAGATGCCTGGTGGAGGAGGTCATTCTAAAGCAGTGTTGTAGAGGAGGAGCCCGCAGTGACCAGGGGACAGTGGAAAGGAAGCTTCTCAACAGTGGAGAGCAGTTAGGCGAAATCAAGAAAGAAGTGAGAGCTCTGGTCTGCAAGAGGGCTTCTCATTCACTCTCAGCCCAGCAAGCCCAGCCTTCCAAATAAGACGATGAGTGTCTCTTCTTTTTGCAAATGATAGTGCCAAGACACAGGAATACTATTTGAATGAGCATGTGGAGACAAGTAGAGTAGCATCAAGATACTGAGATTTAAATCTGACTTCCCCATCTCTGTACCCCAGAGGCCATCTGTCTCTTGTCAGTGTCATAAGCCCGGACGTGCTCACTCATATTAGGCTTAGCATGTGACCAGAGATGAGTGGCTCAGCAGCTGCTCCCAAAGCCAGAATGACAATAAAGCTCTGTCAGAAGAAAATAACCACTCTAGAGTGCTATGACCTTATTTATTTTATCTTATTTTGATCTCCTCCGTACCTCTGCCTATAGTTCCCACTACCAACCCCTCTCAATGTTTAAATAACTAAAACCATCCACTACACATCAGTTATTCTTAACCAAACATCTAAAATGACAAGAACCCTAAACTTGAAAATATAAGAAAGGATGAGGCAATCCAAAAACGTATGTCTTTAAAAATAAAACCTAAAAACAAAAATTAAGAACAAACGTCATATGGCATCACCTGCTTGTAACCAACTCTTCAAAGTAAATAGAAGTCTGGAATTGTTTGTCAGTAGTGATGCACCTGTGATGGGAAGGAAGGCATTCATTGAATGCCTATTGTATAGTAATAACTTTACATACATACATCTGTTTATTTTATCATTAAGACAACTCAAGGAAATACAGTTGACTCATGAACATATGGGCTTGAACTGGGTTGGTTCACTTACACATGGGTTTTCTTCTGCCTCTGCCACCCCCGAGACAGCAAGAAAGACCAACCCCTCCTTTTCCTCCTCCTCCTCAGCCTATTCAACATAAAGATGACAAGGATGAAGACCTTTGTGATGATCCACTTCACTTAATGAAAAGTAAATATATTGTATCTTCCTTATGATATTCTTCATAACATTTTCTTTTCTTTAGCTTACTTTATTGTAAGAATACAGTACATAGGCCAGGTGTGGTGGCTCACACCTGTAATCTCAGCACTTTGGGAGGCCAAGGCAAGTGGATCACGAGGTCAGGAGTTTGAGACCAGCCTGACCAACGTGGTGAAACCCCATCTCTACTAAAAATACAAAAATTAGCCCAGCGTGGTGACTTGCACCTGTAATCCCAGCTACTCAGGAGTCTGAGACAGGAAAATCGCTTGAACCTGGGAGGCAAAAGTTGCAGTGAGCCAAGATCGTGCCACTGCACTCCATCCTGAGAAATAGACCAAAACTCTGTCTCAAAAAAAAAAAGAAGAAGAAGAAGAATACAGTATATAATGAAGCTACATTTCATAACATACGAAACATGTGTTAACTGACTGTTTATAAAAGGCTTTCAGTCAAGTTTGGGGGAAGTAAAAATCTATACTTGGATTTTTTACTGCAAGGGGTGGCCAGCACCTCAACCCCTGCTTGCTCAAGGGTCAACTGTATTATTATCTCTACCATAGGTATAAGAAAACCAAGGCTCCAAGGTATTTAGTAACCTACTCTACGTCACAGAGTTAGCGAAGACCAGAGCCAGGATTTCAAAGTCCTTGTATGTCTGACTCCAAATCCCTTACCTAAGAACAAAGACTAGAAAAGACTTTTCAATGGCCCCATCAAAGGGTCTCAGTCAAGTACCTTTGAGTAGGTTAAATACCACAGGGAAAAGGCATCTCCTTCTGTTCCTTTCTACCACTGAGCTGCCAGCACAGGTTAAGGAGGTAAAGCTTTGCACAGAGCCAAGAGTATTTATTTACCACCACTGTAGTCAAAGTCAGAGGGCGCAGGACTGCTAACAATAAGGAAAGCTGGGCTTTGTCATTCATTCGTCATGGATTGACAAAGGTCTAGATGCTAGTGATAAACATCAGACTGATCATCAGTGATGTAGTAAGAACATAAAGTTGCCATTCTGTAGTTCCAAGCTACATGTTGCTTCACAATTCAACTCAGTGAACAATGATTTATCACTCTGTATCTAAGGATCTGCTTCAAGTTACAGGGGACTCTACGGTGAGCAAATACATCAGTTTTCTATTGCTGCTGTAACAAATTACTACAAAGTTAGTACATTGAAAGTACACACATTTATTATATTACTGTTCTATGGGTCAGAAATTCCACACTGATCTCACTGGGCTATCAAGGTGTCAGCAAAGCTGCCCCTACATGCCTATCACTAAAACCAAGGTGCCACCAAGGGGGCTGCTATGTCCCATTGAAAGGCTGTAAGGGAGAATACATATCTTTCCCTTTCCCAGCTCCTAGAAGCCACCTCTATTCCTTGGCTCATAGCCCCCCTCCCTCCATTTTCAAAACCAGTAATGTTCCATCTCGGACCACTTCCTAACCATGGATTCCTCTGACTCTGAGATTATCTGGTAAAGGTTCTAATTTTAAGAACTCATGTGATTAGACTGAGTCTACCGAAATAATCCAGGATAATCTCTTCACTGCATGTCATTAATTTAATCACATATGCAAAGTCCCTTTTGCCAAGTAAGGTAATATATTCACAAGTTCCAGGAATCAGGACATAGGCAGGTAGGAACACTGTTCTGCCTACCACAAAAACACGAAAGGGCTTACAGCCTGGCAGGACAAAGAAGACAGACACAGAAGTGACTATGATTCCAAAAAGACGGGCTAAGATTTATAGTAAAGGAATAAAATGCTATACGTGTGCCGAGCCCCTTCATTTAATTCAAGGAAGGGAGAGAGGCGTATGACTAGATTTGGGAAGAACTTTAAAGGTCATCTGAGCTAGACCGTGAACAATGAATGGATTTCAAAAGGTGGAACTAAAAGGAGTCACCCTCGACATAAGGAAGAGCATGAATAAACTCACATTGGAAGGAACATAGAGGAGACATTGTAGTCACTGGGGTAGGAGACAATGAAAAATCCAACTAGAAACTATACACATATGAGAAGCTGGTGAGTGATAGAAATGACAATATAAATTACCAGTCCATGGAAAAATTATTAATGTTACTAGAACTGAGTTTCTATTCGTGGATAAAAATTAAACTAGACTCCCTACTCACATCAGATTCAAAAATAAATTCTAGGTGTATTAAAGACTTAGTTATGAAATTCCAACTTTAAAACTTTTTAGAAGAAAATATTTGAAGACATCTTTATGACTTTGGGATAAGAAAAAAAAATTTAAACAAGATACATAAAGCAAAACAATGAAGAAAACAACTGAGAAAGCTGACCACATCAAAATTTAAAACTTCTCTATACAAATGGCAAACATGAAAAGATGTTCAAGATCATTAGTCATTTGGGATAGGCTAACTAAAATAATAAATACCAATACACACTCACTAGCATGGCTAAATTTTAAAAGACTGACAATTTCAAGTGTTGGTATGGATGTGGACCAGCTAGAACTCTTATACACTGCAGGTGGAAACACAAATAGAACAGCCCCATGGGAAAGCAGCTTGTCACTTGTTATAACATTAAACATACACTTACCATTCGACCCAGCAATTTCACACTAGGTATTTACCCAAGAGAAATGAAAACAATGTCCGCAAAGAGACTTGTACATGGATCCTCATAGTAGCTTTATTTGTAATAATCCAAACCTGGAAATAACCCATTGACATGTGCATGAATGAACAAACTATGATACATCTCCACAATAAAAAGGGACAAATTACTGACACATGTAAAAATCTGAATTAATCTCAAAAGCATTATGCTACATGAAACAAAACAGACGCCAAAGGGTACTTACTGCATAGTTCCATTTATATGAAATTCTAATATAGACAAAACTGTAGTGATAGAAAGCAGATCAGTGGTTGCTTCAGGGTAAAGGGAACAGAATTGACTGCAAAGGGCATTAGGAAACTTTTCAAGTTGATGGGAATATTCTATATACTGATCGTGACAATAATTACACAACCGTATACATTTGCCCAAACTCATCAAATTATACTCTTAAAAGATGTGAACTTTATCACATGTAAATTACACTTCAATAAAGCTGATTGAAAAGAGTGGAAGAAATATCACTTCTGCCCTTCCTTCTCTTGAAGGCTGGAACAGGATTATGATGGTTAATGCTTTGGCAGTTATCTCAGATTATGCAGATAAGGCTCACATCTAGGGGATAGGAGCAGTGCACCTAAAAGAGGCTTATTCCTGAAGACTGTGGATCCACCATTCCATCCCTGCATATCTTATTTTATGTGAGATGGAATCAAACTTTTATCATGTACAAAAGCAAAAAAATTAAATCTACCTTGTATAATAGCAAAAAAACTTCTATATGTCCAAACATTAGCTAACAGTTATTGACTGCTTTCTGTGTACCACTTTTCATTTATGTAACTGCTCTTCATCTTAACTCCTTTAATCTTCAAAACAAACCTCTGAAATAGGTACTACTATCATCCCCATTTTACAGATGAAGAAACTGAGATGCAGTTAGAGATTAACTAACATATCCAAGGTCATGCTGGTGATAAGTAACAGAATCAGGATTCATACCC
Source organism: Rhinopithecus roxellana (assembly GCF_007565055.1). Classification (NCBI taxonomy): domain Eukaryota; kingdom Metazoa; phylum Chordata; class Mammalia; order Primates; family Cercopithecidae; genus Rhinopithecus; species Rhinopithecus roxellana. The sequence continues at coordinate 21,165,771 of NC_044549.1, read as the reverse complement.
ATCCTTGGGCCTATGCCTCTCCCACAATGGTACCATAAATAAAGTTTTAAAATACATGACAGACAGAAAAAATATTTGAAATAAATGTCAAAGACAAAGGACAAGTACTAGGGAATGTAATTTTTTAATTAGGAATCAATTTGAAAAAGAAAAACTGCTCCCCCATGGGTAAAAAATAAGAATAGACAATTCAACACAAGGCAAAACCCTCATTGTCCAATAATCTTAAGAAAAGATCCTTGATTCACTAGAAAGCAAAGAAAACCAAATTAAAAACAGGTATTTTTCATCTATTTTACTGCAAAATTTTAAAAATCTATTATATCAAGTGTTGGTGAGGGCATAAGGAAACAAGAACACTCATATACTACTAAAAGTGCAAACTGGCATTACTATTACACTTTGCCAAGAATTTGGCAGTAGCTAGGAGAGCTGAAAATGCACATATGACACAATCCAGCCATTCAATGTTTAGTGTGTAATCCCCCAAAATTCCTGTAGACGCTCTCTTGTATATGTCAAAAAAAGTTCATTACCAGAATTTGTTGTAGTAACATAAAATTGGAATAACACCAAAATCTGAACATCCATCAATAGAGAAATGAATAAATAATATGATATAACATGTATACAACACAATATAATACTACCAGTAAAAGATTTTTGAATAAAAGAAGTATATCTATATTCATAAACACACCAAAATCTGAACATCCATCAATAGAGAAATGAATAAATAATATGACATAATATATATGTAACATAATATAATACTACCAGTAAAAGATTTTTTAATAAAAGAAGTATATCTATATTCATAAACAGGAATTAATTTTGAAAGCATTGAGTGAGAAACGCAAATCGCAAAACAGTGGTAAACGTTGATGCAATTTGTGTACTGTTTTTATTTTTCCATTTTTATTTTAGTGGATATATGATTCAGTGGATACATGTGGAAGTTTATTACCTGAGTATATTGCATCATGCTGAGGTTTGGGGTATGAATGATTCCATCACCCATGTACTAAGCATAGTACCCAACAGTAAGTTTTTCAACCCTTGTCCCCTGCCTCCCTTCCTCCTCTAGTAGTCCCCAGTGCCTATTATTGTCATCTGCATGCCCATGTATGCTCAATGTTTAGATCCCACTTATAAGTGACAACATGTGGTATTTGATTTATTGTACCTGTGTTAATTCATCTAGGAAAATGGCTCCAGCTGCAACCATGTTGCTGCAAAGAACATGATTTTCATTCCTTTTTATGGTCACACAGTATTCCATGATGTAAATGTACCACAAATTCTTTATCCAATCCAGTGAGCACCTCAGTTGGTTCCATGTCTTTGCTATTGTGAATGGTGCTGCAACGAACATGTGAGTGCATGTGTCTTTTCAGAGAACAATTTATTTTCTTTTGAATATAATACCCAGTAATGGGATTGCTGGGTCAAATGGTAGTTCGGAGTTCTTTGGGAAACCTCCAAATGCTTTCCATAAGAACTGAACTAATTTACATTCCCACCAACAGTGTACAAATGTTCCCTTTTCTTCAAAGCCTTGCCAGCATCAGTTTCTTTTTAGATTTTTCAGTAATAGCCCCTCTGACTGGTGTGAGATGGTGTCTCATCGTGGCTTTGATTTGGATGTCTGATGATTAGTGATGTGGAGCATTTTTTCATGTCTATTGGCTACTTGTATGTCTTCTTTTGAGAAGTGTCTGTTCACCTTTTAATGGGGTTATTTTTTTTTTCTCATTCAATTAAGTTCCTTGTAGATTCTGGGTGTCAGACCTTGGTTGACTGAATAGTTTGTGAAAATGTGCTCCCATTCTGTAGGTTGCCTGTTTACTCTGTTGATAGTTTATTTTGCTCTGCAGGAGATCTTTAGTTTAATTAGGTCCCACTTACTGATTTTTGTTTTTGTTGAACTTCTTTTGGGGACTTAGTCATAAATCCTTTCCCAAGGCCAGTGTCCAGAATCGTGTTTTCTTCTACAATTCTTCTAGTATTCATATGTCTATGAAATCACGGATGACACAAACAAATGGAAAAACATTCCATGTTCGTAGATTGGAAGAATCAATATCATTAAAATGGCCATACTGCCCAAAGCAATCTACAGATTCAATGCTATTCCTATCAAGCTACCAAGGTCATTTTTTACAGAATTAGAAAATACTGTTCTGAAATTCATATGGAATCAAAAAAGAGCCCCAATAGCCAAAGCAATCCTAAGCAAAAAGAACAAAGCCAGAGGCATCACATTATCTGACTAACTTCAAACTTTACTATAAGGCAACAGTAACCAAAACAGCATGTGCTGGTATAAAAAAAAAGACACATAGACCAATGGAACAGAATAGAGAACACAGAAATAAAATCATGCATGTACAGGCATCTAATCTTTGACAAAGTCAAAGAAGATAAGCTAAGGGGAAAGGACTCCCAGTTTGACAAAGGTGCCAGGATAGCTGACTAGCCATATGCAGAAGAATGAACCCCAACCCCTACCTTTCACCATATACAAAAATTAACTCCACTTTGGGAGGCCTAGTGGGCAGATTGCTTGAGCCCAGGAGTTCAAGACCAGCCCAGGCAACATGGTAAAATTCCATCTCTACTAAAAATATAAAAAGTTAGCTGGGCATGGTGGCACATGCCTATAGTCCCAGCTACCCAGGAAGCTGAAGTGGGAGGATCACCTGATCCCAGGAAGCTGAGGCTGCAGTGAGCCATGATCGTGCCATCACACTCCAGTCTGGGTGCCAGGAGTGAGACCCTGTCTCAAAAAAAAAAAAAAGAAAGAAAAGAAAAAGAAGATGAAAACAATTAACTCAAGATGGATTAAAGATTTAAATGTAAGACCTTAAAGAATCCTAGAAGAAAACCTAGGAAACACCATTCTGGACATTGGCCTTCATAAAGGATTTATGACTAAGTCCCCAAAAACAATTGCAACAAAAACAAAAATCAACAAGTGGGACCTAATTAAACTAAAGAGCTCCTACAGAGCAAAATAAACTATCAACAGAGTAAACAGGCAACCTACAGAATGGGAGCAAATTTTCACAAACTATTCAGTCAACAAAGGTCTAACACCCAGAATCTACAAAGAACTTAAACAATTGAATGAGCAAAAAGCAAATAACCCCATTAAAAGTGAGCAAAACACAGGAACAGACACTTCTCAAAAGAAGACATACAAGAAGAGGCCAACATACATATGAAAAAATGCTCCACATCACTAATCATCAGAGATATCCAAATCAAAACCATAATGAGATACCATTTCATACCAGTCAGAGGGGTTATTATTAAAAAGTCAAATAAACAACAGATGCTGGCAAGGCTTTGTAGAAAAGGGAACACTTGTACACTGTTGGGAATGTAAATTAGTTCAGTTCTTATGGAAAGCATTTGGAGATTTCCTGAAGAACTTAGAACTACCATTTGACCCAGCAATCCCATTACTGGGTATATATCCAAAAGAAAATAAATTGTTCATATCCAAAAGAAAATAAAAAGACATACGGAAGGACATCTTTGTGCATCATTGACAATTGTGAATAAATCTGCTACTCATATTTATGTGCAGGGTTTTATATGGACATTAGTTATCAAGTCATGAGTAAATACTAGGAGCACAATAGCACAATTCTGAATTGTATGGTGATATGTTTATCTTTGCAAGACACTGCCAAACTGTCTTCCAAATAAGCTGTACCATCTTGCATTCCCACTAGCAATGAATGAGAGTTCTTGTTTCTCCACAGTCTCATCAACATTCTGTGGTGTCAGTATTTTGGATTTTAGCATTCCTGATAGGTGTATAGTAGTATCTCATTGTTGTTTTAATTTGCAATTCCCTGATGACATACGATGATGGGCATCTTTTAATATGCTGATTTACCATCTGTATGCCTTCTTTGATAAGATGTCTGTTCAGATCACTTTTTAATTGAGTTGTTTTCATGTCATTGGATTTCAAGAGCTATTTATACTGTTTAGACACATGTCTTTTATCAGATTTATGTTTTGCAAATATTTTCCCCAGTCTGTGGTTTGTCTTTTCATTCTCTTAATAGTGTCTTTCACCATTAATATTCAAAAAATGAATCTAGACATAGACCTTTCTTTTTTCATAAAAATTAGCTCAAAATGGTGAAAGACACCATTAAGACAATGAAAAAACAGAAGTTTTAAATTTTAATGAAATCTAACTTTTATATTTTTTCTTTCATGGATTGTCCTCTTGATATATTATTTTAAAACCCTTTTCCACACCCAAGAGCAACTAGATTTTCCTCTGTTATCTTTTAGATGTTTTACAGTTTTACATTTTACATTTAGGTATTTAATCCATTTTGAATTAATGTTTATGAAAAAGGTATGGTCTATGTCTGATTCATTTTTTTGCATGTAGATTTGGTGGTTAATTTTATGTGTCAATTTGACTAGGCTAAGAAATGCAGAGACAGCAGGTAAAACATTATTTCTGAGTGTGTCTGCGAGGGCATTTCCAGAAGAGATTGGCATTTGAATTGGTAGACTAAGTAAAGACGATTGCCTAGGTGGGCATCATTCAACCCATGGGGGGCCTGAATAGAACAAAAAGGTAGAATAAGGGTGAATTCACTGTCTGTTCTTGAGCTGAGGCATCCATCTTCTTCTGCCCTTGGACATACGAGTGAGCCCCTGGTACTCAGGGCTTTGGACTCTGAGGCTTACACCAGCGGACCTCCCAGTTCTCAGGCCTTCAGACTTAGGCCTCCATAATTGTGTGAGTCCATTCCCATAATGGATTCCCACATATACATATACATACACATACACATACACATACACATACACATACACATACACATATACATATCCTATTGGGTTCTGTTTCTCTGGAGAACCCTAACACAGTGGGTATACAGTTGTTCCAGCTCCATCTGTTAAAAAGACTATTTTTTCACTACTGAATTGCCTTTGCCCGTTTGTCAAAAATCAGCTGACTATATTATGTGGGTAAATTTCTGGGCTATCTATTCTATCTATTCACCTGTTTGTCTATTCTTTCACCAACACCATGCTTTCTTGATCACTGCAGCTTTAAAATAAGTTTTGAAGTCAGGTAGTATCAGGACTACGATTCTGTTCTTCTCTTTCAATATTGTGTTGGCCTATTCTGGGTCCTTTGCCTGTCCATATAAACTTTAGAATCGGTTTAATATCCACAAAATAACTTGCTGGGATTTTGAGTGGGATTGCATTGAATCTATAGATCAAGTTGGAAATAAATGACATCTTTACAATATTGGGCCTTCCTCTTCATAAACAGAATAGAATATTTCTCCATTTATTTAGATCTTTGATTTTTTGCATAAGAGGTTTATGGTTTTCCTCATATAGATCTTATATACATTTTGTCACATTTACATCTAAATCTTTTCTTTTTTGGTACTAATGCAAATGATGTTGTATTTTTAATTTTGAATTCCAGTTGTTCATTGTTGGCATAAAGGAAAACATTTAACTTTTATATTTTTTAAATTTTATTTATTTTTGTTAACTTTTATATATTAATCTCGTCTCCTAAAACCTTGTTAAAATCACTTAGTTCCAGGAAGGGTTTTGCTGCTGTTGTTGATTCTTTCGGATTTTCTACATGAACAATTATGCCATTTGTGAACAAAGAGAGTTTTCTTTCTTCCTTCCCAGTCTGTATACTTTTTATTCCCTTTTATCATATTACTGCATTATGTAAGACATCCAGTAGGAAGTGGCATAGGAGTGATGACATGGGACATTTTGTGTTGTTCCCAATCTTAAGGGGAAAACACCTAGTCTCTCAGCACTAAAGTATGATATTGGCTGTAGGTTTTGTGTAGATACTCTGTATCAAGTTGAGAAAGTTCTCTATTCCTAGTTTGCTGCTTTCTGTTTGTTTTGTTTTGTGTTTAACTTATCTTTTAAAAGAGAAAGACCTAGGAAAGGCTTAGAGCCAAATAACAGAAGACCCTGAATGCCAAGTTCAGAAATTTAAACTTTAACCTATGAACAATAAGAAGCAATTTTTGAGCAAAGATGGGATATGACAGGGATATACATCTCTCTGCCTCCAAGAGCCCTTAAACCATCCCATAATGCAAGAATCTAGTTTCTATTTAAAGACATCCAGAAAGGCAAATTCTTCCAAGTGCTTTAGTAACCCATTCTGATGACAAACAAATCTCACTCTCTGTTGACCTTGCCTTATAGCCAACCTGAATCCCTTATAGGTCCCAGGAAAGATGCAGAACATTCTTTAGTGTTGATAAACTGCTTCAAAGACAGGACTTCCAAGCCCAGTATTACTCTACCGGCTCCCAACCCAGAAGAGAAAGCTATTTCTCTTTGGTTCAGGACAGAGTCACAGGCACCCAGTGGGCCCGATGAGTTTACAAAAAAATGTACAGTTAAAATGCAGTGACCACACCTGAATCAGCAGTGCTGACACATTCATTTGCATCACAGCTTCTAAAGGAGAGAGTCGCTATTGTCAAGAGCTCTGTGACAATAACACCTGAGTGAACGTTTGGCTATCTCCTGGGCCAATCTACAGAGAATGCCCTGTGGCTCTGTTCTCATGGCCTCACCTTCCTTGTCTCCTCTTTACTCCTCTTACTGTCATCCTGCTCTTCTCTCCCCTTTCTGTCTTCTGCCCAACACAACCAATTCTCAGGAGGACACTACAGCACATTTTGGCTTCTGAGCAAATTCTCTACAAGAGCACAGGGACCACCTTGGGAAGGAAAGCCACTCCTAGATAGGATTCCAAAGTCTGGCTTTGTTTGGATTTCCTTGTGTGCAGAAGGTGGAAGACAAGGGCAGTCAATGGAGGCCCAGAGAGCCAAAACAAGGAAATGATTTGCCAACTGAGGTTAATAGATCTCTGAGTTCCCAAAGCTCACAGGTGAAGAAACGACACCAACATCTGGTTCTCCCCACCCCTCAGCTCCCTGATGCCCACTAGAAGACGTCTTTTCCCCAGAGGCTACACCATGAAATTCATTCTAACCTGTTTTTCCTTCAAAAAGCTATTCTGGCTGGGCGTGATGGCTCACGCCTGTAATCCCAGCACTTTGGGAGGCCAAAGTGGACGCACCACAGGAGGTCAGGAGTTTGAGTCCAACCAAGCCAACATGGTGAAACCCTGTACTAAAAATACAAAAATTAGCCAGGCATGGATGTGGGGTGCCCATAATCCCAGTTACTGAGGAGGCTGAGTCAGGAGAATCGCTTGATCCTGGGAGGCGGAGGTTGCAGTGAGCCGAGATCGTACCATTGCACTCCGGCCTGGACCACAACAGCAAAACTCCATCTCAAAGAAAATCCCCAGTTCCTCCTTCCCCTGACTGCCAAAATACAAACAAATATGATTTCATCTAGGCCTTTCACCTTGGGACAGGCCGGGGTGTGGGGCCAGGGTTTGGGTCTCGGGTTTTTCCCACTATTATCAGCCCAACTATCTATCCATTGGACCTGCATCGGAAGGGACAGTGTGAGACATCAGAGAAACGAGACCATTTTTAACCTGAGGAAGACTGCCATGCTCTGGGGAAAGCTTATGGCAAATTTCTGGCTTTGTTAAAAGGAAATTTAGGTTTTTTTAAAGAATTAGTGCCTCTAAGGTTCTTCGGAGATATGTGTGGGAATAAGCAGTGCTTTCACCTGCCTGCTTATTTATTCATTTCTTAATTCCTCCGTGGATCCATTCATGCTTTTGACAAGTATTTATTAAACAACTGTGATATGCCAGGTAACAGTTCTAGCCACTGGGACAGGACATAGACAAGGTCTTTGTTCTTATGGAATTTATCTTTTGGTGTAAGAAGACAGATAAGAAACAAGAATTCTAGGACATTTAAACTCAAAGTGTGGGCTCACACCAGCAGTGGCTGCACCAAGTGGGACCTGGTTGGAATTACAGACCCTCATGTGCCACCTAGACCCACCAAATCACAATCTTTTTAAACCAGATCCGCAAGTGACTCATATGCATATTAAAGTTTGAGAAACACTGATCCAGGACAGAATTTCTCAACAATGGCACTATTGACATCTAAGATAGGATAATTCTTTCTTTCTTTGGTGCAGGGGCAGAGTGAGGGGTTCTATGCATTGTAGGATATTTAGTAACATCCTTGGCTTCTACCTATGAGATGCTGGCAGTACCTTCCCCCAGGTGTGACAACCAAAAATATCTATGGATATTGATAAATGTCCCCTGGGGGGCAAATTCACACTCCTTTCACTAATTAAGAAACATTGGTCTAGGAGATCCTTGATCAAATCCCCTTAGCATCAAGACTTTTTTTCACCTTTTCTCTTAGGAAAAAGAATGCAACAAACTTAGCTGTTAACTGTTTTATCAAAGTAAGTACAACCAAGATCATGTGCACTTTTTTCAAATGATAAGGTACAGCAACTAATAGAACAAACAGAACATCATTTGGAAAAAATGAAGTTTGCGCAACTCCCATGAGAAAACTTTCATACAAAAGTCATTCAAGTTTGCGGTTTAATATTACTACTATGGATAAAGAGACTTAGTATTAAATGTGCATATATGAGGCCAAGGACTTATGATTGGATGTCATCACTACCAATTAATTATATTTGCACTAGGTACAGTCATACAAAGGTCTAGAATATCTCCCCTTTTGGAAAGAGCTGGCCAATTAGACATAATGCCCCATGTCCACCCTCAAATACTGGAAGTAGGGCAGGGAGAAGTTTGTGAAAAGCAAATAAATCACATAAGCAGAGTCTGAAGCCAATGAGGTGATATCAAAACATTGTGCAATTTTGACTGGAGGAGGGGGGAAAGCCAACAGAATAACTCTGGTCTTTCAGTCTCCTTGGTGTTGGGAAATTTATAGTTCATTGTTTATTTTTAAATAATTTCTTTAAAAACTAGGCCCAGCCATTCAAGACCAGCCTGGCCAACATGGTGAAACCCCGTCTCCACTAAAAATACAAAAATTTGCCAGTTGTGGTACCTGTAATCCCAGCTACTCAGGAGGCTGAGGCAGGAGAATCCTTTGAACCTGGGAAGCAGACGTTGCAGTGAACTGAGATTGTACCTCTGTGCTTCAGCGTGGGTGACAGAGTGAGACTCCATCTCAAAAAAAAAAAAAAAAAAGGCCCAGCCAAGGAAAAAGTGCCTGTGACAAGTTAACACACAAGATCATTTCAGCCAGTGATAAAATAACCCAGGGCAGTGTGGTAGAGAGCTCAGGCTCAGTTTGAGGGAGCAGGAACAGTGGTTCCTATTGCGAAGCACAGAGCCGAGCTGGGCAGAAGAACCAAGGCTATGGCAGGGAGTGCATCTGTGAGGCATATGAGGTCATCAGCCCAGTCCTGCCCTCAAGGACATCTGGTTTCTTGGCTCTACTTCCCAGAAGAAACAGCTTATCTTAAAGACATCTGGTGGCTTGCCAGAATTATTCACAGCCAGTGAATGGCAGAGCGCAGAAATGGAATCCAGTTCTCTGGGGTACTGGAGGACGGTGCACTTTCTACAGCACCAAATACCCCTGGTTTAATTTCCCACTGCTGATCTAACAAATTACCACTAATTACAACTCCAGTTTATTATCCTACAGTTCTGGAGGTCAGAAGTCTGCAGTGGGTCTCACAGACGGTGAATCAAGGCGCTGGCAGGGGCACGTTCCCTCTCGGGGCTGCAGGGGAGAATCCCTTTCCTTGCCTTTTCTAGCTTCTAGATGCCTCCTGAATTCCTGGGTTCCAGGCCTCCTCCATCTTCAAGGCCAGCAGCATGACATCTTCAAATCTCTCTCACTGACTCTGACCCCCTTCTCCTGTTGCCACAGTGCCTTCTTCTGAGTCTGATCCTCCTGCCTCCCTCCTTATGAGAACCACAGGGCCTACCTGAATAATCCAGGGTAATCTCCCCAGTCCCCAATCCTGAACTTTAATCATGTCTGTGAAATCCTTTTGACTATGTCAGGTAACATATTCTCCGTTTCCAGAAAATAAAATATGGACATCTCTGAAGGCCATTATTCAGCTTTTCACAACCCTCTTAGGAATGCCAGTCAGACCGAGGATCTCTAACAAGCATGAAAACAAAAAAATTTTTAAATCACCAACAGAAAAGGGGAAGAAGAGAACAGGAATAAAAGGAATCTTTATAGACTCAGGCTCCAAGTCAGCCTGGGAGACAGCAGAGCAAAATGTCATCCAGGTCTCACATCTGGCTTGAACGGCTCATAAAAAATACCAGTATATAGGGCCCAAACTCTAGAGATTCTCCTTCGATTAGTCTGAGTGGACCTAGATATCATCATTTTTTTTTTTTTTTTTTTTTTTTTTTTTTGAGGCGGAGTCTCGCTCTGTCGCCCGGACTGGAGTGCAGTGGCCCGATCTCAGCTCACTGCAAGCTCCGCCTCCCGGGTTTGCGCCATTCTCCCGCCTCAGCCTCCCGAGTAGCTGGGACTACAGGCGCCCGCCACCTCGCCCGGCTAGTTTTTGTATTTTTTTAGTAGAGACGGGGTTTCACTGTGTTAGCCAGGATGGTCTCGATCTCCTGACCTCGTGATCCGCCCGTCTCGGCCTCCCAAAGTGCTGGGATTACAGGCTTGAGCCACCGCGCCCGGCCGATATCATCATTTTTTTAAGACCCCAGATTCTAGAATCAGACAACTCTAATACAAAGACCACTGTGCCCTTGACTTGGGGCATGTTATTTAACTTTGCCTCAATTTCTTCTATAAAATGAGAATGACAGTATCAACAAAACTACTTTATAAAAGTGAGGATAGCCGGGCGCGGTGGCTCACGCCTGTAATCCCAGCACTTTGGGAGGCCGAGGCGGGTGGATCACAAGGTCAGGAGATCGAGAACATCCTGGCTAACATGGTGAAACCCCGTCTCTACTAAAAATACAAAAAATTAGCCGGGCGGGGTGGCGGGTGCCTGTAGTCCCAGCTACTCGGGAGGCTGAGGCAGGAGAATGGCGTGAACCCAGGAGGTGGAGCTTGCAGTGAGCCGAGATCGTGCCACTGAACTCCAGCCAGGGCGACAGAGCGAGACTCTGTCTCAAAAAAAAAAAAAAAAAAAAACTGAGGATAAGCAGACATAATACAAGTAAAGTTCCTGCCACACAGTAGGCACTGCCTCATGTCATAGGTTAGTTTCTCCTTCAAATGCCTCAAAGCTCTCCGGAGGGGTGTCTTCTTCCTCAGGCGGGAACCCAAAGGGATTTCTGTGTGTCTCCCTGTGAAGGGTGGGGCCGGGAGGCATGCTGAGCTCTGGCTCCCCTGCCCTGCCTGGCTGTGATGGGTTCCAGAAGTGCTCACCGCAAGGTACCAAGGGAAGGGCAGAGTTGCAGCCTCCTCATGGGAGTGCACAAAAACAGGAGTGTGTAGGAAGAAACAATCAGAAAGGCGGGAGCTGGGAGTGGAAAAGTTGTGGTGTGGTGTGCTGTGCAGACGTGAAGAATGCTAAGAGCCATCTGATAGTGATCAAGGCTTAGCTTGTGATTCTCAGCTTGGATGAGCTGTGATTCTCAGCTTGGATGCCTATGCAAAATATCTGGGAGAACCATAAAAAATAGGCAAGGTATCTGATCCCCAACCCAGACCCTATTAAATCAGAGTCTCTTGGGGTGAGGCCTGGGAATCATTCTTTTTCCTTTGTAAGATCTCCAGATTATTCTAGTCAACTGAAATTGAAACCATGGGTCTCCTATCTCAAAGCTGTGCCTAAGCTTGGTTGACCTCACCAACTGCATCACTAAATGAAGGAAGGGAGGGAGAGAGAGGCCAGTAATGACTGGGCTCCTATTATGTACCAAGACATTTTACATGCACCCATTAATTTAATCATCATAATTATTATCCCCACTTTAAAGATAATGAGAAAGAGCTGCATTTCATAGGGATTATAATGCAACTCACAATGTCACAGAGCCAAGATTGAGCCCCAAATCTATGTCCAAAAGGAACAAAGGGAGAAAAATGGCATTTATCAAATACCCATCTCTCTAGGAGCTGCATAGCATCCTCTTGATTTCATGAGGTAATATTTTTCTCCCCATTTAACATTTGACAAGAAAGAGGCTTAGAAAGGCTGAAAAACTTGCCCAGGTCAAACAGCTTATAAATAGCAAAGCTGGGATCTTAATTCAGGCCTGTCCATCTCTAAACTCCCATCTTCTTTTTCATCATTTCCACCCATCTCCATGCCTCAAAAACTCACCGTAACAACCATAACAAGAACAATGAAAAATTACCAAACGCTGGCTCTGTATCACACACTGTACTGACAGCTTTCTATGTATTATCCTAGGAAAATAAAATCGTGGCATAAAGACAAAGCAGTTGGTTGTTTAGACTCAGATTACTCAATGAATGGCATATGGGCCAGCAGCATCACCTGAGAGAGTCAAAGCTCAGAATCTGCATTTCAAAAGACCCCTTAAGTACACTGAGGTTGAAAACCTTGCTGTAGATGACTTTTGTTCTAGTTTTTATCTTTCCAAAAAGTTGTTTTTGTAGTGTGTAGGTATGGCCGAAGACTCTCCAGTTATCAGGCCTTACAAGGAACCAGCAAAAGATACAGAAGGAGCCAAGTGCTTCTGTTCTCTGGTTTGAGATGATGTTGGGGAGGGCAGGAGGCACCAAAATACCCTTTCACAAATACAGCTCTTTTTCTCTGAGTGTTCCAGGGTGTTGATCTCTAGGCACACACCATTTGACTCCAAGTACTCTAAGCAGAGATCACTCCTTAACAGGACAAATTATGCTGAATGTGAGACTTGCTAATAGTCCTATGAAAGCAAGAATAGGATAAAGCAACACTTTTCAAACTTGAGTAATGTGAAGATCTTCTAAAAAGGAAAATAATTATTCTTTCAGAGCCAGTATGTTGGCCCAAATCACTTGTATTATAAACTTTCTTAAATAGTAGAAATATAGGTCGGGTGCGGTGGCTCAAGTCTGTAATCCCAGCACTTTGGGAGGACGAGACGGGCGGATCACAAGGTCAAGAGATCGAGACCATCCTGGCTAACCCGGTGAAACCCCGTCTCTACTAAAAAATACAAAAAACTAGCTGGGCGTGGTGGCGGGCGACTATAGTCCCAGCTACTTGAGAGGCTGAGGCAGGAGAATGGCGTGAACCCGAAAGGCGGAGCTTGCAGTGAGCTGAGATCCAGCCACTGCATTCCAGCCTGGGGAACAGAGCCAGACTCCGTCTCAAAAAAAAAAAAAAAAAAAAAATAGTAGAAATATTTACATGGACAACTGTAAAAATGAAACAAATTTACAAATTCAGCAAAACTACAAACCCAGCAAAAATCAAATAAACTAATGCATCTCAAATATGAAAAAAATGATTCTTGCTAAAATAAATCACCAGCATCATTATGGTACTGACAGCTACAATGTATCATCTTTCCTGTACAGAATATGTAATTACTGTATGCCCCAAATTGGGGCATAAATCTCTATTCAACTCTTTATTCAAGCTAATAGCTACTGAAAAGTTATTTGGCATATTAAGCCCATCTTCTTTCTTCCTTAACCCTTGATAATTAAAGCAGTGCTGCTTACTACCATCATGATCCTAAATACAAATGCAAACTCCAGCCCTGAGTTCATTGATTTAACTTCAATAGATGATCATCTAGGTGATACAGATATACTTATAATGTTTCTCAATCATTATTGAGATAAAAATGCTGAGTTATATTATTATAATAGAAAGCTTGCAGACCATGCACACACACACACACACACACACACACATACTCACGCAGACACACACACACAAGAATATGTCAGCACATTTCCAGGAGTTTATCAATCCCAATTAGGGAAACACTGAGATAAATAATTAGGAAAAACTGTACTGAAATAATTAATTAGGGCAAATTACTCTTTACAGAAATATTTCAACTAATAAATGCAAGAAGAAATTACAGAATTTAGAATTTTACATACCCTAATAAATTCATAGAGTCAAACAATGTTAATCAAAGACTGCTGACATCCGAAAGAGAGACAGCTCAACAAGATACACCCAATGGACTCTTGCAGAAAAAAAAAAACCCTGGGTGTGATGCACACTATTTATATAATTACTAATTTATGGGACATACAGGGCCAAAGGAACATTTAAATTATATCATGGGAATGCAATCAGTAAAATCTAGATGATGCAAAATTCTACAGGACAAAATAGTTTCTGCAACAAATGAACTTAAAGAAAAACAAAAAAGAGATAAAGAACAAACCCACAGATCAAAAGAGACTTCTGAGTCATATCTGTAATTGCAATGTATGGGCTTTATTTGTATCCTAATTCAAATAAAAATCATTCAGGATGCTTAATTTCATATGGGTCCTAATAGTATTGCACATACATGTTTAAAGAATCTTTATTTTGTAAAGATATATACTAAAATATTATGGATCCAATAATGTGATGAGTTGGATTCGCTTCAAATTGTGATGGTTAATTTTATGTGTCAATTTGGTTAAAACTCAGTTTTGGGTGAAAGACCAATCTAGATGTTACTGTGAATATATTTTTAGATATTATTAACATTTAAATCAGTAGACTTTGAGTAAAGCAGATTACCCTCTATACTGGTGAATGGAGGTTGGAGGGGCAGGAGTCATTCAATCAGTTGAAAGTCTTAAAAGACTGAGGTCTTCCCTAGGATGAATGAATTCTCCCACGAAACTGCCTTTGGTTTTGAGATTGCAACATCAACTCCCCCTGGGTTCCCACCTCCAGCCCAGCAAATTTCAGACTTGCCAGCCCCTGAAAATTGTATGAGCCAATTCCTAAATCTGCCTCTCCACATCCCACACACAACCTTTTGGTTATGTCTCTCTAGGGAGCCCTAACTTACACAAATATTATCTGGGGGATGGGAGAAATGGATGGAAGAATAGATAAAGCAAAGTTGGCATGAGTTAGTAATTGTTGTTGAAACTGGGTAATTGGCATGTTATACTATTCTATTTTTATATATACTTGAAATTTTCCATTTAAAAAGTTGGGAAGGATAAAAAGAGATGGAAGAGTGAAGGAGCAGAGACACAGTCTTTCTGTACAGGGTCTGTACAAGTAGACATGTTGTTCTGATAGAACAAAATGTCAGAAATCAAGGTTGGCCTAGCGCAGTGGCTCATGCCTGTAACCCCCAGCACTTTGGGAGGCCAAGGCAGGTGGATCACTTGAGCCTAGGAGTTCGAGACCAGCCTGGGCAACATGATGAAACCCCATATTTACCAAAAAAAATACAAAAGTTAGCTAGGCATAATGGCATGTGCCTGTAGTCCCAGCTACTCAGGAGGCTGAGGTGGGAGAATCGCTTGAGCCTGGGAGGCAAAGGTTGCAGTGAGCTGAGATCACAAAAATAAAATATCACAAAATAAAAGTAAAAATAAAGACTGGCCTGAGCAATCTGAGGTTCTGACTCCAAGACTCACAAGGGAGTCTTGGAAGTGATTCTTGATCTTGAACTTCCAGTCTGATTTAGGCTGTTCCCACTATGCCCCCACAGCACTTGCACGTCCCCTCGCTGCAGCATGGCCTCCCACACCATGCTGAGATGACCTCTTTGAGTTTCCATCTTTTTCCACTACCCAGGAACTTCTTATTTATTCAAGCACCAACCTTGCACTTTAAAATGTTGAATGACTGAATCAAAGCTATGCTGAGTGTGGGACTAGCTAATGCCCAGTGAAAGAAAGAATGAGGTAAAGCAGTGTTTCTCAAACTCATATACTGCCTTCTACCCTGTGGTTTTTTTCTGTTAATTGTTAAAGCCTACAACTAATTGCTCCATTTTTAATTTCTTCTTGTTCTCTGATTTTAAATCCCCCTGCACAACCAAACACTTGAGGTCTTATGGGGGAAATGAGTGTTTGTGTGGAAACAATGGCATTCACCACCATACAACTTTATAAAATGAACTTTTAAAATTCTTGTCCTTGGTAGGAGAGAAAAAGCCCATCCAACAAATAGGAGCTTCATTTGCAGTGCTTGCTTTCCAATCTCCTATAAAACAGAAACTATCTGACCCTTAAGGCCTCTTATGAAAGTCATTTTTTTTTTTTTTTTTTTTTTTTTTTTTTTTTTTTTTTTTTTTTTGAGACGGAGTCTCCCTCTGTCGCCTGGGCTGGAGTGCAGTGGCCGGATCTCAGCTTACTGCAAGCTCCGCCTCCCAGGTTTACACCATTCTCCTACCTCCCGCTCGCCCGGCTAGTTTTTCGTATTTTTTTTTTTAGTAGAGATGGGGTTTCACCATGTTAGCCAGGATGGTGTCGATCTCCTGACCTCGTGATCCGCCCGCCTCGGCCTCCCAAAGTGCTGGAATTACAGGCTTGAGCCACCGCGCACGGCCCCCCATGAAAGTCATTTTTACATTGCTCTGCCCTTATGGGAACAGAATTTTAATGTGAATGTTCATTAAAATAAGCTGTTTATTTGGCTTTGTCATAGTATTCTGCATGCTTTTGGAATAAATTCATTGATTCTACAATCAGAATATAAAATCCTAGGATACCTCATTTATAAATTAAATAAATGATTTAAAAAACTGTGCATTGCCAGCTTTTCTTTTAAACTTAGCTTATAGAGGGAGAAGGAAACTGCATTAAAAAAAAGAGAGAGAGAGAGAAAGAGAGACAGAGCCGAGCATCTAAATTCCAATCTCCTTTAAATTCAAATTTAGACAAGAAAAGGTGGAGAGTTTCTAGTCTGCCATGCTTCGTGGAAAATGTTCTGACTCCTGTACAGAAAAAAACAAGGGGTCCAAGTGAGTTGAAATCTCCTTCCATCCTGCCTCTTCCCCTGTCCCTTGATTTCACTCTTAAAATCATTTCTTCAGCCCCAAGAAATCCCCATCTTCGATTCTGCCCTCACTTCACAGAAGGTCAGGTATACAAATTCATGACAAAACCTCAAAGTAAATGAAAAGGAACCAAGAGAATAAATCAATAACATCCTCCTGGACTGCCACTGCCCAAGTTGGTTTGCACACCCCTGAGGGAGAGCAAGGATCCCTGAGAAAACCAAATATAGAGCCTTACAGCCTTAGAGATGCAAAAGGTTCCCAGAAAATGCATCAGTAATCTATGTTGACAGTCATGTTGGAATATAACCCATGTTTTTAGTTCCTGTCCTTCAACCCTTGGCACCACAGTGGATATCTGAAGGTAAAGTGACCAAGCTTAGCGACAACAAAAGCGCAGAACACCCAGTGAAATTTAAATTTCACATAAACAACAAGTAGTTTTTGAGCACAAGTATGTTCCATAGAGTGCATATGTTATTTATTCAAAATTCAAATTTCACTAAGTTTTCTGCATTTTATGTGGTGATCTGTGAAGGGATTTCCATTGGGTAATAAACATTGCAACAGTTCAGGGTGAAGATTTCTCAAGCAACACCAGTCTTATATGGTGTCCTGAGTTGTCTTGGTTGTGACTTCCGGATATTTTCAAATCTCTATTTGAACATCCTATGCTTTTCTGAATTATACCCGGGCTATTCCTAAACCAAAAGCGGTCCTGTGCCTCATTAATACAATTAGAAATTTGGTCTAAAATGTTGGTGGTTCCATCTAGTGAACTGAAGATTCCTCGGCCAAAGTTGCATTGCAAGAGGTCGTTATGAATTGGTATCTTTCTTCTCTATCAACAGATACTAAAACTACACCCACAATAAAATTGCAGGACAGGATGGAGAGATATCTGGAAATCTTCAGATGTTAAAAATAGGTCCATTTCATGTTTCATAAGGTTGGAACCCCTGGTCAAGGAAGATTTCCAATGTTTCTCCCAACCTCTTCACAATTCCCAGAATTCTGTAACCACAGTCATTGAATCATTAGTTTTTTACTGGTTCTGAGTAAATAGAAAAAAAGGCCAAAGCCTTGGGCCCAAAGTAAGAAGGACTATCATGAGGGTAGCTGAGAATGATGGCACTATACTAACTTTGTTCCTCTGAACAGATTTTTAAAATATAGTATACAAGACATTTGAATTCTTGTTGGAGTTTTCTTTTCTTGTCATCAAATACTGGAGTAATCTACAGACATTTCAGTCACCATAAAGCAGTTTTTGAAATACTTTTTTTATTGACCCTCATTTATTCTCACTTTACAAATATCTATTGTGCACTAACTCTGGACCAGGTGTCATAGTCCTCTCTTGTTGACTAACTGCTACACACTAGATCTTCCAAAGAAATCAATAGAAAGAAAGGCGGTCTCTTGCTCAGTGATTCCTGATGTAGGTGGTGACCCAAAAAGCATATATATTATAATTTTAAATTACATTTATGCATTTTAAATACCTATTTTAAAACACTGAAATAAATAGAGCATATAAGATTTTTATGTCTTGGTCAAAAAATTCAGAAACGTGATGATAGCCACATGGACTCACTTTTTGCCTGTTACTGCAAATACAAAAGCCAACTAGGGCCGGGCGCGGTGGCTCAAGCCTGTAATCCCAGCACTTTGGGAGGCCGAGACGGGCAGATCACGAGGTCAGGAGATCAAGACCATCCTGGCTAACACGGTGAAAACCCGTCTCTACTAAAAAATACAAAAAACTAGCCGGGTGAGGTGGCGGGCGCCTGTAGTCCCAGCTACTCGGGAGGCTGAGGCAGGAGAATGGCGTGAACCTGAAAGGCGGAGCTTGCAGAGAGCTGAGATCCGGCCACTGCACTCCAGCCTGGGCGACAGAGCGTGAGACTCCGTCTCAAAAAAAAAAAAAAAAACAAAAGCCAACCTTGAACTAGATTCTTCCTTCCACTTAAAGCTTCCTAATTTGCAAAATACCTTGCTTAATTACTTAGGGGATTCTAAAACAGTCTGTTCTTTGTAGCTTGATTTGTTGGAGTTGTGACCAGTCTGTTGCAATCCAAAACTAATGGATTTCAAAAGAGAAAAGAAAATCTAGAATTTTTTTGGCAGATAATTTTTTTTTTCATTTAAAATAACAAAGTTCTTTATGGCTAACTTGCCTTAAGTCTATCTGCAGTACTATCTAAAGAACCCAACCGCAAGGGGTACAAATTACTTTTAGCCTCATGGTGTCAACTGATGAGAAAACTAAGGCTTAGAAAAGGTAAATGACTTCTTGAAAAGGTTCCCACAGCTAGCTTAATGGCAGAGCTGGGATTTGAAGCTAGTTTGATGGACGCCAGAACCTGAGCTCTTGTTAATGCAGTGGCCCTTAGCATTTAAAGAATGATGACTCAAGTATGCCTGGCCCAGAAGAAAATGCAAGGCAGGAGTAGAAATATGGGAAGATGGCTGAAGATGAGACTTTAAGAGCTCCTCAAGTTAAAGAGGCTGGCAGTAGAACATGCTTCTCTGCAAACAGTGTCATTGCCCATAGAAGGAAAAAGTAAAGGTGAAAAGTGAGAGATGTACAGAAGCACCCTGCACACTGCTCCTCTGCCAGCAGCAGCAGGGTGCTATCAGGGAAGTTACATGGGCTAAATGGTATTTCAGGAAGATTAATTTGGCAGCCTCACACAGAGTATATGAAAGGGAGAAAGAGGCTGGAGGCAAGGAAACTAGCTGAGTGGCTGCTACAGACGCTCATTTCCCAGATGATGAGTCTGAGTCAGAGCTGGGAACAGGGAATAAAGGGACAAATGTGAGTGTTATACTACCCACCACGAAGGAAGAACAGACCAGCCCCGGGACCTCCAAGGTCAGGTCTGTGGTCAGTGACGCTTCTGAGGCAGAGAGAAGAAAGGAAGGAAAAGTGCTTCCAGAGCCGGTACTACTAGTCGCATCCCTGCAGCCTAGAGTACATGCCTGTCCTGCCTGTCTCCCCGTACCACAAGCTCTGAAAAGCCAGGGGACCCTTCATGGGTCTGTTTCTCCCCATTGCTGACTGCAAGTGTCTGGGAGTCTCAATAAATACTCACCGGCAGGCTTTTTTCCTCTACCTGGAATGCTCTGTCTCCACTTTTGGCTGAAAACTCTGTGTAGGAAGAGCCTTGCTCAAGGCACAGCATGAATGTGCCTTCCTCAGAGAGGCCTTCCATGGGCCAGCTGAATAAAGTCAGGTCTTCTCATTTTCCTTTCCATAGAAACTTGTCTTCACAGTACGCATCACAAGGTGTAATTCTGTATTTGTTGTTTTTTAAATTTATTTTTAAAATATCTTTCTGTTGCTGTTGTCGCTTTTCCACCTTCCCCCCACAGTCATAAGCTCCACAAAGTGCTGCCCACCAGAAATACAGTGCAAGACACATATGTAATTTTAATTTTTCAGTAGCCACATTTTTAAAAGTAAAAAGAAACCGGTGAAATGAAACTTAATAATATATTTTATTAACCAAATATATCCAAAATGTTGTCATTTAAATATGTGCTCAATAGAAAAAACTTATTAATGAGATAGTTGGCTTTCCTTTTTTTTTTTTTTCTTTTTCTTTTTTTTAGAGACAAGATTTTGTTTTGTTGCCCAGGTTGGAGAGCAGTGGCTCAGTCATAGCTCACTACAGTCTCAAACTACTGAACTCAAGTGATCCTCCTGCCTCAGTCTCTCAAACAGCCAGGACTGCAGGCACACACCACCACACCTAGGTAATTTTTTTATTTTTTAAAAGACAAGGTCTCACTATGTTGCCCAGACTGGTCTCCAACTCCTGGCCACAGCAATACTCCTGCCTCTGCCTCCCAAAGTGCTGGGATTACAGGTGTGAGCCACAATGCCTAGCCTTTTTTTGTTTTTGTGCTAAGTCAACATTTCCAGACTTGTGTGGAAATTAACACCACATACTCGGAATTTAAAAGCAAGACTGTCATTTATAAAAATGTCATTGCAGGAAGGAAGGCAAGTTTACTGGTCAGCAATTGAAGACTACCTCGGAAACCCATCAAAGACTGGCTTCTTATAGGAAAAGCCTCCACAGACTCAAAAAGCCTCTAGTCTCCTGCCCATAGGAAAGCATGCCCTGGAAATGGTGTGGGGACAAGGCAGAGTGTTAACTACCCCAACTTCTGTGTGTATTTCACACTTACGACACATCTCAGTTGGGACTAGCTACATTTTGATTGTTCAATAGCCACATGTGGCTCGTGGCTACCGTATTGGACAATGCAAATCTTGCAGGATGCCTGAAAAATATTACTTACCTAATAAAGACCTGATGTATGAAGGCAGGGGAAAGGGAAAAGAGAAGGAAAAGAGGAAGAGAAAAAAGATGGGAAGGAAAGAGAAATTAACATCTGTTGAGTAGTTACTATGTTAGATTCTTTCATACAACAATAAATTATGTCATTTAATTCTCATATCAACCCTGGTGAGATAGGTATTATTAGAACCACCTTTATAAATGAGGACACTGGTTTGGAGATGTCACATCACTTGCCCAAGATCATGCTGTCTTTTGAATGAAAGAAGTAGGACAGAGAATGCAGTCTCCCCTGTCATCCTCCCGCACTCACAGAAGTCATACATAACAAGTCTCTTCAAGCCAGCTTGCCATCTAGATTTCTTTCTCCTCCAATGGAAACTTTCCAGGGTTTCTATGAGTGAATCCCACAGACATTCTCCTTCCAAAAGTATGATCTGACCATTGCAGGCTGATGTAGAGGTCTCCTCTCCCTCCTTAAGTGATACTTATTTCATTAGCTGCTGTTGCCCATTAGAATTCTACTATGACCAAACAAAATTGTGGCACTTGAAGTTCCACTCTCTAGCTCTATGCAGTTCCCTTCCTTCCTTCATTCAATTAGCACACATCCCAGGTAACTCTGTTCAAAGAGGAATAAGAAGGAGAAAGAGAAGAAAGAAAAAGAAGGAGAAGGAGGAGGAGGAGGAGAAGGAGAAGGAGGAGAAAGGTAGAGGAGGAGGAGGGGGAGGAAGGAGGAGAAGGAGAAGGAGGAGAAAGGAGGAGGAGGAGGAGAAGGAGGAGAGGAGGAGAAGGAGGAGAGGAGGAGAAGGAGGAAGAGAAGAAAAAATTCAAGCTAAAAGTTATCTCATCTCAGTCAGGGAACCTCCTCTGACCACTCTCCAAGTGCAAGAATCTTCCCCCTCTTCTGTGTTCCCATGGAACCCAGTGGAATTTCTCATGCATATCATCATTGTTTACTTCTTGGATCTCCCTCACTGCACTGTGAGCTCCTGAAAGGCAGAGACTATGACTTTAATCGTTAAATTCCCAGTACCCAGCATTTATTGAATAGGGTTGTTAAATGAGTAAATAAATGAATGAATGGATGGATAAGCCCATAGCTCTGTTTAAATGTAAGAACCACCACCTGGTACCACACAGTCATAAGGGCTAAAAGAGGACTAGTATGTACTCTTGCAGTAGCTGAATTCCACCCAAACCAGTTATCCAGGTGTGGTTCACGGCAACACAAACAGACAACATCAGCAGAACATCTATGACGCCTCCAACTGTTGCATAAGAAGTGATGTTCTAAGCTATGCAGAAGATGTAGCAAAGCCGGGAAGTCAGGAACCTGTGGAAATCATGTGAAATACCCCCAGAATGCAGTAGGATGGAAAGAAGCAGTGCTAAGCATTAGAGTTTGGCCACAGAGCCAAGGATCCCGGTCATGCTGACCTGGGGGGGACAGGGAACATGCAGTGTTGGCATCCTTCTACCCTTCCTTCTAGAAGGACAAGTGGTGGCAGACTGCACGAAGCAATGGGTGCAACCACAGGAACTCAGTTCTCCCAAACTTACAACATCCTGGGAAAGTATGTGCACCCTCTAGGATCATCTTCAAAGATGTTTATGGACGAAACACTTTGTTGCAACTCGAGATTGTGGTCTATGCTAGGTCTTGGGCCAGAACTTCTAAGCTTAGCTGTAGCATACCTGTGTGGCCCCAATGGGAACAGGTGTGCCAGAGGGAAACACAAATCACCTAAGCCCCAGGAACAGCCAGGTGAGGGTGAGGGGTCAAGGACTACAGTAGCCAGACCCCGATGGCCTACTGCCTAGGAATGAGCCCTCCCATCTACATAAATCATATCATGTCCATGTATACCGTGATGTGAAAAAAGGTTGGGAAGCATTGATTAGACTATAGGCCAGCACCAGAGAGTTAGGACTTTTAAGAAGAACTTCATTTTGACAGGCCAAGTAGATTGAAGTCTCTCAAATGTGAGTCCAAGCCAAGGCCAGTCTATTTGTGTGGATGTTTCTGTGAATTCAGAAGGAGGATGGAACGTTGGGGCCTTGCACCATTGAAAACAACAAAATGCACAAGAGTAAGTTCCAGACTGTCAACAAAGGTGCAATCTGGAAAAACAAACAAATCAAGAGAATGATGCTGCATCTCCCGCACAGCTGTGACACACAGGTCAAGGGCCAGAGTCAGGCCCCAAACCACTGCCTGGCACCTCCACACATCGCTTCCCAACAGGGTATGGTCCAGGGAAGAATTACTCCTTAGAGTAGCTTCACAGACAACCAAGGAGGGGTGGCGAGGAGATTGTTATTGTCAGTGCAGCTGGGCCCACTATCCCCACCCCCAACATTTACTCTCCTGTTACTGTTCAGGTTTGTCTTTTCAGGTATAGATTGGAACTCAATATTGGACAGAGCTGGGCAGGTATATAACTGGAGAACCATAATGCTGCCTAAGAAGGACTTGGGGTGATAGGAAAGCCTGGCTTCTACAGAACTCTTACCACCTGAAACAACAAGCAAAAGTATAAAAATAAATACTTCTCCTCATTACTACTAAGCTGGACAGAAATACACTTCACAGTCATGGAGAGTGGCCCAGAGCTGTACTGGGGCCAGCCTAGAGGACGTGGGCAGGAGCTGAATGTGGCAAGGAGGCTCTGGCCACCTGAACAGACATCAGAACAGCCCCACCTGCCACAGCAGCTCTGGCTGACATCACTGTCTCTCTAGATCCTCAGTGACCAGAAAAAGGCCAACACAACTGGCACAGAATGATGTGGGGTGGATAGCTCCAGGGTGTGTGTGTACGTGCTGCAGCTGGCATGGCAATGCTATGTTCCTAGCCAAGCAGAAGCCACCTCAGAGAGCCATATCAGAAAAGGGAAATGAGGCCAGGCGTGGTGGCTCACTCCTGTAATCCCAGCACTTTGGAAGGCCGAGGCGGGCAGATCACCTGAGGTCAGGAGTTCAAGACCAGCCTGACCAACATGGAGAAACCCCATCTCTACTAAAAATACAAAATTAGCCAGGAATGGTGGTGCATGCCTGTAATCCCAGCTACTCGGGAGCTGAGGCAGGAGAATTGCTTGAACTTAGGAGGCAGAGGTTGTGGTAAGCCAAGATTATGCCATTGCACTCCAGCCTAGGCAATAAGAGCAAAACTTGGTAGAAAGAAAAAGAAAGAAGGAAGGAAGGAAGGAAGGAAGGAAGGAAGGAAGGAAGGAAGGAAGGAAGGAAGGAAGGAGGAAGGAGGGAGGGAGGGAGGGAGGGAGGGAGGGAGGGAGGGAGGGAGGGAAGGAAGGAAGGAAGGGGGAGGGAGGGGAAGGAAGGAAGGAAAGGAAGGAAGGAAGGAAGAAGGAAGAAAGAAAGAAAGAAAGAAAGAAAAGAAAGAAAGAAAGAAAAAAAGAAAGAAGAAAGAAAAGAAAGAAAGAAGAAAGAGAAAGAAAGAAAGAAAAGAAAGAAAGAAGAAAGAAAGAAAGAAAGAGAAAGAAAGAAAAAAGAAAAGAAAGAAAAAGAAAAGAAAGAAAGAAAGCAAAAAGAAAGAAAAGAAAATCCCTCACTAGAAAACAAAGAAACCCCTCCCCTCCTCCCCGCCCCGCCCACCCCCCCTCCCTTCCCTTCCCTCCCCCTTCCTTCCCTCCCCTCCCAAAAAACCCCGAAAAGAAAAGAAAAGAAAAGAAAAGAAAAGAAAAGAAAAGAAAAGAAAAGAAAGAGAAATGAAAGTTAAACCCTACCATATCTCATCTCAGCTGGAGGTGCAGACGTTGCCCAGCCCGCATCCATTCACATTGCCTTTGGGAAACTTAGGATGTATCAGTGGGAATTTAAGCTCTCCTAAATCCCAAATTAAAAGGCATCCATGGCCTTCACAGAGCTTCACACGCTAAACTTTGCTCCTAGCTTCTAAAGGGGTTCTTTAACATTTTGAAAACTACCAGAAAGCAGATATCCCCTTTTATGAAAGCTAATGAACATTCACTGACTCGTGATCCATCATAGGCCACAGAAAACTGGGTATCTTCTTGATGTGGATCCCATCCTCATACTGCAAAGGTTGCTTCCAGGTCCCAGTGACACCATGATGTGATTGGCTTATTTGCTCCTCTTTGTTCCCTTACCTCCTGGACCAAGACAGAGAAAGTGAGAGGCTTTTCTTGATGATGAGACACTCTCCTTTCAAGATGTTGGGACAGGAAATGGTGAAGGTAGAGGTTGCTATTGTACAAAAGCATGAAGTTAGGTTGGCAATCCATGCCTGCCTGCTCCTCCAAGAAACTAGAAGCAGAGGCCCAGCTCTACAAGGGGCCATACTTAGCTGCATAATCAGAGGTTTGTGTGGGATGTACAAGAGGGACTAGAGAGGTTATGCAAAAAAAAGCTCTGCAGGTAGGTACCCAATGTATAAGGAACCCAGGAAGGGCAGAAAAGAGGGCCCCTTTTTATGTTAATGTATCCTTTAACTAGCATCTACTAACACCTTAACATAGCCCTAAAGGAAAACCCAAAAGTCATATTCTGTGCTCTCAAACAATTATGTTTTTCATAGACCAAAAATGGTGAGGCCTCAGTGAATAAACAGGAGAAAGACAAGGCAATGAGCACTGTCAGCTGGTAATAACAAGAAGGCACTGTGTGTTCAGAGCTCTGCAAGGGAGCTCTTTCTCAATGAGACCTGCTCTCATCACCTTATTTAAAATTGCCTCAATACCATATCCTCTTTTCCTGCTTTATTTTCCCTGTAACACATTCCCTTTTAATATACCCATAATTTACTGACGTATTTTGTTTATTGCATTCCTCCCTCACTAGAATGAAAGCTCCATGTATATAAAATTTTTTTCTATGTTTCTTCACTGCTTAATCCTTAGCTGTTAGAACTATGCCTGGCATATAGTAAGCAGTTCGGTACCTAAGTGTTGATAAATGGATAGATGAGAAGGATGGATAAAAAGAGTGCCTGGTAGACCTAATGCTTCAGCTGCCAGATTCCTGAAGTTCCCAGAGGAAGAAAATGCTACAGAAATCAAGAGAAGCATTTAAGGCACATATCTTCAACATCAGCTCTTCCTATCCAACCACAATGCTAGATCCCAACATAAAATGAAACAAAATTTCCACAGAATCATCAGCATTAGGCTAGTATTAGCTTTGCCTTGATCAGCTACAACCCACAAAAAGTCACTTGCACAATGTCATAAATACACAGTACAGTCAGATTCAAACAAGGTCTTTATGAATCAAAAGCTCTTGCTCTTTTCACTTTATCACACCAAAGGTTAGTGCAGAAATGCCAAACTAACCTTTGGGTGTTTAAATCCCATTTTGCCTTCTGAGTCATTGATCATCCTTGGTCTCAGCAGATCAAGCACGTTAGAACCGTGGCAGAAGGGATAAGAGTGAAGCAGCCAAAATTGAGCCTTTGTTTCTTAGGTAATGCTGAAAAGTTTCTGGAATAAAAAAATCAATAGGCTGAAATGTGACATCTTACAGTCAGTTTTACACACACGCACACACACACACAAACCTGTATGCATGTCAAAAGCAACTAGTAAGAAAACACAGTATTAAAACTTACCACACTTTTACCTCTGCCCAAGTTCCCCACAAATCATGAGTACTGAAGACGTGCCACTCAGTAAGTAACAATCCTGGGAGATGCTGCTTAATGCTCAAGTCGATTTCACCAGCATACACATTGCAACAGCTCCAGAAAGCTCTCTCTTTTCTTCCTCCCACTCACATGCTTCCCCCTGGGCATTGTACTCACTGCCAGTGGCCACCTCCACCCAACTTACAGAAACCTGGCCCATAGCACCCTGCAATTAATGTCATCAGACATGCAAATCTGATTGTCAACCCATGGAACATGCTCACAGCTCACCAGAAGATACTGTCCTTTACAATCAGGGAGGCACTACTGAGTCACCACTAGCAGATTTTTCTTTAGTGGCTATATAGTAACTATACTCATTTATTCACATTTTTACCAAGTCTGCCTCTTGATTATTTGAGCAGCCAGCTTAGATGTTCAATGTGTAAGCATGGAAAAGTAAAGGCTCCCACAGGGAACAGGGCCACCCATGACTTTGCTTCTCTCACCTGGGCCAATGTGCCAAGCCAACCATCTCACGCTCATCTAAACCCACAAAACGGGAATAGACGAACACTCCAGTCTGCACCCCTCGCCTGAGTCTGAACAAATACAGCTCAGGAATGAATATTCACAGTCGTTAGTGCTAGTTTCAGCACTTGCACCTGCCAACCAATAAGGTTATTTCTCGTCTCCTGCTTAAGAAATAAGGCCTGCTGGAGTGAAAGTAGAGTGCACGTATGAAATAAATAAGAAGGTATATTGTCTTGTTACCATAAAACGAAGTAAACCAATATTTTTAAAATGACTTCTTTTCAAAGGACAGAAGTATCACATACTGTGAAGACCTGAATCACCCTTTTAACTACAGACTCTAAATAAGTATGCAAGTTGTACTAGAAGAAGAAAAGAGACTGCTGTAAACCTTCTGTTAAAGGAGATTAAACATTAAATCAATTAAGACAAGGGTATGGACAGCAGTTTCATATGGTGCACATGTGGATACAGAAACTTGGAAGAAAGTGATGAAATGGGCCCTTGATTCTAATTTCTCACTCCTGTTACACTTGAGAGACCTGAAAGCATAGAGGCAGAACCAGCTATGCAATCTGTGGGGCACAGAGCAAAACGAATCTTTCAGCAGACTTCCAACAAAATGTTTGAGAAGACTGGCTTCCTTTTTTCTCTTTCTACTTCTTTTTTTTTTTTTTTTTTTTTTTTTTTTTGAGAAGGCGTCTCACTCTGTCGCCCAGGCTGGAGTGCAGTGGCCGGATCTCAGCTCACTGCAAACTCCGCCTCCTGGGTTCACGCCATTCTCCTGCCTCAGCCTCCCGAGTAGCTGGGACCACAGGCGCCCGCCACCTCACCCGGCTAGTTTTTTGTATTTTTTAGTAGAGACGGGGTTTCACCGTGTTAGCCAGGATGGTCTCGATCTCCTGACCTTGTGATCCGCCCGTCTCGGCCTCCCAAAGTGCTGGGATTCTCTTTCTGCCTCTTAACTAGCCTTCCCCTTCATACTGTTCAGGGTCTCAGTGGAACTAACCAGCAGACCCTCCTAAACCCCATAACCACCCCCAAGCAAAACCCACTTATCTCCTGAATCAAACAGTTCCTCTAATAAATTAATTTTAGGAACGTGGCTAATGATGGTGGATGGCTTGGGGGTGGAGGTAAACGCAAAAGTGAGGCCCGTAGACAAGCCCATTTAAACCACAGTCTTTCCTAAAAGGATGCCACTCAAGAACAGCTTTTTCCAATCACGACCATCACCGCCCTTTCAATAAGAGGAAGATGCTCAGCTAATTAAGCTAACTTGCTCATCATTTTTCCAGCTGCACAGAGAACACCAGAAACAATATTCACTCACGTTTATCCTCACTTTTTTATTCACCACAGACTCAGAGTTGCCCTCCAAGAATTGTTTCCCAAATCACGCCCACAGTAATAAACAATATCAGCTTAGATGCTCAAATATTTCTTTGACAATTAAGGAAAAATACGAAAGGCTGATCTTTGGCATGCCGACAGTGGAAAAGAGGATATTTCTAAACATCATTTGTTAACTAACTCGCGGAAAAGGAAAGTAATGATGTGCCAAACCGTGAAGGAAAGATGATGCACTTCGAGCCTGTGGCTTTTCCTGAAAATCTACTTTTTCAGAACTTGTCAAGTTTCTCATTAAGAATATTTCATTCCTGGCCAGGTGTGGTGGCTCATGCCTATAATCCCAGCACTTTGGGAGGCCAAGGTAGGCAGATCACCTGAGGTCAGGAGTTCAAGACCAGCCTGGCCAACATGGTGAAACCCCATCTCTACTAAAAATACAAAAAATTAGTCGGGTGTGTTGGCACATGCCTGTAATCCCAGCTACTTAGGAGGCTGAGGCAGAAGAATTGCTTCAATCCAGGAGGCAGAGGTTGCAATGATCCCAGATCGTGCCACTGCACTCCAGCCTGGGTGACAGGGCAAAACTCCGCCTTAAAAAAAAAAAAAAAAAATTTATTCCCACATCTAGCAAAATGCCTCGTGATTCAACACCATCAATGATTGAGAACACATGCAAAGGAAAATTCAAAGGCTTAACCCGGCTTAATGTGAGAGCAGATGCTGTTCTCCATAAAATGTGGGCCCGGAGCCCTCTGGGAGCAGGGATGGGTGCGTTTCCAAAGATAGCCCCCAGCTTTTCACTTCACAACGACTCATCTCATGCCAGAGAGAGGATACCTCAAAGTAAAAATCTCCTCTCAGTTGATCTCTTTCCATTCCCAACTTTTCAAAAACTATTTCCTTCAACGCATTATGAAAAAAAAAAAATGGGTTCTATCAATTTCAGAAAAATTGAAGAAGGATCCCCTAAGGTGGTATGTAAATTCTATTTCCAGTCCAAATATAAGATTCACAGAAACAAGGAAGAAAAATATCCCATCATAGTCTTTTCTGAATCTTCACAATTTCTGTGTTAATGAGAACCTGGAGAGAGTTGCTGACAGAAAGGAAATCACGAGTTTGGGGAGAAAAGGAAGGAGAATAAAGGGAAGAGAAAAAAGTGAGGACGTGGGAATAAGACTGCAATGGAGGCAAAGTAAACTTCTCTTGACTTTGCCTTCAGTGGTTTCACATTGGTAAGCTAATTCTCTTCCTGTAGAAAAATCAACTCCCATCTGAGAACCAATCAGAACACAGTCACTTATCAGGGCATAGAAGCAGTTTCATCAACTCACCCCACCTCTTTTACTCATTACCACCACAAAACATAAGTCATTATGTATGAAGCCAAAAGTAAAAC
The DNA here is from genome assembly GCF_007565055.1 of Rhinopithecus roxellana. NCBI lineage: Eukaryota > Metazoa > Chordata > Mammalia > Primates > Cercopithecidae > Rhinopithecus > Rhinopithecus roxellana. The sequence goes on along the minus strand of NC_044549.1, from coordinate 21,135,703 downwards.
CAGCAACACTTATCACAACTAACATCAATTAGATTATATCAAGTTTCCAATGCATTTCTCTCCAGAAGGCATAATCTGGCCCTTGATTGAGACTTCCTAGTATCATGTCCAGGAGTATGGAAGGCAATCCGGAGCTCATTAGATAAAAGCAGAGAGCTCTCACCTATGCTCTCTCTTTTTAGCTTTTTTTATTGATGCATAATCATTTTACATATTTACAGAGCTCATGTGCTATTTGGATACATGCATACAATGTGTAATGATCAAGTTAGAGTATCTGAGATATCTATCATCCTTGAAACATTTATCATTTCTTCGTATTGGGAGCATTTCAAACCTTCTCTTCTAGCTATTTTGAAATATATAATATATTGTTGTTAATGATAGTCACCCTACTGTGCCATCAAACACTAGAACTTATTTTTCTATATGAATGTATATTTGTACCCATTAACCAACCTCTCTTCATCCTCCTCCCACACCATTCCCAGCCTCTGGTAACCACCATTCTACTCTCTACTTTCCTGACATCAACTTTTTTAGCTCTCACATGTTAGTAAGAACATGCGATATTTGTCTTTCTGTGCCTGGCGTGTTTCACTTAACATAATGACCTGAAGTTCCATCCCTCGTGCTGCAAATGACAGGATTTCATTCTTTTTGTGGCTCAGTATTTCATTGTATATCTATATACCACATTTTCTTTACCCATTCATTCATTGATAGACACTTACGTTCATTCCATACCTTGGCTATTGTGAATAGTGCTGCAATAAACATGGGGGTGCAGGTATCTCCTTGATATACTGATTTCTTTCCCTTTGGATAAATATCCAGTAGTGAAATTTCTGGACTATATGGTAGTTCTACATTTTTTTTTTTTGAGAAACCCCCATATTGTTTTCCACAATGGCTTTACTAATTTACTTTCCCACCAACAATGTATAAGAGTTCTCTTTTCTCCACATCCTTGCCAGCATTTATTACTTTTGGTCCTTTTCATAACAGCCTTTCTAACTGGGGTGAGATAATATCTCATTGTGGTTTTGATTTGCATTTCTTTAATGGTTAGTGATATTCAGCAGTTTTTCATATGCCTGTTGGTCATTTGTATGTCATCTTTTGAGAAATATCTGATGGGATTTTTTTTTCTGATAAGTTGATGGAGTTTCTTGTATATTCTGGATATTAGTCCCTTGTCGAATGAATAGTTGAAAAATACTTTCTTCCATTCAAAGTTTGTCTCTTCATTCTGTTGATTCTCTTGCTATACAGAAGCTTTCTAGTTTAATATAACCCCACTTGTCTATTTTTGTTTTTGTTGTGTATGCTTTTGAGGTCTTAGTCATAATATCATTGCCTACACCAATGTCCTGAAGTGTTTCCCCTATGTTGTCTTCTAATAGGTTTACAGTTTCAGGTCTTAAAACTTTTAATCCATTTTGAACTGATTTTTTTTTTAATATAGTGAGAGACAGCAGTCTATTCATTCAGACAGTTTCATTCTTCTGCACATGAATATCCAGTTTTCCCAGCATTGCTTATTGAACAGGGTGTCCTTTCCCCAATATATGTTTTTGATGCCTTTGTTGAAAATCAGTTGACTATAAATATGTGGATTTATTTCTGAATTCTCTGTTCTGTTCCACTTCTCTATGTGTCTGTTTTTATACCAATGCCATGTTATTTTGGTTACTATAGGTCTGTGGTATATTTTGAAGCCATGTAGTAGATACCTCCAGCTTTGTTCTTTTTGCCTACTATTGATTTGGCTATTTGGGTCATTTTTTGGTTCCATACAATTTTTAGCATTGTTTTTTCTATTTCTGTGAAGAATATCATTGATATTTTGCAACCATCTGAGTAGATGTAAGAGAATGTCAATGGGGCTCCAGGGATATGGAGATTCATGGGCTGTTGTTCTCCAGGGCAAGATGCAGTCTTGTTGGGCCTGAGCTCTCAAAAGGGCACCATGCTGCAGTTACTTCAGTCTTGGGCTATATGTGTGACCCATGGTGAAATCCCTCTCTGAGACAATGCTATCATGTGGGCACCAGGAAGTTTCTGGGTTTTTTTTGTTTGTTTGTTTGTTTGTTTTTTTTTTTGAGACGGAGTACCGCTCTGTCGCCCAGGCTGGAGTGCAGTGGCCGGATCTCAGCTCACTGCAAGCTCCGCCTCCCGGGTTTACGCCATTCTCCTGCCTCAGCCTCCCGAGTAGCTGGGACTACAGGCGCCCGCCAACTCGCCCGGCTAGTTTTTTTTGTATTTTTTAGTAGAGACAGGGTTTCGCCGTGTTAGCTAGGTTGGTCTCGATCTCCTGACCTCGCGATCCACCCGTCTCGGCCTCCCAAAGTGCTGTTAGCCAGGATGGTCTCGATCTGCTGACCTCGCGATCCGCCCGTCTCAGCCTCCCAAAGTGATGGGATTACAGGCTTGAGCCACCGTGCCCGGCCTTCCAGGAAGTTTCTTATACTAGTCTCAGGGTCTGAGAGAGCCAAAGGGCACTCTGTAGCTAGGATTGCAGTAGTCCATTGTGGAAATGTGGAACGCATGGCTCTCTCCCTTCCCTTTTCCTTCACTGAGGAGTCTCTCCTGACTCCCATCTCAGCTGGGCCAGCTGCTTTGCTTTCCTCTCCTTCCATGCCTGAGAGGTTTCCTGTCATTTTCCCACTGAGTTCCTGTGTTCTCTCTGAAATACTCTCTTTGATGTCATGCTTATCTAGTTGCTGTTTTGGTCCTCCTTTGTGGAGGAGAAGAATAACAGGTGTCTCTAGTCAAACATCTTGAAGCCCCCTCCTATGCTCTCTTAATCTCTTCTGTATCTATATCTCTCTCACTGGAAAACACAGAGAGGGCAGAAGCTCCTCTAATCCATACTGATCTGAAAGAAATTAAAGTATAAACTTTACTCCATCTACTTTCTAGTGTTGTTGTTGTTGCCTTTGTCATTATTAAAAACTGTAAGTGAATTGTTCTGGCCATTCAGACCATCGTGGTGGTCATGACAATAATGACTAGCATCCATTCTTCATCTCTACACCCCAACTCTAGTTACACAATCCATGGTACAATAGCCATTGGGAGTGAAAATAAAGAGCTCCAATAACATTTATTAAAAATGCTTTCTAGGTGAAAAAGTGATTTGAAGACCCCCCTCCTTTAAAAGACCAACTCAATTCCACTTTTCCCAAAGACTGATCCTTGAGTCCCATTCTCATCTCCCAGAGCAGGTAAAATTTCTATCAAATAACAGTAATATCTTGTCACCATCTTCAAGTAGGAGCTTTCCCACAAATTCATCTGGGCTATGATATTTTAAGAAACTTAACATTTTCCAGCAGCCAAAAGGTTTGTAAGTTGTATGCAGAAAAGCCACATTTCTGTATAGGCAGAGTGGGAAAGAATGTCCAGGTACCAGCCAATCTGAAGAAAACATGTCTGTTCTGGCAGCCAAGTGTCTAACTAGGGACATCCTAATGACAGAGTGTCAGGTTGAATTTGGGGGATGGGAGAGAATCAGAGAATAGGCCTGGAAACCAAATTTAAAACCTTCCAAATCTCAGAGGAAGAATATACACCCCAGGCTCAAATAGTGGCTCTCAATTATGAACTTCTAGAGCAGTAAATCCATGCATGATCCCAGAACACTCCTCTCTGACCCAGTCTCCAACCTCTGCCAATGAACAAGCTCTGATTCTTTAGCCTTGACCAAATCCTAATGAGACTTTACTCACTTCACTCTCCGTATGTTCCTGTTGGGTTCCAAAGGGCTTCTGGTTCTGGAACTTGGCTGAGCTAGCCCCCTCAGACCTGTCCAAGATCTTGGCCTGCCTGGTTTGGTCCTTACTGCTCTCTAAGGCTTTGAATCTAAGTCATACATTGACCTCAGAAAACTTGTCCCATCTCACCCACCCACCACCATTACCTATGACTCCTAGCTCCAACCCCTTAGGATGCACGATGTAATTGGCCGATATCTTAGCTGAGTGTACCTGACCATAATCCAATGGCAAGGTTGAAGGTATCAAACACAGACAAAATATTTTTTAAAACAGTCATAGACATGAAAGTGGAAGTGCTATCTCAGAAGCCAAGATACATATCAACACAGACATGGTTTGGCAGTCTCTAGATTGTTATGTATAAAATGTTGCACTGAAGGCTTAAACTGCTGGGCTCTTTAAGGGTACAAAAATGTGCATGGAAGTTCACCTCCAGGACAATCAGGGAGAGTGGTGTGTTTCCATTTTAAACTATGTTACTATTTTGGGTTGTCAGACATTGTGAATTTTACCTTGTTTGGCACTGGATATTTTTTTATCCCCATAAATTATCTTTTTGTTTGTTTGTTTGTTTATTATACTTTATGTTCCAGGGTACATATGCACAACTTGCAGGTTTGTTACATATGTATACATGTGCCATGTTGGTGTGCTGCACCCATTAACTTGTCATTTACATTAGGTATATCTCCTAATGCTATCCCTCCCTCCTCCCCTGACCCCACAACAGGCCCCAGTGTGTTATGTTCCCCACCCTGTGTAAAAGTGCTCTCTTTGTTCAATTCCCACCTGTGAGTGAGAACATGTGGTGTTTGGTTTTCTGTTCTTGCAATAGTTTGCTGAGAATGATGGTTTCCAGCTGCATCCATGTCCCTACAAAGGACATGAACTCATCCTTTTTTATGGCCGCATAGTATTCCATGATGTATATGTGCCACATTTTCTTAATCCAGTCTATCATTGATGGGCATTTGGGTTGGTTCCAAGTCTTTGCTATTGTGAATAGTGCCGCAATAAACATACATGTGCATGTGTCTTTATAGCAGCATGATTTATAATCCTTTGGGTGTATACCCAGTAAATATTCCCATAAATATTCTTGAACTCTGTTCTGGAATGAGCTTAAGTAACTTAGATGCAGTTTAATACTTTTGCGAATTGCTTTTTCATGATTTATTAGACAAATATGGAGCAGTGCTCTAGACTGCTAATTATTCCCCACTACTGAGGCAAGACTCTCCTGACTGTTCTACCAGTACTCTGTGAATTATGGGTTTTCCAGTCTGACTGGAAGGAACAGGCAATATTCCAGCCTTTGGTGAGAGCCAGGCTCTGTTCTCTTCCCCCAACAAGCTTGGCCCCCAGTCCCTGGTCGTTTCCCCACATGCAGGTGCTGATCAGTACAATGCTGAATCCTTGAGGGCCCCTCTGCAGTTATCAGGGTCCTCTCTCTCCATGCATCTCTCTCGTTCCTGGTACTCTGTTCTACGAACTCTAACAGCCTTGGTTTCCCCAGCCTCTTCATACCTTCTCCTCAAATCAGGAGTCTGAATTGCACGTGCCTTCCTTTCCCTGTGTCTCAGCCTGGAAATTCTCTCCACGCAGTAAGCTGGAGCAGCCTGAGCATACACCTCTGTGTCTCCTGTTTCTTAGAGATCACTGCTCTTCCTCATCTGATGACTGGTGTTTCGAAAATCATTATTTCATGTATTTTATCTGACATTTTTGGTTGCGTCGGCAAAAGGGTAAATCTGGCCCTGTTACTCCACCTTGGGCAGAAACAGAACTTCTTTAAAACACTTTGCACTCAATACCAGTATCATTACACAGAACAGACACTTCTAAAACCAGTGTTTTTCAAAGTAAGGTCCTTGGACCAGCTATGTCAGAATCACCTGGGACGCTTGGCAAAGACGCACTTTGCTACATCACACTCTCAGATCTATTAAATATAAATTTCCTGCCACTAAAATGTGAAAATCGTTGCCATTGCCATGGCAATTAATTAGCAAAAGACAATGAAATCTTCTGAAAGTCCAAAAATCACTGGAATAGGCAATGGATTAAAAAGTCACTAGGGGTTGGGGGGATGTTAGGGAGAATATTGGGAATTCAGTTTCCTAGAAACCACGGCTCTCTGTTGCTAAATGAATGATTTTCCACGTAGCTGCTTCCTTCTCATTCATTGCCATGGGAGAGCACATGGTGAGATGGGTGCCTCTCCTGGCTGCCTCCACATTAGAGGCTCTCTGGGCAGCAAGCACTAAACCAACCAGGAAATTGCTTAACCAAGATGTGTGTTTCCCCCTCAGTCATTAAATAACCAATACAACAATAGTAGCCATGCTCCCCAGCAATGAGTTCACAATAGTAACAACAATCACATGGTCAACCTTTTGTTCTCCAATCTCAGGAGCATTTGGAATGACCCCTCTGTCATCTTGACCTACCACAGACCCATTTTCTGGGGGAGGAAACAAAGAGTCTAAAAAGCAGGTAGGAGACTTCAACAGAATACAGGCATCTTCCGGCTGAATCCACCAGAGAGGCAACAGGCTACACTACATAATAATTAGCAGTGCTCTAGACTGCTAATTATTCCCCACTACTGAGGCAAGACTCTCCTGACTGTTCTACCAGTACTCTGTACTGGTAGAGTAAGTACTGTAAGTACTGTAAGTAAGTAAGTACTAGTAAGTACTGTACTACCAGTACTTACACTACATAAGCACAATTGGGCACAAATCTTTTCTGAGACTTGGTTTTGATCATCTTGTTCATTCAGAAACTAGTGGCATGGCTCTCGCTGCTGGAGAGAAAGTGATAGAAGCACTCATCCATGCTTGATCCAGCAGAGGAAAGGACAAAACAGAGTGTATCTCACATCCCAGATTATTATGTGTTCCCTATTTGAACCAACTTTTACCCAAACCTACCTATACTTCACTAGCGTTGGAGATATCCAGTGGGCAAGGAAGGAGATGAAAGCAGGTGGATACAGGCAGGGTCAGATTATCCAGGGACTTTTGGGCCATTGGTAAATATCTGGATTTTATTTTAAATGCAATAGGAAGCTACTGGAGGGTGTAACCAGGGAAATGATGTGACTTCTAGTTGTATTTTTCAAGAACCACTCTGGCTGCTTTGTGGTGCATGGGTTACAGAGGGCAGGAGTCAAAGTCAGGAGACCCTTGCAGCAGTGCTATTTCAACCACACCCTGTGGACCAGAGATAGCCTGCAAGTTGTTACCATCTACAAGGACAGGAACTGAGATGAAGTGTTTAGAGGCCTTTAAATATCTTGAAGTAGTTTAACATTGTGGTGATATCTAAGCAAGATTTTTTTTTTTTTTTTTTTTTTTTACAAAAATATAAGGCTACAATGGACTCGGGAGCTGGGGTCGGAACTGGTCCTTTACCACAGATAATTTGAGAGCCCTTTGCAGTAATTCAGGGAAAGGGTGCTGGATGCTTGAACAAGAGTGGATCAGGCACAGAGAGACAGTGTTTCAGTCTCCCAGGATCACAGATGGACAGTAAGAGGAAGCTGGAAGTTCAGGATATGGAGGCTAGAGCACCCAGTGACACCTCTGCCTCTGCCCACCTGCATTAAACCTGAGCACTTGCCAATTCTCTGAAAAGGGGCAACCAATAACTTTGTTTCATTCCTGAAAATAATGTTACACATGGCATAAATGTTAACAGTTCAGACACTAGAGTGAAGCTATCCTGTATCTAAATCCTGATTTCACCATGGTGTGACCTTGCATGAGTTACTTAACCTCTCTGGGCTTATCAATAAAATGGGAATAATAATAGCCTCTTCTCAACAAGTTGTCCATGAGGGTAAAATAAGAAGAAGCCCGAGAAGAGGTTGACACCTAATCAACAGTCACTCAGTCGTTAGTTGTTCATGCATCCTCCTGTGAAGAAAAAGCTTCATAGCAAGATCATGGTCACAGAATCACTCACTTCTGCAAAGTATCTTACATTGGACAAAGTCCCATCACATACATCACTTCATGAAACCTCTGCAATGGCATTGAGAAGTAAGGAGAAACAGGCCCAATTTTCTGTTGAGGAGAATGAGGCTTAATGCATATAGAGAGATTCCCAAACTTGCCCCAGGTGGATGAGGTATTGTTTCATCTGTCTGCTCCCCCACTGGAAACAAACTGTCCAAGAAGTCGCAGAAGCAGCAAGGAGAGGCCAGGTGCAGTGGCTCAGGCCTGTAATCCCAGCACTTTGGGAGGCTGAGGTGGGCAGATCACTTGAGGTCGGGAGTTTGAATCCAGTCTGGCCAACATGGTGAACTTCATCTTTACTAAAAATACAAAAATTAGCCAGGTGTGGTGGTGTGTGCCTACAGTCCCAGCAACTAGGGAGGCTGAGGCAGGAGAATTGCTTTAACCCAGTGGGCGGAGGCTGCAGTGAGCCAAGATTGTGCCACTGTACTCCAGCCTGGATGACACAGTGAAACTGTGTCTCAAAAAAAGAAGAACAAGAGGAAGAAGAAGAAGAAGAAGAAAGGAGAAAACAAGGTCACCGTTCTCTTTGGCAGTCCAGCTTCATGCCCAGGTACATACACACAGAGGTCAATGCAGAAGGAGGAACAGCAACACCAGGGATGGAGAAGCTGGGGGTCAGTTCTCCTGGGTACCTGCTGAAAGGTAAGATGCCTGGAGGGAGTCTGACCCCAGTACTTCCCATTCTTCCCCTACACAACCTTGTTTACTCCCTTTTCACTCTGTCTTCCTCTGGTCTTTACCCCCAAGGTTTAGCCATGACATGATTTTGCTGTGAGCATTTTCCATAATTTTTTTTCTTCCTTGCTAACATTTTTAATATTATTTAATTTTCATTAATATAAAGTATTTAGGCCAGGCAAGTGGCTCACATCTGTTATTCCAGCACTTCGGGAGGCCAAAGCAGGAGGATCACTTGAGGCCAGGAGTTCAAGACTAGCCTGGACAACATAGGGATATCCCATCTCTACAAAGAAAACAAAATTAAGTTAGCTGGGCACAGTGGCAAACATCTGTAATCCCAGTTACATGAGAGGCTGAGGCAGGAAGATGGTTTGAGCCCAAGAGGTTGAAGCTATGGTCATGCCACTGCACTCCAGCCTGGGCAACAGAGTGGGACCCTGTCTCAAAAAAAAAAAAAAAAAAAAATTGATAGATCAATAGATACGCAGATAGAATACTCGAATCTGTCCTAAATGCACTTATTATGATATAGCTCTCAATTTTGGTTTCTTTTAATCTGCCTTTAACAGTTTGCCATGATCAATAGTCTGAATTATGCCTGGCTTGTAAGGAGAGAGAAAGAAAAAATTAGATAATTAGTGAAAAACTCCCTGAGGTGAAGAAAGACATGGGTCTTCAAATTGAAAGGACATATCACAAGCATTCCTGTACACCAATAACAGACAAACAGAGAGCCAAATCATGAGTGAACTCCCATTCACAATTGCTTCAAAGAGAATAAAATACCTAGGAATCCAACTTACAAGGGATGTGAAGGACCTCTTCAAGGAGAACTACAAACCACTGCTCAGTGAAATAAAAAAGGACACAAACAAATGGAAGAACATTCTATGCTCATGAATAGGAAGAATCAATATCATGAAAATGGCCATACTGCCCAAGGTAATTTATAGATTCAATGCCATCTCCATCAAGCTACCAATGAATTTCTCCACAGAATTGGAAAAAACTACTTTAAAGTTCATATGGAACCAAAAAAGAGCCTGCATTGCCAAGACAATCCTAAGCCAAAAGAACAAAACTGGAGGCATCATGCTGCCCAACTTCAAAACTATACTACAAGGTTACAGTAACCAAAACAACATGGTACTGGTACCAAAACAGAGATATAGACCAATGGAACAGAATAGAGCCTTGCAAATAATACCACACATCTACAACCATCTGATCTTTGACAAACCTGACAAAAACAAGAAATGGGGAAAGGATTCCCTATTTAATAAATGGTGCTGGGAAAACTGGCTAGCCATATGTAGAAAGCTGAAACTGGATCCCTTCCTTACACCTTATACAAAAATCAATTTCTAGATGGATTAAAGACTTAAATGTTAGACCTAAAACCATAAAAACCCTAGAAGAAAACCTAGGCAATGCCATTCAGGCCATAAGCATGGGCAAGAACTTCATGACTAAAACACCAAAAACAACGGCAACAAAAGTCAAAATTGACAAATGGGATCTAATTAAATGAAAGAGCTTCTGCACAGCAAAAGAAACTACCATCAGAGTGAACAGGCAACCTACAGAATGGGAGAAAATTTTTACAGAATTAATCTGCCAAAGGGCTAATATCTAGAATCTACAAAGAACTCAAATTTACAAGAAAAAAATCAAACAACCATATCAAACAGTGGGCAAAGGATATGAACAGACATTTCTCAAAAGAAGACATTTATGCAGCCAACAGACACATGAAAAAATGCTTATCATCACTGGCCATCAGAGAAATGCAAATCAAAACCACAATGAGATACCATCTCACACTAGTTAGAATGGTGATCATTAAAGTCAGGAAACAACAGGTTTCTGGAGAGGATGTGGAGAAATAGGAATGCTTTTACACTGTTGGTGGGACTGTAAGTTAGTTCAAAACTTGTGGAAGACAGTGTGGCGATTCCTCAAGGATCTAGAACTAGAAATACCATTTGACCCAGCCATCCCATTACTGGCATATACCCAAAGGATTATAAAACATGCTGCTATAAAGACACACGCACACGTATGTTTATTGCGGCACTATTCACAATAGCAAAGACTTGGAACCAACCCAAATGCCCATCAATGATAGACTGGATTAAGAAAATGTGGCACATACACACCATGGAATACTATGCGGCCATAAAAAAGGATGAGTTAATTTCCTTTATAGGGACATGGATACGCTGGAAACCATCATTCTTAGCAAACTATTGCAAGAACAGAAAACCAAACACCGCATGTTCTCACTCACAGGTAGGAATTGAACAATGAGAACACATGGACACAGGGTGGGGAACACATCACACACCGGGGCCTGCCGGGGGGTGGGAGGAGCTGGGAGGGATAACATTAGGAGATATACCTAATGTAAATGACAAGTTGATGGGTGCAGCACACCAACATGGCACATGTATACATATGTAACAAATCTACATGTTGTGCACATGTATGCTAGAACTTAAAGTAGAATAATAATAACAAAAAGAAAGAAAGATAATCTAGAGATATGTGAAATTTAATAGTTGTTCATCAGGAAATTTTGCTTTTCATTTATGGTTTTCCTTTATGGTATGCTTTTCTTTACCTGTCGATTTTGGGATTTGAGGAAATAATCCATCAACAATTGCTGAAAATGTGAGAATATCTTTCACTTCAATTTGTAGATAAATTAATTTTCATAGCCAAAAAAAAAAAAAAGAAGGGACATATCAGGAGAAAAGGTGTTAAAAAAAAAAAAGTTCCATACCTAGACATATCAAAGTCATATCTGGAACTTTTTCCTTTTTTTAATTTAAAATGTGAGGGTAGTTATATAAAATGTAGGCCTATTTGGATATGAAGAATGTATTCTGAATTTTATGAGAGTAGTTAATAATCCCAACAGTTTGATATTTTTTGGAGGAATCTTTAAGGAACTAATATGTCTTGTTTTAAGAGATATTTGTCTGAAGTTCAAAAATTCCTTAAATTTCACTTTGGCTTCTTTTTCTTCTGTGAAATTTAAGATAAATTAAAAGTAATATTTTTTACTGAAATGTAATTAGTGGTCAACTCTGGGTCTGAGATAGACACAGTCCCTACTAAGAATTGGATCTATTTGGCAACCCTAGTTGTTGATTCAAGTAAGAAAATGGACTAATTATACTTTCAGGTCATTGAGAGGGAATTCAGATGTCTCCTAAACACCTGTTACTACCACGAAATAACTGCGGCACTGAGGGAAGTTTGGCTCCCAAAAAAGTGAAGTTAATAGCAGCTCTACAAAAATTGGTGAGAAAGATTCCACCTCTCAGCTTAATTAGACAAGTGAGTTTTCATGGGAATGAGGCAACAGGATAAAAAAGTAACCTCTGTAAACATCCCAAGAAGAAGGAGTTTCCATCCAATTTATTTGTTTTTAATTAGGACCTTAGGTAGAGCTTTCCTCCAACTGTGACTGCTTGAGGCCAGTTCTAAGCATCATCAAGAATGAAGGCCACCAGCTCACCTGTGAGGGTTTGGAACTTTGGCTGGGAAACTCCTCCCACTAGATCTACGGTTCTCAACCCAGGCCAACCATCAGATCTCTGGGGAGCTTTTCACAGATGCCTTGGCCTCGCTCCACACCTTCTGAAAGAGAATCTCCAGGGGCAGGACAAGCATGGGTGTATTTTTTGAATATTCCACAGGCAATTCAGCTGCACATTGGTTAAGTACCACAGGACTAGTCTGTAGAATTCTCAAGGGCAATGTGCTGTCTTTTGGAGGCAACGGGAATGTTCAGTGAAAAGAGAACTAAAATCAGGGAAATTTTCATATTCTTTGCTTGCTATACAAGTAGTACAGTTTACCTTTCTAAACATCAATTTCCTTAAGCATATCATATTTTTTAAAAATCAATTTTCTCATCCACTAAAAAGAATTTAATAAAATATTGTGTATGTGTTTTTAAGTCTGTGGTAGTTCAGGAATTCTGGAGAAAGGTGCAGGCGTACCACCCGCTTCCTTGCCATGGAAAGCACCACCTTGCTAGTCACTTTTTTAAAATTTCTCTTGAAGGAGAAATAAACTAAGCCACAGCGTATAGCAATCTTTGCACAAAACAACAGGAAGGAAGGAGGCATTTGCCTCTGGACCTGTTGCCACTTCAGGATTGTTGATGGCACCAGAGGGGCCCGGGCAACTCAGAATTGGTGATGGGTGGATGTGGGAAAGGATTTGTTGTCTTCCAAGCTTTCACTGAGACAGCCAAACGTGAGAGTCCTTGGCAAGGGCATTGAAAGTCAATCAAGACTGGAAATAGTCTATCTAATGGCTCACAGAGAGGAGCCAAGAGAGAGGGAACAGTGCAAACAGACCTGTTCAACAAATGAAACCCAATACCACTGTTACGTCTTATAGAAAAAGAACATTCTTTCACTTGAGTGCCATTGTCTGTTCTCCAGGATACAGTATGTTCATGAGATCTCTGGGTCTCAGTGGACAGATTGAGATATGTGTATTTTTTACTGCTGAGACTTTTTTAAAAACAAGGTCAGAACAATGTATAAAATATGGTCCCATGTATATCTTAAAATAATATTTATGTTTAGATCTATATCTGTGAATGGACTCTTGGAGAAGGTCTAGAAAAATGTAGACCAGACTATTAATAAAGGTTAACTGTGGGGAGAGTAGTGGAAGGGAAGAAAATATGTAAATGGAAGGGGAACCATTACTTTTGACTCTGTACAATCTATTTCAATTTTTTTCAACATGGGGATATTGCTTTTTAAATTCTAAACACCACAAAAAGGTAAAAATAGTTAAAAAAAAAATAGCTATCAGCCACCAATGCCATTTGACCACAAGAATACTTTTTCTTCATTGGAAATACTAAAAGCTACAAAGTGTAGGGGTTTGATTGTTTGTTTGTTTGTCTCGTTCTGTTGCCCAGGCTGGAGTGGCAGTGGTGCAATCTTGGCTCACTGCAGCCTCTGCCTCCCAGGCTTAAACGATTCTCCTGCCTCAGATCCTAAGTAGCTGGGATTACAAACACATGCAACCACACCCAGTTAATTTTTGTGTTTTCACTAGAGATGGGGTTTCACTATGTTGCTTAGGCTGGTCTCGAACTCCTGGCCTCAAGTGATCCACCCACCTCGGCCTCCCAAAGTGCTGGGATTACAAGCATGAGCCACTGCACATGATCCAAGTACAGAATATTCGAGTAATTCTATAAGAAAAAATCAGTACTTTAGACATAATTAGAAAAATGATGTCATGAATGAATTAATATTTTTATACTATGTCTATGCTAATGATATCTACGTAGAGACAAACATTATAATGGTGATAAAAATTATTAATGAATTGCTTAACTATCCACATGTGAAAGAATGAAGGTGAACACTTATTACCTTAGGCCAGTTACAACATTAACTCAAAATGGAACAAAGACTTATACATATGAGCTAAAACTATAAAATTCTCAGAAGAAGACATATGGAAAAAGCTTCAGGACATTGAATTTAGCAATCATATCTTAGATATGACACCAAAAGTGCAGGCAAAAGAGAAAAAAATAAAGAAATTAGACCATCAACATTTTAAACTGTTATGCTCAAAAGACACTACCAACTCAGTGGAAAGGTAACCCAAAGAATGCAAGAAAATATCCACAAATAATATATCTGATAGAGAATTAATATCCAGAATATATAAAGAACTCCTACAACACACACACAAAAAAGCCTATAATTTTAAAATGGGCAAAAGATTTACAAATGGCCAATAAGCACATGAAATTATCTTCAACATCACTAATCATTAGAGAAATGCAAATCAAAACCACAAGATGCTTCACACACATTAAGATGTCTGTAATTTTTTTAATTAATTACAGAAAATAACAAGTGTTGGTAAGAATGTGGAGAAATTGGGACCCTTGTGTATTGCTGTGGGAATGTAAAATAAAATGGTGCAGCTCCTGTGAAAAACAGTAGGATGGTTCTTCAAAATATTAAAAATATAATTATCATATGATCCAACGATTCCACTTCTGGTTGTATACCCAAAATAATTGAAAGCCTGAACTTAAATAGATATTTGTACACCAATGTTTGTAGCAGCATTATTCCCAGTAGCCAAAAGATGGTGTATTAATTAGGGGCCTGGGTTCTGCCAAAAGATGGTGTATTAATTAGGGGCCTGGGTTCTCCAGAGAAACAAAACCAACAGGACATACACACACACAAACACACACACATACACAGAAAGATTTATTTTGAGAATTGGGTCACACAATTGTGGAGGCTAGCAAGTCCAAAACCTACAGGGTAGGCTAGCAGACTGAAGGTGCAAGGAAGACTTGCTGTAGTCTCAAGTTCCAAGGCAGTCTGGAGGCAGAATTCTCTTTTCCTGAGTGGAATTCAGTCTTTTTCAATTGAGGCCTTCAATTGATCAGATGAAGCCTACCAACATTATGGAGGCCATATTCAAAGTCTACTAATTTAAATGTTAACCTTATCTGTATTAGTCCATTTTCACACTGCTATAAAGAAATACCTGAGACTGGGTAATTCATAAAAGAAAGAGGTTTAATGGACTTACAGTTCCACATGGCTGGGGAGGCCTCAGGAAACTTACAATCATGGCAGAAGGCAAAGGGTGAAGCAAGGACCTTCTTCGCATGGTGGCAGGAAACAGAGAAAGCAAGAGGGGAAGATCCCCTTATAAAACCATCAGATCTCATGAGAACTCATTCAGTATCACGAGAACAGCATTGGGGAAACCATCCCCATGATCCAATCACCTCCCACCAGGTCCCTCCCTCTCCAAGTGGGGATTATGGGGATTACAATTCAAGATGAGGTTTGGGTGGGGACACAAAGCCAAACCATATCATCATCTAAAAAATACCTTCAAAGAAACATTTAGAATAATGTTTGGCCAAATAGCTCAGTACTGTGGCCTAGACAAGTTGACACATAATTAACCATCACAGGTGAAAACAACCTAAGTCCCTCTACCAACGAATAAATGGATAAACAAAAGATGGTATATACATACAATGAAATATTATTCCGCCTTAAAAAGGAAGAATATTCTGGCACATACCACAACATGGGTGATACTTGAAGACATTTTGCTAAATGAAATAAGCTAAACATAAAAGAATAAATATCATATAATTCCACTTATATGAGGTACCTAGAATAGTCAAATTCATAAAAATAGAAAGTAGAATATTGGTTCCAGAGGCTGATAAAGTAAGGGGTACAGAGATTTATTGTTTAATGAGTATGAAGTTTCAGTTTGGGAAGATGAAAAATGTCTGGAGATGGATGGTGGTGATAGTTAAACAACAATGTGAATGTATTTAATGCCATTGAACTGTACACTTAAAAATGGTTAAGATGGTAAATTTTATGTTATTAAATATTTTACCACAATAAAAAAAGAATTGCTTACATGTACAGGCTTTACTGTGAGCCAGACAATATACTGAATGCTCTCCATGGATTTTCTCATGTAATGCGTTTGAGTATCCCCATTTTACAGGTAATAAAACCGTCTAGAGGAAAGTGACTTGCCCAAGGCCACATTGGTAAGAATCAGATCTGGAATTCAAACCCTCACAGTCTGACACAGTCTGACTTCAAAGCCTGTGTGCTTAGTCACTATGCCACACTGAAAAGAGCAGCTACCTTAGATAAAGAGCAAACTAAAACATTTTTCCAATATTTTAAAGTTGATTCAATACACAAAATATTTGAGGGATGAATTCCAAAAAAGATAGATGCCAAATCCAGAATGGGTATGATTAATAACTATACACCTAAAAGAGCCCTTCATTGATATTCACCATGAGAAGTTCTTAGCCCAAAACCACAGCATCTCCAGAAATAAAAAGAGAAAGCGGGAGGCCCCAAAAGCAGGAGTAGAATGTTTACCTGGCGTCTGCCCCATGTTCCCGTGAGTCTTGAGACACTGCATAGTTTCTCTATTTATTTTTTTAAATAAAAATAGTGCGGTCACAACTTCCTTTTTCAAAAGGGACAGTTATTCAAGTGACATGTATTGAGTGTCTACTAGACAACCAGGTGCTATGTGGATTTTGTTCAAACAAGGTGAAAAGACAGAGTGCACGTCTGCAATGAGATCCAAATGTCTCCTGTTTCCATGTGGAGCACATTTCATAGACAAGATTCACGCTGATATTCTGGCCCCACTAGGCAAATTTTATCAACTAAATATCTCCAAATACGCCCTTTTTCCAATGATCTTCCTTCCATGTACTTCTCAACTATCACCACCACAAACAAGAAGAGCAGTCATAGCTGTATTATACCTAAGGTAGTATAGCCTATTGGTTAAGACTTGGGCTCCAAAGTTAGACTGGTCTACACCTGCCACTTCTTCACTATGTAATCTTGGGCAAATTTCTTAAACTTCCTTTGCTCCTGTCTCCCCAACTAGAAAAACAGGATACAAATAGGTACCAACCCTCACAGGAGGCTGTGAGGAGGACATGACCATTATCGGAACGTCCACCATGTATTAAGTGATCAGAAAAATATAGTCATAGATGTGTCAAATAGCCATATGCGAATAATGGACTGTTCCAGGAATCATGGGAGAAGAATAAATGATCATCTGAGAGAAAAAGGGCCTTTAGAGATCATTTCACAGATGATGGCAAGGAGGACCACAAGGGTTCAATGTCTTGCCTGAGGTCACACTGGTGGTCAACGGCACAGAACAATGCTCTCAGGGAAGAGAAAGCAAGGGAACTCCAAGCTGATCCTCCACTTAGGTGCATATTACAGTTTTTATCTACTTCAATAGTGGTAAATTATGAAGTTATATGTGTTAAAATATGAGTAGATGATTCTATCAGCAGGATGAGAAAGAGCTACTCGGCATACACTATGGGCGTGTATGTGGATGGGGAGGGTTGTAACAATCACATCCATGTCAAAGACTTTAGGGCATGGCCTGTTAACAAAAAGCAGCCTGGGTAACTGCCCTGAGCACCAGACCACTTAAGCGGAGCTCCAAGACAGCCACCATGGAATGAGTCCAAAACGTAGGACCCGGACTCACTGCCCATCCCTGCCCGCCCAACCTGCAGGACCTGGATGGATGCAGTGGAGCAGATGGGAAGGGAATGCTGGGCAAGAGAGGAGACGGGACCCCAGAGATGGATTATTCCAGAAACACCTTTTCTGTGTAACTGCTGACAGTTCGGCTTGCCATCTCCCCACGAATCTACCTCCCAAGCCTCTCTGTCCTTATCACGTAATTCATGCTGTCCCTTCCCACCTCTCCCACCTTTCCAAACTTTCCTCCAACTAACCTCCCACAGATTATCCCAATGTCCCAACATCCACAGGATAGCTCCTCACTTTCCAGCCATAGTGCCTTTGCCCCTGCAAAGGGTCTCCTTCCTCCTAAAATGTTCCTGCTCCTCTATAATCCCTTCCCTTCCTCCCATTCCCAAACCAAAACTGTTTGTCAAAACCCATTCCCAGAAACACAAGTCCTTCCGTGAAGCCATCCTACAACAGATGGCCTTTCCCTATCCCCTGCACTTCCAGAACCTTCTAGATCTTCCTAAGATCAATTCTACCTCACTCCTCATTCAAGACTCTCCTTATAGCCTCATACAATGCCGGCTAGCAAGTGGTCAGCACTCAGTTAATACCAGTTGCTACAGCAGAAGTCAGAATGGCAGCTAGGGAAACTGATGTGCAACACCGCAGGCTGGGAAGGAAGGTAACAAAGAATGAGTACAACAGCAAAGACATACTATGGGACTATGGGCCAGAACTATTCCAAGTGTTTAATGTATGCTAACTCAGTCCTCGAGACAACCCCATGATGTAGGTGCCATTATTATTAGCACATTACAGAGGACGGAACTGAGAAGGAAACTCACCAGAGAAGAGGAAACTCTCCATGTTACAGAGGAGGAAGCTGAGGCACAGGGGGGCTGAGTAACTCACCCTAGGTAACTTACTGTGGGACTGTGAATTGAACCAGGCCGGCTGGCTCTTTACATTGCTTCTCTGCAACACTGTTCCTTCTAAGCCTGCTTCCCTGCAAATCATTTGAGCTGCTCCATCCACTTTGTATGCATTACCTTTCTGAATCAAAAACACACTCAGATTTGTTTTTTGGTTTTTGGTTTTTTGTTTTTTGTTTTTTGTTTTTTGTTTTTGAGACGGAGTCTCACTCTGTCACCAGAGCTGGAGATGGCTGGAGTGCAGTGGTGTGATCTTGGCTCACTACAATCTCTGCCTCTTGGGTTCAAGTGATTCTCTTGCCTCAGCCTCCTGAGTTGCTGGGACTACAGGCATGCACCACCACACCCAGCTAATTTTTGTATTTTTAGCAGAGACAGTGTTTCACCATGTTGGCCAGGATGGTCTGGATCTCCTGACCTCATGATCAACCTGCCTTGGCCTCCCAAAGTGCTGGGATTACAGACATGAGCCACTGCACCCAGCCTGCAACTTTTAATTATCATACTAAATTCCTATCTACTGCTTTCTGAGCCAAAAACTAAAGATCCATTCTATCCAGCTCTCCCGTGACAGTAAATAACATAAGACAAAAGTCTCAAATCCAAAACATTGCTTAAACAGAGGGAATTATAGATGTTTCAGATGGAGTGGGTCTCAGGCTACTCACCTAACTCAGTATTTTTCATCATTCTGTTTCTAAATCCAGAAATGTATACCGGAGCTATCTGCAAGCATGTACGTATAACAATTGCATATTATTTTGATAGAGTTATTGTTTTAATATACAATTATAAGGTCAGGTACAGTGGTTCACATCTGTAATCCCAGCCCTTTGGGAGGCCAAGGCAGGCACAAAACCTGAGATCAGAAGTTCAAGACCAGCCTGGCCAACATGGCGAAACCCAGTCTTTACTAAAAATACAAAAATTAGCTGGGCGCAGTGGCGGGCATCTGTAACCCCAGCTACTTGGGAGGCTGAGTCAGGAGAATCGCTTGAACCCGGGAGGCAGTGGTTCCAGTGAGCCGAGATCACACCATTGCACTCCAGCCTTGGCGACAAGAGCAAGACTCTGTCTCAAAAACAAACAACAACAACAACAACAAAAATATATAGCATATATAGAGTATATATACTATATCGCATACATAGTGTATATATACTATACTATATAGTGTATATATATACACTATATAACATACATACGATTATAAGTTTATGAACACACAGGTGGTCTGTCACATGTTTGTTTGTTTTTTAACTTTTATAAAGGAATATAGGTATCCCACTATGGATGGGAGAATACCGAAAAGACACATATTTGACTTGCAACTACCTCCAGATTTAAGTGAAAAATCCAGCAACTACCTGCATAATCCAGGTTTTACATAATTTATATTAAACACCCTATCAACAGAAGCAAACGTGTTAATTCTGAATAGATCAGATAATTTTCTCAATCTCCCATCAAAACAGTCCCAGAGTCAGGGATAGAAAACGATTTTGGCTTTACAAATGTCCACAGTATTTTCACAGAAAGAAAATAGAGAAATAAATTTATCAATAGATTAAATTTTGGAGTTAGAGGTTTACAACAGGACACCAATCAAATTTCTGTTCCCCGTATATTTAAAACTAACGCACTTTAAAAAAAATGAATAGCAAACCAAAAAAATTAAATTAAAATGTTAGTGAAACGGAAGAGAAAGGAGAGAAGGGTCCAGTTTGTCAGAGCAAGTGTTACTTTTCTCCCCTTGATGACGAGAAAGCTGGTGAGAACAGCAAAAGACACAGGACAGAGATAACAGCAAGAGAAATATGATATCCAGCACGTATCCAAAACTTACCCAACTTGGTCTGTTTACTCAACACTTTATTTTTCCCACTTTGCCAGTTTAAAGTCAGACAGCGGCTGGGCTTTTGTTGTTGCTGTTTCTGTTCTTTTGATCCCAGAGCCCCATGAAAATTGAACCGGGTGTTGGATGGGATCTGGCCACGTCTCGCATTAGGGGTGGAAAAAGTTTTAAACTTGGGTTGCTTCTTTGGGAAAACGAATAAATAATAAGTGGCGAGGAGAGGACGTGGGGGACGTGCTCGGCTGACGTCGGCCCGCAAGGGGGCCGCACAGCTTCTCAGCACAGCTGTCCAGCTGTGCTTCATCTGTTCCGCCCGCGGGGCACGAGCTTCGGCGGCCGCGGCTGGCATAAGCCCCAGCTCATTGGTGGCCGCTGCTCCTCACTTGCCGCGGATTGGCCGGGCGACCCGCCACTCCTGTGGGCCTCGGGCCCGCCCCTCCCGCAGGCCCGCTGGTTGCATCCTAAGGGAACGTGGAAGTGCAGCGCCGTCGCTGATGTGGCACTAGGCGGCTGCACGCCCGGGACGGCTCGGGGCCGAGAGGGAGGTTGCCTACTCCCCGGTCTTTCTCCTGCCCCGAACCTGTTATGCCCCTCCTTTTAGACAGACCGGTTTGTTTAAACAGGATGATTTGTAGCCGTTTGGGGGCTGAAAACAAGGCGGATGATTTGTAACCTTTTGGGGGCTGTAAATAAGACGCGCCTGGTGCTTGGAGTGGAAGAGGCTGGGGCTCCGGGCTGCCCACGCCCCCAAAGGGCGTTCAGGCCACGGCTTGGGATTCCTCTCCCTTCACTTTCTCCAGGGAGCAAATAATAGGGCCCAATATCCTGGGGACGGTATTCTTTCTTTCGGTGGAGGGAAAACCTTAATGAACGCTTCATTGAAGTCCTTACTAACCAGAAGTGAAGTTGTTCCTGCGGAGATGACCAGGGCTGGGTATGAGAGTGGTTCGGCAGACCTGCTTGATTTTTTGTGTTGACTGATGGTCGTTGTAGGGAACCGAGAAATGCTGCTTTGTTATGTGAGAATTGAGAAAGGACTGCGCCAAACGTTGCTTTGAACTTGGGAAAGTTAGTTGGAGAGTTAACCAGTTTTTTGATTAGTAGGTTAGGAGGAGAGGAGGAAAGAAGAGATCTGCAAATCAATTGCCATTATAATTTGTGCATATTGACAGAAACGTGACCTCATTGAAATATTAAGTTGGCAAGAGCCACACTCACTGGGCTGCAAGCCAGAGAAGGCGCCAGACCCTGCATTAAACAGCTTTTACCTGCATTATCACACTTAATTCTTACAACTACCTTATAAAGTAGATATTAAAATAATCTCCAAGACCCAGCACCTATCCCAGCATGCCACATATTTCTCCAAATATATGTTTGCAGTACTCCATCATAGTACATAAACTCATCTGCAATTTGCCATCCCTGCAGGGGTCAGAATTTATTATGAGTGTCTAAAGCTTTCACTACAATGATAATGTCTTGTTCGTTGGTGTATTTGTAATCTATTGCTGTGCAACAAATTACCACACACTTAGTGCTTTGCACAACACATGTATATCACTACATAGTTTCTGAAGGTTAGAAGTCCAGGCATGACCTAAATAGATCCTCTGCTTATGCTCTCACAAGCATGCAATCAAGGTGTCAGCCGGGCTGCATTGTCATCTGCAGTCTCTACTGGGGAAGAATCGCTTCCAAGCTTTCTCAGGTCATTGACAGAATTCATTTCTTTGCAGCTCTAGGACTGACTCCCCAGTTTCTTTCTAGATGTGAGCTAGAGGCTGCCCTTAGCTCCAAAAGACTGCTCTTAGGCTCCCAAAGGCCATCCACAGTTCTGAAAAGTCAGGAGGTAGAGATCACAGGGGCCACCTACAAGTCTGTCTGCCACAATTGGATAGTCAGACACCTCAATTTCAATGGATCTGACTGCAATGTTATCATAACTCTGTAAGACCCCCAAAATCCAGGAGCCTGCTCACCAAGTAAAGTGGCACTACGTGAGTGGAACCACAACACTCCAATCCTTCTGGCAGTCAAGGAAACCCACAAAGGAGCAACGTTTGAATATAGCCCTTGAAAGTAATGTGTTGTGTGTTCGCCTTTCTGAATCATTTGTAATCTCACAATGCTGCACTTTTTATCACAGAAGCCACTCAACAATGGGCTGATAGTCAAGGTATTCATCAATCCTCCACACTCATTACCATCAACAGGCATCTGATACTGACCAAAAACCTACTAAAAAAAAAAAAAATCCTCCTGCTTTTAGGAAGATGGAGTAGACATCAGTATTCCATTTCTCCTGCTAAGCACAACAAAAAATCCTGGACTTTATATATTTTCCAACATAAGAAACTCCAAGAGGTTGAAAGAAGAAGACAGATGAGTTAGAAATCTCAGAACCCAAGGAATGACGTGATGCTGAGTTCCCTGGGCTTTCTTTCTGTTGTTTATTTGTCCCAAACTTGAAGCTGAAGAAGCCAGTAACCCAAAAATGACAATAGGCACAGACAAAAAAGTCTCAACGAACCCTGCTCTCTCTAGTCAAGGACCAGGAAATGAGAAGCCTAGAAAGACAAAAAAACTTTTAGGCTGTAATGGCTCTACTTCAGCCAAACACCACAGGAGAAACCCTGGCCCCACTCACTCCTACATGGACAGAGGCTGAGTAGAAATCCTAGACTCCCGCCTTTTCCAGGCTGTAACAAGGTGAAGAAGCAGGAATCTTTAACAATGTATTACCAAACAGAATTCAGCAGTATATAAAAACAATTATACACCACAACATAGTGGAGTTTTTTCCAGCGATGCAAAATCAAAATTATAAAGTCAATCAACCCAGGCATGGTGCCTCATGCCTGTAATCCCAGCATGTTGGGAGGCCGAGTCCAGTGAATCCTTTGAGCCCAGAAGTTTGAGACCAGCCTAAGCAACATGACACGACCCCATCTCTACACAAAATGTGAAAATTGGCGCAGCATGGTGTCATGACTCTGTAGTCCCAGGTACAGGTGGGACTGAGGTGGGAAGATCACCTGAACCTGGGAAGTTGGGGCTGCAGTTGCCACCGCACTCCAGCTGGGGCAACAGAGTGAAACCCTGTCTCAAAAAAAAAAAAAAAAAAAAAAAAAAAAAAAAAAAAAAAGTCAATCAATGCAATTCCTGATATGAACAATCGAAAGAAAAGGAAAATCACATGAATATATCAATCAATGTAGAACAAGCCCTTGACAAAATTCAGCACCATAAAAATGCTCAGAAAAAGAAGAATAGAAGGGAATTTTCACACTTGATAAAGAACACCTACCAAAGTATATACAGCTGGCCTTATACTGAGTGTGAAAGACTGGATGCTTTCCATACATACTTTGTAATTCTACTTATGCAACATCCTTCAAGTTACAAAATTATACAAATGAAGAACAGATAAGTGGTTGCCAGGTATTAAGGAGATGGTAGAGTAGGAGGGACGTAGGCTTGGCTATGAAAGAACAACATGAGGGATCTTTGTGGTGATGGAAATGTTTATTAATAGCTTGATTGTATCCATGAGATATTGTTGAGATATTGAGATATTGTAATTCTGCAGAATGTTACCACTGGGAGAAACTGGGTAATGAGTACACAGGCTTTCTCTGTATTATTTCTTACAACTTACATGTGCATCTACAATTAACTCAAAACAAAAAGTTTAATTAAAAAAATATTTCTGACTCTATCTGACTCACCTCCTCCTGACCCCCACAATTTAGTAATGCAGTTTGGTCACTGGATGCAGCTCTCTCCAGAAAGGAATCATCTTGTTCAGCTGCTTCCTGGGTCATGTTCTAGATCAAAGGAGCAGAGGGTTAGGAAAATTTGGGATCCTGACCTGACCATTCTTGGGCATGATGTTTCATTCTTTCTCTTATTGGTAGCACTAGGCCAGCTGGGTTGGTGTACCCTTCAGAGTTAGGCTGGATAAAAGGCTAGGGGATTCAAACTTAATTCTGGTTCAGCCACCTGCAATCTCTTGTTGGACTGACCTTGTCCTAGATCGTAAAGGCAATGAACACTTAAGAGTTGAGTTGAGCTGGGCACGGTGGCTCAAGCCTGTAATCCCAGCACTTTGGGAGGCCGAGACGGGCGGATCACGAGGTCAGGAGATCGAGACCTTCCTGGCTAACACGGTGAAACCCCGTCTCTACTAAAAACTACAAAAAAAAAAACTAGCCGGGCGAGGTGGCGGCGCCTGTAGTCCCAGCTACCTGGGAGGCTGAGGCAGGAGAATGGCGTGAACCCGGGAGGCGGAGCTTGCAGTGAGCTGAGATCCAGCCACAGCACTCCAGCCTGGGTGACAGAGCGAGACTCCGTCTCAAAAAAAAAAAAAGAGTTGAGTTGAGTTCACTGCTCACTGAGTCCTCCTATAGTATCCTGTGTGGGCCCATGCAGTGAGCATAAGGGATCTCCATAAACTTTATCAAAATGTACTATCCTTCCTTTACCTGACCCTCTGGACAGAAGGGCTTGGTATGAATAGAGGACAACTGAGGTGAAAGGAAAGCAACAAGCCTGGCACATGAGGAAGATACACCTTAGACCCTGTGATATACAGAAGAGAGAGGGAAATTAATGATACTTTGTCTTTCAGAACTGCCTTAGAGCCTCCCTCCCCAGAGAAAATGCCTTAATAACACTCTCCCAAACTGTTGCAAGCACCTTAAATTTATGCCACCCCCTGTCAGATAATTCTTACCACAATTTGATAACCATTCCCTTAACCTTACCAAAAAGACTGTTGGCAACATCAAAGGATGACCCCAATTCCTATACTTCCCACACCAAGCACCTGTCAACACCTCTGAATGTCTTCATCACTCCCATTCTCAGTCACTCTGGGGGATAAACAAATGCCACTCAGCCAGTGGCACGGACAGACAGGACAGATAGGATGGGTTCCCCTCAGACAGTCTTTCCAAAAACAACTAGCTTCGATATTTCTAACTTAACTAAGAACCCCAAGACTTGCCAACTAGCCAGGAAGCCGCATTGAAAGAACTGTCATTTGTACTCCTTCCCCCAATCCCACTGATGTGGGTTCCCCTGAAGGTCCCAGCAATTGTCGACAATCCTGGTCTTTCTATGGGAACCATGTGCATCCCCAATACCATCCTTCTTGAGAAGCCTGGCATTAACTTGCCTCCCTCCCGGAAACATAGTGGGCCAGGCCTGGTGGTTCATGCCTATAATCCGTGCACTCTGGGGGCTGAGGAGGGAGGATTGCTTGAAGCTAGGAGTTCAAAACCAGCCTGGGCAACATAACAAGATCCCATCCCTACAAAAAATTAAAAATTAACCTGGCATGGTGGCATTCACCTATAGTCCCAATTCTTCCAGAGGCTGAGGCAGAAGGGTTGCTTGAGCTCAGGAGGTTAAGGCTACAGTGAGCTATGACAGCACCACTGCACTCCAGCTTGGGCAACAGAGTGAGACCCTGTCTGTTAAAACAACAACAACAAAAACCATAGTGAGTTGCATCTTAGGAGTTGTCAGAAGAGACCTACTAGCATTTAAACAAACACTAACATCAGATTATACAACTTTCAGATCACCAAGGAGATCTCTTTAAAAAATGAGACTATCCCGAGGCAGGAGAATCGCTTGAACCTGGGAGGCGAATGTTGCAGTGAGCCGAGATCGCACCACTGCACTCCAGTCTGGGCAACAGAGTAAGACACCATCTCAATAATAATAATAATAATAATAATAAAGTGAGACTACCTTGTTACTTGGAGAAGCTTCTCAGAGGGTAAATAATGCATTATTTATGCACACCTTCCTGGTAGTTTTTCCAACAATGGAAGTTGTATAATTAGAAATGATGGGCCAGGTACAGTGGCTCTGGTCTGCAATTCCAGCACTTTGGGAGGCTGCGGCAGGCAGATGGCTTGAGCTCAGGAGTTTGAGACCAGCCTGGGCAACATGGCAAAGCCCCATCTCTACAAAAAAATACAAAAAGTTATCCAAGCATGGTGGCACACACCTGTGGTCTCAGCTACTTGGCAGGCTGAAGTGAGAGCCCAGGAAGCAGAGGTTGCAGTGAGCTGAGATCACCCGACTCTGCACTCCAACCTAGGCAACAGAATAAGACACTGTTTCAAAAAAAAGATGTAAGACTTACCCCTTACTTTAAATGATGTCGTCAATGACACCACTTTGGTCCTTAAAGGCATTCAGGTCAGTCTCAACTCACTAGTCAGGATTGTTACAGATGATAGACTTTCTCTTTACACACCAAGTCAGAGTCTGTAACATCACTCATACATCCTGCTGAATCTAGATTAATGCTTTTGTGGGCCAGGTGGAAAGGTCAACACAGAAACCTAAGGAAAAAGCCATTTGGTTTTCAAAGATAGATTCTGATGGTTTGTGGCATTTGGTCAGCTGGTTTAATCCAGGAGCCTGGGCAGTAAGGGAGGTAGATTTGAAGTCAATGTTCCGGGACTCCTGATATTTAGAGTCCTGTTGATAATAGCCTTAATTAAATGTTGTATGGGACAAATTAAAGAGATTTGGTCCCAGCCCCTATTGGTCAGGTAAATCAGATTGGCTGATGGAGTGGCATATTCATAGGAAAATTTGCCCCAAGTGAAGATGGTATTATAAAAACAAGGGTCAATATTGTTAGGAGACAAATCACTGATATTTCAGGTTTCTGCATATCTTATGAACAGAGACACAGAGAGCCTTTCTTTTAGACTATCACCTCAAGAAGGTAGAGCAAACAGCCTTGGAAAATAAAGATAATGCCTCCTTCCAGAGGAGAGGGCATCTTTTTAAAAAATAAAGACAATGTCTTATTTCAGGGCAGAAGTTGGAAAGGTTTGCTTGCAAGCATTATAAAATATTGGAAGTTTCTAAGCTCAGAAACCTGCTGCATGTTTAGGCATCAACTGGCCCTCACCATGTCATCCTGTAGGATTTGGCATTCTGGGAACCAGCGCAAATGCTGATAATCTTGCTACTGCTATGACTATGAATAATAAACCTCCTTTTGTCCCTGATGCAAGAGTCTCATGTCCTTTGTCATCATCCACAACACTGTAGTAGACTAGTTTGTTAGCTTACATGTAGGGGAAAATCTCAGAACCTTCGGAGTTCTTAACAGAAACACCATGGTCTATTAGCCATCACCACAGATCCCAGACAGCCAAGGCACTAAGGCTGGTACTCTGACCCTGCATCCCATTACAGTAATTAAATCCAGCTTATCCCCACCTGCACTCTCATATTCTGAAATCTTATCATTGCTTTTAGGGAGCCCAGCACTTGGCAGTGTCTCCTACCATACCCTGGCCTATAGTGGATGGTCCCCAGTGCGCAAAAACACCAAGTGGGTTACCCCCTTCCTAAGGAATTCCTTATTATTACAATGGATTCAGTTTACTCTGGGTTCTCTTAGGCAACATAATCAAAGGATGAGCTCTCTAGTCTCATATAATAAATCTACATCCCCAAGCCCTCTGATCCTCCCTCCCTCAATAATCTGCCAAGGCAGATCTGACATTTCCACCTTTTTTTCTTTGTATTTTTTTAGAGACAGTGTATTGCTCTGCCACCCAGGCTAGAGCACAGTGACACAATAACAGTGGCTCACAGCAGCATCGAACTCCTGGGCTCAAGTGATCCTCCCACCTCAGCCTCCCGAGTAGCTGGGACTATAAGTGCATACCACCTTGCCCAACTAAATTTTTTAAATGTTCTTGTAGATATGGAGTCTCGTGACACTTTTCAGGCTGGTCTCAAAGTCTTGGCCTCAAGTAATCCTCCCAAAGTACTTGGATTGCAGGCATAAGCCACCACACCACCTCTTTTATTGTAAATCCTTACCATGCCCAAGCTTCAAGGAGTCGTTCCAGCAGGCTTCTAGTACAGACTCCAAATGTCCTTTCCAGGTTACTAAATTCGGAGTCAGAAGAGAGTGCGACCATGTTGATAAATTCTTCCCTGTCTGGTCTTATATTTCACCACAAATACTCCAATATTCGTATATGTTCTCTTGGTTCCTGCTGATTCATATTAGCTGGGTCCTCAAATTCTTTTGGAAAGCAAGATTTTTAATATTGGTGAAGACTGTATTTCTCCTCTTAAGCTGTTAGTCTGTAGGCAGTGAGATATAGCATGAGCTAATCTCAAGAAGGGGGAACATCGCCCTGTGAAGCAGCCACCTGAGGGAGTTTTTTATGGTTAACAGGAAAGTGAGACTAGTCTCCTCCAGAAGAGGGAAAGCAACTGCTTCTGCCAACCTTGAAGGGTTAGGGCACTTGCTCCCTTTTGCCATCAGAGAAGTCCCTGGGGCTGAAAGTGAAAAATACATATAGAGTGCTGGAAATGAGATGCTGTTCACCTAAGGTAAAGCTGCACTCAGAAGGAGCTGTCTACTACAGTCGCAGCAGAAATCTGAAGTAGAGTAAGAGGATATGATGCAAGGTATCAGCTACAGCCACCAAGCTAATATAAGGGGGAAATGGAGTAGGCAAAAATACTAAATTTAAAAGAAATTAATAAAGGAGAGAAAAGGGAACATATAACAAGTGAAGCAAATAGAAAGTACATAGTAATATGGTAAATTTAAGCAACAATATAGCAGTAATTACATTAAATGTAAATAAACCAAACACTTCAAATAAAAGACAGATTGTACGAGTAGATAAAACACACACACACGCACACAAATGCATATACAGCTCTATGCTGTTTACCATAAAAGCACCTAAAATATGAAGATAAAGAAAGATTGTGTGTAAGTGGATGGAAAAATAAACACCATATGAACAGTAATCAGAAGAAGGCTAATATGGTTATATTTTAATACTAAACAAAATAGACTTTAATGCCAAAAACATTAATAGAAATAGAAATATTTCATAATGATTAAAAAGTTCAATGCACTAGGAAGATATGACAGCTCTAAGTTATATACACCTAATAAGTTATATACACCTCAAACTATATGAAGCAAAAATAGGCAGAAATACAAGAATAGCCAGGGGTGGTGGCTCAGGCCTGTAATCCCAGCACTTTGGGAGGCCGAGGTGGGCAGATCCCTTGAAGCCATGAATTTGAGACCAGCCTGGGCAACATGGGGGAAACCTTGTCTCTACAAAAAAAATACACAATTAGCCAGGCGTGGTGGCCCGCGTCTATGGTCCCAGCTACTCCGGAGGCTGAGGTGAGATGATCGCTTGAACCGGGGAGGTACAGGTTGCCATGAGCCAAGACCATGCCTCTGCACTCCAGCCTGAGGAACAGAGTGAGACCCTGCCTCAAAAAAGAAAGAGAAAAAAGAAAGAAGAAAGAAGGAAGGAAGGAAGGAAGGAAGGAAGGAAGGAAGGAAGGAAGGAAGGAAGGAAGGAAGGAAGGAAGGAAGGAAGGAAGGAGAGAGAGAGAGAGAGAAAGAGAGAGAAAGAGAGAAAGAGAATAAATTAATACAGTGACAGAAAGCACATCAGTGGTTGTCTAGAGCAGGATGGGAGGAAGGAGCAAAAGGGAACATTTCCAAAGGGTACATATGTCAAAATTTATCAAGTTGGTAAATTTTATGTTCTGTGTATTTAGCCATAATAAAAAAGAAAATTATCAAATTGTCACTTTAAATACGTGCAGTTTATTGTATACCAGTTATACCTTAATAAAGCAGTTCAGAATGGTGTATTTAAGTAAAATAATGTAAAAGACACCATTACACAAAAATCTTTGATCCCACAATTATTATTTCTTAAGAATGGATTCCTATAAGGAAATGTACTGGGTGAAATAGTAATAATATTTGTAATATTCTTGAGACACAACTTACATTCAAGAAAGGTTGAACAAATCTCATCTCACTCTTCCAAGTACTGAGAATTATAGGTTAAAAACATTTACCAATTTATCATTTCTAATGGCCTCTTGTTTTCATTTACATTTTTATTAGTATGGACACCATATTTTAAAGAGAACATTTATGAGCTAGAGGGGTTAAAAGGAAGCCATTTAGGGCAATGTGGTTGTGGAACTTAGGTTTTCTAAGGAATGACGGATGATGCAGGGATGTTCACCTGAGGAGACCCCATGGGACCAGAGAGGTAGAGAAAGGCATGAGAGCTCTTAAAGGAATTGTAGTGACATCATTCAGGAGAGGATTAAGACCTTTGCTTTGGGATACCAGAGGGAAATAAAAAGACCAAGTTTCACGTGGATGGAATCCTTCAAAGAAGATTTCAGCACAGGGTGAAAAAGGATCTTTGGGGGTGGAAGAGTGGAGAGGATTATAAAAATATCCACTACTGGAGCTTTAATGCAGTTAAATAATTAATAATAGCTACACTATTATTATACTATGAAGGTTAATATGCTTTCCTAGCCCTTAAACTAATCAAGAAAAGCTGGGGCAACTTGGCAGACACGTTGCAGAGGGAGTTCCTGCCTCAAGTGGGAGTTTGAGCTAGATAGTCTTGAATCATGATCTTTAAAAGACCTCTGATTTGTTATTCTCATTACCCCTATTTCACTTTTTTTTCTATTTGCTCCTGTACTTCTTTGGGAATAGTGACTTATCCATCTCACTATGTTTGCAAATTGAAGGGTGAGAAATATAGCCACTTGTTTGTAAGAACATACTGAGCAGACTTTAAACACAAATTCACTAATCACGGATGATGGAATTATTTCAGATATGACAAGAGAGATTTCCTGGCAGAGTACCTGGTTGGCTCCTTAATCCTATTAAAGTGGTTTATGACAAGTACAACAATATTATTACCCTGTTAATGAATGACTAGCCAGCGCCCATCCCAGCTGATGAGTCTAAACAGACACAATAGTCATTATGAAGATTTAATTTGTTTGCACCTATCACTCCACCAAAGCACTTGAAGGCAGTTTACACAATAGCAATGAAAATATGTGCTATGAAGAAAGGTACTTTATACAGTACACAGAACAATGAGAAGGGAGGAGAGCTGGAAGAAAGTAAGAGTTTGAAACAATGTCTTCCTTAATGGTTGAAAACCTGCTTGAAGGGGTAGTTGCTCAAGGCTTTTTTGTTTACTTTTGTGAACAATGAGTAGCCAGTCAAGGTCTTCAAACTAGCAAGTGACACAATCTTTTTTTTTTTTAATGAGTTATCTTTGTGGAAATGATGCTCAGGGTGAAAGGAGGTAGGGAAAAAAAAACGAATGGTGGGAAGACAAGCTAGGAGACTGCTGAAATAATTGAGATAAGAAACAATGTTAACTAATCCGGTGGTTGTGACAATTGCCAAAATGCTTTGAAACTGCAAATTTAAATCATTTCACAATTGTTAGCACAGGTCCCCAAGGTCCCTGATCTTCTATTAAAACCTTTCCCTCCCACATTATCCTGGCCCACACTCTTCTTTTCTTATTTAAGGTTGTGTAGAAAGATGAGGAAATTGCATTTACCAGAACTTCTCTTGGGGGATAAGATGTCATATGAATTTAAAAGAAATGCTTTAATAACTCACTTGATAGAGGGAGTGAAATCCCAAAGATTGTAACAATAGAAACTCACCAATTCCTTCCATTCCCTCATTATTTCCACAACTAAAGACTGACTGACTGCCGGGGGCCAGACATTGGAAATACAAAGAGGGATAAGAAACACAAAGCTCCTAACTTACATTAACTTAAATTAGAATATCTATTATGGAAAACAGTACAGAAGTGCCTCCAAAAATTAAAAATACGATACCATATGATCCAGCAATCTCATTACTGGGTATGTAGCCAAAGGAAATGAAATCAGTATGTCAAAAAGCACACCCATGTTCACTGTAGCTTTATTCACAACAGCCGAGATTTGGAATCAATCTAAGTGTCCATCAACGAATGAATAGGGAAAATGTGGTATATACACACAAAATAGAATACTATTTATCCATAAAAAAGAAGGAAATCCTGTCATTTGGGAAGACATAGATGAACCTGGAGGACATTGTGCTATGTGAAATAAGCCAGGAACAGAAAGACAAATACCACATGATCTCACCTATTTGTGGAACATGAAAGATTTGAATTCATAGAAGCAGAAGTTACATGGTGACTATCAGGAGCTTGGTGAGGTGGTGGGTGGGGCACAGGGTCAGAAGGTTGGGGAGATGTTGGTCCAAGGATATGAGATTTCAGTTAGATAGAAGGAATAAATTAAAGGGATATATTGTATGGTGATTATGGTTAATTAGAATGTATTGTATTCAAAATTGCTAAGAGAGTAGATTTTAAGTGTTCTCACCACAGAAAAAAATGATAAATATGTGAAGTAATGCATACATTAATTCACTCAATTTAACCATTCCACATGTATATATATTTCATAAGATAATGTACACAATTATACATAATTTTAATTTATCAATTAAAAATAATGCTTTAAAAAAAGAAATACAGATTGAGAGTTGCTTCCAAGATGGCCAAATAGGAACAGCTCCAGTCTGCAGCTCCCAGCATGATCAATGCAGAAGATGGGTGATTTCTGCCTTTCCAACTTAGGTACCTGGTTCATCCCACTGGTACTGGTTGGACAGTGGGTGCAGCCCACGGAGGGTGAGCCAAAGCAGGGCAGGGCATTGCCTCACCTAGGAAGTGCAAGAGGTTGGGGGATTTCCCTTTCCTAGCCAAGGGAAGTTGTGACAGACTGTACCTGGAGGAACGGTACACTGTGCTTTTCCCATGGTCTTAGCAACCAGCAGACCAAGAGATTCCCTCCAGTGTCTGGCTCGGTGGGTCCCATATCCACAGAGCCTTGCTCACTGCAAGAGAAGCAGTCTAAGATCAACCTGTGATGCTCCAGCCTGGTGGGGGAGGGGCATCCACCATTGCTGAGGCTTGAGTAGGTAAACAAAGTGGCCAGTAAGTGCGAACCGGGCAGAGCCCACCACAGCTTGGCAAGACCTACTGCCTCTGCTCTAGACTCCTCCTCTGTGGGCAGGGCATAGCTGAACAAAACACAGCAGACAACTTCTGCAGACTTAAACATCCCTGTCTGACAGCTCTGAAGAGAGCATTGGTTCTCCCACCATGGCGTTTGACTTCTGAGAACTGACAGACTGCCACCTCAAGTGAGTCCCTGAACCCTGTGTAGCCTGACTGGGAGACACCTCCCACTAGGGGCCAAGAGACACCTCATACAGGCAGGTGCCTCTCTGGGAGGAAGCTTCCAGAGGAAGGATCACGCAGTTATATTTGCTGTTCTACAATATTTGCTGTTCTGCAGCCTCTGCTGGTGATACCCAGGCAAACAGTGCCTGGAGTGGACCTCCAGCAAACTCCAACAGATCTGCAGCTGAGGGACCTGACTATTAGAAGGGAAAACTAGCAAACAGAAAGGAATAGCATCAACGTCAACAAAAAGGTCATCTACACCAAAACCCCATCTGTAGGTCTCCAACAGCAAAGACCAAAGGTAGATTAAAACCACAAAGATGGGGAGAAACCAAAGCAGAAAAGCTGAAAATTCTAAAAACCGGAGCACCTCTTCTTCTCCAAAGGATTGCAGCTCTTCACCAGCAATGGAACAAAGCTGGATGGAGAATGACTTTGACGAGTTGACAGAAGTAGGCTTCAGAAGATCGGTAATAACAAACTTCTCCAAGCTAAAGGAGCATGTTCTAACCCATCGCAAGGAAGTTAAAAACCTTGATAAAAGGTTAGATGAATGACTAACTAGAATAGACAGTGTAGAGAAGATCTTAAATGACCTGATGGAGCTGAAAACCATGGCATGAGAACTTCCTAATGCATGAACAAGCTTCAATAGCCAATTTGATCAAGTGGAAGAAAACATACCAGTGATTGAAGATGAAATTAATGCAATAAAGTAAGAAGACAAGATTAGACAAAAAAGAGTAAAAAGAAATGAACAAAGCCTCCAAGAAATATGGGACTATATGAAAAGACCAAATCTATGTTTCATTGGTGTACCTGAAAGTGACGGGGAGCATGGAACCAAGTTGGAAAAGACTCTTCAGCATATTGTCCAGGAAAACTTCCCCAACCTAGCAAGGCAGGCCAACATTCAGATTCAGGAAATACAGAGAACACCACAAAGATACTCCTCAAGAAGAGCAACCCCAAGACACATAATCGTCAGATTCACCAAGGTTGAAATGAAGGAAAAAAATATTAAGAACAACCAGAGAGAAAGGTCAGGCTACCCACAAAGGGAAGCCCATCGTACTAATAGCAGATCTCTTGGCAGAAACCCTATAAGCCAGAAGAGAGCAGAGGCCAATATTCAACATTCTTAAAGAAAAGAATTTTCAACCCAGAATTTCACATCCAGCCAAACTAAGCTTCATAAGTGAAGGAGAAATAAAATCCTTTACAAACAAGCAAATGCTAAGAGATATTGTCACTGCCAGGCCTGCCTTACAAGAGCTCCTGAAGGAAGCACTAAACATGGAAAGGAACAACCAGTACCAGCCACTGAAAATACATGCCAAATTGTAAAGACCATTGATGCTATGAGGAAACTACATCAATTAATGGGGAAAATAGCCAGCTAACATCATAATGGCAGGATCCAATTCACATATAACAATGTTAACCTTAAATGTAAATAGACTAAATGCCCCAATTAAAAGACACAGACTGGCAAATTGGATAAAGAGTGAAGACCCATCAGTGTGCTCTATTCAAGAGACCCATGTCACATGCAGAGACACACATAGGCTCAAAATAAAGGGATGGATGAAGATCTACCAAGAAAATGGAAAGAAAAAAAAAGCAGGGGTTGCAATCCTAGTCTCTGATAAAACAGACTTTAAACCAACGAAGATCAAAAGAAACAAAGAAGGTGATTACATAATGGTAAAGGGATCAGTTCAACAACAAGAGCTAACTATCCTAAATATATATGTACCCAATACAGGAGCACCCAGATTCATAAAGCAAGCCCTTCAAGACCTACAAAGAGACTTAGACTCCCACACAATAATAATGGGAGACTTCAACACCCTGCTGTCAATATTAGATCAACGAGAGAGAAGGTTAACAAGGATATCCAGGACTAGAACTCAGCTTGGCACCAAGTAGACTTAATAGACATCTACAGAACTCTCCACCCCAAATCAACAGAATATACATTCTTCTCAGCACCACATCGCACTTATTCTAAAATTGACCACATAATTGGAGGTAAAGCACTCCTCAGCAAATGTAAAAGAACAGAAATCACAACAAACTGTCTCTCAGACCACAGTGCAATCAAATTAGAACTCAGGATTAAGAAACTCACTCAAAAATCACACAACTACATGCAAACTGAGCAACCTAGTCTTGAATGACTACTGGGTAAATAAGGAAATGAAGGCAGAGATAAAGATGTTTTTTGAAACCAATGAGAATAAAAAGGCACAACGTGCCAGAATCTCTGGGACACATTTAAAGTAGTGTATAGAGGGAAATATGTAGCACCAAATGCCCACAACAGAAAGTAGGAAAGACCTAAAATTGACACTCTAACATCACAATTAAAAGAACTAGAGAAGCAAGAGCAAACACATTCAAAAGCTAGCAGAAGGCAAGAAATCACTAAGATCAGAGCAGAGCTGAAGGAAACAGAGACACAAAAAAACCTTCAAAAAATCAGTGAATCCAGGAGCTGGTTTTTTGAAAACATCAACAAAATAGATAGACTGCCAGCAAGATGAATAAAGAAGAAAAGAGAGAAGAATCAAACAGACACGATAAAAAAATCATAAAGAAGATATCACCACCAATCCCACAGAAATACAAACTACCATCAAATAATATTATAAACACCTCTACACAAATAAACTAGAAAATACAGAAGAAATGGATAAATTCCTGGACACATACACCCTCCCAAGACTAAACCAGGAAGAAGTTGAATCTCTGAATAGACCAATAACAGGTTCTGAAATTGAGGCAATAATTAATAGCCTACCCCCAAAATAAACGTCCAGGATCAGATGGATTCACAGCCGAATTCTACTGGAGGTACAAAGAGGAGCTGGTACCATTCCTTCTGAAACTATTCCAATCAATAGAAAAAGAGAGAATCCTCCATAACTCATTTTATGAGGCCAGTATCATCCTGATACCAAAGCCTGGCAGAGACACAACAAAAAAAGGAAATTTTAGACCAATATCCCTGATGAACATCGATGTGAAAATCCTCAATAAAATACTGGCAAACCGAATCCAGCAGAACATCAAAAAGCTTATCCACCACGATCAAGTCGGTTTCATCCCTGGGATGCAAGGCTGGTTCAACATATGCAAATCAATAAACGTAATCCATCACATAAACAGAACCAATGGCAAAAACCACATGATTATCTCAATAGATGCAGAAACGGCCTTCAACAAAATTCAACAGTCCTTCATGCTAAAAACTGTCAATAAACTAGGTATTGATGGAACACATCTCAAAACAATAAAAGTAATTTATGACAAACCCACAGCCAATATCATACTGAATGGGCAAAAACTGGAAGCATTCTCTTTGCAAACTGGCACAAGACAAGGATGCCCTCTCTCACCACTCCTATTCAACACTGTATTAAAAGTTCTGGCCAGGGCAATCAGGCAAGAGAAAAAAATAAAGGGTATTCTGAATTGAAGAGAGGAAGTCAAATTGTCCCTGTTTGCAGACAACAGGATTGTATATTTAGAAAATCCCATCGTCTCAGCCCAAAATCTCCTTTAGCTGATAAGTAACTTCAGCAAAGTCTCAGGATACAAAATAAATGTGCAAAAATCACAAGCATTCCTTATTCCAATAACAGACAAATGGAGAGCCAAATCATGAGTAAACTCCCATTCACAACTGCTACAAAAAGAATAAATTACCTAGGAATACAACTTGCAAGGGATGTGAAGGACCTCTTCAAGGAAAACTACAAAGCACTGCTCAAGAAAATAAAAGAGGACACAAACAAATGGAAGAACATTCCATGCTCATGGATAGGAAGAATCAATATTGTGAAAATGGCCATACTGCCCAAAGTAACTTGTAGATTCAATGCCATCCCCATCAAGCTACCAATGAGTTTCTCCACAGAATTGGAAAAAACTACTTTAACGTTCATATGGAACCAAAAAAAGAGCCCGCGTAGCCAAGACAAACCCAAGCCAAAAGAACAAAGCTGGAGGCATCATGCTACCTGACTTCAAACTATACCACAAGGCTACAGTAACCAAATCACCATGGTACTGGTACAAAAACAGACATATAGACCAATGGAACAGAACAGAGGCCTCAGAAATAACACCACACATCTACAACCATCTGATCTTTGACAAACCTGACAAAAACAAGAAATAGGGAAAGGATTCCCTAGTTAATAAATGGTCCTTGGAAAACTAGCTAGCCATATGCAGAAAGGTGACACTGGATCCCTTCCTGACACCTTATACAAAAATTAATTGAAGGTGGATTAAAGACATAAATGTAAGACCTAAAACCATAAAAACCTTAGAAGAAAACCTAGGCAATACCATTCAGGACATAGGCATGGGCAAGGACTTCATGACGAAAACACTGAAAGCAATGGCAACAAAAGCCAAAATAGACAAATGGGATCTAATTAAACTAAAGAGCTTCTGCACAGCAAAAGAAACTATCATCAGAGTGAACAGGCAACATAGAGATTGGGAGAACATTTTTGCAACCTACCCATTTGACAAAGGGCTAATATCCAGAATCTACAAATAACTTAAACAGATTTATAAGAAAAAATCAAACAACCCCATCAAAAAGTGGGCAAAGGATATGAACAGACACTTCTCAAAAGAAGACATTTATTCAGCCAACAGACACATGAGAAAATGCTCATCATCACTGGCCATCAGAGAAATGTGAATCAAAACCACAATGAGATACCATCTCACACCAGTTAAAATGGCAATCATTATAAAGTCAGGAAAAACACATACTGGCGAGGATGTGGAGAAATAGGAACACTTTTACACTGTTGGTGGGAGTGTAAGTTAGTTCAAACCTTGTGAAAGACAGTGTGGCGATTCCTCAAGGATCTAGAACGAGAAATACCATTTGACCCAGCAATCCCATTACTGGGTATATACCCAAAGGATTATAAATCATGCTACTATAAAGATACAAGCACATGTGTGTTTATTGCAGCACTATTCACAATAGCAAAGACTTGGAACCAACCCAAATGTCCAACAATAATAGACTGGATTAAGAAAATGTGGCACATATACAGCATTGAATACTATGCAGCCATAAAAAAGGATGAGTTCATGGCCTTTGCAGGGACATGGATGAAGCTGGAAACCATCATTCTCAGCAAACTATCACAAGGACAGAAAACCATACAGTGCATGTTCTTACTCATAGGTGGGAGTTGAGCAATGAAAACACATGGGCACAGGGTGGGGAACATCACAAACCAGGACCTGTCAGGGGGTGGAGGCTGGAGATAAGGATAGCATTAGGAGAAATGCCTCATGTAAATGTCGAATTGATGGGTACAGCAAACCAACATGGCACATGTATACCTATGTAACAAACCTGCACGTTGTGCACATGTATGCTAGAACTGAAAGTATAAAAAAAAGAGAGAAAGAAAGAAATACAAAGTTCCTGTTGACATGGATTATGCATTACAACCCTGTTTGTTTCAGGATCTTTTATTTTGCTGAGCGCTAAGATTAATAGAGTAAGCACTTATGAGGAGACAGAGAAATTGCCTTAAATAATACAAGAAAAGGAAATCAAGGTGGTATATTGCTGTACAGAGAACGGTTAAAAAAGTATGTACATGAGCAGAATATATATGGAAAATAAAAACAAACTAAAAATGGTTTGGAGGTGAAGTGGGAACTTAGTAACCCATATAGGAAAAAGGATTGGGAGGGAAGTCATGTCAAATGGGATTTTCTTTAAAGTATAGTGCACTTAAAGGGAAGTGATTAAAACTATCTTTTCTCTTGTCTCCCTAAATTATTCAGTAATAGCTTTTCATTCACTAGTGCTTTGGTGCATGATTGAAATAGAAGAGATGCCAGTTTTGCTCCTAGGTTAACCCTAAAGAAAGCAAGATATAGACACAGAGGATATTGCTAGAGGATGACGTGACATCTGACCTCAAGGTTTTTGTCCATAATAATGGTGATCTGCAACTTTAGCTATTTGTTAACACTGTCTTTATCCATTTGTCAACAGACAATTTTGTGTTTCCATTTGAAGAATGCTGCAATTAACATAGGGATTCAAATGTCTTTCCAAGGTGGTGATTTCATTTCCTTTGAGTAGATACCCTGAAGAGAGATTGCTGGGTCATATGATGATTCTATTTTAAATTTCTTTAGGAACCTCCATACTGTTTTCCACCATGGCTGCATCCATCTGCATTCCCACCAACAGTGTAAAGAGTTCCCTTTTCTCCAAACACTAATGTCTTTTGACTTTTGAATAATAGCTGTCCTAACAGGTGTGAGGTAATATCTCATAATAGTTTTGGTTTGCATTTTCCTAGAGATTAATGATATTGAGTGCCTTTTCATATAATTGTTGGTCATTTTTATGTCTTCTTTGGAGAAATGTCTATTCAGGTCCGTTGCCCATTTTTTAGTTGGCTTCTTCATTTGTTTTTCTACTGTTGAGTTGTATGAGAGCTTTATAAACTTTGAATATTAACCTCTTTTTTCAGTTTTTAAAATTATTTTATTTTATTTTGTTTTGAGACAGGGTTTCCCTCTGTCACACAGGCTGGAGTGCAATGGCACAATGATGGTTAACTGCAGCCTAAAGGGTTCAAGTAATCCTCCCACCTCAGTCTCCTCAGTAGCTGGAACTACAGGTGCACACGACCACGCCTGGCTGTTTTTTAAAAAAATTTTGTACAGTGGGGAGGTCTCACTATGTTACCAGACTGGTCTCAAATTCTTCAAGTGATCCTCCCACCTCAGCCTCCCAAAGTTCTGGGATTACAAGTATGAGTCACTGAATCCAGTCTTTTCTTTCAGTTTTAAACCACACACGTGTATTAGCTCACAAGTTCTGTGGGTCACAAATCCTGGCTTGCCTTAACTGGGTCCTCTGCTTCAATGTCTCTCACAGTGATGCCGGATTTTTTGCTCCTTAGCTCAACTAGGTCTGGGTTCTTGTCTCACAACCAGGAAGAAGTGGAGACACTTGAAAAGTGAACAAGGGGGGAAGTTTTATTGAGTGATGAAACAGCTTTTAGTGGGGAGGGGACATGGGGGTGATCCCCCTACCCAAAGGCAGGAGAGTTCTAAATATGGCTGAGCCTGTCACTTTTTATGGGCTCAGAATAGGGAGTGTCTGCTGATTGGTTTGTGAATATGCAAAAAAGGTTAAAGCAAAGACACCACTCAAAGCTGGGCATGATAGTGTGGAAAAAAAAATAGGAAAGGATAGGTATACGTAAAATAGGTGATGGCTGGGATTCAATCAGAGGAAAGCACACCAAATGGAAAGGCGGGTTCTCAGTCCAGTTCAAGGATTTACCCAGGAATGTTTCTGACTCGAATGTTGGATTTCACCAGGTACCCACCTCTATCTGCTTAAACATTTGTCTGCCTCCTGCCTCTATCATTCCCCTCTCTGAAGAAGTGCCTCTAAATGTAGTTAGAATGGGCAGGAAGAGCAATCTTAACTGCTTCCTGTTGACAGGGTATGCTGTTTTGGGAAGATAGCAGTCAGATCTCCCTCAGAGGCCTATCTAAGGGTCCACAGTAAAAGGGAGCCATCATTCAAGACTCTGTTTCCACGACCATTTGGAGTTTGAAGGCCTAAAGGAGAGAAGAGACAAACCGGGTTGTTAGAAGATATATATCAAAGTAAAACAAGGGGTAAGGACAGCTAAAAAAATCTTGAGGCTGCTGACACACCTAGATAACTGGTGGCTATAGTTATGCCTACTAAGATTTGGGTGCATGGGGCTTGGCTTTGGATATCTTCCTTGGTCTTATTTTCTCAAACAAAGAAACTTCTGGGTTATGGGCACCCTATGCCTTTGGCAGAATTTACAGGATAATTGCCCAGAACTATAATATTGTTCCAGATTCTTATATTACCCATCCCTTCTTGTTTCTTCTGAGCTGCAGCCAGAAATCAGTAGTTGGTTCATAGAAATAAACAGGGTTAGTCTAAAATATAGGCCCAAAAAAACTTAAAAACAACTAATAAGACTAGAATTTAATGACAAATGTATAAGTTTTGAAACATAATGTATCTCTCTGCAGTCCTCATTTTTGTTAAAAACAAATTATGATAGGACTGAGTTGTTTGCAAAATAAACTCAGTCTTGTACTTGGCTTGATTATTTGCATAAAATGCAGCAAGAATAATTATTTTTCACATAGGCTTTTAAATTGGCTTTGATGAAATACTCTTCCACAAGGAATCTCAGATAAGACTTTTTAAAGCTGAGTGCAACCATGGGTTTGTACCCTCAAATACCTATGAGTTGGGTGAATTCCTCTCTTCATGTGGTCCCAAGAATATGGGGTTTCTGGGCCTGTTAGAAAGTGGCATTCTTTACTCACCACAGGTTGGGAACCCTTATCTACACAGGGACTGACAGGCACTGTGTAGATAAGGTATGAGGCCAGTTTTCCCAAGGGGTTTTTATTGGCTCTGCAAGTCAAGTTTGATTCCTTAAAGACAAGCATGCCCTTCCAGTCAAAGCCTTGGTAAAACACCCAGTTTCTCCAATTGCATCCTGTTGCAAAAGAAAATGGATTCTTACTGTGCTGATGAAAGTAACTATGTTGCCATAAGTGAGGAATACTCACAAATAGTTTCCAAATTCTGGAGAAGCCAGACAGAGAAAATCAAATATGCTCCAAATTTTGTTCACAGGAGTATACCTTCCTGAATTACTAAAGAATGTAAATAGCTCAAAATAAAAGTTTCCTTGACTCTGAAAAACAAAACAAAGATCAGCAAAGTGTTAAGCAAAAAGGTTAAAAACATTAGTTCAGTTTTATCTTAGTTCTGTCCATTCTATTAACTCTTGTTCTGATTGATATTCATGAACATTTTAGCTCTTTGTTTACGTTTTTCCTTTATTCCCATGTCACAGTCTCCAACGTTATCAGAAACCTGCACTTTATGCACCTGTCAAAGTCCTATAGCTGATT
The DNA here is from genome assembly GCF_007565055.1 of Rhinopithecus roxellana. Taxonomy (NCBI): domain Eukaryota; kingdom Metazoa; phylum Chordata; class Mammalia; order Primates; family Cercopithecidae; genus Rhinopithecus; species Rhinopithecus roxellana. Next base: position 21,093,185 of record NC_044549.1, on the reverse strand, counting down.
ATAAACCATCTTTTGAAAAGGATCAAAGCAAGACAATTGCCGGTAAATGACAAAATATCCAGGGTAGTTACAGTCAGACACAATTAACAAAGAAATTTGGTTATCTCTGTGGTTTACAATAACTTAACAAAAGAATCTTAATTATGATTGATAGCATACACTCAGACATTAAGAGTTTTAGAAATCCTCTACAATTTTGGAATATATATTATTATTCACTAAAACATTACCTAAAGATGAACATCACTTTGGCAATCCCATGTAACTAAATATGTTAAATAATCCTGTTTCCAAATAACCCAGGGGCCCTCTGTAGCATCCAAAAGCTAGAGGTCAGGAAAGACGATTTTTGAAGCTGAAGTTTGATTTTGGGAAGCCTGTTTAATATGTTAGAGGTTCAAAGCACTTGATATGATGAAATAGAATTCCAGATTACCATAAGCTATTTATTTACCCAAAATGAGGACTCAAAAAATATTTTTTAAAGGCAAACAAACTTTCATTATCCTTTGCTATTACATGAAAATCTTATTCAAGAGAGAAAGCCAAATTTTACCCTTACATTAGTCTACTGTTAATGTCAACCCCATTTTCTAGTGAAACCTTATAGACAATTCTATCCAATTTTACCAGTTTGACCATGAGGTGAGATTCTTTTTTATTTATTTATTTATTTTATTTTTTGAGACAGAGTCTCGCGCTATCGCCCAGGCTGGAGTGCAGTGGCGCGATCTCGGCTCACTGCAAGCTCCACCTCCCGGGTTTATGCCATTCTCCTGCCTCAGCCTCCCGAGTAGCTGGGACTACAGGCGCCCGCCATCTCGCCCGGCTAGATTTTTGTATTTTTTAGTAGAGACGGGGTTTCACCGTGTAGACCAGGATGGTCTCGATCTCCTGACCTTGTGATCCACCCGTCTCGGCCTCCCAAAGTGCTGGGATTACAGGCTTGAGCCACCGCGCCCGGCCGAGGTGAGATTCTTATAAACCTCTAATAATTCTTTACAAACTTTACTAGAGAGCAGATTTGTGCCTTAAGAGAACTTTGTTGTGCTTTTATTTCAATGCACAATTTATGGAAAAACTATACAATACCCTTTCAAATTTATTTTACGCACAAAATTTATGTTCACGCACAAAATATTTTTGCAAGATTAATTTTTTAAAATCCTTGCATAACTTGTTTAAGCCTTCAGCTCTATCTCATCTAATTCAAAACAATTATTTAACCCTAGGCAAAAACTTACTTTCCAAGCCTTCTTATAATATTTTACTAAAATCACATTTTTTACTGTTCTTACACACCTTGTTTGTAAATCCATTTTCAGTTGTCTCGATTACATGTTATAATGGTAACTCTTAGCAATTTTTAACTTTAATATAAAAGCTGATAAGTTACTTTAATTATGCACTAGACACCAATTAAACTCTGACTCCTTCCAGCATAATTAAGAGCACAGTTAATTTCATATGTCCCTAGGCCTTACCAAGTTGTAAAGCAGGCTAGTCGAACAACTCTCAAAGGCCAAAGAAACAGTTTACAACCTTAAAACATTTAGCAAACCTAGCTAAAACCTGATCTGACCTACAGGATTCAGCCCACATATTTACATTTTTATGACATTTGCTTTTTACTAATTACCTTCAAATTGCCTCTATTTCTCAAAGATTAAAGTCACATGAACTAAAAGGCATTACAGCTTTTAGTTTTCCTTCAAAAATTATTTGATCTAAGCACTTATTTTTCTTTAAACAAATTAATTAGTGCTCTTTTTTATATAAACATCACACATACAACACATATATGATTACACAGACAGACAGAAGAAGATCCAGTAGTTGTAACATTTTTCATCTGCCAATCTCCTAATCTGATTATTGGCTTCAGGGTGGAGCCCTTCAAGAAACAGAGTAATCAGAATAATATGGTTTGGCTCTATGTCCCCACTCAAATCTCATCTTGCAGCTCCCATAAGTCTCATGTGTTGTGGGAGGGACCTAGTGGGAGATGATTGAATCATGGGGATGGGTCTTTCCTACACTGTTCTCAGACAGTACATTAGTCTCACACGATCTGATGGTTTTAAAAACAGGAGTTTCCCTGTACAAGCTCTCCTCTTGCCACCAACATGTAAGAAATGCCACTCTCCTTCTGCCATGATTGTGAGGCCTCCCCAGCCATGTGGAAATGTAAGTTCTTAACCCTCTTTTTCTTTATAATTTACCCAGTCTCAGGTATGTCTTTATCAGCAGAGTGGAACATGACTAATACAGTAAATTGGTACCAGTAGAGTGGGGCACTGCTGAAAAGATTCCCAAAAATGTGGAAGCAACTTTGGAACTGGGTAACAGGCAGAGGTTGGAACAGTTTGGAGGGCTCAGAAGAAGACAGGAAAATGTGGGAAAGTTTGGAACTCTCAAGAGACTTGTTGAACGGCTTTGGTCAAAATGCTAATAGTGATATGGACAATGAAATCCAGGCTGAGGTGGTCTCAGATAGAGATGGGGAATTTGCTGGGAACTGGAGCAAAGGTGACTCTTGCTATATTTTAGTAAAGATACTAGGAGCATTTTGCCCCTGCACTAGAGATGTGTGGAACATTGAACTTAAGGGAGATGATTTAGGGTATCTGGCAGAAGAAATTTCTAAGCAGCAAAGCATTCAAGATGTGACTTGGGTGTTGTTAATGGCATTCAGTTTTAAAAGGAAACCAGAGCATAGAAGTTCAGAAAATTTGCAGCCCAATGATGTGATACAAAATAAAAACCCATTTTCTCAGGAGAAATTCAAACCAGCTACAGAAATTTGTGTAAGTAACAAGGAGCCAAATGTTAATCACCAAAACAATGGGGAAAATGTCTCCAGGGCATGTGAGAGATGTTTGCAGCAACTCCTCCCATCATGGGCCCAGAGGTGGAGGCATAGGAGGAAAATATGATTTCATAGGCCAGGCCCAGGGTCCCCATGCTGTGTGCAGGATTGGACGTAGTACTCTGCGTCCTAGCTGCTCCAATCACAGCTGAAAGGGGCTGACATAGAGCTCAGGCCATGGCTTCAGGGGATGGAAGCCTCAAGCCTTGGCAGTTTCCACATGGTGTTGAGCCTGCGAGTGCATGAAGTCAAGAATTAAGATTTGGGAACCTCTGCTTAGATTTCAAAAGATGTATGGAAATGCCTGGATGCCCAGACAGTAGCTTGCTGCTGGAGCGGTGCTCTCATGGAGAACCTCTACTAGGGCAGTGAGGATGGGAGGGTCGGAGCCCCTACACAGAGTCCCTATTGGGGCACCACCTAGTGGAGCTGTGAGAAGATGGCCACCAGTCCAGATCCCTGAATGGTAGATTCACTGACAGCTTGCACTGTGTGCCTGGAAAAGCTGCAGACACTCAACACCAACCTGTGAAAGCAGTTGGGAGGGAAGCTGTACCCTGAAAAGCCACAGGGGCAGAGCTGCCCAAAACCATGGAAACCCACCTCTTACATCAGTGTGACCTGGACCTGAGACATAGAGTCAAAGGAGATCATTTTGGAGCTTTAAGATTTGACTGCCCTGATGGATTTTGGACTTGCATGGGCCCTGTAGCCCTTTGTATTGACCAATTTCTCCCATTTGGAATGGCTGAATTTACCCAATGCCTGTACCCATGTTGTATCTAAAATGCAACTAACTTGCTTCTGATTTTATAGGCTCATTGTTGGAAGGGACTTGCCTTGTCTCAGAGGAGATGTTGGACTGTGGACTTTCGAGTTAATGCTGAAATGAGTTGAGACTTTGGGGGACTGTTGGGAAGGCATGATTGGTTTTGAAATGTGAAAATCTGAGATTTGGAAGGGACCAGAATAACATATTTTAGCCCTTTGTCCCCACCCAAATCTCATCTTGTAGCTCCCATAATTCTCACGTGTCGTGTGAGGGACCTGGTGGGAGATCATTGAATCACGGGGGTGGGTCTTTCCTCTTCTGTTCTCATGACAGTGAATTAGTCTCATGAGATCTGATGGTTTTTTAAATGGGAGTTTCTCTGTGCAAGCTCTCTCTCTTGCCACCACCATGTATGAAATGCCTTTCGCCTTCCACCATGATTATGAGGCCTCCCCAGTCATGTGGAACTGTAAGTCCTTAAACGTCTTTTTCTTTATAGTTTTCCCAGTCTTGGGTATGTCTTTAGCAGCAGTGTAAAAACTGACTAATACACAGGGCTAGGAAAGCATGCAGTTTCTAGGGCTCAATAAACAGGCATAGCTGGAAGACAAAAACAGATTTTTAGAGGGATCTATCCACTTTCAATTCCTGGGGTTCCATGAGGAAAACAGAGGTTTCTTCCCAAAATGGGGTCAGTGGCACACTCTCTGTTTTTCCCAAGCAGTCTCATGTGCCCAGAAGTTATCTTAGGGCCTCTCATGTGTGCATTAAGAGTGGCAAGACAAAATGGAGAAAAGTAATTCAGTCAACTGAGAAAAAACCTTTTCCAGAAAAACAAGATCCAAGAAGAGAAAAAACATAAAGGTCTCTTAAATATACCTATAGCTTCGATATCCACTTTTAATTAAGCTGAGCATTCTTTAAGAAAATCCTTTTAAATCCCTTGTTACCCAACCTTAGCCATGTGAAGCCACCAACATTTCTGGGTTTTGAACTCTACCAAAAGTAACCTCACAGGTGAAACCAACAAGCTTCAATTAAGGTTATGACTTAACTGAATGTGCAAGGTATATTTTCAAAAAGATGGGAAGCAGTTTTTACAAAATCTAGAACCTCTAAAGGTAACTCAGAGAATGGAAGCTAGAAGTTGTTCATGGGCGGGAAGAGAATCAGCAAATGGTAGAAGTCACACAGCTGTTTACTTGAAAGTAATCATTCCCCAAGCCAGGATTGAACCCAGACCACCATTGTAAAATGTCAGAGACTAAAATTAAGTACTGCCACGTAGTTACATTTCAAGCTCCCAAAGACATAAAACAATATGGTGGCCTGCAGTAAAGTTTGTTACTGACCAGTTTGTTGGGCTAACTTGAACAGTGGGCTTATGGGGTCCTAGGCCAACTTTCTATCCTAAGGCACCCCTCTTTCTGACAGAACTGTACAGAAAAACACACAAAGTACACCAGATTGACTATAGCTTAAGGCAAACTTCATGAATCATTTTTAATCAATCAAAACTTTACAGAGAATATAAGTAGTAATCCTTACCATTTTTTTTTTTTTTTTATCGGTTTGCACAGGGAGAGAGGCCAAAAGACTTGGCCTAACATGGCCAAAAGTCTGACCGTTTAAAAAAAACTTTTACCCTTTTGCTGGCAGGTCAGGCTTCTGGGTTCCCTTCCCTTGAGCTCAATTCTAAGCCAAGCAGTTTAAGGTTTGGTAAATTAGCTTTTCCTAGTTTAGAGGATGCATCTGAGAGGAGTGTCCCATGGTATGGGAATGCAATTACCCATCCACAAAGAGAGGACAGAGGAGGAAAAAGGAAAAAGAAGGCTTTTTTTCCAAGGTGCCCACCCCCAGGACTCAGGATGCATTTAAGGGAGGTACGAACTAAAGATGAATGGTTACCCATTCATGAATGGTTCTTTAGACAAAAGAACTGCCTCAGCAAGTGCATGGACTAAAACAGAGAGAGTGCCACTGACCCCATTTTGGGAAGATGAATGGTTACCCAACTGGGAAGAGGGGATAAGCCATCCCCAATTCCTTTTACTTCCCAGTGAATACCCAGGGTACATGAGGGAGAGAAAGAGTAGGCATCCCTTTTCTTACTTATGTCCTTGTATCCCTGAGTCCCAGCAACCTTGACAGGGTGCCACCCATGGGTGCCAATGTGGCTTTCATTCATACTAACAGACTGGCCAAGGGGGTAGGAATATTTGCACTCACTCACTGATGCCCTGTCCCTGCTTGTTGTCATAACCTTTGCGTTCCCTAGACCTCATTTATGCCATGGATACAGGCATGACCTCTATCCATGAAACAGGAGGCTTGGTTTAATTGGCAAGAATTAGCCATGGTCACCAATGCTGCGCATTTTGACTTCCATTGTTGTCTGCCTCTGGATCCCTCATATTCAATTTTCTATCCTAAGTCTTCAACCTTAAGCTTGGAATTGAGTTTGAGACAAAAGAACTGCCTCAGCGGGTACATGGAATCCTCAAGTCCCAGGTGTCCCTCGCCAGACTGCAGCCAGCAGCCAGGGGGACTGCTCCTCTGCGGCCTCCTTTCCATAAGCCAAATGCTAAGGCACAGCTGAGGAGCTGAGTCCTCCTCAAACAAGGGTGCAAAAAAGGGTGTCCTGTGGCCTAACAAGATGCCTTCCAAAAGGAGAAAAAAATTATTGCATAGAAAAGCTCCCTATATCGGCCAGGCATGGTGGCTCATGCCTGTTATCCCAGCACTTTGGGAGGCCGAGGCAGGCAGATCACGAGGTCAGGAGATCAAGACCATCCTGGCTAACACGGTGAAACCCTGTCTCTACTAAAAATACAAAAAAAAAAAAAAAAATTAACTGGGTGAGGTGACAGGCACCTGTAGTCCCAGCCACTCGGGAGGTTGAGGCAGGAGAATGGTGTGAACTCGGGAGGCGGAGCTTGCAGTGAGCCAAGGTCACGCCACTGCACTCCAGCCTGGGCAACAGAGCGAGACTCCGTCTCAAAAAAAAAAAAAGAAAAGAAAAGCTCCCTATATCTACAGGGCTGTGCTAACTGTTGACAGGGTGGAGAAAAGAAAGAAAAAAAAGCTTAAGTTCAGGGCTGGGAAGATGCCAGGGGTAGAAACCTCTTATTTATTCTTACGCAAGTGGGTTTCTTCAACAGGGAAAGAAACTTTTAATTGCTATCTCCTCCTTCTTGGCTAAACAAGGGGAGAAAAGACTCCTTGGGCACCTAGCAGGAAGGGAGGGCAAGTGAGAAACGCTGGTCAGCAGGCCATGTGGGACCCTTGTGCCATGTGCCCCAGCCGGGAGGGGAGCAGGACAGGGAGCTTGCCCATCTGTATGCCTGTGGCCATTGGGGTAGGGGTGGAACACCCCCACTGTTGTAAAAGAAAAGATAGATGCCATTACAGTCCTGAAAAAAGAAGGAAAATGCCATAGAAAATACTGGGTTGAACCAAGTCCAACATTCCTGACCCCTGAGAGCAACTCGGGGGCGAGGGGTGGGGGTTGCAGTATCCCCTGGCGTCAGAAAAAGTCTGAGGATGAGAAAGCTCAGAAACAAAAGTCAAAGAGATTGTTGGGTCCACATTTTACTCAACCTTCTGACAAATGCCAGACAAGCCTCCAAAATGATGCAGAATTTTTTGCTCCTTAGTTCAGCTTGGTCTGGGTTCTTGTCTCACAACCAGGAAGAAGTAGATACATGGACACTGGAAGAGTGAGCAAGGCAGGAAGTTTTATTGAGTGATGAAACAGCTTTTAGTGAGGAGGTTACCCGGGGTGGTTGCCCTGCCTGAAGGTAGGAGAGTTTCCAATATGGCTGAGCCTAGGGCTTTTTATGGACTCAGCATAGGGAGTGTATGCTGATTGGCTTGTGAGTATGCAAAAAGGGTTAAAGCAAAGACGCCACTTAAAATTGGACACGATAGCGTAGGAAACCAATTAGGAAAGGGTAGGTATATGTAAAATAGGTGAAGGCTGAGACTCAGTCAGAGGAAAGCACACCAAAGGGGAGGGCGGGTTCTCAATCCAGTTCAAGATTTACTTGAGACTATTTCTGGCTTGAAGGTTGAATTTAACCAGGGACCTGGCTGTATCTGCCTAGGTATTTATCAACAAGGCTGCAATCAAGTTGTCAGTCATGTGAAGCTCGATTAAAGAAGGATCCATTTCCAAGTTCACATGGCTGTTAGCAGGATTCAGTTCTTTGCAGTTTTTTGGAATGAGGGCCTCATTTCCTTGACAACTACTGGCAAGAGGTCACCCTCAATTCCTTTCCCATGGGCCTCTTCACATGGCAGCTTAAACCCCCTTATACATACATCGTTTGCAAATATTTCTTCCCAATCTGTAGACTGCCATTCCTTTGCTCTGCAGAAGCTTTTTAGTTTGATATAGTCCCGTCTGTTTATTTTTGCTTTTATAGCCTGAGCTTTTGGTATGATATCCAAAAAATTATTGCCACTGCTAGTATTGAGAAACTTTTTCCCTTTGTTCTCTTTTAGGGAATTTATAGTTTCAGGTTTACATTTAGGTCTTTTATCCATTTTGCAAAACTCCTAGTTTTGGTACAAAGCATCTATTACACTCAGTCCTTTGTATCTGTGGGTTCCACATCCATGGATTCAACCAACCATGAAAAAAATATTTGAGAAAAGACAAATGGTTATGTCTGTCCTGAACATTCACAAACTTTTTTTCCTTTTTATTTTCTCCTAAATGATACAGTATAACAACTAGTTATATAGCATTCACATTGTATAAGGTATTATAAGCAACCTAGAAATGATTAAAAGTACAGTTATTCCTTGTTATATGTGGGGGATGTGTTCCAGGACGCCCAAGTACACCAAACGCCATGCATACTCCGGGTCCTGAAGTCAGCCCTTTGGAGCCCACATATAAGAAGAATTGGTGCTTCATGTACACTGGTTTGACATTCCTCAATAATGTATTTTCCATCTGTGTTTGGTTGAAAAAAATCTGCTTATAAGTGGACCTGCACAGTTCAAGCCCACACTGTTCAAAAGTCAACTGTGTACAGAAGGATATGCATAGGTTATGTGTCAATGCTGTACCATTTTATATAAGAAACTTGATCATCCACAGATTTTGGTATCCACAGGGGGTCCTGGAATCAATCCCCTGTGGATATTGGAGAACAACTATGTATCTTGATGCCTCAGTCAAAATCTCAATATAAGAATTCTGTTTTGTATACATGTCTATTTTTCCAACTAAAATTGAAGTTCCTTGAAGGCAAGGACTGTGTCTTACTCACCTTGGTGTGCCCCACCTATTACCCTGCAGTACATGCAGCCCTTAGTAAATATCCATGAATTAGCAAAGCAGAGAGGAAACTGTTTCAAGATGTTTATAATACTTAAGAAATGGCTTTGCTGGCTGGGCACGGCAGCTCACACCTGTAATCCCAGCATTTTGGGAGGACAAGGTGGGCTGATCACTTGAGGCCAGGAGTTCAAGACCAGCCTGGCCAACATGGCAAAACCCCATCTCTACCAAAAATAGAAAAATTAGCCAGGTATGGTGGGGCGTGCCTGTAATCCCAGCTACTAGGGTGGCTGAGGCAGGAGAATCACTTGAACCCGGGAAGCAGAAGTTGCAGTGAGGAGTTCGCGACACTGCACTTCAGCCTAGATGACAGAGTAAGACTCTCAAAAAAAAAAAAAAAAAAAAAAGCCTTCACTTGTTGTTTCATTCATTATTTCTTTCAGTCATTCAACAAACCTCTTCATATACCATGCTGTTTGCCAAGAGGATGTTCTCAACTTAGAAGGAGAGTACCATAATTTTTTCCCACTTCAAGAAACTCTTCCTTGTCTTCTAGCCACAGAGCTAACAATGACTAACGATGGACCTTTGGGAAAGCAGCATGGTAATATAGCTGAAGTGGCATAGCAATGTTGCCTCCGAGATGTATCCCTCCATGAAATGGTCACACCATGTGATTCACTCGAAACCTTCCAGTAGCTTCCCACGACATTTAGAATAACAACCAGCTAGGTAACAGATTATCCACCCTTTGCATTTTCGAGCTTCGTTTTCCATTACGCACCTGTCATGCACTCCTTTCCAGGAATATCTTGCTGTTTTTAAAAAAAGCCAAGCAAGCTCTTACCTTAGTGCCTTTACACTGATGTACTGCTGTCTGAGACCCTTTTCCCTCATTTCATTCACACTTGAGCTCAAATACCACCTCATCACACAACCACACAGGCTTTTTTGGAAACACACTTAAAAAAAATTTCCATTGTCTCTATTTCCTAACTGTTTTTGATTCTTCATGACATGATGCTATATTTTTCTTTGATTTTTGTTTACCATCTGACATGGTTTGGTTCTGAATCCCCACTCAAATCTCATCTCAAATTGTGATCCCCACGTATTGAGGGAGGGAACTGGTGGGAGGTGATTGGATCATGGGGGCAGTTTCCCCCATGTTTTCTTGTGACAGTGAAGAAGTTCTCAAGAGATTTGATGCTTACACCCGTAATCCCAGCCCCTCAGGAGGCTGAATGGGGGGATCCTTTGAGCCCAGGAGCTCGAGGCTGCAGTGAGCTATGATCACACCACTGTACTCCAGGCTGGGCGACAGAATCTAAAACAAAACAAAAAAAAGTAACGATAGTGATTTTGTCATTGGCCAAACACTGAGGCTTGGGTCCAGCACTACCTGTCCAAATGCTGGTTCAAGTCTGCCCCCTAGAGTAGAGTAACCAGAATGTCTTGACAGTAATAATGAGCTGTGTTAAGGTCGTAATGACACTTGGCTTTTCCGGGAGGCTGTCATATTGTTTTCTGCGTTATTTGAAAATGTGTCAGCTATTACTTTTATAAGCAAAAAAAGTTTCCATTTTAGGAGGGAAAATATTAACTACAAATACAATTTTTCATTGTGAGAGAGTAATCTATGACAGTGTTTTGCCTACAATAGGCAGAATTAATTCAAGTTTTAGGGTTCTGCTTGTTTAGAGTCACACCCTCAAACTGCATATGGTTGTCCCTCAGGATACACAGGAGGTTGGTCCCAGGATCCTCACAGATACCAAAATTTGATGATGCTCAGGTCTCTTATATAAAATGACATAGTATTTGCATATAACCTATTCACATCCTCCTACATACTTTAAATCATCTCTAGATTACTTATAATACCTAATACAATGTAAATGCTATGCAAAAAGTTGCTATACTGTATTGTTTTTATTTGGATAGTTTTTTATTGTATTATTATTATTATGATTGGTTTTATTTTTGAATATTTTTGATCTGTGATTGGTCGAATCTGATGATGTAGTGCATATGGAAGGCCAGGTATATATTGAGATGCTACTACGTGATAGGTGCCTACTGAGTTTTGGGAATGGAAAGATGATTACGATATGGTTTCTCTCACTAAGAGTTCACAGGCTAGAGAGGAAGACAGACATGTAAGAAAATCATTCCATTACATAGTGAAACCTACATGAGGTATACTATAGCAAATTTCAATACATTTTAAGGTCAGTTAAACTTAAAAATTAAAATTTTAGTAATCTAAAAAGAGGCTTGAAAGTTAGCCAAAGTATAGATCAGTGCTGTCTAATAGAAGTATAATATGAGACATATATGTAATTTTTAATTTTCTAGTAACCACATTTATATAAGGGGAAAAAAGATAAAAATTAATGTTTGCAATATATCTGATTTAACCAAATATATCTAAAATATTATTATTTCTATTGTAAGAAACAAAGCAAGATATAAAGGGCCTGAAATCAGGTAGTAGCAATGAGAATGGAGGGAATTGGGTAGATCCAAGTGATATTCAGAGGCAAAATAGGCACAAGTTGATGATTAATTAGATGGAGAATGGGAGAAGTGGAGGAGTACAAGTGGCTCCAAACCCAGGCAAGTTCTTCTACGAGCAACTATTAAATGATGCTACCAGTCACTGAGATAGGGAACACAGAGAGAGGGGGAGGAGAGCACACAGGGCAAGAAAGAACAGTTTACTTTCAAAAGATGAGTTTGAGATGTCTGTGAAACCTGTAACTAACATGTCCAAGGGATGCTTTTATGTATAAGTGTGCTGCTCAGGAGAGAGTCTTCACCACAGGGACAGATTTGGGAGCCATCAGTACATAGGTGGCAGATACCCTGGACATGTTTGAGATTGCCCAGGGAAGATAAGGTGACTGAGACAAGTGCTTAGGCAGAGCTCTGAAGAAAATCCGTATTTAAGGTGTATAGATCTCCCACCAAAGCACCAGAGACAACCAGGAGTGATCGGAGAGGTACAAGGAACACCACAAGAATATAAGTCAACAGCCAGCCAGAGAGGGGGCTTCAAGAGGGAGGGAGTCATCAGCAATGTCTGATGCTGCTAGAAAGTCAAGCAAAGTCGAGAGACGTTTTCACGGAATTTGACAGTAAAGACCTCAAGGGTGACTTTGAAGAGAGCAGTTTCTGTAAAGGGTAAGGATAGAAGTCACATTGCAGCAGACTGAAAACTGAGGGGAAATGTAGATAACTCTTCAAGAAGTTTTCTGTGAAAAGGAAGATAGCTAAGTTGGTTACTATTGGCTATCAAGAATGGTATCTCTTGGTATGTTATGAGGGAAAGTTTTTATGATAGACGTGACAGCTGGGCGCCGCGGCTCACGCCTGTAATCCCAGCACTTAGGGAGGCTGAGGTGGGCGGATGACGAGGTCAGGAGATGGAGACCATCCTGGCTAACACAGTGAAACCCCGTCTCTACTAAAAAAATATAAAGAAATTAGCCAGGCGTGGTGGCGGGCGCCTATAGTCCCAGCTACATAGGAGGCTGAGGCAGGCGAATGGCGTGAACCCAGGAGGCGGAGCTTGCAGTGAGCTGAGATCGCACCACTGCACTCCAGCCTGGGTGACAGAATGAAACTCCGTCTTAAAAAAAAAAAAAAAGATTAACTTGACTCCACTTAAAGACCATTTAAAAGTATGTAATAAACAATTTTATTGATTAAAGAGATGTTAATGATATATTCTTAACTGAAGATTATGACTGAAAAAGTGTTTAATGTGTACTTATGTTCATGTACACATGCACACGTAAATAGCATTCTGGAAGTACATACACCAAGATATTAACCATATTTATCTCCAAGAAGGTAAACAAACATGTTTAAAATTTTTATTCTGTCAGGCATGGGGGCTCACACCTGTAATCCCAGCACTTTGGAGAGGCCAAAGCAGGAAGATCTCTTGAGCCCAGGAGTTTCAGAACAGCCTGGGCAACATAGGGAAACCTCCCCGCAATCCTTACAAGTAATTTTTTAAAATTAGCTGGCTGTGGCAGTGTATGCCTGTGGTCCTAGCTACTGGGGCAGCTAGGGTGGGAGGATCACTTGAGCCCGGGAGGTTGAGGCTGCAGTGAGCAGTGTTTGCACGTGGAAGATGATTGGATCATGAGGAAAGTTTTCCCCAGTGCTGTTGTCATGATAGTGAATGAATTCTCACAAGATCTGATGGTTTTATAGAGCAGTTTTCCCTGCTCTTGCAAGCGCTCTTTCCTGCTGCCATGTGAAGAAGGTCCTTGCTTCCCCTTCAGCTTCTGCCATGTTTGTAAGTTTCTTGAACCCTCCCCAGCCATGTGGAACTGTGAGTGGATAAAACCTCTTTTCTATGTAAATTACCCAGTCTTGGGCAGTTCTTTTTTTTTTTTTTCGAGTGGAATCTTTCTCTGTCGCCCAGGCTGGAGTGCAGTGGTGCAATCTCAGTCCACTGCAACCTCCACCTCCCAGGTTCAAGCAATTATCCTGACTCAGTCTCTCGAGTAGCTGGGACTACAGGCACCCACCACAATGCCTGGCTAATTTTTTGTATTTTTATTAGAGATGGAGTTTCACCTTGTTGGCCAGGCTGGTCTCAAACTCCTGACCTCAGGTGATCCACCTGCCTTGGCCTCCCAAAGTGCTGGGATTACAGGCATGAGCCACTGCATCTGGCCTCAGGCAGCTCTTTATAGCAGTGTGAGAATGAACGAATACAGGAAACTGGTACTGCAGAGAGTGGGGTACTGCAATACAGGTACCAGAAAATGTGGAAGTGACTTTGAAACTGGGTAACTGGCAGAGGTTGGAACAGTTTGGAGGGCTCAGAAGAAGACAGGAAAATGTGGGAAAGTTTGGAACTTAATAGAAACTTGTCAGATGGTTTTGACCAAAATGCTGTTAGTAATGTGGACAATGAAGTCCAGGCTAAGATGGTCTCAGATGGAGATGCAGAACTTCTTGGAAATTGGAGCAAAAGTCACTTTTGCTATGCTTTAGCAGAGCAACTGGTGGCATTTTGCCCCTGCCCTAGAGATCTGTGGAACTTTGAACTTGAGAGAGAGTATCTGAAATTGGAACTTCTGTTTAAAAGGGAAGTAGAGCACAAAAGTTTGGAAAATATGTAGCCTGATGATACGATAAAAAAGAAGAATCCATTTCCTGGGGAGAAATTCAAGTTGGCTAGAGAAATTTGCAAAAGTAACAAGGAACAGAATGTTAATTGACCAAGACAATGGGGAAAACATCTCCAGGGCATGTCAGAGACTTTCACAGCAGACCTTCCCATCCCAGACCCAGAGGTCTAGGAGGGAAAAATGGTTTCCTGGGCCAGGTCCAGGGCTCCCCTGATGTGTGCAGCCTTGGACTTGGTGCCCTGTGTCCCAGCCGCTGCAGCCGTGGCTAAAAGGGACCAAAGTACAGCTCAGGCTGTTGCTTCAGAAGGTGCAAGCCCCAACTCTTGGCAGCTTCCATGTGGGATTGGTACTGTGGGTGCACAGAAGACAAGAATTGAGGTTTGGGAACATCTGCCTAGATTTCAGAAGATGTATGGAAACACCTGGATGTGCAGGCAGAGGTGTGCTGTAGGGGTGGAGCCCTCATGGAGAACCTCTGCTAGGGCAGTGCAGAAGGGAAATGTGGGGTTGGAGCCCCCACAGAGAGTCCCTATGGGGGCACTGCCTAGTGAGCTGTGAGAAGAGGGCCACCAACCTCCAGACCCAGAAAGGTAGATACACTGACAGCTTGCACTGTGAACCTGGAAAAGCTGCAGACACTCAACACTAGCAATGAAAGCAGCTGGCGTATGGGGTAGCTGGGCAGGGGGGCTACAAAGCCACAGGGGTGGAGCTGCCCAAGGCCATAGAAGCCTACCCTTTGCATCTGTGTGCCCTGAATGTAAGACATGGAGTCAAAGGTGATTATTTGGGGGCTTTTAGATGTAGTGACTGCCCCACTAAATTTTGGACTTGCATGGGACCTGTAGCCCCTTTGTTTTGGTCAATTTCTCCCATTTGGAAGGGGAGCATTTATCCAATGCCTCTACCCGCATTGTGTCTTGGAAATAACTTGCTTTTGATTTTACCGGCTCATAGGTAGAAGGGACTCGCCTTGAGACTTTGGACTTGGACTTTTGGGTTTAATGCTGGAATGAATTAAGACTTTTGACTGTTGGGAAGGCATAATTGTGTTTTGAAATGTGAGGACATGAGATCTGGTAGGGGCCAGTGATAGAATGATATGGTTTGCCTGTGTCCCCACCCAAATCTCATCTTGAATTGTACTCCTCACAATCCCTTGTCAAGGGAGAAACTGGGTGGGAGGATCATGGGGGTGGTTTCCCCCATGCTGTTCTTATGATAATGAGTTCTCATGCGATCTGATTGTTTTATAAGGCAGTTTTTCCTGTTCCTGCTAGCTTTCTCTTTCCTAACACCATGTGAAGAAAGGTCTTTGCTTCCCCTTCACCTTCTGCCATGATTGTAAGTTTTCTGAGGCCTTCCCAGCCATGCAGAACTGTGAGTCAAACCTCTTTTCTTTATAAGTTACCCAGTCTTGGGAAGTTCTTCATAGCAGTGTGAGAATGAACTAACACACCCCTTTTCCTTCTTATTTCTACTAAGTCAAAGTCAGTGCTTGCACAAGCAACCAATTACAGTATTAGTTATGAGTAGTACTTTTGGGGGATTTTCCTCTTCACAAAACGGAGTATGTAGCTGCCCTTGGGCACTTGAAGGTCTAAGACAGATGAGGAACAAACAGAGAGAGCATTAGAGAACTCCAGTATCTTTGCTTTCAGGGGAAAACAATTACTGATAGAGTATGGTTCCACAAAGTTAAAACCCAGTGCATAAATCTGACCTCAGAGAATCAGTCTTCACCCATGTAATCAAAACTGCAACCTACCCCGCTCCTGCTGCTCTTGCTCACATCCACCCATTCACATGCACATCACACACAGACTGTCTCAGAACCTGCTACTAGAGGAAAATGAACATCCTGCCTCACGTTAGGACCATAAGCTCTGGCATCAGAATGAACTCGTCTCTGGCCCTAACTCTGCCACCACACCAGCAAGCTACAGAACTCTCTAAAATTTGTTTCCTCATCTAGAAAGTGAAGAAAAAAATAGGTCTGTGATGGTTAATGCTAGGTGCCAGCTTGACTTGATTAAGGGGCACCCAGACAGCTGGTAAAGCACTATTTTTTTCTGCACAGATATATCTGTTAAAGTGATTCTGGAAAAGATTGGCATTTGAATCAGTGGACTGAATAAGGAAGATCCTCCTCACCCAATGTGGGCAGGCACCATCCAATTGGTTGAAGACCTGGATAGACAAAAAAGGCAGAGGAAAGGAGAATTTTCTCTCTCTCTCTCTCTCTCCCCACCCCCCCTCCCTCAAAGCTAGGATGCCCTTTTTTCCTGCCTTGGATATTAGAACTACAGGTTCTGTGTGGCCTTTGGAGTCAGGGACTTGCACCAGTGACTCTCCCTACCTTCAACCTAGGACTGAAAGTGATATCATCAGCTTCCCTGGTTCTGAGGCTTTCAAACTTGGACTAAGCCACCCTACTGGCTTCCCCGGTTCTGAGGCTTTTGAACTTGAACTGAGCCACACTACTGGCTTCCTTGGTTCTCCAGCTTGGAGACAGTTTATGTTGGGATTTCTCTGCCTCCATAATCATGTAAGCCAATTCCCCTAATAAATCCCCTCTCATATATCTCTATCCCTATTTATCTCTACCTCTATCTCTATATCTCTATCATCTATCTATTTATCTATCTATCTATCTATCTATCTATCTATCTATCTATCTATCTATCTATCTATCTCTATCCTATTGGTTCTTTCTCTCTGGAGAATCCTGACTAACACAAGGTCCCACCTCAGAGTAGTGAAGCTTATTTTAGATAGTGCATTAAAGCATCCAGCATAGTACTTGGCAGGTTAATTACCAGTTCTCCTTAAATGATGGCCATTAGACATACTTACATAATTACTTCTGACAAGAAAGTAAACTCAAGAGTCATACCAATGACTTTTATTTGAGATGATTTGTGAGTTGATGTGTAAGAAGGGTTGGTGAAGCTATGTGGGTGGCTCTTTAAATACCTTGTATTACGTTTTCAAATTTTTCTTTATTCTATTAAAATACCTTTTATTCTCTTTATTCCCATAAAAAGGCAACCAAGCAGAATATACTCTCAACTAAGATGCCAGCAGTAAATGGGGTATGATGCAAGTCATCTTGGAGCAGCTACATACCCTGCCCACTGCAGTCACTCAGCATCTGCAGTTGCTTTTTATAGCTGTTTTTACCCCTAACCCCGCCCCCATCCACATCCTGAAATGGTGAATTAGGGCTCAAAGAAAAAAACCAAAACTAGCATCTGATGTCATGAGGCGGAAGCAGAGTATTATTCAGGCCCTTTTTCAAACAGGGGAGCCATGTGTGCTTCTCCATGTTCTTCTTTCCTAGAGCTCCTTTCTTCCTCTACTTTCTTTCGGGATTTTATCTCCATCCTCAGGCATTCTCTTTCATTTCTCTCCTTTCTGCTTTCAGGTCCCTGAAAGGGAAAGAGCAGAAACAGGTAAAAATGTACAAGCAACTGACAACACTCCACATCTCTCTTAATAATCAGACACAGAGAAAGCCCTGATGGTTTAGCAGACTTCCACCTCTTGGTTTCTAGAAATACATTAGCATAAACCTAAGGATGTTGCTAGAGGTTTTGGTCACAAAGAAACGAATAGAGGGGACTGGGCATCAGCAGATGGTCTGGGAAGGAAGTACAACCTGCACACGCCTATGACTCTTTGCCTCTGAACATACTGGGGGGTGTGATCTCATGGCACGATGAAATTAATAGTCCCCTGGTGCTTTTTGAAAAGGAAAGTGTCAAGTGAGATCACACATGGAATGATTCTTAGCTCTCTGTGTTCAGTCCCTCAAATTACATTAATAGTAGAGTTTTCACTAAATTTTCATGTGAGGACTGTGGGAAGAATGAAGTGTTAAGGAATGACACCCAACCAGATTAACAACCCCCAACATGTGTCCCCAGGATTCCACATTATTCACTGACTCATTGAACACATACTGTTGTTGTAGGATCAGGAGATATAACACTAAATAGACCTACTTCCTAGATATTACACCTCGGTGGAGGGATACAGACAGTCATCAATAAGCCTAAAAGGAAGTGAAAAAATAATCCACAGTGATAAGTGCAATGGTAACTGTAAACAGAGTGATAGCGACCTACTGGAGGGTGGGGGCTTGCTTCTTTAGTTTGTATGGCCAGAGGGTGCCTTTCAAAGGAATTATCAAAACGATGGCATTAATAAATGTGGCCACGGTATCTATTTATGCTTCTATTTTAAAAAATAAACAAGCAAAACCATTACTCCTCTCCTATTCAAACTAGAAATGTTGGGAAACCCCATAGTTTTTATCAGGTGAAGTCAAGCAGTGGTGAGTGGCGGTCACATAAGCAGGGTCATGCTTGCTCAGCCGTGCCAGCTGAGAGTTATTGAGGCATCTATCTGTTTAACACAGTGGTGTCAGTCACTCTACAATGTTAATGCAGTCATTAAGGTCTCTTATAAGAAAAAATAGAGTGATGATTAAAGACCATCTGAGAAATGCTTGTAAATAATGCTCGGAAATACATTTTATCACATCACTTAGATGCTAAATGTGAAAATTATCAAAATAAGCCGACTGAATTTTTAAATATCAAAATGAAAGAATTTAACATTGCTGGTCATGATCAGGACATAGAAACCGTTTCTGGTTCTTTTTGATGTAAAAATATGTAAAATTTAAATCTAGGTATTAGTATACATTTGGTCCCCAAACAAAAGACGATATAAATCATTTTTAAATTTGCTGAAAAATAACACTTTTTAATGTAGTTAGCCTTAGGAAAGTGTGTAGATTATCAAATAGGGAAAAGTTGAAGTGTATCTGTATATGTTCTGAATTTCTTTTTTTTTTTTTTTTTTTTTTTTTTTTGAGATGGAGTCTCGCTCTATCACCCAGGCTGGAGTGCAGTGGCCGGATCTCAGCTCACTGCAAGCTCCGCCTCCTGGGTTCACGCCATTCTCCTGCCTCAGCCTCCCGAGTAGCTGGGACTACAGGCGCCTGCCACTCGCCCGGCTAGATTTTTGTATTTTTTTAGTAGAGACGGGGTTTCACCGTGTTAGCCAGGATGGTCTTGATCTCCTGACCTCGTGTTCCGCCCGTGTTGGCCTCCCAAAGTGCTGGGATTACAGGCTTGAGCCACCGCGCCCAGCCATGTTCTGAATTTCTAATTTTGCGTTAAGATTTTATAAAGTACTCTTTAAAAACTGATATAAAATATTTAAATTAAAATTAGTTATATAATGTGCAAATTTTAAAAATTTTATAAATTCCTAACAGGTTTCTACTTATTATATATAACCATGAAAAAGAGTCTCGAGTTTAAAAAGTAGAAAATGCTTCCCTAAGTATCTTGGAACTCAAAAGGAAGAACGTGGAAAATGAATGCAACAAGCATATTTTACATTTTAGAGATAATACGATGAAGATCTTTTTAAGCAAAATGACTTTATACACTTCTAGGGCTTATAATAATAATATTAGTTAATGTCGTGAAAGACAAGGAAAGACTGAGAAAGTGCTCCAGGGTAAAATAGACCACAGGGACATGAACATCGGTAGCAACACATGATTTCAAATTTCACTATAAAGAATATTATTGGGACAACTGGCAAAAAATATAAATAAGGTTTATGAATTAGAGATAATAGTATTATATCAGTATTAATTTCCTGAGTTTAATTATTGTATTGTGTTTATGTCAGAGAAAGTTCTTGTGCCTGTGTTTGGCGATGGGAAGAGGAGAGATAGTGCAGGCAAATATGTACATGCTAACATTTGGAGGTAATCTAGGTGAAGGGTGTATGGGAATTCTTTGTCCTATTTTTGCAACATTTCTATAAGCGTGAGACAATATGAAAACAAACAGTATTTTTTTAAAAAAGCAAAACAGGAATTCTTTTTTTTCCTCCTTGAGAGTCTTGCTCTGTTGCCCAGGCTGGAGTACAATGGCTCCAATCATAGCTGACTGCAGTTTCAAACTTGGGCGCAAGGGATCCTCCCACCTCAGCCTCCCAAGCAGTCAGGAATACAGGTACAGGCCACCATGCCTGGCAGTTTTGTTTTTTTTTTAAATTTTCATAGAGACAGGATTTTACTATGTTGCCCAGGCTGATCTCAAATTCCTGGCCTCAACCTTCCAAAGTGCTGGGATTATAAGAATTCTTAATAATAAGGTTTAAATACAGTAAAATGACAGCTGTTCACTATTCTCCCTTCCTTGTTCCTCTTCTGATCAGGTGGAGAAAGCAGCCTACTGAAGGGAAACCATATGGATAGGGTCACTCTGAGCAAAAGTAAGGTGTCACCTGCAAGGCAAAGATGCACAGTGACAGTCTCAACAGTGAATCTGCCAGATAGACAGCACCATGCTCAGATGGACAATGAAACACAAAGCACCCAAGTATCTTCACCAGTGGACTCACGGAGTCTAGCTCCAGAACCAGGAGTCATTACGCTTAGGTTCAGTTATTTGTTTTGTCTACTACACGGCAGCAACCCATTATTATTCCGGTTTTGCAAAATTAAACAAAAAACCAAACACCTACAAAAAAGAAGCATTTTGCTCAAGGCCAGTCAGTGAGCATGCTGCAGAGTTGAAACTACCCCCACGTTAATTGATCTTTAGTTTATTACTTTATTTATCAAGTTTAGCATCATGAGTGGAGTTTCTATGCTTCCCCCCATTTCATGTCTGTCTCTTCTTCCTTTTACTTTACTGAGACTCCCGTGACGTCACTGTGAGCACCTAGCCCACTCCTATTCCTGGATACTTACTAGACAGTGTTTGGTCGTTCTTGTATTTTTTAAGTATAGGAGAACAGGCCGGGCGCGGTGGCTCAAGCCTGTAATCCCAGCACTTTGGGAGGCCGAGGCGGGCGGATCACGAGGTCAGGAGATCGAGACCATCCTGGCTAACATGATGAAACCCCGTCTCTACTAAAAAAATACAAAAAACTAGCCGGGTGAGGTGGCGGCGCCTGTAGTCCCAGCTACTCGGGAGGCTGAGGCAGGAGAATGGCGTAAACCCGGGAGGCGGAGTTTGCAGTGAGCTGAGATCTGGCCACTGCACTCCAGCCTGGGTGACACAGTGAGACTCCTTCTCAAAAAAAAAAAAAAAAAAAGTATAGGAGAACAAAACACCATCATGGACTATTTGCTAGAGGATTAAATATGAAAGGAGAGAAGCCACAGGGGCAGTTTTTTTTCTCCCAAATTGTAAAAGGAGAATGAGTTACAATTATTTATAATAAGGTTGATGAAAGTAGGCTCAAGAAACTAGGGGCCTGAGTGTGGTGACTCATACCTGGAATCCTAGCACTTTGGGAGGCTGAGGCAGGAGCACTGCTTGAGCCCAAAAGTTTGAAACCAGCCTGGGCAACATAACAAGACCCTATCTCTAGAAAAAAAAAAGTTTAAAATTTAGTCAGTCATGGTGGCACATGCCTGTAGTCCCAGCTACTCAAGAGGCTGAGGTGGGAGGAACACTTGAGACCAGGAATTCAAGGCTGCAGTGAGCCATGATCAGGCCACTGCACTCCAGCCTGGACAACACAGTGAGACCCTATCTCGAAAAAGAAAAAGAAAAACTAGAAGACTTTGGTAAGAAAAATGTTCTGGGAACTCTTCCTATACCAGATGTCTTCAATTATAAATAATAATTTTTAAAAATTCAATCTGGGTTGTGTTAAACTGAATGTCATTTTTCAAAGATCTTATCACTAAGCTGTAAATGAAGAAGTTACATTTGTTCCCCTCAATGTTAAAGAGGACAAAACCTTTGGGTTTCCTTTTCTAAAGTGGCTTAAATATTCAGTAGCTCTGTTACATACCAAAGAGGCAGAACGTTTGGTTCTAAAGCACAGCTGTCGTTCAAAGGACTCTGAAAATTTCTCAATTTTGGAATGGGATCTGCCTTTTGATTCCAGTGGCTCCTTGAATGACCCATCCTCTGAGTATTTTCTGTAATCCCGCACGTGGCTACAGCATCGAAATTCTTGGTCCTCATGAGAATGCCTTCTAGGAAGATGGTCAGATGATCGGCATCGGAATTCCTGGTCCTCATGAGAATGCCTTCTAGGATGGCGGTCAGATGATGGAATTCTGGGTAGCACAGGAAGCTGAGAATACAGAATGGAAAAATTTACAATATAAAAGGACTGTGCAATGTTAGCACAGAGGCAGAATGTTTATAAACTACTAACTAAATGAATCTCATGTTGAATTGATATGTTATCTTTGTGAAAGGAAAATAAAACTTGGGGCCCCCAAATCACTAAGCTAAAGGGAAAAGTCAAGCTGGGAACTGCTTAGGGCCAACCTGTCTCCTATTCTTTCAAAGTCACCCCTCTGCTCACTGAGATAAATGCATATCTGATTGTCTCCTTTGGAGAGGCTAATCAGAAACTCAAAAGAATGCAACCATTTGTCTCTTAACTACCCATGACCTGGAAGCCCCCTGCCCACTTTGGGTTTTCCCACCTTTGCTTTGAGTTGTCCTGCCTTTTCAAATCGAACCAATGTTCATCTTGGTTGATTGATGTTGATTGATGTCTCATGTCTCCTTGAATGTATAAAACCAAACTGTGCTCTGACCACTTTCGGCACACGTCGTCAGTGTGTCACGGGCATGAATCCCCAGTCTTGGCAAAATAAACTTTCTAGATTAACTGAGACCTGCCTCAGATTTTGGGGGTTCACATTTTGGCAACCATGAAGGGATTCTGAGTGGAGATGCCCCTGACCTTTGACAAATCTATTGGTGCTTGGTACCAGCATGAGCTAACTTTATGGCTCAAACCAATAGGACAATTTGCTGAGGTCTGAAAGCACCCCCTCCAGAGAGTCCCTGATCTCCCAAAATTTGGTCAAGATCTAAAGTTTATTTTGCTGTACAACTCCTCTCTCTCCCTTTTTTTTTTTTTTTTTTTGGAGTTTAGTTTTACTTGCTTCCAACAGGGAAGGCAAGATTTCCTGTTTCCGTGAGGATGGAAGGCAGGTAACTTTCATGGAGTTTGAGCTTGCTTCCAACAGGGAAGATGAGGTGTTTGCTTTTTTCTTTTCCTGCTTGTTAGGATGGTAGAGAGCAGTCCACAGCCTGAGACCCATCCCTAGGTAAGGAACTGAATTAGCATTTGTCTTGGCTAAAGTTAAGATTGACATCCAGGCCAGGCGTGGTGGCTCATGCCTGTAATCCCAGCACTTTGGGAGGCCGAGGCAGAGGGATCATCTGAAGTCAGGGGTTCGAGACCAGCCTGGATAACATGGTGAAACCCTGTCTCTACTAAAAAATACCAAAAGATTAGCTGGGCGTGGTGGTGTGTGCCTGTAGTCCCAGCCGGGAGGCTGAGGCAGGAGAATCGCTCGAACCTGGGAGGCAGAGGTTGCGGTGAGCTGAGATCATGCTATTGCACTCCAGCCTGGGCAAGAAGAGTGAAACTACGTCTCAAAAAAAAAAAAAAAAAAATTAATATCCAGTTCCAGCTGGCATTAATTTCTCTTTGCCATTAGAGCACTCAGTGACCATATAAGTTGTGCCATCGTTTGTTTTGTTTAACTGTTTTTTTACTGTTATTTCTGTTTTTGTTATTTCAGTCTTTTTCCCATTGGGTTTGATCAACTCTATCTGACTTGATCAAATCAAAGGAAATTTCCAAAATTATGGGGAACAAGGCCTCTGAAGTGGCTATGTTCCCACCAAAAAAGTGGTATGGTGGGGGGAGAAAAATAGCCAGCAAAAGGAAAAATAAAAAAAGGAAAGATTTTTTTACTTTGACTACTTAAGAGTCTTTATTTACATAACAAGGCCATCTTTTTGCTATCCAGGCCAAACTGAAAGCAATGGCTGTCACCTCACACTGCAGTTTGATAGCTAAGGTCCTGCCTTCTTTTTTCCACCATGGCAGCCTGGGTTTTGTTTCTTAAATAAAGCCCTTTCTGGTTTGATACTTGGTACTTCTGAAATAATTGTAATTTGTCCTAGCTAAAATATGGTAATAAGATTTAAAAAGTTTTTTTCAAGGAGATCAATGATTAAAGTAAGCTTAATTAAAAGCTAATATTGAAGATGTGTGTGTATATGTGTATGTGTGTGTGTTTGTATTTAAAAGGCCTTCGTGTTTTTGGTTGTTTTTTTGTTGTTGTTTTTGTATGTTTGTTTGTTTGTTTTGTCTCCTAGGACCTTGTCCTTTTTTAAGCAAAAGTTTTTTTCTTCACGGTTGACTGAATCCTGTTTTCTTCATTTACTTCTGCTGTCTCTCCTTTCTCTTGCACCCTCTGCTGCATGAGAGACCTAAAATAGTATATAATAGCCCAGGGTTCTTTAACGAAAACAGAGAAGGTGCCAGACTCCCTTTGGGGGAGAAATCTGTTTTTCCTTATGGAACCACAGGAGTGTAAACAGACAAGTTTGTCTCAGATTTTAAACTGCTTGCTTTTGTATTCTGTCACCTGATTTATTGTCTAAAATAATTACTGCAACAGAAGATGCTCTTGGGTTTGTAAAGAAGAATGTATTTAGACACTTAGAAATGTCTTTATTTAAAAAAAAAAAATTAAGTGCACTGTAAAAACATCACATGGGCTAGCCTCAGGATAATTCTCCATTTTTGGAAAGCCAGGATTCAGTGTGGGCTCTGCCCAAAGCTCAGAGATCCAGTGGAAAGATAGGTAGTCCCTATGTAAACAAAATTAGTCTCCTTATACAATCCTATAATAGATTTTTATAATTTTATGTTTTATTTGATGTCCATCGTTAATCTTCCTCTAGCATACTAGACTTTTATTCTCCATACCTTATAATGTAAGTTTTGCTACTAGATTTTTCACCTGAGTTGCTTCCTTTAATACGTAAACTTAAAGCTATTTAGCTGATAACTGCCTAGGGTTGTGAAACTGGTTATCAAGAATCTGAATGTCTAAGGAAAAAAAAAAACAACAGTTTTTATGAATCTATAAGATGTACTTCTTTCAGCATCCCTAATACCTCTATGTATTTATGTGTTGCGTATACAGTGTTTCACTACTGAAAATATATAAAAGAGCTCTAATTAATTGGTTTAAAGAAAAATAAAAGCACTTGAATCAATACTTTATCAGGACAAAAGAAAAGACTAGTCAAATGTGTTTTCAACTTTATGTAACTTAAGTAAAACCTTTAATAAGCAAGCTAACTTTAAAATTATTGGTAAAATAATACTAGAAATGTTTTAAGAATTGCCAGCATACATATTTGTTTGCATTTATTAATCAAGTAATTTTATGCTTATCCCTACCAAATACTATAAGGTGACAAAATTTGACACAGGGGTTACAGAACTATAAACCCAGCCAAAACCAGAATGATCTTTACTTGTGCAATATTTAATAATTTGACAATGACATTGGTTTAATAAAAATAGCTACATTTTGAATTTAGTAAGGTTACCATAACTTCTCATCTTGTGACTTTAGGCAGTCTAGTCCACAGGCAGTGAGGTTTGTTTTGGCAAAGGACTGTTATTGTCTTTGTTTCAAAGCTAAATTATAAACTAAGTTCCTCCCAAAGTTAGTTCAGCCTATGCCCAGGAATAAACAAGGACAAACTTAAAAGAAGGTTAAAAGCAAGATGGAGGCCGGGCGCGGTGGCTCAAGCCTGTAATCCCAGCACTTTGGGAGGCCGAGACGGGCGGATCACGAGGTCAGGAGATCGAGACCATCCTGGCTAACACGGTGAAACCCCGTCTCTACTAAAAAGACAAAATCTAGCCGGGCGAGGTGGCGGCGCCTGTAGTCCCAGCTACTCGGGAGGCTGAGGCAGGAGAATGGCGTGAACCCGGGAGGCGGAGCTTGCAGTGAGCTGAGATCTGGCCACTGCACTCCAGTCTGGGTGACAGAGCGAGACTCCGTCTCAAAAAAAAAAAAAAAAAAAAAAAAAAAAGCAAGATGGAGTCAGTGAAGTTCAATCTTTTTCACTGTCTCAGCTATAGTCTTAAAATGGTGGTTCCATAACTTTAAATGATGACTATTACAGTTTTCATAAATAATCCAGGTAAACAATTAAAATAAAATGATTAGGTAAATGTAATGGGATAAATACTTGTAGACAAAACTGTCATAATTTAGAATCTAAAGTTAAATTAAACAATAGATATTTCATCATTTGGGTATTTTCCAATAAAAATATATTTGTAAGAAAACATTCTTTCTTAAAGAAAAGGTGTGTTATTTTAAAAGAGAAGTACAATTTTTGTCTAATTCAAAGCTTATTTAAAGGTCATATGTAAAACAAGGTAACAGGAAACAAGAGAGATGTAAAAAAATAGTTATAAAAATAAAGAGGGAGTTTCTTTGTAAGAAAGCTTGAAGAGAAATAATTTCATAGGAGAAAGACTCTTGTATGGTAAATTTAGTCCTAGAGTAAAATGACTGGTTGTTTAAGAAAGAGGGATGCTCAGGACAAACCAGAAAATCCAAGCATGTCATGAATGGTCTGTGTAAGACATAACAAAAGGATTTTATTTTATTTTATTTTAATTATACATTAAGTTCTAGGGTACATGTGCACAATGTGCAGGTTTGATACATAGGTATACATGTGTCATGTCGGTTTGCTGCACCCATCAACTCATCATTTACATTAGGTATTTCTCCTAATGCTATCCCACCCCCAGCCCCCCACGCTCCATCAGGCCTCTGTGTGTGATGTCCACCCACACAGGGATGATCACTTGGACACATAGAAATGTGCTCACCTATAGTCAATAATGCATATAAAGTTACAAATACAATCACGCATATACAATATACACAAGCACAGATGTGCTAATGGTCAGTCCAAAGCCCACACCTAAGATTCATAAAAGTATGCTACTTACTTGAGTGACAGAAAACTCACATAAAAGATACACTTTATTGGCCACAGTATCTGAAAGTGAGAGAAAGACAAGTCAGATCCCAGCCTTCCCACCACAGAAGAAAAGATTTCACCTGCCACTCCTTTCAGTGATCTGTGTCCTGTGTCCAAGTGATCTCATTGTTCAATTCCCATCTATGAGTGAGAGCATGCGGTGTTTGGTTTTCTGTCCTTGTGATAGTTTGTTGAGAATGATGGTTTCCAGTTTCATCTATGTGCCTGCAAAGGACACAAACTCATCCTTTTTTATGGCTGCATAGCATTCCACAGTGTATATGTGCCGCATTTTCTTAATCCAGTCTATCATTGATGGACATTTGAATTGGTTCCAAGTCTTTGCTATTGTGAATACTGCTATGATAAATGTGTGTGTCCATGTGTCTTTATAGTAGCATGATTTATAATCCTTCGGGTATATATACAATAAATATATGTGTGCATGTGTCTTATAGTAGCATGATTTATATGTGCATGTGTCTTATAGTAGCATGATTTATAATCCTTCGGGTATATACCCAGTAATGGGATTGCTGGGTCAAATGGTATTTCTCGTTCTAGATCCTTGAGGAATCGCCACAGTGTCTTCCACAATGGTTGAACTAATTTACAGTCCCACCAACTGTGTAAAAGTGTTCCTATTTCTCCACATCCTCTCCAGCATCTGTTGTTTCCTGACTTTTTAATGATTGCCATTCCAACTGACGCGAGATGGTATCTCATTATGGTATTGATTTGCATTTCTCTGATGACCAGTGATGATGAGCATTTTTTCATGTGTCTGTTGGCTGCATGGATGTCTTCTTTAGAGAAGTGTCTGTTCATATCCTTTACCCACTTTTTGATGGGGTTGTTTGTTTTTTTCTTGTAAATTTGTTTGAGTTATTTGTAGATTCTGGGTAATAACCCTTTGTCAGATGACTAGATTGCAAAAATTTTCTCCCATTCTGTAGATTGCCTGTTCACTCTGATGGTAGTTTCTTTTGCTGTGCAGAAGCTCTTTAGTTTAATTAGATCCCATTTTCTATTTTGGCTTTTGTTGCTATTGCTTTTGCTGTTTTAGTCATGAAGTCCTTTCCCATTCCTATGTCCTGAATGGTATTGCCTAGGTTTTCTTCTAGAGTCTTTATGGTTTTTGGTCTAACATTTATGTCTTTAATCCATCTTGAATTAATTTTTATATAAGGTATAAGGAAAGGATCCAGTTTCAGCTTTCTACATATGGCTAGCCAGTTTTCCCAGCACCATTTATTAAATAGGGAATCCTTTCCCTGTTGCTTGTTTTTGTCAGGTTTGTCAAAGATCAGATGGTTGCAGATGGGTGGTGGTGTTTCTGAGGCCTCTGTTGTTCCATTGGTCTATATATCTGTTTTGGTACCAGTACCATGCTGTTTTGGTTACTGTAGCCTTGTAGTATAGTTTGAAGTCAGGTAGCGTGATGCCTCCAGCTTTGTTCTTTTGTTTTTGGATTGTCTTGGCAATACGGACTCTTTTTTGGTTCCATATGAGCTTTAAAGTAGTTTTTTCCAATTCTGTGAAGAAAGTTATTGGTAGCTTGATGGGGATGGCATTGAATCTATAAATTACTTCGAGCAGTATGGCCATTTTCACGATATTGATTCTTCCTAGTCGTGAGCAGGGAATATTCTTCCATTTGTTTGTGTCCTCTTTTATTTAATTGAGCAGTGGTTTGTAGTTCTCCTTGAAGAGGTCCTTCACATTCCTTGTAAGTTGGATTCCTAGGTATTTTATTCTCTTTGTAGCAATTGTGAATGGGAGTTCACCCATGATTTGGCTCTCTGTTTGTCTGTTAATGGCGTATAGCAATGCTTGTGATTTTTGCACACAGATTTTGTATCCTTAGACTTTGCTGAAGTTGCTTATCAGCTTAAGGAGATTTTGGGCTGAGATGATGGGGTTTTCTAAATATATTTATTAAAATACCAAAAACTTTTATATGATCAAGTTGTCATAATATTATTATTAGGTTTTGGTTTGCTAAAAAAGAACTGAGATTTAAAATGTTTTTTATTTAAGGTTCTTAACATCGTGTATCTCTGTTTATGCACTTTTAAAGTACTTGTGTCATTGAGTTACAGGCTTGGACTCCTGGGTCTAAAAAGGAAACCAAGTCCTGTTAAATGTTAAATGCTGACAGCAACTAAAGCCCTTTCTTCAGGCCCTGTAGAAAATGCCAATCAAAATAAACTGCATTCCTGAGAGCCAGGGCCAGAAATTAAAGCTATTCAACTCCTCAAGGCCTGGGGACTATCAAGGAAGAGGTGGGTGTGTGAGATTGTAAGGGCCAATTTTGAGATATAAAATAAGTTCAGTTTCTCTATAATTTTTTTTGAGAGAAAGTCTTGCTCTATCTACCAGGCTGGAGTGCAGTGGTGCAAGCTCAGCCCACTGCAACCTCCGCCTCCTGAGTTCAAGCAATTCTCCTGACTCAGCCTCTCAAGTAGCCGAGATTACAAGTGCCCACCACCAGGCCCGGCTCATTTTTGTGTTTTAGTAGAGATGGGGTTTCACCATGTTGGTGAGGCTGGTCTCAAACTCCTGACCTCAAATGATCTGCCCACCTCGGCCTCCCAAAGTGCTGGGATTACAGGCATGAGCCACTGCACCTGGCCAGTTTCTCTATAAATTAATCATCAGTGTCAAAGGCATACTGATGCAAGACCAGCATATGGGCCCTTATGTCAAATTAACAAGAATTTCTTGAAGCATTAGCCAACTCCTTAATAAATGTTATAAAGGTTTTTAAAGGTTTATGGAAGTTATATCTTACAGTCAGGATTAAAATTTTATAGATTGTTTATAACATTTTGAAAAACAAATGTAATTGGCTTGATTCAGTTTTTATTAGGGCTTATTGTTTGGAAAATTAAGTCTCCTATTTCAAAGAATGAAGATTTCATCTTTTTTTTTTTTTTTTTTTTGAGACAGAGTCTCGCTCTGTCACCCAGGCTGGAGTGCAGAGGCCGGATGTCAGCTCACTGCAAACTCTGCCCCCCGGGTTTACGCCATTCTCCAGCCTCAGCCTCCAGAGTAGATGGGACTACAGGCGCCCGCCACCTCGCCCGGCTAGATGTTGTATTTTTTAGCAGAGATGGGGTTTCACCGTGTTAGCCAGGATGGTCTCGATCTCCTGACCTCGTGATCTGCCCGTCTCAGCCTCCCAAAGTGCTGGGATTACAGGCTTGAGCCACCGCGCCCGGCGGATTTCACCTTTTTAAAAAAATCTTTTATCACTTTGGTTAAATGAAATGACTTATTTTATAATGACCTGTGACCCTATTTTGTGATATCAAGTGTTTTAAACCTTTGATATTTGATGAACTTTCTAAATCAAATAATAAATTATGTCTTTTTCTGACCTAATCAGTCCTTTAAGATAATAGGTTCCCTAAAGTCCAAAAATGACATAATTGGCTCAGTTGGCATAACAATTATACAGGAAGCACTGTCAAATATAAAATGGTGTTTGGTTTTCTTAGGGCTGTATTTCTATAAATATGTTATTGGTATGTGTTCCAAAATTATGGGAAACTCCTATAATTCCAATATGACTTAATGGACATTATCAGTAATAATTATAATTGTTAGGTTAAATTATTGTGTGCCACACAATAATTGCCACAGAAGTAACAAATTTACTTGTCAATTGTGTCTTTAACTATGGCTGCCCTAAAACTTTTTTGTCATCCATGGACAATTGTTGTCTTGTTTTGGTCCTCTTTAGAAGGTGGTTCTATAATCAGCTATAAAACTCTAACAGGTGCTCTTGAATGCAGGTTTCTGATAACTTTGGAGATTGTGACACAGAATAGAAGAAAAACATCAGGACTCATGGAGAGCTGAAACGTGTATGACTATCAAGCAGAACAGGAATTAACTGCATCAACTAAACTAATAATAGAAGTCTGAAGTAATCTTTTTAACTTTTTGCTTAAAACGTTGCTAAGACTTTGTTTTGTTTTTCAGAGTCAAGAAAACTTTTCAGCTATTTACAATAGGTTT
This sequence comes from Rhinopithecus roxellana, assembly GCF_007565055.1. Classification (NCBI taxonomy): domain Eukaryota; kingdom Metazoa; phylum Chordata; class Mammalia; order Primates; family Cercopithecidae; genus Rhinopithecus; species Rhinopithecus roxellana. The sequence goes on along the minus strand of NC_044549.1, from coordinate 21,062,173 downwards.
TAATAATTGAGTTAAGTATAGTCCTATGAACAAAATGTGGGGCATATTTGTTTTCTCTCTACCTGATTTCTCCAGAGTTTGGAAACTGAGTATTCTTAACTTATGGCAATACAGTTATTTGCCTAAGTGCAGTAAGCATCTTTTCATTTATAGCAGGACACAGTTGGAGAAACTTGTTATTTCACCAAGGCTTTGACTGGAATGGTGTGCTTTCCTTTAAGGAATCAAACTTGACTTACAAAGCCAATAAAAGTCCCTGGGGAAAACTGGCCTCAAACTTGTCTACACAATTCCTGTACAGGGTTCCTGACCTGTGGTAAGTAAAGAATGTAACTTTCTTACAGGCCTAAGAGCCCCAGGTTTTATCTTAGAACCTCAAGAGGAGAGGATCAACCAACTCAGCTCAGCTTTAAAAAAAGTCTTATCTGAGATTCCTTCTATGGAACAAAGTTCCATCAAAGCCAACTTAAAAGCCTATGTAAAAAATAATTACTCTTGTTGAACTGTACACAAATGATTAGGCCAAGTACAATAAAGCAAAGCAGTCCTACCATGATTTGTCTTTGGTAAAAATGGGAAACTGGAGAGAGAAAAACTGTTTCAAAAACTATAGCATACCTGTTGTTAGATTTTAGACTTGCCTAATGTTTTTCAATTTTTGTTATTTTCTACATTTTGGATCAAATTCTAAATTTTCTTGGCTACAAGTCTTCAAACCAATGTTTTCCATTTTTTCCTTCTTTTTTTCCCATATTTTTCTCATTTGGAGTCACCAAAATCCAGGCCATGCTTTCAAAAAGCCCTGCAAACTGAAGCTTGACAACTTAAACTTCAGAAGAAAATAACAGCAACCTATTTACATATATAAGCCACTTTCATACCTGCCTACTGATGTGTGGACTTCAGAGTAATGTGGCCAATATTGATATTCCACAATTGTTCTTTTGTTTGTTGTTGTTTTTCTTCCTTCCTCCTCCTATTTTCTCTTCATAGGACATTGCTAAAAATGAGCCTGCCTCGTAACTTGAAACCTACCTGTCTAGGAATAAACCATTCTTTCCATGAGAGAGCAGATGAAACCTGAGACCAGAGACTCATTTCCTTCTAAAATACTTATTCCAAAAAATTTTATTAAAAAAAAAAAGGAGGGAAATGTGAAAGAAAAATAATCTTGGGGCCCCCAAATCACTAAGCTAAAATGAAAAGTCAGGCTGGGAACTGCTTAGGGCCAATCTGCCTCCCATTCTTTCAAAGTCACCCCTCTGCTCACTGAGATACATGCATATCTGATTGCCTCCTTTGGAAAGGCTAATCAGAAACTCAAAAGAATGCAACCATTTGTCTCTTATCTACCCATAACCTGGAAGCCCCCACAAGCTTTGAGTCTTCCTGCCTTGCTTTGAGTTGTCCTGCCTTTCCAGATAGAATCAATATTCATATTGCATATGTTGATTGATGTCTCATGCCTCCCTAGAATGTTTAAAACCAAAGTGTGCTCTGACCACTTTGGGCACTTGTTATTGGGACCTCCAGAGGCTGTGTCACAGGTGCGCATCCTCGAGCTTGGCAAAATAAACTTTCCAAATTAACTGAGACCTGTCTCAGATTTTCAGGGTTCACATTTTCTTGATCAGTAAGACTTTTCTCCTACAGTGAGGCAGCAGAGTCAATTGGTTAAAACATTAAGTAGAACATCCTGAGACTAGCTTTGTTGCTTACTACTCCATCATTAGAACACTGAAACAAAAGATGCCAATCCTTAAGTTGATATGTAAAAATAAATCCCAAAATTATTTTTTAAATGTTTCAATGGAGCCATAAATGTTTAGGAAATACAAAGGTAAATATTCATGTAATTTTTACATGGAGAAACAATTTCTAAGTAAAAGAGCAATGGAAGAAGTCATAAGGAAAAAAATCAACTTTACTATATAAAAATATAAAGCTAGGCCAGGCACGGTGGCTCATGCCTGTAATCCCAGCACTTTGGGAGGCCGAGGTGAGTGGATCACCTGACGTCAGGAGTTTGAGACCAGCCTGGCCAGCATAATGAAACCCTGTCTCTACTAAAAATACAAAAAAATTAGCTGGGTGTGGTGGCAGGCACCTGTAATCCTAGCTACTTGGGAGGCTGAGGCACAAGAATCACTTGAACCTGCGAGGCGGAGGTTGAGGTGAGCTGAGATTGCGCCACTGCACTCCAGCCTGGGCAACAGAGCGAGACTCTGTCTCCAAAAAGTAAAAATAAAATAAAAAAATATATAAAGCTAATGTGTATTAAAAGCAACATAAACAAATTTAAACTACAGGTGAAAAAATGAACTTTAAAAAATTTGCTACATATTACTAATGTTTAATAAATATCCTAAAGATACATCAGTACGTCTCACACACATAAAAAGAGATCATATAATATAATGACATCAATCATTAACATCACAACTGGAAAATGGGCAAAGGACAGACAGTTTAGACAAGCAAACTTTTTGAAATAATTATGACACTTGCTCTCTCAATTTCTCGGACTCACTCAACTCACTCCAGTCCAGCTTCCTCACCCACAGCTAATTTTGATCAGGATGTTGGTCTTCATGTTGCCAAATTCTGTGCACTTTTTGCTCTTGGTCTTAGTCATTCAGTAGCATTCAACTCTGTTATCCACAGGAGCCTTTTGAAAACACTGTTTCCTTGCTTGCTACCACCGCACCCTCCTGCTTTCCCTTTGATCTGGCTGCCACTGTGATTTAGACATGTGCTCACTTCTTCCTTCTATCAGCTCATAGCTGTTGGGGCTCCCCAAGGATCTAGACTAGTCTTCCTTTTCTACCTTTCCTTTCTCACTGGTCTTTGATCTTTTTCTTGAGTTCACCTGCTCCTGTGTAGTGCAGGCACTGGCACAGGCTCCTCCCTGCCAGTGACCTCATCCACGACCCTACTCCCTCATCTTTCTAATGGCTAATCATCCTTCAGTCACAGCAAAAACTGCATTTCCTCAGAAAGTCTTTTCTACCTCTCTGATTGGTTCAGGTTCCTGCCAGATGCTCTCTTGGGTTCCAGTACTTCTCCTCTGGGAAACTTATCACAACTGTAATTAATAATTTGGGTAGTTTTGTTCAGTGCCTCTCTTCTCCACTAGATTGTGTGCTGCATCATATCAAGGGCTATGCTTTACTCTCTGCTAGTACCCAGCACCTTGCCTTGTTCATGGCATGGGTTCATTAAATATATATTGAATGTACAGTATAAAGATTAAAAGAAAAGGAAATACCAAATGGTTATGAATGTTAATATTTAATTAGCAGTCAAAGATTCTGTAAAATAAAATAACAACATTTTACCTTTCAGGTTAGCAAAAAAAAAAAAAATGTGTTTTAACAATACCAACACTGGCAAGAGTACAGGGAGACAGGAACTATCATCCCTTACTGATGGGATTATAAATGTGTGCAGCCTTCTCAGAAAGCCTTGAGAAATATGTGCTAAGAAGCTTAAACTATTGGTGTCCAAGAAGATGTAAAAAAGAAAAAATAATAAGCTTAAAATATTCCCCTCGTTAGATCCAGCCATCTTATGTTGTTATGGGTTGAACTGTATCTCTCCAAAAATCATAGGTTGAAATCCTAACCCCCAACAGCTCTGAATGTCACTGCATTTAGCTATAGGGCTTTAACGAGGTGATTAAGTAAAATGAGGCCATTAGGGTGAGCCCTAATCCAATCTGACTGGTGTCTTACAAGAAGAGGAAATTTGAACACATAGAGAGACAACAGAGTTGCTCACTCACAGAAGAAAGACCATGGAAAATCACAGCGAGAAGGCAGCCATCAGCAATCAAACAAGCGAGGCCCCAACAGAAGCCTTAATCTTGGACTTCCTAGCCTCCAGAACTGTAAGAAAATAAATTTCTCCCGTTTAAGCCAGCCGGTGTGTGGTATTTTGTTATGGCAGCACTGGCAAACATATGCATATCTTTCTAGATATGCATACCTAGAAACTTATTCTCAAATAATCAGAAATATGGTTAAAGATGTGTAAAGCTGCTAAGATACCTAAGATAACTCTGTATATATTAGTTCATTTACTAAATAAGTCAGTCATGGTAGTAGGTGCTGTGGATAGGATGGGGAGCAAAACAGTCTCTTAGAGATTGCATCTGCACAGGAGATAGATGTTTAACAAATAGGGCATGTGTCTGCGTCCTTGGATAAACGCTATAAAGGGGAGTTCAAGGTGCAATGAGAAGGTAGAATGGGGTAAACCTATATATATTGGGGTGGGTGTTAGGGGGGTAAGGAAGAAGGATCCAGAGAGAATTCTGTGAATGTGTGACGATTGAGCTACAAGCTGAAGGATGAGCAAGGGTTAGAGGACAAGGACTGCTTTCTGCCTGGAGATGAGCACCACATGGGCAGATCCACTGCCATGGAAGAAGCTTGCTGGCATAGTGGTGCTGGGGAGCACAGTGGACCAAGAGGAGCCAAGAGAGCTGGAATAAGGAGACATTGAGGGATTTCAAGTAGGGCAATATCCCAAGATTGGTAATGTTAAAACATATCAAACTCTTACCAAAGGTTTTCTTTGTGATGTGCTATTGTTTTCTTCCTTTTCCTTTTTTTTTTTTTTTTTTCTTTTTTTTAGTATTTTTCATAGTTATATCTGGGTAGCATGTATTATATTGTCAGGAAAAAAAAAATAATACATTAAAGTTTTGCAACCGGGAGTGAAATGGAAGTTTGTACAAACGTCCTTTTCCGTTAAGGAGCCTAAAAAGAATGGCAAGAGTTTGATCACAACACAAAGTGTGTACTTAAAACTCCCTACAGCAGATAGGTTTTCCAGTTTGTCTCTTGGCTTTGGCATATGACTTTGTGGAAAATGAGCTTAAAAGAGAACTGTAATTAGGACACGGAGAAGCTCCTCCTCTTTAAAAATGTTTACTTGCTATGCGAGTTCTATTTTTGGAATTTTATATGACCTCCTAAGGTAATTTTCCTCAATAAGACCGAAAACAATGTCCCAAATGGCTTAAAATAGCCTCACCTATCTATCCCCTACTTTGTGAATCATGCTGTAGAACCTGGGTTGCTATCTTCTCACACTCTGAGCTCGCCCTGGGCTTCTGGGCTACCGCGTTGCAGCAGACACCGACTGAGGGACATGACTGCCCTGTACGCCGACTCTCCTAATTAGAGTGCTCCAAACAGCATGACTCTTTCCCCTGTGGTCCCAGAACAACGATCTCCGTCAAAGAAAATCCCATGCACTCTCTATCCCCAAGTCACTAGTTCTCCTTTAAAAAGAAATTGGTTTTTAGGACAGTGAAACTATTCCGTGTGCCACTATAATGGTAGGTGCATGCCATGATACATTTGTACAAACCCATAAAATGTACAACAGCAAGAGTGAATCCTAACGTGTAAAGTATGGACTCTGGGTGATAATGATGTGTCAGTGTGGGTTCATCAACTGGAACAAACGTACCCCTCTAGTCAGGAAGGTTAATCATGGGAGAGGTATGCATATCTGGGAGTATGGGGGCTATGGAAAATCTTTGTACCTTCTACTCAATATTGCTTTGAGCCTAAAACAGATCTAAAAAAAGAAAGTGTGTGTTTTTGTTTTTTTTTTAAAGTGCCAATAAACCTAAAAGGAAAGGTGGGGAGGGGGAGACTGGTTATGTAATATATTCACCTCAAGAGCTTAACTACTTGATGTTCTTTATTTTGGCTTTAATTGCAATCACCCTTCAATTGTATCCCTCCCACCTTGTAGTCAGTGGTTAACAGCATGATGAGACATAATGAGAAAGATCCAGGTGCTGGGATAATAAGACCCATATTGAGTCCTAGTGCACAGTATGTGCCTGGCACTCTGGGGCCATGTCCTTGATAGCTAACTTCAGAATAAAGTCTGCAAGGGAGTGATTCTTCTCCTTTTACAGATGAGGAAAATGCATCTTAGTGAGGCTAAGTCTTGCCTAAGACTTATGTGACTAGTGACTTTATTAGAGAGATAAAGTGACATGCCTAAGCATGTGACATCTGGTTCCTGGCTTAGCAGTACTAAATCCTTTATCTTTAACAACAGCAACAACTTTATTCTATTTCCATGTGAAACTGCCTGTAAATATGACTTTTAACCATGTGCCAATTTAAACAGAATTCTATTATACAGTTAGTAATAATAATCTATAGGTCTTTAGGAATTCATCTAAAAGAATTTTATATGAGGAGTATTTTATAACGTAGTCTAATGCCATCATCAGAGCCAGAGGACTACAAATGAGTAGACTAGCTATACATGGAAACACGATCAGGGCAAACATTCAAATGTTCAACTGGTAAAATGATATTTCTTTTAGAAATAATAAAGATAAGCTTAGTAGCCATGTACTGTACATCCTTTTGGGAAGCCAAACAGTGTTTTAAACTAATCAGTAAAATAATTTTGTTTAATTGGGGAAATGAACAGACCCTGCTTGGTCACACTATTACACACTAAATCAATGCAAAACCGTCATCAACACCCTATCACAAGTTATACAGTGGCAAACAGAGGAGAGCTATAAGAAGAAACTCCTGTGAGCTTATAACACTTCACACCTTAGGCACTTGGAATCTTTTCCTAAAGCAAAATTCAAGGGCTTGTCTTACTCATCCCAAAGCTGCAGTAGCCAAACTAAGCCCATCTAAACCATATGCCACTGAGATCATAACCCCAAATGACATTAAATTAGGTCATGGATAATAATGTTTTCCCTACTAGCTCTCCACTCTCTGGTGATGATGCTCGTTATGAAAATGTATTAGTCACCTTGGGCTGCCATAACAAAATACCATAACCTGAGTAGCTTATGCAACAGAAATTTGTTTCTCACAGCTCTGGAGGGTAGGAAGTCCCAGATCTAGGCTCTGGCTAATTCAGTTCCTGGTGAGGGCTCTCTTCCTGGCTTACAGATGGCTGCCTTCTTACTGCACCCTCACATGACTGCTTTTTTTAAATGCACACATTGGGAGAGAGAGAGGAAGAATAAGCTCTCTGATGTCTCTTCTTATAAGGGTATTAATCCCATTAGGCCAGGACCCCACCCTCATGAACTCATCTAACCCTAATTATCTCTCAAAGGCTCCATTTCCAAATACCATCACATTGGAGATTAAGGCTTCAACATATGAATGGGGCACGGGGAAGCACAAACATTCAGTCCATAACAGAACATATGCTACCTGCCAATGTTCAATATAAAATTACCAATGATCTTCCCATTGTAATATAAAAGAGAAGCATAAAAGACAATGAAGTAAAGGGAAAATGAAAAACTCTAGAATTTTGTGCAGTAATTAATTGAAGGCATCTGGAAAAAAATTTCCAAGTGTCAACACCTCTGACAGAGGAGGAGGAGGGGGTGCAGAGGGAGGAGATGGAAAGAGAGAAAGCATCTTATTAGGTATGTAAACTAAAAATAAAATCCTAAGCCCCCCATCAACTGAACAGACCCCCTCTTGGCCAAAGGGATTCCATAAAAACCTTAAAACCTTAGTTCTGAGCCATGACGGGACAGGAGGTCAGATGCGCCTCGTTGTACTCCCTGTCATGTATGGTTTAGACACAACAATTGACCAGCATTCATGTTAACATAGAGATCATAACACTGACAGAACAAAGTATTTGTGGCAATAAGATACCTAATTATAAACAGAATCTAAGGCCATGCCAGGCAAGGGTTAAGTCGTGCACCCCTACACTTAAAGAATAAACTATGTTCTGACTGCCACAAGGTTTTTACTTTCCTCTAGCAGCTAAACAAGCACCGGCCCTGACATATGCAGCATTAAAACAATTTGTAGCTCCATCACATGCTGACTAGCTGATTCTCTTGTTCCACCAGCCATTACTACAGTTTTGATTGGACAAGAGACTGATTTCAATAACTTTCTCCTGACAAGACTACCAACCATGGACTGGTCCTAGCCGGTTTATGGGGGCTGCACACTCACTCACCTTCCTGCCCTGAGAAGATCTTTTCATGAATAGGGCCTAATTGTAATATATTTAAATGTTAAGTCTCCATCCCAAAGTGAGCATGGGTCGTACATGCTACATGCATGTTTGTTCAAAATTCCTGTGTCCACAGAACTGTGTCAGGACCACCTTCAGGAATATTCATAGCTCCTTCTATAAGCTGTTACATATGGATGTTTAGCCAACCTGTTCAGCATAAAGCTCCTACCCCTTACCCTTCCTCCTTTGAAGTGCCTGTCTCCAGTCTTTCTGGAGGCTATGCTTCCCAGGCTGTGGGATGGCCACCTTGCAGGCTGTAAGCTTTACAAGAAATAAAGGCCCCTCTCCTTTTCTAAATGTACACATTGTATACATTTAGTGTAAAAAAAACTTACTTTTTTAATAAATAAGTTAATAGGTACCAGGCACTGTCCAAAGCACTATATATATACATTACTTATTGAATATTCACAGCACCTTTATGAGGTCTGTACTATGATCGCCAATCCCATTTACATGTGGGGAACTGGAGGCAAAGAGAGTTCAAGCAGCTTGCTCAGAGTTATGCTGCTAGTAAATGAAGGACACAGGAGGCCAGCTCCAGAGCACTTGCTCCTGACCACTCCTCTCTGCTGCCTGTCTAGCAACTCCTCCACCTTAGCACCTAGAAGAAGACAGAAAAGTCCACAGAACATTATGCTAAAAGCTCCCTATAGAGTTGTCACTGGTACCTGAAATTCTATCATTAGTTTCATTTCCTTGGATAAAGGAATTGCCTCCTATGAAAATTAAATTCAAATATAACCTGAAATACAAGAAGCCACTGCCAATCATGACACTCGATAGTATGTGTTCTCTCCCAGGGTTGTGAGAACTCCCGTAAGAGGGCCATGCCCCACCTGCCCTGTAGTGAGATACTATAAGAATGAGAGTGTAGCCAACTGAAAGTAGATCAACGATAAAAACTAAAATTACAAACGTCTTTCATCATTTTAAAGTGAGAGCATAGAGGGAGAATATACAATGGAGAAAGGCAAGTTTATTAAAAAAAAAAAGACAGCCGAGTGCAGTGGCTCACACCTGTAATCCCAGCACTTTGGGAGGCCAAGGCGGGCAGATCACCTGAGGTCAGGAGTTCAAGACCAGCCAGGCTAACATGGTGAAATTCCATCTCTACTAAAAATACAAAAATTAGCCAGGTGTGGTGGTGCATGCCTATAGTCTTGGCTACTCAGGAGGCTGAGGCAGGAGAATTGCTTGAACCCCAGAGGCAGAGGTTGTAGTGAGCCGAGATCTCACCACTGCACTCCAGCCTGGGCAACAGAATGAGACTTCATCTCAAAAAAAAAAAAAAAAAAAAAAAAAAAAGAAGAAGAAGAAAGAAAGGAAAAAGAAAAAGAAAAAAGAAGAAAAAAAAGGAGGCATCACACTACCTGACTTCAAACTATACTGTAAGGCTGCAGTAACCAAAATAGTATTGTAACAGGTAACAGGTACCAAAACAGACACATAGACCAGTGGAACAGAATAAAGAAGTCAGAAATAAGACCACAGTTATATAACCATCTGATCTTTGGCAAATCTGACAAAAACAAGCAATGGGGAAAGGATTCCCTACTTAATAAATGGTGCTGGGAAAACTGGCCAGCCATATGCAGAAAACTGAAACTGGACTCCTTCCTTATACCTTTTACAAAAATTAACTCAAGATGGATTAAAGACTTAAATGTAAATCCCAAAACCATAACAACCCTAGAAGAAAACCTAGGCAGTACCATTCAGGACATAGGCATGGGCAAATACTTCATGATGAAAACACCAACAGCAATTGCAATAAAAGCCACAATTGACAAATGCGATCTAATTAAACTAAAGAGCTTCTGCACAGCAAAAGAAACTATCATCAGAGTGAACAGACAACCTATGGAATGGGGGGAAATGTTTGCAATCTACTCATCTAACAAAAATCTAATATCCAGAATCTACAATGAACTTAAACAAATTTACAAGAAACAAACAAACAAACCCATCGAAAAGTGGGCAAAGGATATGAACAGACACTTCTCAAAAGAAGACACTAAAGCGGCCAAACAAACATATGAGAAAAGCTCAACATCACTGATCATTAGAGAAATGCAAAATCAAAACCACAATGAGACACCATCTCACACCAGTCAGAATGGCGATTATTAAAAAGTCATGAAACAATAGATGCTGGCAAGGCTGTGGAGAAATAGGAATGCTTTTACACTGTTGGGGGGAATGTAAATTAGTTCAACCATTGTGGAAGACAGTGTGGTGATTCCTCAAGGATCTAGAACAAGAAATACCATTTGATCCAGCAATCCCATTACTGGGTATATACCCAAAGGAATATAAATCATTCTACTATAAAGACACATGCACACATATGTTTATTGCAGCACTATTTACAATAACAAAGACATGGGACCAACACAAATGCCTATCACTGATAGAGTGGATAAAGAAAATGTGGTGCATATATACCATGGAATACTATGCAACCATAAAAAGAATAAGATCATGTCCTTTGCAGGGACATAGATGAAGCTGGAAGCCATCATTCTCAGCAAACTAACACAGGAACAGAAAACCAAACACCACATGTTCTCACTCACAAGTGGGAGTCGAACAATGAGAACACATGGATCCAGGGAGGAGAACAACTCACACACTGGGGCCTATCAGAGGGTTGAGGGCCAGGGGAGGGAGAGCATTAGGATAAATACCTAATGCATGCAGGGCTGAAAACCTAGATGACAGGTTGACAGGTGCAGCAAACCACCATGGCACATGTATACCTATGTGACAAACCTGTACGTTCTGCGCATGTATTCCAGAACTTTAAAGAAAAAAGAAAACATCTTGGGTGTACATCGGTAGAGACTCATTCTATATCCTTCAAACTATATCATGTGGGCAAGTACATACGGTGCCTTCTCTGGAGCATAGAAGAAGCACTGTGAAGGCCCATCTGGAGTTACAAAAGCCCTGGGCCAATAAACTCAGTTTCTTCTCTCAAAGATCTTTCATTTAGCACAATCTTCCCTTCCACGAGCCCCAGACTACACAGAACAATGTTAAGAGAACCATGTTAAGCTGAAGGAGATGATGACTAGAAAGCTAAACAGACTAAACGTATTAAAAAGGCACTTCCACAGAATAAATACATGACAGGGAAACTGTTTTACTTCAGTTTTGTATTCATGTGATGTTGGAGAGAGAAGGCAAGTCAGTTTAATAACAAGAGAAACTTCATATTAAGTTTCTTTCACTAAGGACAACAGAACAATAACGTCGGATTTCTTTATTTCACTTTAATTCAGCAAACACAGGTTCTAATGAGTCTGGAGAAAAAGTAGCATTCTATAAAAAGGCCTAAGCTTTACCCTTGTTGTACCTCATTCTTTCTGCCAAATTTGTATTTTCTACTAGACTGACGGTTCCGCAAGTGTGGGGACTGGGCATGTCTCGTTTCACCCTGTGATACTCGGACAATGTTCGGCTCACAGTAGGTGTTCAATAAATATGTTAAATAAATTAATGTTGATCATTGTGGTTTTGTGTGAATCATGAGACTGATGAAGATGTATTAGAAACTACATTCAAGGAGAAGTGGGGGAAAAAAAGAAACCACATTCAAAGTAGGCAAGGGGGAAAGCTCTTCTCCTCCTATGCATATAATACTGAATGTAATACTGATGGTTATCGAGTATTAAAAGGTTGAGAGAGGGAAAGGCCTTAGAGCAGTCGGGAGAGAAGAAAAAAAGTAAGGATAAGAGTAAGCTTTTCTCTTTAAGGTATTTTCATTAGCTCAAAGCAGACGAAAAATTGAAAACCAAATTGTTCCTTAAAATAAGAAAAAAATATATATATATATATATATATATTTTAGACAAGGTCTCATTCTGTTACCCATGTTGGAAAGCAGTGCCATGACCACCATTCACTGCAGCCTCAACCTCTTGGGCTCAAGTGATCTTCCGCCTCAGCCTTCCAAGTAGCTGGGACTATGGGAGCACCACCACACCCTGCTATTTTTTTTTTTTTTTTTTGGAGAGATGGAGTCTTACTATATTGCCCAGGCTGGTCTCAAACTCCTTAGTTCAAGTGATCCTCCTGCCTTGGCACCCCAGAGTGCTGGGATTCCACGTGTGAACCACAGCACCGCACCAAAAGTAAGAATATTTGATTACATTTTAGAGATAGAAAGAGTTAAGTACTCAAGTATAGATTCACTTATACATATACAGCATTATGTACATAAAGAATGAAGTATTAGACTTCCCAACTACTTTCCAGGACTCTGCCCATTGACCTCTGGTTCCTCTGATTTGTGCTCTATGCTTACTGTTTCTCCATTCTATTCAGTCATATTTTTAACTTCTTTAATCCAGCAATTTTTATTCTGCATGTTAGTCTAATAATTATGGAATTCATTGCTGACTCAGAGAATCTAAACAGATTAATTCAGGCAAATGCCCGAAGCAGGGATGAGCAGATAAAGATGTCACAAGGACACAGTTTACAAATGTTATACATAATAGATGCTGTGATTCCATAGATTAAGGCAAACAACATTGTAACCTAAAAGTGAATTATGTAAATAGGGTAACTATCTCCGTTTTAAAAGCCCTATAGATGCTAACGTTTATTCAAGGAACTAGTAAACTATGTTTCTTTTTTTGTTTTCATATTTCCTGTAGCTCCAAGGGGCCATTGTAATAAATAGTAAATTATGGTTTTTGCTTTTGTTTATCCCTGTTCTCACATCTGGAAACTGGAAACTAATCACACTCCTGGTTCACACAGCCTGCTTATTGTGGAACATAGATTAAAATGAGAGGCAATAAAGTAGGTGTCTATTTTATAACAGAACATGAAAGGTCAGAGGTAGAAGGGTTCTTAGAGATCACTCAGTCCAACACCCCCATCTTTTTCACTTTAGCAACCTGAAGCTGAAAGAAGGGTTGAAGATTGCCCTTTGTCCCTGAGTATGCATTTGGCAAGGGATCTATTTTGAAATATTTGTGTCTCAAAGAATTCTCATTCCTCAAACTTGCTGATCACCAGGAGTAACAGAGGTTGCCTTATACACTTTCACAGGTCTTATAGACATTATGTGTCTGGGAAGCCTGAAGTTAAAAATAAAATAATGTTACCCCAAACAAAACTTACTTGGTTCTGGGGTTGGCAACAGCAGGGGATTGGGAAACTATCCTCTGGTAGCTGACATTTGATGTGACTTACAAAAAAGAAAAGCTGTATTACTGCTGTGTAACTGTGAAGCGGAGGACACACATGTCTACCGTGGAGCCTTCTAGCATCACAGGAGAGCAGAGAGAATAGCCACCTGTACCTGCCACTGAGTCCACAGCTGACCAAGCCCAACCATTCCCCTCTTGGGAGCTTTTCTGCATCTTGTGCCCCAGATACCAGGTGCTCTGCCTAGCCATAACAAAACAGTGCCGAGGGCAGGAGAATGTTAGCTCCCTCTCCCATCTAGAAACCAAATGGCCTCCCTGAAAGAAAAGCAAGTATGTCAAATGTCTCAAAGGTAGTGACTTGTTATGTGGGATCCCCAGTTCCTTAGAAGGTCTACCAAAGAGTGGAACAATTTTCAGTATTTCAAATGGAAATCACACATTGAGCCACAAGGCTACACAGACTAAGGATAGCATCAAGTTTCTTTCCTTTGGCTTAAATTCTGTCACTCAGTGGGATTATCTCAGTCTTACCAGGAGCTCTGGAGAGTGGTTAAAGATATCTCAGATAACTGAAAATGAAGAAATCATTACCCATTAGATGAAAATCGGGTCCCTTGAAAGATAAGATGGAATAATAAGAGAGATTTCTGTGGGTATGAGAAAGACTTGGAAGTACTGGTTTTAAACCAAAGAAAACTTTATATCCAAAGACTCCTCAAAAAATTATTTAAGAGAAACCCCCTCCCCTATTCCAGCTCTCCCCTCTGGTTCCATGACAATCACTCACTGGGCAGGGCAGGGAGGTTTTCCTGTGACTGGTGGCTTGTGGTCGGTGGCGTTCCCGGAGTCCTCTCTGATCCTCCTCTCTCCAGCTGTGGCCCCAGAAGCTGCTCATCCATTTGGCAAAAGACACATCATCATCATCATCATCTTTGTGCTCCATGTAAAGGTGATGCCAAATATTGAAGGCCTGCCCCTAAATCCGACAGAGGGAAATATCACCCAACAGGGCTGACGATGAAACCCAGGATCTCCCCAAAAGACAAAATGAAACTGGTCTTTTTAAAATGGTCTCCGATACTGGCATCCTTAAAGGAGAAAGATTTACTAAACAACCACTTCATCATCAGGCAGCCTTGGGCAATGTCTATTTATAAATTGTGCAGCCCACATTCCCCTCCCCTTGTCTTTTTAAATTGAGAGGCTTTCTAATCCTTCCATTGCTGGGGCTTGTGCCTCACAGCCTAAGGGTGGGAAGCAGAGTCCACTGCCTGGTTTTCCCTGTGCTTTGCTGCCAATGACATGTGATGGCATCTCCAGCTGTCAATGATGATGGAGCATGACCCTCACAATATGCCTGTCAGCTCCAGGCAAGCTCTGAAATGGGGCCACATACTAGGAACACACTGACCACAGCTTGCCAGGTAGCCAGCTGTTGCCATGTCATATCTAGAGCTAGATACTCTCCATATAAAATGATATTGATATAAAATCCAGCTCCTGGATCAAAACGAGTAGTTTTTAAAATTGAGGTATTACTTATACATGTACAAATGTAAATAATATACAAGTACATGTAAAATGTACAAATCATAACTGCACAGCTTGATGGATTTTTATACATGTATACCCCTGTGTTACCACCACCACGCAGGTAAAGACATAGAACACTGCCAGCACCCCAATTGGCTCCATGTATCCCCCTTCCAATCCATACTCCCTTCAAAAGTTTACCATTAATGATCTGTGTCACCTTGTTTTTGAACTTACTTTCAATGCATTACACAGTATGCATTATCCTATGTTATTCAACATTATGTCAGTGAGATATATCCACGTTTTTGCAGTAACAGTAGTTGATGCTGTGTGTAGTATTGCATTGCATCAACATGCCACAATTTTTAAAAATTCAGTCTACCAGTGATGGTCATTTTAGGCTATCATTTAGGTTTTTTCTAGTTGGGGCTTTTGTAAATAAAGTTTATATAAATTTTATAGTCCCTGTCTTTTAGTGGGCATTTGGGCATTTTTTTCAAGGTAAAGAGAATATTATGTTTATGGAACTCCTACTTTGCATCAAGTATGGAGCCGCCAAGTATTCCATATATGCTCATTTTCTTTTCTTCTTTTCTTTTCTTTTTTTTTTTTTTGAGATGGAGCCTTGTCCTGTTGCCCAGGCTGCAGTGCAGTGGCACGATCTCGGCTCACTGCAACCCCCACCTCCCGGGCTCAAACGATTCTCCCGCCTCAGCCTCCTGAGTAGCTGGGATTATGGGCGCCTACCACTACGTCCAGCTAATTTTTGTATTTTAAGTAGAGACGGGGTTTCACCATGTTGGCCAGGCTTGTCTCAAACTCCTGACGTCGTGATCCACCTGTCTCGGCCTCCCAAAGTGCTGGGATTACATGCACGAGCCACCACGCCAGACCCCATATATGCTAATTTTCTTATAACAACCCTGTGACTGGGAGATCTGTATGACATTTTATTGATAAGGAAGTTGAGATGCAAATAGATCACCCCTTGCCAAAGTGAAATTAATACTAAGTGGCAAAGCCAAGTTTGAAGTGGGGAATAGAAAAACAAAGTCCAGGCTCTTTCCACCATCCTGCCAGTATTTCAAGAGAACTTGGAGAAGTCTTGCATTTTCAATCAGGAATTCTTGGCCATTTGCCATACGAAAATCCTTCCTTGAGCTGCAAAAAGATAAGCTTGGTAACTGTGACCAATGTTTGTAGAGCATGGTATCACAACTTTTATGTTACTAAGGAAAAGTAGCCAAAGCTTAACATATCTTGTAACATTTTTATTTTTTGCAAATGGCCAAGACTTCCTGTGTTATCACAACTCATTGCTGGAGGAATTAAGCACATCCTGTGGGACTTCACTGGAACAGGACTTTTTGGAAGAGCGTGGCTAATTTCCTCCAGACTGCACCCCATATGCCTTTTCTATTTTCTTTCTCAGTTTTACTTTGTATCCTTTCAACATAATAAATCTTATCCATGAGTACGACTATATATGCTGAGTTCTAGCAAATCCCCAAACTGGGATGACAGCTACTATCACAAGTAGGATTTGCTAAAAAACAACCCAAATCACTGAAATATGGCTAAAGCAAGGTTTGGGAAAAGGGAGGATGAAGAGGACATGATGGTGAATCTTCAATGCCCAGTGGCTACCTAGCCATCTGTAGTACGAATCAGCTGCTGAGATGATGTCTGTTGTGAGAGGTAAAAGTTACCTACAGAATTCAAAATAACAGACTCAACCCCAGGACAATTGGTTCATTAGATTCCCTGGATACTTTTGGCCACGGGTAGCTAAAATGAAGGGATTAAAAAGTGCAGCCTGGCTGATGCCTTTGGGTTTTGCTCTCTCCTCTAGATGAGAAGAGAAAGGGCCCAAACATTCCCAAAACACATTTTGCATGGGCCACAAATGTTAAAAGTTTGCATTGCTTTCTCTTCCAAGTGGGAAGGAAGAGAAAGCAATGCAGACTTCTACCATTTTTGTTAAGTCAGTTCCAAGAGCTAGAACAAGGCTTTAGACAAACCAGCAAGAAAGGGGAGTGGGGGAAATAATACCCCATCGCCTGGTACAGCAGCCCCTTGCATTTCAACTAGAAATCTCTCAGCAGGTATAATGTAAGTCATACATGCTGAATTTACCACTTTACTACTAGGAGTTTGAGAAAACCTGCAATGAAAAAAAAAGAGAGATTTTTAAAAAATGGCTTCTATTTTGTGGCTATTGCACCTGAGTGAATATATGACAAAAATTGATTAAAATATTATATGCTGATAATTTCATAAATGCTTGAGGGATTACCCCAGTTAGGGAAAGTGACTCTGTAAGAAATATTAGGAGAATATGCACCTCTTGATTTTTGTTGCTAGTAGATGAATTACAATGTAAACTCTGAGAATTTAAATACTGAAATCTCCATAACTGATTATTTTGCTATAATTTTTGCCTGTTGAAGCCTACGGGAAAAGGTAGACAACATAGAAGGATAGCGCATCTCCACTGGAAAAAACACCTTTGGAGTTTTAAAAAGCGGTTTTTAGTTTGCTAATAAGTTCTTATAAAATCAGCTGTCTGACTGACCCTCAGAGGCTAATGATTTTCCAGCCTAATGTGCTTATTTTGGAGCGGGTCAATTGGACTCTAAACCTGACAATATAAAAAGGGCTTAGAAAACACGTCTTGTCAATTGGACTTGGAATACAATTGTTTGGCCCTGTATCTTCTTGGCTTTGCTGCTGCTAAAGAAGAAAAGTTGCTAGCTAGTTTGGAATCCTGAATTCACAGATCCTAACTGCCTGGAGCTTATGCTAAGCTGAAACTTGATACTGTCTGTGAGGGACTGTTTCAATCTCTGAAGACAGACATAGGCTCAAGGAACAGAACTCAGTCTCTGGAACTATTGCAGGTTTGTTTACAACACTCCTCTGTGGGGCCATAAACTATGCTATCACATGGCTCACTTGCAGATGCCTACGGGAAAGCGTTTGTTCTTTGATAGGACCATTTGAAACAGAACTAGTTGCACCAGAAATGATTGATCCCAAGAACCCTGTCAAAAGCTGCAAGCTGGGGGAGAGCACATCGCAGAGAGTGGGACCCCTCCATCCACTCCTGACAGATAGGGCTCTTGACCCCTTCTAGGGATAGCTTACTGCTATTAATTTGTGTTCAGCTTGCCAGAGTATTTTGAAATTTGCAATGATGGATTGATAGTCTGACTCTTCTTTGCTCACCTCTCTTCTTAGTTAGGCAGTTTGATTGCTAAACGCAGCTGCTCCTAGACAGAAATTGATATTTTCTAGGCTGCTTCCTGAATAAATAATCAGGACAAAAGGGATAGGGTAATGTAAACACAGTCTGAAAATTTTTGATAATTCAGGATTTTGTCCTAGCCCATTCTGAAACATGATGTGGTTTTTCTGGCTGTTACATGAAACAGTGATTTTCTATGTAAATCATTTTGTCCCTCTAACACCCAACCCTTCCTACCCTTCCTCATAAAAGGTCTAGATAAGAATAAACAATGGCTGGTGAAGTTATGATTTCTGAATGAATCACACTGCTGTGTAATAGCAAAGAAGAAAAAAACTCGGCACCTGGGGCAGGAGAAAGAGGACATTAATGATCTGTTTTTTCAGAACTGCTCCTGAACACCAGTGCTGCCTTTCCAGGATGCTGTGAGGGCTTGAATTCAAACTGACTGCTGAGCCTATGATCACACCCAACAGTACTGACTATGAGAGAGCAGCAACTGGCCCCAGCTCCTCTAGCTTCCAAGAACACCTCCAGATATTGTCCATGCTCATGAGCAAAACTGACAGAAACAAACTGCCTTTAGGCAGTCCTACTAAAACAAAGAACTTAACTGAATTATTTAGACTGGACAGGGAAACTGTGGGCTGAAGTCCTCACAGTGGGAAGCCATACTGGGGGCTCCGCTAACCTGTGCTACCTGACTAATGCATGTTTTCACGGGGTAACTGAATTTGAATTCTTCGTTTCTAAGAATGCTCCCTGGGATTGTACTTCCTGTGTAAATATCTTGACTATCATGGCCTGCCTCAGCCCAAGAAGGCATGCAGGTCAGCTTCAATTTACTACCCAGAGATGTGCTGTGCTTGAATTGATGCCTCCGGCTAGGTTAAAGAAGGTTAATACAAAAACTTAAGGAGAAAGCCACCTGGCTTCCTAAAATTAACCTTTATAGCTAATGGGATTTGTTTTAATTGGCTAAATCCAAGACCTCCGGATTTTAAGTAAAGTCAATATTCAGGTTAGTTTCATACTGTGTCGTGGGACACTACTGATAATAATTTTGCTATAAAATGCCTTGACCAAGGGGATCAGCTACACAGAAAATGGTTAACATGGCAGGCCTGAAACTGCTGATCCTTAGAAGGACCGGCTTGCAAGATTAGCCCTTAGCTGGCTTCTGGGAACTTGGCTGGTAAACAGTTATTGCAGTAACATAACATTTTCCTTAAATTATAAGAGTGGTCTAAACTGTTTGCCCGACCAATGTGGTTTATGCTGAACAACTGACTTTCTTCTGCAAATCTGGAGTTTGTGTATGTGGTAGGCAGAGTGTGCCTACCTGACCAACACCCAGGAAATATCTGGGGTACCGAGTCTCTATTAAGCCTCCATAGTAAACACTTGCCTTGCACATGTGCCACAACTCCTTGCTGGAGGAATTAGGTGTGCACTTTGTAACTCCACTGGGAGAGGACTCTTGGAAGCTTCAGCCAGATTTCCTCCAGACTTGCCCTATGCAACTTTTCTCTTTACTTGTTTCGCTTTGTATCCTTGCACTATAATAAATCTTAGCCATAAGTACAACTATATGCTGAGCCTTGTCAGTCCTTTTTAGCAAGTCAAGAACCTAAGAGTGGTCCTGGGGAACCTCCTAATACTGGAATGAAAGGGAACTCTTCAAATCTTTAACCAAAAATTATCCCAAAACAACAAGATGTAAATACACCCCAGAAAGAAAAAAGATTTCGACTACATTATAGAAAATGAGACTTCCAACTCCATTTTTTCCCTAGCTAAGCCTATTTCTTCTTTAAAAATATGAGGAAAAGATAGCTCCCTACTCTGCCTACGCTAAGGTTCTTAAAAACAAACATGGGGCAGCAAAAAAGCAACAGCAGAAAGTGTCAAGTCTTTCAGCACTGGGAGAGAAGCTCTTCTGGGCTTTCTTGGGAGCCCTGGCCTGAGGGGAGGCTCCAGCCCACCCTTGAAGCCCAGACACCTGCTTCCCTAGCAAGGGCCCTGGGCACCTGCCTTGAGGAGTTGCTGCTGGGGACATGTACCAAAGGGAGTTGCCCTTTTGACCCTGCACCTTTTTGAGCCTACAGGATGTGTGCAAAAGCTGCCAACAGTTGCACCTTCTGAGCTGAGAAAGTTTGAGTATTTTCTTATCATGCTGAATGTGAAAAAAATACCTTCTCTTAGAGAATAGGAAGTTTGTGGTGTGTGTATTCTCATAAAGTGACCAGACATCGTGGGTGCCCAGGTAATCAGTGAAAATGATCCTTGGGCTGTCAAGTGGCTTCTCAGTGCCCTCTCTCTTAGGAGACTATGCAATGATGAGAAAATGATTTTCCCTGTATTTATTTTATTTATTTATTTTTATAGAGACGAGGTCTCACTATGTTGCCCAGGCTGGTCTCGAACTCCTGGGCTCAAGCAATCCTCCAACCTCGGCCTCCCAAAGTGTTGAGATTATAGGAGTGAGCCACCACGCCCACCCGATTTTCCTTTTATTTATTTCATTTTCCCAGTGCCATGCCTCTGTGGCAGTAGTAACTTATTTTTTTTTTTATTTCATTTTTTTTTTTCCTTAGCAGTTAAGGGAAGGCATCATTGTTCATACTGATTTCAAGTTTGACTGAACTGGTCTCATTCTAGAAAGGAAATGCTATGTCCAGAAGAGCTAAACTGCTACATCTTCTTTTCTTTTTTTAATGGTCAAAATACATCAATGGTTTTGAGTCAGTTTTTACTTCCCAGAAAGCAGTGCTTAAATACTTGAAACTGTGTGCTATGTTCTATTCAATGACCTGATTGCCAGAATCTTTAGTGGCAATGTGTCATAGTATAATCATCCATTTCCATGTATGTTATCACGTTATACTGTGAAGTTTGCCACTCTTTTGAGGTGGTCATCAGACACACCTTTTTTAACCAAGTGTCCTGAAGCATGTCTCTAAGGGTATATCACCATTATTTTTTATTCTAAAAAGCCATGAAGCATGTATTATAAGAACTGTTTTTAAACTATACCACTAGTGGTGTAAAAAGAAAAAAAAAAAAAAAGGAGACAAAAGTATGTTTTCAGAGATTTGCCTACAAAATATTGGTTATATAAATATCCAGTTACCTTAGCATTAAGCATCATTAAATTCTTCAGGATTTTGGTTAATGGTGGGCTTCATAATATTGTTAGACATTGGAAGAGGTTTTGAAGAGCCAATAAATCATCTCTTCCACAACAGACCTTCAAACACAGCCCTTACTCTCATCTGCCAAAGATGAAATCTGTGCAGCTTTGTCTCCAGAAATGTTATTAGTTGGTTGACCTCTCAAGGTCTCTTCAATCCCGAAGGCACCAATTATCCTAAAACAGATGAGCTACTACTGTTAAAATTTACTACTATGTAAAAAACTTTTTGGGAGGCCAAGGCGGGCAGATCATGAGGTCAGGAGATCGAGACCATCCTGGCTAACACTGTGAAACCCCGTCTCTACTAAAAATACAAAAAAATTAGCCGGGCGTGGTGGCGGGCACCTGTAGTCCCAGCTACCTCCTGGGAGGCTGAGGCAGGAGAATGGCATGAACCCGGGAGGAGGAGCTTGCAGTGAGCCGAGATCATGTCATTGCACTCCAGCCTGGACGACAGAGCAAGACTCCGTCTCAAAAAAATAAAACCACTTTATCAATCCAGTCATCAGTGTGCTATACTTCAGAAAAGGCTTCCTTTCAGTTATTAACTGCAATGTCACAGAATCTAAAGGTAATGTCTCAGCACTTCTGTTGAGTCTACAAGCCTCTCCATAAGAAGTGATCCAAACAAGAACTGGGGGAATTCAGAGTCCTGGGTGCCTCATATTTGACAGGGACAAAATGTTGCAATTTACAATAAAGAAGAGGATCATCATACACATAAAGAAAACTGACAAAAGACAACATTTAGGAAAATAAATGCAAAAACTAAAGTTTGAGTCAAAAAATAATGTGAAGTTTTCAGACTATTAAAACAAAAAAACTTAAATGAAGCTCCATAACAATCTTTTCTGAGGATCAAACGTCATATGTTATTAGTAGGAATAAGGTCTTTATGGAAAGGTATATGGCAACACGCATTTAAAAGCTTTAAAAAAATTTTGCATCCTTTGACCCAGAAATTTCTCTATTTTTTACAAGTAGATACTAAACATACAAGGATGTTTGTTCATATAACATTATTTAAAATGGCAAAAGCTTGTAAGATGTGGAAATATCTTAAAAGTACAACAACTGGAGATCAGGCTAATACATTATATTTTTACAATAGAATTCTATGCAATCATCAAAAATCATAGGATTTAATGACACAGGAAACTTCTCAAAATAAAATAGGTGACAAAATAAAATACAATACAGGGTGATAATTAATTTTATCTGTCAGCTTGCTGGTCTATGGTGCCCAGATATTTGGTCAAACATTAATTCTGGATGTTTCTGTGAGGATGTTTTTGATGAGATTTACATTTAAATAGGTGGAATTTGAGTAAAGCAGATTTCCCAATTAGTTGAAGGCCTGAATAGAATACAGATTAATTGCCTCAGCAAGATAATCAAGAAATAGACCCACATGTATTTCTAGCTGAATTTTGGAACGAGTACAAAAGCAATTTAATGGAGGAAGGATAGCCTTTTCAACAAATGGTGTTGGAGCAATTGAACATCCACAGTTTTAAAAATGCGTCTTCAGCCTCGTGCAGTGGCTCATGCCTGTAATATCAGCAGTTTGGGAGGCCAAGACAAGAGGATCACTTGAGCTCAGGAGATTGAGGTTCCAGTGAGCCACGATTATGCCACTGCACTCCAGCGTGGGCAACAGAGCAAGATTCTATCTCAAAAAATAAAAGAAGATTAGGGCCGGGCGTGGTGGCTCACGCCTGTAATCCCAGCACTTTGGGAGGCCGAGGCGGGTAGATCACGAGGTCAGGAGATCGAGACCATCCTGGCTAACACGGTGAAACCCCATCTCTACTAAAAATACAAAAAATTAGCCGGGCGCGGCGGCGAGCGCCTGTAGTCCCAGCTACTCGGGAGGCTGAGGCAGGAGAATGGCGTGAACCTGGGAGGTGGAGCTTGCAGTGAGCTGAGATCCGGCCACTGCACTCCAGCCTGGGCAACAGAACAAGACTCCGTATCAAAAAATAAAAAACAAATAAAAATAAAAAAGAACATTACACACAAATGAACTCAAAATGGATCATAGACTTAAATATAAATTGTAAAGACTTTTAGAAAAAAAAAGCATAGGAGAAAATCTTTGGGATCAAGAGCTAGGCAAGAGTTTTTACACTTGACACCAAAAGCGTAATCTATAAAAGGAAAAATTGATAAATTATACATCACCAAATTAAAAACTTTTGCTCTATGAAAGCTCCTGTTAAGAGGATGAAAAAGTAAGATAAAGACTGGGAGAAAATGTTTACAAACCATGTATCTGACATAGGACTAGTAACTAGAATATATATTTTTTTTAAATTTCAAAATTCAACATTAAAAGAACAAACAATCCAATTAGAAAACAAAGGCCAGGCCGGGTACGGTGGCTCAAGCCTGTAATCCCAGCACTTTGGGAGGCCGAGACGGGCGGATCACGAGGTCAGGAGATCGAGACCATCCTGGCTAACATGGTGAAACCCCGTCTCTACTAAAAAAATATGAAAAAACTAGCCAGGCGTGGTGGCGGGCACCTGTAGGCCCAGCTACTCGGGAGACTGAGGCAGGAGAATGGCATAAACCCGGGAGGCGGAGCTTGCAGTGAGCTGAGATCCGGGCACTGCACTCCAGCCTGGGTGACAGAGCGAGACTCCGTCTCAAAAAAAAAAAAAAAGAAAGAAAAGAAAACAAAGGCCAAGCATGGTGGCTCACACCTGTAATCCCAGCACTTTGGGAGGCCAAGATAAGAGGATAGCTTGAGCCCAGTAGTTTGAGACAAGCCTAGTCAACACAGGGAGATGCTGTCTCTATAAATTTTTTTTTTTTAAAAACTAGACAGGCATGGTGGCATGCATGTGTAGTCCCAGCTACTCAAGAGGCTGAGGTGGGAGGATGGCTTGAGCTCAGGAGGTTGAGTCTACAGTGAACTGTGATCATGCCACTTTATTCCAGCCTGAGTGACAGTAAAGATCCCATCTCAATAAGAAGGAAGGAAGGGAGGGAGGGAGGGAGGGAGGGAGGGAGGAAGGAAGGAAGGAAGGAAGGAAGGAAGGAAGGAAGGAAGGAAGGAAGGAAGGAAGGAGAGAAGAAGGAAAGGAGGGAAGGAGGAAAGGAGAGGAGGAGGGAGGCAGGAAAGCAGGCAGGCAGTCAGGCAAAGAAAAGAAAACAAGAAAACAAGCCAATGACATCAAAGACATTTCACCAAGAAGGATATACAAATGGTGCCCATGGCCATAACACCCTGAATGTACCCAATGTCATCTGATCTCACAAGATATACAAATGGCAAATAAGTCCATGAAAAGATGTTCAACATCATTAGCCATTAGATAAAGACAAACTAAAATCACAATGCAATATTACTACATACCTATCAGAATGTGTAAAATTTAAAAAGAGTATTAACACCAAATGTTGAAGAGGAAGCAGAGAAGCTAGATCATTCATACATTGCTGATGGGAATAAAAAATGGTACAGCCACTTTGAAAAATAGTTTGCCTATCTCTTCTAAAACTAAAAATACATCCACCATATGACCCAGTGATTGTACTCTTGGGCAATTATCCCAGAGAAATTAAAACCTATCTTCATGCAAGAGCCTGCACATGAATGTATAGGCTTAACACACACAACCTGACATATTCAAGAGAACTATGTTGAGTAAAAAAGTTCAATCTCAAAAGGAATTTTATAATTGTATAAATAAAAATATAATCCTATATAAATACAAATAATTTTTATACAGCATTCTTCAAATAACACAATCATAGAGATGAAGAACAGATTAGTGGTTCCCATGGGTTAGAGACTGGGGAAGTGGCTATCAGAGTTTAGTTTGAGGAAGCTTTCTGATGATAGACCAGTTCTGTACTTTGATTGTGACAATTACACAAAGCTATGGATGTGATAAAATTGCACAGAACTACACACACACACACACACACACACACACACACACACACAAATGAGTGTGTGCATAGTTAGTGAAATCTGAGTAAGTTATATGGAGTATACCAATGTCAATTTCCTGGTTTTGACATTATACTATAGTTATACAAGATGTCAACATTAGAAGAGTAGGTGGAGAATGCATGGGACTTCCGTGTACATTTATTTGCAACTTCTTGTCATTATTTCATGTAAAAAAGAAAAATGACATATCAAGAAAAAGAAACTTCTCTAAATGGGTAGCTACAGGATCAAAATGCCATTGAGTTAGAGGTACTCTGGGAAAAAAGCAACAATGACGACACAGATTTTTAATCTCTTTGAATCCCCACATGAAAACTAATAGAGCAACTGTAGCAGAAAAAAGAAAGAAACCTATGGACAGCTCTACAACAAAACTAAGTGACAAGTTGACCCCCAAGATGTCCTGTACTCCCAAGTGCAGGTTGTGAGGTCAAACCACCAATATAGCTATAGACCTGGTATGGTTGTCCATGCAGGAGGAAGAGGAAAGAAGCAACAGGGCATCCTCCAGACCTGAGAACAGGAGAACCACAAAATAGCCAATAGTTTGGAAAGCACAGGGAACCAATTGGAGAATAGTAGCTGAAACTGGGAAGGATTTGTCCTCTCCAATACTGAGTGAGTACAAAAAGCCTGTGGTAAGGAGGACTGAAAGGGCTGAACTGTCCAGCCACCATAAACTCTCAAATCTGACCTGCTAGGACAAAGCCTCACACTGAGGAGAAACTGTGAAGAGTGGAATCAAAACTGCAGTAGACAGGGACAACAGAGATAAAGAGTTGATCTAAAACAAAATGGGATGGGGAACACAGCCAGCACATCTTAGAAAGCAAGCTGCCATATTTGTAAACACTACACAAACACAACAGAAGAGGAAGCTCTGTGGAATTTCAAAAACTTTCCTGCACCCTATGTCATTCTAAGAGTTCCAGAATTGTACATAAAAATGAGGGACAGAAAATATCTAGGTAGAATCTCACACAGCATTTCTGTTTTAAAAATGAGACTATAGACCTACAGACAATGAAAGCATGCCAAAAAAAAAAAAGTACCTACAAAACAGATCAATGTTGTTAGCCACTATTTCAACATGACCTAAATGATAGTTACAAAGTGATATGAAGTGAGGCACGGTGGCTCATGCCTGTAATCCTAGCACTTTGGGAGGCTGAGGCAGGTGGATCACTTGGGGTCAGGAGTTCAAAACCAGCCTGGCCAACATCGTGAAACCCCATCTCTACTAAAAATACAAAAAAACAAAAAAAAAAACTTAGCCGGGTGTGGTGGCAGGTGCCTGTAATCCCAGCTACTCGGGAGGCTGAGGCAGTAGATTTGCTTGCACCCAGGAGGCAGAGGTTGCACTGAGCCGAGATCGCACCACTGCACTCCAGCCAGGGTGACAGAGTGAGATTCCATCTACAAAATAAATAAATAAATAAATAGTATGAGACATGAAAGAACAAAACAGAATTAGAATAACATACAAATGATATGATAAAACTCAGGAAATACTCAGAAATAAAGAGAAAAAAATCATGTCAGAAAAGGTTAAGCTAGAAGGAATGAGTAAAAAATGCAACCAATAGTGTCTCCAAATAAATAGAGATAAAAAATATTTTTTTAATAAATGAAGAAAGAAATCAGAAGAATTCAAGACTAACCATTACAAAGATATGCAAAGGAGAGTGACATTATAGATAATGAACTCCCCAAAAAAGAAAAGCAAAGCAAGGGAACGGAGCAAATACCGTAACTCAAAAAAACATTTTCCTGAAAAGAAAAAAAAGATTAAAAACTACGTATTGAAAAAGTATACTGGCAGGGAGAGGTGGCTCACGCCTGTAATCCCAGCACTTTGGGAGGCTGAGGTGGGTGGATCATCTGAGGTCAGGAGTTCAAGACTGGCCTGGCCAAAATGGTGAAACCTCGTCTCTACTAAAAATATAAAAAAATTAGCCAGGAATGGTGGCATGGGCCTGTAATCCCAGTTACTCAGGAGGCTGAGGCAGGAGAAGTGCTTAGCCTAGGAGGCGGAGGTTGCAGTGAGCCAAGATCGCGCCAATGCACTACAGTCTGGTGTCAGAGTGAGATCCTGTCTCAAAAAAAGAAAGAAAGAAAAAGAAAAATGAACTATATATTTGAAAATATCGGCCGGGCGCGGTGGCTCAAGCCTGTAATCCCAGCACTTTGGGAGGCCGAGACGGGCGGATCACGAGGTCAGGAGATCGAGACCATCCTGGCTAACACGGTGAAACCCCGTCTCTACTAAAAATCCAAAAAACTAGCCGGGCGAGGTGGCGGGCACCTGTAGTCCCAGCTACTGGGAGGCTGAGGCAGGAGAATGGCATAAACCCGGGAGGCGGAGCTTGCAGTGAGCTGAGAACCGGCCACTGCACTCCAGCCCGGGCGACAGAGCGAGACTCCGTCTCAAAAAAAAAAAAAAAAGAAAATATCAACCCCATACAACCAACACCAGGACATATCATAGTATGTTTGCTATATTGTAAGAGAGAAAGAAAGATTCCTTAAGGGAACCTGGGCAGAGATGGGGAGAGGGAGGTAATAGAGAGCATGAGTTATAAGGAAAAGACAATTAGATTATCAGCAGACCTTTTGCTAGCAATGTTTTATGGCCAAGGAAAATATATGAACTTAAGATACCAAGGAAACATTGCTTTGGAAGTATGGTTGCCAAAAAGCATACTGTCAGCACAATTAGAATAAAAAATATGCACAGAAGCAAAAAGATAAACGAGGAAAGAAAGAAGGTATGAGCTAGGAATTTTATACCTAGCAAAATCAACTGTGGCAGAAATGAACTTGAATGGGACATGTCAAGATGAACTCAAGGGGAACAACATACACCTGGGCCTGTTACTGGGTTGGGGCAAGAGGATGGAGAGCATTAGGACAAATACGTAATGCATGCAGGGCTTAAAACCTAGATGATGGGTTGACAGGTACAATAAACCACCATGGTACATGTATACCTATGTAACAAACCTGTATATTCTGCACATGTATCCTGGAACTTAATGTAAAAAAAAAAAAAATCTAAACAAACAAAAAAAGTATTTACATATTTAACCAAAATATTTTTTTACAATAAGGACCAAAAACACCAAAAAAAAAAAAAAAAAGTTGTACTCAAGGTATTATTTATATCCTGACTCTGTCCATTGAAAAGGCCTAGAAGCAAGGGCCAACCCAAATGCAGTGAAAACCCAGACTGTGGTCTTGAAATGCCAATTCTCATTAAACAACAACAGCAGCAGCAGCAACAAAAGATTAAAAAATAAACGAAGACAAAGAAAACAAAACAAAACAGGGCTTCTTGAAAAAAATGGCTGATTCCTGGTCTGTTGCAGGAAATAAACAAAATGACCTTGGAACCTCTTGACATAATAGAGAACAAGGAAACTATGAATGGCAAGTAGGATTTTTTTGTTTGTTTGTTTTTCAAAAAGACTCAAAGCCTCAGATGGAACAGTCTGAATTTCAATTTCCCCTTATAAAAATATCAACTAATAAACGAAAATGTGAGAAGAGAAAGAATTAGAATATTGCCATTTTGTGATCACCACTGAATTAGTGAGCATTAAGCATAAAGGGTTGCTAATATTACAGAGAGACAATCAGACATTATCTGCCTTCTGCCTTGCAGAGGAATCAAACCTTGGTCTAGTCCAGAGTCTAGGTGCATCTACCAATATAGATTACAAGAAACTTAGAAAACATCAATTTTTGCTAATGGACAAGACTAAACCACAGCATCTGGGGTTGCACACTTGAGTGACAACACAACTTTTTTTTTTTTTTTTAAAGCAAGCAAACTATTGTTGATAGTCAAGATAATGGTTACTTATAAGTGGTAGAAGAGGATTTGTGATTTGGATAGCAGTCATAGAAGAAGCTTCTAAGGCGGTGGCACAGTTCTATTTCTTGGCTTCAATGGTGAAAGATAACATCAAGGGTGTTATCTTTATGATAATCTATCCATTCTTCTACTGGTAAGCTTTTAGGTAATTTCCACTTTTTGCTATTACACGCAATGGTGCCCTAAACAGGTTTTTTGTGTGTGCAGTGTTTTCTATCTAGAGGTGAAATCTCTGGATTGGAGGTATCTGAATCTTCCATTTTATTAAATAGTAACAGTTGAGAAAAGGAACTCACAAAAAGTATTCATAATGGTTGGCTCTCTAAAGTAGTTAAATCAATTTACAATTCCATTTTTTGACATCCTTGCCTCACTGGTACTGCTGGATTTAAAAACTGTTGCCAATATTGTAGATGCAAAAATGAAATTTCATTGTTGTCTTAATTTGTATTCCCCTATTTATTTGTGAGATTAAGGATGTTTTCATATGTATATTTTCCATTTACACTTCTTTTACAAGTAGCTTGTTTATATCCTTTGCTCATTTTTCTTCAAAGTTGTCTTTTTCTTATTGATCTATAGGAGTTCTACATGTATTCTGTATATTAACCTTCTATAAGTTTTAAACATCACAAATACCTTTTCCCAGTATGTCTTATCTTCTGACCCTTTGTAGTATATGTTTTCTGTAAGTTAAAATCTTTTAATGTACCCAAACTGATCTTTTTCTTCATAAGCTTATCCTTTACCCTATCACAAAGTCATCAAGATATTCTCTCATATTTTCTCCTAAAAGTTTAAAGTTTTAGTTTTCTGGGATTTTAATCTATTTGCCATTTTGTGTATGGTATGGGGTAGAATTCTCCTTTAATTTTTGTTATTTAGGTATCTTTATTAGTTTTCTTTGGCTGTATTTCAAATTACCACAAACTGAGCAGCTTAAAACCACACAAATGTATTATCTTACAGTCTCTAAGACTTAGAAGTCTGAACACAGGTTAGCTGAGTCCTCTATTAAGGGTCTCATTAGACTGAAATCAAGGTATTTGAGGTTCATGTGTCTTCCAAGTCCACCCATTATTGGATGAATTCAGTTTCCTGTAGTTGTGGGGCATTTTCTCGCTGGCTGTTGGCCAGGGATCACTCTAAGCTCCTAGAGTTGCTTGCTATGTGACCCCTCCATGGGCAGTTTGCTTCTTCACAGCCAGCAGGAAAAATCTTTCACTTCCAATCTCTTTGACCTCTTTGAAGGGCTCATCTTGATTAGATCAGGTATACTCAGGATCATCTGCCCTTTGATTAACTTTTTTTTTTTTTTTAAGACTGAGTCTAGCTGTATTGCCCTGGCTGGAGTGCAGTGGTGTGATCTTGGCTCACTGCAACCTCTGCTTCCCAGGTTCAAGCGATTCTCCTGCCTCAGTCTTCCAAGTAGCTGGGATTACAGGTGTCTGCCACCATGCCTGGCTAATTTTTGTACTTTTAGTAGAGACAGGGTTTCACGATGTTGTCCAGGCTGGTCTCAACCTCCTGACCTCAAGTGATCCGCCCACCTCGGCCTCCCAAAGTGCTTGGATTACAGGTGTGAGCCACCGCACCTGGCCCCTTTCATTAACCTTGATTAAACCATCTTGAACCCTTCAGACCAGCCCATTCAGCAGCTGAATAACACGGAGTAATCTCTGTTGATATTACCAGAGGAGCCATGTCCAAATTCCTGAGCAACAAAATTATGATATGTAATAAAACAATGTTTCAAGACACTGAGTTTTGGGGTAGTTTGTGAAGCAGCAACAGATAGTCAGAACATAGTTACAAAAACAATTTTTTTTTTTTTTTGCAGTTTTGAATGTTTCTCAAAATTTGACAAAATTGGGTCTTTTCTTCTTTGTTGAAGTTAAGGCTATTTTCCACTGGTGGGAAAAAATGGCAGAAAGATGGAAAAGCATGGACTAGAGGCTCTCAGGTTCAGTGCTAGAGCAATGCTAAGATCAGCACTGCATAACCATGGCTACTAGTCTGAATGCCTTTTATGAGTGAATACTGTAGGCCCATCACTTAGTAATGGACCAGCATTTTCATGCAAATCATAAAAAGAAGCACCTTTCTCCAGGCAGACAAAGTCTGACTTAAGGCTGTGCTGAGCAAAGTGCAGGCTGGACCTCAACCCCCACTTGCCCCAGCATCCTTGTGTAGGGCACCATGAGCATAATCTGTATGTAATATCTTTATAAATTAAAGTGCAGGGCAACAATTCTGCATTTACAAATGACACAAATTCTTGTGGGTGGCAATGAACTAAATTGATGAGATGGAAAGATCTTATAAATTCATGTGAGTGGGAAGAAAGGTGGCAAATGAGCGCATAAAATATACATATGAGCTATCAGTCACAGCTAAGGAGAGGAAACTAGTGTTACTACAGATTGTTCCCTGAAGATAAATGCAGATGCTCCTTCTGACAGCAAAAAGGGCAACCACTTGATTGAATCATAAAGTGACATTCCCTCTGAGAAGTGAAGCAGTACCACCCACTCAACTGATGCTTTCATGGAAGTTGAATAATGCAGAAACCATCAGGATTGGGAAAAAAAATAACGGCATAAGGGCTCAAAAGAAACAGGCTTCTATATATCATAAATGAGATACAAAGCACAAACCAATCAGGTCTTCCAGGAAGCAGCTTCAGTAGTGGAGGTGGTAGCAGTGACCACAGCATGCTAGGGACTGGGATCTAGCTAGAGGCTACAGAGGTGGTTGTGATGGAAATAGACTATTTCTGGTGCTGGCAGCTGCAGCAGCAGGAGCATTGGTGTCCCAGCTGACACCAGTGGTACTGGACAGCAATGGTGGCGCCAGGCTGCTAATATTGACAACAATATCAGTTAGAAACTTGTTCAACAAACACTTCATCAACTTTTTATTTGGCATTGACCATGTTTCAGGTATTGTGTTGGGTGGATAAATAAAGTTAACAGGCACCCATCATATGCCCAACCCTCTTATAGATACAGGAGTACACAGATGACTAGAATATGCTCCCTGCCCTTCAGGGACTCAGAATTGAGCACAGGCAGCAGATATGAGAATGAATAATTATGGCAATATAGTAATTATGAGGAAGAAATAGAAACTGAGGTATGATCTAATACAAAAAGAGAAAACATATTACTTTGCTCTGACATACAGAATGAGAGAAGGCATTGTAGATTTTGTACAGGATACAAAATAAATCAGACACAGCTTCTAATGTTGAGATACTTATAATCCAGTAGATAAGTTAGGACAAATATAATACTATAAAACAAGGCAGAAAAGTAATAAGTTTTGAGAAAGTCCCAGAAAAAGTATTTTGGGAGTTTAGGGGAAGCAAGTAAGAGACAATAAATATTTTTTTAAGTAAATGCAAATCCTACCTATTCCGTCCATACTATTGTTTGGATATGGTTTGTTTGTCCCCACCAAAACGCAGGTTGAAATTTGATCCCAAATGTGGCAGCTGGGAGGTGGGGCCTAATGGAAGGTGTTTGAGTCAATGGGGTGAATCCCTTATGCTTGGTGCTGTTCTCATGGTAGTGAGTTCTTGCTCTCTAGAGACTGGATTAGTTCTCTGTGAACAGATTAGTTCCCAAGAAAGTGGGTTATTACAAAGCAAGGTTTCTTGTTTGGTTTGTCTTCACACATGTTCACATCCTCTTTGAACTTCTTTGCTGTATTTTGATCTAGTACATGGTCTCCTCCAGAAGCCAAGCAGATGCCAGTGCCATACTTCTTAGTAGGCAGAACCATGAGCTAAATAAATTTATTTAGAAATTACCCCGCCTCAGGTATTCTGTTTTTTGGTTTTTTTTTTTTTTTTTTTTTTTTTTTTGAGACGGAGTCTCGCTCTGTCACCCAGGCTGGAGTGCTGTGGCCGGATCTCAGCTCACTGCAAGCTCCGCCTCCCGGGTTCACGCCATTCTCCTGTCTCAGCCTCCCGGGTAGCTGGGACTACAGGCGCCCGCCACCTCGCCCGGCTAGTTTTTTGTAGTTTTTAGTAGAGACGGGGTTTCACCGTGTTAGCCAGGATGGTCTCGATCTCCTGACCTCGTGATCCGCCCGTCTCGGCCTCCCAAAGTGCTGGGATTACAGGCTTGAGCCACCGCGCCCGGCCAGGTATTCTGTTATAGCAACACAAAAATGGCTAGCATAATCTTGAATGTCACTTTTTCCTTCTTTGATATCTTTAGTGAATATTTATTTACTTAAAACAATATTTATTGAGTGCCTATTATATGCTCTTCTGGACTGAGTATTTTTATCCCCCATGTTCCCCCAAAATCCACATGTTGAAGCCCTAACCCTCAGTGCGATGGTATTTGGAGATGGGACTTTGGGGAGGTAATTTGGGTTAGATGAGGTTATGAGGGTAGGGCCTTGGTCTGATGAAATTAGTGCCCTTATAAGAAGAAACACCAGAGAATGTATTCTCTCTCTCTCCGCATGCATAAAAGATGTCATGTGAGAAACAGAGGGAAGGTGGCCTACAGTAAGCCAGGAAGAGAACCCTCACAAGAAAACAAATAGACCAGAACTTTGATCTGGGACTTCCCAGCCTCCAGAAGCATGATAAACAAATTTCTGTAGTTTATGCCACTCACTCTGTTTGTTATAGCAACACTTGTAGAGTACTACAGATTTTGGTACTAAGAGTGGGGCATCTGACCTCCAAAATTCATGTCCTTCTTACATACAAAATACATTCATCATTCATCTCAACCTAATGTGCTAAAAGTCTTAACTCATTACAACATCATCTCTAAAGCCTAAGGTCCAATGTCTCATTAAATATCATCTAAATCAGGTATGGGAGAGAACTAAGGTGTGATTGATCCTGAGGCAAAATTCTCTCCAGGTGTGAATCTGTGAAACCAGACAAGTCATGGGCTTCTAAAATATAATGATGGGACAAGGCATAGGATAGACATTCCCACTCCAAAAGGGAGAAATAGCAAAGAAGGAAGAGGAGATGGCTCTTGTAACAAGTCCAAAATCTAGCAAGGAA
The DNA here is from genome assembly GCF_007565055.1 of Rhinopithecus roxellana. Taxonomy (NCBI): domain Eukaryota; kingdom Metazoa; phylum Chordata; class Mammalia; order Primates; family Cercopithecidae; genus Rhinopithecus; species Rhinopithecus roxellana. The sequence continues at coordinate 21,028,080 of NC_044549.1, read as the reverse complement.
AATTCCATTAGATCTTAAAACTAGAGAATAATCCTCTTTGGTTCATCTCTCTGCCCCCCAGCCCCACTGGGGTGGTAGTATCATTCTCACCGCTCTGCAGGGCAGCCTTGCCCCTTCAGCTTAAGGAGTAAGGCCGGTCCACAAGCTCTCTGCCAGGGCAACCCTGACCCTGATGTAGTAGACAAGGGTTTCTGACCCACCAAAACTGGAACGGCAGACCCACTCTTTGAAAAACAGGAGGGGCCGGACCTACTCCCCAGGCCTGTAGTGGGACTGGCAGCCCTGAGGGTTTCTGAATTGCCGTTGGAGTCAGTCTTCCCTTTTCTTGAAGCATAAAGTATTTTCAGAGCCAAATAGCTCTATGGTCCCATCCAGTAAAATGGATGGTCCCATCCAGAAAATCTGATGGCTTTCCTTCATCCTGTCTCATTTTTTCTGTCTCCTTAGTCTCAGCTGGCAGCGTTTCTGCTGGTAAAATCCCATCTCTATTCTTGGCTTCTGATGAGATGGCTGATTAAGTCCATAAGTTGTACCCAATCTCCATGTTCTGGCTCTTTTTTCCTTAACCATTCCTTCTTCAATTCACCTCTCCCCTCTTGCATTTTACTATAAGCAGTAAGGAGGACCCAAGGTGTACCTCTGATACTTAACCTAGATATCTCCTCTGCTACATATCCAATTTCACCACTTGCAAGTTCTACTTTGCACAACACTAGAACGCAATTCAGCCACATTCTTTGCTACTTTATAATAGAGATCACCTTCCAGTTTCCAATTGTTTGTTCTTTGTTTCTATCTGAGATCTCACCAAAATGGCCCTTAACATCCACATTTGAATGAATATTCTGTTCATGTATTTATGTATTCTCTAAAAAAATGGAAACTTTGTTTCTAGCTCTCCTCTTTACTTTCTGAACCCTCACCAACATTGCTTTTAACATCCATATTTCTACCAACACCTCCTTCACAGCAACGTTGGCTTTTTCGAGCAGGTACTTCAAACTCTTCCAACCTGTACCCATCACCCAGTTCCAAAGCTAATTCCATACGTTCAGGTATTTTTCTGTCACATTAGCACCCCCCTCCTAGTACCAAAATCTATATTAGGGTTTTTCAGAGAAACATGACTAATTATAGACAAATAAGATAGGTAGATAGATAGATAGATAGCTAGCTAGCTAGCTAGCTAGCTACAGAGGTAAGCTATGTACACATATATTTATGCAAATATATTTATTAAATATATACAAATATATATTTAGGCCGGGTGTGGTGGCTCATGCCTGTAATCCTAGCACTTTGGGAGGCTGAGGTGGGTATATCGCCTGAGGTCAGGAGTTCGACACCAGCCTGACCAACATAGTGAAACCCCGTCTCTACTAAAAATACAAAAATTAGCTGGGCACAGTGGCAGGTACCTGCAATCCCAGATACTCGGGAGGCTAAGGCAGAATTGCTGGAACCCAGGAGGCGGAGGTTGCAGTGAGCCGAGACCACGGCACTGCACTCTGGCCTGGGCTACAAGAGATACACACACACACACACACACACACACAAAATATATATACACATACATATATACACACACACACAGATATATATATACACACACACACAAATATCTAGATATGTGTGTGTGTGGGATATATATATGTGTAGGACTGCAGATGCCCACAACCATGCCCAGCTAATTTTTGTATTTTTAGTAGACAAAGGGTTTCACTGTCTTGGCCAGACTGGCCTCGAACTCCTGACCTCATGATCCACCCACCTGAGCCACCCCAAGTGCTGGGATTACAGGCGTGAGCCACCGCGCCTGGCCTATTTATTTATTTATTTATTTATTTACACAATTTTGGAGGCTAAGAAGTCCCATGACCTATAGTAAGCAAGCTGGAGACCCAGGAGAACTGATAGTGTATTTTCAGTCTGAAAGTCACTAGGCTCTACACCTAAGAAGAGCTGATATTTCACTTCAAGTCCAAAGGCAAGAAAAGACGAATACCCCAGCTCAAGGAACTTAGGCAGGAGGAGTTCCCACGGGAGGGTCAAGTTTTTGTTCTATTTGGTACCTCGACTGATTGAATGAGGGCCAGCCACATTGAGGGCAATTTGCTTTACTCACTGTGCCAATTAAAATATCAATCTCAACCAAAACACTCTCACACAGGAAAGTAGAGCAAGATGATGTAGAGCAAGCACCACACCCGGCCTAAATATATATTTGTATATATTTAATAAATATATTTGCATAAATATATGTGTACATAGCTTACCTCTGTAGCTATCTATCTATCTATCTATCTATCTATCTATCTATCTATCTACCTATCTACCTATCTTATTTGTCTATAATTAGTCATGTTTCTCTGAAGAACCCTAATATAGATTTTGGTACTAGGAGGGGGGTGCTAATGTGACAGAAAAATACCTGAACGTATGGAATTAGCTTTGGAACTGGGTGATGGGTACAGGTTGGAAGAGTTTGAAGTACCTTGCTTTACTTTACAACCATTTTCCCCCAGAGAAACATGAATTTGAACAACTATCCATGCACAAAATACCTTCACAAGAGCTAAGGAAACCAGGTGAGAGATTATAGCACGTGGTTATAGCATAATAATAAGAAAAGACACATTTAAGTGGGTAGGAAGAACAGTTTTACATTACCCATGTCACCCTTCCCCCAAGACCAGGCAGCACAGCCTGGAAAAAGATATTGTCTGCTTGGGAGGAAGAGAGGAAAGTAAATGTAAGACACTGCCTTGGACCCCAATACCAGGCCTGTCACAGTAAAACTCAGCACTGGGTAGACCCCCCATGCCCCATGACTTCAAGCCAGTAACTGCAGACTGAGACTCTAGACCCATCCCAGCAGCAGATGGGAAACTATAGCCCCTGGGAGACAAACTTGAGTTCCAGCCCACATCACCATCAGCCAACTACAGTGGTTTGGGTTCCAAATAATCCACAGCAACAGGTAGGCCTCAGCAGCTGCAAGCTTCAGATGTACCCCAGTGCTGCACTAGCCTCAGCAGCTGTGGGTTTTGGGTGCACCCAAGTGCTGCACCATCCTCAGCAGCCACAGGATTCCATCCCAGTGCTAAGTCAGCTTCAGTGGCTAATGGGGTTTCAGCCTGGCACTGTGCTGGTCACCGTAGGGAGTACATAGCACTCCCTAGAGCTACAAGGGATGCAGTGGTCACATGCTCAGGGACCACACCAAATGACCTGCCTAGAATATCTGGACAGGCTTACTGTTAGAGGATGTTCCCAGACAAAGCCAGACTGTGAAGGCTGGAATAAGTAACTGCTTCTTCAATGCACACACATTGACACATGACCATAGGGATCAAGAACAATCAGGGAATCATGACATCACTAAACAGACAAAATAAGATGCCAGTGACAGACCCTAAAGACACAAAGATATATCAACTATCTGCCAAGGAATTCAAAACAGCTGTTTTAAAGAAGCTTAAAGAACTTCAGAAAATACAGAGAAACAATTCAATAAAATTAGGAAAACAATAAAGGGTCAGATGAGAAATTTAACAGATAAAATGAAATAATAAAATCAGACCAATTTTGAAGCTGAAAAATACAATGAATGAAAAAATGTAATAGAGAGCATCAAGGATTGATCAATCAGAAGAAAGAATCTGTAAACTTGAAGACAGGTTATATGAAAATATACAGAGGAGAAGAAAGAAAAAGAGTGGGAAGGAACAAAGAAACTTTATAGGGTTTATGGGATAGTATCAAAAGAGCAAATATGCAAGTTATCAGCATTCAAGAGGGAGTAGAGAAAGATAAGGGTGTAAAAGGCTTATTTAAAGAAGTAATAGCAGAAAACTTCCCAAACCTGGAGAAAGATATAAATGGCTAAGTACAGGAAGGTCAAAGATTTGCAATCAGATTCGGTCCAAACAAGACTACCACAAGACATATTACAATCAAACTCTAAAGATCTAAGACAAAGACAGGATCCTAAAAGCAGCAAGACAAAAGAAGCAAGTAACATATAAGGCAGTTCCAATATGCCTAGCAGCAGATTTCTCAGCAGAAACCTTACAGGCCGGGAAAGAGTGGTATGATATAGTCAAAGTGCTAAAGGAAAAAAAGACTGTCAATCAAGCATACTGTGCTCAGCAAAACTGTCATTCAGAATTGAACATGAGATAAAGACTTTCCCAGTCACACAAAATCTGAGGGAGTTCATCACCACCAGACCTGTCTTACAAGAAATGCTAAGGGGTGTTCTTCAAGCTGAAAGGACACTAATGAGAAACACAAAAACATCTGAAAGTATAAAACTCACTGGTAAAAATATGTACATAGCCAAATTTAATTTATAATACTCTGATACTGTAATGGTAGCATTTAAATACCGTAAGGGGATGTGTAAATCACATATCTTTAGTAGGGCAAAAAGAAGTATTAAAAATAATAATTACAGCAACTTGTTGATGGATATGCAATATAAAAATACGTAAATTGTGAAACTGAAAGCACAAAATATTGAGAAAAGGAAGTGGAGTTAAAGTGTAGTAGTTTGTGTGTACATGTAAATAATCAAAGTTAACTGGTTATCAGTCTAAAATAACCTGTTATATCTATGTTTTTTGAAGCAAAAACCTATAATAGATACACTGTGGGGAAAAGAAAGAGAGATTAGACTGTTACTGTGTCTATATAGAAAGAAGTAGACATAAGAGACTCCATTTTGTTCTGTATTTGAGATGCTGTTAATCTGTGACTTTACCCCCAACCCTGTCCTTGCAAGAGACATGTGCTGAGGTGACTCAAGGTTTAACGGATTTGGGGCTGTGCAGGGTGTGCTTTGTTAAACAAGTGCCTGAAGGCAGCCTGCTGGTTAAAAGTCATCACCATTCTCTTAATCTCAAGTACCCAGGGGCACATACACTGTGGAAGGTCGCAGGGATCTCTGCCTAGGAAAGCTAGGTATTGTCCAAGGTTTCTCCCCATGTGATAGTCTGAAATATGGCCTTGTGGGAAGGGAAAGACCTACTCGACCCCTGCCTGACACCCGTGAAGGGTCTGTGCTGAGGAGGACTAGTATACGAGGAAAGAAGGCCTCTTGGCAGTTGAGATAGAGAAAAGCATCTGTCTCCTGTCCGCCCCTGGGCAATGGAACATCTCGGTGTAAATACCCAATTGTATGTTCTATTTACTGAGATGGGAGAAAATGCCTTAGGGCTGAAGGTGGGACATGCTAGCGGGAATGCTGCTCTTTATGCACTAAAAAGGTTTATGGAGATGTTTGCATATGCATATCAAGGCACAGCACTTTTCCTTAAACTTATTCATGTCACAGAGATCTTTATCCATATGTCTTACTGTTGACCTTCTCCCTACTATAATCCTATTATCCTGCCACTTCCCTTTTCTAAGATGGTAAAGATAATGATCAATAAATACTGAGGGAACTCAGAGACCGGGCAGGCGGGGGTCCTCTGTATGCTGAGTGTGGGTCCCCTGAGCTCACTTTTTCTTTCTCTATACTTTGTCTCTGTGTCTCATTGCTTTTCTCAAGTCTCTCGTTCCACCTAACGAGAAACACCCACAGTTGTGGAGGGGCAGGCCACCCCTTCATACACTAAAAATAAAAATCAGCCAGATGCAGTGGCTCATGCCTGTAATCCCAGCACTTTGGGAGGCCGAGGCAGGCGGATCACGAGGTCAGGAGTTCAAGACCAGCATGGCCAACATGACGAAACCCCATCTCCACTAAAAATACAAAAATTAGCCAGGCGTGGTGGCGGGCGCCTGTAATTCCACCTACTTGGGAGGCTGAGGCTGGAGAATTGCTTGAACCCGGGATGGGGAGGTTGCAGTGAGCTGAGATCATGCCATTGCACTCCAGCCTGGGCGACAAGAGCAAGACTCCGTTTCAAAAAATAAAAATAAAAAAAATAAAAATCAAGGAATCAAAAGCCCCACCACAGACACATTTATAATGTTTAAACAGGTATCTGGGTATCCCATGGCCCAGTCAAATTGACACATGAAATTACCCATCACACCACCTATGTTCTGGGCTCTGGCTGTACAAAATGAGAGGTTTTTTTTAGACGGAGTCTCACTCTATTGGCAGGCTGGAATGAAGTGGGGAGATCTCAGCTCACTGCAACCTCTGCCTCCTTGGTTTAAGCGATTCTCCTGCAGTCTCCCGAGTAGCTGGGATTACAGGCGTGTGCCACCACGCCTGGCTAATTTTTGTGTTTTTTTTTTTTTTTTTTTGAGATGGAGTCTCGCTCTGTTGCCCCGGCTGGAGTGCAGTGACTGGATCTCAGCTCACTGCAAGCTCCGCCTCCCGGGTTCACACCATTCTCCTGCCTCAGCCTCCTGAGTAGCTGGGACTACAGGCGCCCGCCACCTCGCCCGGCTAGTTTTTTTTTTGTATTTTTTAGTAGAGACGGGGTTTCACCGTGTTAGCCAGGATGGTCTCGATCTCCTGACCTCGTGATCCGCCCGTCTCGGCCTCCCAAAGTGCTGGGATTACAGGCTTGAGCCACCGCGCCCAGACAATTTTTGTGTTTTTAGTAGAGACAGGGTTTCACCATGTTGGTCAGCCTGATCTTGAACTCTTGACCTCAGGTGATCTGCCCACCTCAGCCTTCCAAAGTGCTGGGATTACAGGCACAAGCCACTGTACTCAGCCCACATAGGTAATTTCTAATAGTGCTAGGTGCTAATATCTTAGACCAAGGAAAGAGAAGAGGTGTATGAAGGGAGGCATGGGTGGGCAGAAACATCGAACCTTATAGTGAAAGTGAAGAGGATTTAAAAGTCTTTGTGCTCAAGAGTGAAATTACAGTTATGCTATAGGAAGAACAATATGATATCAAGGTGCAGGGTAACACATAGAAGAGAGGAACTAGAGGCAGAGAAGTTATCTGGGAAGCAAGCAAATATAGGCTTTAGGGAAGATGAACGAAATGAATAAAAGAGAAAAAAGAAGGGAATGTGATAGTATTAGGTGTTGAGGCCTTTGGGAAGTGATTAGATTATGAGGATGGAGCCCTTAAAAATGGGATGAATGCCTGAGTGCCCCTATAAAAGAGACTCCAGAGAATTTTCTTGCCCCTTTCCACTATTTGAGGACACAAACCAAATTTGCAGTCCTCAACCCAGAAGAGGGCTCTTACAGAACTTGACCATGCTGATACACTGATCTCTAACTCCCATCCTCAGGAATTGTGAGAAATAAATTTCTATAGTTTATTAGCTAAGTAGCTGTATGGTATTTTTGTTATAGCAGCCTGAACTGAGTAAGATGGGAAGAAACTATTTATAGAGCATCTGTTATGTGTTATACATACTCTTAGGAGTTTTCACTTACATGAACTAAGAAGTGTCTGAAGATGTGAAAAGAAAACTATAAGAAAGATACTACAACAAAGTTGAATTTGTTGAAGACTTAACAGCTGATTTTGTGTTTAGGTGTGTATATAAATACAACAACATAATCATTTGTGCTTGGGTAGGTAAGGTTGAAAAAGAGAGACATCTAAAAAGGTCTATGGTTTCAAATATGAGTAACTGCTCAGGTAATAGTGGTATTATTAGAAAAAATGGATAACACAGGCTGGGCACAGTGGCTCATGCCTGTAATCCCAGCACTTTGAGAGGCCAAGGTGGCCGGATCACCAGGTCAGGAGATCAAGACCATCCTGGCTAACACGGTGAAACCCCATCTCTACTAAAAATACAAAAAATTAGCCGGGCCTGGTGGCGGGCACCAGTAGTCCCAGCTACTCAGGAGGCTGAGACAGGAGAATTGCTTGCACCCAGGAGGCAGAGGTTGCAGTGAGCCGAGATCACGCCACTGTACTCTAGCCTGGGCGACAGAGCAAAACTCTGTCTTGGAAAAAAAAAAAGAAAAAAGGATAACACAGAGAAAGAATGAGTGGGGGAAGATGATGAGTTGTATTTTTGACAAAAGTCAGGAATCCAAGAAAAACTGCTGAGTAATTAGTAGGAAACATAGGGCTAGAGGTAAAAAGAGAAGCTATGCCAAAAGATATATAGACTGTGATTATCTGCACAGAAATGGTACCTGAAGCAATGAGATTTACTTTGGTTACTAATGGAGAGATTGAAGATAAAGAAGAAGACATATTCTAATAAATTCCTCACTTGAGGAATATCTAGAGCTGTGCTGTCCAATATGGTAGTCTTTAGCCACATGATACTACTTAAGTCAATTAAATAATGAAAACTGTAGTCCTTGTCACACTACATTTCAAGTGCTCAATAGCCACATGTGGCTAGTGGCTACCATATTGGACATCATAAATATAAAACATTTCCAACATCATAGAAAGCTGTGATGGACAGCACTGATCTAGAGTTTGGTCAGAGTGTAGAAGAACCACAAGAATCTATTCTCCTGAAAGCCAAGGGAAAAAACATTTCAAGGAGAGAATAATCAATGGTATCAAGTAAAAGTGAGTGACAGCCAACCTCTCCCCCACAAAAAAAAAAAAAAAAAATGAATTTTATGACTTCTGAAGCACTTTCAGACTAATTATAAAGTTGTAAACTAGATTACAACAGATTTTGGATGAAATGGGTGCCAAATAAGTAACAGATGTAGACAATTCTTTTCAGTAATTTTTCAGTAAGGAAAAACTGAATGAAAACATCAGACAGCTGAAAGAGAATAGAGCTGTTCTATATGTACGTGCTTAATATAAGCAGGTTTGTGCACTGGCTGGAAGGCTTGGACGCCAGTCAACCAGCTATTTACCAACTCTAGCAATCTGAAAGGCTTTTCATGTAGCAATGACAATTGAAGGGGCAGAATTACATCATTTTAAAACAATAAGGAGCCTTAAAAATAATCTAATCCACCCCTCCTCACATTATAAAGAAAGCAGAGTTGCCCAGGGTCACACACACAACTCAGTGGTATTAAAATCTAGAATATGAATTCAGGTCAGCAGGGCATGGTGGCTTATGCCTGTAATCCCAGCACTTTGGGAGGCTGAGGTGGGTAGATCACCTGAGTTCAGGAGTTCGAGACCAGCTTGGCCAGTACACAAAAAATTAGCCCGGCATGGTAGTGGCCTGTAATCCCAGCTACTCGGAGGCTGAGGCAGGAGAACTGCTTGAAGCCTGGAGGTGGAGGCTGCAGTGAGCCAGGATGGTGCCACTGCACTACAACCTGGGCAACAAGAAACTCCATCTCAAAAAAAATAAAAATAAAAATAAAATAACTCAGGTCTTCCACAACCTAGTCCATTAGACTATCTCATTCAACTGCCTCCTAAGACACAGATCAAAGGTGAAGAAAGCTTCTTCAGTTGAGTTCCACTAATCTACCAAGAAAATGATAATGTCTGTGTTCACATATACACAACTTCAATTTTTTAGAAATGAAATGCAGTACATGACTTCTTGACTTTAAAATTTAGAAAAACTGAGAACTAAGCATCAAATATCTATTACTTTGTAACAAACATCAAAAGAACTTTAAATATTATCTAAGTAAATCTTTACTATAGCCTGAGAGGTAGATGTTTTCACCATTTCACAGATTAGAAAAACATGCAGCAGATCAGTAAGGTCCCAAAGCCAGTAAGCGACACTCTCAACGTGGCTCTACACTACCATCAATTAGGAAATGGAGGAGAAAAGAAGAGAGCAGCATAGGCTAGGGAATGGAAATGAGATGTTTATCTAAGTATAAAAGTAACCAGAACAGATTCGTTTACTAATGCCAACCTTAAAAATAAAGCCAAACAAAATGAGGCCTTCAGATAAATATTAATCTAAAAAATGTTTCAAGAAAATAACACCGATTCCCTTTGGAGAGGGGAACTGTGCAGCTGGGGACAGGGATTGAAGGAAGACTTTTCACAGTGAACTCTGTAACTTTTGGAGTTTAACCATAACAGTGTATTGCTTACTCCAATAAGTAAGAAAAAGGTTTTTCAAAAAAAAAAACTTTAAATATGTTTTAGTTCCTATCAAGTTTGTAATTGTTAGCATTCTACAATCCTCCAACAGGCCACAGAAAAACTGAAATTTCAGAATACAAAAAATCCTAACTTCTGTTCTGAAAAAGGCAAGGCAGAGCTTATATTAAGGGGAGGAAAATTTGCCTTTGGGGATTGGGGGATCAGGAGGGGAGAGAAGCCGATTGCCTGCAATCATCAACTCAATTCCATTCCTATTTTTAGCCCATTTTTTTAGTCTGTTGCTAAGAAACCCTGTTGCCCGAAGGCAATTTACTAATAGGAACTTACATGAAGCAGGAGAAACCGGTGATCCTGAAATTCTTTCAAATCAGGCCATTCTATTTTAATCAGTCCATTTTGGTGCCACTTGATAAAATATCTCCTTTAAATCTTTTTGTAGCTCTACTGTGATGTTGTTGCACTTGAAAGCAAAACAATCATTTACGAAATTTTAATGTAAGGCTTCTGCAAACCAGTATACCAGATATGGAGCGCCATCGTTCTGGACTTTTTCTATTAATAGTTGTCTTTTCTTCATGAAAATACCGTGAATTCCAAACAATGCCTTGCAAGGTAATTTCATGTTTTAAGAGATCTGGGGCAGAGCATCGGAAAAAGAGTTGATAAAGCTATTACAGAAACGAAAGTTTATGAATTGAAATTACGACCTGGGAATGAGAGAAGAGGGCTGAGACAGCTATTGCAAAATAACCCGGGGGGGGGGTGTGCGGACCTGAGCGAGATGTGGGCTGGTGTGTCACGTAGAAATCAGTTCAAGATACAAATACGTCAAGAAAGGCTGGAAGCCGGCGGGAACCCTGACGCTTCGCATTTCTGCCAACTCAGTTTAAGAAACCCCTAACAACGTAGAAGTCATCGCTTTCGTAATTTGGTGCCGACGACAAGCCACAGCGACCACGCTCAAACCGTTTCGACTGCAGCCAACCTAGAAGTGCCATTTCCACCTAGTCTTCTGCCATCGCTAACCTCCCCTATAACCTCAAATTCGTCCAAACTAAAATCTGGCTGTGTTAGTGATAAGAAGTTCAGTGATGCAGCAGGCTTCTTCAGCAGGGAGCTCTTTCCTCACACATCTTTAAAAGTCCTTCCATCTGTTGGTTTTCCGTGCACGCGGGCAGAAAACCGAGCTAACGGCCACAGAGGTTCAAGAGGTGCCAACGTGGCTATAACGGGAAAACTGGATCCGAAATCAACCAGTAAACTGGGTAGCTAGCTCTACGCCCCGCCCACCATCCTTGCCAGCCAATAGCCTTCACAACTCGTCTGCCACTCCCGCCCATTCCAGTGCTACGGCGCTGCTTTTTCCTCTGCTCTGATCTCTTGAGCGCTGCTAGCCAGCTGTATAGGCGGCCCTCCTCGGCTTCAGTAGGCAAGAGGGCCATCTGCGCTTCTCTCCTGAAAGTAAAGGGGACAACACCAGCTACCGCGGGACTCCAGAAGTCAATCTCTCGAAAAGCAGCGGGGCGAAAAGAAAGAAAAAGGATTTCCGAGGACTTCCACTCACACCCACACTTTCCCTTAACCCGGAAGTGATTTCCGCCCCTCCTCTCCCTCTACGGTTGAGACTGGAGGAGAAGGACGGCCAGGTCTGGCCCGGCATGCCCTGGGCTTCCGGTGACCTCTGGCCCTTTTCTGTCGTCCGCTCTCTCTGCCTAGCGTGCTCGCTCGCTCATTGCCTGCCTTCCCTCCCTGGGTCTTCCTTCGCACGCTGCTTGGTGATTGTGGCGCTCGCGACAGGCAGGGAGGCGGTGGCGGAGGACACTCGTTATGGCCGCCTCTAAGCCTGTGGAGGCGGCGGTGGTCGCAGCAGCTGCACCAAGCTCCGGGAGTGGGGTGGGCGGCGGCGGGACTGCGGGCCCGGGCACGGGGGGGCTGCCGCGATGGCAGCTGGCTCTGGCGGTCGGGGCACCCCTGCTGCTAGGCGCGGGTGCCATATACCTGTGGAGTCGGCAGCAACGGCGCAGGGAGTCCAGAGGCCGGGGCGACGCCAGCGGCCTGAAGCGCAACAGCGAACGGAAGACCCCGGAGGGCAGGGCCAGTCCGGCCCCAGGCAGCGGACACCCTGAAGGTCCCGGTGCTCACTTGGACATGGTGAGAAGTAGCCCCAGGCCATAGAGGTGGAAACGCGGGTACAGCTTTTCCTTGGCGAGCTGTGTCGGTGAAGGGGCTTCCCATCAGACGGAAGCTGCCAAGCGGCAGCGCAACACATGGGTTTAGGGAGACTCATTTCTGGCTGCCAGAGGAGGGCACAGAGTAGCCCGATGACAGGTTACTGGCATTCTTTGACAGTTTCCTTTTGGTTTCAGAAAAGTCTTTTGCTTTTCTTCTCAGTGACACAGCATTTATTCCTAGTGTTGTAGATGGGAGTGGGGCATTTGCAAATGTGATGATTGTATTTAATAAGTGAAGGAAGCTAAATTCCATTAACAATTGGTACATTGTGATACGAACTGTTTCTGTGATTCCCAAAGCCTACAGCTTAATCGGTAAGATCCTTTAATAACGAGCCACTCCCCCTTTTGGAGTGTGTTTTTGCTGGGGGTAAGTGGGCAACTGCAGTGACGGTTGACAAAAGCAGAAAAAAAAAAAACCGATTAGATGGCTTTGTGCATAGAAAAAGAAAGACTGCAAAGGTTCTAAAGAGTGAAATGGTGTTCAGTGGCATTTGTTTTACAGCCTCTAAACTGTAAGCAGAACTATCAAGCTCCCAAGGCTCGTTCTCTCTCAGCGGCCCGGAAGCCCCCTTGACTGCAAGCGCTCAGCGACCCCGGAACCTCCCCTGCCATGCCCCAGCCCCGAGGTGTCCTTTTACACTCCGGACCCCTTGGCCTTTCTCAGAAAACGCTCTGCACTGCACTGTTCCCTCTTGTTGCACAAAAGTAGCAGCCACAGCAATGCTCACCAGGCTTGGTTGCACACAGCCCACTGCCCCTGGTCCAGGCCTACACACACATACCAAAAAAATGGGAGTGACTTCTTAAACTTTTTGATTGGAAGCATCTTAAATTCAGTTTTTCCATTTCACCTGGAAATGTACATGACCAAGCCTAATATGCATGATATAATTTCTCTGATGTTAGTCCAAGCATTGGCGTATTTAGTGAATAGCTTTGTATGGTTTTGGTGAACTGACTGTTAAATCCTTTTGGTATCTGACAGCTGTGCAGAGAATTAGCCTGGCTGCATTTGACACTACTGGGATTGGGTGTGGTGGATTTTATCTGGGTCTGGAGTTGTTCAGTGATAGTACCAGAGTAAGTCGAGGTCAGAGAAACGTTTGGTCAAATATCTCCCAGTTTTATACATATGTATATACAGTTGGTCAAGTAACTTCCAATTGTATCCAAGTGTATACACTTAAATACATATGCAAGTCATTTCCATCTTATACTATTCATGTTGATTTTTTTTTTTTTTTTTTTTGAGGCGGAGTCTTACTTTGTTGCCCAGGCTGGAGTGCAGTGGCGTGATCTCTGCTCACCACAACCTCCGCCTCATGGGTTCAAGCAATTCTCCTACCTCAGCCTCTGGAATAGCTGGGACTACAGGCGTGCGCCACCATGCCCAGCTAATTTTTGTATGTTTAGTAGAGATGAGGTTTCACTATGTTGGCCAGGCTGGTCTTGAACTCCTGACCTCAGGTGATCTGCCCGCCTCAGCCTCCCAAAGTGCTGGGGTAACAGGTGTGAGCCACGGTGCACGGGCAAAGACATTTTTACTAGGATGTCAAATTAGCTTTAAAGGAAGTTTTGGTATAGGAATGAACAAACTATTATCTACAGTGTGAGGCTTTGTGCTAGGCCATGAGAAAACCGTATGATCTTTCCTATGGGAGGGTGAAGCATTGCCTGTTTTCTAAAAGGTTTATGACTGGATAGTAGAAGAACCTATGGACTGTGAGAACAAGGATTTCTGAGCTTTATAGTGGGCTCCCCAGCATTGCTACTTTGGGAAAGTCATTTTATCTCCTTGACCTTAGCGTCATCCCTGTGGAATAAGAAGATTAAAATATTAGATCTCTTCTGTTTCTTCCAGTACTAAAAATTGATGATTCTGGTTCTGATCATTTATAATAGCTCACTGCTGCTATTAAAAGTAGTTATGAAGAGGATTCTTTGAATTAATTATCACTTGTCTTACATCATTTTTGGATGTCTGAAATTCTCCAGTCATTTTCTATTTCGTTTGTTAATTTAGTTTTAATCATGGAAGAATAGTAGGTAAAATGAAAGATCCAAAAAGTTTTCAGTTCTGTAAACATTAAAAATAGAGATAGTTTGTATACATGAAACTCGATTTTTTTTTTTTTTTTTGAGACGGAGTCTCACTCTATCACCCAGCCTGGAGTGCAGTGGCGCAATCTCAGCTCACCGCAACCTCTGTCTCCTGGGTTCAAGCAATTCTCCTGCCTCAGCCTCCCGAGTAGCTGAGATTACAGGCATGTGCCACCGTGCCTGGCTACTTTTTATATTTATAGTAGAGACAAGGTTTCGCCGTGTTGGCCAGGCTGGTCTGAAACCTCTGACCTCAGGTGATCCACCCACCTCGGCCTCCCAAAGTGCTAGGAATTATAGGCACGAGCCACCTCACCGGCCGAAACTAAATTTTAACATTTCATTGTGGTTTCAGCCACCCCACCTCATCCCAGGGGTTCTGTACCATTGGTGTTTAATAAAACCTAGCCGACTCCTTTTCAGATTTTAGATTTCCTTAATTCCTCTTTTCCACGTTGTCTGGATCAACACTGATGAATTTAAATTTCATGATATTTCAGAGTTTTTTAGTTTTACTTTACAAATAACTTTTTTTTTTTTTTTTTGAGACAGAGTCTCACTCTGTCACCCAGGCTGGAGTGCAATGGCGAGGTCTCGGCTCACTGCAACCTCCGCGTCCCAGGTTCAAGCGATTCTCCTGCCTCAGCCTCCCGAGTAACTGGGATTACAGGCACCCGCCACCTCGCCCGGCTAATTTTTGTATTTTTAGTAGAGATGGGGTTTCACCATGTTCACCAGGCTGGTCTTGAACTCCTGACCTTGTGATTCGCCCACCTTGGCCTCTCAAAGTGCTGGGATTACAGGCGTGAGCCACCGCCCCCGACCACAAATACCTTTTTATTCATCTGACTGCTGTTAAAAATTAGAATTTAAGATTGGACTCTTTATGTTACTTAAACTGCTTTAAAATGATGTATTTTTGGCCCCAAATAAAACAGGGCAAACCATTTGCATTTACCATTGTTCATCTTGTGGAATTTGTAGGCCTACACCTGGAATCTTTGAATTACTAGATTGTTCTTTGGTAAAACAACAATAAGAAGGTCTTTGTGGTTTTTTTAAACAGAAATTTTTATCTTAACTGTTGGTGACCAGTAAATGTTGAAAGACTACTTTTGTCTTCTTTTAATAGTCTGGTCCTTAGAGTTATTATTAGACTCTCTAAATATAATTGATCAGTAATTGTAATTTCTTATCTCTGGTTGGAGAAATTGCTGTACATTTTGAATAGCACCTCTAAATTGGCATCCTCTATAGGTTTTGCAACCAGAAGCATTTGCTTTCACTGATGGAAAACGGGCAGAATTCCCGATGCCCTAACTGTCCTTTCTCCACCCAAGCAATAACTACAGTTTTTAAGGGAATGAATAAATAGACAAATATTGTCTGTTTAGGGTTTGATATCAGCAAGTAGAATGGAAAATCTGCATTTTTGTCTTTTGACTTATGTTTACCTTAATGTAAAATGATCTGATAGAATTATTGGGCTTCTTTTGGGTTTCAGATTTTCTTTTACAATTAGAGTGTACAATTACCTTTTTTCTGGGATAGCAAAAACTTGTACAGGAAGTGCAAAGGATATTCATAGTTGTTTTAATTAATGGAAATATTGAGGTATCACTAAAGAAAAGCATTTAGTCACAGTTGATAGTGTCTCAGACTGAGGTGCTTAAAGTGTTAGATCATATTCCATTTTGGACCATTATGAAATCTACCATGATGTGCCATTTTGCTTCAGTAATTTTTTTGGACTTAAAGAATTTTTTAAAAATTTTAAATTGCAAGACTTTTTAGAAGATGATATTATCCATAGTACTTCTCAATCTGTGGGCTTGAGTCATCACAAGGGACCACCACACATATATTCCAAGCGTGGTATCCTGGCTATACCAATGTCCTAGATACTTCTTTTTCAAACATTCTGTGACTCTTTAGAAAAATGCACTTATTTAAAAGCGTTATTGACTTCATAGTAACTTTTTGTCCAATTGTTATTTAATCTGATGATAAAAAATGCAGTCATTCTTGTGTTCATATTTAACATTACACAGTTTAACCCACATGAAATGGTTAGGAACCAATAATCTAAGCCAGCCTACTACAGTAGGGAAGGAAAGATGTACCTACACATTTTAGTAAAGGGTCAAGGACTGCATAAACTGTTGTTATTAGTCATCTTGTTTGAAATGAAATTATTGTCTCCCGCAAATGATCTGTTTTATTTTTTTAAAATCAGGAACACCAATGACATTCCTCTCTAAGTTTAGTTTACACTTTTCAATCTTCATCTTTTTTTTTTTTTTTTTTTTTTTTTTGAGACGGAGTCTTGCTCTGTCTCCCAGGCTGGAGTGCAGTGGCCGGATCTCAGCTCACTGCAAGTTCCTCCTCCTGGGTTTACGCCATTCTCTCGCCTCAGCCTCCCAAGTAGCTGGGACTACAGGCGCCCGCCACATCGCCCGGCTAAGTTTTTGTATTTCTTTAGTAGAGACGGGGTTTCACCGTGTTAGCCAGGATGGTCTCGATCTCCTGACCTCGTGATCCGCCCGTCTCGGCCTCCCAAAGTGCTGGGATTACAGGCTTGAGCCACCGCGCCCGGCCTTCAATCTTCATCTTAATCCTTGGCAGTATTTCACATTGTGCGCTAAATGTCATAACTTTTCCTGTTGCTTCTGAGATACTACATTTTCCTGATTTAAAAAACAAACAAACAAATACCAGCCTCACGGATTGTTAGTCTCCTTATCACAACACAGAAGTCGTTTCACCTTTTCTGAAACTTCTCTCTACCTAGGCTCACCGCTATGTGATTTTGTAACACCCTGGACTTTTCCCTTTTATAGCACTTACCACGTGGTACTAGAATTACTCATTCCTGTTTCCTACTATGCTTTTGAATCTGTGAAGGCTGAGACTGGCTGTATCTTGTTCACCATTGTATTCCCGGAACCTAATACAGGTGCATAGCAGGTGTTGAATGAATGAAGTTTCATTTTTTGACTAATAATTAAGGGTTCCTTTGACATCCCTAAGCTTATATTATATATGTGTGTGTGTGTGTGTGTGTATAAATCTCACAAGTGGTTTATTTTTTCAGATTTTCCAGCTCTTCATTTTTGTTCTACCAGTTAATGCTGGATTCTGTGTTAATCTTTTTTTCTTTTTCTTTTTCTTTTTCTTTTTTGAGTTGGAGTTTTGCTTTGTCACCCAGGCTGGAGTGCAGTGGTGCAGTCTCCGCTCACTGCAACGTCCGCCTCCTAGGTTTAAGCAATTCTCCTGCCTCAGCCTCCCAAGTAGCTTGCCACCACACCTGGCGAATTTTTGTATTTTTAATAAGAGGTGGATTTCACCATGTTGGCTAGACTGGTCTTGAACTCTTAACCTCAAGCAGTCCACCCACCTCTGCCTCCCAAAGTGCTGGGGTTACAGGCGTGAGCCACTGTGCCCGGCCCCGTGTGAGTCTTAAACCTCATTTGGGCATACTTTTTGTAAATGAGTTGATTATGTATGACCTGCAACCATAATCCTGCAGAAGCAGTCATTATGCAAGTATATTCTTCCTAGGCAAAGAGTTATTATGATTTAGTAGGTGGGGTTGGTTGTAGATTTTTAAAATTTCAAGACGTGAGATGGGAAAGGACTTTTTTATTGTCTTAGGTTTTATTCCTTACTAGATTTGAATCCTTATTATCTTAGGTATTATTATCCTAGGTTTGATTCATATGAAAGTAACAATTGGTTGGCCAGGTACTTGGCTCACACCTTTAATCCCAGCGCTTTGGGAAGCTAAGGCAGGTGGGTCACCTGAGGGCAGGAGTTC
Source organism: Rhinopithecus roxellana (assembly GCF_007565055.1). Lineage (NCBI taxonomy): Eukaryota > Metazoa > Chordata > Mammalia > Primates > Cercopithecidae > Rhinopithecus > Rhinopithecus roxellana. Next base: position 21,009,979 of record NC_044549.1, on the reverse strand, counting down.
AAGACTGACCTGGCCAACATGGTGAAACCCCATCTCTACAAAAATACAAAAATTCGCCGGGCATGATGGCGGGTGCCTGTAATCCCAGCTACTGAGGAGGCCGAGGGGAGAGGATCATTTGAACCCAGGAGGTTGAGGTTGCAGTGAGCTGAGATCCTGCCATTGCACTCCAGCCTGGGCGACAGAGCAAAAACTCTGTCTCAGAAAAAGAAAGAAAGTAACAGTTGGTCAATAAGTATTGAAACATTGTTTCTCATACAGTAAGTGTTCCAGAGTTATTTAGGGTACAGTGAGTGGACATTGTGCCCCCTGGGCGACAGAGCAAAAACACTGTCTCAAAAAAAAAAAAAAAAAAGAAAAGAAAAGAAAGTAACAATTGGTCAATAAGTATTGAAACAATGTTTCTCATACAGCAAGTGTTCCAGAGTTATTTCCTACTTCCATAAAGCTGTGATTCAAGTATAGTATATGCTTTTTGAGTTTGAGAAATTTAAAACCATAAAACCATTTTAAGAGAAACTTCAAACCACCTCAGGTATATTTTACCTGGGTGTAAGTGTGTCATGATGACAAGTTAATACCCATTTTATTTTCTCACATGCAGATTAATGTACTTAATTCTAGCTCATTTTCTTTTACAGTGACTATGCATGATCATCAGGTTAATATTTTATAAATGCCGAGAATTTACAATAGTTTTCTTATTGCTAGATGTGTATCATTGACAGCTTTTTGCAATGTAGTCATGTAATCATGTCGCAGGACTTGTTTTTAGAGGCTGGTGCTTTTCTGATCTCCGGAGGTTCAATACGTGGGCTAATCCTTTTAGGGTTGTTTTTCCTTCCTGGAGTACTTTCCTGTCTTTTGTTAGTCATTTTTATTTCAGAGCAGATTCTCATGAGTAGCCTTCACTGACTATCCTAAGCAAAACCTGATTTTCTTACTTTGTATTCCACTAGATTTACCTAGATTGTACCTTAATATTGTAGCTTTCATTTCAAAATGTAACCTGTTTTCTAGAGTAGATTTGGTGTCATGAAGAGCTGAGGGGCATGTTCCTAGGTTCTGCCTCATTTGACAAGTCTCAGTACACTGAAGAGTTTTGGTCACATGAATTGTATGGTAGTAAAGTCTGAGATTTTAGTGCACTCATCACCCAAGTGTACATAGTACCCAATATGTAGTTTTTTATCACTCACATGCTCTGCCACCCTCCTCCTCTGAGTGTCCATAGTCCATTATATCACTCTGTATGCCTTTGTGTACCTGTAGTTTAGCTCCCACTTATAAGTGAGAGCATACGGTATTTTGTTTCCCATTTCTGAGTTATTTCACTTAGAATAATGGCCTTCAGCTCCATCTAAGTTGCTGCAAAACATTATTTCATTTTTGTTTTTTAATGGCTGAGTAGTATTCCATGGTGTATATATACCACGCTTCTATCAGTGGGCACTTAGGTTGATTCCCTGTTTTTTTTTTTTTTTTTTTTTGAGACGGAGTTTCACTGCTGTTGCCCATGCTGGAGGGCAATGGCACGATCTCAGCTCACTGCAACCTCCGCCTCCCAGGTTCAAGCAATTCTCCTGCCTCAGTCTCCTGAGTAGCTGGGATTACAGGCATGTGCCTCCATGCCCAGCTAATTTTGCATTTTTAATAGAGACGGGGTTTCTCCATGTTGGCCAGGCTGGTCTCGAACTTCTGACCTCAGGTGACCCACCCACCTCTGCCTTCCAAAGTGCTCGGATTACAGGCGTGAGCCACCGCGCCTGGCCAGTTCCATATCTTTGTAATGGTGAATTGTGCTGCAATAAACATACACATGCAGGTGTCTTTTTGATATAATGACTTCTTTTCCTTTGGGTAGACACCCAGTAGTAGAATTGCTGAATCGAATGGTAGATCTATTCTAATTCTTTAAGAAATCTCCAGGCTGGGCATGGTGACTCATGCCTGTAATCCCAACACTTTGGGAGGCCGAGGTGGGTGGATCACCTGAGATCTGGAGTTTGAGACAAGCCTGGCCAACATAGCGAAACTCTGTCTCTACTAAAAATACAAAAATTAGCTTCGCATGGTGGCGTGCGCCTATAATCCCAGCTACTCGGGAACCTGAGGCAGAAGAATCACTTGAACCCAGAAGACAGGTTGCAGTGAGCCGAGATCGCACCACTGCACTCCAGCCTGCGTGACAGAGCAAGACTCTGTCTCAAAAAAAAAAAAAAGAAAGAAAGAAAAGAAAGAAATTTCCATACTGTTAGAAAACATATGTTTCCCAATGTTTTCTTAGGTGTATTACCTGAAGTATTTACTTTAGATCATGTGTCTCACTTGAATAATTTTGGATTTATGTGTATGTGTATATGCAATCGCTACTCTTTAATAGTTTTCTGCTTGTTGGCTCAAAAATTTACCAACCACCTAATATGTAGTCAGGCATCACTTAACAATAGAGATGCATTCCAACAAGTGCATCATTAGTGGATTTCATCAAGTATACTGATACAAACCTAGATAGTACAGTGTACTATGCACCTGTGCTATATGGCATAACCTGTTGATCCTAGGCTGCAAACCTGTACTGCATTTTATTGTGCCGAATACTGTGGGCAACTGTAACACAATGGTAAATATTTAGGTACCTAAACATAGAAAAGGTACAGTAAAAATACAGTATAAAAGATAAAAAATGGTGGCCGGGCGCGGTGGCTCAAGCCTGTAATCCCAGCACTTTGGGAGGCCGAGACGGGCGGATCGCGAGGTCAGGAGATCGAGACCATCCTGGCTAACATGGTGAAACCCCGTCTCTACTAAAAATACAAAAAACTAGCCGGGCGACCTGGCGGGCGCCTGTAGTCCCAGCTACCTGGGAGGCTGAGGCAGGAGAATGGCGTGAACCCGGGAGGCGGAGCTTGCAGTGAGCTGAGATCCGGCCACTGCACTCCAGCCTGGGCGACAGAGCGAGACTCCGTCTCAAAAAAAAAAAAAAAAAAAAAAAAGATAAAAAATGGTACACCTGTTTAGGGCACTTAACATGGAGCTTGTCGACTGGAAGCTGCTCTGGGTCAGTGGGTGAGTGAATGTAAAGGCCTAGGACATTACTGAATACTACTGTAGTATACTGTTTAAACACTGCACCCTTAGGCTACACTAAATTTATAAAATACTTTTCTTCAATAATTTTTTTTTTTTTTTTTTTGAGACGGAGTCTCGCTCTGTCACCCAGGTTGGAGTGCTATGGCCGGATCTCAGCTCACTGCAAGCTTCGCCTCCTGGGTTCACGCCATTCTCCTGCCTCAGCCTCCCGGGTAGCTGGGACTACAGGCGCCACCACCTCGCCCGGCTAGTTTTTTTTGTAGCTTTTAGTAGAGACGGGGGTTTCACCGTGTTAGCCAGGATGGTCTCGATCTCCTGACCTCGTGATCCGCCCGTCTCGGCCTCCCAAAGTGCTGGGATTACAGGCTTGAGCCACCGCGCCCGGCCCTTTTCTTCAGTAATTAACCTTAGCTTACTGTAACTTTTTAACTTTACGAACTTTTAAATTTTTTTAACTTTTTTTTTTTGAGATGGAGTTTCACTCTTGTTGCCCGGGCTGGAGTGCAGTGGCGTGATCTTGGCTCACCGCCACCTCCATCTCCCGGGTTCAAGCGATTCTCCTGCCTCGGCGTCCCTAGTAGCGAGGATTACAGGCATGTGCCACCATGCCCAGCTAGTTTTGTATTTTTAGTAGAGACAAGATTTCTCCACGTTGGTCAGGCTGGTCTCGAACTCCCGACCTCAGGTGATCCGCCTGCCTCAGCCTCCCAAAGTGCTGGGATTACAGGCATGAGCCACCGTGCCTGGTCTTTTTAACTTTTTAAAATAACATTTAGCTTAACGTACAGCTACTTGGAAGGCTAAGGTGGGAGGATTGCTTAAGCTCAGGAATTGGATACCAGCCTGGACAAATAGGGAGACTTTGCCTCTTAAAAAAATAAATAACACTTAGCTTAAAACACAAGCACATTGTACAGCTTCACAAAAATATTTTATTTCTTTATATCCCTACTCTATAAGCTTTTTTAAAAAAAAAATTTTTTTTTAAACTTTTAAACATTTTGTTAAAAACTAAGACAGATATGTTAGTGTAGGCCTACACAAGGTCAGAATCATCAGTATCCCTGCCCTCCTTCTCTACATCTTGTCCCACTGGAAGATCTTCAAGGGCATTAACACACATGGACTCATGGAGCTGTCATCTCTTATAAGAAGCCTTCTTCTGGAGTAGCTCTTGCCTTCAAGACCTGCCTTGAGGCTATCTTATAGTTAAAAAAAAAAAAAGTAGGAGTATACTAACATAACAAAAAGGATAGTTTATGTATAGTAAACACATAAACCAGTAACATAGTTGTTTATTGTCATTCTCAAGTGTATGTACTACACATTATTGTATTTGTTATACTTTTTTTTTTTTTGGAGATGGAGTCTCTCTCTGTTACCCAGGATGGAGTGCAGTGGCGTGATCTTGGCTCACTGCAAGCTCCGCCTCCCATGTTCACACCATTCTCCTGCCTCAGCCTCCTGAGTAGCTGGGACTACAGGCACCCGCCACTATGCCCGGCTAATTTTTTTTGTATTTTTAGTAGAGACGGGGTTCCACCGTGTTAGCCAGGATGGTCTCGATCTCCTGACCTCGTGGTCCACCCGCCTTGGCCTGCCAAAGTGCTGGAATTATAAGCGTGAGCCACCGCGCCCGGCCTCTCTTTGTTTTTGGGATGCAGCCTCCCGCTGTTGCCCAGGCTGGAGTGCGGTGGCACGATCTTGGCTCACTATAACCTCCACCTCCCAGGTTCAAGTGATTCTCCTGACTCAGCCCCCCTAGTAGCTGGGATTACAGGTGCTCACCACCACACCTGGCTAATTGTTTTGTGTTTTTAGTAGAGATGGGGATTCACTGTATTGGTCAGGCTGGTTTCGAACTCCTGACCTCAAATGATCCACCCACCTTGGCCTTCCAGAGTGTTGGGATTACAGGCATGAGCCACTGCACCCAGCCCCAATATATGCTATGCTTTTGTACATCTAGCAGTGTAGTAGGTTTGTTTACATCAGCAGCACCACAGACACATAAGGAGTGCATTACAATGGCTGTGACATCACTAGGCAGTAGGAATTTTTCAGCTCCATTATAATCTTATGGGACCACCATTGTATATTCAGTCTGTCATTGACTAACACATTGTTATGTTGCGTATAACTGTACATTTTCATAATGGGATTTTAGTGTTTCTGTCAGTAATAGTTCTTTTGCGAGAATGACAGTTGTTTGTTTCCTACACTGGTCTCCAGTATGGTCCTTCAGGATAAAGACTACACTGTTGGTTATTGTATAGTAGAATCACATCAACTAAAATTCAATCGTACTTGCTTGGCAAAAAGAAAAAAATGTAATTATACTGATTCTGTTTGTCTTTCACTTTAATGACCTGTTGTCTTGGAGCCAGTGGTGCATGAGACAGTGATACTTGAGTCTGTTTCCTTTGTTTCTTTTTTTTTTAAGATGGAGTCACATTCTGTCCCCCAGGCTGGCGTGCAGTGGTGTGATCTCGGCTCACTGCAACCTCTGCCTCCCGGGTTCAAGTGATTGTCCTGCCTCAGCCTCCTGAGTAGCTGGGACTACAGGTGCCTGCCACCATCCCAGCTGATTTTTCTATTTTTTTAGAGATGAGTTTTCACCATGTTGGCCAGGCTGGTCTTGAACTCCTGACCTGAGGTAATCCACCCGCCTCGGCCTCCCAAAGGCAGGAGCCCCTGTGCCCAGCCAATTGAGTATATTTTAAACCATTATTAGATACCTGAAGATTCATGATTGTTGTGCCTTTTTGGCAGATTGAACCTTTTATCAGTAAAACTATCTGGACATCATCTGATGCTTTTGAATGGTATTTTGTCTATATTGCCTTTTTTAAAGTTTTTGTTGTTTAGTATTCACCTTCCACAACTTTTTACATTCCTTTTTAAAAAAAAAAAATTGTTGGGCCTTAGTATGTCATTTGGTTTTACATCATGCCTTATAGGCAGCAGGTAGTTAGTTTCGGTTTTAAACAATTCGAAAGTCTTTTAATGCAGGGATCTAAACTACTCACATTTATTGTTACTATTTCCATGTTTAGCGATTACTGCCATGTTTACTCTGCTTTTTTGTTTCTTATTTTTCCTTCCTTTCTGCTTTTTGTTGTGTTGGTCATTTCCCTATTTGGGGTTTATTTTTAGTAGTAAGGAAGCTGTACATTTCTATTTCTTTTCTTGTGTTCAATCTCAAATGTTAGTTTAGCTAGGTATAAGACTTTAGTTACAAAATAATCTTGCTTTAGAATTTTGAAATTGTTACTTAATTGGTTTTTAGTACCAAATGTTGGTGACAGTCTGGCACTGGATTGTTTTTCTTTTTAAATACTTTCAGGATTTTTGTTGTGAAATTTCACCATAATGTCTAAAAATGCATGTCATTTTTCTTCAACTCCATGAATTTCTCTGATTCCTTAGATTTTTTTTTTCCTATGCCTTTCGTTTTATAACTCCACGTAGGCAAATGATGGAACTTCTGGATTTATACTTTGTGTCATTTCATTTCTCCAAACTTCCCATCTCCCTATCCTCTCTTTCCATGGCATTCTGTCAGGTTTCCCCCATTCTCTACTTGTTAATTCGCTCCTCAGCTTTCTCCTTTAATATATAGCCACTCTGCTGAATTAATTGTAATAAAGTTTTTTCATTTTCAGAATTTCTAATTGGTGCTCTTTAAAAGCAACCTTTTTTTAATGATGGCAAGATAGCCTCTCATTTTTTTGAAACTAAATTTTTTTTTTTTTTTTTTTTTTTGAGACGGAGTCTCGCTCTGCCGCCCAGGCTGGAGTGCAGTGGCCGGATCTCAGCTCACTGCAAGCTCCGCCTCCCGGGTTCACGCCATTCTCCTGCCTCAGCCTCCCGAGTAGCTGGGACTACAGGCGCCCGCCACCTCGCCCGGCTAGTTTTTTGTATTTTTAGTAGAGACGGGGTTTCACCATGTTAGCCAGGATGGTCTCGATCTCCTGACCTCGTGATCCGCCCGTCTCGGCCTCCCAAAGTGCTGGGATTACAGGCTTGAGCCACCGCGCCCGGCCTGAAACTAAATTTTTTGTTTGCTTGGCTTATCCTGCTTTCTCAGATACTGCTTTTGTATTTGAGTTGGGGGCCTCTTTTTGTATGGGTTGGTTTTCCCTTATTGTTAGCAATTCTTGATAGTGTGGTCTTTTTAAAAACAGAGGCAAGGTATGGTATGCCCTGTCACTGTCACTTATCTCTTTAAAGAGGGTCTGGTCTCAATGTCTCAATGTTGTTCAGGCTAATCTCAAACTCCTGGGCTCAAGCAATTCTGCCTCGGCATCCCGAGTATCTGAAACTATAGGTGTGTGCCATGGTACCCGGCCACTTGTCTCTCTTGTAGAAGATCCTCACTCCTGAATGACACAGCCCTACTCTATTGTGATTTCTCCTTCCTCCAGTGGAGTGGGAGGATTGTTGAGGTTGTCTCAAATGCAAGTTTTCTAGCAATCACCCTGATGATTGCCCCCTAGAGCCTACAGCTACATAAGGGATTCCTAGTTTTGCTTATTGTGGGTGTTTTGTGGGTGTTTCTCTGTCAGTCCTGTGGCAGTCTCTGTTAGTCCTGGCACGTATTCATAGTCCTGAAACATGATGTATCCTTGAAATTAAGCTTACGTTTCAAAGCTTTTGGAAGATAATTAAGTCTACTGACAAATGGAAGATTTTAAGTTCATCTATTAATTTATATGTGCTTGTCTTGGTTCCTTTCATCCTCCCACATCAGTTTTAAAATATACATTCTGGTTGACACTAGCTAACTTAAAGTAGCTATGTAATATTCTGAGCTTAGATACTTAGAGCTTCCTAGAAATCCTTTGCACACTTTAAATCCTTTAAAAACTTTAAAGTTCTACAGCCTTTTTGAAAAAGTCTGAGTGTTTTTGAAATTAAAAACATATAGACCTCCAGCCTGGGCAACCTGGCAAAACCCCAGCTCTACTAAAAATAAAAAAATTAACCCGATGTGGTGGTGCGCGCCGGTAGCCACAGCTACTTGGGAAGCTGAGGCAGGAGAATCACTTGAACTTAGGAGGTAGAGGTTGCAGCGAGCCAAGATTGTACCTCTGCACTCCAGCCTGGGCAACAGAGAGAGAGGAAAAAAAAAGTATATATGTATATATCTGTGTGTGTGTGTGTGTGTGTGTGTGTGTGTGTCTTTTAGCTGGGCATGGTGGTGTGCACCTATAATCCCATCTGCCTAGAACATGGAGGTAGGGCGATTGCTTGAGCCTAGCAATTTGAGACTAGCCTGGGCAATATAGCAGGGCACCTCTCATGCTTTTTTGGGGGGAGGGGTGGGTGGGCAGAGACATAGTCTCAGTCTGTCACTCCAAGGCTGGAGTGCAGTGGTGTGATCTCGGCTCACTGTAGCCTCCACCTCCTGGATTCAAGCAATTCTCATGCCTCAGCCACCCGAGTAGCTGGGACTGCAGGCGTGTGCCACCATACCCAACTATTTTTTGTATTTTTCGTAGAGACGGGGTTCTGCCACGTTGTCCAGGCCAGTCTCAAACTCCTAGCCTCAAGTGATCTGCCCGCCTCAGCCTCCCAAAGTGTTGAGATTATAGGCATGAGCTACCATGCCTGGCCACAATGTGCTTTTTGACTCAACAGTCCTACTAGTTAGAATCTAGTCCGTGAAGATATTTGTATGAAGCAACTTACATTATAAACAGTCATTCTGTCTTCCTGTTTTTATCAGTTTGTTGTTTAATTACTGTGGTCGGAGTCTGTGAATGTTGATTAGTGTTTGATAAATTGTTTCTTTTCATTTCAGAACTCTCTTGATAGAGCCCAAGCAGCCAAGAATAAAGGCAATAAATATTTTAAAGCAGGAAAATATGAACAAGCTATTCAGTGCTATACTGAGGCTATTAGCTTGTGCCCTACAGAGAAGAATGTCGACCTTTCTACATTTTATCAAAACAGAGCTGCTGCCTTTGAACAGTTGGTATGTACTTTAGGTTGTTTCTTCTGTTCCTTTTGTTTCTCTTTATTTGCTTAAATTTTCAGTTAATGCTACTTAAATAAACCTAATGTATTTTTTGAAGTTGTTTCAAAATTCTGGGATGTTGTTTTTATTTCCCATTAATTGCAAAACTTTTTAAAGAACAAATTCTGTAGTTTTGCTGACTGCAGATATACTCCAAAGTTAAGTATATTTCAGATTTTATAAAATTAGATAGTATAGGAAGTTTCTGGTGACTCTATTCTCCTCAACAGTTTGAGGCTATTTCTTTAACTTTTTGATATTTATATGTGCTTTTGTAATGTATTGCAGATGTTAACTCTTTGTTTCTATTAGGAATACTTTTTTATTCTAGGACTTTTAATACTCAGCCTATTAAGTTTGAACTGATTTCTATTGAACAGTACTTTCTTCAGTGTGATTTTTTTTTTTTGAATACTTTCAATTACAGCAAAAATGGAAAGAAGTGGCACAAGATTGTACAAAGGCTGTTGAACTTAATCCCAAATATGTGAAAGCTCTCTTTAGACGTGCAAAAGCCCATGAGAAGCTAGACAATAAGAAGGAATGTTTAGAAGGTGAGGGTCATTTTGTGTTTACATATGAAAATTACTTAAGATTTTGTAGTCATTGGTAAATGTATATGAAACTGTGCCTTGTGAGTGCAAGAATCAGTTGTTTTTAGAAGTTGGATTCCTTTGCAATTAAGACTGTGTCTTCTAGTTTAAATTAAGATTGCTGATACTTAAGTATTATCTCTGTTCTCAACTATGGAATTAAATGAGTATTAAGATTACGAGTTTATATACTACACATTTTGAACTTAGCAGCTCATCAGCATTAGTATAATTCTCTGAATAAAGAAATCAGAAAAGAGGTTTTAGCAAGTGATAGTGTTTCTAAGGTTCTACATATTTCATTTAATAGGTATAAATACAGCTTTGAGAGCTATGTTTATAATATGTATAAACATAGCTTTCAGATGAATCATTAAAGAAAACATTGTTTTTTGCCCTCGGCATTTTCAAACATTATTTTATACCCAATTGGAAATTGTTTTATACCTAATTTACACCTAACTGGAAATGATGTAATTGGTACAAAGCATCAAAGTGAATTTGTCATTCTCGGTAAATGCCATAAATATTCTGTGATCTCTGATTGGTCATTTCTCTGCTTCCCAAGCTGCAATTACAGTATACCTCTGGCCTTTGAAGTACATTCTTCTAGGTGACATGAAGCAAAACCAAAGTATAATTTTCTACAGTCTAAAAGTTCTTTCCATTTCATATTTAAGTCTGTTTTAAAAGCATCAGTAAAAGGAAAAGGCCCCTTTCTGAAAAGAAAAGTATAGATTCCCAAATGAGGGTATTTTAGAGAACATTTTAGCAAAATTTGAGGTTCTTGTGGTGGCACATACTTTGGTAGTATGTGGAAAGAGTATTGTTTTAGAAAAGGGAATCCTGAGTTTTGAACTAGACCTTGAAGTTGCTAACATAATAACTGGTAGAGAGGAGGTTGATTGAAGTGTCACGTAGAAGAAACAGGATGGGGAAAAAAGACATTGACATTGGCACTAGCCATGGTTATCAGGGGAATATAACAGCAGATTGACTTGTTCGGTGGAGCAAGGATGTGGAATTACAAGAAATTTAATTCAGAAAGAGAAGAGACGTCATTGTTTGAGTGCTTTGAATGAAAGACTGAGAGGTTAAGGAACCACTTATCTTTTGAATTTCCAACCACTGCGTGCGTCTTGAGCTGTGACATAACCAGATGAAAAGGTATGGAGGCAGATTTATTTGAGAGCTCTGTGGCAAGATGGCTTTGGAGACAAGGAATAACTCTGAGGCCTATAAAAAACGCCAGACATGAGAGAGCCACACTATATTGATATGCCTTAGAGTTGCTAGCCAGAAGAGAATATTCCTGGATTCCTTGTTTTATTTGCTATATATAGAATGTTAGAGTGGTGAGAAACACCAGAAATCATGCGGCATAGCCCCTTTCATTTCACAGGTAAAGAAAGCAAACCCCAGAGAAGTGGAGTGACTTTCTGAGCTTTCAGTTTGGTCATAGAGAATATAAAGTTAGGTATTAAGAATCAATCAATTGGAAATGAAACAGTCCCATTTGGTCATGAATTTAGTTTGGCTTTCTGTAGTTACATTGTACCCATTTGATGCTGCTGACCATCTTTGCAGTAATTTTATATTTACTGTTGTGGTTTTCATCATTTCTAGATGTCACTGCTGTGTGTATATTAGAAGGGTTCCAAAATCAACAAAGCATGCTTTTAGCCGATAAAGTTCTTAAACTCCTTGGAAAAGAGAAAGCCAAAGAAAAATATAAGGTACATTTATCTGATTTGGGGAATAGAGGGAGTACTATGTACATTGTGAGGGGTATTTTCTACGTTTATGCTACTTAAGCTTAGGCATAGTGGTAGTGGCAACAACTGCAATTAGAACTGGGTTATATTTCTTCTTCCTATTATCTTGGGCTTTTATGGCTTGTCCTTCTTCAGTAAGAATATATGCTCTATCCAGTACTCTACCCTGGAGAGTATTGGAATTCATCTCTGTTAGGGATTGCCACACTGTGGCCCATAGGCCAAATCCAGTCTGCTACCTGTTTTTATAAATGTTCAGTCACATGTTGTTTTCAGCTGCCTTTGAGATACAACAGCAGAGTTGAGTGGTTGTGACAGACTGTATAGACTCCAAAGCCTAAAATATTTACTATGTGGCCCTTTACAGAAAAATATTTTTCTATATTATTAAGTTTTTAAAGATATACTGTGTAAGTTGAACGCATTAGTTTTAGACTATTATTAACAGGTAGTTTAATTCAACAATCATTTATTAAACAAAGCTACATGTTTGGCATTTTGGAGGGATGGGTTCAAAGACATGGCCTTTGCCCTTATAGAATTAAAATGTAGTGAGAGAGAATGACTGTTACTATGTATAAAAGGCATGCTATAGTTAAGTGCCCAAGGTGAGATGTAAGTAAAGAGAGTACTCTTTGCATCAGTAAACATCACTGGAGATTCATTGTTAAATCCCAGTAATAGCGAGGTAATTGTTTCTTTTTCCTTTAATAATAGCTTGCTTTTTTCTTGAATTGGTTTTAGTAATCTGTATTTTTAATTTTACATCTCTGGATGTTAGCTGAGTGAAACACTTAAAACAAGTTTCTTCACTGCAGGACTTTAATAATCTAATAAGGCGTGTCATGAATCTCTTAAGAGGGGTATAGCTGAAGTGATTCCCAGTCTCTCTCTCTCTCTTTTTTTTTTCTTTCTTTGTCACCCAGGCTGGACTGCAGTTGTTACCTTGACTCACTGCAACCTCTGCCTCCCAGGTTCAAGCAATTCTCATGCCTCAGCCTCCCATGTAGCTGGACTACAGGCATGCACCACTACGCCTGGCTAATTTTTTGTACTTTAGTAGAGACAGGGTTTCACCATGTTACCCAGGCTGGTCTCAAACTCCTGAGCTCAAGCAGTTCACCTTCCTCAGCCTCCCAAAGTGCTAGAATTACAGACGTGAGCCACTGCGCCTGGCCCCAGTCTTTTTAAACTATGAATTTTTTTTTCCCTTGAGCATCTCATAAGACTAGTGTTTCTCGAAATCACTTTGTAAAACACCATGGTAGAGTCCATAAATTGAACCTCGAAGGAGCCTAGTTTCCTTATACATAGTGTGGAGTAATTAGACTGGTTGGATTGCAGGATGGTAAGAAAATAGAAAATAAAGTTAGGCATATTTATCACTTGATAGATGACCATTTGACTTAAAATATTTTATTATCCTAAATTAAAACAAATTGAATCTCTCCCCAGAGAGCGCCCACAGATTAGTGTGGGTTTTCTCTTAGGTTTCCTTTTTAGTTCTCTTTGGATCCCTCATTGATCTATCCTAGATTAGATAATTTACTTACAAAGCCAATTCCTTTTTTTCTTCCTTCGAATATGAAGACATTACCAAAATAACAGTAATGATATTTGTTACACATACAATTTAAAATTCTGTGTTTCCATTAAACTCTTTGGGCTGAATTGTGTAGATAAAGGATGCAAAATACATTATGAGAGCCCTTTGGGTGTGGTGTTCCCACTTCATTTAAAACATTATAATGATAATTGTGTTTCGGGAGGAACAAAATACTCCCATAATTGTGAATTAGGTTGCTATGCCTCAAATAAATAATCAAAACAGGAAATGTGATTTCAGTATGGTTTTCAGTGGCACTTACCTGTAATAAAGATCTTTAGATGAAAGCCCAAGGTAAATGGACTTAACATTTTCAGCACCTGTGTAAGATGTGGTCTTACATCTTTGTAGAGGGAAAAGGCTCTTATTTAAAACCTGCTTTGACCAGCTGGGACTGGCAACTTCACCTTTTCCACTGTCTTTTGTTCTGTGGCTTGGAGCTTAATTTTAGTTATTTGAAAAATGAAAATCCAATTTTTATGACAGTTATTCTTAGTGTTCTACAATGTACCTGCTTTTTTGGTTAGTATTTCCCATTCTGATGTCTTTGAACATGACTAAATTTCAGAATCGTGAACCTCTGATGCCATCTCCACAGTTTATCAAATCTTACTTCAGTTCTTTCACGGATGATATCATTTCCCAGCCCATGCTTAAAGGAGAGAAGTCTGATGAAGATAAAGACAAGGAAGGGGAGGCTTTAGAAGTGAAAGAAAAGTAAGTATATCAAGCATAGTGTCTGCTTAGTGGTGTTCTGGTGGCTTTGAATATTCCTTAGGGCCCAGATGGGTTCTGAGCCATGTCACAACAGCAGCTCTCTATCTACAGATAGAGATAGACAGAAATATAATTTAAAATTATATAATATTATTATTATTATAAAAACACTTTTCTTTCTAGCATATGTCTGTTACTTCTCTGGTGACTCAAGGTTTTACTGCCAGGAGTCTGCCCTGCTTTTACTCAAGTTGCTATGTGATCTTCTCAAGAGGACTCCCATTGAATCCAGTGACTGACTGTGTTTGAATAGAGGCAATAACTTGAAAATTATTGTATAGCTCAACATGCAGATGTTCTAGTACAGGGAAGTATTTAATTTGTAAACTGAGATACTTTTAAGGATGTCCAAAGAGTGAATTTTTTCAAGGTTTTTTCTGCTTGTCTAGGAAGATGCCTGTTTTGGAGGGCTTCCTGTTGGGGTCTGTAGAGAGCTGAAGAGTACAGGATACTATGTTTCTAGCTGGACACCTAGTGATATAATGTCGTATAAGCCATCTAGCCTGCTTTATTCCATTCATATTTGTCAATACTTGTATTTTTCTGTCAAGGGTAGCCCTCCTCCCTGAGAGAAGGTACGATATTATTATCAACATGATATTTTGTAATGAGTTAGGAAGAAAAGGAAATACTGTTCTAGTAGCTGAGCATAACTGGGTTTTGCATCTGCAGCATATTACAGGGTTTGAAGAAACAAATTGCTTTTGATTTTTATCTTCCAATTTTTCTACCATTGCTGGTGACCTTTTAAGAGAAGATACTATGCATAATTATACTGCAGTGTACAAATTTTAGTTCATTGATACACAATCTTTGAGAAGATTGTAGTTGGGAAGTAAATGTTTAAGATGTCATATTAGCTCTTGTGACTGTTATGCAAACAATTTCTTCTTCTGGTTAGGAAATAGTCCTTGTCCCAGAAAAACTATAATGAATTTAATACTATTATTCTAAAAGCTTTATTGAGAGATGGTAGGATGTAGCTAGCTAACATCAGCACACTAACTGGAATTGGACCTAAGTTTTAAATGCCATTTTAGGCCGGGCGCGGTGGCTCAAGCCTGTAATCCCAGCACTTTGGGAGGCCGAGACGGGCGGATCACGAGGTCAGGAGATTGAGACCATCCTGGCTAACACGGTGAAACCCCGTCTCTACTAAAAACTACAAAAAACTAGCCAGGCAAGGTGGCGGCGCCTGTAGTCCCAGCTACCTGGGAGGCTGAGGCAGGAGAATGGCGTGAACCCGAGAGGCGGAGCTTGCAGCAAGCTGAGATCCGGCCACTGCACTCCAGCCTGGGTGACAGAGCGAGACTCCGTCTCAAAAAAAAAAAAAAAAAAAAAAGCCATTTTACTCTGAGCGTTAGCTTTATCATCCTTTAAATGGAGCTAGTAATATTTACCTTACGAAGTTATTGCGAGGTGTAGAAATCATCCTTATAAATAAGTAGCACTTATGTTCTTCAGTGACATTACTTTTAATCTGATTTAAATCATTGTTTGTGTTTTCTTTCTTTTCTCTCTCTCTCTTTTTTTACTTGATACGGAGTCTCTTTCGCCTAGGCTGGAGTGTGGTGGTGGCACAGTCTTGGCTCACTGCAGCCTGTGTCTCCTGGGATCAAGCGATTCTCCTGCCTCAGCTTCCCTAGTATCTGGGATTACAGGCACACGCCACGATGCCAACTAATTTTTGTATTTTTAGTGGAGACGGAGTTTCACCATGTTGGCCAGACTGGTCTCGAACTCCTGACCTCAGGTGATCCGCCCACCTTGGCCTCCCAAAGTGTTGGAATTACAGGTGTGAGCCACTGCACCTGGCCTGTTTGTGTTTTCTTAGCCTGGTGACCTGAGAAACAAAACTAGAATGTATGCAACATTTGAATGTAATTACAGGAGTGGTTAGGATACAGCTTATAAGATTTTTCACTGACATAACTTTTTTTATTTATTTTTTTAAGATACAGGGTCAGGCCAGGCATGGTGGTTCATGCCTGTAATCCCAACACTTTGAGAGGCTGAGGTGGGCAGATTGCTTGAGCCCAGGAGTTTGAGACTAGCCTGGGCAACATGGAGAAGCCCTGTCTACAGAAGACTTAACAAAAATTAGCTTGGCATGGTGGTGTCCACCTATAGTCTCAGCACTGGGGAGGCTGAGGTGGGAGGATGGGTTGAGTCCCAGTGGCAGAGGTTGAGAGTGAGCTGAGAACATGCCACTGTACTCCAGTCTGGGGAACAGAGCAAGACTCTGTCTCAAAAAACAAAAAGGAGAGAGGGGGTCACTCAGGCTGTACTGCAGTGGTGCGATCATAGCTCACTGCAGCCTCCAACTCCTGGAATCAAGCTATCCTCTCGCCTCAACCTCTTGAGTAGCTGGGACTCTAGGTGCACACCACCGTGGCTAATTTTTTTTGTTTTTAATTATGAAGATGGGGTCTTGCCATGTTGCCCTGGCTGGTCTTGAACTCCTGGGCTCAGGTGATCCTCCCACGTCAGCCTTCCAGACTACTGGGATTATAGGCATGAGCCACCGCGTCTGGCCTGACGTAACTTTTAAGTCATTTGCCAGTTTTCTCTATACAGATATAACAACTGAAATAAGAAAATGTACTTTAATTTACAATGCCTTATGTTTGGAAGATATCTCATGTACCTCATGACACCTAGTAGAAATTTCAGTTAAAAAGATTACATCTACAAGCATCTCCATAAAAGTCATCATCTTAGAAGAATAATAAGAGATACTGTGTTCACTGCTCTTTAAAACATAGAGAAGGCTGTTTTTTAAAGTATTAATTGATGGAAGAGTCTTCCTTTAAATTCGCTTCTTTAATAAGTTCAGTTATTAATTCTAGGTCTAGGTCTGCTCACACCTCTTGCCTTAGCTTCTGTGACTCTAAACTCACTTATTTCCTATTTCCCTGTTCCTTCTGTTAACCATTAAACACCTGTTGAGTACCGTTGATGTGCATCAGATATGAAGGTGAATAAGACAGGATCCTTGCCCATATTGCATATCAGTCTCTCTTTCATTAGCTCATCTTTTCAGTATCTAAATGTCTAAGCTGAGGTATTACTCAGGACTCTGCTGCTTCCTTTTTAAAACTCCTTGTCCAAGGTTTCAAGAAAATCCCCATCTACATAAAAAATCCTAATCTGTTTAACCGCACCGCCCTTTCCCCACCCCAGCTCCATCCCACACTGGCTGATTGTCTTGTTAAGGGGAAATAGACAGTTGCTTAATGTACTCAGGTGTGCTAAATGTAGCATGTTTTAACATTTAATTTTTTTTCTTTCTTTTCTTTTTTTTTTCTTTTCTTTGTTTTGTTTCTTTCTTTTTTTTTTTGAGATGGAGTCTCGCTGTGTCAGCCAGGCTGGAGTGCAGTGGCACCATCTCGGCTCACTGCAACCTCCGCCTCCCAGGTGCTCAAGTGATTCTCCTGCCTCAGCCTCCTGAGTAGCTGGGATTACAGGCACACGCCACCATGCCCAGCTAATTTTTGTATTTTTAGTAGAAACGGGTTTTACCATGTCGGCCAGGCTGGTCTTGAACGCCTGACCTCAATGATCCGCCCACCTCGGCATCCTAAAGTGCTGAGATTACAGGCGTGAGCCACCAAACCCGGGCACATTTAATTTTTTCTTAGTAAATAATTTCCTATGTTTGTTTTTATTTTCAGTTCTGGATATTTAAAGGCCAAACAGTATATGGAAGAAGAAAACTACGATAAAATCATAAGTGAATGCTCAAAAGAAATAGATGCTGAAGGCAAATACATGGCGGAAGCATTACTACTACGAGCTACCTTCTACCTGCTTATTGGCAATGCCAATGCGGCCAAACCAGATTTAGATAAAGTCATCAGTTTGAAAGAAGCTAATGTGAAGGTACATTAAAAAATGTGTGTGAAGAAATTATTAAATAGAAGGTGATGCCTTTCATTATGTTTTGCCAGATTTTTTAAAGCATTTCAACTGCCATTCTTCGAAGGGCTGTTTTTGTTTTTGAAGAAACTGCTCTTAACAATAACGTAATTGGTGCAGTGAATCTGAAAATATAAATGTCAATGATATTTATCTTTATTTAGAAAAGAACGTTTTTTTTCCCCTATAGCATCTGGTAGTTTCATCTTTGCCCTGTAACCACTGCCTACTGTATTGGACTGTATTTGGGCAGTGGTAAAAGTGATAGAGCAATTCTATAGATAATGCTGTAAGTAACGTGTAATATGTAGCACCAGGTTATAAAACACTTAACACATTAATATATTCAGAAAGGTTTTATGTTACATGAAAAAAGGTTCTAAAAATAGGATGTATAAATAAGCCAAAAGTTTTGCTGTTGTACAGTTGAAACAGCCTAACATTTTCTAAATATTCTTTTTTTTTTTTTTTTGAGACGGAGTCTTGCTCTGTGCCCCAGGCTAGAGTGCTGTGGCGCGATCTCGGCTCACTGCAAGCTCTGCGCCCCCCCCGCCCCCCCGGGTTCATGCCATTCTCCTGCCTCAGCCTCCCGAGTAGCTGGGATTACAGGCGCCCGCCACCACGCCCGGCTAATTTTCTTATATTTTTTTTTGTAGAGATGGGATTTCACCGTGTTAGCCAGGATGGTCTCGAGCTCCTGACCTCGTGATCCGCCCGCCTTGGCCTCCCAAAGTGCTAGGATTACAGGCTTGAGCCACCACGCCCGGCCTGAGTATTCTTAATGTGCTATATGTTACGCATTTCATAATTAAGATTCAGGGGCATCTGTTGAATTGTTACATTCTATTCAGTGTAACAAAACAGATTTTAACCACCAATTAACTATATTACTTATTAGTTTGTTAACATCTCTGACCTGTTTCCTCATTGCATTAAATGAACTCTGTAGCCTCTCTCATCTGCTATATTTGGGGGGATATAATAGTTGTTTCTATGACCTAAATAGTGTTAAAAGTTTCTTTCAAAATGAGATTTTCAAATTGAAGGTACCCTCATAATATTATCTTTAATATTCTGCTGATTTTCCTAATGATTATAATGATTATATGTTATATGTTTTTGTTATAATTGTGGAGGATCTTACTATTTGTTCTATATGTATGTACTATTGCTTTGAACAAAATTTTAAAGAAACATTGTTTTCATGATCACATGACTTTTAATGGCAAGTAGTAATGATGCCTACCATATGCCATGTACAAAAATTAACTCAAAATGGATTAGAGCCCTAAATGTAAGAGCTAAAACTATAAAACTCTTAGGATAAAATAGAGGACTAAATGTTACCTTAGATAAGCAGTAGTTTCTTAGATATGGCACCAAAATCACAAGCAACCAAAAAAAAAAAAAAAAAAAAAAAAAAACACGATAACTTGGACGTGATCAGACTTCTGTGCTTGGCTGGAGGTGGTGGCTCATGCTTGAAAATTAGCTGGGCATGATGGCATGTGCCTGTAGTCCCAGCTACTCAGGAGTCTGAGGTGGGAGGATCACCTGAGCCTGGGAGGTCGAGTCTGTGGTGAGCCATGATTGTGCCACTGTACTCCAGCCTGGGTGACAGAGATCCTGTCTCAAAACAACAAAACAAAACTTCTGTGTGAAAAGACACCATCAAGAAAGAGAAAACACATCACTCAACATGGGAAAAATATTCATAAATCATGTATCTGATTAGGAGCTTGTATCCAGAATAAAGAACTCTGCTAAGAGCTCAACAATAAAAAGACAACCTAAGTTAAAAATGGGCAAAGGATCTGAATAGACATTTCTCCAAAGAATAGACAAATGACCAATAATAAATGACAAGATGGCGTCATTAGCCATTAGGGAAATGCAAATGAAAACCACAGTGAGATGCCACTTCACACCTCCTAGGATGGCTATAATCAAAAAGACAATAAGGCGCTAATAAAAAACATGGTGGATAATAATAAGTGTTTTTGAAGATGTGGAAAATTGGAACCCTCATACATTGCTGGTGGAAATGTATTAATACAATGGCAAAGCCCTTTTGGAAATTAGTTTGGCAGTTCCTCAAAAAGTTACCGTATGATCTAGTAATTCCACTCCTAGGTATATACCCAAGAGAATTGAGTACATTCATTAACACAAAAACTTGTACATGAGAGCTGGGTGTGGAGGCTCACACCTGTAATCCCAGCACTTTGGGAACCCAGGAGTTCTAGACTACTCTGGGCAACACAGCAAAATCTCATCTTTATTTTAAAAAAACTTTTTTAAAAACCTTGTATATGAATGTTCATAGCAGCATTATTTATGGTAGCCAAAAAGTGAAAGAAGCTCAAATGTTCATCAGTTGGTGAATGGATATGTACAATGGAATATTTTTCAGGCATAACAAAAAGAATGAAAAACTGATACATGCTACAATATGGATGAACCTTGAAAACATGCTAACTCGAAGAAGCCAGATACAAAAGGCTATATATAATGTATGATTCCACTTATATGAAACATCCAGAATATACAAATTTGTAGAAATAGAAAATAGATTGGTGGTTTCTAGGGGCTGAAGAGTGTAGGAGGTGAACGGGGATGGAGAGTGACTGCTTATTTGTATGGGATTTCTTTTAAGGGTGATGAAAATGTTCTGGAATTAGATAGTGGTAATCAATACACAACTTAGTGAATATACTAAAAACAGCTGACACGCACACTTTAAAAGGGTGACCTTTGTGATATGTGGATGATAGAAAAAAGCTGTTATTTAAAGAAACTAGATTGGAGGAGAAAAAAGTAATGATGAACCTTTCCTCATTTGGGGTATATAGCTTCGAGCAAATGCTCTCATCAAAAGAGGCAGCATGTACATGCAACAGCAGCAGCCTTTGCTGTCCACTCAGGATTTTAACATGGCTGCTGATATCGATCCTCAGAATGCAGATGTTTATCACCACCGAGGACAGGTAAGTCTGCTTTCTTACCTAGAGGTCTGACTTTTGGATTGAGTTATTTGATAACATTTTTGAGAATTTCTTGTATAATTTTCTTGATTTTTCTTATATAATTTCTGATAGCTGTGAACAAAGCATCACAGTGGTTTACAGTTTGAATTGGCCTTTGTTTAGTCTGTCTTGAATATTTGTCTTTAATTTTGGTATTTACTTAGGAAAAAAGAGTAAAGGCAGGCAAAAACTGTTGGCTTACTAGATCAAGTTTGTTTTTCTGGTGTTTCGGTTCATAGGTTTTCAATGAGTGAAACATTAATAACATTTAGTAAGGAATCTGAGTTAATTCTAGAATCAACAGGATGATTTTTGTGAGCTTCCTGCTATATAAGGAAATAGTCTGGACTGTCCAAATAGTAAAAATAAATATATTTATCTTTTGAAGTTTTGTAACAGGCATATTAGTTTTTTAGTGGAAATATATAGAGAAGAAACGGTTTCCAATTACTGCCTCAGGTGGGGAAAACATGGCTTTATAATGGGCTTAACATGGCTTCTTAGAATGCCTTATGGTAGAAAGTGTGGGCTATGCATGATAATAACAGAAGAGCTGAAGTTCTTTCTAATGGAGAATTTTACCTAATAGGGTCATGGGTCCTGCCTGGGAAGTGCATTATTAGGTGATTTTGTTGTGCGGACATCATAGAGTGTACTTGTACAAACCTAGATGGTATAGCCTCCTATACACCTAAGCTGTATGTTGTAGCCTGTTGCTCCTAAGGTACAAACCTATATAGCGTGTTAGTGTACCAAGTATTATAGGCAGTTGTAACACAATGGTAAGTAACTGTGTGTCTAAAACATATCTAAACATAGAAAAGGTACAGTAAAAATGCAGTATTACAATCTTTTGGGACCACTGTTGTACATGCGGTCTGTTGATTGAAATGTAATTATGCATGACTATTTCTTTCAGAAGGGTGTTAAGTGTTGAGATAACCTCTTAAAATTCTTGACATTTTGATCTTTACTGGTAGTGTCTGAAGATTAATTTGAAAGGTAATTATCTGATGTCTAACCTGCCTTGATATTAGAATGTACAGGATGTTTCGTTTTCTAGAAGAAGGGGTTTCTTGCTTAATAGTGGTCAGAATTGCAGTGCAGAAATGGTTGGCTTGTAGTCCTTTCTAAAAGTTGGATACCATTTTTAAGTTTTGGAATCTTGCCTTTTAAATTTCAAGATTTTTAAATTCTCTTTCTAGAAAGTAATTATGTATTGAATAATTACTACATGCTCAGCATTATGCTAAGCTGTAATAATAGAGATGAGACACAGCACATACTTAACTGGTGGACCTATTTGAATTACATTTATTTACGTATTTTTTTCTTAGCTGAAAATACTCCTTGATCAAGTTGAAGAAGCAGTGGCAGATTTTGATGAATGTATTAGGTTAAGACCTGAGTCTGCTCTGGCACAAGCACAGAAATGTTTTGCATTGGTAGGTACTGCTATCTTTTGTATTTTCCTAAACATCACCTTTATTTTCCAGTGTCAACAAAAATCAGTATCTCATTGTCTACAAAGTCTTCTCTTTCTTTCTTTCCCAAAGGGTAACTACTGAGGAAAAAAGGTGCTGATTAATACCTAGCTCTTGTATTTCTCTAGACATTTGTTTGGGTTCATCTTGATAGATGTTTGTCCCTGATTTTATATTTCCGTAAACAGAACTGGTCTCCCTGCTTCTCCACCATAAATCAATATAAAGAGCAAAAACATTTTGAGGAAATACTTTGTAAACATGACACCATGTAACTTGCTCTCTCACCTCTGTTTCATGGAACTATTTCTTAATATTCAGAAACACAAAGCTCAAAAGGTTGTGTTTTTTTTTTTAAAGTGCATTTCTAGTAAAATAAGGTACTTCCAGTTAGCTATATGGCTAGAGTTCTAAAAGAATTTTCCGTTTAAAGGAAGAAATTGTGTCACAAATGTATATTATAAATGAAAAAAAATGACAAAAATTTTACTAGCTTTAAAATTCATTTATTGCAAAGTTCACTTCTTACAGATTGGTATGCCCTCTTCTACAATATTGAACATCTTGAAATTGTATAGTGGCCATGGAGTCGTAGTTGTACATAACGTTTGGCTCTCTGCTGCTGAGATACCTACTTGGAACCCTTTTAGATGCTGCAGATTATGTTAGCAAATCACCTGTTTTTTGGAAATATGTATGTAATTTTGTATGTTTATGTTAACATTCCATGAGTTTTTGAGTTCTTGATTTGACGGGCCTGTTTTGATTTTTTATAGTACCGCCAGGCATATACGGGAAACAACTCTTCACAAATCCAAGCAGCTATGAAAGGTTTTGAAGAAGTCATAAAGAAATTTCCAAGGTGTGCCGAAGGCTATGCACTATATGCCCAGGTAAATGTTTTTTCAGATTTTTAAAAAATAACTGCAAACGTATGCTGCATCTCAGTGTGGAAATCAGAAAACAGTGCTGTCATGGTTGCAGCTTCTTTGGAAGCAGGTGGCTTTGTTGCTGATTGATTCTCATGGCTCCTGGTTGGTCCTGAATCACCTCAGAAGAGGCTCCTTTGTTACACAGTTTGGAAATCATGTCCCTAAACTCAATAAGCTTCAGGCAAAAATTTCTCTCCTATCTTCGTTTGGATTGGTTTTGCAAAAAGGAATTGCCTTAGGAAAAAATTACCGTATGCAATTGGTGGAGAAAATATCCACAGAAAGGCATTTCTTTCTGTTTGGTCACTGCCGTTTTATATGGCTAGATTGTTGTAACAGTTTAATTTATCTTTGCTTTATCTAAAATTCTTGAAACTCTCTTGGTTTAGGATTGAAGGTATGGAAAGCAGGATTTATATCTGAATTGTTTTAACTTTCTTATTGTTGTCTGAAATTCTTGAAAACTTCTTAGTTTTAAATCATCCATTTAAATGAAAATGATTAGCTTCTTGTAGGTCATGGTCATACATTTTCCCCTCAAATAAATGACCTCTGAATGACTCAGTTTTCTTTCTTAAAGCTGAAAATTGGTTTTGGTATCTGCATAAACTAGCCATCTCAATACTCTATATCGGGGTACAGGTGCTTCGTGGCCTCTTAGGAATGGGGCCGCCCAGCGGGTGAGCATTGGGCAAGCATTACTACCTGAGCTCCACCTCCTGTCACTGTCAAATCAGCAGCAGCATTAGATTCTCAAGCCTGATGATCTGAGGTGGAACAGTTTCATCCCAAAACCATCCCTCCTCCTCCCACCCCCATCCATGGAAAAATTGTCTTCCACAAAACTGGTCCGTGGTGCCAGAAGTGCTGGGAAAGTGTTGGGGACTGATGCTCTATATACTTAATTTTTCTTTTTAATTACAAAAGACATGTTGGGTTTTTCTCCACAGCACAGAAATAGGAAACAATAACAAATTACCATCCCCTGGCTGTGCGTGGTGGCTCCTGCCTGCAATCCCAGCACTTTGAGAGGCTGAGGCGGGCAGATCACTTGAGCCAGGAGTTTGAGACTAGCCTGGCCAGCACAGAGAAACCCCATCTCTACTAAAAATACACAAATTAGCTGGGTGTGGTTTGGTGCACACCTGTTATCCCAGCAACTCGGGAGGCTGAGGTAGGAGAATCACTTGAACCCAGGAGGCAGAGGTTGCAGTGAGCTGAGATTGCACCACTGCACTCCAGCCTGGGCAACAGAGGGAGACTGTATTTACAAAAAAAAAAAAAATATATATATATATATATACATATATATATAAATAAAACCATCCCTGGTTGACCCCTCTCCTTACACCATTCTTTTTTTTTTTTTTTGAGACGGAGTCTTGCTCTGTCACCCAGGCTGGAGTGCAGTGGCCGGATCTCAGCTCACTGCAAGCTCCGCCTCCTGGGTTTACGCCATTCTCCTGCCTCAGCCTCCCGAGTAGCTGGGACTACAGGCGCCCGCCACCTCGCCCGGCTAGTTTTTTGTAGTTTTTAGTGGAGACGGGGTTTCACCGTGTTAGCCAGGATGGTCTCGATCTCCTGACCTCGTGATCCGCCTATCTCGGCCTCCCAAAGTGCTGGGATTACAGGCTTGAGCCACCGCGCCCAGCCTCCTTACACCATTCTTAAGGTTGCTTATTTTGTTTCTAATTTCCTTCATGGTATCGCTAGGCAGGTTATAAGAACAATTTCACAAGGATTTTAAGGGTTTATTGAGGATGGAACTATGAGAAAATTGGTTTGTGTTGGATCAGTTCTTTAGAGGTAGGTCTTATATATAACTGCATTGAAGTGTACATTTTAATCCTATGAATGGGTACACTTGAGTTGATGCCTTATAATTAGTAACAAACCGGGAAGTGACAGCAACATCTTCATCATTGTCATGGAATTCAGAAGGGCTTTTTTTGGTGCAGATTTCTCTAAGCATCTAGAAGAGCAAAGGCCACCGAATAGCAACCGCTACTGGGGCACAACTCTTCTGCAGAACTTTACCAATAGCATATTTCCCTATTACCATTCTGCCTTCAAGATAGGTTTGGTTTGTATGAGCTGTCTTCTCATCAGCATTAGCATTATTACAGTCATTTTGCACTCAGATTTCTTTTCTTTGATCTGTTTTCTAATTTTAGCTTCACTATATAGTATATGTAACTTTATATATGCATACAGTACGTGTATGTATGTATGTGTGTGTGTGTGTGTATATACTTAGTGTACCTTTTTTGGCCCTCAAAGCTTTGGTTTAGATGCTGGCCAACTCGCAAAGTTACAACTTGAGCATAGTCTGGTATCCACAGAACTGTGCCTTACATTTCAGCCGTGGGATTTGCCTTAAGATAGCTGATTATAGCTGCTTCTTTTGTTTTCAAAATAAGTATTTATTACATTATCGTTAACTATGACAAACAATTGGGGAAAATCATAAATGTTCAACAGAAGATTGAATTATGTTTGCAGAATTGTGGTACACTCACTTAATGGTATATTATGCAGCCATTAAAAGTTACAAATACATTAAAGTTAACAAAGCAAGATATAGCACTGCCTGTTATTAAAGGGAAAATTGTATACAAAATGAACTAAACCATGTGAAAGAAACGAATAGGGAGGTAAATAGAGATAGATAAATATATCAGGAAGGCATTCATGCTCACAATGGTGGAAGCTATAAAAATATTTCTACTTTCTACATCTTTCTGATTTTTATTATAAAGAAGATGTGCTGACAATATTTCTTTGATATTTTTAAGAGAGATTTTAAAAATATTTCATTAAAGTTAGCTTATTTTAGGTATGAAAAGACTAAGAGCCATACAGCCAAATATAATGACTCACATAGTTCTTAAAAGTCATCTTATAAATAACCAGGGTTAACCGAATATGGGCTAGGTATTAGATAATATTAGGAAATTATTTTTGGAGATGTATTAGTTGAAGCAGTTATAGCTGCTTTTTAAAAAATCAGTAATTTCAAAGTAATAGCTCTGAAGACATTTAACACATACATCTTAATTTATACCTCCAGATGAATATTGCCCTTAAGATAATTCCCTGGCTGGGTGCGGTGGCTCACTCCTGTAATCCCAAAACTTTGGGAGGCCAAGGTGGGTGGATCACCTGAGGTCAGGAGTTTGAGTCCAACCTGGCCAACATAGTGAAACCCCATCTCTATTAAAAATACAAAAATTAGGCAAGCAAGGTGTTGTGTGCCTGTAGTCCCAGTTACTCAGGAGGCTGAGGCAGGGGGATCACTTGAACCCAAGAGGCGGAGGTTGCAGTGAGCAGAGATTGTGCCATTGCACCCCAGCCTGGGTGACAAGAATGAAACTCTGTCTCCAAAAAAAAAAAAAAAAAATTCCCTTGAGCTGTATTATGATAAATCATGAATAAGTGATGTGACTGTACCTATGAGAATGTGATATTAGAGCTGTCACTAAGAATGAGATTATCTGTATTGAACAGTTTACCAGAGATTATCTGCTATGGCAGGTAACCACTTGCTGAAGAAAGAGGACAGTTAAGATTTTATATTTATAGCAGTGCCACCTAAAAACTCCAACAATTAAGTTGTAAAATGTAAATCAGTCTGTATCCCCAAAACATGATAATTTTGTAATAATGAATAAATGAAGTAAATTTTTATAATGAATAATAAATACACTTTTAACTGCTTAGGTTGACAGTTACCTTAATATAACTGCAGTATCTCCTCACATAGGCATTAACAGATCAACAACAGTTTGGTAAAGCTGATGAAATGTATGATAAATGTATTGATTTGGAACCAGATAATGCCACAACATATGTTCATAAAGGGTATGTATTTTTGTGGTTGTTCCAATGAGATAATGAATTTCTTGCATAGTAATAAAATGTATTTATTTTGGCCACTGAGGAAGGGTACTGTGGTAGAGAAGTTAATTGATAAACTTCTTAATGCTCCTGGATGTCTTTTCATTCTTACAGAAATTAGTTAAGGAGGCTAGGCGCAGTGGCTCACACCTGTAATCCTAGTACTTTGGGAGGCCAAGGCGGGCGGATCACCTGAAGTTGGGAGTTCGAAACCCGCCTGGCCAACATGGTGAAACCCAGTGTCTACTAAAACTACAAAAAATTAGCCGGGTGTGGTGGCACATGCCTGATTCCCAGCCACTGAGGAGGCTAAGGAGTGAGAATCACTTGAACCTGGGAGGCGGAGGTTGCAGTGAGCCAAGATTGCACCACTGCGTTCCAGCCTGGGCGGCAGAGTGAGGCTCTGTCTCAACCAAAAAAAAAAAAAGAAAGAAAGAAATTAACGTACTATTTTTGCTCTATGTCAAGGGTTTTAATTTCAAACTGAATATCCTGTCAGCTGTTGCTTATATCAAAATAGGAAGCATACACAAGTGTTTGTGGCCTTTGTGTGCTTGAATTATCCTGAGAAATTTCACTTAAATTTATATAAAGTGAAAAATAAGGGATGCAAGATAAGTTAGTAATAGAGCTTAGACCTTGAACACTTTTTGTAATAAGGAACTTAGACTAGAAAACCAATATAAGTTGAGAAAAAAAACACAATTTGATGCTGTTAACTTATAAGTTCATTGAAGGTAGAAATTGAGTCATATTAGTACATGTGTATTTCTACTGATACTGGGCCATGGTCATATCTGACTCTTTTTTTGCATTTGCAGTTTACTTCAACTTCAGTGGAAGCAAGATCTGGATAGAGGTTTGGAACTTATCAGCAAGGCTATTGAAATTGACAATAAATGTGATTTTGCCTATGAAACCATGGGAACTATTGAAGTACAAAGGTAACTTCTGGAGTCTGTTATTAGGAAACATATGGCAGCTCCATAGATATTTAGCTTTTTGTTCTTGTTATATACGTGTTAAAGTCTGTTATGTTCTTTCCTTTTTATTCCTGTTGGGGGAAAAAAATGCCCGTAATGTGCTTAGGCAGTGACATAAGGATTGGTAGCCAAGTTGCCAGAAAATCTGGACCCTCCTACAAAGAAGCTTCCAGCCAAATAACTGGGCAAGTTGCAACATCAATTCAGAGCCCCTGAATTTTCTTTAAAATCAGAGTTGGATAAGAATCTTTTTTGCGGCTGGGCGCGGTGGCTCAAGCCTGTAATCCCAGCACTTTGGGAGGCCGAGGTGGGCGGATCCCAAGGTCAGGAGATCGAGACCATCCTGGCTAACACGGTGAAACCCCGTCTCTACTAAAAAAAAATACAAAAAACTAGCCGGGCGAGGTGGCGGGCGCCTGTAGTCCCAGCTACTCGGGAGGCTGAGGCAGGAGAATGGCGTGAACCCGGGAGGCGGAGCTTGCAGTGAGCTGAGATCTGGCCAGTGCACTCCAGCTTGGGTGACAGAGCAAGACTCCGTCTCAAAAAAAAAAAAAAAAAAAAAAAAAAAAGAATCTTTGCAGCTCTGTCCTTAACCTCTTATTTAGTGTAAATTTTTATCCAGAATTGCTCTTGAGATCCACCATTAAAAGGTGACAACTATTTTATATATGGGTTTACTGTGTACCATCTTAATATTGGCATTGCCATTCATTTGAGTTTCCTACTCTAGGCCAAGTACTGAAATTTAGATGTTTTCTAAGTACTCTTTCAATTCATCTTCACCCCCATCTTTAATAAAGGTGGAGATTATGTGATCCCTAGTTTAACTGATGCCCAGACTGCTTAGGTTTACAAGGTTGCACAGTAAGCCAATAGAGAAGACAGGGTTTGAGCTCTGATATCACTGGTGCCAAAGTCACTGATCTTGACACTATCACTTGTCAGGAAGCAGCATGAGTTTTCTTAATTCCCTATCATTCAGCCCCTCCTGTAGTCCTCTCCCTGCTCTACAGTAGGCAGAATATATATAGGCTGGTAAAAAAAAAAAAAAAAATGTGTTTCTTTTGAACCATTCTGTATCCACAGTGGCATGTAAATACTAAGTTTTTTTTTTTTTTCCTCCTTTTTGTGAGATAGAGTCTCCAGCCCGGAGTGGAGTACAGTGGTGCAATCTTGACTCTGCAATCTCTGCCTCCCGGGTTCAAGCGATTCTTGTGCCTCAGCCACCCAAGTAGCTGGGACTACAGGAATGCACCACCATGCCCGGCTAACTTTTTGTATTTTTAGCAGAGATGGGGTTTTGCCATGTTGGCCAGGCTGGTCTCAAACTCTTGGCCTCAAGTGATTTGCCCATCTCAGCCTCCTGAAGTGCTGAGATTACAGGTGTGAGCCACCACACCCAGCCTCAATTGTTTCTTAATTGCTAATTTGTTAATGTGAATAAAATATTCTTGTACTAGAATAGTATAGGGTGGTAGTTCTTAATCTTTTTTGAGTAACGCTGTGGATTCTTCTTAGAATAATGCACACAAAAACACTTTGCTTTTAATTTAAGGCTTTCATAGATCCTGGGTTAATTAAAGACCTCTGATTTAGGGTTTGATGGAATTTTGTTCACATGTTAATTGAACTTTTAAAAAATCCATTCTGAACCTTACCTTACAATTAAATAAGTGGATTTGAATAAATGAAATCGCAGATTATCCTAGGATTTTGCAGATTTGCTTGCTCTTGGCCTAATGCCAGAACATGAACTCTCGAAAAAGTTTTTTTAAAAATAAGTCTATCGTGTTGCCATATATTGTAATAGGGGATTAAATACAGTCACCCTAGTGGTACTTCTTACTGGCATATGCATATGGAGTCTAACTGGCACATAACGCCAGTAAAATGTACCTTACTAACACGTATGCCAGTTAAACTATATATTCAGGTAGGTGTGTATGTGTGTGTGTGTGTGTGTGTATATATAGTAGGGACTTAATATTCTTTGTAGGATCGCATATATATGTAGCTAATACTAGTTACTTAAAACGGTTCTTAGATAGCTGTGGATTTGACCAGAATCAGGCAGAGGCAGTAAATCTGAGTATTGTATGTAGGTATGAGTGTGCAGTACATCAGGGAACTCACATAGACTGCCTGAAGAGTAGAGGTGCATGGGGTTGGGGACGTGCTGGTAAGAGATGAAGCGGAAAGAGGGGAGCCCACATCAGTCTGTGAAGGTGAGGCCCTTGCATGTCATTAGTGTCCCAAGATTATGTTACTGCTTTCCAAAGGACTCTCATGTTATAACAGTAGAAACATGCAGAATTTAGGAACCAGACGGAATTGTGATTTTTAGATAAGCCAATTAATTTCCGTAGTCTCACTGTTCTTATCAGTAAACACAGAATACAAGAGATATAATGTAAGCACATAATATTTGTAATAGTAGTTAACATTCATTGAGTGCTTTCAATGTGGTAGGTACTCTTGTTTATTATAAAAGAAGCATTTTACCAGAATCATAGTAGAAACTTAGTGGTCAGACTTCATGTAGCATCACTTACAACCTTCATTGAATATTGTGAAGTGCTTGTTGAATCTGAGACTTAAAAATTTTGTTCTTTTAGAGGAAACATGGAGAAAGCCATTGACATGTTCAACAAAGCTATTAACCTGGCCAAATCGGAAATGGAGATGGCCCATCTGTATTCACTTTGCGATGCCGCCCATGCCCAGACAGAAGTTGCAAAGAAATACGGATTAAAACCACCAACATTATAAAATAGGGGGAAAGCAGACTGACCCTCTTTTTAAAAGTTTACCCCTCTTCAACTGAACCCTAAAGACACTGTCATGAACTGTGTTGAATGGTGGAAATTAGTATTTCTGTTTGTGGTGTTGTTACTTGTTACATCTGTTTCATGTCTAGGTGTTGTGGGTGTGGCTGTTGAAGGAAGTTTGCAGTCTTGCAGCTTTTATTCCCTGTGCAACAAAAGATTAGAACATGTTAAAGGGATATTTAAATAAAGTTGCAAAGAGTACAAGTGATAATTGGCCATGCAAATAAAAACTGATTTGTTGATTTTTTTTTTTAATGGGGGTTGGGAGTTGATTATGTTCTGGATGATTTCGTCTTTATATATATGTGTGAATAATGTAAGTATTTTACAGCATGTTGATTTTTAAATTAACATAGTAAATGCTGTAAAATAGATTTATATTCAATTAACCGCTTTCAGTTGATTTTTTGAAAGAAACAGGTTCAATGGGGGATTAAAGTAAAATTGAGAGACCCTTTAAACCATTGTCAGCATGCACAATGCCTCTGATTCTGCAGAGCTTTAGAAACTTGGTGGCACTTATTAATCCTCTTGGCCCCTTTCCACTCTAATGGATAATGTACATTCTTCTTAAAGTCCACAACAGCAGATTTTCGTACAGTAAATTATGCAGATGCAAAATATTCTGATTGATATATGTGCTGGAAGACTGAGTATTGATGGGGGAGTGGACCAGACAAAGAGGTAAGATGAAACAGAAGTGTGTTTATAATTGTCTGTAACTATTTTCTATAATAATTAGTACTATTTAATGATGTGCTTTTAAAAGTGTAGGATAGAGGGTACAGTGGCACTGTATATACTATTTATAGTCTCAGCTACTTGGGAGGCTGAGGCAAGAGGCTTGAGACCAGAAGCTCGAGGCTGTAATGTGCCATGATGATTACACCTGCGAATAGCCACTGCACTCCACCCTGGGCAATATAGTGAGACCCCATGTCTTTAAAAAATTTTTAGAACTTTTTAAAAATCAAAGTGCAGATTACTTGTATGTATAACCCAAATAAAGGTAGAGTAAGTGTGATATATGGGAGTATTGAAATAGCTTAAAATTTCTAGTGAAGAAAATGTGGCTAAAGGGTCAAAAAGGATGTAAGACTTGGAGCCAGAGCATAGTATTTCCTGAAATAACAAGTTTAGTGCTTTAACTATGGCTACATGTGCTTAAGGAATTTTGAGCCACTTATTTTTGAAGATGCTGAGGACATGTAGAGTGCTTTTTTTGTAGTGAGCTAACCTTGATCTCTAAGGACTAACTACCCACCCAGGTCCAGGTCTTCACTAGGGATACTGACAGCAGTGTTTTATCTTTACTCTGCCCCCTTACTTAGAAATCACTTTAAGATTTATTTCGAATTTCCACTTTTATAGAACATCCTTGTGCTTATATGCTAGATTGTTCTGGTGAGGGAAGGGTTGTGTTCTTCAGCAGTCTTTTGTTTTGAAATACTCAGGATGGGGAGAGGTTTATTTAAGAACGAATTACAATTATGGTTTACACTGTTGGGAGTAAAGGAGCATTTTTACACCCCTTAAGGGTGCTTAATTCTGTTGAAACCAAAAAGATTTGTCTACAAATGCTATCTTTTAAAGAAACTATTAGAAATGACTCCCTTTCAAAGTCAATCTTTGGAAAATATTGGGGAGACCACTAATTAGTTGGTGCAGTTAATATAATTCAAGATGATTTGGATGATGGAAAGTTTGAGACCTCTGCATTTTGTTTTTAAATTATGCACCTTCTGATAGGCCCCGAATACAGAAATGTTCTACATCTCTGAATGATCTCTGACTTTAAAAAAGTTTTTATTTGCATGGCTATATTTACATTAACACATTTTCTTCTACTCTTCTCCCTTCTTCCACCTTGGGGTTGGGTGGAGAAACACAAAGGAAACTGAAGCATGTGCCATTCTATACTGTCGTTCCAAATTTTCATGGACTATTGCCTATTGTGAAAATATTTGAAACTGCACTGAAAGCTGCATCTGTCTGTATCTTTCTTTTGTAAATGACCTCACATGTACATTCACCAAATAAATATTACATTCAAGCTCTTCTATCTATTCTTTAAATAGAAAGGTAGGTAGTTTAGGCTGGGCACAGTGGCTCACGCCTGTAATCCCAGCACTTTGGCAGGCTGAGGTGGGCAGATCACAAGGTCAGGAGATCAAGACCATCCTGACTAACATAGTGAAATCCCATCTCTACTAAAAAAGCAAAAAATAGCCGGGTGTGATGGAGGGCGCCTGTGGTCCCAGCTACTCAGGAGGCTGAGGCAGAAGAATCGCTTGAACCTGGGAGGCGGAGGTTGCAGTGAGCCGAGATCGCGCCACTGCACTCCAGCCTGGGTGACAGAGTGAGACTCTGTCTCAAAAAAAAAAAAAAAGAAAGGTAGTTTATTCATTTATTATGCTATTGGGTAAATTCACAGTGAATCTCTTGTCAACTCAAAATAACTTTGAAAATAGGAATATCTGGAAATGTTAGTATATGAAGCAAAATAAGTTTGTTGGTATGAATGGTGGAGTTTCTCGAGAGCATCCACCCCTCCTACTGTGAAACAAGGCTCCACAGAGAGCTGGTAGAGCCAACTTACTTCATTCTTTGCCTCTACCTTACCCATACATGCACAGCAGCCTGGAAGGTTGCCAATCAGACATGGACCCTGCGGATAAGTTTATTTCGAATGTGGTTTCACCAGCGGGATTGATCATAGTTGTCAACCACGTGGAGTCTCTCAGAAAGCATACCTGAAATAATCATCCTTGAAAATTGTGGTATAAGTAGAGAATACATCCCAAAACAATAAAAAGCAACTTTGGCTGTAAAACAATTCAAACAGAACTTTCTGCCCCCTGGGAACTCAAATTGCAGTTTAAATAGTTTGGACCTGTAGAAGTCAACTAATTGTTATCGTAAGACTATAAACAGAGGGACAATATAATCTAACCAAACCAGGAAACTTATGAGTACAGAATAATAATTACCCAAGACTGTCCGATATGGGATTTGTATTTATAAGGAAATAACTTAGGAGTTGTTGTGGGGATACGGGTTATAATTAGTTCTATTCCCATCTTCTGCTAAATTGATTTGTGAACAAAGTGACAAAATTTTAATTTACTTGCAAGCTTTACCATGCTGATCAGATGAGTAATGATTCCCCAAAAGATAGCCACATCCTTATCCCTGCAACATGTGAATGTTACTTTAGTTGGCAAAAAATGGGCTTTGCAGATGTGATGAAGGGTCTTGAGAAGGGGAGATTATCTTGCATGATCTGGTGACCTTAAAATGCAGTCACAAATGTCTACATAAGAGGAAAGTTTCAGACAGAAGAGGAAGTAGCAGTGTTGCCACAGAGGCAGAGCCTAGAGTGATGTGGCCACAAGCCAAATAATGTTGGCAACTACCAGAAACTGGAAAAGGCAAGAAACGGATCCTGCCCTAGAGCAGAGCACAGCTCTACCAACACCTTCATTTTGGCCCCATGAATTTGGACTCCAAAAGTGTAAGAGAATAACTTTTTCAGCCACTAAATTTGTGATAGTTTATTACATCAGCCATAGAAAGGAATATTCCTTTGGCTATTGTGTACAAGCAGATAAATGGTATAAAGGAATTCCTTTGAGTATGCTAAAGTAGAATGACTCCTGGGTCAGACAATAGACTTAATTATTTAGAACATAGCATGCAACATGAGCTTGAGCCCCAGATCCCATGGGAGCGACACGGGGCGATCTAGGTGGATACTGCACATGCAGTGGGTTTGCGCCACAGCCCAAATCTAATGAGGCCACAAGCAAACTGACCTGAGTTTTGCATCAGAGGGAAACACTTTTTATTGTATTGGATAGTAAACAAACCTGTCCTATGCTCCAGAGGAAGACAGTCTCCATCTTCCAAAGCGGTCATTATACGAACATGCTCGATTGGACAGTTTGGAACAAAACACCAATGCCTCTACTCACCAAATGTATGGAGAACTGACTCCCCATCTCTACGTGTTCTTTTATGCATCTCAAGCTTAGTTTTTCACTAGTGTAGAGCATTTTACAGTGTCTGCCGTGGACAAGAGCATGGTGCAGGGAGAAATACTACTGGCCTGAGCATCAGGTGACCGTAGCTCTAAATCAACACTGCTTTTTTTTTTTTTGGAGAGACAGTTTGTTTAACTCTGTTGGCCAGGCTGGAGTACAGTGGTGTGATCTTGGCTCACTGTAACCTCCGCCTGCCTTGCCCTCCCGAGTAGCTGGGATTACAAGCACGCGCTACCACACCTGGCTAATTTTTCTATTTTTAGTAGAGATGGGGTTTTGCCATGTTGGCCAGGCTGGTCTCAAACTCCTGACCTTAAGTGATCTGCCCGTCTTGGCCTCCCAAAGTGCTGGGATTACAGGCATGAGCCACCGTGCCCGGCCTCTGAATCAACACTGCTTTCTAACGGAGCTAAGATCTAAGTAAATGAATATTCGACTCGACAGCCTATGAAGTTACATCACGTCCCAGGCTCTTCCCAGATCAGACTCCCTTAAGGTAAGGAAATCATTCCAGAATTATTTGGCCAGAAAACTTGGCGAGAGAACAAGTGCAACCTGTAGGAATAAATTCATCCCAACTCAACATTTACTAAGCACTCATGACGGTGAGGGTTAGCCATAAAAAGATGAACACAGAGGAGCTCAAAAACTGAGTTGTGGTGGGCTGGATAGTAAATGAACTTGCCATATGCTTCAAAGGAAGGTAGTCTCTAAAACAGAAGTACAATGTGCCATGGAAACAAGAGTAATAAATTGTGCTAAGCTTTAAGGAATAAATAGGACTTAGGTAAGGAGCTTTCCAGATTGTGGGGAAACAACCACCACAACAAATCTAAGTAAAGGCACAGCATGAGCGTGAGCACAGCATGAGCGTGAGCACAGCATGAGTGAGCACAGCATGAGTGAGCACAGCATGAGTGTGAGCACAGCATGAGTGTGAGCACAGCATGAGCGTGAGCACAGCATGAGTGAGCACAGCATGAGCGTGAGCACAGCATGAGTGAGCACAGCATGAGCGTGAGCACAGCATGAGCGTGAGCACAGCATGAGCGTGAGCTGAAAATGAGACACTCAAGGTGGAGTCCAGCAAAGTGAAGTTGTTCTTAAACGAGTGGGGTAGAGCCAGCAGGAGAGCTACGTGAATGAGAATTAATCAGCGTATATTTAAGACCATGCATGTAGCTGAGATGACTCAGGACAAAATGTAAAACGTGAAAGAGCTAAAAATAAAACTATTA
This sequence comes from Rhinopithecus roxellana, assembly GCF_007565055.1. Classification (NCBI taxonomy): domain Eukaryota; kingdom Metazoa; phylum Chordata; class Mammalia; order Primates; family Cercopithecidae; genus Rhinopithecus; species Rhinopithecus roxellana. The sequence continues at coordinate 20,973,764 of NC_044549.1, read as the reverse complement.
ATATAAGGACCTTTGACATCTAAGGGACAATATTAAGTGGTCAGAGAGGCAGTATGAACAACGTCACATCCACGGTGTTGAGTTTGAGAGGCCACGTGGTCGGTCTACACATTGGTCTTTAGTAATCTGCCCCGAGAGTGTCACTGGAAAGATGAGGGCAGAATCGCTGCGAGGGTCTGAAAAGCAACTGAAAGAAACTAAGAAATTGGGTGAAAAAAATCAGAGAGAGTAGTTTAGAGGATGGCACGCTCTTTGTTCTGAGGGAGAAACTGTGAGAATGAATCTACAGACAAAAGACTTAAAGCCTAGTTAGCACAACGGGATATACTTGGAGGATTCAATATGCTTCAGGAAGAGCTAGGACGACATTTGGAATTCCTGAACCCTGCCCACCCTGTTCTATTCTTGCAGATTCTTGTTCATTCGATTATGAATCAACTGTGAAGTAAATCATTGAACAAGAAGCGCTATCTTTGTAGGTATGTGTTTTGGTTATTTGTACATCAGGGGCTGAACTTATTCATTGGTGATTTTAACAAGACCATTTTATCCTAAAGTGCTTTCTCTTCCAACAGCTGGCTTTTTCTTAGTCTCCAAACTTCATTCACAAGTAGAAATGAATGAAGGTAATTTGATAGGAAGTGTGAAACTGTCACACACAGGTGGTTAGGAGGCATAAGGAAGAGCCCCTATTTAGTCTGGAGCACACGCGTCATTTCCCTTTCTATCCCTCCTGGCTTCACTGTACCCACGCACCACCAAAACTTAAACAGCAGTGCCTGAAAAGTAGCACAACAGACTTAGAACCAGTGCCAATAGAGCAGAACATTTATGGTGAAACCTAAACTCTTGTCGAAACTTTTTTTCACTTGGTATACTTTGCACAGACCTAACTTTTGGTATCCGGAAGGAGTCCAGTCGATGTCACAATCTACTCCTTGGTCATTTAAAACCCCATAATGTTACTTATTTATTCATTTGCAACCAATGCAACACTCATTATCTATGAGCTCTCAGCTTCAAACAGCTAGGTCAAAGTCAAGTAGAACTGTCACCACAAACTGCACATCCTGACCTATTTCAGCAGAGGTCATCATCCCTGTGAGGAATTCACTTAAATGTGAATTCATTAAATGTGTTGCCTTTTACCTAAACTGCAAGAGATATTGGTTCACAACTTGTGATAGCAGACTTCAAAGTGTTATGCAAAAACAAAAATAAAACATCGTCTAATTCATTAGAAAGTCAGAGAGTACAGGGGTGTGGCAGTTAAAACTTAGTTGCAATGTTCTTCCACTCCAAGTGGGAATCTAGTGTTCATTTTATTCAGATATCACTTTGCAAAAAGGTAAAATCCAGGGCCAGGTTACCACACATTTTCTAAGAATAAAATGCTACATACTAATTATAGGAGATGCCTACTTCATTTGTTTCTTTTCGTATTTTTCAAGAGTACCAGAAGGCAAGATCACCTGATACGCCACCAAAAGGACAATTCATTTAATGAAATACATAAAAACAAGAGGCTGGGTGCCGTGGCTCACGCCTGTAATCCCAACACTTTGGGAGGCCGAAGCTGGTGAAAAACTTGAGGCCAGAAGTTCGAGATCAGACTGGCCAACATGGTGAAACCCCATTTCTACTAAAAATACAAAAATTAGGCCGGGCGCAGTGGCTCACGCCTGTAATCCTAGCATTTTGGGAGGCTAAGGCAGGTGGATCACTTGAGGTCAGGAGTTCAAGACCACACTGGCCAACATGGTGAAACCCCATCTCTACTAAAAACACAAAAATTAGCCAGGCATTTTGTAAAAAATTACAGGCACATGCCTGTAGTCTCAGCTACTCAGGAGGCTGAGGCCTGAGAATTGCTTGAACCCAGGAGGCAGAGGTTGCAGTGAACCGAGATCGCGCCACTGCACTCCAGCCTGGGCGACATCGTGACTCTGTCTCGAGTTTTAGCATCCCCTGCCTTACCTGTTACAGGAATGCTACGTCTCTGTAAAGCGCCTTTGCTTCTGTAGCATCAAGACAGTGAGGAAGGCTCGTCCACCGGCTTTCAAACTTCTGAGCAGCTCTTTGGAGGAAAGGAAGTTTTTTGGGGAGTAAGAGAGAATCCAAGAGAGGGTTCCTAGGTTCCACACAGCACATCAACCAGATCTTTCATTTTTTTATACAGATGTGGGCTTTACAGTAAGACTATTTAAAAAAGAAAATAATTTGTCATGAGACTAGAGTAAAATATATAAAAAGAAGGAAATACTTTTTTTTGAAAGAAAATGATTTCACACTATTGCAAGGTTTAACTATTTCGGTGTGCCTGCTAGGATAGAGAGCAGTGGCACTATAGTCTAGGGTTACCTGAAAGCACCTGACATCCTTTAAAAGGATCTGTGAGGTTGCTTTTTTGCAACAGCCAAAATCTGGAAATAGCCCAGATCTCCAACAGCAGGTAAATGGATAAACAAATCGTATAGTACTCAGCAATAAAAAAGGAATGAATTATGAATTACTAATGCACACACCAGATGAATCTCCAAGTAATTTTGAGGTCTGATTGCTTCTGTCTAAAAATGAAAGAAGTAATTTTGAGTGAAAGTAATTTTGAGTGAAAGAAGACATACAGAGTATGTAATTTTGAGTGAAAGAAGTAATTTTGAGAGAAGACAGAGAAAAAGCACAAATGGCATGATTTCACTTTTATATAATTTTAGAAAATGCAAGCTAATCTATAGTAATAAAATTTATCAGTGATTGACAGAGGACTAGCCAGAGGGATTATAATAGAGCACATGGAGACTTTTGGGTGTGGTAAATATGTTATCTTGATTGGAGTGGTTTACAGCTGTATATGTCAAAGTTTACCAAACTGCACACTTATTTTCTTAAAGTAAAATTATGCATCAATTGTAAATTAAAAACTTAATTTAAAAAAGTCATTTGTCTTTCTCTTGTTCTTAGTACACAGTGTTGTTTTCCAGAAGTATATATATATATATTTCCATATATATATATAGAGAGAGAGAGAGTCTCTGGCTGACCTCAAACTTGTGGACTCAAGGGATCCTCCTGCCTCAGCCTCCAATGTAAATAGGACTACAGGTGCATGCTACTGCGCTTGGCTCAGTCCCTAATTTTTAACCACAAAAGGATTCTCAAACCAAACTGTCTAAGAACTACTAGGTTCAGTGATTGTTTATCTGTGGAGCTAGAAAGTGTTACTGGGGAAAAAGAAAAATAATGGAACTTTCAGACACTCAACGCTATCAAAAAAATCTTTTGCAGAGATTCATACTAAATTGCCTTCACTAATGGCACCACTGCCATTCTCCCATGGGGCTCTTTGTTGACCCAGTCCTTCCTGCAAGACCAGGAGGGCCTGGGGTTGAATGAGCAGCTCCTTTTTAAATTTGAAGAGCCCAAAGGCTGGTAAGAGGCGTGGGGCTGCGAAATTCTCTGGCAAACACCAAAGATGTATCACCTTGCGTCCTATAACTACTCATGAACCAAAAATGGAACTTCAAGGTACTGGCTTGGAAAAGAATAGCACCAGACCACGTTTTCTAGATGATGGAGATTCCAACTCCAGCAATGGGATAAGAGGTTCATGACACAAATATATTTATATTAGGTGACTCAATCACCAGGATACCAAGATCTGGTACTTTCACAAACTGCTTGGAGGCAACTTAAGTATGGAAGAAGCTTCAGAACCAGCCCAGCTTTCTGCTCTCTGGTTCCAGGCTGCATCCTTTTTAACGATTTAATGTGGTGTGGAAAATGTCAGCATAATGAGGCTTTCTCATCTCAATAGAGAACCTAGGAAGGACAAGGCTGAATTTACAAAAAAAAAAAAAAACAACTTCATGAAAGAATTTAATAGGGAGTTGATTATGTTGTAGAATCGTATCTTCCTGTTCTGTGACACATTAGAAACATAAACTTTAGGGCTTTTTCATCTCCACAGCATAGAGGTCTGATCGCTTCTGTCTAAAAACGGGGATTTGCTGGCGTATTTCAGCCAGCTTCTTCAGGTCTGCAAAACACAGGAAAGTACACTATTAATAATTTGCAACCCCTCACTAACCGAGGTGATTTCTTCCCTACACTGTATAAACCACCAGAGTCGTAGTAAGTAACTTAGTAACATAGGTCTTATCTAGGTGCACAGATGGCCTGGCATCGTTTCAAACCAAACCAAGAAAACTCAAGCTGATATACTCCCCAGGGCTTGGCCAGAGAACCAGACCCTAGGATATCCTCAGAGATCAATGAGGAGGGGCATAAAGGAACCCCTACAAATGACAGGGACTTCTCAGCTATGGAGTCTGGCCTCAGAACAATGGGGACATCAGAGACCTAAACCATATCTGGGAAAATCTTACCTACGTCTGAATACACGATTGCTTCTTCTGTGCCAGCTTTGGCTAGGACCTCCCCCCTGAAAAAGATGCAGAAGAGAATGAGTGGATTCACTGATGTCTGGTGATATTCAAGGTCTGTTTTTTCCTCCCAAGCTCACAGGCCAAAGGGAAAAGTATGAGATTGAAAACAAGAAGGTAGTGGTACAGATTTCTGTCCTAAGATTTAGGTAGCTCTGTGACCTTATGGCAAGGTATTTTAAATCTCCATTTCCTAATCTATAAAGTGGAAATAAGCTCTGTGAGGGCTTAGTGATAAAATTGTGGATCATGTTTCATAAATTGCAAACCACTAGAAGATGGTGGTTATCTGATGGTTATAAAGATCTGGGAATAGAGCTACCTACAACCAACAGGAAGCTCCATCTCATGCCCTCATGAGTGCATTTCAGTGGACCCCTTTACAAGAGCAGTCCAGACCTGTCTTCATACCTGCCTGGGCTGCTACCCTACGTGAGAGTGATGAAGCTGGGCCTAGGCAGGGCCCCAGATCTGCTGGGGTCTGTGCCCTGGTGGCTGTGATGCCTGAACCCCTGTGTTAATGGGCTTCAGTTTCAGATTTAAGGGAAAAGAGTTCAACCTCTGAAGACTGGGTGGAAGTGTTGTGGGGGATGGAGGGTAACCTCACACTGGCAGGTGCCCTGCACTAGGGAACAGCCACACTCCTTCATAAATCCAGGGTAAGGATGAGCTGTAAAACTATCTTCAGGAAGGGTGCGGTGGCTCATGCCTATAATCTCAGCACTTTGGGAGGCCAAGGTGAGTGGATCGCTTGAGGTCAGGAGTTTGAGACCAGCCTGGCCAACAAAGCGAGACCCCATCAGTACTAAAAACACAAAAATTAGCTGGGCATGGTGGTGTGCACCTGTAATCTCAGCTACTCAGAGGCTGAGGCAGGAGAATGGCTCGAACCCGGGAGGCAGAGGTTGCAGCAGTGAGCTGAGATCGCACCACTGCACTCCAGCCTGGGCGACAGAGTGAAACTCCATCTCAAAAAAAAAACAAAACAAAACAAAAAAGAAACTGGCTCCACTGCTTAGTCTCTTGGCCCAGAGCAAGGGTTCAAACCCTTATCTAGAGAAATGAAGCTTCTCCAAAATAATCTGACATAACAACTGATTCTGTTTACCAGATAGCCACAAACAGACTTTTGGCACAAATGAGCTACAAGCACCACCATTTATGATACATAACTGAATTATTTTCTGATTCTTCCCCATTTGCCCTGGCCTTCAAACATCTCTGGACAGTGGAATTTGATGCAAGTTCAAGAAAATTTTCAAGGCAACTTAAGTCCTTCAATGTCCCTCCTCAAGCTTAATGTGCAGGAGGCCAACCGGAATCTCACACAAGTCATACCTTCCAAGGCCTCCCCACCACACACACTGAGCTGAGCCCTACCTATAAAGGCAGAAGAGAGAAGCCCTCAGAAACCCCACAGCAATATTTAACTCTTCTCAGTCTTGTTACTGGTATACTCATCCTGAAACGTAGACGTACATACCAGTGTGTGTGCATGCTTTCGTACAGAGAACTGGTGTGGAACACATCCAAGTTCTAAAGGCAGATGTCCTGGATTCAAACACTATTTCTAGCCACTTCATCTCTGTAATTCTACCATCTATAAACTGGGCTTAATAAGAACAAGTTCCCGAGAGTTCAAGTTGAGACCATGTGTGTGAAAGTGTGATGTAAACTGTACAAATGTAGACCGTAAGGAATGCCTATGAGCGTATGTCTGTACTTGTGTCTGGGCAGGCTTATGTGCTGGCTCCACTGAGTAATAAAATGCTTCTCCCTTTTGCAGGGGAGAGGGTCATAGTTTCACTTACTGAACCCATCCTTACTGTTCCTCTGGTCATTATACTGGGAGCAAAGTCCTCACCCTGGAACTCATTCCTACCCTGGGACTAGCCAGCCAACTTCAATTTTAACCAAAAATGTCAGTCTCTTACTACAACCTGCCTGCCACTGCCGCCTTGTTTCCCCATGGGATCCAAGTATGACTGACAATGGAGGCCACCAGAAGCTCAGAAGAGGGCTAAGGCCAAGTGCTTGATCATGAGAGCAGGGTGATTTCTTTCCACATGGTTTTCAAGTGGAAGCTCCTCTCACAGAGACAGACAGAACGCTGGCAGGATATGTGGGGAAATGGCAGTGAGAGGTGGGCGCCTGGCTGCTCAGGAACCGGAAAACCCATCTGCCAACAAGCCACCTCTGAAGCTCCGACTGAGCCTATTCTCACTTAGCCTCACTCACCAAGGGTTCACCACGGTGCTGTGTCCCCAGGCAACATAGGAGGCTTTGTCATCCCGGGCAGGAGAGGCTGTGGCCACATACACCTGATTATCAACAGCCCTGTAGTCAACAGACAGGGAAGAGGTAAATCATACATTATAAATCTGACATTTTTCTAACCCAAGTAGATAGATCCTTCTTTTAAAAAATAGGACAGTTCAGGCTAACTCAGATGTAGAAGGAAGCCAGAGCCATGGAACCTTCTCTTTAAAAAGTTACCTCACTGCATAAGCCAGTGGTTCTCAACAAGGAGCAATGTTGTCCACCAAATTTGACAATGTCTGGAGATCTTCCTGACTGTCATGACTAAGGAGATGCTACTGACATCGAGTAGGTAGAGACCAGGGATGCTGCAAACATCCTACCGTGCACAGGATAGCCCCCAAAGAATTACACACCTAAATGTCAACAGTGCCACTGCTGAGACACCCGCCGTAAGCTAACATAAGAGAAGAGCTTCTCTGGTTAAAGCAAGTCAAGGTGGCCGGAGAGAACGGGAGTGGCCTCATGAAAGCAATACACCTTGCAGCCCGCATGGTGCTTCCGTGCCCATGGTGGCAGTCCCACCACCTCAAATAGAACAAAAATGGCAGCTCGCAGTCCAGGTACATCAAACCACCTCACCCGGGAGCCCTCTAGACTTCATGGACCCATGTTGGGTCATCTCAGTATCCCAGAAACTTTTCTTTCTTTTGACAAAACTGTACCTTCATTAATACTCATGGCATCTTTTTTTTTTTTTTTTTTTTTTTTTTTTGAGACGGAGTCTTGCTCTGCCACCCAGGCTGGAGTGCAGTGGCCGGATCTCAGCTCACTGCAAGCTCCGCCTCCCGGGTTCACGCCATTCTCCTGTCTCAGCCTCCCGAGTAGCTGGGACTACAGGCGCCCGCCTCATCACCCGGCTAGCTTTTTGTATTTTTTTAGTAGAGACGGGGTTTCACCGTATTAGCCAGGATGGTCTCGAGCTCCTGACCTCATGATCCGCCCGTCTCGGCCTCCCAAAGTGCTGGGATTACAGGCTTGAGCCACCGCGCCCGGCCTACTCATGGCATCTTATACCCCTACCCCCATCTTCCACCATGTAACCAGCTAAACTCTTTCCTCTCCATTAAAAATTACCACCATCTCTAGAAGTGAGAATAGCAGCTACCTCTAGGCAGAGGGAGGAGTATTGACTAGAAAGGGGCAGAAAAGGAAGCATCCTCGGGGGCTGGAAATGTTCTGTATGTTCATCTTGGTGGCAGGTGAACACACAAAACTTTACCAACCTATATGCTTAAAATTAGTACACTCTTGTATTACTTCAACTTTTAAAAATTCTAAAGAAAACCATCATCTCTGACCAGCATTTCATGGGCTGTAGAGCACTTTACAGACAGACACACTCACACACACAGTCACACTCATTTTCCCTTCCATCTGACGTCCACCTATGCTATTTGCCCTTTACCACCTCTCAGCCTTAGAAGACTAAGGAAAGGCACCTGTGACCTGCCAAAGATGCTTGTGCAAAGCCCTGGAGTTACAGGTTAGAAGAACAAGAGCTTCTAGTGAGTTTCTTGGCACAGTACCGTCAGGACTAGTAGGACGGTGTGAAGGAGGGGGTAGGATAAGCATCCTGATCTGAATGGCACAGAATCAGCTGGGTACAGACCACAGATCTCTCCCTAGGTCAAGCTAAACTAATCCCTGCCTTTTCCCTGGCTTCTGGGGCTCTGAAGACATAAGCTCCGTGGGTCTCAATGTCTCTGTAAAAGTTGCTGGAACTGACTTAAGACGGAACAATCCACATCTAATCACAGAAAAATGAAATCACTACCCATCTAACACACTGAATATTGAAATGCCAAAACCACAGTTTCGGTGGGGCTTGGGGCTCACGCCTGTAATCCCAGCGCTTTGAGAGGCTGAGGCGGGAAGATCACTTGAGGCCAGGAGACTGAGACCAGCTTGGTCAACAGAGTGAGGCTCTATCTCTACAAAAAATAAAAAATTAGCGAGGCATGGTGGCACATGCTTGTAGTCCCAGCTACTCAGGAGGCTGAGGCAGGAGGATCTCTGGAGCCCAGGATTTCAAGGCTGTAATGAGCTATGATTATACAACTGCACTCCAGCCTGGGCAACGGTAAGACCCCATCTCTTAAAAAAAAAAAAAAAAAAAAGTAGTTTCTAAAATCCATGAGGTTGGTACTGTGGCTTCTGAGGAGAAAGTGCGCAGCAGTAGAAGTCCTCCTTAGAGCTTCATCCTTTCCAACTGCATTTGGATACAAGGGCATCCTGAGTCAGGGGCAGAATCCACATCAGGAAGGCTGGTACCTCCACCCAACCGGAAATCTCTACAAAGAGGACATACCGAGAGGCTTGAATATATGGTTCCTTTCTTACCGGCTTCGCTGAAGCAACTCCCAGTGGGCTGGTCCAGTGGTCAGATTAAAAGCTCCTGGATATACCAACAGCTGGCAGCCTTGGGGAGAGAAAAGCCAAAGAACAGTGGATGCAGTGAGCACCCAGCACCACCAGTCCTCCCCACTGTTCTTAGCCAGCAGGGACTGAACTCAAACTTTCCCAAACACAAAAAGATGTCAGCCAAGTCAGACAGTACCAGCAGCAATTAAGATATGGCTCTGAATTCCTTTAATACAAACATGTAAGTCACACACATATGGACACACAAGAAAAGTGGTATTGATGACCAAAATCACATGTGACCTTGAGACAGAAATAATACAGGATGGCTGCAAGAGAACAGAAAATTCTAGGCAGCAGTTTCATATGACTAGCAAAAATACTAGAAATACTCTACTAAAAATACAAAAAACTAGCCCGGCGTGGTGGCGAGCACCTGTAATCCCAGCTACTGGGGAGGTTGAGGCAGGAGATTGCTTGAATCTGTGAAGCAGAAGTTGTAGCGTGCCAAGATCGCACCACTGCACTCCAGCCTGGGCAAAAGATTGAGACTCTGTCTCAAAAAAAAAGGGGGGGGAACCCATAAAGGTAGATGGCCCAAACCTCCTTGTGCACGACTCTCTTGAGTACACACACACTCCATTTCTTGAGTGTATACTTTTCACTTTGCAGTAAATCTCCATACTTTCACTATTTTCTGACTCATCCTTGAATTCCTTCTTGCAATAGTGTCAACAGCATGGACATGGCTGGGGTTAAGGTCCCACTGGTGTTTGGGGGCCTCCCCTAGCCCACCAGCATCAACTTCACTTAAAAAAAAGTACAGAAAGCCTGGGCAACATAGAGATACCCCATCTCTACAAAAAATTTAAAAATTAGCCAGGTATGGTAGCACGTGCCTGGAGTCCCAGCTACTTGGGAGGCTGAGGTGGGAGGATCACTTCAGCCAAGGAGACCAAGGCTTCAGTGAGCCAGGATCACGCCTGCACTCTAGCCTGGGTGACAGTGAGACCCTGCCTCAAAACAAACAAAAATAAGGTAGAGAACTGTCATTCACATTTCTCTCAGCTCTGGCTAGGTGCAGTGGCTCACGCCTGTAATCCCAGCACTCTGGGAGGCCGAGGCGGGTATACACCTGAAGTCAGGAGTTTGAGACCAGTCTCACCTCGAAATTATGGCCAGGCGTGTGCATCACCTGGGAGGCGGAGGTTGCAGTGAGTCGAGATCACACCATTGTACTCCAGCCTGGGCGACAAGAGCTAAACTCTGTCTCCAAAAAAAAAAAACAAAAACAAAACAGAAACAAAAAAACAAATTTCTCTCAGCTCCATATGTCAGCTCCACATGGCCAATGACCACTTTTTGTAATTCTTTTCAACTGAAATTAGGGGCAGAGTAGTTGCCCTAATGCTTATTGATATATGGCTCAACAGACTACTGACCCCAGAGCCCATGACCTCCACCTTCTGAGCAGGCAGTCAAACCATTTCCACCCACTTCACTTGGTTAAGTGACAGTCTCATTGGAAGTAGCTTCAAGCAGTCTAGTAATACGGATGCTGATATTTGTTGAGTACCACACGAGGGGCTTTATAGGTTCTCTCTTCTTAATCCTCATATCATTCCTATGACTAAACTGAGAACCACACTGCTCTAGAGGTTAAATCATTTAAGCAAAGCACTGTGCCAATTAAAGGGAAGAGTTGGAACTAGAACCCACATCTTTTGAACTGGCTCTTCCCAGATACTGGCACATTTCTCCTCGTCTGGACCAAAATATCACAGACTACATTTCCACTCTACCCAGTGTCTAGGGGTACTGAGTGGTGAAATCCACTTCATTTCTACTGGGCTTCCAGTGACTCTCCAAACACAGTAACAAGAAGGACTCAAGGGTAGACCAGACCTTTATGAGCATAGCTCCTACCTTACATGATGTGTTTAATTACAATCCCTGAAAAACCCTGTTATCCACATGCAGCAAAAGTCTGGGAAGCCTCATGGGGGTGAAAGGGCTGGTGATGGAGAGATTAAAGAGCCCTCTCCCAGCTTTTATTGACGAAGGATCCCACATAGACCAGCCTAGAACCAAGCCTCCAAGCATCCACGTAACACAGCTGTTGCACTGCCTCACCTCTCTGTGCGTAGATTTGTGCAAGCTCTGCAAACCGCATGTCGTAGCAGATGCCCAGACCCACTCTGCAGTAAGCTGTTTCCAAACAGAAAATGCACATGTGAAAAGTTAACTCCCTACAGCATGGTGTGGCAGAGGAGCTTCTCCATGACTTAATGATCACAAAACACTGACAGGGATAAATTAACACAGGACCTGAGGACAGAGACCATGTACGAGCTCATTCCTACTTGGACTTCATCTCATAAAGACATCATTGACATCAGCAGAGTAAAGATGAGAAATGCATTCTAGCTGAATGCTTATTATCTAGATGGGAGGTACTCAACCATGGCCTAATAGGTATACTCTGGAAGCCATAACAGGAGGCTACAGTCAAATCAAAGGGCAAAATCGTGTCAAATCCTTAGTTCTCAAATAAGCCCGAACTTTCTAGATCTGTGATAATTCTCTGCCTTTCTCACTTATGGTCTTTCAGTTAGGTTATGTGAAGACATTGGAGAGAGACAAAAAAGAAATAAATACCTGATTGTCTTCTACTGAGATTGCTAAAGAGGCAAACTTATCTGGTACATACGAGTATCAAATGTGGAGAAACTATCACCCGCACTCAACGTTTCAGATTCTTGAAATGTAATTTTTCCAGGAACATCAATGTCAAACAGATGGATCTGCATCACAAATAATGGATTTGATTACCTCTTTTCCAGCATGTAAAATGGAATGGCAGTAATGACAATATCTTTCCCTGGGCGGATATAGAAGGTGCTCTAAGATCAACTATGCAAAGAGTACCCCCAAACTGCTCATAATCCACCCCACAAGCTGACTGACACCTTATCAAAATGAATTCTACCACAGGGAACTGGAAAAATGATGCTTACCTTTTATAACCCCTATTTTATATGTGGTATGCAAATCAACCTCTAGGTTTCTCATGGCAGGTAACTAATGTGTTGCTTTTTAAAAATATAAATGCTAGGCCGGGCGCGGTGGCTCAAGCCTGTAATCCCAGCACTTTGGGAGGCCGAGACGGGTGGATCACGAGGTCAGGAGATCGAGACCATCCTGGCTAACACGGTGAAACCCCGTCTCCACTAAAAATACAAAAAATTAGCCGGGCGCGGTGGCGGGCGCCTCTAGTCCCAGCTACTCGGGAGGCTGAGGCGAGAGAATGGCGTGAACCCGGGAGGCAGAGCTTGCAGTGAGCCGAGATTGCGCCATTGCACTCCAGCCTGGGCGACAGAGCAAGACTCCGTCTCAAAAAAAAAAAAAAAAAAAAATATATATATATATATATATATATATATGCTAAATAAAGACTTCTCAGAGTCAGGCTGGACACGGTGACTCACGCCTGTAATCCCAGCACTTTGGGAGGCCAAGGTGGGTGGATCACCTGAGGTCAGGGGTTTGAGACCAGCCTGGCCAATGTGGTGAAACCTTGTCTCTACTAAAAATAGAAGAAAAGTTAGCCAGGGGTGATTGTGCAGCCCATAGTCCCAGCTACTCAGGAAGCTGAGGCAGGAGAATTGCTCAAACCTGGGAGGTGGAGGTTGCAGTGAGCCGAGATCGCGCCATTGCACTCCAGCCTGGGTGACAGAGCAAGACTGTGTCTCAAAAAAAAAAAAGAAAAGACTTATCAAAATCAAACTGACAAATTGACAGGAGAGGTGGAAAGTGGGTGGGCATTTAAAAATAGGAAAAAATTCTGCAAACCAAATTCAGCAAAAGAATAATGCATCACTTCCAAATTGGATTTATTCAAAGAAAACAAATGCTGTTTAAGATTAGAAAATCAATCGATTTTACTAAAGTAACAAAGAAGAAAAAATCACATGATCATCTCAAAAGATGTATGAGCATTTGGTAAACTTCTACAGCCATTCCCGATTTAAAAAACAAAACAGAGGCCAGGCACAGTGGCTCACGCCTGTAATCCCAGCACTTTGGGAGGCCAAGACGGGCGGATCACGAGGTCAGGAGATCGAGACCATCCTGGCTAACATGGTGAAACCCCGTCTCTACTAAAAATACAAAAATTAGCCGGGCGTGGTGGCGGGCGCCTGTAGTCCCAGCTACATGAGAGACTGAGGCAGGAGAATGGCATGAACCCAGGAGGCGGAGCTTGCTGTGAGCTGAGATCATGCCACTGCACTCCAGCCTGGGCGGCAGAGCTAGACTCCGTCTTAAAAAAAAAAAAAAAAAAAAGAAAGAAAGAAAAACTTCTAGGAAGGGAACTTTATTAATCTGATAAAGACTATCTGCAAAATACCTAAACAAACATCATACTTGATGATGAAATACTGAAAACTCTCCCACTGAGATTGGGAACAAGACAAGGACACCTGCTTGATACAGGTACCAGAGAGCCTAAACAGGGCAAGAAAGAAAAGAAAAGAAGTAAAAACTGTAACAACTGAAAAGAAAAAATGAAATCTGTCATTATTCTCAGATGATATAATTATGTACCTAGAAATTTTTAAAAATCTACAGATAAATTATTAGAATTAATGAGTGAGTTTAGCAAGGTTGCTATAAGTTTTTTTCATTAAAAAAAATTTTTTTTTGACACAGAGTCATGCTCTGGCACCCAGGCTGGAGTGCAGTGGTGTGATGTTGGCTCACTGCAGGCTTGACCTCCCAGGCTCAAGCAATCCTCCCACCTCAGCCTCTTGAGTAGCTGGGACTACAGGCATGCACCACCCCCACCCCAGCTGATTTCTTTTGTATTTTTTGTAGAGAAGGGGTTTTGCCATGTTACCCAGGCTGGTCTCCAACTCCTGAACTAAAGCAATCTGCCTGCCTCTACCTCGCAAAGTTCTGGGATTACAGCCAGGAGCCACCATGCCTCACCACAAAGTCAATATTTTAAAAACTTGCTCTACTTCTATATATTAGCAAGACACAGAAAATGGGCCGGGCGTGGTGGCTCACGCCTGTAATCCCAGCACTTTGGGAGGCCAAGGCAGGCAGATCACCTGAGGTCAGGAGTTCAAGACCAGCCTGGACAACATGATGAAACCCTGTCTCTACTAAAAGTATAAAAATTTTCCAGACATGGTGGTGTGTGCCTATAATCCCAGCCACTTGGGAAGCTGAAAGAAGAGAACGGCTTGAACCAGGGAGATGGAGGTGGCAGTGAGCCGAGATCACACCACTGTACTCCAGCCTAAGCGACAGAGCAAGACTCCATCTCAAAAAAAACAAAACAACAACAACAAAAAGAACAGAAAATGAAAAAGCATCTAAAAACACCAATGAGGAATAAATCTCACAAATGTTATACAAAATTATACCCAAAACACTATAAAAAGAAATTGAGAGAAAGTAAAGAAAGCGTAATAAATGTCAGGATATATACGACATTCATGGGATGGAAAACTTAATACTAAAAAGATATACTTCAAAGAGTTGGGTTAATAGCCCAGTGCTGGCTGTCCTTCCAGCAGGTGCACAGTAGCTCCCATCAGACCAGCTCTCTCGTAGTTAACTATGAACTCTGGACAAAATAAAAGGCACGACTACTTAAAGCACTGAAGAATGACCAAAACAAAGCAGGTAAAACCTGAAGAGAAGAACACAAACATGTGGAAGCAGGGAACAGCCCTGGGTGAACTTCCCGGTTCTATTTACCGCTGTTACCCTGAAGCAAGGTCTTAGCTGCTGTGATAAGTGGTGGTGAAAATTACCCATAATCACACTGGCTTGAAGAACCAGAGCTGGAAACCAAGGGGGGAAATCCTGAAATGGAGAAAGCAAAGAGTCGAGAGCCCTAAATTCTACATATAAAATCTTTCTAAATCTCTGGCTGATCACTGAGTTAAACAGAAGTGGGGCAAAACAACCAGACAGAACAGAGCAGCTAAAGTTGCTGCCCACGTTACGAAGAAGATACGAGTTTGGTGTTTGAATGCGACCAAGTTAACTATCAGTTAAAACAAAATATTCAACACTTTTTGGAAGACTATAATAGAATCTGGAATCTCTACAACACATCATCCACTATACAATCTTAAATTAGTAGATACTCAAAGAAACAGAAGTGTGACTCACACTGCAAAGAAAAGGCAATCAGATGAACACAGATCCTGCTATGACCCAGATGTTACAATTTTGTTGTTGTTGTTTGTTTAGACATGAGTTTATTTACATCAAAGGCCTTTTAAAGGCCTAAGAGTCTCATTCTGTGGCACACAGATGTGATAATTATCAGACTTTAAAGCAGCTATAGAAACTGACTAAGCTCAAGAGTGTAAAGAAAAATATGCTTTTAAGGAACCAACAGAAAACATAGAGTACTAAAAACTATAAAAAAGAAACAAAAGGGTATTTAGAACTGAAAATCTTACTATCTGAATTTTTTAGATGTCACTGGGTTGGCTTACAGAAAACTGAACAAGACAGAAGAAATAGTGGAAAAGTCTGAAAGATCAACAGAAAGTAATCTGTAGAAGAGAAGGAAAAAGTATTGGAAAAACAAAAACAGAAAAACAGAGCCTGGTGACCTGAAAAAATATTTAAAAATATAATGTACATATACTGGAGCTCCATAAGAAAAAGGAACAGAAAAATATTTAACAAAATAGTGTCAAAAAAACTTCCCAAACACAGTGAAAGATTTAAGTTTACAGTTTCAAGAAGTACCAAGGAAGACAAAGACAAAGGAAACCATATCTAGGCATATGAGAGTCAAAATACTAAGAACTAAAGATTATAAAAACATCTTGAAAGGAGGAAGAGAAAAACAACAAATTATATCCCAGGGAACAATACAAATTACTACCCACTTCTCATCAGGGAAGGAAAAAAAAAAAAAAAAAAAAAGACTAGATAACAACTACTAGTGGAAAAAAAAAAGAAAACTATCAATCCAAAATTTTATTCCAGCAAAAATATCTTTCAAGAATGAAAACAATGTAAAGACATATTCGTAAAGAAAAACGAACAGAATTCCTAGCTAACAGATCCTCAGTACAAAAATTCTAAACGAGGGCCTTTGGTCTGAAGGATATACCAGATAGAAGAAGGATCTTCAGGAAGGAAAGAAAAACACCAGAAATGATAAATATTTGGATAAGCATAAAGATTATTTTCTTAATTTCTTTAAAATACATATGACTATTTAAATCAAGTATTACTGTTTTGTTGGATTTGTAACATATATACATGGACTACAAATGACAACTATAGCATAAACAATAAGGGCAGGGGCAGTGGGGTAGAAAAATGGACTTATACCATTATAAGGTTCTTAAATTTCACATAAAGTGGTATCATATGAACTCTTAAGTAGCCTATGTAAAGTTAAGGATGCATATTATAATTCCCAGGGCAACAACTGGAAGAAAAAAAAAAAAGCAAAGAGGTATAACTAAAAAAATAAATTGGCCGGGCGCGGTGGCTCAAGCCTGTAATCCCAGCACTTTGGGAGGCCGAGACAGGCGGATCACGAGGTCAGGAGATCGAGACCATCCTGGCTAACACGGTGAAACCCCGTCTCTACTAAAAAATACAAAAAGCTAGCCGGGCGAGGTGGCGGGCGCCTGTAGTCCCAGCTACTCGGGAGGCTGAGGCAGGAGAATGGCGTGAACCCGGGAGGCGGAGTTTGCAGTGAGCGGAGATCCGGCCACTGCACTCCAGCCCGGGCAACAGAGCGAGACTCCGTCTCAAAAAAAAAAAATAAATAAAAAATAAAAATAAATAAATTAAAACAGAACTCTAAAAAATATTTAATTAATCTAAAATAATACAGAAAAGATGAACAGAGGGAAAAAAAGTAAAATGTCTGTATCCCTAAATTCAGTCATATCAATAAGTGCATTAAATAGAAATGGACTAACCAATTAAAAGACACAGATTATCAGAATAAAGAAAAAATTAAGATATAATTATATGCTGTTGACAAGAGATATACTTAAAATATGAAAACACATATAGCTTGGGAACAAAGAACTGGAAAAACCATGTACTAGCAAACAGTAGGCATAAGAAGCCTGGCGTGGTTACAGTGATAGCAGAGATAAAGCAGAATTCAAGACAAAAGGTATTACAAGAAAAAAAAGACATTTCATAATGATAAAAGGGTCAACTCATCAAGAAGACTTAATGATACTAAATGTATATGCATTTTTTTTGTTTGTTTGAGACGGAGTCTTGCTCTGTCTTGCCTAGGCTGGAGTGCAGTGGCACGATCTTGGCTCACTGCAGCCTCCACCTCCCAGGTTCAAGCGATTCTCCTGTCTCAGCTTCCCAAGTAGGTGGGACTATAGCCATGAGCCACCACACCCAGCCAATTTTGTATTTTTTTTTTAATCTTTTTTTTTTTTTTGAGACGGAGTCTCGCTCTGTCACCCAGGCTAGAGTGCAGTGGCTGGATCTCAGCTCACTGCAAACTCCGCCTCCCAGGTTTATGCCATTCTCCTGCCTCAGCCTCCCGAGTAGCTGGGACTACAGGTGTCTGCTACCACACCCAGCTAATTTTTTGTATTTTTAGCAGAGACGGGGTTTCACCATGCTGGCCAGGCTGGTCTTGAACCCCTGACCCCAGGTGATCCACCCACTTTGACCTCCCAAAGGGCTGGGATTATAGGCATGGGGCACTGCACCTGGCCATCTATATGCATTTAATACTAAAAAGATGGCAACTCTTCCCAAAGTGTTCTCTATATATTCAATGAAATACTAATAAAAATTACTATAGGTTGGCAGGGCGCAGTGGCTCATGCCTGTAATCCCAGCACTTTGGGAGGCCGAGGCAGGCAGATCACTTTGGGAGGCCGAGGCAGGAGATCAAGACCATTCTGGCTAACATGGTGAAACCACGTCTCTACTAAAAATACAAAAAAGTAGCTGGGTGTGGTAGCAGACGCCTGTAGTCCCAGCTACAAGGGAGGCTGAGGCAGGAGAATGATGTGAACTGAGGAGGTGGAGCTTGCAGTGAGCCAAGATTGAGCCACTGCACTCCAGCCTGGGCGACAGAGCGAGACTCCGTCTAAAAATAAAACCAAAAAAACAACAAAAAAAATTACTATAGGTTGTTCCTTTGCAGAAATTGACAGGTTGTGTCTAAAATTTATATAAAAATGCAAATGGTCAAGAATAACCACCTGTGCCAATCAGTTAAAACCCTAATACATGTATGATATAATGAGAGGGACTAGGGGACTTCATAGCACATTCTTTTGTTTTTTCCACACATTGTTGCTGGCTTAAAGATAACAAATTGTTATGCCACACTTCCTACTTACCTTTCTGTACTTTGCTAGTAAAGTTCCATCAGGCCCAAACACAGCACAGGTGTTATATAATTTCCCAGCATCCTCTTCAGGGATAGAGCCTTTCATTGAGAGAAGAAATGTAACATAAGAAAAAGAATAGAACAATTCTTTTGTGAGAAAGGGATAAAAGCCTGATAACTTGGGTCCAAAAATAAAGAACCCATCTTTTACGGTTTATTTATTCATTTTGTTTTTAGAATAAGGCAACACCTCATTCTATAATACAGAATAAGTATTCCCTTCTATGGGTTATTTAATCATGTTTTTTTTTTTTTGTCCTTCTCGAATATGATCTTTCAGAGATAAACTGCAGAGTGTAGACAGGATATGATTAGGTTAGATGCCAAAGACAGGCTTAAAAAAAAACCAAACTGTTCCTGAAATTCAGCCATGATTTTGAGCAACACTTAATCTCTAACATTAGGGCAAAATGAAAAATTTCCCATTGCTTAACTTGAATTCACCAGGTCCTGCAACAAAACTGTATCCCAAAAGATGAGAATGTAAAGTCAGAAGCCTCTCCATCACTGAATGCAGTTTCCTCTCCAGGCTTCTTGCTTTGCCTTCATTTCTAATTCTTAATATATCATCGTACAGAAAACATTTTATTTGCTATATTTATAGAACTTTTTCTATGCTTATTTTTTATTTAAGCAAATAAAACCTTTAAACATTTATTCCAAAACCACAAAAATAAAGTTACCTTTATGTATGTGGCCTCTATGGAAAAAAATTTTTTTCTCAATCCTCTATTAGTATAATAAAAAACATGCCTGGCATGATGGCTCACACCTGTAATACTAGCACTTTGGAAGGCCAAGGTGGTCAGACCGCTTGAGCCTAGGAGTTTAAAACCAGCCTGGGCAACATGGTGAAACCCCATCTTTACAAAAAAATACAAAAATCAGCCAGGCATGGTGGCACACACCTGTAGTCCCAGCTACTCAGGAGGCTAAGAGGTGGGAGAATCACTTGAGCCTGGTAGGGTGAGGCTGCAGTGAGCCATGATCACACGACTGCACTCCAGCATTGGTGACAAAGCAGGATCTCACCTCAAAAAAAAAAAAAAAAGAAGAAACTCTCTGCTTCAGCTTCCCAAGTAGGGAATACAGGTGCATGCCACCACACCTGGCTCATTCAGATGTTTTTAATGTTTAGGCCATTATACCTTGTGGGTATGAAGTTACCTCCAATGAGATATATGCTGCATTCCTTTGCTACTTCAGAAAGCTTCTGTGTGGATTCACCAGGAATTTTCTCTGCATATTCAGGAAAATATTTCGTTCCATATGGAGAATTAAAGCATTCCTAGAAAAATATTGGCAGAGAAAAAAAAAAAAAAGATCAAAACACCCATCCATTTTAAAGTTCTGCTGTAAGAGGCCATAGCTGCTGCTTCTCGCTCTGCTTTCAGTCGAAGGGTTAAAACACAGCTAATAAGAAAAACACTGACATCTCAAGGGTAAACAGCCCGTAGTCACAGGCAAGACTACAAAGCTAGCCTAGTGGGTTAGAAGAGACAAGTCACATGGGCTCTCCCAGAGTTCATTTAAAAAAAAAAAAATGTTGGCGGCTCAGTGCTAAAACCAACATGTTCTGGGCCTAAAAAGACTTAATTATAAAAGGAACAAAGTGTCCAAGCACTGAGTATTTCAGTTTTCCGTATGTCCCTCAATATACTAGGATTTTGGCTTCTTCATCTCAACAAAGAGGAAGATCCAAAAGCTAAAGACCTATGACCGTGTTGGCACATTCTACTTTACAAAGACCCTTGCTAAGGTCATCCTCCAGTCAAACACAAAACAATCTATGGGCTCCAAGGGACACTGCTGGACCCCAGGATACAAGAGGACAACCAGAGCTAGCAAACACTGTTCTGCTGGGTCTACAGGGCCCAGAACAGGATGGCTGCCCCCATACTGACCGGCAAAGAAACTATTTTGGCTCCTTGCGTTGCTGCCTCCCGGATAAAGCTACAAGCTCGAGTGACGTTATCTGATTTGACGGAAGAAATTTGAAGCTGGATGAGGGCCATGCGGAAAGCTGAGGACAAAGAGAAAAGAAAACAGCTGTCAGAGGCTTGAACTGCTGGATTCAGACAGAGGCATGGTTCTCAAATGGAAGGCAGTTCTGTCCCCTGGGGAACATCTGACAAAGTCTGAAGATACTTTTGATGCCACAACTGATGAGGTGTGAGTGGCATCTAATGAATAGAGACCAAGGATACTGCCAAACTTTCTACAATGCATAGGACAACCCCCTCCAGAACAAAGAATTATCCTGTCCAAAATGTCAATAGTGCTAAAGTCTATCTGGAGATGGAGCAATATGCATGGACAAAGTCCCATGCTAAGTGCAAGAATCTAGAGTGAACCAGCTTCTTACTATGCAGTGTAGGGAATGAAATGAGAATATGGCTTAAAGTAAAAAGACTGGGTTTGAATATGGTCCTGTCCCTTACTATTTGTTCTTGGACCTCTCGCCTATCTGCAATCCATATACTGAGCATGTCCCAGCACAGAAAGTGCAATTCCTTGGAAGTTGCTCACGTACTTCCCATGGGCAGCCCAGCTCGTGGGAAGGGAAGATGTCTGTCTCAGTTTCCCCACTACTGGCTGGGTCACAGCACATTGATCCCGCTGCTGGCAAAGGGAAACCCTGGCAGCCCGTGAGCTGCACACATGCCTACTCACACAAAACAATCTATGGGCTCCAAGGGACACTGCTGGACCCCAGGATACAAGAGGACAACCAGAGCTAGCAAACACTGTTCTGCTGGGTCTACAGGGCCCAGAACAGGATGGCTGCCCCCATACTGACCCCAGGCACCTATAGCAGTCTGCACTTACCCCATAAACATTCCTGTGTCCAAGAGAACATGACATTAAACAGCAAATAACACCATGAGAGGTTGAGAGAGATACTGCAGAAGGAAAAGCGAACAGCACTTTTCCTTGCTCTCTGAACAAGGGGACTGGGTCCCACAAACGATGTAGCCAGCCCTGACAAGGTCTGTGCTCAGCCCTGGAGCAAGGAGGCTGGCGGCTCTTCCAAGCTGATTCCTTCCTGGAGGTAGTAGCTAGACATCTATTTTTCTTCTGTTTTTTAGAGTTCCCTTTTAGCTTTTATGAAAATCACTTTCCATTAGCAAATATTTTTAATTTTGAGGCAGGGTCTTATTCTGTCACCTAGGCTGGAGTGCAGTGGCACAAACATGGTTGACTGCAGCCTCGACCTCCTGGGTTCAGGCAATCCTCTTGTCTCAGCCTCTTATGTAGCTGGGACCACAGGTACGCACCACCATGCCTGGCTAATTTTTTAATTTTTTTTGTAGAGACAGGATCTCACTTTGTTGCCCAGGCTGGTCTCGAACTCCTGGGCTCAAGCAATCCTCTTGCCTCAGCCTCTCAAACTGCTGGGATTACAAGCATGAGCTACCACGCCTGGCCAGATAATAATTTTTAATATAAAATTTTCTGCCGGGTGTGGTGGCTCACACCTGTAATCCCAGCACTTTGGGAGGCCAAGGCAGGTGGATCACCTGAGGTCAGGAGTTTCAGACCAGACTGGCCAACACGGTGAAACCCCATCTCTATTAAAAATACAAAAATTAGCTGGGTGTGGTGGCAGGCAACTGTAATCCCAGCTACTCAGGAGGCTGAGGCAGGAGAATCACTTGAACCTGGGAGGTGGAGGTTGCGGTGAGCCAAGATCACACCACTGCACTCCAGTCTGGACAACAGAGTTAGACTCAGTCTCTAAAATAAATAAATAAATAAATAAATAAATAAATAAATAAATAAATTTCCTTGTTTGAGTTACTAGTGTTGTCTCCACGTTCTGCCTGGACCCTGATGGATACATAGTTCCTGCTCACGGTCTGGGGGGACGCCGCAGTAAAGGATCCAAAGCTCATCATAACCTCTGAAGCTCTGCAAAACTTCAGGAATTATTAGTAATGGCCTGCCCAAACTCCCCATCCCACCTCTGCTCCAGTCTGAAAATCCTACCATTTGAGAGCTATCTCTGGGTGTTTCCTGTAACAATGCAAATGTCTCCAGAAGAGGCAACAATGATAAACCTGGCCTCTGATGAAGGCCTGTTCGGCTCAGGGTTAACTAAAAGGAAAACTCAGATGTCCCATTCCTCAATCTATCCTAAATATAGTGAGAAGCACTAAATTTAACCCAGAAGGCAGCCTGCTAAATAGTTACGGAATCTGAAGGGCTACAAAAGAAATTAAAACAGGAAATAACAGCTGGGGTTATTCTGGGGCAAACAGATATTTTGAGCTGGTACCAGAACAGCAGACAAATCCACTAAATGTCTCCCCTCCATTTCCCGGGGTTAAGCCATCCTCCCGCCTCAGCTTCCCAAGTAGCTGGGACTACAGGGGCGTACCACCACGCCGGGCTAATTTTGTATTTAATTTCAGTACAGACAGGTGTCGCCATGTTGCCCAGGCTGGTCTCCAACTCGGACTCCTGAGCTCAAGCGATCCTCATGCCTCAGCCTCCCAAAGTGTTACTATTACAGGAGTGAGCCACGTGCCTGGCCATGTCTCTTATTCTGAGGGTGGGAAAGATAAAGCTCGCCATGGCTATGCTGATGGCTTCCTCTCCTACACATCTCACCCACAAGGGCGGGGTCCTCAACTAAGCCTAGGACTGCCTGTCATTCTGCAAATGACCCACTCTACAGACGTGCTGCAGCAGGGAAACCCCGCCACTGGGCAGTTCCTCATGCTAAGGACGAGACGCCAGTCACTCCATCTCATCTGTAAAGTGGAGACACAGTGACTTTTAAGGCTGCCCTAATATTCATCATAATCTAACAACGAAGGCCCAACGAAGGGGAGGAAAAAAAACAATAAAATACTGTGAGCGAAGGAACCAACAAGAAAATAAAATTTAAAGCACTGTGCCAGGTCCTTTACACATAAACTTCTATGAGGTATCATTAACATCATTTTACAGATAAAGAAACGGGGCTTGCAGGGAGAAAAGCTGCACAAAGTCACTGAACAAAGTAAGTGACACAGCAAGAAACCAAGTCAGAATCTGGAGCTGGAAAGTGAGGGGGGAAAGGAAGAACCGCCTGGGCACCTTTGTGCAGTGCGGGGCTGGAGGAGGTCAGGCAACTTGAAAACACCCAAGGGAGTCGGATCCTACCACCGCGGCCCACACCGTGGAGAAATACACGTCCATCAGCCTCTCTCAAGCAGGACGCGGCGGGTGCCGGCGCGGCCTGGGCGGCCTGGTGCTTTCGGGGCCTCGCCCGCCACCCCGGAAGCCTGGAATCCCGGGAGTGCGCCCGGCCGCCCCGCCACGCGATCCCGGACCCACGCGGACGCCCGCATCAGGGAGGGCCGCGCACGGCAGGGACGCGGGGCGAGGGGGCTGAGCCGGCCAAGCCACCGCCGGCGCCGCTCCAAAGCCTCCCCTCCGGCCCGAGCTCGAGCTGCAGCGCGCGGCCGCCCCACTTACTGGCCATGGCTCTCCCGACAAGCACCACCTGCGGCGCGGGCTGAGCTCTGGAGTCCGGGTGGACCTCGGCGACGCTACGGTGGGCGGGGCCCGCGCCAGAGGCCCCGCCCCACCCCACCTCCCGGCCCCGGCCCCGGGTAGAGGGGTCTGCGTTCATACCAGTGCGCCTGGAACACCAGGACGGACCAACGAGAAATGGTTAATTACCACAGTCCGGAAAAAGCATGCCTCGAAAGGCAAAGGGCAAAAGGGAACAGCCTAAGTCGAGGTGGTGTGCTGGTGAATGTTTAACAACCGAACTTTTCAGGGACGAAAGCCCTGATTTGTAGCGTTTGCTGATTCTCCGCAAAAGGACTAACTTTTAGCTGGTTGAATCAACTCTGTGGCCAGGGTAACATCGTATGCTGATAGGCTTGAGCTATTTGAACAAGTCGCTGTGACGGGGATGGAATGACCCTGGTTGGTTTAGGCACACGAGACGTCTGTAGGATCTGACTACAAGGCTGCTAGACCAACGGGAAAGATGCTGAGGGTTCAGCGCGAGGCCCTCAACGAGTCAGTCCTCGAATACATTGTCATCTCTTTGCTACTATTCTTTTTTGTTTTGTTTGTTTTAGGCAGGGTCTCGCTATGTCACCCAGTCAGGAGTGCAGTGCAGCAATCTCGGCTCATTGCAGCCTCGACCTGGGCTCAAGCGATCCTCCGTCCTCAGCCTCCCAAGTGGCTGGACTACAGGCACATGCCACCGCGCCTGGCTATTTCTATTTTTTTTTTTTAAGTTTTTTACTTTTAGTAGTGATGGGGTCTTGCTGTGTTGCCCAGGCTGGTCTCAAACTCCTGAGCTCAAGACCCTACTACCTTAGCCTCCCAAAGTGCTGGGGTTTATAGGCGTGAGCCTCTGGGATTATGGGCTTGAGCCGCTGAGCCCAGCCTATTGACTCTGATTTTTGCATTTTTATTTATTAGATTGCTTTTAAATTTTCGTGTTTTGTGGTTTTGTGCCTTGTCAAACTTGTGGAACAAAATTCCAAAACTTACCACCTTTTGGAATGCCCCAGAATAGTTTATACTGAAACAGATCCTGGTTTGTAAAAGAACACTATAAAAACATTTTGGGGGCAACTAGGGAGATTTAAATATGAATGAGATATTCAATGCTTTTATGAATTATTTTGTGCGCTATATGTTGTGATTGTGCCAATGTCTTTATTCTTAGAAAATGAGGAAGTATTTAGGGATGAACTGTCAGAATGTTTGACTTGAAAATCGTCAGCAAAAAGAAAATACATAAGATAAAGCAGATATGGCAAAATGTTAATTATTAAATCTAGGAGGAGGATACAGCTTTTCATGGTACTAGATTAAAACTTTGTAGAAGTTTAAAATTTTAAGCTTTCATAACAAAAAATTGGGGGGGAAATACGTAGCAGTTATGGTCTTTCTGCAGCTTAAGAGACTATCTGGACTTGGCTTTGTAGCAGGAAGACCTTTAAAACCTTTTAATTTCTGCTATGCTCATTAACCTATGAGGTTTCAGGGTCAACCTTTGGTCACGGACAACCTGTGAAAAAAAAATCCATCTAGACTTCCAATTTTATTGGCATAACATTGTATCTAATAGTGGTCCTAAACCTGGCTGGACATGTTATTTGAAGTGCTTGTTCAAAATGCAAATTATTTCAATTTTTTAGAAATGGATTCTTACAATGTTGCTCAGGCTGGTCTCAAACTCCTGGGCTTAAGTGATCCTCCCACTTTGGCTTCCCAAAGTGCTGGCCTTATAGGCATGAGCCATGGCATCCAGGTGGAGATGCCCAGTAGGCAACTGGACCAAAGCCTCAAGCTCAGAAGATGTCTGGGCCGGAAATTGACTTAGGAGTCATCAGCAGTTTTAACTAAGAGGAAGCTCCGAATTTGGATGAGAACACACAAGAGGAGTGTAAAAGGCACATGCAGAAGAAGAAGGGACTGTGGAGCCTGGGAAGGAGCCACTAGAGAAGGACCAGGCTGAGTGCAGTGGCTCACGCCTATAATCCCAGCACTTCGGGAGGCCGAGGCAGGTGGATCACGAGTTCAGGAGTTCGAGAGCAGCCTGACCAGCATGGTGAAACCCCATCTCTACTAAAAATACAAAGATTAGCTGGGCGTGGTGGCACATGCCTGTAATCCCAGCTACTCAGTAGGCTGAGGCAGCAGAATGACTTGAACATAGGAGGCGGAGGTTGTAGTGAGCCAAGATCATGCCACTGCACTCCAGCCTGGGCGACAGAGCGAGACTCCATTTCAAAAAAAAAAAAAAAGAGAGAGAGAGAAGCAGGACCAGGAGAAGGCCATCAAGACCAAAAGCCTATGGGTACTGTCCCTCTGTCACATGCAGGGAAACTGCTGACTTGGGCACTATGGGTGTTCTGGGCACTAGGGGTGTTCCTAGAGAAGGAAAAGCTAAATGAAAGTGTGTTTTTTAAACCTTTCTTTAGAACTTTCTGGGCATAATGGAAAAGCTAGTCACTGGGTTCTGGTTCTGGTTCTGGCTCTGACACTGGGATGTTAATACCTAGGGCAAATCACCTCACCCTCAGGACCTTTTACTCACCTATATGTAAAAGGATTTAGAGGTAATGGAAGAAGAATCTGGCTGAAGGGTGAAGTTTGTGCAGCCCTGCCTGCCACCACTCCCCTGTCCCTTCTCTGCAGCACCTCTGCCTTATCTCCATGTTCCCGTTCATCTAACATATGAAAATAGGCCAAAAAACAAAACTACCGGGCCAAATGGATCTTGAAAGCCCAGCTAAAAATCTGATGGGCCTTTTCAGTCTCTATTCTCATTTATACTCATGTCTCACAGGCTTAATGACCATTTCCAGGCTGTTACTAGTCAGATTTTAATTTTTACTCCAGACGACCTGTTTCAACATCTCCAGCTGCCACCATCTCTATTTACATGTGTTAACATCAGTTCAAACTCAACTATGTAAAGCTAAATGTATCACCTCCAAGAGCTTCTCCACCCAGCACTTACAGGCACCACAATTTATGCCCAGTTTTCTAATTCTCCCTGCTTTCCAGCCCTCCAAGAAAATCTAAGTCACTTCAGTGACTTTCGAGTCTTTCATTCCCCACCTCTGGTAAGGGACAGGACTCTTCTTACTCTCCTGAAATGTCCCTGATTCCTCCTTTCAGTTCCCACCACCACCATCCACAGGTAGGCCTTGCTCACCTTAGGGAGACTGCTACAGGCACTTCCTAACTGGTCTCTCCTTTCCCTCAGCATTCCTCCAGCTGCCGCTTCATAGTGTGAGTTGAGTCTGCGGGAACGTGAGCTCAGTTTTTGGGGGAGAGGTGGATATGTGTTCCACGTAGAGGTGGAAAAACTCTACGTGTTTTTCCTCTGCTCTTACATCACCATCACAGCAATCATCAACACAGAAGAATTCTGTGACCAAATGTGAGGGGGTTCCTCCCTACCACCAAGAAGTGGACACCAGCTGGGTATCCTCCTACTCAATTCCAACACTGTCTACCTGAGGAAGATACACCAGGCACCAGCCATATGTCTTGGACTCCAGAACTTCTGACAACCACTTTCAAGTTGGGGTTGCTATGACTCCATCTCTGTGTTTGAATGATTTGCTGGAGCAGCTCACAGAACTCATGGAAACATGTTTCCTGGTTTATTATAAAGGATGTTGCAAAGGCTACAGATGAAGAGGTATAGGGCAAGGTATGGGAGGAGGGGCACAAAGCCTCCATCCCCTCCTGGACACACCACCCTCCAGAACCTCCACGTGGTCAGCTATCCCGAAGCTCTCCAACCCCAGTTCTCTTGGGCTTCTATGGGAACTTCATGTCATCAGCATTCCTTCCTTCAAGGGATAGGGCAGGAGCTCTCAGGAGAGTTTTAAGACCCAGCATCTGCAAGATTAGAGTCCTGCCTTGGGGCAGGTGAAAAGGAGAGCAGGAGAGGCCGGAGAGATTCTGTTTCCTGGGGCCTGCCCCTGAGGCCTAACACACCTGGCATTATAACAAAAGACTTAACAAGGCTATAGGAGTCAGGGACTGTGCTTGAAAACGTGTGTATGTATGTGTGTGAATACCTTGTAACACCACAATATGCAAATGCTAACAGCAGTCAGAAATTAGGGGCTGAAAATCAGAACTGAGTCATTTGCAGAGAATAAGAGATCTATGAGTAGATGCAATCCGAGAAGGAAAGAGTATGATACTACAGAAAGCAAAGGATCAAACTTGGGAATTATCATATTGAGTTAGAACTGTGTACAGGGAGGAGTCAAAGAGTGTGTATGCATCTAAATATACACATACATGCACAGATACATAGAATTTTTAAATTTCTGATGCAGTTCTCTGCAAATCAGGAGACCTGAGTTCAAAACTTTGCTGACACACCATGTAACTTTGGACAAGTTGCTTAATGTTGGGAAACCAACTTAATATTCCCACATGGGTTAGACAGGTACCTGTGGAGTTAAGCTGGCAACCTGAAGAGAAAAGCAAGTACTGAGAAGGCCACTAGCTCTGGCCTACTGTTTCCAGGACAGCAAACAGCAAAGAGGTGGCACAGTAGGGCAGTTATGACCATGAACTCTTCTGCGTGGATGTAAGTCTTCATTTCTCTAGGGTAAATACCTAGGAGAGGGATTGCTGGGTTGTATAGTAAACTTATGTTTCTTCATAAGAAATTGCCAAACTGTTGTCTAGAGTGTCTGTACCACTTTGTACACCCACCAGCAATGTATGAATGTTCTAGTTGCTCCATATCCTCACCAGCACTCGGTATTGTCATTTTTTGTTTTTAATTTTAGCCAATCTAACTGGTGTGTAGTAGCATCTCATTGTGGTTTTGATTTACTTTTCCCCAACAGCTAATGATGATCTTTTCACATGCCTATTTGCCACCCATGTTTCTCTGAAGAAATGCTTCTTTTCCCCATTGTTTTGTTTTCTTATTGTTGTAGTGAAAATTTTTATATATTCTGAACACAAATCCTTTGTTGGTATGTTTTGCAAGTACAGTATTTTCCCCCAGTATCTAGCTTGTCTTTCCCTTCTATTAAGTGTCTTTTGCAGAGCAAAAATTTTAAATGTATTTTTAATTTCTTTCTTTTTTTTTTTTTTTTTTTTTTGAGATGGAGTGTCGCTCTGTCACCCAGGCTGGAGTGCAGTGGCGCGATCTCGGCTCACTGCCACCTCTGCCTCCCGGAGTCAAGCGATTCTCTTACCTCAGCCTCCCGAGTAGCTGGGATTACAGGCGCACATCCCCAAACTCGACTAATTTTTGTATTTTTAGTAGAGAGGGGGTTTCACCATGCAGGCCAGGCTGGTCTCTATCTCCTGACCTCGTGATCTGCCCGCCTCAGCCTCCCGAAGTGCTGGGATTATAGACGTGATTCATTCTTATGGATTGTGCTTTTCCTATGTCTAACAACTATGGCCTCACCCATAATTATGAAAATTTTCTCCTGTTTTCTATTAGTTTTATAGGTTTACATTGCATATTTAGCTGTATGATCCATTGAGTTAATTTTTGTATAAGGTTTGAGATATAAAGGGTGAGGTTAATTTCTTTGTATATGGGTATCTAGTTGTTTCAACACCATACGTTGAAAAGACACCCTTTCTCAATTGAATTGCCTTTGAAACTTTGCTCAAAACAACTGCCCATTATTTGTGGGGGTCTATTTTTTTCATTTTATTTATTTTAATTATTTCCATAGGTTATTGGGGAACAGGTGGTCTTTGGTGACATGAGTAAATTCTTTAGTGATTTGTGAAATTTTGGTACACCCATCACCTGAGCAGTACATTCTGCACCCAATTTGTAGTGTTTTATCCCTCACCCCTTCCCACTCTTTCCCTGAGTCCCCACATTCCATTGTCTCATTCTTATGCCTTTGCATTCTCATAGCTTAGCTCCCACTTATGAGCGAGAACATATGATGTTTGGTTTTCCATTCCTGAGTTACTTCACTTAGAATAATAGTCTCCAATATTATCCAGGTCTCTGCCAATGCCATTCATTAATTCCTTTTTATGACTGAATAGTATTCCATCATATATATACATACATATATATCCACTTGTTGATTGATGGGCATTTGAGCTGGTTCCATATTTTTGCAATTGCAAATTGTGCTGCTATAAACATGCATGTGCAAGTTATCCTTTTCTTATAATGACTTTTTTTTTTTTTTTTTTTTTTGAGATGGTATCTTGCTCTGTCACCCAGACTGGAGTGCAATGGCGTGATCTCAGCTCACTGCAACCTCCACCTCCTGCGGTCAAGCAATTCTCCTGCCTCAGCCTCCCAAATAGCTGGGATTATAGGCGCCCACCACGTTGCCCAACTAATTTTTGCATTTTTAGTAGAGACAGGGTTTCACCTTTTTGGCCAGGTTGGTCTCAAACTCCTGACCTCAGATGATCCACCTGCCTCAGCCTCCCAAAGTGCTGAGATTACAGGTGTGAGTCCCACGACCAGCCAATAACTTCTTTTCCTCTGGGGAGATACCTGGCAGTGGGATTACTGAATCAAATGGTAGTTCTACTTTTAATTCTTTAAGGAATCTCCAGTTTTCCACCGTGGTTGTACTAGTTTATATTCCCACCAGCAGCATAGATGCATTCCCTGTTGACAGCATCCATGCCAATATCTATTATTTTTAAATTTTTTGATTATGGCCATTCTTGGAGGAGTAAGATGGTATCACATTGTGGTTTTGATTTGTGTTCCCCTAATCATTAGTGATGTTGAGCATTTTTTCATGTTTTTGGCCATTTGTATATCTTCTTTTGAGAACTGTTTATTCATGTCCTTAGCACACTTTTTTTTTTGTGGTAGAACACAATTTTACTGTTTATATGTCCTGAATTTTTTATTATGCTTAAGAACCCAAATATTAATATATTACGTTCTAGGGTACATGTGCACGTGCAGATTTGTTACACATGTATACATGTGCCATGTTGGTGTGCTGCACCCATTAACTCATCATTTACATTAGGCATTTCTCCTAATGCTATCCCTCCCCCTCACCCCACCCCACGACAGGCCCCGGTGTGTGTTCCCCACCGTGTCCAAGTGTTCTCACTGTTCAATTCCCACCTGTGAGTGAGAACATGCGGTATTTGGTTTTCTGTCCCTGTGACAGTTTGCTCAGAATGATGGTTTCCAGCTGCATCCATGTCCCTACAAAGGACACGAACGCATCCTTTTTTATGGCTGCATAGTATTCCATAGGCACACTTTTTGATGGGATTTTTTTCTTGCTAATTTGAGTTTGTTGTAGATTCTGGATATTAGTCCTTTGTCAGATGTGTAGATTGTGAAGATTTTCTCCCACTCTGTGGGGTGTTTACTCTGCTGATTGTTCCTTTTGCCATGAAAAAAGCTCTTTAGTTGAATTAAATCCCAAATATTTATCTTTGTTTTTATTGCATTTGCTTTTGGGTTCTTGGTCATGAAATCCTTGCCTAAGCCAGTGTCTAGAAGGGTTTTTCTGATGTTATCTTCCAGAATTTTTATAGTTTCAGATCCTAAAGTCCTTGATCCTTAAAAGTCCTTGGTAAAAAAGAATATTTTTATTAAGCACTACATAACACACTGCATGCCACATAAAACTCTGCATAACATTCTCGCAGGGGTAAGTGACCATAGCTGAATTCTTTTCTCATCAATCAGGAAAATGAAAATGCTTCCTTAATCAATGTTCTCCAGTCTCTGACACATAATACAATTAACTCCAAAAATGTGCCTCTCTTTCCATCAAACTCCACTGATATGGAATCAACCCAAATGTCCATCTGTGACAGACTGGATTAAGAAAATGTGGCACATATACACCATGGAATACTATGCAGCCATAAAAAAGGATGAGTTTGCGTCCTTTGTAGGGACATGGATGCAGCTGGAAACCATCATTCTTAGCAAACTATCACAAGAAGAGAAAACCAAACACCGCATGTTCTCACTCATAGGTGGGAACTGAACAATGAGATCACTTGGACCCGGAAGGGGATCATCACACACTGGGGCCTATCATGGGGAGGGGGGAGGAGGGAGGGATTGCATTGGGGAGTTATACATGATATAAATGATGAATTGATGGGTGCTGACGAGTTGGTGGGTGCAGCACACCAACATGGCATAAGTATACATATGTAACAAACCTGCACGTTATGCACATGTACCCTAGAACTTAAAGTATAATAAAAAATAGAAAAAAAGAAAAAAAGAAAAAAAAAAAAAAGAAAAAAAAAAAAAAAAAAAGAAAAATGGGCAACCTGTTTTTCCTTGCCCAGTTAGTGAACTTGTGGGTGTACCCAGTGGCCACTCTAGGGATCGCTATAATCAACAAGACACAGTAACAAGTGTTGGCAAGCAAGTGGAGAAATCACTCATATTGCCAGTAGGGAAGCAAAGTGGAATAGTTTGGAAGTTCCTTGAAAAGTTAAACATGGAATTAACATACAACTCAGTAATTCCACTCCTAGGTAAATATCCAAAAGAAATGAAAACGTTTAACACAAAAATTGGTACACAAATATTCACAGGGCATTATTCATAAAAGCCAAAAAGTGGAAGAAACCTAAATGTCCACCATCTGATGAATAAATGAGTTACATCTATACAATAAAATACTACTCAGCCACAAGAAATGAAATTCTGATACATGCTACAATGCAAATGAAGCTTTAAAACATTATGTTTTGAGGTTGGGCATGGTGGCTCATGCCTGTAATCCCAGCACTTTGGGAGGCTGAGGCGGGCAAATCAATTGAGGTCACAAGTTCGAGACCAGCCTGGCCAACATGGCAAAACCCTGTCTCTGCTAAAAATACAAAAATTAGCCGGGTGTGGTGGCACACACCTGTAGTCCCAGTTACTCGTGAGGCTGAGGCAGGAGAATTGCTTGAACAGGGAAGGTGGAGGTTGCAGTGAGCCGAGATCTTACCACTCCACTCCAGCCTGGGCGCCACAGTGGGACTCCATTCACCGCCCCCCACCGAATATATATATGTATGTTTTGAAGAAATAGATGTGATTTAAAAATTAGAAAAAATATGTATATTAAGTGAAAAAAGCTGGCAATGTGTGATTCCTTTTGTAATGAAATGTCCGGAATCCACAGAGACAGAAAGTAGAATGGTGCTTGGTAACGGCTGGAGGGAAGAGGAAAGGAGAGTGACTACTAACAGGTATAGATTTGTTCTGTTTTTCTGAGGTGACGAAATGTTCTAGAACTAGAGTTGCACAACTCTGTGGATATTCCAATAACTACCGAAAAGGGGGAGCTTTAAGGCATGTGAATACTTCAATAAATATGTTAAGTTCAAGATGTTAATGTTCAAACTGAGATACTACATTCATTACTCATTCAACCTATAGGGTTGGGGTTCCCCACATCAAACTATCAATTTTAACTAGGACTGCCAATTTACGGCTGGTTAGTCTAATGTCAGAGTATCATGCTAAGGAGTTAAAGGTCCTGTGTGAAACACAGTGACAAAAACAGCTGAGTATGTCAATACAAATTTATCATAATGACCAAGTTTTATTAATGGTGAGGAAATGGCATCAATCCTATACAGGAGAAATAATTGTATACCTTCATAGACCAAAATAATTTCCAGGGAGTGTGGAGATAAGAGGAATACTTTCTCTTTTCACTCAATTTCTTTGAGCCTTGGTTTCCTTCTCTTGAAAATACAAAAAATAACAACCTCCTAAAGTTGCAACCTGTGCAATCATGAAAGCCCATGAGAGGTGGCCAACCCAGAGTGATTCCCAGCTCTGTGGTCAGTGGGCCAGTGAAGGAAGGATGAGCTACACAAGTGCCTAGAACATTCAATGAAATGTATTTTCATTTAATAGTCATAAATAATCCTATAACTGTGTAGTTCATGGTAGTAGGTAACTTACTAAATGCCTTCAATTCTCTCATTTTGTGGTCTTAAGAGATTTGCAAATAGGGAAAAGAAAGAGAGAGACAGTGTCTTTAAGAACAAAGTTTTGAGCAAACTGTATTAATTTATTTACAATTGTAATTTATAAACAGTAACACAAACATCTTTACATTAATATTATGAAAAATGTCCCATGGCTGAAATGGGTGAAAAATGAGACTGCAGCACATTTCTAAAGGGGTGCCAAGAAAAGGGAAAAAATGCAATACAACAGTTTTAGGGGAGAGTTATACAAAGTAATGCACCCAGGTGCAATTTCATGCAGATGTCTTCAACCACTCAAACTGTTTTTATTAGATATTAGAATAAGATTTCCTGAATTATGTTGCCTTCTATTCACTTGATTTCCATAAGTAAATCAAAATGACTGGCTGTTAACCAGGTACATCTAAATATTTCTCCCATCAACCCCTTCGAGATAATCCATTACATTTTAGGACATGTCAGATTGTGGGTATTGCAACTTCCCAAATGGATTTTACAAAATATCATTCCATGGCCCTAAATGTGTTCCTGGATTTCTCTTACCAAATGTGTCTAATATGGACCACTATACATGAAATGAAGAACTCTGCAAAATACAGCAGAGCAATTTTCAGTACATTAAGACAATGTGTCCAAAAATAATTTCAAACCACTGGAACTTCAATGAGAGGATAAAACCAAAAGAAGAGAAAGAAATTCAGAAAATGATGACAAAAACAATTGTACTTTATAAGCTCTCTGATTATTTGGCATTTATATAAGTGGATATTACTGTGGTTACAGACTATAATCCTCAATGAGGACAAATCAATGTGGCTTAAACACTTAGTTTAAAATATAAATCAAATAATCCACTTGTAATAAAAACCAATGACATTTTTACAGACACAATTCTGTCCCCAAAATGTTAATCTTAACAGCCTACCTACTTATTTTAATGCTTTCAACTGCTCTTTAGAAATCATTAGGATGAAGTTTCTTATCTTTGAAGCATTTAGTGTCCAAATAATTAGCTAATGGAGCAAAGGTGATTTAGAAAATGATGTTTCAACATTTTACTAGCTGTACTGTATTTTGAGTTGGCAGGAATCTTCAACCATTCCATTAAAAAGATTTCACTCTTCTTAAGAAGAACAGAAACAGTGAGTGAGTTATTTATGTTTTTAGTTTCTGATATTGCTCAGTGGGTAAAACAATCTAGCAATTAAGGAAGTCTCCTCAACTAATTCTATCTCTAATTTTCAGTGAAGACACTGCAGATATGTATGTGTACAGCTGTTTTTGAACCCGAAAGTGATGCATGTTCCCTTAAAACAGCTCTTCAAAACAGAACTGCATTCTGTATCTTTACTTAGTCCATAAGGGCACAGGGTCAGTTACTTCAAAGTAATTTAATAACTGACCTTTATAATACATCATTTTATAAAACCAAAATGCAAAAGAAACATTTTTAAAAAGTTTACTGTCCACAGATTGATTATAATAATTTACACTTTCTTAGACCTGCTATTTAAGCAGCCCCATGAGTAAATGAAAGGTCTCCAGTTAGTATTCACCAGGAAGTATATGTCCATGTTTCTCTTGGTTGTCTTAATTTCTTTTTAAATAATTTTCTTTTATATTAACTTTCCAAAGCATCCAAAACTTTCATGATCTGCTGTTTTATGGCTTTAGTAGCATCCCCTGCATTTGGAATCAAATACCTAAGGGGAGGGAAAAAATACATATATATATAGACACATATACATATTAATACAGTGCTTTCCCTTCAAGACTCAGCTGATAGGTCGCCTCCAATGGGAAGCTTTCCCTAACCCACAAAGCCAGCAGAAATGCCTCCTATGTACTCCC
The DNA here is from genome assembly GCF_007565055.1 of Rhinopithecus roxellana. Taxonomy (NCBI): domain Eukaryota; kingdom Metazoa; phylum Chordata; class Mammalia; order Primates; family Cercopithecidae; genus Rhinopithecus; species Rhinopithecus roxellana. The sequence continues at coordinate 20,937,920 of NC_044549.1, read as the reverse complement.
ATAGCTTATTTGAACATAATCCAAAACTTATTTTGAAAGAGAGAAAACCTAAATGCAAAGGCAATGTGATTTTTCATACAGTGTAAAGCTAAAATTCTTTGAGCCATTATTAAATATAGGTAATAGCTAGATAAAACACAAGATAAAAAATATAATATTCCACTCCCCAATACAGATGTACCTTCAATTAGCTACAAAAATCACATATGAATTGTTGGTATCCAATTCCAAAGACAATGACAATTCCAACACTTAATAGTTTGACTTTAAGCAAGTAATTTAAGTTCACCAAAACAGATTCCTACCTAAAAAATAGCTGTAGTTATCCAAACTTTACAGAGGGTTATGTACATAATAAAATGGTGTTGTAAGGTCTGAAATATTTACAAAAGACAAGACATATGATAACTATTACAAAATAGCAACACCATAGATTAAACGTCCATTTTCTTTTCTTGTAGAATAAAAATAGTGTTTTTTTTTGTTTTTTTTATTCTTTATTTTTTATTTTTTATTTTTTATTTTTTTTGAGACGGAGTCTCGCTCTGTCACCCAGGCTGGAGTGCAGTGGCCGGATCTCAGCTCACTGCAAGCTCCGCCTCCCGGGTTTACACCATTCTCCTGTCTCAGCCTCCCGGGTAGCTGGGACTACAGGCGCCGCCACGTCGCCCGGCTAGTTTTTTGTAGTTTTTAGTAGAGACGGGGTTTCACCGTGTTAGCCAGGATGGTCTCGATCTCCTGACCTCGTGATCCGCCCGTCTCGGCCTCCCAAAGTGCTGGGATTACAGGCTTGAGCCACCGCGCCTGGCCTGTTTTTTTTTTAAAGCATTTTCTGTAAAACCTAACAATTCCACTGTATAAATCATCTGTAAGTGTTACATATGCAAGCCAGAATAGAGAACCATAAATATCAATGAAGAAAGACAGAGGGAGAATCTAGTTACTTTATCTTCCACTGTTAAGACTATTTTCTACAACTCTGAATTAAAAAAAAGATGTTGATCTATATATAATAAACTTCAATTTATTTAGCAAAATTTATGGGAAAGCCTTTAAAACATAATTCTCAACTTTTACTATACATGACAAAGTCATAATTCAAATCTCCTTTGGTTAAAATTAATTTATCAGTAGATATTAAAATGTGTATACCTCAGAGACCCACTGAATCTAGTTGCAGGAATTTATCCTGAGAAGATGAATTGGACAACTATGTAAATACACATTTTTTTAAAGGCCCACTAGAAGATTAATAGTGAAACATATGAAATAATGTACATGCCAATGAACATGAGGCTTGTTAAATCAATCTCCTGAGAAATCCTTATAACAGAATATCTACCATTAAAAAGTTAAGAATTTATATTTATTGGGCTGGGCACGGTGGCTCACGCCTGTAATCCCAGCACTTTGGGAGGCCGAGATGGGTGTATCACAAGGTCAGTTGATCAAGACCATCCTGGCTAACATGGTGAAACCCTGCCTCTACTAAAAATACAAAAAATTAGCCAGGTGTGGTGGTGGGCGCCTGTAGTCCCCACTACTCGGGAGGCTGAGGCAGGGAGAATGGCGTGAACCAGGGAGGCGGAGCTTGCAGTGAGCCAAGATCGCACCACTGCACTCCAGCCTGAGCGACAGAGAGAGACTCTGCCTCAAAAAAAATAATAATTTATATTTATTAAAATGTAAATATATCACACTATACTGTTTTCTTAAAAAATCAGAACACAAAAACAAGCCTGTATCACATTTATCTAGTTTTTAATAGAGAAATAACATATGCATTAAAAAAATCTGAGATGATACTCATCAATGTGTTAACAGAGAATTAGAATGACATATTCTTTATATCTTTATTAATTGAAAATATCACTATGTAAATATTTATTCTTACATAAAGCAACAAAGTGACTTTTTTTTACAAATCGGGTATTATTTTCTTTTAACAAAGTACATAAAACAGTACAGATTCATGATGTTTGCTACCTAATTGTCAGTAAAAGATCAAAGAAACTGAATAATTTCCCCTTTCAATTGAAGTTGATTATTTAAAAGTGCTCCAATATTACCTTAAGCTTACTCTTTATCCAAGCACTCCTGTAAACAAGAAGTGTAATCCTAAATCTCAGGAGGGGAACAACTTGAACTGATGCAAGGTGGAATAAACCACAAATCAGGAGTCAGGAAGGCTATATCTGGATCTGTCACAAACTAAGTGTCAGGATCTGGGAAGTCATTCAACCCCTCTGGGCTTGAATTAATCTACAGATTTAAAAATGGTTTAGTATCAATATCAGTGTGGTCCACAGCCCTTGGGCCAGTCTGTGAACTGTTAGTGACCCACAGTGAGATAAAGGTGGGGGCTTGTACCAGGCTGTAAACTACCTATATCATCCAGCACACTGCTTAGTTCACTGACAGTTTGTCAAAACAAGAATTTTTCTGTGAAGGAAAATAAAAATATTGACATACTCTAAAACAAGTTTCTTATTTCATTGCAAGCCAGCAATTAGTGCAGCACTGGTGTAGATTAACAATAAGGATCCTTGGGTCAGAAACTTTATGAAATTTGCTATGGCACTTACTCAAATCATGTGCTAATGGCTAAACCACATATGGCTAAGGACTGGGGAGAAAGAGATAATAAGAAACGCTATAAGTGGTTCACCTATCCTTTTCCACCATCCGTTCCCCAAAATAGAGAAACAAACTCTTTATAGTGAACTGCAGTAATTCAGATAATATCATCATAAGGAAAATCTTACCTTTCAATTGCCAAGATTTCTATTCCTGAAGCACTGCTATTTCCATACTTGAAGGTAATGAGTTCAGGATGTTTTTTTTTGGATGTAATTTTAACTACAGAATTCAGCGCTTGTCGAGACTGTATATAAGCCAATCCTTTCCGTGAAACAATCTCCCTTAAACAATACATATGTGTTGCAGTAACCAACAGATGACTTGAGACAAAAAGAGCATTAAAAGAAAAAAAAATTTAAGTAAATGTCATTCAAAACAGGTGTTGTTTTGAAACAACCACCCCAATTATTAAAAATGTTCAACTCTAAATAAAATTATTTGAGTTAAAAAATATAAACAGAGGTTAATCTATAAACAAGTAAACTACATATTAAAGGCTTTTAATTGTATGCAAAATTAATATTTTATTAACAGATAATCCTGCAATGATTTAAAAGTAATATAATAAATGTAATAAAAAGTTCCATACAACATAGAAATCATTACAATAATATATCTTTTATTGAAATGGAGTATATTACTTTTCAAATTTTTAATACTATTACCTATATTCATAAACTATTCTCATTCAATGCACCATATCCTATATCTAATATCCAAGATCACTAGGCAATTGTTGGGTTTCCCTAACACATTTTGTAATACTCTGTAACTGGATCCTGAAGGCAAAATGAGCATAGTATTATTAACACTCACCCACAACCCCTCTATCTCAGCTTCTTTTTAATATAATACTTTCACATTTTTATGTACAGTAATACCATATGACAATTATCAGACAAGCCCAGAATGTGAAACATTCTGCAGGATGACTGACCTGGACTCAAAGGATTCATTCATCATGAAGAGAAAAGGGAAGCGAGGGAGTGGGGGGATGAGTTCTGCTGCACACAGGGTGAGACTAAAGACACGTAACAGACAATGCAATGTGTGAACTATGAACTGGATCATGGATCAGAAAGAAAAAACACACTTCAAAAGATACTTTGGGAACACTGAAAAATTGGGGTATGATCTGTATGATAAATGATGTTAATTTACAAAAATTTTTAGGTGGGGTAATGGCATTGAAGTTGTGCAGGAGAATGCTCATATACTTGGGAGGTTTATGCTGAAGCATTTAGGGGTGAAGTGTCACATTTGTAGGCTTCTTTTGAAAGGTTTGACAAAAGTGTACATATACATGTATATGTACATATATACATACGAAATGGGGTGGTATTAAAAGGTGTTAACAGTTGATCAAAGAATCATAAGGGTGTTCAATGTACTATTCCTTCAACATTTTTGTATAAAATTTTTCAAAACAAAAATTACATAAGAAATACTGTTATAATTCAAGACCTATTATACAAGTAGACAGAAGGAAATTATATCTTATTGTACTAGGATAAATATTCTTCTGTAGTTCAGTTTTGTATTATTAACTTCCCCAAATTCAATTTTACTTCTGATGAAGACATTTTTAAAAGTACCTGGGAAACATGTGTCCACTTTCTTTTACTTCCTTACAAGGAAAATGATGTTTGACATCTGGCTTGTTTATCCAAGTCTGAATGTTTACAACCTCTTTTCTATCATCATCTGACATTGAAGAACTGTCAATTTCATCTATAAAAAATATAAAGTGTTAAATATGGATACTACCAACTTTTAAAATGATACATTCCCTAACAGTCTAAAAAAATTTCAGTAGTATTTTGAAGATATGGATTAAAAAACAAACAGGCTGGGCGCAGTTGCTCACACCTGTAATCACAGCACTTTGGGAGGCTGAGGCAGGCAGATCACCTGAGGGCAGGAGTTCGAGACCAGCCTGGACAACATGGTGAAACCCCGTCTCCACTAAAAAATACAAAAAATTAGCTGGGTGTGGTGGTGCACACCTGTAATCTCAGCTACTTGGGAGGCTGAGGCATGAGAATTGCTTGAACCCAGGAGGTTGCAGTGAGCTGAGATTGCACCACTGCACTCCAGCTTGGGTGACAGAGTGAGATTCTGTCTCAAAAAAAAAAAAAGAAAAAAAGAAAAAAAAAGAATAACACAATTCTAATCCTGCTACTCTATTTCCTTATGCCACTGATATTAATATAGAAATATTATTATCAAACATCACTTTCATATGGTAACAAAGTCAACTGTAAATATTAAGAATACATTTTTTTTTCTTTCTTTCTTTCTTTTTTTTTTTTTTTTTTTTTTTTTTTTGAGACAGAGTCTTGCTCTGCCACCCAGGCTGGGGTGCAGTGGCCGGCTCTCAGCTCACTGCAAGCTCCGCCTCCCGGGTTCACGCCATTCTCCTGTCTCAGCCTCCCGAGTAGCCGGGACTACAGGCGCCCGCTTCGTCGCCCGGCTAGTTTTTTGTATTTTTTTTTTTTTTAGTAGAGACGGGGTTTCACCGTATTAGCCAGGATGGTCTCGATCTCCTGACCTCATGATCCGCCCGTCTCGGCCTCCCAAAGTGCTGGGATTACAGGCTTGAGCCACCGCGCCCGGCCAAGAATACATTTTTAAAGATTAAACTATTTGGGGAATTTTAATTGTTTTGATATGCATAACCTAACTATGATCTGACTAGTCTGTAAAGAGATGGCTGAATTGTTAAACAATAGGCACTATCTTGAGGGTAAATGTATCTATTAAAATGTCAAATGTGATTTCCCATAACCTAGCAATCTGGCTGCTAAGAATTTACCCTCTGAATATACTTTCATCAAAAGCTAATCTGCATATATATCTTTATATAAAGATCTATTGCCATTTGAAACAAAAACCCTGGAAAACCACCAGTCTCAACTGGAAGATGGACTAAATAAAGTACAGTATGTTTATATGATAGAAGGAGAATGAGATACATGAGCTGAAATGGGAAATATGCAACATGTTTTACTAACTGGAAAAAGCAAGGTGAGATTTGGGAGTCTTTTTTCCTCATTCTGTACATTTATATATTTTTTCCCAAACTCAATACACATATTAACCAAAATTAGTTATGACTGCTTACCTAACACATATTAACCAATATTAGTTAAGATTGCTTAATTAGGATGAACTGGGCAGTAGAATTATACACCAAAGACTAAATTTTTTTCTTTTCTTTTTTTTTTTTTTTGAGACAGAGTCTCGCTGTGTCGCCCAGGCTGGAATGCAGTAGCACAATCTTGGCTCACTACAACCTCCGCCTCCTGGGTTCAAGCGATTTTCTTGCCTCAGCCACCCAATCAGCTGGGATTACGGGCATGCACCACCATGCCCAGCTAATTTTTGTACTTTTAGTAGAGAAAGTACAAAGATCAACCATGTTGGTCAGGTTGGTCTTGAACTCCTGACCTCAAGTGATCTGCCCGCCTCGGCCTCCCAAAATGCTGGGATTACAGGCGTGAGCCACCGAGCCTGGTCTAAATTATTTTTAAAAAACATAACCACAGAGAAGACAACCTTCCCTGACACAATATCACCATCTTGTGGCCCTTTAGGATACTGCCTCCAGTTTCAAAAGACTTCAGAAGTCTCAATTTTGTAATTTTCAGTGCTTTAGTCCCACAACTCTCAATCTCCTAGGTGATTGATCAAAGGAATTTCAATCCCATCACTTGGATTTATATACTATTTCTACACTGATAGCCTTCAAATTATCATCAGTTTAGACCTCTCTCCTCAGCTGAAGACACCTATAATCAATTGCCTCTACTTAACATTTCTGCTTGGATTTCTAATAGTTACAATTCAAGGTGTCTAAAACCAAACTCTTTTTTTTTTTTTTTTTTTTTTTGAGGCAGAGTCTCGCTCTGTCGCCCGGACTGGAGTGCAGGGGCCGGATCTCAGCTCACTGCAAGCTCCGCCTTCCGGGTTTACGCCATTCTCCTGCCTCAGCCTCCCGAGGAGCTGGGACTACAGGCGCCCGCCACCTCGCCCGGCTAGTTTTTGTATTTTTTTTTAGTAGAGACGGGGTTTCACCGTGTTAGCCAGGATGGTCTCGATCTCCTGACCTCGTGATCCACCCGTCTCGGCCTCCCAAAGTGCTGGGATTACAGGCTTGAGCCACCGCGCCCAGCCTAAAACCAAACTCTTAATAGAAAGCCACAGATTCTCCAATTATTTCTACAGAATCTCAATTTTTTAAAAAAGCAGTTGATTGGCTACTCCCAGAATGACTGCTGTAAACACTCCTGATGACTGAGCAAAGCCCTCTGTAGCTAAGTGTATTACTACACCTGTGTCGTATTCTTCTTCATCCCCAATGCTGAAAACAGGCTTCACACCACGGTAAGGCTTGCCCACTCTGTCACTGCTGCTCACATGCCTATATTCAAAGAATTTTAGGGGAGAAATAATCACTTAAGAAGTTTTCAAAGATTTTTACCAAGCATCATTTGAATATTCACACAAAATGTAAATATTCCTTATCCCCCGCAAAACCCTGTGCACTACCCATAGTTTTAGGAGAGCTATGTTAAGGAAATCAAAAGAAGATAAAGAAATTATGTTAGCAAAAGTGGCATAAGGCCTTGGTGGACTGAATGCTCTTAAATATGTAAAAATTAAATTTTAAACAATTTTAATATCCACATTAAAACTAATGCTTAGATCTGTTTGGCCTTGCGCAAGTTATTTAGACTTCTGTGCTTCTGATTCCTCCTCTGTAAAATAGTGCTAACAATATCTACCTGTCAGGGTTATCGTGGGAACTAAATTGGTTAATTTTATTGTAAAACTATTAGGACAACGCCTGGTACTACCTTCATGTCTGTTAGGTAAAATAAGTTACTGACACCAAATATTCAAATTCCAACATGAGTGGTTAAGGTTTCTCATATAAGTGCAAGTGTCTTAAGGATTATCTTCCCATTTTTTTATTACTGTTACTTTTGTTTCAATAGAAATGAAGATTCTACTTTTGTTGTGCAAATATAAGCCATAAAAATGAATCTGCCTCCGCCAGGCACGGTGGCTCACTTCTGTAATCCCAGGACTTTGGAAGGCTGAGGTGGGTGGATCACCTGAGGTTGGAAGTTCAAGACTAGTCTGACCAACATGGAGAAACTCCGTCTCTACTAAAAATACAAAATTAGCTGGGCATGGTGGTGCATGCCTGTAATTCCAGCTGCTTGGGAGGCTGAGGCAGGAGAAACAATTGAACCCGGGAGGCGGAGGTTGTGGTGAGCCGAGATCGCGCCATTGCACTCAAACCTGGGCAACAAGAGTGAAACTCCACCTCAAGGCCAAAAAAAAAAAAAAAAAAAAAAAAAAAATCTGCCTCTTTTTCAAAAGGCAGAAGCATGTAAACTCAAGCTTGACTAGGTCTATAGGAAGTGTGACTTCTCTTTTTAATATAAAAATTAATACCCTACTAATTTTCAGGTAATCCCAAATAAACTAAGAGGTAAAATTAAAATGTGTCAACAAAATACTACATGTTTCTGAGGGGAAAAGCATTGTTTTACTTGTAGGATAAGCATCAGCTAAAATTACCTACTACAAAGGAAGACTCTAGCTTTTTGGGGTGTGTGCATGTAATGTATGAAAACACTCAGAATCTTCTATTTTCAAGAGATATTCCAATGTGAGAAACAACATCAGGTTACATGCCTTTAGTTGTTATTATTATTATTATTATTATTATTTTAGAGCCAGGGTCTCGCTCTGTCACCCAGGCTGGAGTACAGTGGCACAATCTTAGCTCACTGCAGCCTCGAACTCTTGGGCTCTAGCAATCCTTCTGCCTCAGTCTCCCACGTAGCTGGGACCACAGGGGTGCAGGACCACAGGGGTGTGCCACCACACCTAATGTTTTTATTTTTTCAGAGACAGGATCTTGCTATGCTGCCGACTGGTCTTGAACTCTTGTACCTGTGATCCTCTCACCTCAGCCTCCCAGTGCTGAGATTACAGGTGTGAACCACCACACTTGGCCTTTACTTAGGTTTAGAATTCAATTTTCCCAGAAGACAGAGATCAAATCGATACTTAAATTTTAAATATACATCATCAATAAAAAATTTTTTGTAGCCTAATTCTGTTGATTTACTTCTTCCAAAATAACATTCCTCAACATAATGAGAGTTTAGTGTATAACAAATATTCATTGGAAATTACAAGTTAGGTTAATCAATACATAGGCTTAAAGTCTGGTTAAACAAAAAGTGACATAATCATTTGGTTTTATGTTAAAATATATCTAATGTAAAACTGTCCTATAAATTACCAAACTATGCTCATCAGAGAGAGATAGAAAATGATATAATTTGGATGCCTTTGAAACTCAGATTCAGCTTTCTTACAAAAGAAAGAGGTAAGAGCTTTATCTAAAAATGTTTTGATGCCATCTAGATTGTAAAATTTTAGATTAGATTATGAGTTCTCTCCTAATATTAAAGCACAATTAAACTGCCATAACATAGAAAGTAACAAAGATAAATGTTTACAGCAAATAAGCATTTGCTATAACTAGATAACCAAATAACCAGAAAGTATGAGTAAAGAGACAATTCTAAAAAACAAATTATTAATTGTTGATCAAGATTTATAATACAATGCAAAGTCTTTATAACCATGAATGCTAAGAATTATTGAGACATTTTTGGAAAGACTGTCTAAAAATGAATAAAATTCAACAGCTGGACTATTTTTTTAAAGCATAATATCTACACTTTTTTGCCATGGTAATAATAGAAACATCTCTAGTATGGTTTGAGTAGGCTTTAATTTACTGAGCTTAGAAAGAAACCTATTTCATTCTAACTTCTCATTTTTCTAAACAAATATATCTAACTGTGGATCAGAGATAATTTAAGTTACAAAAATTAATAATTTGGGAACTTGGGAGTTAAAAAAATTAGACTAATTCAATGGTCCTATAACAGAATAAAATGGAAAGGATGATTGACAAATAGATTATAATTTTAAAAGGAGCAATTTCCTTTAAAGTAGTGCTAGGTAAAATTATTAGCAGAAGTCCTGTAATTGGCATTGTGTAGGAATAGTCACAATAAATCAAAACTCTTAGAAGATAAGTTATTAGAGAGTAAAGTATTATTATTATTATTATTATTATTATTGAGACAGAGTCCAACTCTGTCGCCCAGGCTGGAGTGCAGTGGCACGATCTTGGATCAATGAAAGCTCTGCGTCCCGGGTTCACCCCATTCTCCTGCTTCAGCCTCCTGAGTAGCTCAGATTACAGGTGCCCGCCACCATGCCCAGCTAATTTTTTTTTTTTTTTTTTCCAGTAGAGATGGGGTTTCACCATGTAAGCCAGGGTTTCACCGTGTAAGCCAGGATGGTCTTGATCTCCCCACCTCGTGATCTGCCTGCCTCAGCCTCCCAAGTGCTGGGATTACAGGCGTGAGCCACCACACCCGGCCAAAAGTATAGTCTTAGAGAATGAAGTATTATTTTTTAAAATGCTACTTCAAGTCACTGAGAATACTGAAGTGACCTGAGAAAAATTCCATTCCATTATTCCAAAGCTTAACTTACATTCAAAATATGACTAGAATTTCTTTTTTTTTTTTTTCTGGCCCACTTAGGATTTACAGAATTTCTTTTTAAATGTTTGTAGGTGTTGCTGTAATTGATATTCTAAATTGCTGAAAACTTCTGTGAGTATAAGAACTGTAAAGTCACACAGAGTTAAGTTAGTAAAGTTCTTCTGTTATCCTAATTGAAGATCCAGTAGATTTTTAAACCTTAAACTTATTTTGTCTTTTAATGAGAAACACCTCATTTTATTTGGGTTAGAGAAGTGACAAATTATACATTAAAGTAATCCACCACCTAGAAAAAAAACGTAATTTTTTTTTCAACAAAAACCAAAGGCAGAACCCTAGAACTGTAGTGCCTTAGATTTATATATGCTAACTCAACCTAAATACATACATCTTATTAAGAAACATCTAAAAATATAAAATTACATAATGTACATTAATTAACAAAAATTTTGAACCATGAATGGTGCCTATTTTTAGGTGCTATAATTTTCTCTGCTGCTAGGCAGGAGATAGAAGCAAATGAGCACCAAAGCAGTTTTTTATATATATAAATAACCTGCCAACTCGTGACCACACACATGCTTTCTTTGTTTCACCTTCCCCTGTCTCAGAATAAAAACTGCAGGTTTTGAACAAACTTAATTTTCATCTGTGGAATGCGTGATACAAACAAGCATGCAGGAAAAGAAATTAAAATGATCAAGCAAAAAACAAAAGAAAAGTATATCAAACAATATGACACACTCCTAAAAGCAGAATGAGAAAAGTTTAGCATTTGAAATAGCTGCATGAAATTTGAGCCAAGACAGCATAAGGCTTATAGATGGCATGAGGCATATTAAAGGAAAAGGATGGTTCAAGAAAAATGCTCTACTCATTGGCTTACCGCTCTGTACATGATCTGTCTGGCCAAGGAAGATTGAAAGACATTCTATAGCAAATCAAGGCAGAGGACAGAACAAAATGATTATAAAAAAATGCAACAGCTTTAAAACAAAAAATATGGTACAGTTTAGTCAGTTTTTCTCACCCAAAGTGTACACTATAAAGATGTTTCCATCATCCCAAGTACAAAGAAAAACAAAGAAAAGCCAATTACAAGTAAATCAAGGCAGCGGTCTTTTTGACTTAGTTATCACCAGTCCATTTTAAAATAAAACAAATTTTAAAATAAAATTGCAAATGTTCATGCTACAAAATGCAGCAATAATAGTCCTCCAACCTAGAAGCACCAACAAAAGGTAAAAGGGTTAGTTAGCTTTTGAGAACAGACATAACTTTATTGCATAAACAAGTCTTTCAGGCTTGATAAAACACCTTGGTAATTATCAGTTGACCACTTTGGATAAGGTACAATTTTTTGGATCAATGAAAATAATCTATTACCTTCTCAGCTATTTACTAAATGCAAAAAACTGTACTTTTGTATGCATATATACTATACTTAATAAAGGGACAGACAACAAATCCCTGACATTCAGTTCTTAAAGTAAAATACGTCAATTTTCCCAGGATACTGCAAGACATGAAAGTGAAACCAAATACTATAACACATTTCCAATATAAGGCTTCCTTAAAAACAAATTATCTGTTGCAATTATAAGACTAGCTTTGAACTCTAGGAACAGGAAAGATCAAACAGACTCATACATGGAGAAAAAAATGTATCCTCAGTTACAATAAGAAACAAGATACATAAAACAGATATTTTTAAACTTGTTTATCAGTTGTTAACCACGTCCCTCATTTGTAATTTACAAGGAAATGGGGTTTTGTAAATGAAATTCTATGAAGGTCTGATCTTAAACATCAGAAGGTGGGTTTCTGCTAAGTTTAGCATGACCAGATTTTCTAGGTTTTAAATTCTTGGAGCAGAGGAAGAAGTTCTTACTATGAGATCACTGAATTCAGCAGATGATTCTCCATCCACTTGACATTTGGGAAGCAGCTACTATATGAAATGTAATACATACTGGGACAGGAATTATTTTTAGTGAATGGCATGATGTGACAGATACATTATTTGCATCTTTGAGTAGTAAGAGAGAATAATTATGGATATAAAGTACATTCCTGCAATTCTAATGAAAACGATGAAATCATCTAATAGAAAATGTACTTTATGATCCTTTTCTGGAACACATTCAAGTCAACTAACATTTACTTACTGTACGACATTATTTCTTTAGTTTTAATTATTCATCATAAACTCATACTGTATAAACAACTCACCGATCCACAGGAGTTGATGTATTCTCTATAAAACTGATAACTTTTTCCCTCACGTTAACGGATTTTGTCTTCAAAGCCACAGTCATTTTATTTACTAGTGATTTCATTCCTCTATCATTTGAGCCATTAGGAGATTCACCCTAAAAAAAGAACATAGATGGATTAACTGCTCTCTAAATGACTAGAAGACATACTACTGCTAACGGTTATCTACATGCTATAGACTGAATTGTAATCCCACCAAATTCATATGTTGAAGTCCTAACTCCCAGTATATCTTAGAATGTGACTGTATTTGGAGACAGGGCCTCTACAGGCATAATTAAGGTTAAATGAGGTATTTATAGGTGGTCTCTAATCCAGTCTGACTGGTGTCCTTGTAAGAGACAAAGACATGAGCCTATGAAAACAGACAAGAAGCCATGTGAGGACACAGAGGGCAAGGCAGCCATCTACATGCCAAGGAGAGAAGCCTCAGGATAAACTAAACCTGCCAATACTTTGATCTTTGACTTTTAGTCTCCAGAACAGTAAGACAATAAATTTACATTGGTTAAGCCACCAGTCTGTGGTATGATATTTTGTTGCGGCAGCTGCAAACTAATTCATTAGGTGAAACCACTTTAAGAACAGAAGGTAGAGGCCAGGCGCGGTGGCTCACGCCTGTAATCCCAGCACTTCGGGAGGCCGAGGCGGGTGATCACGAGGTCAGGAGTTCAAGACCAGCCTGGCCAAAATAGTGAAACCCCCGTCTCTACTAAAAATACAAAAATTAGCCAGGCGTGGTGATGGGCACTTGTAATCCCAGCTACTTGGGAGGCTGTGGCAGACAACTGCTTGAACCTGCGAGGTGGAGGTTGCAGTGAGCTGAGATTGTGCCACTGCACTCCAGTCTGAGCGACAGAGTGAGACTCCGTGTCAAAAAAAAAAAAAAAAAAAAAAAAAAAGAAAAAGAATAGAAGGTAGAATAAAATATTAGGATATACTTGTACATATATGTGTGTGGAGTCTGACATTACCTTCTTTATTATGAAAGAAATAGTTAAAACTACTGACCTTTCTTATCTCAGACTAGTTTACAAAAATAAGCAAAAGTATGATCAAACTACTATTTGCACATATATGTGTGTGGAGTCTGAAATTACCTTATTTATTCAATAGGAAATAGTTAAAACTATTAACCTTTCTTAGACTAGTCTACAAAAATAAAGGAAAAGTATCATCAAACTACTATCCATGTAGCTAAACTTTTAAATATTTATCCCTTGTAAATGCTTGTTTTTTAAAGACACTGCCACTGAGGCCTTTATTTTCTGAAGAAAAATTATCCTGATGTACCAAATGTAAGGGATGCGAGTATAATTCTTTTTTGTTTGTTTTTTGTTGTTGTTGTTTTGAGACAGAGTCTTGCTCTGTCACCCAAGCTGGAGTGCAGTGGCACGATCTTGGTTCACTGTAACCTCAGCCTCCCAAGTAGCTGGGATTACAGGCACCTGCCACCACGCCTGGCTAATTTTTGAACTCCTGACCTAAGGTGATTCACCTGCCTCGGGCTCCCATCATGCTGGGATTACAAGCATGAGCCACTGTGCATGGCTGTGGGTATAATAATTATTTTTTTTTATTTTTTTTTATTTTTATTTTTTTGAGACGGAGTCTCGCTCTGTCGCCCAGGCTGGAATGCAGTGGCCGGATCTCAGCTCACTGCAAGCTCTGCCTCCCGGGTTTATGCCATTCTCCTGCCTCAGCCTCCCGAGTAGCTGGGACTACGGGCGCCCGCCACCTCGCCCGGCTAGTTTTTTGTATTTTTTAGTAGAGACGGGGTTTCACCATGTTAGCCAGGATGGTCTTGATCTCCTGACCTCGTGATCCGCCCGTCTCGGCCTCCCAAAGTGCTGGGATTACAGGCTTGAGCCACTGCGCCCGGCCGGTATAATTCTTAAATTGTTTCATGGGATTGCTCACATACACCTTCCTAGAAGGAAATTCAGTGATGGGTGTCAAACATTTAAAAGTGATCCTCTTTTTTGCCAATTAATTCCTCTTTAGAATTAACGGGAAGGAAGTGCCCAGAAATTTGGGTACTATTTGATGGAAAATTATACAGTCATTACAAACTCATACTATTTTTAAATAGCATTTTAAAATGCTAGAAAATGCTCATATGTTTAATGAAAAAGCAGAAAATAAAATTCTACTTTGCTATGATCACTACTTTTAAAATAAAGAAACACATTCACTAAAAAGGGTTTGATGAAAATACTTCAAAATATGAATGGCAAAAATATCTCTGGAACAGCTACAGGTGATTTTGTTTTCTTTATACTTTTCTTATTTATATATGATGCTACAATGAACATCTGGTACTTTTATTTTTAGAAGAAATGTCATTAACAACACAAAAAAACTATGTTTCTATTTCTATATCTAAATTCAAAGCCAAATTAAACTGCAAAACTTCTTTGGTACTTTGAAAAGAATGCTCTCTAAGATAATTTCTAAAATAGCCTCAATCAGTGTTTTTCAAATCTGAATATAAAAGCTTCAACAGAAAAACTATCCAGTGATGTGAACAGGAATATAAATTAGAATGTTTTTTGGAGAGCCATTTGATAATAATGCAGAAGTCTAAGGACTTTGGTAACATTTTAATCAAGTTATTCCACTTCCAGGACTAAATAATCATGGCATATGCAAATTTATCACTACAAAAATTAAACAGTGTTTGTAACAGAAAAAAACTGGACACAATGTAAATACTGAATAATAGAGAACTGAATAAATTATAATATACCCAAACAATGAAATACTATTTAGTTATTTGTAAGTGAAAATTGCAAACATTTACTAAGTAAATGGTGATTTCACACAAAGAGCATCAAGTTAAAAATAAGATTCTCAGGCAAGCCTTATCTGCTGATGTGAAAATAATCTGATTTTGATTTGCATGGCCAAAGATAAACCTCAACTAACACAGGTAGTGAGTTACAATTTCATAATAACTACTATTAAATATTTGGTGACAGGTACTATACTTTCCATTTACTTCCACAAGTTAATCCTTAGGAAGGATTACTTTCCATTACTTCCACAAGTTAATCCTCAAGTTATCCTTAGGAAGAAGGTTATGTTGTTAACATTTCTATTGCACAGGTGGAGAAACCACAGCTCAAAGACCTTGCTGGAGATCATGAAGAAAGTAAGTTGTAGATGAAATCTGAACCCAGGTATGTCAGACCTGTAAGCCCAAGCTACTAACCATGACCTTGTACTGCAGTTTCCCTTCTATTTCTGTTTTAAAAAATAATCACTAGGTAGATGAGGACCATTATTTATGAAAATAATTTAATGACATCTAATTCAACTAACATGAAATACTGAAGTACTGGAAAAGCACAAAAGACCTATTACCCAAATATTTCCAAAGTAGAACAGAAAAACAGATTTATCCACTGTAGCAAAACCGGGTAGCAATACACATCTCAATAACTAAAAATCAAATAGGATTGGCAACTGGTTCTTGTCTTCCTCTGCCTGACCAATTCTCAAATGTGGATAGACTCAGGTTCAAATCATTTAAGTCTGTGATGGGGATGGGTACAGATATAGTGTGCATGAGATGATTATGAGCCCTCGTATTCTGGCAAAAACTAACTGGGAGACGCCTGGAATCAGCTTGCTTAAGAGTCCCAGCTATTTATAGGACCCAGATTTGTCCCCATCGATATTTAAGCTGGAGCACAAAACTGTTACTACGTGATACCAAACTACAGATGGACAGGGAGAAATTTGATTTCAGCAGCTGAACTTCAAGAGCTCCCACCTAGTTTAGCTGTGAAGGCTTGCTGTGTCATGTCATCAATCTCACAATAAAGGCTTGCTGTATCATTTCATTAATCTCACAATACTATGATTCTTCACGGCATGTGTTTAAAATGTTTTGACTCCATTTCTGTTATGGTAGGGGTTTAGTAGTTAATCACCTTTTCTGGGAACTTATCCAAATCCGGTAACGTACTCTCTACATACACTTACATCAACAGAATTGATACTGCTCCTTGAGCCTGAGGTACTAGCAATCCAATGGCCATATCCATTTTCTGGTCCATCCACATTAATGTCTGCCAGGTGCTGCTGCAGTGCTTAAGATAAATTAAAAACAACGACAACAACAAAACCTAAAATATCAACCCCCTTTGGAAAAATTCATTACCAACGAAATATAATAAATATGTCACAGCTGAGAAAAAAGGACCGAAGGAAATAATCACAGGTATTTCTTTCTGCACGTCTGTGATGGAGAAAAGGCCTCCAAGCTAGAGCAAACCTTCCTCTTCTTCCTTCTAAAACCCTCTGTACACGGACAACATTTCTTAAGTGACGCCAAAGGTGATGATAACTGTATAGGCTTTAGTTTTCTTCTCTGGAAGGAAATCTTTCAAGTATTAACAGATAATTTCTGCAACATTTTTATGACATAAAGGATTAACAGAAAACCGATTGTGACTTTCGTTATACCATAAGGAGACATCAATCAATCTCTCCCATAATAAAGAAGCATTGTTAGGCATTAACAGTTACAGAAAGAGATACTATTCTTGGTGAATAAATAATCCATGGTTTTAAAAACGTTTCCAAAATCTGGGCTACACTATAAAAAAAATGCTTTTCAGACACTTTTGAGAATTACAAGCTTAATAATCAAGTTTTATATCATTACCAGGATTCCTAATAAATAACAGTGAGCCTAGGGCCAATACATGTTTAACACTACTTATTAAAATAACCCTTTTTGTACATCACTCTGGGTATGAACCTCAAAAGTCGTTAGTTATCAGGTCATGATAAATAGAAGATAATCATAATCCTTGTTAATATCAACAAAGACCAAGAGGAAATACATCCTAATGTTCCAAAAATCCTAAGTTACAGCCTAACTCCCATGATTAAAGCCTACGATTCCATTACCCTCAACATATACTGATTTGATTTTTGGAGCTTCAGTTGCACAATTGGTTAGCATGTGATTCTTATATATTGATTTGATTTGATCATAAATTTTCCCCAGCATTTACAGCTCAGTATTTTTGTAATCTCTTTTTCTAATGTAAGATAGGCTCTTTTAAAATCTTATTACTCTGCCTGCAAAGTAAAATTCTCAATACTTGCCTGCAGAGAGCTTGACAATTATTTGACTCTCCTAGATTATCAAATATTAGTCTGCAGTTCTGAAAACATCAGTTTATTTTGTTCCACTTAGCTAACATTTTTTAAACAGAGAATACCTTCAAGTAGTTCAAAAATAAAATAATAAAACACCTAGAGTCCAAAGGGTATACTATAAAAAGTATTCCTTGAATTCTTCCTTCCCCGTCCCATCATTTAATCCTTCTTCTCCATAGAGGCAATCATGTGGACAGTTTTTCATTCATCTTTACAAAAATATTTTTTGGAAACAAATCTATTAAAATAGTCTTACATCAAATAGTCACTCATTTCAACTGCCTATTACGTTTGTCTGCTATCTGTAAGTCCTCCTCGCCTTGCCTTTTCTGAAAATATTGAATGAATGAAGAGTCCACCCATTAACTAATGTGACCACTCCAGATCAACTCTATTGATAATCAATACAATTTCTTCTGAAACACAGAGGAAAACAACTAATAAATTAAAATCTTACCCATAAATCCTCCACTGGCAATACTCACATATTCTTTGTTTTTCTGTAACGGAAAAGAAAATTTAAATTCTTCCAAAAATGCGACTTAATTAAAACTTCAGCTAGTTCTAAAACACTGATAAATACAATATCAAGTTATATATTAAATTTCAGGGCTTTCTTATTTCCTTGACATTTTGGACTTTGGCACACAGAGAGGTATATCCATTTACCTTACGTATTGTAAGGGTCTGGCGCTTGGGTGGGAAGAAGGGGACAACTTCAAGGCTATTAACAAGTCTTGATTTTACTTGTATTATCGTTTCAATAGTGCAATGTTCAAACCAAAATTAAACTGTATTTTAGGATGTAATCAGAGTGATTTTTAAAAGCTTTCAAAATATTTTGGGTCCTCTATTAAAAGATAATATAAAAAGAAACATTATGGCTAATTATGAAGAAATAAGGAAATGTTACCATTTTGCAAACTACTAAAAACATAATGGATCTACGTAATAAAAACAACAATAAAAAAGAGGAACGCTAAAAATACATCTAAATAGTATTCATCATCTAAAAGAGGCAGGCATCACCCCCTCAGGACCTCCTTCTCCTCAACAAAGAAGTCTGAACACATCTCTAGATTTAGACTACTGGCTTACAGGAAATACCAGGGACAGAACATGATAAATGACACCATGTGAATGTCATCAGCAAAATCCAGAATGTGGGGAACTCTATAACACAAATTAACTGCTTTTCCCAACAAAAATATGCAAGGAAAAAAATTTAAAAAAGGAGCCTATAAACTCAAAGAAACTTAAAAGACATTAACCAAATGTCAACGTCGTTTTAGATCTTAGGAAAATCAGGGAAACTTGAACACTAAATTTTTTTTAATAAAGTATGATAATGATGTGGTTATGTCTTTATAATGAGTTTATGGCATTCAGTTCTCCCTACTTTTCAATTTCCTTGAAATTTTCCATAATAAAAATTCGGGAAAAAATTTATAAAACCACACAAAGAACTTGAATAATTTTAAAAAGTTCACAATATTCCAAACTCTTGCCCTATGACAGCCCTCACAATATACAGTATAGTTTACACTGAAGCGTTTTTATTTCATTTTGTTTTTGAGGATAGGGTCTCGCTCTGTCACCCTGGCTGGAGTAAAGTGGCATGAATACGGCTCATGGCAGCCTCAATCTCCCAGCTCATGCAATTATCCTGCCTCAGCCTCTCAAGCAGCTGGGACTACAGATGAATACATCCACACGCAGTTAATATTTTTATTTTTTTGTAGAGACAGGGTCTCATTATGTTGCCCAGGGTGGTCTTGAACTCCTGGGCTCAAGTGATCCTCCCATCTCAGTCTACCAAACTATTGGGATTATAGGTGTGAGCCACCCTGCCTGGCCTGAAGCATTTTTAGAATAGACCAGTTAAATTTATGAGTGAAACGAGTTTGGTTCCTTATTTTTGTTATTCCGTATGCTTCTAAACTCTTTCCTTTAATAAAATTTAAAATTATCCTACAATCTCTCTCCCAAATACCCTCTTCCTTCTCTGATTTTGCTTTTCAAGGATTTCGTCTTTAATTTTTTCAAACCAGATTCTCAGTAAAATACAACATAAATAGAAATGAATCCAAATTGAGTGGCTTGTGTATTACCAGGCCTACCATCTTGCTGATTCCATAGTTCAGGACCATACAAAGTAAGGACTTTAACACATAAACTGCCAAAGAATACCTAATAAGTAACTATTTTAATACAAAACAAGCCATCACTGAGTGACGTTTTTAAAAAAGCAGAGAAGCAGGCTGCATAAAATCACTAATTCAAATTAGCTGTGTTGAAGACGATACTTAAACACAAAAAGGAAAGATGGCCAGGTGTTGTGAATGAATGTGCATATGCATTTATTCAGTTTCAAATGAAGATATTAAAATGAATTATATAGCTACTGTAAAAAGTACTAGGACATAAATACACATAAAGATCAATGTAACATAATAGGCCAGGGACGGTGGCTCACGCCTGTTATCCCAGCACTCTAGGAGGCCGAAGAGGGCGGATCACTTGAGGTCAGGAGTTCGAGACCAGCCTGGCCAACATAGTGAAACCCCGTCTCTACTACAAATACAAAAACTAGTCAAGCATCGTGGCGCATGCCTGTAGTCCAGCTACTCGAGAGGCGAAGGGAGGAGAATTGTTTGAATCCAGGATGCGGAGGTTGCAGTGAGTCAAGATCACGCACTGCACTACAGCCTAGGCAACAGAGCAAGACTCCAGCTCAAAAAAGCAATAATAAACAGAAAAAAATAAAAGATCAATGTAACATAATAATCCAGAAATAGATCTTGATGCATAGAGGAACTCAGTATATTAATAAGGTGGTATTTCAAATTGTACAATTTGTAAGCTATTTGGAGAAAATTTTTTAAAATTCCTACCTTAATTCTTACACAAAATAAATTCCAGATGGTTTGAATTAAACATTAAAAAATCATATGAGCATATGAGAAAAACCTGGAGAAGACCTTAACAAGTCACAAAACCAAGAAAAATACAGATAAATCTAACAAGCAAAAAGTTATCTACGCAAATTTTTTAAAGGTGGTAACATTAACCAAACAAAACTGAAATAATTTATGTCAGCATACCTGTAAAAAGTGTGCCAGGACCATGTTCATATACATGTCTTCTTCCTCCCTGCCACTGCCCATAAAACAGAGGTGCTCCCCACCAGCTATGGAGCCAGACTCAATAGACTGCTTCTGTGCTTCCAGCAAGGATTTTACTGACTGTGCAAACTCAGATGGATTCTGGAGCATCTAGATAATTTTTTTAAAGTTAAAAACTTGACAAGCCTGTGTTTCACATATATTTGTAAATTTGAAAATTTTTAAGGAAAAACCCCAATATTTAAAGAGCTACAACGAAAATGAAGGGAAAAAAAGACTTATAAATAAAACCCCTGGGATAAAAGAAGTATTTATAAATGTATCTATAACACAATAGAACAAAAATTGAACATTCACACAAAGATTGACACAAAGAAAATACGTCTCTACTAGAGAAAACCTGTTTCGTTCCTGTTTCTTCTTACATAACAAGTAGCAACTGTGTCCTTAGGTATCAAGACAGAAAGAGTATAAAACTATAGATCAAAACAAGCTCTATTTTTCAGTTTCCCCTTAGATGGTAAACCATGTATTTCTTAGAGGATAGTCAGAAATAACAGAAAGCATTTGTTGATCGGCACTATTGCAGGTAATGGAGATACAAGGATGAAATATTCATTTCTTACCCTCAAGGAAACAAGTACGACAATGACTACAAAGATGTTTAAAATTTTAATGGAGATACACAAAAAGTATGGTGAAAAATAGAAAAATGGACAGACCACATAGAAAAGCAATTTGTAAAAAACAAAAGCAAATATAAACAGCACACCCACAAAAAATAATGTTCAACCTCATTGGTAATTACAACTATTTTTCACTCATCACTCTGGTAAGATGCGAAAAGATTGATAATGTCCAATAATACCAATGGCATTCTCATTTAGAGTTCTGAAACATAAGAAGGTTTCACCTTTTTTTTTTTTTTGAGACGGAGTCTCACTCTGTTGCCCGGGCTGGAGTGCAGTGGCCGGATGTCAGCTCACTGCAAGCTCCGCCTCTCGGGTTCACGCCATTCTCCTGCCTCAGCCTCCCAAGTAGCTGGAACTACAGGCGCCCGCCACCTCGCCCGGCTAGTTTTTTGCATTTTTTAGTACAGACGGGGTTTCACCGTGTTAGCCAGGATGGTCTCGATCTCCTCTCGTGATCCGCCCATCTCGGCCTCCCAAAGTGCTGGGATTACAGGCTTGAGCCACCGCGCCCAGCCGGTTCCATCTTTTTTTTTTTTTTTTTTTTTTTTTTTGAGACAGAATCTCCCTCAGTCACCCAGGCTGGAGTGCAGTGGCGCGATCTAGGCTCACCGCAACCTCTGCCTCCCAGGTTCAAGCAATTCTCCTAACTCAGCCTCCAGAGTAGCTGTGTTCCACCTTTTTAAAGGGCAATATGGTGGTCTCTAGTAAAATGTATATATCCACACACCTCAACAAAACAATTTTACCTTTAAGAATCTATTTTACAGAAATATTTGCATAAGTTTACAAAATGTATATAAAGATGTTAACTGCAGCATTATTACAAGAAAACAAAAAATAACCCACATACACATCAATCAGGCAATAAATTATAGTATACCTACATGTACCATGGACCACTATGCATCATTAGAAAGAATGTACTTAAATCAAAACATCTCTTAGAAACCGTTATGTGAAAAATCAAGTGGCAAAACAAGAAATATGTAAATAGATATTAAAAGTCTGCAAGACTAAGTAAGTTGATAATATTCTTTAAAATTTTTTAAAAATTCAAGCCTGGCATGGTGGCTCATGCCTGTAATCCCTGTACTTTGGGGGGCCGAGGTGGGCAGATTACTTGAAGCTGGGAGTTCAAGACCAGCCTGGCCAACATGAACCCCCTCCTCTACTAGAAACAAAAAAATTAGCCAGATGTGGTGGCGCACACCTGAAGTCCCAGCTACTCGGGAGGCTGAGGCCAGAGAATTGCCAGAACCTGGGAGGCTGAGGTTGCAGTGAGCCAAGATCACACCACTGCACTCCAGCCTGAGTGGCAGAGTAGAAACTCTGTCTCAAAAAAAAAAAAAATTAATTTAAGTATTCATGAATCACCTGAGTAAACTGTTAAAATAGGAATGACAGAGGAATCAAGGGAAGAGAAAAGCACAGAGTTCAACTATAGAATATGGATGAGCTAAGATGGCCTTTCTTACAATATCCAAAACTCTGATTTCTTATGTTAGTTTTCTCTCAATATTACCTAGGCCCTTTCACACACCCTTTCAGTCTCAGCATCAAATTTTTAAGACAAGTTAGGAAGGGAAAAGGTAGACTTAATATTTAGCTAAGAGATTTCTCATCCCACTCCTGTGTTCCCCATCCCTGAGGCTTTAATGATCCCAGAATGGCTTAAATGACATTAGCCTCAATTTTACCAATGGCTCTATACATCTCTGACAATTATTTACTTTACCATTCTTCAAATTAAATGACCTAGGATAGTAGTTTTAATAACTAAGTACTTATAAGCCAGATACTATCCTTATTAAATATTAGTTTATTATATGCATAAATACTCATGATTAAAAATGGTTCATACTATAAAGCCTACAGAATTCTTACTCAATTACAGTAAGAGCTGATATCCGAAGAGTACTTAGTAGGTGCAGTGCACTATGCTAAGTGCTCTACTATGTAGCTCAAACTAAATTCAGAATTTACTGACATAACAATGGTAAGCAATAGTAAGCCATAGTGAGCATTGTTTCAACTACGCTTTATGATGCCAAAAGGGTATCTGGGCCGGACGTAGTGGCTCAGGCCTATATTCCCAACACTTTGGGAGGCTGAGGTAGGGGGATCACCTGAGGTCAGGAGTTTGAGACCAGCCTGGCCAACATGGTGAAAGCTCCTCTCTACTAAAAATACAAAAAATTAGCCGGGCGTGGTGGCGGGTGCCTGTAATCCCAGCTACTCAGGAGGGTGAGGCAGGAGAATAGTTTGAACCCAGGAGGCAGAGGTTGCAGTGAGCTGAGATCGCACCATTGTACTCCTGCCTGGGCAACAACAGCGAAACAAACAAACAAACAAACAACACAAAAGCATATTTGGGTGAAAAGTAAACCTGACAGCAACACTTTTCTTATAAGGGCAGAGACTCCCTTCTTAAACAGAAAGAAAAAAATTCCCTAATCTGGGACCTATACATTTATTTATGAACTAAAGGAAAAAAAGTTACTTTAAGAATAATTAATCAGCATTTATACTAACCAGATCTGAATCTAAGTGGAAAGCAGTTGCTAAATGCCCAGCATTATATTGCTCTGCAGGACGGCAATCCACCACAAAGAACCGGACTCCTTCCTAAAGGGGAAACAACATTTGATATATAGGAATTTCCCATGAGGTTCACATTGCACAACATAATATTCACAGTTAACCAAAGGAAGGGGATAAGTTTATGAAAACATGGATCTCACATGGAATTAGGAGGACCTAGTTAGTATAGAAAATAACCTGAAGGTTCTAAATACTTTGATTTCTTTTTAACAGTTAAAACATTTTTCTTTTTTAGATGTTGTTCTTTACTGAAAAGTCTTAAAATACATGGGAGAATGTCTGTTTGAGCTATAAAACAAATTATACTGGAATTTGACAATGTACCATGTAAACACTACATAGTTGTAAACATAACTTTAGATATGCTTTTCTTTTTTGCAAATAAATCTGCAAATTTATCAACAGTTCAATTCACGTAAGAACTAAACATCTATTTAGTGTGGGTGGGATGAAGGGAGAATGTTCTGAAATACCAGTTTTAACTAAAGAAGTTCATGTGGGTCTCTTTAAACTGGATAACATGTTTTCATTTGTTTTTTAATATTAGTCTGAATAAGAAAAAAGCGAGATGCTTGTATTTTGAAAATTCTTAATAACCAGCACAGATACAGTAAGAAATCCAACGAAGAAAGATCTACCATAAAAGGCTATCTTCCCACGTCCATTCCTTTCCTGACCTCAACCTTGGAAATACACTACACCTTCCAAATACACACCACGGTTAACTGTTGCACTACTAGTAATAAAGACCATATATTAAAAACCACCATCAAACTGACTTATTAGATTTTCATGAAGAAAATTACATTTTCACAATTCTCGTTTGCTATAAGTTGTATCGAACTAAACCATGTAATTCAATTAGCTGTAAACTACCAGAAACTGTTAAATGCTAAATTCACCCTTTTAAGTATTTTATACAATGCCACATTCAGTCACTCTACTGAAATATGAAAAAAGATATGTCGATTTACAAAAACTGGTGTCAAGAATGTCAACAATAATTAATTGTAGACAATTAAAACAACACACAAGCTGACATGTTTTAAAATGACCCTCTGAACATAACATTTAACACAATCATTCAAAAAGCCAAAAGAGCCACCTTGTTGCAGTAAATTGATTTTGTGGGAATCACTGAACAGGGAGGAAGTTGTTTCCTTGTATTTAAAATGAACAGTCCCCTAACAAACTGGGTTTCCTTTACTTACCCCCTGTAGCTGATTCGCTTGAAGGATCTCTGACACTGAGATGGCCAGACAAAGAGCCTGACTCAGATCTGCATCATCATCCTTAATTCCCAACAAAGTACTACCAAAGAGATGGTGATTATCCTGTTTGAAGGGAAATTTTTAAACATTATGAAAAAAAATCAAAATTTCTTCCTAAAAATATTCTAATTAAACCATAACAGGTAAAATTATAATATTCTTGAGTTGCGATTTTTAAAAACTTAATACTAATCTCAAATTTTATATGCTAAGAACTATAAAAAAGTCACATAAAGTCCGTTAGTGTTCACACAAAATGAAAGACTAAGAAAAAAATAACACATTCTAAATAGCTATTTTCTATACTACCACCTGTAGTTAATATTGAATTTTAAAAATGGTTACTTACAATTTTTCATATCTTAATAAAAGCAAAAATGTGGCAGAAATCGATTGCATAAATGAGTTAAAATACTGATCCACGGCCTGCTCTAATTCACAACTGCTAGTACAGTTTCACTATGTCTGAAGAATAAA
The DNA here is from genome assembly GCF_007565055.1 of Rhinopithecus roxellana. Lineage (NCBI taxonomy): Eukaryota > Metazoa > Chordata > Mammalia > Primates > Cercopithecidae > Rhinopithecus > Rhinopithecus roxellana. The sequence goes on along the minus strand of NC_044549.1, from coordinate 20,912,049 downwards.
AGGTGCAGCTCTTGAAAGAGAAAAAAAATTAGATGTCTTTTTCATTCAGTATTTTAAACTACTGTCCTACCATCTGACTTATCCAGCATTGCTAGGAACTGAAGAGTTCTATATAAGAAAATTATTAAAATAGTTGAAATTGGTCCCTAGAAATAAGTCTTTTAAAATTAGTTATTTTTAAGGGAAAATGATCATAAAAGGTTTCCTTTACCTGCTTTCTAAAACACAGTATACTAAACATAATTTAACTTTATCTTGACACTTCAGTGACATGACGAGTACTAACTAGAAATTATTATGGCAGAATGCTTTAAAAAAAAAAAGATAATAATGCTCTCATGGGCACCTGAAGTCACACACAAACCTGCTGGCTTTAAAAACTTGTGCCTCTTCCACTATTAGCTTTTGCTTCTTAGAGTTTCATTTTTCAGGAGTTCACATCACTCACACTTCTAATCTGGTGTCCTTTATTAAGCATCTGTCTGGTCTAAGGGTCTAAGTCTTTATGGGGCCTAAATGACCTCTCATTATAAGACAGCTCTGCATCACTAAGACTGTACAAGCCTGCACTCCAGAGAAAAGTGGCATAACTCTACCTCCTCCACTGGATTACTACTGTAATAGAATTTTTTTTTTTTGAGACAGCGTCTTTGTTCTGTCGCCCAGGCTGGAGTGCAATGGCGTGATCTCGGCTTACTGTAAGCTCCGCCTTCCAGGTTCACGCCATTCTACTGCCTTAGCCTCCTGAGTAGCTGGGACCACAGGTGCCCGCCACCACGCCTGGCTCATTTTTTGTATTTTTAGTAAAGACGGGGTTTCACTGTGTTAGCCAGGATGGTCTCGATTTCCTGACCTTGTGATCCGGCCGCCTTGGCCTCCCAAAGTGCTGGGATTACAGGCGTGAGCCACCGCGCCCGGCCCTGTAATATAATTCTTCAAGTCAAGAAAACACTAATTTAGCAAATATCTCACAGTCAATTTTCTTATGATCAGATATAACAATAATCAGAAGAGAGGTAAGATGCTTTCTACTATCTTTTTTAACTAGTCTCTTCCTCCACTAGGAAGGGTCTTTATGGAGAGAAAAAAAAAAACACACACAAAACTACAACACATAAAAGAAACAGAAAAAATTGACAACCTAGAGTATTTTAACTAAAGTGAATACAAAGTAATAAAACAATGTACAAAACGTGAAATACAAAATAGTTGACCATTTCTTGTCTTATACCTTCCTAAAAGAAGCTGGTGTTTTGCTGCAATAATACTGAGCCAGAGAGAAAAGGTCTTCTATATCTTCTATATTCAGACTGGATGGAGTATTTTGCAAGAACTCTGAAACATGATTATAGACATAATATTTAGTAGTTTGTGAAAAATGCAAACATTAACATTATTTATGTATCAGAGCTGAAATATCTTCATAAATACTATGCAAATAGAGTCTCAACAGTGGTGCTTTTACAATGTCTTGTGGAAAAGTGGATTTCTCCAAGTGAGCTGAAACTGTTAATGTAAATCTCTTGTTAGTGAAGGATGGTGTCAGGCAATCAAATAAAATTCATTAACCTTAATTAGAATTCTATGATTTATTTAACAAACATATATGAAGAAGTGCCAGGGCCCCTGAACATACAAAATATCTAAGAAATAGTTACTGACTTAAAAGAACTTTTGTCTTGTATGAAAAAAATAAAAATAAATCATTATAATATAATAAGATAAACATTACTATACAGATAGCACAAAGTGCCAGGCAATATAGAGAGGAAGTAACTATCTCCATGTGGGGAATATGGTGGGGAGAACCCAAAAGGAGAACCAAGGTTTCACAATTGAAATATCATATAAACTGAGTATTGAAAGGTAAATTAAGGATGGGTAGGGAGGAACAGAGGAGGGCGATCTATCTGAACAGTGAAACCAAAGGAATAGTATATGGAAAGCAATGAAAGAGTGAACAAATATGAAGGAATGAATGAAGATGGCAAAATAAAGGAAAAGAGTCTTCAAGGTCTGTACCTGGAGAGTGTTTATATAATTTGCGAGTTGAATGGAGCCTCAGAGCTCTTCTAATCTCCTAAATTTGTGAATGAGGAAACTGAGTAACTTACACAGATAAGGAGACCCGAAATGTTTTCGCTACATAAAATGATACTTACGGATAACTTCTTCTTTGCCGTCTGACTCTTGTGTTAAAATAACTTCTCTGTAAAAGGGAATCAAATCAATTTGAGTTAAATATTAACAGAGCACCCTGAGAAAAGAGGAAAAAAAAACAACTAACCAACCAGATACTTACTTTGCATTAACAAGGATAATTAACATTAAGAAATAAATAAAAAATGGATCTGCTTGTTGTAGATATCCATCCCATATTGCCTGAGTGACTTCAATGGAACAGTAACATGCAAAAAGACTTCCAAGCTGTAATCAGGAAATGAAATGAGAGACATAAACCACTGGAGGTGACTTGTTCTCTTAAAAGTATTAAAGCAAATGAATAAGAAACATTACATCAAATTATCTGCACCTGATATTTAATGCGTACCTTAATCTTAGTGTATGAAATCCAAAGGCAAAACATGTGAATTCAAGGGACAATGGAGCCACTTATTAACTGTGTGACTTAGGACATGTCAACCTCTTTAAAGCTTCCATTTTTACTTCTGTAAAAAAGAGGAATACTGCTACCCATCTTCTACTACTATTGTGAAAAGAATACCTAAAGTAACCACACATATCTTTGCCATAGCATAACTAACGTAATTATGGTCTGAGCTCCATAAGAGTAACGAAAATAATTACAATATAATAACAGCACAGTATTTAAATTACAAGGTAATTGTGAGGATCAAACATGGTAATTTAAGAGCAGCTAATAAAACTCTAATCATAATATAAATATGAATTGCTCCCAAAGCTCACTTGTACATCACTTGAAAGAGACTAGGCTGGGCACAGTGGCTCACACCTGTAATCCCAGCATTTCAGGAGGCTGAGGTGGGTGGATCACCCGAGGTCAGGAATTTGAGACCAACCTGGCCAACATAGTGAAACCCCGTCTCTACTAAAAATACGAAAATTAGCCAGGCATGGTGGTGCGTGTTTGTAGTCCCAACTACTCGGGAGGCTGAGGCAGGAGAATCACTTGAATCTGGGAGGCAGAGGTTGCAGTGAGACGAGATCTCACCACTGCACTCCAGCCTGGGTGACAGAGTGAGACTCTGTCTCAAAAAAATAAATAAATAAAATAAACAACATTCATATCCTTTGATATATTTCAGGAGCTAAGAGTTGTTAATTTATAAGCATCTCTACAACCCAACTGTGTTTTAAGTTGCATGAAGTAATATTTTTAGGTCATTCAACTTTCATTAGATACAGAAATAATTCCATCTACAGGTTTAAATTTAAAACATTTTTAATGGCTAAAGAGAATTAACGGGAACACATATATTTAGTGCACTCTTTGTGCAATACTAAACTAATACTAAACTATTATCACATGTCATTAAAAATATCTCTTACTTAAATTCTCACAACAGGCCTGGAAAGTAAACACGTTTCTTCCCATTTTGCAGGTGAGAAAGTAGATTTCAATTACTCCCCATTTTTTTCAGGTGAGGAAGTTGGATTACTTTCTCAAGCTCACAGAGCTCGTGAGTGGTGCTGGGAATACAAAAAAGCCTGAGACTCCACAGCCTATGTCATTGCCATCACACTTGACCACAGGCCTTTTAAAATACATAATGCTACTAATGTTTTTTTGTGGTTGCTTTCAAAATTATGATTACAAACACAGATTAGAAGAGGTACATACAAACAGAATAGCAATATACAGTCATCTTTAAGCTCACTTAGCTCAACTAAAGCTACCACTGCATTGCTCACAGTGGTTTAGGAATTACTCTTTAATTGTTTCATCTCCTGATATTTAACAAATTCTATTTCATCAACATGATACTAGTAGCAAGAATAAACTATCTGGCATATCAGCTGAAGAGAAACCACTCAGTTCAAACCTCCAGCTACCAGCACTAATTCAGAGCTCTGGCATCAGAAATGGCATTTCCTAGGCAGAGAGACCACTATTAATTATTAAAATGCTTAAGAGAAATAGTTCACTTCTTAAACATAAAAGTAGATTCAGTGGCAACATATGAATCTCAGAGAAGCTACAGTTTTATAGGTATTTATTCATTTTAACTCAAAGTGGTAAGACTAGGCTTGGCTCACACCTGTAATCCCAGCACTTTGGGGCCTGGGTGGGAAGATTGCTTGAGCCCAGGAGATCGAGATCAGCTCAGGCAATACAGTGAGACTCTGTCTCTACAAAAAAATTAAAACATTAGCCAAGCGTGGTGGCACATGCCTGTAGTCCCAGCTACTCAGGAGGCTGAGGTGGGAGAATCACTTGAGCCCAGAAGGTGGAGCTTGCAGTGAGCCAAGACTGTGCCACTGCACTGCAGACTGAGACACCAGAGCAAGACCTCATTTCAAAAAAAAAAAAAAAAAAATGACAAGACTGTGGCCAAGAGGGAATTAAAGAACAGGCTACTGAGGTTTGAGATTTAATGAGCCCAGAAGTGAAACCAGTTAGAATTCTCCAATTACCCATTTCCTGATTGTTAACTCATCCTATCATCCTCTGAAGTAGGTATAGTACTATTATTATTTCCACTTTGCAGATGAGGAATTGAAGCTCAGAGGCTGTCTTAGATCACACAGTTAATAACCGGAAGAAATGGGATTCTTCCTGAAGAAAAGTTAAGCAATACATAATAAGACAATATGAATATATAGTCTCCTAGCACCCAATCATTGTTTTAGAAAGATCTTCAAGCTAACCAGAAGAGCAGTTCTCAAAGTGTCGTCTGGGGACCTCCTAGAAGTCCCCAGGATTCTTTACAAAGGATCTGTAAGGTCAAAACTATTGTTACAAATATATGTAGAATTTACCTGCCTTTTTCATATTTATTCCCTCGAAAATGAACAAAAGAATTTTCCAATGGCTACATGATATGTGATATTAACACAGATTGAATAAAGAAGCAGATATGGGCCAGGTGTTGTGGCCTCACGCCTGTAATCCCAGCACTTTGGGAGGCTGAAGCAAGCGGATCACCTGAGGTTAGGAGTTTGAGACCAGCCTGGCCATCATGGTGAAACCCTCTTTCTACTAAAATTACAAAAATTAGCTGGACATGATGGTGGGCACCTGTAATCCAAACTACTTGGGAGGCTGAGGCAGACGAATTGCTTGAACCCGGGAGGTGGAGGTTGCAGTGAGCCAAGACTGCGCCACTGCACTCCAGCCTGGGCGACAAGAGCAAAACTCCATCTCAAAAAAAAAAAAAAAAAAAAAAGAAGAAGAAAAAAAAAAGCAGATATGATAATCCATCTTTGATGTAGCCAAACATTAATGAGATTTGCAAAAATATAAAACAATGCCACTACTCTGATTTTCTTTTGGAAAATAGTTGTTTTTTATTTTTAAAAAGGCTATTTATATCAACATGTAATAAATTTATAATTACTTTTAAATAAATTAATAAACATTTAAAATTCCTTAAATTTTTTTTTTTTTTGAGACAGAGTCTTACTCTTTTGCTCAAGCCAGAGTGCAATGGTGCAATCTTGGCTCACTTCAAGCTCCGCCTCCCGGATTCAAGTGATTCTCCTGCCTCAGCCTCCCGAGTAGCTGGGAATACAGGCACACGCCACCACACCCAACTAATTTTTGTATTTTTAGTAGAGATGGGGTTTCGCCATGTTGGCCAGGCTGGTCTCAAACTTCTGACGTCAAGTGACGGCCTTCCTTAGCCTCCCAAAGTGCTGGTATTACAGGCGTGAGCCACTGCACCTAGTCTAGTTTTAACTTCTTCTCAACATAATCCATATGGATTATCAACAAATTTTAAGAGTGTAAAGGGTCCTGACACCAAAAGGTTTGAGGACCACTGACCTAAAGTAAGACTTCCCATTGAAAATACAAATACAGAATGATAGAGTGCTGAGTTATACTTTATATTCTTTTATATTAACCATTTGATAACCTTAAGTTATTTTCCTCGTGACTGTATACAAATTCTTATACACACCATCAACAATTTAAACAAAGTTCTCAATTGAACTGATATATGTATCATGTATTACATGTATATATTCATATTTATTACATATATGTAAATAGTTGTAATATTCACTTGTAATTAGCTGTAATATTAGTTACATTTACAAATACATGTAAAACAATAAAAGTAAACTTCATATCAAATAATCTGAACACAACTGAAGAGCAAAAGAAGTTATTTTTAAATGCCAATAATTTTACCCCTTTGGTTTAAACAGTAATGATCTATAATTAGCACTTTTCTTTCTCTTCCTTGAAAAAACACCCACCTAAGTATAGCTTTATATAAATCTATTTTTCATTAAATGTTCCTACTTTCACTTTATTACCCAGTTGAGTGCATAGGAGTCTGGAGTAATTTTCTTTGTATCAAGATAAGAACAAAGCTCAGGCTCATGGTATTGGATGAGCAACCTGAAGAGATGAAATGGTCTCCCTTTCTGGGAACAATCCCTAGAAGACAAGAAGCAAAATTTTTTTGCATTAATAGATCAGAAATAATCACATCAGTAACCAGTCTTCCTGCTATACCCTCCACAGCATTCACTGGAAGCCCACCTGACAGTAGCAGGCAGAGGTCTTTTGCTAACACCTTTTTCAATGTCCCTGACTTGACAAAAGTTGTAGAAACAGTAGGTCTAAAGCCACTCTAGGGAGATTCTCACAGGTGAACCCAGGCAGCACTCAAGTGAGAGAACTACAGGGATCACTGAAAACAAATTTAAGTTATTTTGATAAGGCTGGGATCCCAAAAGGAGATCTGGAGAGTCCTTTCTTCTCTGCCAAAAAAGAGGAAATTCTAAAATCTAGGCTTCAGGTTAGCGCCACAGTTTATAAACTCAATTAGAAATGTCCTTTAGCAAAGGTACAAGTCTGAAATGGGCAGGTGAACATTTTAGAAATAGTGGCCTTAAAAATTGTTGAAGTGGCTCAAGTACCAACTCCTCAGAGCAAATTCCAGAAGGTGCCAAAATACTCATCTTGTTCAATAACTGTCCTACCTCAAAGGGTTATTGTGAGAGCAAAATGGAAAAAATGAATCTGAATATTGTTTTAAAGTACAAGGCACCAAACATGGCCATTAACATTTTTATCTAAAGCCTTTTTAAAAACAAATACCACATTTTCCTGCCAGAGACTTCAAAAGTAGAAAGAGAGTACTCTACTTATTGCCTGGGTGGTGAAATAATCTGTACACCAGATCCCCGTAACACACAATTTACCTATATAACAAATCTGCACATGTACCCCTAAACCTAAAATAAAAGTTAGAAATAATCACAAAGCACCTACAGATGCATTTTGGGTCATGGATTTCCTAGTTTCTAGTCATCAGCTCAGGAAGCATCTCAGCCTGCTCAGCTCTAAGAAGACTCCTCTGCCACAGGTCACAGTAGCCACTCACAGCCTTGATCTGAAAAGTACTGTCCCTCTACCCAGGCACCCAAGCATCTGAGCTGAGAGATGACAAACCCTTGGAGCAGGTCCAGATGTGGTCCATGAACTAGGCTCACTCCTCAGGAAGTACATTTACTTCCTCCTTCCATACTCAGTCCCTGATCTCGAATTCAGAAGCCTTATCTTCTAACTCCCACATAAGTAGCACTCTTAGAAAATCTTTCAAGCCCAGAGGATTTGTTAAGATGCTATTACATTCACATTAGTTCATCTTCTTGTGTCCATGTTTGTGATAACGCAAACAGAATACTTCACGGAAAAAATCCCTTAAAAGATACTAGATTTTTGGTAGTGGATCTTACTGGATATAGGGAGATAATTACATGTTTTTGGGGGAGTTTTTTGTTTGTTTTTTTAAGACAGGGTCTGGCTCTGTTGCTCAGGTTGGAGTGCAATGGCGTGATCTCAGCTCACTGCAACCTCTTTGCCTCCTGGGCTCAAACCACCCTCCTACCTCAGCCTCCCAAGCAGCTAGGACTACAGGTACATGCCACCATGCCCAGTTGATTTTTTGTATTTTTGATAGAGACAGGGTTTCTTCATGTTGCCCAGGCTGATCTCGAACTCCTGGGCTCAAGCAATCCTCCCTCCTTGGCCTCCCAAATTGCTGGGATTATAGGCATGAGCCACCACACTGGGCCAGAGGTAGTTATTTTTTAACTCATACAGTTAAAAACAAAAAGCAATACTGCAAACACAGTTACTTCCAGACAGTTTGGTTAAAGTATGGTGTTACTGTTAACAAGGTGCTGACTAACTCAATCTTCATTTAGACCAGTACGCTTCACTAATTCCTCAGTTCTATAAATTTACTCCATTCAGCTTTTGTACTGAAATACATTCTAGTATTACAAGGGAAGGAGGCGAGAATGTATCTAATGAATCAGCAAAAACTTACAAACAGGTCAAAGCACAGGTCATCATAATAAAAGTCAACTATTTATTGAGGAAATACCATGTGCCAGACAAAGTAATAAGCATTTTACAAAGTTATTTCATTTTATCTTACATTTTATCAAACAAACCTATGAAATATACACCCAATTTACAGATGAGAAAACTGAGGCTCATCTGAAGGTAAAATAGCTCACTTCAGCTCACTGAAGGTAAAATAGCTATGAAGTGATGGAGCTAAGACTTGTACACAGAAACTGGACATTAAGTCATTATGCCATACTGCCCCCTTCCATATCTAAGTTGATATTTCAACAAGTGGTATTTTTGTAGGGGTACCATCTCTAAAAAAGCAAACTGTAAAGAAAATGAAGTAAAAGGCCTCATGTAAAAAAGTCAATGAAATGAATGACACAGTTTTAAAACATTTTTTAATTTTTTTTTTAAGACAGGGTCTCACTGTTGCCCAGGCTGGAGTGCAGTGGCAGGATCATGGCTCACTTCAGCCTCGACCTCTCTGGGCTCAGGTGATCCTTCCACCTCAGCCTCCTGAGTAGCTGGGACTACAGGTGCACACCCCCATGCCTGGCTAATTAAAAAAATTTTTTTGTAGAGTCAGGGTCTCACTATGTTGCCTCAGCTGGTCTCAAACTCCTGGGGTCAACTGATCTGCCTGTCCTGGCTTCCCAAAGTGCTGGGATTACAGGTGTGAGTCACTGCACCTGGCCTCACAGTTTTAACATGACAGCATTAATAAAGAGTGTTTTTTTCTTTTCTTTTTTTTCTTTTTTTAGACAGAGTCTTGTTCTGTCGCCCAGGCTGGAGGGCAGTGGCCTCACAGTTTTAACATGACAGCACTAATAAGGAGTGTTTTTTTTTTCTTTTTTTTTCTTTTCTGAGACAGAGTGTCACTCTGTCGTCCAGGCTGGAGTGCAGTGGCCTCACAGTTTTAACATGACAGTATTAATAAGAAGTGTTTTTTCTTTCTTTTTTGAGACAGAGTCTCACTCTGTCATCCAGACTGGAGTGCAGTGGTGCAATCTCGGCTCACTGCAAGCTTTGCCTCCCGGGTTCCCGCCATTCTCCTGCTTCAGCCTCCTGAGTAGCTGGGACTACAGGTGCCCGCCACCACATCTGGCTAATTTTTTGTACTTTTAGTAAAGACGGGGTTTCCCTGTGTTAGCCAGGATGGTTTCGATCTCCTGACCTCATGATCTGCCCGCCTCGGCCTCCCAAAGTGCTGGGATTACAGGCGTGAGCCACCGTGCCCGGCCAATAAAGAGTGTTTTAAGCAGGGCAGAGTGGCATGAATGTATAGTCCCAGCTACTCAGGAGGCTGAGGAGGGAAGATCACTTGAGACCAGGTTTTTACGACCAGCCTGGACAACACAGGAAGATCTTGTATCAAAAAAGAAAAAAAAAAAAAAAAAAGTCTTACAATGTAATGTAAAGGGAATAAAAAATAATTTCTAAAATCTAAGATGTTAAGTCAATGCCAGAATTTGTATGACTCTCAATCTATCACTTTCTGATACTGCAGGTGGAAGGACGTTTTACAGAGAAGGCCCCAGGCTGGCAATTCAGGTGCCCAGACACAGAACTAGATTCATACTGGCAAGATTACCTCCTCCTTAGTCTTAATACTTATCCTACTGCATAAATACAAGGCAAAAGAATGCTAAGGCAGAATACACAGTGAGTAGGGGCATACACTATAGAAACAATTGCCTAGTTCATGATCTTGTCTTCTGAAAAAGTGGGGAATCTCTGGGAGTCAGCCATTGCAACAGCATCTATTCATTTAATAGCTGTACACTGCAAAGCTGCTCTCAACTACAAGGCACTGTGCTTGATGGGATTCTGCCATCTTATATGTGAATCTGTAATAAGAAGATATGGTAGTGGTAAAACCCACTCTCTACTAAAAATGCAAAAATTAGCCAGGCGATAGTGGCACGCATCTGTAAACCCAGATACTTGGGAGGCTGAAGCAGGAGAATTGCTTGAGCCTAAGAGATGGAGGTTGCAGTGAGTCAAGATTGTGCCACTGCACTCCAGTCTGGATGACAGAGTGAGATCCTATCTCAAAAAAAAAGGAGAAAAAAAGGCCGGGTGCCGTGGCTCGCGCCTGTAATCTCAGCACTTTGGGAGGCCGTGGCGGGCAGATCACTTGAGGTCAGAAGTTTGAGACCAGTTTGGCAAATGGTAAAACCCCACCTCTACTAAAAACACAAAAATTAGTCGGGTGTGGTGGAATCACATGCCTGTGATTCCAGCTACTTGAGGGCTGAAGCAGGAGAATCGCTTGAACCCGGGAGGCTGAGGTTGCAGTAAGTCAAGATCACGCCACTGCATGCCAGCCTGGCAACAGAGCGAGACTCCGTCTAAATAAATAAATAAATAAAAGAAGAAGATATGTTAGGTCGGGAGTGGTGGCTCACACCTGTAATCCCAGCACTTTAGGAGGCCAAGTTGGGCGGATCCCTTGAGGTCAGAAGTTCGAGACCAGCCTGGCCAATGGTGAAACCCCATCTCTACTAAAAACACAAAAATTAGCCAGGTGTAGTGGCACACGCCTGTGATTCCAGCTACTCAGGAGGCTGAGGTATGAGAATCGCTTGAATCCAGGAGGCAGAGATTGCAGTGGGCTGAGATTGTGCCACTGCGCTCCAGCTTGGACGACAAAGTGAGACTCTGTCTCAAAAAAAAAAAAAAAAGAAGATATGTTAAAATGGAGTTCTAGCAGCATTCTGTGAGGCTCAGGGTTCTTTCCAGGGCTATTAATGCTGACCCTGGCTGGAGGGCTGTTCCATATGGAAGTCATAGAAGCAATAACTAGAGAACCTGACAACAGTATGTTACAAAGCACAATGCAAAAGTCTTTCCCCTCTAGTCCTAACTACCATCACCACCATTCTCTAGAGGCAAAGCTGGGACATCTTGTATCTTGCTATTGCTGGCTCTGTTAGAGCAAGAGGTGGCCATGAGAAGTGCTAAAATATAGGCAGTTGAGAGACCTAGCACAACAGAATGATCCCTAAATATGAATTCAAGTCTTGGCTCTGTTATGACCTTAGCCTTGTTTTCTGGTATCTTTAAGTCTGTTTTCTTTACATAAAGCAGTATGGCTTCAAGTAGCACAGAGATTCTCCATCCTGGTACACATCAGAATCACCTGGGGAAATTTAAAAATATCTATACCTACACTCTTTGCAGTCCACTTATATTTGAAACTCTAAAGGCTTATTGGGGAAAAATAGAAGTACAAAATATTTATTGGGGAAAAACAAAAACAAAAACAAAAACAAAAAACTCTAGGGACCAGTATGTTTTAAAAGTACTTTGGGTGAAGAGTCATTTCTCCAAAGAAAAAATACAAATTGCCAATAAACACATAAAAAGATGCTCAGCATCATTAGCCATTAGGGAAATGCAAGTCAACAACCATAATGAGATATCACTTCACACTCACTAGGATGGACTACAATCAAAAAGACAAACGTTCACGAGGATGTGGAGAAACTGGGATCTCCACTGACTGTTGGTGAGAACATATGATGCAGCTGCTATGGAAAAATCCGGCAATTCCAGAAAAGGTTAAATATAATTACTATATGGTCCAGCAATTCCCCTTGTAAGCACATATCCCAGAAAAGTGAAAATACACATCTGCACAAAAACTTGTATGTGAATGTTCACAGCTTCATACTCCTAACAGTAAAAAAGTGAAAACAATCCAAATATCCATCAACTGATGAACAGGTAAATAAAATGTGGTATATGCATACAATAAAAAATTATTTGGCGGCCGGGCGCGGTGGCTCAAGCCTGTAATCCCAGCACTTTGGGAGGCCGAGACGGGTGGATCACGAGGTCAGGAGATCGAGACCATCCTGGCTAACACGGTGAAACCCCGTCTCTACTAAAAATACAAAAAACTAGCCGGGCGAGGTGGCGGGCGCCTGTAGTCCCAGCTACTAGGGAGGCTGAGGCAGGAGAATGGCGTAAACCCGGGAGGCGGAGCTTGCAGTGAGCTGAGATCCGGCCACTGCACTCCAGCCTGGGCGACAGAGCGAGACTCCATCTCAACAACAACAACAAAAAAAATTATTTGGCAAAAAAATGAAATATGATATGGTACAATATGAATCTAGAAAACATACTGCTAAACATTAAAGGCAGTTACAAAAAACATATAAGGTACGATTCCTTATATAGAGAATCATACCGATCATTCCCATTTTGGGGGAAAGTGGAGAGTTGACTACTAATGGGTATGGGCCTTCTTTCTGGGGTGATAAAATGTTCTAAAATTGGTTGTGGTTATGGCTGTACAACTCTGTGACTATAATTAAAACCAGTGAATTGTACACATTAAAATGGTGAATTTTAAGCAATGTAAATATCTCAATAAAGTAGTTTTTTAAAAAAAGAAAAAGTGCCTCAGTTGATTCTAACAAGCAACCAGGGTAGAGAACCATACAAAACACTTATACCTCGTACAGTGTGATATCACATAGAAAGTAGTAAAAAATAAGAGTCAGTTAACTATCAAGGTCCAGATTAGTGGTTCTCTACCTTGGCTACATGCTGAAATTAGTTAGCTCTGAACAAACTGATGCCGAGGTCCCATCATCAAGAGATTTTGATTTAATTACTCATGTATGCAAATAGTCATTAGGATTTTTAAGAGCTCCCCCAATAGTTCTAATGCGCATTCAAGGTTGTACAGCCAAGCCACTAGTCTAGACCACGTTTAAAGTTTCTTTTGGTACTAAAATTCTAACTATCTGATCTATTGCACTGGGAACTACAACAATTCTTTCTGGCCTCATGAGCCACCATGACCCCCACTACAATCCCCATCACAACCACCTGCACATCTGTCTGGTCTCAACTTAAATGCCACTTACCACGGGAAAGCCACCCCTGACCTCCAGGGTAAGTTAGGTCGCCCAAATTATACATCCCCATAGCACTCTATATTTCACCTTTCTAACATTCAGCATACTTCAATTTACTTGTTCAATGCCTAGATTTCTAGGATTTCCTTCCAAGCTCAATAAGGTAGCACTCCAAAAATTTTACTTTTCTTTTGGACACTGTAACGTTTTCATTTTATAGGCAAATAAATTAAAATAGGAATACCACCAAATAAACTGGAAGAATTATATATATAAACTCTAGAAATTTTTAATTTTTAAATTCTTTTTTAAAAGTAAATTTCTGTGTATAATACAGCATGTTATAAAAAACACATACATGGTAAATGGTTACTACTGTGGAACAAAATAATGTACCTATCCTCTCACATTCCCACTTTCCCCTCTGTGGCAAAAACAGCTATAATCTACTTATTTAGCAAAAATCTTCAATATAACACACTATTATTAACTAGAGTCCCCACATTGTATATTAGGTCTTTTAACTTGTTCATCACATCTATTTGCTATTTTGTATCCTTTTGACCTAGATCTCCCCACTTCCTCCCCAACTCCAACCCCAGTATAACCACTGTTTCAGAAGTATACATTTTTAACTAAAGAATCTTTTAAAAAACGTTTATAACCACAAAAATAAAATAATAATTATGGCTCAAACAACCTTCAAAATTATTTGAACCTTTTACTTTACTGCCAAAGTAAATCTAGTAACTTTAGCTCAAGGCAAACCAGACCTGTATTCACTTTAAAAAACTACAATAACTAAATCATATTTTACCTGGGAATGTACTTATTCATTATGGCATAAAAGCAGTTGTATAAATCGCTGCGTGGCAGTTGAAGATGCACCAATGGTTTGAGTAGATGTATCCAGCTAAGGGATGTGCTATATTTAATGTTACGTGATTTACAATAAAAGGTAATTACAGATTCAATATCCAAAAGTAATTCTGTTGCCTTCTCCTCTGGCACTGAAAGCTGGTCTAGAAAATAAATTGTTAAAAATAAAGTTACCCAGGGCCTGTTAGAGGCTGTTATTGGACATAACACTTCTTTACAAATATATAATACTATGTTAGTGCATTTAGAGAAAGACAAAGTGAAACTACATGAAAGTATATTTTCCCTTACACTTAACAATCATTGGTTCACAGATCCAAAACCCAAGGAAAACACATAGTCAAAACTCTTTATAACAGTCTTTTAACTTTAAGACAGTTAAAGAAAATTAAGAATAACAGTTTCACTTAAGCATGTTTTCTTTACCTAGTCCGTTGAGAGAGAAGGGAAAGAAACAGAAGACTTCTATAAATTCAATATTTACTAAACATTAGCACTTAGTAATACCTGTCAAACATAAGAATGGCCAATCTGGATTAAAGGGATAGGCAAAGATAGGCATAGCCCGTATTCCTGGGAAGCAAAACTGTTTTCTAAACAGATGATTACCTACCCCATGATGGGCAGCTGTTGCTATAACTCAGGCAAAAAGAGGGAAAGGAATTCATTCTCCACTACCAAATTCTCTTTCTTTTGTCCACACCAGCAATAATGTTTCTGGTGTGCTTACCACACATAGGCCTATCAAGCCAATAATTTAACTAAAATATGATGGAAAGAGAAACAAAAATACAACAGAACACTAGAGATGAATTTAAAAGAAGAATAAACTAAATTGATCTACACTGTGAATTGAAATAGATATTGTGGGTGATTGGAAACCTATTCAATCACAATTTATAATAGTTTCTCTATAGCAGACCACAAACTATGATTGATAGATAAACTTTTGCAACAAAACTCCCCTTTAATTTGAGGGCTGTATACAATCATACAGATCTTCAATTATACAAAAATCAAAGTTAAGACTACAACAAACCCATAAATGTACATGAAAAATCTAACACATAATGCAAAAGAAACAGTAAAAACTAGGATATCATGCTTGTTTCTTTGAGACAGAGTCTCACTCTGTGCCCAGGATGGAGTGCAGTGGCGCGATCTCAGCTCACTGCAACCTTTGCCTGCTGTGTTCAAGCGATTCTCCTGCCTCAGTCTCCCAAGTAGCTGGGACTACAGGTGCCCACCCCCACACCTGGCTAATTTTTTTATTTTTTAGTAGAGACAGGGTTTTGCCATGTTGGCCAGGCTGGTCTCGAATTCTTGACCTCAAGTGATTTGTCCACCTCGGCCCCGCAAAGTGCTGGGATTACAGGCGTAAGCCATTGCACCCAGTCAAAACTAGGCTCCCTTAAAATCAATAGACAATATTTCATAAGAATTTCAAAAGAAAAGTTCTAAAGCTATTTACAAGCCTTTTTCATATTTTGAAATTATAAGAAAATAATTCTGAAGAGTGATTCCTCAATCCAAAAATTATTTCCAAAATTTAACTCTGCTTGAAAATGATTATTAAGCTTACCCATAAACTGCAGGCAATCTTTGTGAATAGTGTTCTGTTCTGGCAAGTCTAAAATACCATCCCATGATGCCAAACTATCACCTTTTCCTGCAACATTCAGAGCAATCTGGAAGAAAGATTTAAAAAGCGACTAGCTTCATATGTTATTCCTCATTCTTGGAAAACATGCTGTAATAATTAAAGGCCTGAATTTAAAAATAATAACAAAGATTACAATTAAGGTATCCATACTCCACCAAATGTTGAGTATTTAGCCATGTCACATCCAGCAGAATTATTTTAAATCCTCTTACATTAGATATTTCTTCATGTTGATTTAGGGAATACAATAAATTACCCAAAATATTTATATATTTAGATATGTAAATTTACACAAGCAATCATCTTTCCTGTTTTTTTTTAATGTAAAAACAACAGAATGTACTGGCAAAGAAAAAGTACATCTGTGGCATGTATATTTTAAAATTATACAGAAGAATATTTAATAAATTGAGAAAATGTTTTTGCTGTTTTGTAAGGTTTTTTTTTAAAAAATGTAAAATAAACTGTGTTGATTTAAAGAATCTTAAGTAACATATCCAAATGCAACAGGTAGGCCTACTAGAATTCAAATTTAGACAAATCACCTATAAAAACACATGTATGAGACAACTAAAGAAATTATCTTATGATCTTATGATGTTAAGGAATTACCAGTCTTTTTTTTTTTTTTTTTTTTTTGGAGCCTCGCTCTGTTGCTCAGGCTGGAGCATAGTGGCATGATCTCGGCTCACCGCAACCTCTTTGCCTCCCGGGTTCAAGCGATTCTCCTGCCTCAGTCTCCCAAGTAGTTGGTACTACAGGCACCCGCCACCACACCCAGTTCATTGTTGTATTTTTAGTAGAGATGGGGATTCACCATGTTGGCCAGGCTGGTCTCAAACTCCTAACCTCAGGTGATCCACCCGCCTCAGCCTCCCAAAGTGCTGGGATTACAGGCGTGAGCCACTGCACCCGGCCAGGAATTACCATTCTTTTAAATGTTTCAGACTTTTAGTATGCTAGCAAGGATTTGCTTTAAAACAGTCCAGTGAGTTGGGTGTGGAGGAAAGGCTAAGGATACTAATCAAACATTGTTCTAAATGTTGATACCAGTTAAAGTTGGGTTATGGGCACATGGGAGTTCATTATACAAGTTCTACGCTTTTGCATGTACTTAAACTTCTATAATAAAATGCTCAGAATGCTATGTACAGTTTTAATTCCTTCTGTTACATATATGCATAGGGCAAAAAGGTAAAAGGGTAAGCACCAAGACCTTACATGTTTTACCTATAGGTGGTAGATAACAGATTTTTATTTTATCCTTTGTGGTTGTTATGTCGTACATGTTTCCACAAATACATGTATTTCTTTTGTAATCATAACAACATCTTAATTCAAAATTTTAAAAAATAATAATACACATGCACTGGTGAATAGCTGAACAGAGGAAAACAAAGGGAAAATTTCCTATAACCCCAACAGCCAGAGGCATACTTTCTTTCTTTCTTTTTTTTAACATTGCTATGAGCATTCTGTATCTGCAAATATACATCCTATTTTACTCACTGATTGTATCTTGTTTCACGAAACAATTTTCATAAATACCACTTCTTTTCGTTTGTTTTGAGATGGAGTCTCACTTTGTCACTCAGGCTGGAGGGCAGTGGCGCTATCTCAGCTCACTGTAGCCTCACCTCCTGGGTTCAAGCGATTCTCTTGCCTCAGCCTCTTCGTAGAGATGGGGTTTCATCATGTTGGCCAGGAGGGTCTTGAACTCCTGACCTCAGGGGATCCGCCCGCCTCAGCCTCCCAAAGTGTTGGGATTACAGCATGAGCCATTGCGCCTGGCCCCATAAACACCATTTCTAATGGTTACAAAAGCATATATTCCATTCCAAAATCTAAACCATTATTGTTAAATATACCAAACACTACAGAAACACACATTTTAATAAGCTACTGTTTGATAAATCTTCTAGATGCGGCGTGCTCATAAGATAATAAAGTTTTCTGCAACTAAGACAGCTGAGGCAACAAACTTTTAAATATATTATTCTTCAGTGATTACATTTTATTCATTTTAGTTTCCAGTTACCTTCCAAACTTTGGCCCTCAGATCAGCAGGCAGTGGTCTTCCTTGAATTATATTTCTCAAAGTTTCAAGATCACAACCTCCTGCTTCCAGAGCTTCTTCAAGATCTCTTTCCCTAAAAAACAAGTCCTATTTATTAAAATAAACTTTACTTCATACTTTTTCTTATTCAAGATTCATTTATAAGCATGGCCTATTAAAGGCTTGTCTAAGACACAAAAGTTCTTAGCAGCCAAAATGTAATGCCAAGGCATACACAACCTATTTTCTTGGTGGGAAATCTCAGGCTTCATATAGTCAATTTACTCTCATTTTACCCTTAGTTGTAACCAGTTTGGTTGTCTTTTCCTAGATTAATTTAAAGAGGAGATGGGGCAAGCTGGCTGACAGCACTGTGAAGTCACAGTAATAACAGTGTTCCTAGCAGAGGTAATGTCTTTACATAGCAACTATGTGTGGGGCACTATTTCAAACATTTTATGTGTTCTTTTTAATCCTTATAACAATCCCTATGAGGTAGGTTACATTATTGACCCCACATACAGATGCAAAAATGGAGGCAAAGAAGGGTTATAGACATTTAGGGGACAACTGAAGAAATAACTTTATTGGTATTAAAAAGTTACTATTCTTTCAGGTGTTTACCAGTATTATGGTATATGGTCACGTGTCATATTAGCAGTAGAGCCAGCATTCAAATTTTAAGTCTGGTTCCTGAATTCGTGTTCTTAACATTATGCTCAATTCAGTCAAGAATTCAAAACACTGCAGCCTGAGACTATTTAGTAAATGACTATATCAATATCATGCCTAGAGCAGTGCCTAGCTTAAAATAAGTATTAAATAAATGTTAGAGGGGAAAAAGGATCTATTGGTATATTAAATAAAAATAATAATATCACATCATCTATCGGGGAATCTGCCCCCAATATTTCAACATAGGTTCTTTCTATTTTCCATAAGTGTTGGATGGCTGAGAAATAAAGAGAAAGAGTACAAAGAGAGGAATTTTACAGCTGGGCCACCGGGGGTGACATCACATATCAGTAGGACTGTGATGCCCACCAGAGTCTCAAAACCAGCAGGTTTTTATGAAGGATTTCAAAAGGGGAGGGGGTGTATGAACAGGGAGTAGGTCACAAAGATCACATGCTTCAAAGGGCAAAAAGCAGAACAAAGATCACATCCTTCTGAAGGCAAGAGGCAGAACTCCTGTTATCTATGTTCAGAGGTGCACATACTGTCTTGATAAACATCTTAACAGAAGAAACAAGGTTCAAGAGCAGAGAACCGGTCTGACCAAAAATTTACCAGGACGGAGTTTCCCAATCCTAGTAAGCCTGAGGGTACTGCAGGAGACCAGGGCATATCTCAGTCCTTATCTCAACCACATAGGACAGACATTCCCAGAGCCGCATTTATAGACCTCCCCCCAAGAATGAATTCCTTTCTGAGAGTATTAATATCAATATTCCTTGCTAGGAAAAGAATTTAGTGATATCTTCCCTATTTGCACGTCTGTTTATAGGTTCCCTGCAAGAAGAAAAATATGGCTCTTTTTGCCTGACCCCGCAAGCAGTCAGACCTTATGGTTGTCTTCCCTTTTCCCCTAAAAATCGCTGTTATTCTGTTCCTTTTCAAGATGCACTGATTTCATTTTGTTCAAACACACATTTTATAATCAATTCGTACAGTTAACACAATTGTCATAGTGGTCCTGAGGTGACGTACATCCTCAGCTTACGAAGAAAACAGGATTAAGAGATTAAAGTAAGACAGGTAAAAGAAATTGTAAAAGTATTATTTGGGAACTGATAAATGTCCATGAAATCTTCACAATTTATATTCCTCTGCTGTGGCTCCAGCAGGTCCCTCTGTTCGGGGTCCCTGACTTCCCGCAACAATCATCAAGTAAATTACCAAGCAGTTTTGTTCAGTCTACTATGTTTAGGAGAAGAGTAGGAATTTAATTTCATTTGTATAAGGTAAAAATAATTAAAAGAAAACTTTTACAAAGGTATACATTGTTTTCTAGACAGAAAATAACCAGTTAAATTATCAATTCTGGCCGGGCGCAGTGGCTCATGCTAGTAATCCCAGCACTTTGGGAGGCCAAGGTGGGTGGATCACAAGGTCAGGAGTTCAAGACCAGCCTAGCCAAGATTATGAAACCCCATCTCTACCAAAAACACAAAAAAGTAGCCGGGCGTGGTGGCAGGTGCCTGTAATCCCAGCTACTTGGCAGGCTGAGGCAAACAACTGCTTGAACCTGGGAGGCAGAGGCTGCAGTGAGCCGAGATTGCACTACTGCACTCCAGCCTGGGTAACAGAGCGAGACTCCGTCTCAAAAAAAAAAAAAAAAAAAGAAAAGAAAATCACTCAATTCCTTAGGAATTTTCAAAAACTGAGGTTTCAGTCATTATTTACGATTTCAGCACACATTAAAAATCTGTACAAATTTTTAAGAGCTTCATAACCTGGACAATTTATAACATTTCTTGAAGCAGCCTAAAAGGCAGTTCATTTCACTAGGATCAGGAAATCAGGATTTCTGTCCCATTTTTGTGGTTCTGAAGAAAATAAATTACTCCCACTCTTCATTTTTTTCAATAAGACAATGAAAACCTCCCCATTGATAGGCATCTAAGAATATTAGTTTAAATGTATATATTTCATAAAATGTTGCTCTCCTAAGGGAAAGGAATTAAATGAAAATGTAATCACTTACGATCATACTCAACAGAAAAGTACTCATTGTATTTGAAAGGTTCCTTGACAAAGCTACTACAAATTCATAGGAACAGAAGATAACTAGTGACCACAGAAGAAACATTTAGTTTTTTTATTATATGGTCACCGAAGTGTTGGAAGGGAGAGGTAGAGAAAAAGATTTCAAGTCTACTGTTGAGACAGAGTTCAGGTCTATAGCTGATAAACACTGGGGTTTATCTATTCTCTTCTGGCCAAAATGTACAAGGCAGGCTGTTAGTAACCATGAAACAAAGAAAATTTAATGGCATCTTTGGCGAATAAATACCATATATATTTAAATGGTCAAATGTATCAAATAATGAGGGACTAAAAACACTACTTACTGAGATGAAATTATTTTACTAGATGAATGAAGAACTGGAATTATTCACTTTTTAGTGCAAAATTCTTTTCTTTTTGAAATATTTTTGCCAAATCCCTTACTATTCCCGACAACAAAGCTTGTATTTTATTGCAAAATGCCCAATCCTCAAAGTACTTTTTAAATCACAATAATGTACAAGCACATCTCTGTTGATACAGCTGCTGTTGGAGTCTTTGATGCTGTCCCCAGGGAACCACAAATGTGCTCTCCAGCAGTAGAACCATCAGCAAGGGCTCCTTTGAAGACTAGAAAATGCTACACCTTAAGTAGTAAAAGATACTTCTTACAAACCTAAATAATTAAAAGTAACACGATTTTCTGAACAAGGCATCCAAAGGTACAGTTACTAGACCTTCGACAATATAAATGTGCTTAGAAAAGTAGTAAAGAGCTGAAAATTGTTAAGGTAAATAATTCATAGAAGGATCAAGCAGAGATAAGAATTCTATGGCATTTAGCTCTCAAATAGAATTCCTCTTCCCCTAAACCAAGTTTCTACTTTTAAACAAGTAATACAATTCTAACATACAAAAGCAAAATCCATGTCTGGTGTGGTATGAGTAGGTGGACTGTGTTTTGTTCAGTCTTCTTTGACCTTATAGCAGCTTCTCACTGACCTTACAAATTAAAGGTTGGTACAGTTACACTGGACACCCAGACGAGGTTTTAAAACAGAAAAGTACAGGCCTTGTCCATTTATTCTAGGAAATACAAAAAATAAGCAAAACGATCTACTTTGCTCAGAAAGTTCAGGACAGACCAAATCCAATGCTTCTGAGGTTGGAAGGAAGGAGAAACTCACCTCCTCCTGACTCTGTGACTTTTAAACTATTAACACGTGTTGGTATAATACCACAGGTTCCTGTCATGATCTATCAATAGCATATTTTCAAAACCTAAATAAAACATAACAGAATACCCCCTCACCTGATGTTGTGTGGTAAAATCACCTACTCTAAGCATTGTAGCCCAAGTTGCTTCAGAATTAGAGGCAAACAATGTCACTAGATTTACACGGAATTAGTTTAATGTTTATATTCAAGCTAGCAAATGAATTGGATTTTTCTTCTTCCACCAAATGGTGAATAACATATGGAAGCATTTGCACAATGTATGGGAGAAGGAAGCATGATTTTTCAAGCACTACCAAATTTAATATGCATTTCCAAATGCTTCTATGATTAATTCATTATTAGAAATTTTGTAATTTTCTGAATAAACCACATTGAATCATACAAAAATTATGATTTTTAAAAGCAATTGGATTACATATATTTTGTTCCTAAAATTTAAAAAGTTATAGAAAATCTCCCACTAGCAAAAAATGACTATATATTAACATTTTTCTAAATTTGGTTTTCCTCCCAACCATGTTCTAAAAACTTATGTTTCCCATCATTTCAAAATTTATGAAAACTGTTTAAATGTACACACTCTCTCGCCAAACAGGGCATAAAAACAAGAAACAAAACTTAGTTCATCTCCTTTTTTTTTTTTTAAGAAGTATCTTTCTTCACTTAAAGAAACCCCATACACATTAGCAGTCACTCACTATTCCTCCCCACCAGCAACTCCTCCCCTGCCCCGAGCCTCTGCCAACCACGAATTTACTTTCTGTCTCTACATATTTACCTATTCTGGATATTTCATATAAATGGAATCATATAATGTGTGGCATTTATGCCTGGTTTCATTTAGCATAACATTTCAACATCTACCCATAATGTAGCATGTATCAGTACATGCTTTTCATTGTCAAATAGTCCACTGTATATGAATATACCATATTTTACTTATCCATCCACCACATAATGAGTTTTTGAGTTTTTTCAACTTTTTGGTTTTTATAATTATCTTATTTTGAACATAAGTATCAGTAGTTCAACTGGTTAAGTGTATGATACATATGTATTATTTATTAATTATTTATTCTTCAAGAAGTCTGAAAGAATTTAAAGATCAAGTCTATTAAAACCTCACTCAAAAACCAAACCCAAACCAGGCCAGGGGCAGTAGCTTACACCTGCAATCCCAGCACTTCTGGTTGGATGGCTTGAGCCCAGGAGTTTGAGACCAGCCTGGGCAACATGGAAAAAAACCTGTTTCCACAAAAACTGCAAAAAATAGCAAGTTGTAGTGGTGTGCGGCTGTAGTCCCAAGTACTCAAGAGGCTGAGGCAGGAGGATCAACTGAGTTCAGGAGGCAGAGGCTGCAGTAAGGCCAAGATCACACCACTGCATTCCAGCCTGGGCTACAGAATGAGACCCTGTCTCAAAACACAGGCTACAGAAGACCTTGTCTCAAAAAGCAAACAAACAAACAAAAAACAATAAAACCAAACCAAAGAACCCGTCACGCTCATTAGGATGACTACTACTTTCAAAAACATAAAATAACAAGTGTTGACAAAGCTGTGAACTCTTGTGTAGTTAGTGGAAATGCAAAATGATGCAGCCACTATGGAAAACAGTATGACAGTTTCACAAAGAATTAAAAATAAACGTCCCATACAATTCAGCAATTCCATATCCTGGAATGTCTGAAAGAACTGAAGGCAAAGTCTGAAAGAGACTTTTGTATACATATGTTCACAGCAGCATTATTCCCAGTAGCCCAAAGGTGAACGCAAACTGAGTGTCCATTCACTGAGGAATGAATGAAGAAACAAAATGGGGTGGTGTACTTTAAGTATAAATATAACGGACTATTATTCAGCCTAAAAAGGAAGGAAATTCTGACACATGCTACAACGTAGGTAAACCTTGACGACATTATGGTAAGTGAAATAAATCCGTCCCAAAAAGACAAATACTATACAATGCCACTTATATGAGGTACTTAGAGTAGTTAAATTCATAGAGACAGAAAGTAGAATAGAGGTTACCAGGGCAGAGGGATGGGAGAATGCGGAGCTCTTTAACAGATACAAAGTTTCAGTTCTGCAAGATGAAAGGAGTTCTAGAGATTATATGCACAACAATGTAAATGTACTTAATACTAATGCACACTGAAAAATGGTTAAGATGGTAAACTTCTTACATTATGTATATTTTACCACAATTTTAAAAAAACAACTCAAATATATTATAAAAATTCATAAATTTGAGCTTCAGTATCAGATCCAGGTTTCAATTTTGGCCCTTCAACAGCCATGTGACCTTACAAAAGGAAAAAGCACCACAGTGCTTATCTTATAGGGTCAGTTAATGCTTAAATAAGTTTCTAAACACAAAACTTTCAGCGCAATGCTTGGCTACATAATTCTTTAATAAACAGAATCCATGAATACTATTACTTTTGCTATTATTACTGAACAATAGCTTACTTTCTTAAAATGACTTTTTAACCATAATCATTTTAGAGAATTTTGCCAAAGCATAAAAAAATTAAAAACCAACCACAATTCCATTACCATGAGATAATCACTTTTTGTTACTTTTCAGTTTGTCATGTGTGTATTTACAGACATATATATTTATAGACATATATATTTATAATAAACTCAATTATACTGAAAATATAATTTTGAATGGTATTCCCTGGGTTTTATTCTGGGGTTTTCATACTTTTTAGATTTCCATCTTGAGGTGATTTTTGTATACAGTGTAAAGAAGGGGTCCAGTTTCAATTTTCTGCATATGACTATCCAGTTATCCCAACACCATGTATTAAATAGGGAATCCTTTCCCCGTTGCTTGTGTCAGGTTTATTGAAGATCAGATAGTTGTAGGTGTGCAGTCTTATTTCTGGGTTCTCTATTCCGTTCCATTGGTCTATGTGTCTGTTCTTGTACCAGTATCATGCTGTTTTGGTTACCGTAGCCCTGTAGTGTAGTTTGAAGTCAGGTAGCATGATGCCTCCAGTTTTGTTCTTTTTGCTGAGAACTGCCTAGGCTATCTGGGCTTTTTTGGTTCCATATGAATTTTAAAATAGTTTTCTCTAGTTCAGTGAAGAAAGTCAACGGTAGTTTAATGAGAATAGCACTGAATCTACAAATTGCTTTGGGTAGTATGGCCATTTTAACAATACTGATTCTTCCTATCCATGAGGATGGAATGTTTTCCCACTTGTTTGTGTCATCTCTGGAGGTCATTACCCCTAGCAATCTAAGGCAGGGACGGAAAATGAAATACTGCATGTTCTCAAACATATTACTTCTTTGCTTAGCGTATTAAGTAACTGTGACTTAAGAAAGGATACTTTACAGAATCATTAAGTAGGAAACAACGTGGCATATGTGCTACTTTAAACTGTTTCATTCTAGCTCTCCAATACTTAATATTGGAAGTATAAACAGGCTAAACAAGTTCAACTTATAGCTGACAACAAACTGTATTTTAAAGGTTTTTAGTATGATAAACTTGGAAGTAACATAAAAGATATAAAAATATGTGGCTCAATTTTTGAGTGGAGAAAATAATTAATTTGAGGGAGTAAGCATCCTCCCCGCACTCCCTGTGGATGGAGACAAAGGTAAAGGATGGAAGGGTGGCAGGGATTAGTTAGAAGAGTCTTCATGTGGCTTCACTTTATGTCCTCAGTCTTGATTCCATGGCCCAAAACTTAAAGCATGTTCTTGACAACACTCTTGACTTCTTCACTCCTTGGTCTTTCTGTCACATTCAGAAAGCTGCAAATTCCTAACATTAGGTTAATCTAACCAGTCTGCTTTCTTTGTTCCTATACTCTACTCAATGTGGGCTTCTTGGGAAAATAAGACAACTCTATGATGCTATCATATAACGATAGTGCCTGGAAATCTCCTATTCACCACTTACTTCAGACTCCTTACCCGGCCACTTTACCTCATGTGACTTTACTTATGACTCCAAAGAGAAAATACAGGCCAGCAGGCTTCTCTTCCCTTTGATCTCAGCCCCCTCCAAAAACAAACAAACATAAGCAACTTATTATTCCAGTCATTATTTTCTTCTTTCCTGTATCCACAGGAGACTTAACTATCTCTTCTCTAGTCTAAGACTGATAACTTCACCTGGCTCTTATCTCCACTCACTGCCCAATCTTTCAGAAGCCATGTGCCATCCATTATCCCTTCTCTCCTATCTTCCACTTCTGTCTCTACTGGCTCTTTCCTCCGAGACAATATGCTCAAAAATTGTCATTGGAAATAGCAATGTTCACCACAAAAACGTCTCCACACTTTCCCTTTCCATCCAGCTACCAAACTTTTGGTTGTTCCTTTCACAAAGAATTCTTGACAATATATGTAACCACTTTTCCCTCATCTTAAATCTCTCTCTTCCCTCTCTTGCCAACCCCCTTCCATTTCTCGTCCCTCTTTGATCCTCACCACTCCACAGGGACCACTCTCTATCATCTCCACCTCCTTTCTTAACCAAATCTAAAACACTAAGATATTAATAGAATGTTTTCTGGGTTGGAAAAAAAATGTTTTAAATTCATGAAGCCTCTCAGTCTATCAACTAAGCTAAGTCAGCTTTACTAATCTTCAAAATTCTTAAAATTGAATCCTTTTCTGTAATTATAAAAATAATGAAGACTAGCAGTTTTAAAAGGACCAAGTAGGGCCTATAATATACGTAATCACTCTACACTTAATAGCAGAGTACAGAGAAATTACAAAGAAAATCCAGTTACCACATTAAAAAATTAATTTTGTGTCTTAAAGTGGCCAAGGTCTAAGATTTATTATTGTTTTCTTAATATAAAAATACAAAAGCTACACTACAGGGAAATCAATAAAAGCCCAAAGCCTGACACATAAACATCTTAAATATGTTATTTCTGTTGCATAGGATATTATTCAAACCTGTGAGTCTGCTAACAGTATTAAACAGAGCCAAGAGAAAAAAAAGAACTCAGAAATCTTCACTGAAAGTACTTCTAGCATTCAAAAATATAACCTGTGATTATCTCCTTTCCTTTAAAATTTTCACATTTACTTACTTGAAGGGTCCTATATATAAATATAACCTGCTTCCCATCAAAAAGTCATCTCTCTCCTTCCCTTTACAGTTCAACTTCCTTGAAAACAGTAGTCTCCACTCACCTAAACACTCTCATTCACCCAAAACCTCCATCCCTCTACTAAAGGTGCTCTCAGAAGTCATTAGTCATCTTTGTCAGCTCTCATCCCCTTTACAAACACTGCAAAGTTTGACTGTCTCCTTAAAACACTCTCTTTTTAGATTTTCCTCTGCTTTCCTAACCCATATTCTGAATTATTTCCTTCCCTGACATAAGTATTCTTTTATTCAAACCTTCAACACATATGTATTGAGCACCTACTACAGGCTACCCACTGTGTGAGGCACTGGGGATGCAGTACAGAAAAAAACGTCAATGCTCTTATGGAGCTTACATGCCAGATGGCTATTCCAAGGTTTTAGTCCAAGTCCTATCATCTAAATCCTGTTGAACAGAGGTGAGAGCGCCTATGAGGTGCAGTTTATTCATATTTGTTTAGAATGTAAACTACTGTGAGCACAGATTAAACCTTGACAGCCCAGCTTGTCCATGTATATATCCTAATCAGGTATAAGCCTCTGACCAATTATTTAAAACTCTAAAGCGAACAGCTAATTAGTCATAAGCACTAGCAAACTGTGGAACAGTGAGCAAGCAGTGGCAAGCTGCATGTATTGAATTGTGGCTTCATGGCTTAATTTGTGCCACCACATTTCTGGGGGTTTCTTAATGCCCAGGTAATGAGACATCAGGACCAAAGCTTTGTCTGAACGTATTTTGCTACTATTATTAGGACGCTGGTTACAAAGTATTACCATAACAAAACTCCTTACTTAGTTCTTGAATATTCTGTATGACATTTGGTAGAAATGAAAAGAGAATAACTTTGTTACAGATTCACTTGTACAGTAGATACGCATGGAGCTCAATGACCACAGTATGTCTTGTGCAACTTATTTTTAAATACCAACCTCAAACCATCAAAACTTTCCAAGTATTTCAATAGTATGATAGCACATTCAGAAAAGAACTTGACAACTTAAAGTCTTGAGAGAACACAATTTGATACAATTTGATAATTGTGAAGTTATCTAGATTTGTGTCAGAATCAGACATGCTTGTTACAAGCATTTTAACAAGTTACAAATTTATATGCCAAGGGGAAAAACACCCATTCACCAGCTTTAAAAAAAATTGTAAAACTTTGCATTAGGACCAGATCCACGAAAACAGCTTTGGGAGATTCCCTTATGAATAATGTAATCTTCCCTAGAATTTGTGTTTTAATCATGATCTTGGGCCAAGTAAAGAAGGTGCTAAATCTAGTCCTCTTGGCTTGACAAGCCAAACTTAACAGTTACAGTATTTCATCACTGTATGCAATAGGCAAAAGAGATAGAGATCACAGAAATGTTATTTTATAAGCTACTAAAATTAACTACAAATGGAACAGGTGTTCTAAATCTTAGATTTATTTTTGATCTACAATCCATGTAGATCAAATTACACCAACGGTACCAATGGTGCTCCTTTCTCTGCTAAGAAAAAAACTCAGTTGTTGCCTAAGTAAAAAATAAAAAGATACACACAAAAAAGTTTCTCATAACTACATGTATAATGTTGCAATGCATTTGCTGTAAGATTCTGACTAGAAAATTGGAGAGTAATTTCTCTAATGAGCAGTCAACTTCAGCAAGTACTCTAAATCCTTTCTTCTTCCATGCTTTCTCAAAATAAAAATCCTCAACACTGTTCCCTTCTATCTATATATATGGAGTGACTTTTCAGTATTTTTAAGGCACTAAGAAATGCATCCTTGTTTTTTTACCCCCACTAACTATATTTGGAAACTAAAAACAGAGTGTATCTTTTGCCTAAGACAGAGAGTGGTATGAAAACAGCAAGAAGTCAGAGAGAGATATTACCTATGTCTATTACAAATTTCCACTTTATTCAAAGTATAACGATAAAAGAAGTGTCACCAACGTTCTTTGTCTTGAAACTGTCATTTCAAGAAACATAGTTGTTATAAAGAAACAACTATAGCAAATGAAGTGACAACACTTTGCAACATATGGACAATTCTCAAGGGTACTATGCCAATGGGGTTCATAGTTTGACAAAGAAATACATATTGGGTTTTTTTTTTTTTAAGCTGGACTGAAACCATCAGAGAAGATTTTTTTTCATAAGAGGATTTCACTGAATTTTATGCTGATGGTTATTAATCTAAATGGAATTCACAAAATAAAGGATTTCTGGTATTCAAATTGCGCACATATATGAGACGAATAAATCTTTTGCATCACAAAGTGATGCACAGAGGCTTCAAAACAAAGGTTAGAAACTGTTTAAAGGAAAAATAACACATGTACATTATTATTATTATTATTATTATTATTATTATTATTATTAAAGACAGAGTCTCGCTCTGTCACCCAGGCTGGTGTGCAGTGGAGTGATCATAGCTCACTGCAGCCTCGATTTCCCCCGTTAAAGCAATTCTTCTGCCTCAACCTCCCACGTAGCTGGGCCTACAGGTGTGTGCCACCAAGCCTGGCTAATTTTTTTATTTTTAGTAGAGACGAGGCCTCACTATGTTGCCCAGGATGGTCTCGAACTTCTACGCTCAAGCAATCCTCCCACCTTGGCCTCCCCAAGTGACAGGATTATAGGCATGAGCCACTACGCCCAATGCATAATTATGCTTTCTCATAGAGCTGTTTTAAGATCAAAATGAAATGTTTATATAAGCATTATATATAAAGAGTAATGCTCTATGTAAATGTATAGTATTTTCTTATATAGGCTGAGCATCCCAAATCCAAGAATCCCAACTCCAAAATGCTCTAAAATCTGAAACTCTTGAGCACCAACATGATACTCACAGGAATGTTCACTTAGGCATTACGGATTTCAGATTTTTGATTAGGGATGCTCAACCGGTTAAGTATAATACAAGCATTCCAAAGAGATATTCAACCTGTATCTCCTTGCTAAAATTATTAAATACCACCGTAACAACTAGTTTAATGTAACAACTACTTTAAAAAAGAAGCAAACACTACAAGATTCCCACCCAACTATCAAATGCAATGTCAGCTAAAGGATAAGAAAAAACTCCTTTAAGCATCAAGAAAACAGATGAAGACTTGCAACAAATGATGTAATCAGACATTATTTTCTTAACTCAGGTTAAAAAGTTAGGCAGACCCTTAAAACAAATAGACAGTAAATTTCAGAAAATAGGTTTAAGTGGCTCTTATGTTCTTTATTTCTATAAAAAAGAATTTGATTTCATGAGCTTAATGGAAGGTACTTACTTGCTTTCCATCTGTAATTCTCAATATCTAACTCATTTTAAGCCCTGCCCCTTTTCAAACTGTTTAATCCTATTCTTTTCTGCTAGAGCCTGTAATTTCCAAAACACCAGCATTTAGATATCTTCAGAAGTTATTTTCACACAGTATTCCTAGAGATAAAATGATGAAAAAATTGAAGTGTCCAAGGAAGGCACCACAATGCACATTCCTGGTCTTAAAACCGTTTCAAATTTTTTTCTAAAACCTTACACAGCAGCTTGAATATAACCACTATTCAGTGAATGTTTGCTGAACTGAGAATGTTTTTGGTAAACTCTATTTTGCTTTTTGACACATGAGAAAAGGCACTGTCTTTATACCAAAAAGAATCCACATTTCAGCACTATGCAGCAGAAATGCTTTGTCAAGCATATTTTCTCAGTTCTGTCCAGAAGACTCCTACTGAAAAGTTGGCTGCATACTGCAGTATATTTAACTGGGTGCTCTGAATCGCTCACTATACTTACATAGGGAATGCACTTGTCCCCTCTCTGCAGTGAGTACACAGAGATAAAAATGAATTAATTGAAATACATTTATTTAGCATGCAAAAAGCAATTGCTAACTCAAATTATGGATATTAAAACATCTACAGGAAACAAAATCCTAGAAGTGAATTATTACTTAAGAATTACCTTTAGGCTGGGCGTGGTGGCTCACACCTGTAGTCCCAACACTGTGGGGTGCAAGGAGGGTGGATCACCTGAGGTCAGGGGTTCGAGACCAGCCTGTCCAACATGGTGAAACCCCATCTCTACTAAAAATACAAAAATTAGCTGGGCATGGTGGCACATGCCTGTAATCCTAGCTACTTGAGAGACTGAGGCAGGAGAATCGTTTGGACCCAGGAGGCAGAGGTTGCAGCGAACCAAGATCATGCCACTGCACTCCAGCCTGGGTGACAGAATGAGACGCCGCTTCAAAAAAAAAAAAATTACCTTTAAAAATTATAAAATTTACATTACAATTAAAGACTTCAATGTAAACAGTATGTCTTTTTCATTTCTTTGCCTGCCCTCTAATTATAGTTTACAAAATCAAGTAACTGTCACATCATAACCCCAATTCAACAAATGAAGTTGATTTTCTTATTTCTTCTAAAGTAGTATCTAGCCTTCCCAGTTCCACAAGTAGACAATGTTCTTCTTAAACAAAGTTACTTTTTCTTTTGTATTTAACATATTTCTTTATTGATTATATCATACCTGAAATTTCAGACACTTAGTTCTTAAATGACATTTAAATCTTTTCTCATATTTTAATGATTATTAAACAGGGAGCACTGATAGTACTATTCACAGAGTACAGAAAACTTTGAAAAATAACTTCTTATTCTCAAACAATTCCTACTCACATCTCAGATTAACAACAATAGAAGATTCTTGTGGAATTGATATTTTTACAATTTTAAGAAAAGTTTAGCAACAATTTAAGAAGACTTTAGCAATAAAAAACACTAAAAGCTGAATATTAATATTTTTTAATTAAACAAACTCCCAATTTCAACAGTTATATAATTAAAGTCAATACCAAAACAATTTTTAAGTTATGACTTTAGATCTTTAGACATTATTTCAGGAAGAAAGTCTTGGAAAATGAGAACATATGTTCAAATCCAGTGCTATTTTTCTTCAGTACCAAGAAAGGTAATTACCAATCTTTTCACTGTAACAATTCAACACGTTTGATTTTACAAATCCAGATTCTCACAACTTATATTATTTTTTTAAAATTAAATTCAAATCACTTCAAACTAACTATAAGTATTTTTACAAGAATTTTAGCACACCCTTTTAAGTTTACATGGCTGAATCCCAGACAGCTTGAAAGACGAGGCATTTTCTGATTACTCTGGCTTTCCATAAAGAATAAGGATTATATCAACAGACAATTCCACAGCTCACAAAAACACTGGAGTCAGGACATTTGTATGAAATGACAGCTTAGTATGTTACTGCACATAATTATATGAAAGTCTTTATTCATTCATGCGTACATTCACTCAACCAACATTTACTGAGCCGCCTGCCTTTTATCAGCCACTGCCCTTGAGAAGTTCATTATCTAAAGAGCAATGGTAAGTCATGTAATTACACATATTTTAGTATAACATGTAAGGTGATACAATGTGACATATACAAAGTCCTCTGACCTACTCATTCTGATATACATATAATCTAGAACCCTGATAACTAAAGTGTGGTCCATAAACCACCATAATCAGCAATACCCAGCAGCTAGTCAGAAACAGAATCTCAAGTTCCACCTCAAAATCTACTGAATCGCAACTACAATTACCTGGGTAGCATTTTAACAAGCTCCCCAGATAATTCCAATGCACATTTAAATTTTGAGAAGCACTGAACTAGAACATAACTGAAAATCAGCAAAAACAATGTCATAGAGTCCACATACTTTTAAGATCTTCAAGGTCCATCCTGAGCCTTTTTAAGAATGTATATACAATTTTAACAAGTTCAATGACTTAGTTTCACAGACTAGGAACAAATTAAGAGATACTACCGACAAAAAAAAAAAAAAGAAAATAGGAAAAACTTACAAAAAGCAATCTCGAAAAGGGACTGCTGTGTCATTTAGCATAGGAACAATTTGTCTAGATAGGCCCCAAAAGTCTCACCAGATTACAATAACACAACTGTAATCCATGTTCTCAAACATGCCTCCTGTATCTAGACCATAAATTCCTTGAGGACAGACATGTAGTTTTATCCTTAAATTACATTTGTAAACTGAATGACTCAAATCATTAAGATGAGTTTGAGCTAAGCAGTAAGATATACGATATATTTTAGAAAAAACTCCATCTGACGGAGTTAAAAACATTTGCTCCAAAAAGAGAGAAAGACAGAGAGCGAGGGATGGAGGGGCAGGAAAGAGAAAGAGAATGTAACACACCCAGACGGATGGGGCACACCTGTAGTCCCCAGCTACTCATGAGTATGAGGCCAGTTTGGGCGCCATGGCGAGACCTCGTTTCTTAAAAACAAAATAAAAAAAGACTAAAGCATCCCCATTCTATAACCCATTCACCAAGCACTCTAAGAACACAGGCTTTACTGAACCTATGGCTCCCAATCCCAAAGTCTTCCTGACTCGATTCAAACCCTCTTCTGGGGGGACGATGAGAGTGCCAGGAGAAAAAGGAGAAAGATTAGAAGAGGATGGAGGGAAAACAGAAATCACTGACCATGTCAGTGTTCCTCCATTCATGAAAATAAAACCTGCAAAAATACAAAGACACACCAAAGATACAGCAATCCTACAAGAGAACAAATGCTATCTCTAGTAAACATTCACTCCATGTCCTCTGCCTCTGCGAACCAGGAACATGCTCACAATCCCTCAAATCTAAGAACTCCCCAGAGACACCTTAACTGTGGAAACATCTCCCCTCATGGCACTCAATGAGCTGGTTAAGGCCAGTTTATGATACAATTCACCGTTCCAAACCAGCAAATTTCAGGCTATAATCAACTAGGTCACTGTCTGAAAAGTGTTGTAATGTCTGTCACTGATTCTTAAAAGGTTCTTTTAATTACTTAAAAACTTTTTTACTATTTTTCCAGACCTATTTTTTTTTTCTCCTGCCATTCTTGCAGGATACCAGAAGCAAAAAGACGTATTTTTCTGCAACTTCTCTCCAACCAGGTAGTTCTCATTCTTACTCTCAAAACAAATTAGTTGCCTTGTCTACGCCCTTGCTTATGCTGTTACTCCATTCAGAGGCCTTTCCCATCTCTTAATCTGATTCTGCACCAATATGTTAGCCCCAAGCCATATGTGGATATTTAATATCTGAAATGTGGCTAGACCAAACTGAAATATAAGGTAGATGTAAGATGCACATTGGATTTTGAAGACTTTGCACAAAAAAGATGTAAAATTATATAATTTTTAAACTAATTACATGTTGAAATACGTTAAATAGATTATTAAAACTGATTTCACCTGTTTCTTTTCAGTTTTTTTTCTTTTTTTTGAGACGGAGTCTCACACTGTCCCCGGGCTGGAGGGCAGTGGCTCGATCTCCGCTCACTGTAACCTCTGCCTCCCGCGTTCTAGCGATTCTCCTGCCTCAGCCTCCTGAGTAGCTGGGATTACAGGCACGCGCCACCACGCCCTGCTAACTTTTGTATTTTTAGTAGAGACATAGTTTCACCATGTTGGTCAGGCTCGTCTTGAATTCCTGACCTCAAGTGATCCGCCCGCTTCGGCCTCCCAAAGTGCTGGGATTACAGGCGTGAGCCACCGCGCCCAGCTTCTTTTTAGTTTTTAATGCTGCTACTGGAGAATTTTAAATTACAACATGTGGCTTCTATCAGACAGCCCTGGAGTTTAAATCCTACTCATTCTTCAAAGCCTAATTGAAATGCTGCTGCTTTCATGAAGTTTTCCACCAGTGACTCCAACTGCCCCAGCCCCCACTGCCAACCTCTCGTAATACTTTTAATCACACTCACAAAGAATGAGATTAATTTTACCTTGTTATACCTCCCCAACTCCAACATAAGCAAGTTGAAGAAAAAAACTACATCTAGATCACCATGAAGTGTTCCTCTGACACCTTGGAGAGCCCAGCGCTAAGGAATGTTTGATGTCTGCTAATGGAGAACTGAATTTCTTAATTACTAATTATCTATCCCTTTCAACGATCTCTGGGATTAAAGTCGAGGTCTATGAATGTCCTATATTATTTTTAAAGTGCCCATGAGCTGTACACATACAATATAACAAGTAAACCCAAAACTAATACATGTGGTCAATACACTTAGATCAACTGTAAAACTTAGACAAGCCTCTAAAGGTCCCTTTTTCAAAAGTGATGTTGTAGAACATAACATCGTATTGTGAGATCAACTATTTCAAAAGTAGAAGCCTTTCCCAAAGATTAACACTGGGTAAGCAATTTACCAAAAAATTATTGGCGGTCCTCCCCCACAATCCCGAGTATAAATCAGGTAAGCATGCAAAACCTTGGGTGCAGCAAGAGCAAAGTCCCACACTGCATCCAAAGCTCAGAAATCGAGCTGTGAGAAACATGGTAGTAGGGGAAAAGACGACTTGCGTGAAGGAGACGCATGATGAAAACTGTTGGAATGCAAAACGAAGTAACAGCCAGAATTAGAAAAAAGTATACCAACTACGTGGAAGGGATCCTCCCAGGGTCAACCTCTGAACCCTCAAGCAAAGTTCGCAGTGGTCATTTCAAAACATCTTTTCTTCATATTGTATTTTAGTGCCTCAGATCTGCATCCAACAAACTTCCGTCTTCAGCCTACTCCAACTCCCACAGCCAGGGACTCCGGCCAAACCCAGCCCTGAAGCCACCCTCTCCAGGACACTTTGGAGACTGACGGACGACATGGGAGGACCGTTCTGAGGCCCAGCGCCTGGATGACACCCCTCTCCTTGCGAGTCCCGCCCCAGTCCCTTGGGCAGAACCAGGCAGGCAGGGGGCACCCGGCAGGCAGAGGGGGCGGGGCAGGGCACCGGACTTCGCCTAGGACCGGCCTCTCCGTTCTATGCCGACGCCAGACGTCTCCTCGGGGACCGGCAGGATGTTGAGAAGGAAGAATAAAGGGGCACTGGGAATTAGCCCTAGCTTTCACTCACCAGCCGTCGCCGCTCGACGTTGGCAGCGGCAGGACCTCTTCTCCTTCCGCCATTGCTGTTGACGTCCACGTCACTTTGCCGAAAAGTGGATCCCGCGCTGAGACCAACGCCGAGACCCAATGTCGTAAAAGGTCTTCGGAAGTCCAGCACTGAGCTTCCCCAGACTGGAAGAAAGAGGGAGGTGGCAAGGGACTGCAGGAACGCAGCGTCACGGCGTCCCGAGGCCGAAAGGCAGCGTCTTGGGGGAGGAGACTTGGTGGAGGCAGCTGCCCCTCCGAAGACTACATGTCCCAGGATGCCACGGTGCCGCGGACTGGGCGGGGTGGGCGGAGCTCGACGGGAGCCGTCCCAGTTGGAGGCCTTGTGTGATAACAGCGTCTGTTTTTGGCGTCCAGTTAGCGTCTTCATTCCAGCTTGGCGTCGAAATTAACAAAGTTAGAATTTAGAGTCCTAACTATTTGAGAAAGCCAGGGAAATGGGAATTGACACAGGGAAGGCGGACGTAGGAGAAGAGCCACAGTTCAGTAATTTCCTGCTGTAGCAATTTAATTTGAAGAAAGAAGTGGGACGTAAGGAAAGGGGCAGACCACCCCTATTTGTGAGGCCCCGTCAGAAGTATAAGTGAAGGCCCACATACCTTTTGTCTGAATATTTAAAAGTTGTAAATCAAGCTAAATACTAAAGGAGATACGTTCTAGCCTCCTAACTTAAATATATCTTCCTAACAGTCTGAAAGATCAAGTCCGAATTTAGAATTCTAGGACTGGAATTCCAGGCAAGGAGAGCTGCCAAAATCCTCTTCCCATTCCACTTCCCCTTCACACCACATGGGCGGACACTTGGCCACCACCGGGGCCTTGGGATGAGCACACACTCGGGAGGATGGACCTAAAGAAATGCTTTTGCAAGTCCTGAAAACAACAGTGATGAAGTAGTACTGCATGTAACAATATGGATACATCTGAAAAATACGCTGTTAAATGAGCAAGACAGATGGCAGACGGATAGGTAAAGTATGGTATCATTTATATTTGGTGTTTGAAAGACAGTATATTAAAAATAGATCCATATGAGCTTAAAATGCAGGGGAATGATACATAGAAATCTCGGAATGGCAGTTACATTCAGGGAAAGGGAGGAGTTTGCATTAATTTTGTAATATTTTATTAA
Organism: Rhinopithecus roxellana; assembly: GCF_007565055.1. Taxonomy (NCBI): domain Eukaryota; kingdom Metazoa; phylum Chordata; class Mammalia; order Primates; family Cercopithecidae; genus Rhinopithecus; species Rhinopithecus roxellana. The sequence goes on along the minus strand of NC_044549.1, from coordinate 20,874,829 downwards.
GGGCCCAAGGTGGCCACATAGGTGGCCAGTATTCTTTATAGAGTCTATACTTAGGTACGTAAAGTGTTTCATAATTTTAAAACCTATTTTTTATTAAAATAAATACAAAACATAGTACAGCTATCTCATTTACAACCAAAAACATGTTCACTCTCTTCCCTAAAAGGAAATAATACAGATCAGCATGGTACTGCACCCACTTCCAAGACCCGGATCTCTGTAATGTTCAGTCCTCTGTTAGGGAACATTTCTTTTAACATAGAATGAGACTTTAGATGTCCTCTATCAAAAAGAATAAAATACGTGAATCTAGGTCACATTACCATTCTAATATTCAGGACCTCCCCTGGGTCCCTTCAATTGTTGCCAGTAGGTTTTCAGAAACTTTTCAAAAAATGGTTTTAAAACCTATTCAGCCATTGACATGAGAAGCGGTTGTTCACTGGTTAGGAAGATCTTAGTACTCAATTATGATTCATTTTGAGTATAATTAAATCAGCAACTGCTTTATAGTCTCTAGTAGAATATTTTCCCATTAAAAATATGTCACTTGACATTTTTAAACAGTTCTTTATTCTGTCAAAGTAAAGTGGAAAGTTCTGACTTCTATGTTCTTTAATGGAGCCAGAGCCAGCTTCATGGGCATGTAGTCTATGCAATAGCATGAGACCACATGCTTAGAAGAGCTCTGTGCTTAATTTCACGCTCTAGTGTTGCCATCTTGAAATTCTTAATAATTTGGGAACAAGGAGACACTGGTTTTAATTTTGCACTAGTCCTCACAAATTAGGGAGCCAGGTCTAGATAGGGTCAATATCTTAGTGATGTATAACCCATTGGGGACAAGATTTCAACCAAAATTGTCTAGCGATAGTATCTTCTGGGGATTTGTGTCATTGGTTTTTTTTTTTTTTTTTTTTTTTTTTTTTTTTTTTTTTTTGAGACAGAATCTCAGTCTCTCACCCAGGCTGGAGTACAGTGGCATGATCTCAGCTCACTGCAGCCTCTGCTTCCTAAGTTCAAGCAATTATCTCGTCTCAGCCTCCCGAGTAGCCAGGACCACAGGCGTGTGCCACCATGCCCGGCTAATTTTTGTATTTTTAGTAGAGTTGGGGTTTTGCCATGTTGGCCAGGCTGATCTCGAACTCCTGACCTCAGGTGATCCAGCCACCTTGGTCTTCCAAAGTGCTGGGATTACAGGTGTGAGCCACCATGCCCTGCCCATTTGCTCTTTATTCATCAACCTGTTGTGAGTTCTACTCAGTATTTGCTCCAAGGTCATGATATTCAAGATTTGCTCCAAGGTCATGACATCCTTTTTCTTCTAGTGATAATTCTAGAAATTATCTAGAAATATTCTAGAAATCTAGCTGAGAGGCCAAATAGTACTTGAAACTTGGAAGGCCTTTGACTCCTTTTTCTTTATTATTGTTTTATTTTTATTTTTCTGAGACAGGTTTCACTCCCTCAAGTAGAATTTGTTAAATTTTCATAATGGACCTCTGCTTAAAACAAAACAAAAACACTTTTCAAGAACTAGAGAAGATTTCATTATGAAATCTTGGGGTGTATCCCCTACCTGCATTTGTGCATCTAATTGTAGTTCCCACATCCAAATGGGAAGGTGTATTACTTCATATTATCCTTGGATAAAATCAAATCAAAATGTATTTCTTATAATGAGAAAATTAAAATGTCTTGGTTTTAAATGAAATTGTAGAGAACATAAAAAGATTTTGCATCTATTATTTGGTGTTCTGAGCCATATAATTATGTCATTTATACTGTATTACATGTACTTAATTTGTACCATGCCTATGACACATAGTAGAATCTCCATAAATATTTGTAAAATGAACTAGGGAATTTTCTGAAGTACGTTTGTAATGGATTAAGCTATTCACCTATATAGAAATGGCTGGTTGGGTTCAGGGACAGGTAAGGATTATGAACTCATCTGCATGGTCATAGTTGTTATGTGAGTAGAATTTAATTCAGTTTTCATTGTAATATTATTTTAGCATTTGTTAAAAAGAGATGGAGAAATGATCATAGCTCTTGATCATTTATTCCATATTCGTGCAGCCTTTTCTTGACTTTTGTGCATTCTTAGGTAAAGACAGAGACCTAATGAGATGTTTTAATCTACTGCTACACAACAAATTACCCCAAAACTCGATGTCTTAAAGCAATAAATACTTAACTCACAATTTCTGTGCATCAGGAATCTAGAAGCAGCTTAGCTTGATGTTCTGGCTTAGAGTCTCTTGAGGTTGGAGGCAAGATGTTGGCCAGGGTTGCAGTCATGCAGTCATCTAAAGGTTTCAGTGGGGCTGGAGGATCCAGTTCCATGGTGGCTCACTCACATGCCTGATGAGTTGGTGTTGACTGTTAGCAGGAGGCCTCAGATCCTCCCCAAATGAGCCTCTCCATGGGCTGCTGGAACATCCTCTTGACGTAGTGGCTGGCTTCCCACAGAGTAAGAGTTCAACAGAGACCATGATTGAAGCGACAACATTTTTTTATTACCTACCCTCAGAAGTTGTAATTTCTGCAGTATCGTATTGGTCAGCTTTATTCAATGTGGGAAAGAACCACAACAAAGGCTTGAATACCCAAAGACAAGAATCACTGGGGGCCATCTCAGAGGTTGGCTGCCACATGAAGTGATATTAAATCCTACACATTCTTCACTGTTCAGTGAAACTTGCCCCTGAGATTCCTGCTCATATCATCTCAACCCTTCTTACATTCTGTCGCCTCTCACCTAGTTTAGGACCATCAACAGGTACTCTCATCTGGGCACTGAATCATACAGCATCTTGTATTCTTTAACTCTGAGAATGGCAACTGTTTTTAAGTTCCTCTGTAGCCTCCACTGCACCAAATGCAAGGCTGAACACATAGATAATGCCTAAGAGTTCTTGTTAAATAACAAAATATTGATTTTTGTTTCTGCAGCTATTGTGTGAGAGTTTCAGAATTCTAAACTTTCCCAAGAATTTCCCTTTTTACCTTACAAGGACAAATGTTTTCACAATTATCAAAATTAGTTCAGTTATTTGTCATTTTAAAATCCCATCAGGACCTGCATTCCCAGACTCTTTAAACTACTGAAGCTTAACATTTAATTGAATGATGAACAAAACCAAGTTAATTCCCATTCAGAGATGACAAGTGAACAATTGGCAGCAATTTCAACATCTGCTTTTAATTCCTTTTAAAATGTTGAGCAAACTGATAAAAAAAAAAAAAAGAAAAAGAGCTGGAAACTCTGTTTCTTCATTATCCTTCTAGTAGTTGTCTTCGCTAATTGAAGTTGACTCTAAATAGGTTTTGTAGTTGGACCCAAAATAAACATTTGGATAGGGATTGACCCATTCTTAGGTTTGAGATGTTTGTGCTTTAATGTGGGAGTCTGTTTAACCCTTTGCTCATTCCAATTTTGTTCCCAAATGTTACAGGCAAAAGGCTTTTATTGGGGTTGAGTACTTCCTGGTTGGAAATAGGGATAGTAAACAACATGTTAGCTGGAACTAGCCTTAGTTTTTAGAACTGAACTTCCTGCTTTTTCATGAACTACAGGCTCTAAGGACACACACACACACACACACACACACACACACACACACACACATACACACAGGCACAGTCTGAAAACAGAATCCTTCAGACAATGGCAGTGCTATTCTTGATGTATAATTTATCTCTATTTGTCTTATACACTTATATTCACCCTTCCTTTTTGGTATATATATGTGTTACCAAATAAAATCATTAGCAAGGAATCATCTAAGGTAACTGGATGGAATTATATGATATATGCTTTTGACAAAGTGTGTTAAAAATATAGGTATATGTTACAGTTTATCTGAATATGTTATTTACAAGCTGATTTCTCTAATACCCAAGCTAAATTATACAGCTTGTCATTGTCATTTTCACATCTCAAATTCACGTAAGAAAAATACAAAAGTAAACAAAAAGAATTTTAGGATATCATGAACGTAAAAAATGACTACAGATACAAAAGCATCCAGAAGTTTAAAGAATTTATTCTCTATAATTTTGCTCACACTTTTTTTCGGGACAATAATAAATTCTCTGTTGTTAATTCTCACCTATAATCTGGTAACTCCTGTATCTCCATTTCCTACCCATTATTACTATAACAATAATGTTGCCATAAAAAACATTATTATTTTAAAAATTATTAATATTTTGAAAACATTCTGTGACAATCTGTCAGCAGAGAGAAAGCCCATTTGTCTTCAGCCTATTTGTCTACCTTCAATTTCGATAGATATTCAAAAGAAATTTTTTTTTTTTTGGCACTCTGCATATATAAATCCAGTCATCTACTAGGAGCTTACACTTGGACGACAGACATTCCGAACTCAACATTTGAAAACTAAACTCATTTTGTCTACGTACCTGCCAGTCTCTACCTGCCATTTCTTTTTGTTAATTTTTCTTTATTATTTACTTTTATTTTGTTAAATTTCAAAGACTATGTGCACATCTACCTGCCAATTCTATGGAGTTGAATTTTTTCATTAAATCTCCAGTCATCTAGCCAGAAACTTGGAACTTAGTCTGACTTCTTTGTCTTTCTTCCCATTGGTCATCATGGCCTATGATTTTTTCCCTTTCTAAATATTTTTCAAGTTGGCTTCTTGTTCCCTTCTGCAGATTTTCTCTTGTTTTTGTCCTGGTTATATTTTAGATGAAGGGGTTCCTTAATTAGTCTGTACTTCTTCTATGCTCTTCCCCATGCAGTCAACACTTCCTCTATCCCAGGGGTTCAAACCGGCAATCCTCAGGCTGAATTTACTTAGCAGTTTTTATTTTGTTGTTGTTTTTAATAACTTCAGTGTCTTTATATACTTTTCATTCTGCTTCCCGCAAGACTTCCCATTGCTTCAAACCAGACCCTATTTGTTACTTGCTAGGTTCTCCAAGGTATTTGAATTTGTGCCTCTTGCTGCACATTTTCTAAAATGAAAATCTACCTAAATTGCTTCAATGACTCACCACTCCCTGAAAGAATATCCAAATTTCTTATAACTGATACAGTATTCTCATAATCTGTCTCATTAAGTGCTTTCCCATCTTTCTTTTTGGTTTTTGTTTTTTTGAGATGGAGTCTTGCTGTGTCACCCAGGCTGGAGTGCAGTGGTGTGATCTCAGCTCGCTGCAACCTCCACCTCCTGGGTTCAAGCCATTCTCCTGCTTCAGCCTCCCCTGTAGCTGAGATTATAGGCACGCACCACCACACCTAGTTAATTTTTTTTTTTTTTTTTAAGTAGAGACGGGGTTTCATCATGTTGGCAGGTTGGTCTTGAACTCCTGACCTTGTGATCCACCCGCCTCAGCCTCCCAAAGTGCTAGGATTACAGGCGTGAGCCACCACGCCCAGCTTCCATCTTTCTTTATAAAATATACTTCAGCCATTCTGTATTCAAGGCTTCAAATATACCCTGCTGCTCCATGACTTTATGTCTTTCTTAAAACTATTTCCTCTGCTTTGTTAATTCTACTCAGTCCCTCAGCTGGTTGCTCCTAGCTACAAGCCTTGAGCATCATTTCCTCTGTAACCCTCTCTCCCAAACAGAATTATTCATTTCTGCCTTTTGCTGCTGCTGCCCCTTAAACATACGTCAATCATTGCCATTTGATTTACTTGAATTTGGATTTCATATTCTTTCATTGATAATTTATAGGATTGTTGGGAGGATTAAATGAGTTAGTAGAAGTGCTTAGAACAATGTCTGGCACATAGTAAATGCTCTGTAAGGGTTTGTACTTATATATGTGTGTATGTATGTATATATATATATATATATATATATATATATATGCGTGTGTGTATGTATATAATCCATTCAATCATTTATTCCTACAGCAAATTACAGTTGTGTATCAGGTATAATGCCAGGCATTGGAAATGGAAAGGTATAACCTGGTCCCAAAGATCTCATATCTAGTGGAGAAAACAAACATGTAAAAACATAATGAAAATAAAGTTGGAAACAGGGTTATAGCCCAGAAAATGGATTGGGTCTAAGGACATGAATCATGGTAAATTTTGGTTTTGATTATTTAGGTAAGATGAGAGATTACCAGTCAGAGACAGAGAATGGCAATAGGCACTCTCATATGCCATTTATGGGCGGTCAATTGATACAACACTTTTGGGTGGAAATTTTGAAATACTTACAATTAAAATATACATACCTTTTGAAACATGCATTTCCAAGAACTTATAGAAATATTTATACAATCGAGTAAGAATATATACAAGGATACTCACTGATATTTTGTTTGGCTTGTAAATGCAAAAAAATGGAGTCAGCCTAATTGTCCGTTATTGAATGGTTCGTCTGTATGATGAAATACCACGCTGATGCTAAAGTAGAATAAGGTAAAACTGTGGATGCTAACACAGAAATATGTTTATGATATATTAATTTATAAAAGCAAGTTTCAGAACACTGTCTAGTATTATCACATTTTTTCTAAAAAATTGAGATGATATTTGAACATGCAAATAGAAATTAAATAATATATGTGGAATTGTTAACGGTGGCCAATTTTAGTGGGTAAGATTTAGGGGGAACTTTGGTTTATATGTCTATAAATTGTTAGAATATTTTTTTCCAATGAGCATGTATTACATTTGTAATATGAATAAAAGTTTGGTGAGGCTAGGCATGTGGCTCATGCCTATAATCCTAGCACTTTGGGAGGCCGAGGCAGGCAGATCACCTGAGGTGAGGAGTTTGAGACCAGCCTGGCTAACATATAGTGAAACTCCATCTCTACTAAAAAAAAAAAAAAATACAAGAATTAGCAGGGCGTGGTGGCGCATGTCTGTAGTCCCAGCTACTTGGGAAGCTGAGGCAGGAGAATCGCTTGAACCTGGGAGGCGGAGGTTGCAGTGAGCTGAGATCACACCACCGCACTCCACCCTGGGTCACGGAGCAAGACCCTGTCTCTAAAAAAAACACAAAACACAAAAGACAACAACAAAAAAGTTTGGGCTAGGCACAGTGGCTCACACCTGTAATCCCAGCACTTTGGGAGGCCGAGGTGGGCGGATCTCTTGAGTCCAGGAGTTCAAGACCAGTGTGGGTGACAGAGAGAAACCCTGTCTCTACTAAAACCTACAAAAATTAGCCAGACATGGTATCATGCACTTATTGTCCCAGCTACTTGGGAGGCTGAGGCAGAAGGATCGCTTGATCCTGGGAGGCAGAGGTTGCAGTGAGCCAAGATCCTGCCTCTGCATTCCAGCTTAGGCAATGGAGTGAAACCTTGTCTCAAAAAAAAAAAAAAAAAGAAAAGAAAAGAAAAAAGTGCTTGGAATTTTAGAAAAATCACTTAGAGATTTTCTTCAGGAGGTTAGTCAGTCACTGATACCAAAGGTAAGATAGTAATAGCAGGTCAAAGCAAGGCAGAAAAACATGTGACAGGCTTAACTGTGAGAGGGAGTGGTACATGGTATGTATATATATGAAAGCAAATGGACAAGGCCCTCCTGGACATTCTAGTCCCTTTCCACAGCATGTTCTTCTTTCTCTTATACTGGTCTCCTCTGTGTTCCTTGAATAAGCCATACTGTTTCCCAACACGTGACCTTTGCTGTCTCTTCTGTCTTGAAAGATCACCCAGCCCTGCACACCTTTGGACTCCAACATATGTACACATAGCATCAAGTTACTTCCTACTCTTACTTCAGTGCTCAGCTCAGTTGTTTCTTCCTCAGAGAATGACAACAAAGCCTTTTGGAATATAGCCAGTCCCTTTATCATATGTGCCCTTTATCACATCTCATACATGACATGTGAGTTGAATGGAGGAATCAACAAATTAAAAATGGGAAAGGAGAAGGAAAGCAGAGAGTAATGTAGACTTGAATAGTGTTCAGGTTTTAAAACATTTCTTCTTGATCTATATGGACATGTCTACCTGCTTCTCTTTTAAGTTTACTTGTGGTTCTTTGTACATGTTTCTTATGTGAGGCTATAAAGAATCCTAAAATCATCAATAGATTGTGAACTCCTTCATTCTCATCGTAGCACCTCACATTGGACAAGTTTCAGCAATCATTTATTGAGCACTTGAGTATAGACCAAATTCTGTTTCAGGATTTAGAGGGAATGGTCTTACCTACCTCCCACCTTTCCTACATTTATTTCTTCATTCTCTTTCTCAGCAGAAGCTCAGTCCAGCACTGTGTTTTTCAATCCTTTTAGCCTCAGAATAATCCAAGGAGCTTAAAAACACACACACATAAAATGATGTGGGAACCTCACCCCCAGGAATTCTGATTCTGCTGGTCTAGGGTCAGACACAAGCACAGGTGAGTTTTAAAAGTTTCTTAGGCAGTGCTAATGTGCAGGCAGCATTGAGGACCACTGACCTAGACTAATCTTGAAATAGAAACTCGAACTGGAGAACTGCAGAACATCTGACTTCTGGAAATCAAAACTTGAGTGGTTTCAATGATATTTTTATTACAATTGATCTCTAAGATGGTGTTACACCCACGGAAGGTGCTAAAAAGGCTATAACTGATGCATTGCCCCTGAATTAAGGTTGATGACTTTGGACCAGAGCACTTGGTTGTAGGAAATAATGTGATTACTTGTACACCTGCTTCAGGGGCAGTCACTCATGGTGGAGGAAAGCAGACTAAATGCCTATGGGCACTTTTGCCAACTTTTAGGTTCTGTTCTCTGACACTCATGTGTCTCAAAGACTTGCAACAAATATTATTTTATGAGTTTAGTGCCTGGGTAACCTGAGACCCTGAAAGGTTTAGGCTTTATTTTCTGGCACAGTCCAGTAGGCAGGACTCCTGACTCCCAAACCCCAGAGATTATCTCCAGTTGAGGAAACCGTGAAACAAGTCGCCTGATTCCTAGTCTTAGCTCAGCCACTAGCCAGGTAGATGTGTGGCCCTGTTTAAGTTATCTCTGATATTGGGGCCTCAGTTTCCTCAGATGAGGTAAATTGAGCTAGATGGTCTATCCCGGCCCCCTTCAGCTTTAACAAGTGTCGCTAGGTGGCACTCATGTAACTCTAGTGAGGAGCCATTGGAGCAAGTTGGCTGCCAAGCTCCTTCTGTCCCTTAAACGACCCTGGGACCTGTCAGGGGCAACTTAGAAAAGAATGCACTTTTAGGAAGACTGTTTAGGAGTCTTTTTTTTATCAAGAATAGCTTTTGAATATGCGGACACTTGTTGTATTTTACCAGTTGCTTTCAAGCATTATGTACTTCTGGTTTTATATTCCTATCCTTTTACCATCTCAAATTTTAAAATATTGTATAGAAAACGATTTCTGTGGCTTAGCTACATTTGTCACATTGTCCAGACATACTCGTTTGTGTGACGTAAACACATGAGATATTCTCTTAGCAAGTACTGAACTCTGCCAGCTGTAAGCCACTGCATCAGTAACTTTTAAGAGGAGAAAGATTCACTATCCCAATACTGGACTTCAAGCACATGGGATTCTGCCCTGGGATGTCTCCCCACTGGATGAAGTCAGTCAGATATGGTTCTTGTTTAAAGACTTGCTCCCCAAACCTGGTTTGTCTTGGTGTCTGACATTGCTAGGGAGGTTTATTCTCACTCAGATTCATTTCAGAAATTCAGTCCTGCTCAATCTGGCTTCCAAATTCAACTCACAGGTAGGGGAATTGGGAGCCTCCATCTGCCTAGCCAATACAAACAACTTTTATCGTTTATAATCCTCCTCTTGATTGCTTTTCTCTACTACAGTGTTTTTACTTTCCAACCTCATGTCAGTTCTACAAAGCTTAGCAGATACCCATTTGTGGCTTCCTTTCGCACTGTTGCTGTCACTCATTATTCCTTTTAACATCCCCCAGGTAAATAACTCTCTGGGCTCAGAAAAGATTTGGAGGAACAAACTAGGTGTGTAAGCACAGTGAGGTTACTGAAGTGTTCTGGAGTTCTGATTTTCCATTTGTAAAGTGAAGCATGTATGTTCTTACCATCTCTATCACCTGAATTATTATAAGGATAAAATGAGATAATTGATATGGTTTGGCTCTGTGTCCTCACCCAAATCTCATGTGCAGTTTTAATCCCCACATGTCAGGGGAAGGATCTGGTGGGAAGTGACAGGATCGTGGGGGTGGATTTCTCCCATGCTGTTCTCATGATAGTGAGTTCTCACGAGATCTGATGGTTTAAAAGTATAGCACTTCCCCCTTTGCTCTCTCTGTCTCTCCTGCTGCCATGTAAGATGTGCCTTGCTTCCCTTTTACCTTCTGCCATGATTGTAAGTTTCCTGAGGCTTCCCCAGCCATGTGGAACTGTGAGTCCAACCTCTCTCCTTTATAAATTACTCAGTCTCAGTGTGAAAATGGACTAATAGAGAAAACTGGTACCAGCAGAATGGGGGCACTGCTATAAAGATACCTAAAAATGTGGAAGTGACTTTGAAACTGGGTAATGGGCAGAGGTTGGAACAGTTTAGAGGGCTCAGAAAATAGGAAGGTGAGGGAAAGTTTGGAACTTCCTAGAGGCTTGTTGGTTTTGACCAAAATGCTGATAGTGATACGGACAATGAAGTCCAGGCTGAGGTGGTCACCCCTGGAGATGAGGAACTTATTGGGAACCAGAACAAAGTCACTCTTGCTGCATTTTACCCCTTCCCTAGAGATCTGTGGAACTTTGAACTAGAGAGAGATGATTTAGGGTATCTGGTGGAAGAAACTTCAAAGTAGCAAAGCATTCAACAGGTGACCTGGCTTTTTTTTTTTTTTTTTTTTTTTTGAGACAGTCTTGCCCTGTTGTCCAGGCTGGAGTGCAATGGCATGATGTCGGCAACCTCCATCTCCCGGGTTCAAGTGATTCTCCTGCATCAGCCTTCTGAGTAGCTGGGATTACAGACACGCGCTACCATGCCAGGCCAATTTTTTGTATCTTTAGTAGAGACGGAGTTTCACCCTGTTGGCCAGGCTGGTCTTGAACTCCTGACCTCGTGATCTTCCTGCCTGGGCCTTCCAAAGTGCTGGGATTACAGGCGTGAGCCACCACACCCTGTCCAACCTGTCTTTTTATAAAAATGTACACTCATATGCGTTCACAAAAAAAAATGACCTGAAATTGGAACTGTATCCTGCAGAGCCATGGAGGCAGAGCTGCCAAGGCCTGGGGAGACTACTTCTTGCATTAGCATGTCCTGGATGTGAGACTTGGAGTCAGAGGAGATTATTTTAGAGCTTTAAGATTTAATTTCCTTGTTGGGTTTTGGACTTGCATGGGGCCTGTATGCCCTTTGTTTTGGCCAATTTCTCCCATTTGGAATGGGAGCATTTACCCACTGCCTGTACCCCGATTGTATCTTGGAAGTAGCTAACTTGTTTTTGATTTTACAGGCTCATAGGCAGAAGGGAACTGGCCTTGTCTTAGATGAGACTTTGGACTCGGATTTTTGAGTTAATGCTGGAGTGAGTTAAGACTTTGAAGTAATGTTGAGAAGGTATGATTGTGATTTGAAATGTGAGAAAGACATGAGATTTGGGAGGGGCTTGGGTGGAATGGTATGATTTGACTGTGCCCCCACCCAAATCTCATGTGGAATTTTTTTTTTTTTTTTTAAGACGAAGTCTCGCTGTGTCTCCCAGGCTGGAGTGCAGGGGCGCAATTTCTGTTCACTGCAAGCTCCGCTGCCCGGGTTCATGCCATTCTCCTGCCTCAGCCTCCCCAGTAGCTGGGACTACAGGTGCCCACCACCACGCCTGGCTAATTTTTTGTATTTTTAGTAGAAACGGGGTTTCACCGTGTTAGCCAGGATTGTCTCCATCTCCTGACCTCGTGATCTGCCCACCTCGGCCTCCCAAAGTGCTCATGTGGAATTTTAATCTCCACGTGTCAGGGGAGGGACCTGGTGAGAGGTGATTGGACTATGGGGGCAGATTTCCCCCATGCTGTTCTCATGATAGTGAGTTCTCACAAGATCTGATTGTTTACAAGTGTAGCACTTCCCCCTTAGCTCTGTCTCTCTCCTGCTGGCTTGTGAAGAAGGTTCCTTGCTTTCCCTTCACTTTCCACCATAATTGTAAGTTTCCTGAGGCCTCCTCAGCCATGCCTCCGATACAGCCTGTGGAACTGTGAGTCAATTAAACCTTTCTCCTTTATAAATTGCCCAGTTTCAAGTAGTTCTTTATAGCAGTGTGAAAACAGACTAATACAATAATGTATGTGACAGAGCTAAAATTCTACAGGTGGGTTCTTTGGCAAGCAGATGGTGAGATGGAGTTAGGAGTACCAGAGGTGTTTGGGGGGAATTTACACCTGTAAAAGAATAGAAATAGGCAGGACTGAGCAGGGAGTTGTCAGAGTACAATGCTTTCTCTGCTAGTCCAGTAGGGAGCATCTCTGCAGAGGTGAACAGTTGTAGGAGTCCACAATGGGTGGGAATGGCTAGCTCCTTGTACCCACCACCTTGTTCAGTTATTGATTGAGGACCACCCTACTAAGAGTACAACTTCAGCTCCAGTGCAGGTTTTAAGGAGCTAACAGCTGGAATCTGTCAGTTAACTAGACTTCTTAAAGCTAGGTAGCGAATCCTTTCTTGAAAAGGGGAGCCTGAGTGGCACATCTCGTGTTTTCCACAGCCAACCACTAATATGACTCTGCTCAGGGCCACTGAAGACATTTATAAGTTATATCTCAAGATCATGAGTTCCCTTTTTCTGATTACAAACTTCTGCTCTTTGTTATTGTTCATTTTCCCTCTGAGCACTGAACATGCTCCTCCCTCCATCTGTGACCTTATCCATCTGTCCCCCTTTCTCTTGACAGCTTGTCACCTTCTTCTGATTTCTCTTGCCTTTCTGTCAAGGTTCAGTAGTTTGGACTCAAGGATCTAGCAGTTTAATCTTTCCTTCGCTTGCTCCTCTTAATCTTTTGAAAGTTTATCTGCCTGTCAGAGTAATTTCTAAGTCTGAGTTACCCCATAGCCTGCCTTCTTTCCTCTGAAATTTGCATGAGTGAGCTCTACTGGAGAAATTTATGTAAATCTTCTGAAGCATAAACTACACTTCTGTAACAGCCAGTTTCATCAAGTCTTTTACTGTTGCAATCTTTTTTATCTGGTTTTATTGTCTCCCTATTCTGCGTACGTGGCACTTAACTCATAGATTATTGACATTTATCCTGTGCTATCTGTGCCAAAAATATCTAAATACTTAAAACAACTGCTTCCACTCTTCTCCCTCCAACTTTTATATGGTAACTCTTGAGGGTTGGGCCGTAACTTAACTTGTTGAATCCCCAGCACAGTGGCATTAACTTATTTAGCACTGAAAAAAAAAAAGAAATGTGTTGCATGTATATTGCAGGCTAGATACAGTGTCAGGTTCTTTATATATGTCATCTCACTAATCCTTTTTTTTTTTTTTTTTTTTTTTTTTTTTTGAGATGGAGTCTCATTCTGTAGCCCAACTTGGAGTGCAGTGGCATGATCTTGGCTCACAGCAACCTCCGCCTCCCAGGCTCAAGCTATATCTTGTGCCTCAGCCTCCCAAGTAGTTGGAACTAGAGGTGCACGCCACCATGCCCAGCTAATTTTTTGTATTTTAGTAGAGATGGGGTTGCACCATGTTGCCCAGGGTAGTCTTAAACTCCAGAGCTCTAGCAGTCCACCACCTTGGTCTCCCAAAGTGCTGGAATTACAGGCATGAGCCACTGCACCTGGACTCATCTTACTTAATCCTTAATCTTCACAGTACTCTCATTTTGTGGGTTTTAATAGTCCTACTTTATAGATTATCTGTTGCTTGACTATGTCTACCACTAAATATAACTTCCTTAAGGGAAAATATTATGTCTGATTAATTTCTATAGCTTTCTATCTCCACTTCTCAGACAATGCCTGACACATAGATGATGTGTCAGATGATAAGATAAAAATTAAATGAGGGATCAAATAAGTGACAGAACCAATGGTGAAGGGGCAATATCAAAACTGAGGCCCAGGTCTCTTCAATTCTAAAGCTTGTACACTTTGTGCCAAGCATTGTGGCTCTGTCTGAATGAAGTGTTGTCAACTACCCAAGGGCTTATAACAGTTTAGTAATCAAAGCTGAAGGAGAAGAAAACGATCTTCTATGCCATACTTCAATAAAAATAGGGACAGAAACTGTAGTTTTCACTTGCTTTATTTATTTACTTCTTTTTTTTTTTTTTTGAGATGGAGTCTTGCTCTGTTGCCCGGGCTGGAGTGCAGTGGCCGGATCTCAGCTCACTGCAAGCTCCGCCTCCCGGGTTTATGCCATTCTCCTGCCTCAGCCTCCCTAGTAGCTGGGACTACAGGCACCCGCCACCTCGCCCGGCTAGTTTTTTGTATTTTTAGTAGAGACGGGGTTTCACCGTGTTAGCCAGGATGGTCTCGATCTCCTGACCTCGTGATCCGCCCATCTTGGCCTCCCAAAGTGCTGGGATTACAGGCTTGAGCCACCGCGCCCGGCCTTATTTACTTCTAAAGAATGTATCTAATATCGTAGGGAAGACAGTTCAGTAATTTTCTGTTTTCTCTTCAAACATTGGATTGTCATTGTTTAATTATTCTCTTACCTTGGTTTGAGGTCAGTGGCAACTTAATGAATAGTACTGTGGGCCAGGTGCAGTGGCTTACACCTGTAATCCCAACTCTTTGGGAGGTCAAGGCAGGTGGTAGATTGCTTGAGCCCAGGAGTTCACGAGCAGCCTGGGCAATGTGATGAAACCCTGTCTCTACAAAAAATTAGCCAGGCATGGTTGTGCATGCCTGTAGTCCCAGTTACATGGAAGGCTGATGTGGGACTATTGCTTGAGCCCACAAGGTTGTGTGTAGTAAGCTGTGATCACACCACTGCACTCTAGCCTGGGTGGCAGAGCAAGATGCTGTCTTGGAAAAAGGAAAAAAAAAATAATAAAGTAAGTAAATAGTACTGTGTTTGGGTATCACTCAGGAGGCCTGTGAATTCTATATGGCTTCTATTTCTTACCACAATAACAAAATTAGCTAATTTTGCATATGCTAACACTGGTGATAAAATGATAAAGTATGAGTTAAATAAAATGCCATTTAACAGAAAATTATAATTAAGTGCTTAATTGATCTTCCTTTCTGCTAGAATTTGGCTTTTAGTCAACTGAAACCTTTTGTTAATAGTGTAATGATGTGGCAAACATCAGAAAGAAGACAGCTCACAGTTCCCAGCAGTAGGTGTGTGTTTAAAACATATGTTGAAAACTGAAAAACAATAGATCTGAGATTCCAGAATTTCCATTCCCACTACTACTTATTATGGAACTCAATAACCATGAATGCATTTTAGAAATAAATGAGGCCTTCATTCATGAAGCATTTTATGAATCTTCCCTTGTAAATGCCAAATACTTTTAAATCTTTTGATTGATTACATGATGAAATGTATTCATAAGCAAGCTGGACCACTCCATAATAGTTCTAATGGTTTCTCTATTTATGTACCTTTCAAAAATAGCCACAATATAGTGAAGGAGGACTAAAGAAACATGTCTTTTTAAAATATATGGGTAGTAACCACATGGAAGCATATATTAAAAGTTTCTGCTCAAGCAATGAAACCAAAACAGTCTGTAAAACTAAATGATCTCTAAAGTTGTTCACTCGTGGGGGGAAAAAACTATGGCTCTAGCTCTAAAAACATTTAGCCAATGTTAAAACCTAAGTACAATTCACATGCCCTGTTATTCATGACTTACATGATACATTCTTGTTTATGAAACTCAAATCTGGAGGGAAGTTAGCAAGTCTATGTAAATTTATTCATTTGTTTTTATTAACTCATCATTCCATCTCCATATTTAACAAAGTGGTCATAATATACCAAGAGATCCTGGTTGAAGGAAGAGGCATTTTCAGAATGTTTTTTTCTTTATTTCTTTTTGTAAAGGTAGTGACAGAATTTCAAAACCCAGCTTTATATTCCATGGTTATAATTTTGTACCATATTTACATGAAAAAAAACTCACTTTCGCAGTACCTCTCTTGATTGTAATAATATCTTGCATTCATATCCTACTTTACAGTTTAACAAATTATCTTTTTCAGTATTTAAACTTCCTATCATGTTCACCGCATTGGCTCTTCAAAACCTTCTCATCACTCTTTAAGTAACTAGTCTCCTTGTTCCCTCATTCATCGCCTCTGATCCGCTTGGTGTCCCTGACCTGAGTGCTTGGCAGACATTGTCATTTGGAGATGAGCAAGCTGAAGCTCAGAAACATGAAGAGACTCGCTGGTGGGTGGTGATGACTCAGATTACAATTTAGATTGTGTCTGTATAGTTAATTTGAAAAAAAAGTTTCTGAATGAAAATAAATCATTTGGACAACCAAAAAATGCTGACATCATTTTAGGAAAGTTGATAATTGATAGACTCACATCAAGACTCTTGGCCTGGCCGGGTGGGGTGGCTCACACCTGTAATCCTGGCAACTTAGGAGGCCAAGGCAGGAGGATTGCTTGAGACAACATAGTGAGACTCTATCTTTACAAAAAATTTAAAAAGGTTAGCCAGGCAGGGTGGCACACGCCTATACTCCTAGCTACTCGGTATGCTGAACTGGTAGGATAGCTTGAGCCCAGGAGTTTGAGATTGCAGTGATCTATGAACATGCCACTGCACTTCAGCATGGGCAACAGTCTGAGAGCCTTTCTCTAAAAAAATTTATTTTGAAGACCATTGCCCCACCCACAAGCATCCTTAATGACTTTTAAACAGAACTTATCTCTGGACATGTAGTCTTCTTGCTAAAGACAGATCACACATATGAATTTGGATTTAGACCCTGCTGACTCCCTGTGTGGCAGGTCTGGGTAAATATAGTGCCTGGCACATAGTAGGTGCTGAACAAATATTTGTTGAATTAATACATGGACTTCAGAATTTTCATATGGTCTCATTTTTTTAAAGCTATTTCTTTGGCACAGTCCTCTTGAAAAACAATAAGTGCAATGTGTAGCAAGAACCACAAGAATGTGTGATACTCCTTGATCCAGATATTCTACTCCAAAGAATTTTTCATAAGGAAATACAGTTGTTCCTCGGTATCTGTGGGAGATTGGTTCCAGGACCTCCAGTGGATACCCAAATCTGCAGATGCTCAAGTCTCTTATATAAAATGGTGTCATATTTGCATATAACCTACACACACCCTCTGGTATACTTCAGATCATCTCTAGATGACTTATAATGCCTAACACAATGTAAATGCTATTTAGTTTCTGTACTATATTGTTTTATTTGCATTATTTTTTGTTGTATTGTTGTCGTTTTGAGACAGTGTCTCACTCTGTTGCCTAAGCTAGAGTGCTCAGTCTCAGCTCACTGCAACCTCTGCCTCCTGGGTTCAAGTGATTCTTGTGTCTCAGCCTCCCAAGTAGCTGGGATTACAGGCATGCACCACTACATCCGGCTAATTTTTGTAATTTTAGTGGAGATGGGGTTTCACAGTGTTGGCCAGGCTGGTCTCAAACTCATGGCCTTAAGTGATCCACTCTCCTCAGCCTCCCAAAGTGCTGGGATTACAGGCGTGAGGCACCGCAGCCAGCTGTCTTGCTGTGTTTCAATTTTTTCAAGTATTTTTGATCCACGGTTGGTTGAATCTGTTGATGTGGAACCCACAGATACAGCGGGCAAACTGTAATCCCATAAGAATAAGAGGAATAGCCGTAAAGATGTTCCCAGTGTTATCAGTCCCAGCCAAAATACTGAAACAGTCTCAAAGTCCAGGATTTAGAATCTGTGAAAGGCACTGCTCAGCTGTTTCTTCCCTATCCCTTCCTTTGCCCTTCCTAAATGTATGGGTAGGCACATGACCTAGGGTGATCAATCAGTTTGTCCCATCTCCATAGCCCACAGTGATTGGTTTAAAGATGAGTCCGTGAAAGTCCTTTCCTATGACTTTTCCTTTGGAATTGGTTAGGAAGACCTCCTCTTTCCTCTAGGGTCTAGAACTGGAAAAATATAACCCTAACATTCTCAGCCACATGCAGAAAGCCTGGCTATAATTAGACCAAATAAGGCCTATACACAAGCAGAGACAAGAGGTGAAGAGTGACAGAGACTCAGCTGACACATTCCTGAAAACATCATCTGAACCTTGAATCTAGTCACATCTAACATCTCCCCTATGCTCACCCCAGTTATATGAGTCAATAAGCCTCTGCTTTTCTTAAGCCAGTTTGAGTTCTGTCACTTACAATTAAGAGTCCTGATTACTGTATCCACAGAAAGGAATGGTGTGTGGCCTTTGAAATAGCAATTATATGAAAATGTGGAAAATGTTTATAAGAACGTTAAATGGAAGTAAAACAAGACAAAATTATAGGTGTGTATGTATAAGTATACAAGGAAAAAGGTGGATGCATTAATAGTGATTACTCTTTTTTTTTGTTTTTCCTTTTTTGAGGCGGAGTCTCACTGTCGCCTAAGGTGGAGTGCAGTGGTGTGATCTCGGCTTATAGCACCCTCCACCTCCCAGGTTCAAGGCATTCTCCTGCCTCAGCCTCCTGAGTAGGTGGGATTACAGGCATGTGCCACCAGGACCAGCTACTTTTTGTATTTTTAGTAGAGATGAGGTTTCACCATGTTGGCCAGGCTAGTTTCGAACTCCTGACCTCAAATGATCCACCCACCTCAGCCTCCCAAAGTACTGGGATTACAGATGTGAGCCACTGCATCTGGCCAACAGTGATTACTCTTGAATGGATGTGAAAGGTATAGTACTTTTCCTTTTGCTTTATATTCTTCTATTAAAAATATTTCAGCATGTATAATATTGCTATTTTCATTTAAAAATAAATAAGATGTCACCCAAAAAGTACCTATTTTAGGATTACCATGATACAAACATACTAATTCACCTGGAATATCATATGAAAATAGTTACTGTGTTACAGTGAGATTACAGTTTGTATTACGGTTCTCTAGAGGGACAGAACTCATAGAACTAATAGGCAGAACTAATAGAACTAATATACATATGAGAGTTTATTAAGTAGTATTAATTCACATGATCACAAGGTCCCACAATAGGCCATCTGCAAGCTGAGGAGCAAGGAAGCCAGTCCAAGTCCCAAAGCTGAAGAATTTGGAGTCCAATGTTCAAGGGCAGGAAGCACCCAACAGGGGAGAAAGATGTAGGCTGTGAGGCTAAGCCAGTCTAGCCTTTTCATGGTTTTCCGCCCCCTTTATATTTGCTGGCAGTTGATTAGATGGTGTTCACCCAGATTAAGCGTAGGTCTGCCTTCCCCAGCCCACTGACTCGAATGTTAATCTCCGTTGGCAGCAGCCTCACAGACACACCCAGGATCAATACTTTGTGTCCTTCAATCCAATCAAGTTGCCACTCAGTATTAACCATCACAAGTCCACCCCTTGTCAACTTGAACCTATACACAGCTCCTCCTACCTTTAAGCCAACAGACTAAGAAGGGAGTTACAGTGTTAGCTGGGGTGATTTACCCAGACTATTAAGATGAAATCAGTCTACTACTCCACGATGGAGGTAAGGAAGAGTATGCATGGAATACAGGAGACCATTAGGGTGTCTCTTAGTATTACCATACCCTGTGATTAAGGTCAATGGGACACTACAACAGCCCAATCCAGGCAGGACTACAAATGACCCCGATCCTTTAGGAGTGAAGGTTTGGGTCACTTCGTCAGGAAAAAAAACCATGGCCTGTTGAGGTGCTTGCTGAAGGCAAAGGGATTACAGAGTGGGTAGTAGAAGAAAGTAGTCATCAATACCAGTTACAACCATGTGACCAGCTGCAGAAACGAGGACTGTAACTGTCATGAGTATTTCCTCCTCCTTTTGTTAAAAACCTGTTTGTGCATGTATACACTTGTACTAAGAAAATATCTTCATTTAATTTCCTTTTCCTTTATCATGTGACATAAGATTTATAGACTTCATGTCAGCATTTAAGTACTGCTAACTTTATGTAATAGTATTTGGATTGGGGATTGATGCATTTCCAGTTATACGAAGGATAGTTTTATTATGTTAGGTGTAATTACGACCTTATTATTGTCTTTATTTGAAGATTATGTACAATCTCAGGAGCAAAAGTTTTGCTAGTGGATCACTAGGGGTGATGATGAGTGGTGCCACTTCCACTTCCACCCCTTGATTCCTGGACCCGTGAAGCCTGGCTATGGGAGAGATAGTATTATATATTGGATGCTGATTCCGAGCATACATGGCCTTCTGGAGAACTTTGTCCCAGCCCTGCAAGTATTGTCACCTAGTTGGCATTGTAATTGTGACTTCAAAGGGCCATTCCATCTTTCTATCAATCCAGCTGCTTCAGGATGATGGGGAACATGGTAAGAGCAGTGAATTTCATGAGCATTAGCCCACTACTGCACTTCTTTAGCCATAAAGTGATTGCCTTGGTCAGAAACAACGCCGTGTGGAATACCATGATGGTGGATAAGGCATTCCCTGAGTCCATGGATGGTAGCCTTGGCAGAAGCATTGAGTGCAGGATAGGCAAACCCAAATCTGGAGTAAGTGTTTATTCCAGTGAGGACAAACCTCTGCCATTTCCATGATGTAAGAGGTCCAGTAAAATCAACCTGCCATCAGGTAGCTGGCTGATCACCCTGAGGATTGGTGCCATATCGAGGGCTCAGGGTTGGTCTCTGCTGCTGGCAAACTGGGCACTCAGCAGTGGCTGTAGCCAGGTCAGCCTTGGCGAGTGGGAGTCCATGTTGCTGAGTCCATGTGTAACCTCCACCCTTGTCACCATGGCCACTTTGTTCATGGGCCCACTGGGCGAAGACGGGGGTGGCTGGGGATAGAGGCTGAGTGGTGTCCACAGAACAGGTCATCCTATCCACTTGATTACTAAAATCTTCCTCTGCTGAGGTCATCTGTTGGTGAGCACTCACATGGGGTACAAATATCTTCACTGCTTTTGACCACTCAGAGAGGTCCATCCACATACCTCTTCCCCCAATTTCTTTGTTACCAGTTTTCCAGTCATGCTTCTTCCAAGTCCCTGACCATCCAGCCAAACCATTGGCCACAGCCCATGAATCAGTACATAATCGCACATCTGGCCATTTCTCTTTCCATGCGAAGTGCACAACCAGGTGTACTGCTAGAAGTTCTGCCCACTGGGGAGATTTCCCTTCACTGCTATCCTTCAGGGATGTCCTAGAAAGGGGCTGTAGTGCTGCAGCTGTCCACTTCCGGGTGGTGCCTACATATCATGCAGAACCATCTGTGAACCAGGCCCTAGTCTTCTCTTCCTTTGTCAACTGATCATAGGGAACTCCCCATGAGGCCATTGGTGCAGGCAGGGTGGCAGTAGTGGAGACCATGGGCATTGGAGCCACTTCTTCATGTAACTTACTTGTGCCTATGGGACTTGCTCGAGCCCGATCATGTGTATACCACTTATATTTGATGACGGGATGCTGCTGTGCATGACTCACTTTATGGTTAGATAGGTCAGAAATCACCCAGTTCCTGATAGCAGTTCAGGTCGCATGGTGACTTGATGACCCATAGTCAAACGTTCAGTTTCCACCAAAGCCCAGTAACACGTCAAGAGCTGTCTCTCTAAAGGAGAGTAGTTATCTGCAGAAGATGGCAGGGCCTTGCTCCAAAATCCTAGAGGCCTCCACCATGATTCACCTATGGGGGCCTGCCAGGGGCTCCAAACAGCCTCCCTGTCTGCCACTGACAATTCAAGCAACATTGGATCTGCTGGGTCATATGGCCCAAGTGGCAGAGCAGCTTGCACAGCAGCCTGGTCCTGTTGCAGAGCCTTCTTCTGTTCTAGACCCCACTCGAAACTGGCAGCCTTTCAGGTCACTCAATAAATGTGACACACCCAAAGGAGGAATGTGTTGCCTCCAAAATCCAAATAGGCCCACTAGGCATTGTGCCTCTTTCATGGTTGTAGGAGGGCCCAAATGCAGCAACTCATCCTTCACTTTGGAAGGAGTATCTCAACAGGCCCCACACCACTGAACTCCTAGAAATTTTACTGAGGTAGAAGCTCCCTAAATTTTAGTCAGATTTATTTCCGATCCTCTGGCATGCAAATTTCTCACCAATAAGTACAGCAGCTTTGCTACTTCTTGCTCACCGGGTCTAATCAGCATAATGTCATCAGTGTAATAGACCAGTGTGATAGCTTGTGGAAATGAAAAGCGGTCAAGGTCTCTCTGAATTAGATTATGACACAAAGCCGGAGAGTTGATATACCCCTAAGGTAGGACAGTAAAGGTATATTGCTGGCCTTGCCAGCTGATGGCAAATTGCTTCTGGTGGGTTTTATGGACAGAAATGGAGAAAAAGGCATTTGCCAAGTCAGTGGCTGCATACCAGGTACCAGGAGATGTGTTAATTTGCTCAAGCAATGAAGCTACATCTGGTACAGCAGCTGCAATTGGAATCACCACTTGGTTAGGCTTATGATAATCCACTGTCATTGTCCAAGATCCATCTGTCTTCTGCACAGGTCAAATAGGAGAGTTGAATGGGAATATGGTGGGAATCACCACCCTTATATCTTTCAAGTCCTTGATGGTGGCACTAATCTCCACAATCCCTCCAGGGATATGACATTGTTTTTAATTTACTATTTTTCTAGGTAGAGGCAGCTCTCATGGCTTCCATTTGGCCTTTCTCACCATAATAGCTCTCACTCTACCAGTCAGGGGGCCAATGTGGGGGTCCTGCCAGCTGCTAAGTATGTCTATCCCAATTATGCATTCTGGCACTGAGGAAGTGACCACAGGATGAGTCCAGGGACCCACTGGGCCCACCGTAAGTTGAACCTGAGCTACGACTGCATCAGTGACCTGACTTCCATAAGCCTCTACTTTAATTGGAGAACCACAATGACATTTTGGGTCCCTTGGAATCAACATCACCTCAGCCGATGTCCAGTAGTCCCCGAAGTGTCTGATCATTTCCCTTTCCCCAATACATAGTTACCCTGGAAAAAGGTAGAGGTCTCCTTGGGGAAGGATGGGAGAAAGATTAACAGCATAAATAGTCAGTAGTGTAGTGAGGTCCTTCTTCAAGGGGACCGGCCTCCCATTTATTTGAGAGGTTCTGGGCTTGTAAACTGCCTGAAGTCTGGAAATTGATTGAGGGGCCATGATTCACTGTTTTCATAATTCAAATTAGTCTTTTGTCCATTCGACCTAGAAGTTTCCTGCTTATATAAATTAAGTAGGAATGCAGTAGGCTTCCTATCAATTTCACTTCTAGGAATACCATGACTAATCAGCCAATGCAGAGCTCTACATGAGTCAGACTATTCTGATTGCTGCTTTGCTTCTGCTGTTCATTACAGTAGCTATGCCCACCTTGCCTTTGACAGTTGAGTGCCACCATTTGGCCCCTGCCATCTTGGCATCCAATTATTCCCATTGTATTTAAATTTTGTAGTTGAGTGACTGAGGTTCCCACTGTTAGATCTGACATACAGAGAACAGCAATTACAGGGCTGTTCAGAAATGCAGGTGCTGCTCTCACAAATCTATTTTGCAAAGCACTGTGAAGGGTATATCTTCTGGAACCTCCCAGCTGGGATGAGTAGGTCTAAAGTAACTAATATACTCCATCATCCCAATCTCCCTAAACCTTTGGATTCCTTCCTCTACATTAAAGTAAGGGAGATCAGGCATTTCCAGCTTGTTCACAGTGGGCCACCTTTTCATCCATATTTCATCTAACCAAGCAAATAAACTGTTAGAACCTTTTTTAACTCCCCGAGCTGCAACATTAAATGCAGATATATACAATAGGATATAAAGGGGAGTTTATTAAGTAGTAGTAACTCGCATGATCATAAGGTCCCACCAGAGCCCGTCTGCAAGCTGAGGAGGAAGGAAGCCAGGCCGAGTCCCAAATCTGAAGAACTTGGAGTCCGATGTTCAAGGGCAGGAAGCATCCAGCATGGGAGAAAGATGTAGGCTGCAAGGCTAAAGCAGTCTAGCCTTTTCACAGTTTTCTGACCACTTTATATTTGCTGGCAGCGGATTAGATGGTGCTCACTCAGATTAAGAGTAGGTCTGCCTTCCCCAGCCCACTGACTCAAATGTTAATCTCCTTTGGTAACACCCTCACAGACACACTCAGGATCAATACTTTGCATCCTTCAATCCAGTCAAGTTGACACTCGGTGTTAACCATCACACAATTGTTTAAACTTTTTAGAACTTTTTTTTTTGAGACAGAGTCTTACTCTGTCACCCAGGCTGGATTGCAGTGGTGTGATCATAGCTCACCGTAGGCTGGAACTCCTAGGCCCAAGGGATCCTCCTGCCTTAGCCTCCCTAGTAGGTGGGACTACTGATGTGTGTGTGTGACCATGCCTGGCTAATTATTTATTTTTTTAATTTTATTTTTTCAGCTCTTTCTCTAAAGGGGATAAGACTCTGAATCAGGCAATCTTAGAAGATTGGAGGCTCAGTATCTGCTTCTGAAGCCAGGAGTTAGAATCCCTGAGTTCATCATTTTCTTTCATCACGAGTCTCACTATGTTGACCAGGCTGGTCTGGGACTCCTGGTCTGAAGCAATTCTTCTTCCTTGGCTTCCCAAGTGCTGGGATTATAGGCATGAGTTACTGCACCTGGCCCCAAAACATCTTGAGATGATTTTACTTATTACTGGCTTTTCGGTGACGAAAGAAATATTTTAAAGAATAGAATGTTCAGGGCACGGTGGCTCATGCCTGTAATCCCAGCATGTTGAGAGGTCAAGGCAGGAGGATCTTTTGAAGCCGGGAGTTCAAGACCAGTCTGGCAACAAAGCAAGACCCTATCTCTACAATAAATAAATAAATAAATAAATAAATAAATAAATAAAATAAAATAATTAAAAATAAAAATGAGTCAGACATCATAGCACATAAACTCCAAGGTACTTGGGAGGCTGAGGTGGGAGGCTCATCTGAACCCAAGAGGTGAAGTGTATGAGATGTTAGTGTAATTAGTAATTTATTATTCTAAAGCACTGCTTGCTGCAAAGGGGGAGAAATGTACAATTAATACAAAGTATAACATTTCTTGATCTCAAGTGGATAAAGATCTGTTTTAGAGCTGGGCAACAATGTGAAAAATAAGTACTCTGAAGTAGTCATTTATCTTGTCTTTACCTCACTGTTTTCTTGTATAAAATGGATATATCATTGTAGCTTTCTTGACAACCGCCTAGGATTTGTGTAGCAACTGAGACTAAAACAAGATATCTTTGGCCTATACTTTAGAGAAAAGTATACACATCAGAAGTGACCAGCTTGATGAATTTTCAAAAATTGAACATGCCCATGTAATGAAGGCACAGGACAAGAAAGAGAATATTACCGCATCCCAGAAACCTCCCTCATACCCCTTCAAATCACTAATCCCCTGCCAAAAGCGTATTCTGTATCCCAGTCTCTGCTACTATAGATTTTGTTGGTGTTTGAACTTTATATAATGGACTCAAACAGTATGTACTCTTTTATACCTGACTTCTTTTGCTCAACATTATGTTTGTGAGATTAATTCATATTGTTCTCTGCAGTTATAGATTGTTCCTTTTTCTTGCTCTGTAGTATTGAATTTTATGAAAATACAATCGATTTTTCAGCTTCTCTGTTGATAGGCATTTAAATAGTTTTCCCTTCTGGCTTTATGAATTGAAAAATAAATACATGCCTTTTTATTGGATATATACCTATAAGTGGGATTGCATAATCATGGCTTGTACATATGTTTGGCTTTAGTAGATATCACCAAACAATTATTCAAAATAGATGGTTCAGTTAATACTCCCACAAGTGATGTATGAGATATCTGTTTGCTATGTACTTTACCAACACTTGGTATTTTCTCTGTTGAGATTTAATATACACAAAATAATTTGGTAAATGAAAAATCTTCAAATGCACAGTATTTTCCAGTTTTATTTTCCTAATGTATTTGTGTTTTTCAAAGTAGCTTAAGATGACTAGAAGTTAACACTGTGAATCTCACTTCACTACTTGCAGCTTTTCTTCAGATTGCTGTTACCCTCTGGGGTGGCCTTAATCAAACTGTGCCTTTCTTAGTCTAAGTAAAAGTAAGCCTAATAAACAGGTCAAATTAAAATTTTCTAATGTTACTTAAATGTTTTGCAGAAATACTAATTATGCTCTTTAGTTCTGTAGACAACAGAAACAAAATTCTAATTCATAGAACCTGGAGAAGCTCTAACACAGGCCAGGAAAATTAAGCAAGCAGCACGTATACTCACTTGAAATGCAAATCTCATATCCTATGCAGTTAGTTACCTAAACACTTAGAACAGAATTCATCTGATTTCTTTTTATGTCTACTGCCTAACTTGTTTATGGAATCTTTTAAGTAGTTCTACCCTAGATGGTTTGTTGGTTTGTTTGTTTTGGTGGGGAGGGGTGCGAATAAGATAAATGTTGGATAGAAGACAGGAAGGGAAAAGTCTGTACTAAAAATGGCTGTGGTTATTAGCGGACTAAGCACAGTTCTGGATCTGTTCTGCTAATCAGACAAAAATGATGAAATGCTGGGAACTCTAATGACCAGATGTGACTTTCCTCTTCACTTTCTGCAGCTGCTGACCCTAATCTTCCTTACTGCCTCAGTCTCCTCTTCCACTTGCTTTAAGTTGATGGGATTTTGCTCTGTTACCCTCATTTATAGAACCCTACTTCCATCCTAGAGTGTGACTCTGAGGTCTTGTTTAACTAATTAACAAAACATGTTCACAAAATACCTTTTATGTGCCCGAGAAAGAGAACTCAGAGGTAAATAAGAGCCAGTCTGCCTTTAAATAGTTCACAGGCTAGTGAAAGAGTCAGATATGTACATATCTGGCTATAAGTGCTAAAATAGCTCTAATAAAGCATTGTATAAACATAAAAGAACTTTGTTATACAAGTGGATATAGCACAATGAGGAGAAAGATACTTCATTCTCCGTCTCTCTGCAGTTTCATTTTATTTTGTTACCTCAGTCTCAGGTTACAGTTATAGTTATTTAAGTGGAAAGAAAACCATAATCTGGAAAATATATGAGTGTAGTATCTATGATAGAAAATGCTCGTCTTTTATATTCTTGTTTCTTTGCTTTGGGTATTTGTTTTAGTTTTTAGAAAAAATTTTTTTGGCCTGTTTTCACAGTTCTTTCTGAAAATCACTGATGATTCCTATACTCAAAGCTCATGAGCTATCTCCTACTTAGGTTCACTTCTTTTCTGTTTGTTTGTTTGTTTGAGACAGGGTCTCACTCTGTCACCCAGACTGGAGTGCAGTGGTGTGATAGCTCACTGCAGCTTTGGACTCCTGGGCTCAAGCAGTCCTCCCACCTCAGCCTCCCAAAGGGCTGGGATTACAAGGGTGAGCCACCACACCTGGCCTTGGTCATTTCTGATACATTATTTCCATCAGGCTCAACTTTTGCATTTTCAAGGTTTCTCCTTCAGGTTTTTCCCCTTGTTTCCTTTTTATCTTCCCTCTTACTTTCTTCTCTTTCTTCTCTTTCTTCTCTTTCTTCTCTTTCTTCTCTTTCTTTCTCTCTTTCTCTCTTTCTCTCTTTCTCTCTCTCTCTCTCTCTCTCTCTCTCTCTCTCTCTTTCTTTCTTTCTTTCTTTCTTTCTTTCTTTCTTTCTCTTTCTTTTCTTTCTTGGCATTCCTTACCTTTTTGGATTTATTTTGTTTTGCTTCTGCAGAGCAGCCTTCCTAAGAATCAGTTGAAATATTTCTTGTCACTTTTTCTCTGTCTTCAATCTAGATGACTTCTAACACCTTGCACTTATTTCTGAAAGACTTTCGTTCATATGCCTTTGTTTTCCAACTTAGTCAATGTTGTCTGATCCTCTGTATTGCTTAATTGTGTTTCAAATGAACCTAGCTGTCACATGGTATGGAGAGTGAATAGCTTACCTCTAGTTCTTGTCCTCCTTCTCCACTCAGGCTCAGAAGCTTCTCCAAGCCAGTTGTTCATCAGCCTGTGGTGTGTCCATCCTACTCTTTCCATCCTAAGCCCTCCTGTTCATAGGCTTGTTACATGTATTTGAGAAGAATTTAGTGGACATTTTCTCTTTATTCCTCCATGTGTGCAAAAATAAAAGACTTAACAGTTGAGCAGATTGGTAGAGTGTATACTAATGAGTCTCAAACCTTAATGTGCATAGGAATTACTGGGGTATTCTAAAGGCAGATTTCCAGGCCTTGTTCTTAGAGATTTTGATTCAGTAGCTCTGGCCCAGGGCCTAGGAATCTGCATTTAACAAGCAACTCAGTTGCTTCTGATAGATGTAGTTCTTGGACCTAATTTTGAGAAACTTCATTGTGCTGTAAACCCTCTAATGTATTCCCACTTAATAGCCACACATGTAATGTACAGCATTGAGAGGAGGCAAATCTGTCCCTGGCCCCTTCATGCAGACAGGCATTACCAGCAGCTTTTTTTCCTTTTTAAATTAATATACTTTATTTTTTAGAGAAGTTTTAGATTTATAGAAAAATTGAATGGAAAATACAGAGGGTTCCTAGACTGCTTAAAAAATCCCCTATGCTGTACCTAGTCATCTTTCTTCCCTCCCCCAAAGCCCTGGCAATCACTAATCTTTTTACTGTCTCCATAGTTTTGTCTTTTTCAGAATGTCACATAGTTGGAGTTATACAGGATGCAGCCTATTCAGATTGGCTTCTTACATTTAGCAATATGCATTTAAGTTTATTCTGTGTCTTTTCATGGCTTGATAGCTCGTTTCTTTTTATTACTGAATTGGAATAAATGGAACAAATACTATTCCATTGTATGAATGTGCCACGGTTGATCAGTTCACCTATTGAAGGACATCTTGGTGTTTCCAAGTGTTGGCAATTATGGCTAAAGCAGCTATACACATTCATGTGCAGGTTTTTGTGTGGACATAAGTTTTCAACTCATTTAGGCAACCAAGGAGCACAATTGCCAGGTAGTACGGTGAGATCAGTTTTGTAGGAAGCTGCCAAACTGTCTTCCAAAGGGGTTGTAACATTTTGCATTCTGACCAGCAATGAATGAGAGTTCCTGTTGCTCCGCGTGCTCTCCAGCATCTGGTCGCATAGTGCTTTGGTTTAGCCATTCTGAGTTATATAGTCATATCTCGTTGTTTTAATTTAAAATTCCCTGATGACATCTGATGTTGACCATCCTTTTTTTTTTTTGAGATGGAGCTTCACTATGTTGCCCAGGCTGGTCTCGAACTCCTGAGCTAAGGTAATCCTCCCGCTTCAGCGGCATGCGCCACCATGCCTGGACAGCAGTTTTAAATTTTAATGAAGTCCAACTGTCAATATTTTTTCATGGATCATGATCTGATGTTGTGTCTAAAAATTTATCACCACTAAACCCAAGATCACTTAGATTTTTTCCTATGCATATGAGTTTTATAGTTTTACATTTTACATTTAGGTCTACGATACAGTTTGAGTTAATTTTTGTGAAGCTGTTCTTTTCAAAGTGAAATACTGAGTGAATCCAGCATTGCTGGCACCCTCTTCTCCTCCAACTTTTCCCTCCTACTTTTTATAATAGAAAATTTAAAACACATACAAAAATGGGGGAAAAATAGTATAATGAGCCCCCAGGTAACAATAGTCCACCTTCAAAAAGTCTCAACATTTTACCAGTTGTATTTCATCAATTACCCTACCAGCATTTCTTTATTTGTTTTTTCTGAAATTTTTATTTATTTATTTTTTTGAGATGGAGTCTTGCTCTGTTGCCCAGGCTGGAGTGCAGTGGCACAATCTCGACCCACTGCAACTTCTGCTTCCTGGGTTTAAGCGATTCTCCTTCCTCAGCCTCTCAATTAGCTGGGATTACAGGCGCCTGTCACCACACCTGGCTAATTTTTGTACTTTTAGCAGAGACGGGTTTCACTATGTTGGTCAGGCTGGTCTCAAACTCCTGATCTCAAGTGATCCACCCTCCTCAGCCTCCTAAAGTGCTGGGATTACAGGCATGAGTCACGGCACCCAGCCTGCTGGAGTTTTGTAAAGCAAGTTCTGAATGTCATCATTTCGCCATTAATATTTCAGTACAAACACACCTCGGAAATAGCGCATATTTGGTTCCAGACAACTGCAATAAAGCAAATATCACAATAAAATGAGTCACACACCTTTTTTGGTTTCCCATTGCATACAAAAATTATTTTTGTGCTATACTGTAATCTATAAGTATGCAACAACACAATGTCTTGCTCTGTTGCCTAGGCTCAAGTGCAATGGCATGATCTCGGCTCACTGCAACTTCTGCCTCCCAGGTTCAAGCGATTCTTCTGCCTCAGCCTCCCGAGTATCAGGGACTACAGGCACGTGCCACCATGCCAGGCTAGTTTTTGTATTTTTACTAGAGACAAGGTTTCCCTATATAGGCCAGGCTGGTCTTGAACTCCTGACCTCGTGATCTGCCTGCCTCAACCTCCCAGAGTGCTGGGATTACAGGCATGAGCCACTGCACCCAGCAGCTGTCGCAATTTTTTAAAAGATGACAAAGAAGTTTGCTGCATCAATGAACTCTTCCTTTCATGAAAAACGTGATGCTGTTTGATACCATTTTACTCACAGTATAAGTTCTTTCAAAATTGGAGTCAATCCTCTCAAATCCTGCTACTATTTTATCTACTAAGTGTAGGTAATATTCTAGCTCCTCTGTTGTCATTTCAACAATGTTAACAGCACCTTCACCAGGGTAGATTCCATCTCAAGAAACATTGTCTTTATTCACAATAGGAAGCAATTCATCATCCATTCAAGTTTTATCATGAGACAGGAGCAATTCAGTTCCGTCTTCAGATTCCACTTCTAATTATAGTTCTCTTGCTATTTCTACCACATCTTCAGTTACTTCCTCCACTGAAGTCGTCTGTGAAAGCTGGAATCAACCTCTTCCAAATTCCTGTTAAGGTTGATATTTTAATCTTCTCCCATGAATCATACATGTTCTTAATGGCATCTAGAATGGTGAATTCTTTCCAGAGGCTTTTGATTTACTTTGCCCATATCCATCAGAGGAATCACTATCTATGGTAGCTATAGCCTTACAAAATGCTTTTTTTTTTTTTTTTTTTTTTGAGACAGGGTCTAACTCCTGTCAACCGGGCTGGAGTGCAGTGGCACCATCATGGCTCACTGCAGCCTCGATCTCTGAAGTTCAGGTTATCCTCCTTCCTCAGCCTCCCGAATAGCTGGGACTACAGGTGCATGCAACCACACCAAGCTAGTTTTTGTATTTTTAGTAGAGACAGGGTTTCACCACGTTGCCCAGGCTGGTCTTGAACTCCTGAGCTCAAACACTCTGCTCATATCAACCTTTCAAAGTGCTGGGATTACAGGCGTGAGCTACTGTGCCTGATCACAAAATGTATTTCTGAAATAATAAGACTTGAAAGTCAAAATTACTCCTTGATTCATGGACTGCAGAATGGAGTTTATGTTAGCAGGCATGAAAACAACATTAATCTCCGTACATGTCCATCAGAGCTCTTGGGTGATCAGCAGCATTGGTCAATGAGCAATAGCATTTTGAAAGTGATTTTTTTTTCTGAGGAGGTCTCAACAGTGGGCTTTAAAGATTCAATAAACCATGCTGTAAACAGAGGTGCTGTCATGTAGGTCTTTTGTTTCATCTATACAGGACAGGCAGAATAGATTTGGGATAATTCTTAAAGGCACTAAAATTTTCAGAATGATAAGTGAATATTGGCTTCAACTTAAGCAGGTGGATCACCTGAGATCAGGGGTTTGAGACCAACCTGGCCAATATGGCAAAACCCCATCTCTACTAAAAATATAAAAATTAGTTGGGTGTGGTGGCAGGCACCTATAATTCCCGCTACTCAGGAGGCTGAGGGAAGAGAATCACTTGAACCCAGGAGGCAGAGGTTGCAGTGAGCCGAGATCATGCCACTGCACTCCAGCCTGGACAAAAGAGTGAGACTCCATCTCAAAAAAAAAAAAAAAAAAAAAAGTCATCAGCTGCATTAGACCTTAACAAGAGAACCTTTGTGTCCTTTGACACTTTGAAACTAGGTATTGATTTCTCCTCTCTACCTGTGAAAGTCCTAGACAGTGTCTTCTAATAGAAGGCTGTTTTATCTATGCTGAAAATTTGTTGTTTAGTGTAGCCACTTTCATCCATTATCTTAACTAGATCTTCTGGATAACTTGCTGCAGCTTCTACAGCACCACTTCCTGCTTCACCTTGCACTTTATGTTCTGAACATGGCTCCTTTTTCCCTTCCTTTCCCTTCCCTACCCTTCCCTTCCCTTCCCTTCCCTTCCCTTCCCTTCCCTTCCCTTCCCCCTTCCCTTCCCCCTTCCCCTCTCCCTTCCCTTCTCCCTTCCCTTCTCCCTTCCCTTCTCCCTTCCCTTCCCCCTTCCCTTCCCTTCTCCCTTCCCTTCCTTTCTCTCTCTCTCTCTCTCTCTGTTTCTCTTTCTTTCTCTCTCTCTTTCTCTCTTTCTCCTTCTTTCTTTCTTTCTTGCTTGCTTGCTTGTTTATTTTCTTCTTTCTTTCACAAGTGTCAGGCTGTGTTACCCAGGCTGGAGTGCAGTGGCACAATCTTGGTTCACTGCAACCTTCACCTCCTGGGCTTAAGCCATCCTACCTCAGCCTCTTGAGTAGTTGGAACTACAGGCATGTGCCAGCACATCCAGCTAATATTTTTTTTTTTTGTAGAGAATAAATCTCTCCATGTTGCTCAGACTGGTCTCAAACTCCTGAGCTCAAGCAATCCACCTGCCTCAGCTTCCCAAAGTGCTGGGGTTACAGGTGTGAGCCACCATGCCTGGTGGCTTCTTTCCTTAAACCTCATGAACCAACCTCTGCTAGCTTCCGGCTTTTCTTCTGCAGCTTCCTCACCTCTCTCAGCCTTCATAGAGTTGAAGAGAGTTGGGACCTTGCACTGGATTAGGTTTTGGCTTAAGGGAATGTCGTGGCTGGTTTGATCTTCTATCGAGACCACTAAAACTTTCTCCCTGTCAGCAGTAAGACTGTTACATTTTCTTATCAGTCATGTGTTCACCGGAGTAGCACTTTTAGTTTCCTTCAAGAACTTTTCCTTTGCATTCACAACTTGGTTAACTGGCACAAGAGGCCTAGTTTTCAGTGTATCTCTGTTTTCAATATGCCTTTCTCACTAAGTTTAATCATTTCTAGCTTTTGAGTTAAAGTGAGAATCATGTAACTCTCCTTTTTACTTGAACACTTAGAAGCCATTGTAGAGTTATTAATTGGCCTAACTTCATTATTGTTATGTCTCAGGGAACAGGGAGGCCTGAGAAGAGGGAGAGAGATGAGGGAATGGCCAAATGGGGGAGCAGATAGAACACACACAACGTTATTCAATAAGTTCAACTGTCACATGGGCATGGTTTGTGTTGCCCCAAAGCAACTACAATAGTCACATCAAAACTGGCTGATCACAGATCATCATAACAGATACAATAATCATGAAAAAGCTTGAAATATTGTGAGAATTACCAAAAGGTGACACAGAGACATGAAGGGAGCGCCTGCTGTTGGAAAAATGGCGCTGATAGACTTGCTCCATGCAGAATTGCCACAAACCTTCAATTTATAAAAAGCTCAATATCTGCTAATGTCAATAAAGTGGAATGCATTTAAACTAATTATCCCTGTATTTATCACTAATTAAAAACTATAAAAATACTACTATAACCACAATACGATTATCACACCAAATTAACAATAATTGCTAATAGCATCTAACTCCTAATCTATATAAATATCTCTCTTGGTCTGATGTCTCATAATCCTTTCTAAACACATAATACTATTGGCTTCAGGGTGCCCCCAATAGACGTCTTTTCCCTTACATTCTCTTTATTCCTATACTTCATCGGGACTGAGGGACCAGGATTTTTCAAACAATATACCAGCTTCTCTAGAGGCTTTGACTTGGGCTGCTGACAGAGAAATCTTTATTAAATCCTCAAGAGTGATATTATTCAAGAGACACACAAGGGAGATGAGTGATGAGAAGAGGAGGTGCTATTAGGAAAGTGGCCCCAGGATGTCAGATTTATCACAGAATCCTTTTCATGAGGCAGTTAATCTTTTCCATTTTAGTTTCAGGGAGGATATTTAACCCCATGGAATTAGGAGTTCTTTCCTACTTTTGCCAAGCTGCTAAAACCAATGAATATTCAAGTGAAACCTTATCCAAATTTGGGGCTCTGCTGACCACTGAGGACCCTTTGTCTTGAGTTATTGCTCCTGAAATCTTCACACAGCTGTCTCTGGAGAGAGAAATATAGGGGCCAAGTTTCTTGGATGAGCTGCAGTCAGTTTTCCAAGGATATGGTTGATCCCAGAAAATACACAGCTAATTTATAAGACACTAGGAAGAAGGCAGCTGCCTTGAGGATAGCATATTGAGGATTCCAGAGGTCAAAAACTGACCTTAGTCCATATGGGAAACTCTCACTAGTGTGAGCCAAAGAAGCCTGCATGAAGCTCTAGGCCATCTAAAAATTCCTGACGATGCAAAAGAGGTCAAAGATGAACATCTTGAAATACAGACTGTTTCTGTGTTGGCTGAGAGACTGATGGTATCTCATCTGGCTGGAAGGAAGTCAGGGAGTCAGGAACTCCTTCCTTCTACTGATACTAGTCCTGATCCTAGGATTTAACCATTATTTTCAGTTTAATACATACATATATATGAAGTAAATTCTTATGGAAGAAGAAGATTGTTTCCATGGTCTTTGAGTCCATAGAAGCCAATAAACCACGTTAAACACAGCCTCAGATTATCCATCTTCCTGCTTCTTAATGCCTC
Organism: Rhinopithecus roxellana; assembly: GCF_007565055.1. Lineage (NCBI taxonomy): Eukaryota > Metazoa > Chordata > Mammalia > Primates > Cercopithecidae > Rhinopithecus > Rhinopithecus roxellana. Next base: position 20,839,916 of record NC_044549.1, on the reverse strand, counting down.
TGCAAGATCATGCATTATCTCATAGGATTGGTATGTGACAGATTCTATTTTGAGTCTTCCGATGATTCCTTCGTTTAGTCTTTCTGAGAACCAGAGTTCAGAGGAATCTGTGCAACTGGGAGTTGCCCCCAGTTCATAGATCTTCCAGTCCTAATTTCAAAGAGGTCAGTGTCTTTTAAAGGGCCATGTGGAGGCTCCCATGTGTTTAGGAGAATGAATTCCTTGTGCTAAAAAGTTATCTACAGAGCATCCTTGACAGAGTTCTGTTCGGTGATGTAGTGACATAAGATGTCTCTGGCTGAAGAACTTTTTGAGTGCTTAAATAATGGAACTATTTTAGTGAACCGAATAAACCCAAGTTAATAAAACTCTCCATTGATAGGGAGACGATTCATTCCCAGTGAAACTAGCAAGACAGGAACCTCACATAAACAAGCAGGCTGTCCTAACTTTTTAGAAGATGCTGCCGCTTTCAGCTGCAGCCATCATCATGCCATCTTCTTGACTGATATTTGGCTTGTTCAAATGGTTAGTGCACGTGTAATTACCCACTCAAAAAGGGTTTTTCATATCTGCCATTCCAAACTCCAGGCATGGCACATTGAACTTGAGTGTCTGTCGGGGGTTAAAGTACTAAATGGTTAAGCTCTACACATAAAAATGGTTAAAGTGGTAAGTACATAAATTTACCACTTTAACCATTTATTTTAAAGAAGTCATAAACAGCATTTATTACCTTGGTATATCATACTGGTCTTGTTGCCGTTCCTTCACATTTAAGTGGCTTTCCATCTTTCCTCCCTTCTCTCACAGTCCGGCTACACAGTGCATCCCTGAACTGTTAGGCCACAGCAGCAATATGCTTATTCCATCCACATCCCTAACATCATGCATTCACAAAATCAAAGTTCTGGTCCACAAACACTTCCCTATAGGAAGTTCAATGGTTATGAAAGAATCTGTAGTAAACCAGACCTCCCAGGATGGCGAGCAAAAGTAAGACGATGATGGAAAGCAACAGCTTGTTGGTTGTCACTTTTCTGGACATTGAACGGAGAATCTTTCGACTGTTGCTCAAGTTTTCACTTGTGTTTACCAGTCTACTCTTGGTGCATTCTAACTGGTCTTGTCGTTCCCCCAGCTCTTCTATGATTTCTGAGCCAAGCTGGTCAGTCTCCGTGGCAATCCGATGAGAATGTTGAATACTGTGGGTGGCCTAGTTCAGACTTTCAGTGCCTTGAGGAAGCATTGCCCTTTGAGACCGTAGCCGATTCATGTGCTCATTCTCTACAGCATGTATGACGTATTTCATGTCTCCTCGGCCTCCAGGTGTGGCTGTCAAAGGTGTGCTGCTCACCTCCCGATGGAGTTTGGCAAGGTCCTTCTGGTAGTTTTGAAGCTTAGACATCATGGGGTTAGGGAAAGACAGGGGTGCATAGCGTAGCTCCTCATCTATCTCTGCCAATGTTTCATTTGCTTCCCGTTGCTTTTCATCAAAATCCCTGATTAACTTCTTCTCTTGGGTCCCCGCCGTCCCCAGCAGCCGCTCGGGCACCCCTTGTAGGTCTTCGCGGAGGCCGTGGAAGATCTCCTACAGCTTCTTGAAATGCTCCGAGGAGGCGGCGGAGGTGGCCATGGAGCAGGCCGCACTCCAGCAGTGGCCACCGAGATCCGGGGCACTGGGCCGTCTCCTAGCCCGGGGGTCAGCCGCCAAGTCCTGTGACCGTCACGGCGACCACCGCACCACCGCAGCCCAGGACCACTTTCACCATTTTTACGTGTAGAGTTCAGTGGCATTAAGTATATTCACATGGTTGTAAAGCCATCACCATTGTCCACCTTCAAACTCTTTTCAGCTTGCAAAACTGAAACTTTACATCCTTTAAACAACTCTTCATTCTGCCCTTCGTCTTCCCGTGCTAATCTTCTCTGTCCCACTTTCTTTCTCTATGAATTTTAGGGTACTTCATATAAGTGGCATTGTATAGCATTTGTTTTTATGTGACTGGCTTATTTCACTTAGCAAAATGTTCTTAAGGTTCATCCGTGTTGTTGTAGCATGTGTCAGAATTTCCTTCCTTTTTAAGGCTGAATAATAGACCTTTGTATGTATATGCCCCATTTTGTTTATCCAGCCATCTCTCAGTGGATACTGGGGTTGTCTCTACCTTTTGGCTATTGTAAATAGTGCTGCTGTGAACATGAGCAGGTATATACCTAGGGATGAAATTGTTGAATAATATGGTAGTTCCATTTTCAAGTTTTGGAGGAGCTGCTATAGTGTTCTCCCTAGTGGCGGCACCATTTTACGTTCCTACCAGCAATGCACAAGGGTTCCAGTTACTCCACATCTTTGCCAAAAGTTGTTATTTTTGTTTTTTTTAAATAACAGTCATCCTAATTGATGTGAAATTGCATCTAATAGTGATTTTGATGTGCATTTCTCTAATCATTAGATGCTGACTATCTTTTCACGTGTTTATTGGCCATTGTGTACTTCTTTGGAGATTTTTTTCAAGTCCTTTTGTTCATTTTCAACTGGGTGTTTTGTTTTTTGTTGTTGAGTTGTAGGAATTTTAAAAAATATATACTGGCTATTAATGTTTTATGAGATACACGATTTGTGCATATTTTCTCCCGTTCTGTGAGTTGCGTTTTTACTCAGTTGATAGTGTCTTTTTTTCCCTACACTATTGGTCATATTTCAGAGGCAGAGTATTTATCTGAGTAGAAGTAGTCATGATATAGACCTGAACTTCACCATTAATAGGCAGCTGGATTTTTTAAAATTGTTGCTATTTTGCTATTTTATTTTCAAGGTCTCTTTCAGTCATGCAGGAGTCAGTTGAAGTATTGCTATAGCGACTGCTTTTATGATGAAGAATTGTCAATTTACCTTGGAAAAAGCCTATGATATCTGTAAAATATCATGCCAGAGGCTGAGTTGTTTTAGTAATAATTCTGCTTTTGTAATGTGATTTTATTTAAAGAAAATCTAACTTCATATTTGTTTGTCATTATAGGATTAAATGTGGGCTTGACTAGCAACTGAAAGTGTATGAGGCAATGGGATATGAAATGGATATCTCTAGTGCAATTTATTTATTTATTTATTTTAATTTAATTTAATTTTTTTTTTTTGAGACGGAGTCTCGCTCTGTTGCCCAGGCTGGAGTACAGTGGCCGGATCTCCGCTCACTGCAAGCTCCGCCTCCCGGGTTCACGCCATTCTCCTGCCTCAGCCTCCCGAGTAGCTGGGACTACAGGCGCCCGCCACCTCGCCCGGCTAGTTTTTTGTATTTTTTTTTTTAGTAGAGACGGGGTTTCACTGTGTTAGCCAGGATGGTCTCGATCTCCTGACCTCGTGGTCCGCCCGTCTCGGCCTCCCAAAGTGCTGGGATTACAGGCTTGAGCCACCGCGCCCGGCCCCTAGTGCAATTTATAGGCAAATGGTTTACAAAAGGTCATGGAAAAGTATCCAGGTAAGTAATAATTGCTAGTATGTGTTGAGCCCTTTCTAGATGTCATTTACTCTGACACTAAGTGCTTCGGGTGCATTTCTCACCTTTCTAGCAATTCTGTGAGACAGTTATCATAGTTCCCCTTCATCCATGGTTTTCAATTTCCATGGTTCCTGTTACCTAAGGTCAACTGTGGTCTGAAAATATTAATAGAAAATTCCAGAAATAATTCGTAAGTTTTAAATGCAGGCCATTTTAAGTAGCGTAACAAAATCTTGGGTCATCCTGCTCCATCCCGCTGGGGATGTGAACCATCCCTTTGTCCAGCATCTCCACACCGTCTGTGCTACCCACCCATTAGTGACAGTGACTTGGAGCCCTCTAGGTTATCAGATTGACTGTCGCAGTATCAACAGTGCTTGTGTTCAAGTAACCCTTATTTTACTTAATAATCACCTCAAAGTCCAAGAGTAGTGAGGCTGGCAATTCAAATATGCCAAAGAGAAGCTGTAAAGTGTTTGCTTTAAATGAAAAGCTGAACGTTCTCAACTAAATAAGGAAATGAAAAAAAATAGTATGCGGAGGTTGCTAAAATCCACAGTAAGAATTTTATCCATTTTTGTCAAGAGAAAAGAGAGAGAAATGTGTGCTAGTTTTGCTGTTGCACCTCACACTGCAAAAGTTATGGCCACAGTATGTGATAAGTGCTTACCTAAGATGGAAAAGGCATTAAATTTGTGAGTGGAAGACATGAACTGAAACATGCTCCAAATGATAGCAATTGGATCCAGTACTATCTATGGTCTCAGGCATCCACTGGGGGTTTTGGAACATGTGCCATGCAGATAAGGAGGACTATTGTACTGTGCTGTTGTTACCTTTTAAAACTGTGGTTTAGTGAGAAATAACTTCTTCAAGGTCACATAGTTTGTATAATAAATGGCAGGGCTGGGATTTGAACTTGGGCAGTCTGTGCTGAGAACCTATGGACTTAATAACTGTGCTTTCCTACCTCATCCTGATTCCCCAAGGCAGGAGTATTTTTTTTTCTTTTCTTTCTTTTCTTTTCTTTTCCTTTTCTTTTTTCTTTTTCTCTTCTTTCTTTCTTTTTTTTTTTTTTTTGAGACCGCCACCTCCTGGATTTAAGCAATTCCCCTGCCTCAGCCTTCCGAGTAGCTGGGATTACTGGTGCATGCCATCATTGCCAGCTAATTTTTTTTATTTTTAGTAGAGACAGAATTTTGCTATGTTGCCCAGGCTGGTCTTGAACTCTTGGCCTCAAGTGATCCGCCTGCCTTGGCCTTCCAAAGTGCTGGGATTACAGGTGTAAGCCACCGCATCTGGCTGGGAATATTTTTCAAAATTTAAATTGCCAAGGTTTAGCACTTGGCTCAACTTGACATTAACTGAATTTTGTCTGAAAATGCAGAGAGTTGATTCTGACAAATGGATACATTTGTATTATGTCATACAGAAGTCCAGAATTTACCTCGAGAACTCTTTGCTATTGACCCAATCACCATTTCACAAGTATTGAAGGATGAGGGTCTCTACAAATGCAGGAAGTACATGTAAAATATTTTGTATCCTCTGGATATTTTATCTTGTCTCAGTAGCTGAAAAGTACTTAAAGTTACAGTTTCTTTTATTTCTGTAGGAAGAATTTGTTTGACTGAATCATATAGAAATTTGGAATTCAAATCTGCTTTCAAGAAGAATGTAAATTCTTAAAAGCAAAAATCAGATTGTAGGGATTATTGAAAATTTAAGTAGCATAATCAATGTAATATTATTTTGTCCTCTAAGAAATACTGCACATTTTATCTATTCATTGTTTGGGAAATCATTAATGGTTTTGTTTGTTTGAGAGTTGCAGGTGATCATTATTTTGAAATTCTAGCATTTTGGGTTATAATGAAGGAAGCGCTTTTATAGCTGTTGCCCACAAGAAAATGACACCATCTTTCATGCTCACCACAGGGAGTCAGGCTCAGTGTACATCTTGTTTTGTTGAACCTGTACAATGGATGGAATGCACTTTTGTTGGGAGTGACGATAGTATCTTTTGATGCACAAGATTTGTAAATTATAATGATATCCAGTTAGTCTATTTTTTCTTTTTTTGCTTCTGCCTTTAGTGTTATATCCAAGAAATAATTGCCAAATCCAATGTAGTGAAGCTTTTACCAGAGTTTTCTAAGAGTTTCATCCTTTCACATCTGATGTTTAGGTACATTGTGAGATAATTTCTGTATTTGGTATAAGGTAAGGATCCAACTACTTCTTTTTTTTTTTTTTTGCATCTGGAGATCCAGTTTTCATGATGTTCATGATGTCATTTGTTGAAAGACTGTTCTTTCACCACTGAATGGTTTTGGTCCTTGTCGCAAATTATTTGATCATATATGCCAGATTTTATTTATGGGTTCTGTATTCTATTCAATTGGTGTATATGTCTAGCTTTATGCCAGTACCACACTGTTCTAATTACTATAGCTTTGTTGTAAGTTTTGAAATCAGGAATATGAGATTTCCAACTTTGTTCTTCTTTTTTTAGATTATTTTTGTGATTTGGGATAGATTATGAATTTTGGGATAGATTTTTCCATTTCTACAAAAATTAAAAAGCCATTGAGATGCTGATAGGCATTGCATTGAATCTGTAGATTGCTTTGGGTAGTATTAACATCTTAACAATATTAAGCCTTTCAATCCATAACATGGAATTTCTTTCCATTTATTGATGTCTTCTTTGGTTTCTTTTAGCAGCATTTTATAGTTTTCAATGTAAAAGTCTTTCCCCTCTTTGGTTAACTTTACTCCAAATTATTATTTATATATATATGTGTGTGTGTGTATATTAAATATGTGTCTATATTATATATATGTGTGTGTGAGTGTGTGTGTATGTGTGTGTGTGTATATATATATATTTTGGTGGGGGGAAGGGATAGGATCTTGCTGTATTGCCCAGGCTGGAGTGCAGTGGCAGGATCATCGCTCACTGCAGATTCAACCTCCTGGGCTCAAGTGATCCTCTCACTTCAGTCTCCTGAGTAGGTAGAACCACAGGAGTGTGCCACCACCAGCATGCCCAGCTCATTTTTTTTTCCTTTTTTGTTGAGACAGAGTCTTGCTCTGTTGCCCAGGCTGGAGTGCAGTGGCACAATCTCAGCTCACTGCAACCTCCACCTCCCAGGCTCAAGCGATTCTTGTGCCTCAGCCTCCTGAGTAGCTGGGACTACAGGCATGCACCACCACACCTGGCTAATTTTTGTATTTTTAGTAGAGATGGAGTTTCACCATGTTGGCCAGGCTGGTCTCAAACTCCCGACCTCAAAGGATCCACCCACCTCAGCCTCCCAAAGTGCTGAGATTACAAGTGTCAGCCACTGTGCCCAGCCCCCCAGCTAATTTTTAAAATTTTTGTAGAGACAGGGTATCTCTATGTTGCCCAGGCTGATCTTGAACTCCCAGGCTTCAACTCCCAAAGGACTGGAATTATAGGTGTGGGTCACCACACCTGGGACCCCAATTGTTTTTTATGCTTATAAGTTGAATTGTTATCTGAATATTCTTTTTGGATTGTTCATCCTTAGTGTAGAGAAACACAGCTGATTTCTGTGTATTGATTTTGTATTTTGCAACTTTGCTGAATTTATTAAACAGTTTTTTCAGTGAGTTCTTTAGGCTTTTCTACATATAAGATCTTGTCACCTGTGAACAGAGAGAGTTTTACCTCTTTTCCAATTCAGATATTTTTCTTTTTCTTGCCTAATTGCTCTGGCTAGGACTTCTAGTACTATGTGGATTAGAAGTGGTGAAAGTGGATATCCTTTTCTTGTGCCTGATCATAGAGGAAACACTTTCAGTCTTTCACTGTGGAGTATGATGTTAGCTGTGGGTTTTTCATATATGGTCTTTATTGTGTGGAGATAGTTTTCCTCTATTTCTAATTTGTTGTTGTGTTGTTGTTGTTTTTAATCATGAAAGAGGCTGAATTTTGTCAAATGCTTTTTCTGCATCAGTTGAGATGATCACAAACCCTGAGCTTTTATAACCAGGAAATGGCTCTAATTCCCAACCCAAAAAGTTATCAGAGGAGGCCCCAGCAATTTAAAAGTTACAGTTTTGTTTCATGAAACCCTATTCTCTTCCATGCCTATTGGTGAATCCAAACACTTGTCAATTGCAGCAATTGATATTGCTAGATATTTTCCTTCGCTGACCTGTCAACTGTATTCTTAAGCCCAGCAGTAACTAACTATACTATTCCCTTCTTTCTTGCTAACAATTGAAGGAAAAAAAAAAAAATCAATTTGAACTAATTAACAAATGGCTAGGAGCCAGGTTTTATGGAATGAATTTAGTTTTATTTTTAAAAATCTTACAATAGATTGACTTCTTTTTGGTATACAGTTCAAGGAATAAACATGCATAGATTCACGTAACTGCTGCACAATCAGGATACAGTTCTGTTACTCCCAAAAAACTCCTGCCTGCCTTCTCTTTCTTGTCACATCCTCCTCCTACCTTGAGCCTCTGGCAACCACTAATCTTCTTCTTCTGTCTTTTTGAAAATGTCATATAGTGTGTAATATGTCTGTGACTAAAAGCTTAAATATGACTGATTTTGCTAAGAACCATTTTGAGCAACACCCTTCTTATTCTGCAGAACTGTCCCGAACTGTGAACCTGATATCATAATCATCATGGTAGGAGGTCATAATCAAAGGTTCATATGTTAAACTGGCCTCACAGTACAAGCCTCTAAACTTCTATCTGTCTCTAACTTCTCAGTGGAGAAGGGTGTTGGCCGCAACTTAAGGCTAGTGGTTGATGATTGGGATTAAGCTTTTAGCACCTATGCCACAAGAAATAATAGGAAATAAGGTTACCATCTGTGGTACATGGTCATTTCATGACCATCATGTGTTATCTATACATGAAGGACAGTGAGGATGAAATGTAGTAAGCTAAAAACTAAAGGACTGTACAGATAGTATTTCAGAGAAATTATAAAGCAACTGTCTTTTGCTTCTAATGTGGTGGTCAATGAATTAATTTTCTTGGTTTGTTGGATGAAACAAATTTAGTAAAATGGAAATAGTCATATTGTGTTGATTAGAATGCTTTTGACTGCAAGCAGAATATCCAGCTAAAAGTGACTGAAATAATGAGGAGATTTATTATCTCACACAAAAAGACATCCAGAAGTAGGTGGTTCTAGGGCTGAGTCAGTGGTCTCAAGAATGTCATGAAGAATGAAGCTTTTTTGTTGTTGTTGAAACAGAGTCTCGCTCTGTCGCCCAGGCTGGAGTGCAGTGGCTCCATCTGGGCTCACTTCAAGCTCCGCCTCCCGGGTTCCCGCCATTCTCCTGCCTCAGCCTCCGAGTAGCTGAGACTATAGGCGCCGCCACCACGCCTGGCTAATTTTTTGTATTTTTAGTAGAGATGGGGTTTAACTGTGTTAGCCAGGATGGTCTCGATCTCCTGACCTCATGATCCACCTGCCTCAGCCTCCCAAAGTGCTGGGATTACAGGCGTGAGCCACCGCGCCCGGCAGGAATGAAGCTTTTTTTCATCCTCCATTCCACTGTCCTCACATGAAAACTTTTGGTGTCTTACTTGCAAGATGGCTGCTTCAGCTCCAAGTACTGGGTCCTTAGACAATTGCATTGCTATGTAGGGAGCCGGGAGCAGCTCAGGTGACAAGAGAGCTCTTCTCATGTGTGCTTGTTTTTTGTTTTTTTGTTTTTTTTTGTCTTGAAGGAAAACTGTTTTCCAAATCCCCCCAACAGACTTAGTGTTATGTCCCATAGTCAGAACTGGGTCCCTTGGTCATTCGTTAACATGAAGGCAAAGTGGCTCTCTAGCAGTTGTTATCATGTGACATGAGCTGGGACAGGAGGGATGGAACGTGAGGAAAGTGACTCCTGGAGAGGCAACAGATTTGCCTCACTCCGTTGTGAGGATTAAATGCAGTAATGTGGGTAAAGCACCTCTAATTGGGCTGGCACATAAAGGGCTCAATCCTCATTAATTCTTTTTATTTCATGTTTCCCTTCTCCCCTTCAGTTTTCTTACCTCATTTTTCACCTTTAAGAGAAATATGGAAATCCAGAAGTTTTGCTGACCTTCCCTAGATAAAGGCCCTGCTTGTCTCTCCCACCCTCGTCTACTTCTTGGAGTTCTGCAGCTTGAGTTTCCACAAACCAGTTGGGATCTCCTGGACCTCTCAAAAGTCCCTCACCTTAGACTGAGGAATACATTTTTATGGCTGGTCCATAGATGTCAATTATAGACATAAAATTGAGAAATCCTTATAAAGAAAAAAGAAAAAAACCCATCAGAGTATGTTATTATTACAATGTTAGCCTCCACTAGAAAATCATCTATTTCAGTGGAGTGAAGCTCTTTCCATTCAAAAAGAGCAAAAGGCGCCCCTGTCTGTGCCTGTCTGTACTGATTGCTGGCTCTGAGCACCATAAGATGTTTCTTGCCATTAGAGCAATGATTTCAATTTTTCCATTCCAACTATGGTGAAAATGAATAAGAAAATGGAGTCCTGCCTCTGGAAGCAGGATACAGGTTCCACACTAATCAAAAAAGGAAGATTCATTATTAGACAATATTTCACTCCCCAGACTTTGAAAGTTCCTACATTTGTCAGAGTAGCTCTGAATCACTTCACAGCCACCGCAGGATTAGAATGGGGGTATTGTACAAGCCTGACCCTTTGCAGTTAAGTTTAAGCTTTTTTCCCCTTCTAAATGAGCTGCTCTTGCTACTCTCTGAGTCACTGCAATCCAAATCTCATAATTTCATCTCCTTCTCTTCTAATCATTTTACCAGATAGCAACTTTAAAGGGGCGCAGGCATGCAGATTTTTTTAAAGGGGCCATAACACCCTAAAATACATTTAACTAAGAAGTGCCAATGAAATATCGACACTGTCACCAGGTAATGGAGAATGAAGTTTTCAGGAACTTGCTTAGTAGTGATAAATACTTCAAAGGGCCACATTTCTATTTGCCAAACCAAAGCAGATTTAGCAATGGAATCATGAGACAGTCCTAATGAAGGTGACCCTGGGCTGAGTGCCTGAGTGACTCTCGGGCTCTAAGAAACCCCCTTCTCAGACATGGGCTTCCCTGTCTCTAACCCAGTGGAAAAGCCAGCAGAAATCTGCTGTGCAGTCCTTTCACTTACGAACATCCAGAGACAACAATGTTGACAGCCACAGGCCACAGCACTGTGCAATTCTGTTGGACACATTGCAAAGGAAAACCACCAGCAGCTGTCTGAAGCTGGTTTCTCTTATTAAAATTTGGTTAATAAAGCCTGTACCATGAAACACGCCAGATAAAAAACCAGCCTTCCTCAAGAAGGGCTTATTGCAGGCTGGGAAAGATACTGTTTTGTCCAAGTCAGTAGGTTTCTATCCACCTGAACACCTCTGCATGGACTTAGGTGCTCGGGATAATACAGAGGGAGTTGGAAGCCTGGTGCTGCCCTGTGAGAGCATTCCCTTTTCTGTCTTTGGGAATGGGAGCAGACTGACATACGGGAAACTGAGAGAAACCTGTGTGAGGAGGGTATGGAATCATGCACAACTGTGTGGGCTGAGTGCAAGTGGATTCAAAAGGACACAAAGTTTGGTGTGAGATGATGAGTACCTTCCAAACAGGGGCCCAGTTGGCTCATTTTGGTATCCTCAACATAGTGCACTTGTCACACAAGGTAGGGATTTGGTAAGTACAATTCAAGTAAAGGTCAAGTCTACACTTTCATTCACCTGTAATTTCATCCTGCCCCATTTTATACCTTACTGCCTTTGCCCTTGCACTTAAAATATACACCGAAATAAAAGCACCTCAAAACCCCAATGAGTTTCTAACCAGTCACACGCTGACACACACACTTACACATTCAGAATCTCTCATTGATTCTCGTTGTTCTTTCTCAATCTCACACTCACTTTGTATCTCTCCATCTCCAGCATTGTTGCCAGGAGTTGGAGAAAGGGTAGAATAGCACTTACTTTTTTGATTTTTCCAAATTTTCACCAACCAGTTCACAAAAGCACAAGGATGAAGAATTAGAAAAGTGGAGGGAGGACCTGGTGCAGTGGCTCACACCTGTAATTCTAACACTTTGGGAAGTTGAGGCAGAAAGATCGCTTGAGCCCAGGAGTTAAGACCAGCCTAAGCAACGTAGAAAGACCCCATCTCTACCAAAAAAAAGAAAAAAAGAAAAAATTAGTTGGGTGTGGTGGTGGATGCCTGTAGTCCCAGCTACTCAGGAGGCTGAGGTGGGAGGATTGTTTGAGCCTGGGAGGTCAAAGCTGCAGTGAGTGATGAACCCACCACTGCATTCCAACCTGGGTGACACAGTGAGACCCTGTCTCAGAAAAAAAAAAAAAAAAAAAAAAAGGAAGGAGACAAGAGCAAGACGATGGGAGAGGGGAAGAGAAGAGAAAGAATAGGCGAGAAAGAAAACCAGAGAAGTTAAGTTTCCCATTGTAGGTAGGGCGTGAACTGTGAATGACAATGCTTTTCCTCTGTCAGGGTTAAGGAGGATGGCTCCCAGATTGTACAGCAGAGTGAGAGTCCTGCAAAGATAAACTGCTTTGGATGCACTGATTTGTGGAGAAGGAGAAAATAGGAGTGGAACAATCTACATTCTGTCATAAATTCTGGCCATGCATTTTTCTTGAAGAGTTTAGCTTCTCATGGATATGACTTGTGTTTTTGTATAGCTCCTTTTCATTAAGCTAATTCTAGCATAAAGTTAAATGACAAATTCTTTGTTGGGAAAATGTTGGACCACTTCGTGGATGCAGATGCCTTCTTGGCAGCTGTGATGGCTAATTTTTTATGTCAACTTGGCTGGGCCATGGGGCACCCCAATACTTGGCCAAACATTATTCTGGATGTTTCTGTGAAGGTATTTTTGGATAAGATTTGCACTTAAATCAGTGGACTTCGGGTATAGCAGATGGCCCTCCGTAATGTGGGTGGGCCTCATCCAATCTGCTGAAAGCCTAAATAAAACAAAAGACTGACCTCAGAGCAAGAGGGAACTCCCCAGCAGACTGCCTGTAGACTTCATCTACACTGGCTCTTCCTGCTTGTCCAGCAGACTGCCTTGGATTTGAACTGCAAGTCTTTCCTGAGAGGCCTTTCCCATCAGATTTTGGACTTGCCAGTCTCCACAATATCTTAAAATCTATCTATCTGTCTATCTATCTATCTATCTATCTATCTATCTATCTATCTATCTATCTATCCATCATCTATCATCTGTCTATCTATCATCTATCCTGTCCATACACCTGTCTGCACTTTATTGATTGTGCTTCTCTGTAGAACTCTGACTAATCCAGCATCCCCTAAGCTGACAAGCAAGGCTGAGAGGTAACAAATGTGCTCTTGCCTTTCCTAACCAGTACCATAACTGAGGAGTGTGGACTAAGAGGCCATGAGCCCAGGATCGTAAGTCATTGGGCCTAGGTGATGTGTGAGCCTTGTCCCTTCCTAGTGCTCTGCCCTGGATAGATTACCTAAGCTCCAGAAACAATTACTCAGATGACTAAAGCATTGCCAGTCTCTGTTGTGTTCATTTTCTATTGCCATTGTAACAAATTACCATGCACTCCATGCTTGAAACAAGGTAAATTTATTCTCTTATATTTCTGCAGATCAGATCAGAGTGTCAGCAGGGCATCTGAAGGCTTCAGCGAACAATCTGTTTCTTGCTTTTTTCAGCTTCCGGAGGCCACTTACATTCTTTGGATCATGGCCGCTTCCTCACATCACTCTAACCTCCTGCTTCTGTTGCTGGGTCTCCTGCTACTCCTTTTATCTCCTGCCTCCCTCTTATAAGGCCCTTGTGATTGCAGTGGGCCCACCCCAGTCACCCAGGATCCTCGCCTCCTGTCAGTGTCCTTAATCATATCTGCAAAGTCTCTTTGGACATTTAATACAACATTTACACATTCCGGGGATTAGGACGTGGACATAATTGGTGGTGGGCAGGGGTGATTATTCTACCTACCACACCTGGTCAGAGGTAATTGGTTACAGATGGAAGGTGAGATAGGGGAAGGGTTCTAAGATTTCATAGTTGGTACCTAAAATTATTTTATATTTTAGAAAAGTACTCGATTATGTGACAAATGCAGAAATTTGCAACAAAGAAATGCCTTCTTGGCTCCTAAAGAGGTGGAGCTATATTTTTATTTAACAATGACAATTCTGCTCCTAGAATCATCAGAGTAAAGCTTCCCCCGTCTCTAAAAAATTAACATAAAAATGTCTTAAAAAGTATAATATTGTGGCCAGCTAGGTACACAAATCTGTGGGATTTCATGTCCTGACAGATTCACTAAGCATTCCATCCAGTCTCCCGTAAGGGACCTTTGGCAGGAATTAAAGCCTTTTCAGAGAGACCCTGAGAACCTTCCTCAAAACATTAATTCAAGTATCATAAATCTACACCATCATTTGTATTCTAGAACATGTCATCCCAACATAAGTTCTAGAATTGTTGTGCCTGCAACATGCTGAGTACAGTTTTTGAGAATCAATCACTGTCAATGCTTCCCTCTTGGCCAAATGGATAACTTTAGGGAAGTTTCTGGCCCTTCTTTTTGGTGCATGGCTGTATTTTGAGTCCTAAGTATATTGTCATAACCTTTGCTTGGTCTGTTCTTAGTGGAAAAAATAAGATTTAACTCTATAGAAAAGGGAGACCATTAAAAAAATCAGTTTTCAAAAATCATCCTGATGTTCAATTTAGTTCAACAATTGTTGGGGTGGCTATAATAATTTCAGGCTGGGTGTGGTGGCTCACACCTATAATCCCAGCACTTTGGAAGGTGGGTGGATCACTTGAGGTCAGGAGTTTGAGACCAGCCTGGCCAACATGGTGAAACCCTGACTCTACTAAAATTATAAAAATTAGGCTGGTCATGGTGGCTCAAGCCTGTAATCCCAGCACTTTGGGAGGGTGATGCGGGTGGATCACCTGAGGTCAGGAGTTGGAGACCAGCCTAGCCAACATGGTGAAAATGACAAAAATTAGCCAGGCGTGGTGGCATGCACTGTCCGGAGCCGTGAGGCCCGGAAATTGCTGCGGCCTCTGTTGCTTAAGCTCCGCATTGTGGAGACAAGATGGCGCACTTCCTGGTTCTTCATCATCAACTTTTCCCGTGCGCGCGAACTTTTCCCACGCCCGTAGATAACTTCCCGCGCCCGGGAAAGACTAAGTCTACCGAGCATGTGCCTGGTGATGTCTCTCATTATTCTCCTCCCCGCCTGCTCTGAGCCCTTCCTCTTCCCTGCCAGCCTATATAAGGCATTGCACCGCCGCCATTAAAGGAGACTTGATCAGGATACTGTCTTGTCTCCATTTCTTGTGTCTCTTGTCTCTCTAAATTCCCACCCCCTCCTCCAAGGTCTGTGTTAACGATCCCGCTGGACGAGACAATGCACCTGTAATCTCAGTTACTCGGGAGGCTGAGGCAGGAGAACTGCTTAAACCTGGGAGGTAGAGGTTACAGTGAGCTGAGATCACGCCACTGCACTCCAGCATGGGTGACAGAGCAAGACTCTGTCTCAAATAAGCAAACAAACAAATAAATAAATAAATAAAATAACAAAAATTAGCCGGGTATGGTGGCACACGCCTATAATCCTAGCTAATCAGGAGGCTGAGGCAGGAGGATCACGAGCCTCTTGAGCCTGGGAGGCAGAAGTTGCAGTGAGCCAAGATTGTGCCAGTGTACTCCAGCCTGGGTGACAGGGTTAGACTCCATCTCAAAAAAAAAAAAAAAAAAAAAAAAATGAAAATTTCAGATAGCCAGTGAAGACTCATAGTTTGAGCCTGATCTGATGGTTAGGACTCACCTAAACGTGGACACCCCAGGTTGCTTGCTCTTTTCTGGTGATGGCACTCTCTTACGGAGTTCACCTGCCTTTAGGCTCAAGGACTTCAAATAAATACTGGAGAACTGGTCTAGAGCTCAAGAGTGATTTATTCTCCCCATACCAAGGACATTTTACTACATATAATTATGCCTCCCCTCTTCTTCCTTCTTCTTCTTTTTAACTCTAAAATTCTCTTCATTATCTATTTCAAATTGATTTTAGTTCAGTCAATCTAGTTCCCCTTGTTGAAACATTCCAGTCATTTCAAGCCCTTCAGACATCTTTGGTTCTGTTACTTCACTGTCCATTTTTGTTTCCTCCTTTTCTTTTTAAAGCTTGACTTTACTGATGGAAGAAGGACATTTTCTTGTTTTTCAGCATGATGTGAATTGCCATCATGGCAAAGGAGGCCAACCATGTTATAGCTCCTGTCACTGTGTAGGCAAGACCTAAGAAAAGGCTATTACCCCCACACCATGTCAGGGTGGAGAGAACAACTGATTTTTCTCCATGGAACCTGGTTACTGGAAAGTCTAAGAAGACCTGTTAAGGATCTGTCTCAACACTTCACATTTGTAGTATTGCGTATACTGAATATATTAGGTTGACGCATATAAAATTGCGCTTTTTTGTTGGTAAAAAATGGTGAAATATTTAATCTCATATGGTGCAACTTAATCTTTACCAAGCACTGCTCTATATCTTGCTGGAATGAAAATGAAAACAAGCCTTCCCTCTACATAGTTGTAAGCTACAAAAGAGATTCTGACACAGATCTGAACGACTTACAGACAACTGAATAATGAACAAATATATTTAATTTCCTTTGACAAACCCAAGGAAATGAAAAGAATACAAACCTAAATTTTTAAATATGAATCAGGAGACCCAGGCAGGCTATATAGTCCTTTAATAGGCTAAGGTTTGAATTCCTACCTCAGGGAAAATTCTTTAAGGGGAGTGAAGAACAAACAAACAAACAAAAAGATCACAAAACATTTTTGGTGGTCGAACTAAAGGTGGTACATTCATTTGGGTTTTCGCAAGGCCAGTATCCCCATGCTGGGGAGAAAGTGTTTGAAGTGGGTTTGCTATCGTTAGCATTTTAATGATGTCATTTTGATTATACATGTGGCCTGAGGTTTTAAAACATCTGGTGCCTTTTGTAAACCAAACTAATAAACAAAGAAAGGCTTCTCATAGCAACGGCACAGGACAGAGGCATTTCCCAGCAAAGCTATTAAAGGGCCTCAAATCACTTGGCAACGTGCTATTTAAAGGCACAAGGAAAATTAGTAGGGAACTAGTTCGGTCTCTCCTTTTCCGTCAGAATTCCTCATTGTCACCAGGCCCTTGGGTGCCACCTCAACCCATCTGCTTTCTCCCTCCCTCAGTTCTATATGAGAGGGTCTTCTCCTCATACACAGAACATCTTTTTTCCCCTTAGAAGTGGTAGGCACTTTCTTAGTCTGGTTGGATAATACTCACACCAGAGCTCTACCCAGGTAGTGCAGGTATAGGCCTGAAGCTTAGCACTGAAGTTCTACTTACACAGATTTTCATTTGAGAGGGATTAGCATGAAGACATGACTGTGAATGTAGTCACCCAGGGAGGGCATGTCCAGAGAGGAGAAACAGAATGTCTCTGTTATTGGGAACATGCCTCTCCCTCATCCTCCCAACCCTAAAGTCATCCTAACGCATTGTGGTATAGCAGTGCATGAAGTTTTTTTCTTGCTCCTTGAATGCACCCATAACTGCTTTGATGGTAAGGCAGCCCCAAAATTGACAGAATCAGAAGGCCTAACCTGAGAGACTAGTTTTAAGCAACTTTCAACCTCTGCTTAAATTTTTTTGAGGGAGGCCGGGCGCACCTGTAATTCCAGCACTCTGGGAGGTCGAGGCGGGTGGATCACGAGGTTGGAAGATCGAGACCATCCTAGCTAACATGGTGAAACCCCGTCTTTACTAAAAATACAAAAAAAATTAGCCGGGCGTGGTGGCAGGCGCCTGTAGTCCCAGCTACTCGGGAGGAGGCAGGAAGAATGGCGTGAACCCGGGAAGCGGAGTGCAGTGAGCCGAGATCGCGCCACTGCACTCCAGCCTGGGCCATAGGCGAGACTCCATCTCAAAATAAATAAATAAATAAATAAATAAATAATAATAATAATAATTTTGAGGGAGAGAGGAGTTTACTGAAATTCTTATTCAAAGAGTTTACTCTTTGATCTGTACCTATAATGCTCCACCAGAGGCAATTTATGGCTTTCATTTTCATTTTCACAGAATTAGACACCCTGCTAAAGGAACTAACTGAAGGCATAGCTCCACCTGGTCAGTAAACAAAAGGAGACAAAAAGTTGAGAGGCAGAGATGGCATCTCATCAGTGGGGGCATTTCTGACTGAGAAATGCGCCCACTTCCCTGTCCGAATGGAGATGTCCACACACCTGTTCTAGGATGGAAAGGAAGAAAAGTTGGAGCAGGGAACTGGAGCACACGCCATCATTCCCTTCTCCCCAAGAATTTCTTATTCAGCCTCCCTGAAAGGTAAAGAAACTAAGGAGGTGGACAGTTTTGTGTTAAAATTGACCCATTAGGGGTCTCATTGAACAACTAGCCAGCAGCCTTGGGAGGATGAACACAGCGGTGCTAATTGGGCTGCAATTTCAAAGTCATGTAGAAGCCCTGGAATGATTCTGCCTCCAGAGAATGCTACCTCAGGGAGAATCAAGAGGAGACTTTAAAATTAAATCTAAAGAACAGAGTTAGTGTAAATTGCATTTAAATATATAATTTCTTAAAGGTAGTGTTTGGTGCTATGCTAAAGTTAAGTTCTGTTTGTTTTCTTTTTTTTTTTTTTTTTTTTGAGGCGGAGTCTCGCTCTCTCGCCCGGACTGGAGTGCAGTGGCCAGATCTCAGCTCACTGCAAGCTCCGCCTCCCGGGTTCACGCCATTCTCCTGCCTCAGCCTCCCGAGTAGCTGGGACTACAGGCGCCCGCCACCTCGCCCGGCTAGTTTTTGTATTTTTAGTAGAGACGGGGTTTCACCGTGTTAGCCAGGATGGTCTCGATCTCCTGACCTCGTGATCCGCCCGCCTCGGCCTCCCAAAGTGCTGGGATTACAGGCTTGAGCCACCGCGCCCGGCCAGTTCTGTTTGTTTTCAAATCAACAGCTACATTTGTATTTTTACATTAAGTGAAAAAATTCAGACTCATATTTAAGCATGTGTCAGCTTGGGCAGCAAGGGAGACCCCATCTCTTAAAAAAAAAAACAGAGAGATAGAATTAGCTGGGCATGGTGGTGAGTGCCTGTAGTCCAAGCTACTTGAGAGACTGAGGTGGGAAGATCACTCGAATCTAGGAGGTCAAGACTGCAATGAGATGTGACTGCACCACTGTACTCTGGCCTGGGCAACACAGCAAGACCCTGTCTCAAAAGCAAATATGTAAATAAAAGTAAAAATAAGCATATGTCTCCTGAGTTGGACCATATATCCCTAATCGTTAGGGCACCATCTCCCACATGCTGGCTTTGTGCCTAAGGGAGGGAGGAACACGGCGTCTTCAGTGTAGAGCCTGTCGCACACTTCACGTGGATTTGGATGAACTGGACCTGTCCCTTGAGTCCAGAGCTCCTGTGGTCTGTGATACTTTTCCCTAGAATAAAAGGTTCTGTAGGCTCAGTTTTGGTAATATTTAGTCTATATTTACTTAATCAAACTCCTATTTTCATAGTCTTCCATCTCCTCCCATCCTATCTGGCATGCTTCTCCTCACAGTTTTTTTTTAACAGATCTCTAGGCCTGGTGTTATTTAATCTTTCTTTCTTTTTTTTTTTTTTTTTTTTGAGACAGTCTCAGTCTGTCACCCAGGCTGAACTGCAGTGGTGCGACCTCGGCTCACTGTAACCTCCACCTCCCAGGTTCAAGTGATTCTCCTGCCTCACCCTCCTGAGTAGCTGGGATTACAAGCATGTGCCACCACGCCTGGCTAATTTTTTCTGTATTTTCAGTAGAGACCAGGTTTCACCATGTTGGTCAGGCTGGTCTCAAACTCCTGACCTCGTGATCCGCCTGCCTCGGCCTCCCAGAGAGTTGAGACTGAGAGAATTCTACAAAAACAAAAACAAAAAAAAGCAAAAACAAAAACAAACAAAAAAAGCCTTGCTAAACTAACCTTTATCTTCCTAGTTACGTTTCTACAATTGCCATTCTTTGTTCAGTCTAGCATATGAGCACTTAGACTTAGTCACTTCTTTTTTTAGTGTCCATTTTTCTTGTAAGGGCTCACATGTACATGTAAAGGCATAACATTCATATGCTTTTCTGTTGTTAATCTGTCAGTCCCAGCTGGAGCCCCTGGGAGGGAAGAGGAGAATTTTATCCTCCCTTACACATTTTTTTTTTTTTTTGGTATACAGATTTGATTGGAAAATAGAAAAGTATAGAATCTCAACAACCAGCAGCCAGGTTTTCTTTCATCTCCACAAAGAAAAGTGGTATGAAAGGATACTATAGGTTATGTTGAGACTATAATTACCAGCAGGCAAGCCTTCTATAAAATGGTGTGTTCGATTGAGTCGACCATACAGTTTTTTGAAAGTGGGAAAGGCAGCTGCCCGCATCCACACAATGAAGTCATCATTGAGGAAGCCATTGTTTCTTGGATCCTTTTTATCCAAGTCATAGATAGGCTTGGGCCAGTTTGGAGGCTTTGTGGTTCCTGTGGGAAGAAAATAAGTGATATGATAGAGAAAAAAATCATCTCTTCTCTTCAGCTTTCTTTAGAATGTAGAGAATGAAAGAACTTCTGCATTCTTGAGGAAATAGAAATAGAAATTATAGTTTTTAAAAATGTGTGTATGTGTGTGTTAGCTACCTGAGTGTGCAACCATGAAAAATAATGGCTTTAAAGGTTCTAAAGATTCATGATATTTTCATTAAGTTAATAAAGAGCAGAATATTGGCTGGGTGTGGGGGCTCATGCCTGTAGTCCCAACACTTTGGGAGGCCCAGGTGGGTGAATCACTTGAGGTCAGGAGTTCAAGACCAGCCTGGCCAACATGATGAAACCTATTTCTACTAAAAATACAAAAATTAGCTGGGCATGGTGGTGCACTCCTGTAATCTCAGCTACTTGGGAGGGTGAGGCAGGAGAACTGCTTGAACCTGGAAGTTGAAGATAGCAGTGAGCCGAGATCGCATCATTGCATTCCAACCTAGGCGACAGAGTGAGTAAGACTCTGTCTCAAAAAAGAAAAAAAAAAAAAAAAAGAGCAGACTATCAAATTATATGCATACTGTGTCTTCAACTACATTCAATGCATATAAAGCGTTTAAAAAAATAGAACAAAATGATCATGGTGTTTGCATTCAGTGATAAACATAGGAAATACCTTTTTAAAACTTTTATTGGGAAATATCTTTATTTTATTTAATTTTACTAGTAATCTAAGGAGTGCAAATTAAACCAAGATGCCATTTTCATCTAAAAATTGGTTAATATTTAACAACAAAAAAGTGACAACCATTGAAGAGGCAGTAGAAATGAGAACTCTTGTACAGAGCAGATAGGTGCACTAACTTCTTCGGCAATCTAGGAACATGCATTGAATGCTTTAATATTTTGCATACATTTTGGCCCAGAAATTCTGTTTCTAGGAATGTATTCTAAGGAAATAATCATGGCATGAAGATTGAGTTACATAGATGTTCACTGCAGCACTGCATCTAAGAGCTAAAGCTGGAAGGAGAGAGGAGAAATTGGTAAGTGGGAGGAAGTGGAAAGCAAAGGCATTGTGAGCCTGTTCTCAAGCCAGGAAGCCTGGTAGGTTTGGGAGCTGCAGAAATGTTGGAAGCACAGGGTGGAGGGTGGTTCCAGGAGAGGAGCCCGTTGGGTTTACTGTCATTCTCACACTTCCCACTTTACAACAGGAGGCATGTTTGTCCCTCCCACTCTATAGGAGACTTGAGAACAGTGTCATCCTCGTCTGTGTTTTCAATAGCAATGAGTCTAGTGCCTGGCCCACAGTAGGTATTAAATAAATGCTAGATAAAGGGATGAAAGGTTCCAGTTAAATCTGATGACAAAAACCATTAAGAATTGTAAAGAGCTAGTCAGAAAGAGTAAATTGCTTAATGAAAATTTTACTTCCATAAAGCCAGTTCTACTATTTGTAGGATGCTAGAATGCTAAATAGGGAGTCACTCTTTCTCATCTCTGCCTACGGACTAAACTATGTTCTAAAAGAAACCCAGACCTGTTTTCTAAGCTTGGGCTGTGATGCTTGTAAAAGTATATGTGGAGTGTTGTTGGGTTAATCTGCTGACATAGGTTTCTACACTTATATTCCCCTGGGAAATAATCCTCTGCTGGAGCATCTTCTGCAAATATTGTACAGTCCACTTATTTTGGCTTTTCCCAAGACCACAATCACTGATGCTAGAAGAATTTTGATCAAAATTGAAATTGCCTTTGGCACCTGCACTGTGGACTTCACCTTCTGTCTACTTTGGCCTGAGCTCATGACTGAAGGCAGTGTGTGCTATGAGCCACTGACATCAGAATCACCCAGGGGGCTTGTTAAAAATGCAGGTTCAAGCTTATCCTCCCCTACCAACTCCTACTTCTATGCCATCCCATGTCTTCAGAGAGTATGAAAAGTATGGTCTAAGAGACATCAACTTCATTTTCTAAGTTCATTCGGGTCGTTTGTATTGATCCATTTATTCATCTATAAGCATTTCTTTTTTTAATAAAATTATTTTTTTCTTGGGAGCATAGATTCAAGATGGCCTGAATCTATGTTCCTAAGCATGTCTTATACAAAACTGCGAAAGACCGAATCTCTTTCTTCAAGGATTACAGGCTGTGGGCATGACAGGTATATAAACAGATAATTAGAGTATAATGTGGTAACTCTTACAATAGAGGTAAGAACAAAGTGCAGCAGGAGATGAAAGCTAAGGACCTTTCGTGTATAGGCCTATGGTTATGTGGTAAGAAAATGCTACAGAATGTGGCCAAGTCCCTTTTGAAAACAATGATGAGAGAAAGCTAAGGACCCTTCATGTATAGGCCTACAGTTATGTGGTAAGAAAATGCTGCAGAATGTGGCCAAGTCCCTTTTGAAAACAGTAGTTCAATTATAGATACAGTGACCATATATATCAGTTTGCCTAGCACAGTCCCAGTTTATGTCTGTTGTTCATTATCTCATCTAATTTAGCTTGTATCCCACACGAGGTACATATAATTTCATCCTTCCAGCATCCAGCCATGATCTTATCTAGTAATATGTGAGATGTCCATGTGCAGTGAATGGAATGCTTACTTTTACATATGATTATACATGAAAGTCAACCAGAGACCCTTCCAGTCAAAACATAATAAAACATATCCCTGTAACTCATGCAAGCTGTTAAGCATTCCAGCCAGTTAGGCAATAGTTTCTTTCTGTGTTAGCCTATGAGATGTGTGAAACCGCCAGGCTGCAAATCAACGGGGTCAGTGAGAAATGTGGAAAATTATGGGTTAGGTTATGGATACATGATGCATGTGTGGGAACTAGGTACTGAGCAGTCCTGCTGAGAGTAGTTTGAACTCTCTTGCAACAGTGGTTCTGTTACTTTATTTTATTTTATATTTATTTATTTTGAGATGAAGTTTTGCTCTTTCGTCCAGGCTGGGGTGAAGTTGGCTCACTCCAACCTCCGCCCTCCAGGTTCAAGCAATTCTCCTGCCTCAGCCTCCTGAGTAGTTGGGATTATAGGTGCCTGCGACCATGCCTGGCTAATTTTTGTATTTTTAGTAGAGATGGGGTTTCATCACGTTGGCCAGGCTGGTCTCGAGCTCCTGACCTCAGGTGATCCACCCACCTTGGCCTCCCAAAGTGCTAGGATTACAGGGTTGAGCCACTGCACCTGGCCTTGTTACTTATTATATGGTGTGACTATATAACTATTGTATTGGTAATAGTTTCTTATTTGCTAATAATTCATTTTAGCTGTGAAGAGCTAAAAAATGGAAAACACGTATTTCATGTAAAGTTCAGTACAGTTTTTCAAGATGATTGAACGTTATACTTGCAATATTGGTTGATATTTACCCCCCACCATGGGTACCATAGTGGTCTCAAATGACCATGTGCAAATCAAAAGATATACATCTGCCGAAGAACATTAGAATCTACTTCAAAAGTTTATGCTTATTTTTTAAACATTGTGTCCAAAGACAACAATCTGTAGAAGTTCCACTTATATATCATTGTGTGAGCATGACTTTTCATTTAGATCAAATGAATTTCCTTCTAGTTTCACTTTTTTATTACATTTTGTTTTGTTTTGTTTGTTTAGAGACGGGGTATCGCCATGTTGCCCAGGCTGGACTGGAACTCCTGGGTTCAAGCGACCCTCCTCCCCAACCTCCCTCTCGAGAGCAGAGATTGCAGGTGTGCACAGCTATGCCTAGCTACTGGTTGTTGATGTTTTCTTTTTTTGTAATCAAAGAGCAGCTTTTAATGTGTTGGCTTAGTGCAAAAATAATTTGTAAATAGTTAAATGAGGTCAATTTTATATGAATGTATTCAGATACTTCAAATAGAAAAATCAAATAGGTTAATTATAATAATGATTTGATTTTTGTGGGTTTGATTCCTCACGAAGTCAAAGCAAACCTTTTAGAAGTTCAATCTTTGATGATGAAAACTGTGACATTATTATAAACGTTACTATAAGTTCAGTTACAAAATTCAACAATTGGCCAGGTGTAGTGGCTCATGCCTATAATCCCAGCATTTTGGGAGGTCAGGGAGGGTGGGCCACTTTAGCCCAAGAGTTTGATACCAGGTTGGGCAATATGGTGAAACCCCATCTCTATAAAAAACAGACAAAAAACCCCCAAACAAGTTAGCTGGGTGTGGTGGCACGCACCTCTAGTCCCAACTACTCAGGAGGCTGAGGTGGGAGGATAGCTTGAGCCAGGGAGGTGGAGGTTGCAGTGAGCTGAGATTGTGTCACTGCACTCTAGCCTGTGCGACAGACAGAGACTCTGCCTCAAAAAAACCTCAAAAACCAAAAACCAAAACCCCCTAAACAGAATTCAACAATCAGGTTTAAATTGTTTGGTTCTGTAGTGACAACATAACTGCAGATTTGGTGGAGCACAACATCCGAGTAAAGATAATGCTGTTAGTAAATTGAGAAATTGACAGAGAAGAAATGTACTTAAAATTAGTCATGGTACATACATAATTCACAGTTGTATCCAAACAGGCTACAATATTTTGTTAATCAAAAGAAGAGCTGTAGTTGTACAAATACAAGTATTTTTGTATATTAACAGTTAGAAAAACTGAATTTTCTTTTTCTTTTTTTTGAGATGGAGTCTCACTCTGTGGCCCAGGCTGGAGTGCAGTGGCGCAATCTTGGCTCACTGCAACCTCCGCCTCTCTGGTTCAAGCGATTCTCCTGCCTCAGCCTCCCAAGTAGCTGGGACTACAGGCACCCACCACCACGCCCGGCTAATTTTTGTATTTTTAGTAGAGACGCAGTTTCACCATATTGGCTATGCTGGTCTCGAATGCCTGACCTTGTGATCTGCCCCCCTCAGCCTCCCAAAGTGCTGGGATTACAGCCGTGAGCCACTGCATCTGGCCAAAAAACTGATTTTTCCTTTGCAAAATTTTTATAATGACACATGTTAAATTAAACAAATACTTCAATGTGGTATTATATGTGGTCTCTCATTGCTGGGCATCATCAACCAGACAGAATTTTAGAAGGGTTTGAACCTCTAAATAACTTTTTTCTGTATCAAACCATGTGTCCTACCACAACCCTGAGATTTTTCTGTAAATAAGCCCTCTAACTTTGGTTGCATTTTGTTCAAAGTAGTTGAAAATCTTTAAACAAAGTATCTGAAATACGGAATACCAAAAACTCTAGTTTTAGAAGATTTAGAGAATTGTAATTATTGAAAACCATGCTTGCAAACAAGAAGGCATTGAAATTTACCCCTAAAAGAGCAAGGGAATCATTGAATATACTACATAATGGGAGTTCAAAATATGTATAAGATTTAATTTTAAAATTCTGTAATTATGCTTTGGAATCTCTTGATATATGTGAAGACTCTTTTGATAGTGCTCTTATTTATTTATTGTTTTTATAGAAACAGGATCTTACAACATTTCCCAGGCCAGTATCAAACTTCTGGCTTCAAGCAATCCTCCTGCCTTTGCCTCCCAAAGTGTTGGGATTACAGACATGAGCCCCTGCACTTGGCTGTACTTCCAATTGGACAAAATTTTCTGTGTCAGAATGATACTATATTGAGAAGGTGTAGGATTTTATCTACATTTCATGGTGCACTCCAAAGAACCAAAATGAGAAAAAAAACTTATGGGAAGTCAAAAAGACAGTGCTTATGTCAATATTTGGGTTAAAATAGTAACATACTTCAATAAAAAAATTAGAATTGAGAATATCCTCCATTTAGTAAAATTGGCCATAAGCATAATAGATACCTCAGCACTATAGAATATTTTCTCAGTAAAGGAAGTTAGGGTCAAAAGAAAAGAATCAGCTAAAGATGTAAACAATTTCCAATTGATTAACCATTAAATGAGACTTTAAAAAAGATTACAGGCAAGGCCTGGGGGCTCATGACTGTAATCCCAGCACTTTGAGAGACTGAGTCAGGAGGATTGCTTGTTTGTTTGTTTGTTTGTTTGTTTATTACATTCAAATCCTTGTCTCAGGAGCATTATTTGAGGCCAGGAGTTCAAGACCAGCCTTGGCAACATAGTGAGACCCTGTCTCTAAAAAAATTTAAAAATTAGCTGGGTAGGGGCTGGGTGTGGTGGCTCATGCCTGTAATCCCAGCACTTTGGGAGGCAGAGGTGGGTGGATCACCTGAGGTCAGGTGTTCGAGACCAGCCTGATCAATATGGTGAAACCTTGTTTCTACTAAAAATACAAAAATTAGCCAGGTGTGGTGGTGGCATGCGGTGGTGGCATGTGCCTGTACTCCCAGCTATTTAGGAGGCTGAGACAGGAGAACTGCTTGAACCTGGGAGGTGGAGGTTGCAGTGAGCCAAGATCCCGCCACTGTACTCCAGCCTGGGCGATGGAGCAAGACTCTGTCTGGAAAAAAAAAAAAAAAATAGCTGGATGTGGCAGCATGTTCCTGTATTCCCAGCTACTTGGGGTGGCTGCTGATTGGGAGGATAGCTTGAGCTTAGGAGGTCAAAGCTGCAGTGAGTGGTCATTGAGCCACTGCACTTTAGCCTGGGCAACAAAGTGAGACCCTGTCTCAAAAAAAAAAAAAAAAGAGGTTACAATTTTGTGAAAAAATTAACAAGGCCTTGGTAAAAATATATAAATTCATTAGAAAAATACACAGGTACATGATGAAGACAGATATGGCCAATAAACTCATTAAAGCATGTGAGTATGTATGAATAATAATTATTCTGCTTGTTATCCCTTTTTTAGATTTACTTTTATTTTTTAAATTTGTAAAAATTCACCTTTTTCTGTGTAAGAGCTGGTAACTAAAAATAAAAAATAAAAATAAGATTTACATTTTACTTATTTGTTTTTGATATATTTGTACATATTTATGAGGTGCATGTAAAATTTTGTTACATGCATAGAATGTGTAATGATCATGGTGTATTTTTTTTTTTTTTTGATGTGCCACTGGATTTGATTTCTAGTATTTTGTTGAGGATTTTTGCATTCATGTTCATCAGGGATATTGGCCGGATAGTTTCCATTTATTTTGTTGGGTCCTTGTCTGGTTTTGGTATCAGAGTAATAATGCTAGTCTTGCAGAATTAGAGAGTTATAGAAAGTTCCCTCATCTTCAATTTTTTGGAATAGTTTGAGGAGGATTGGTATTAGTTATTCTTTATACATTTGGTAGGATATTGCAGTAAATCCATCCAATCCTGGCTTTTTCTTTGTTGGAAGATTTTTTATTACTGACTCAATCTTGCTCCTCATTATTTGTCTGCTCAGGTTTTCTATTTTTTCCTAATTCATACTTAGTTCAAACTTGAACAAGTTTGAATCTTTATTGAAACTTAGTACAAACAAGGTTGTATGTTTCCAGGAATTCATTTCCAGGGACCAGCAGGCTCCTAGTAGACAATACCCGAAGCTGGTGATCATCAGCTTCCCAATAAAATCTCAGGAGTTGGGTGAGCAGGCTCAAGCATGTACACTAAGAGGCAAAATGGAGGCATTTAACTGATACATGATTTTCCTCTAGGAACATTTGACTGGTAAGGAAAAAAAAAATGCCTCAAATGAGCATATGCACAACTTTAGTAAACCCATGGTGCATGTGCCCCCACCCCGCCGCCTAACCCTGCCAAATGCTGGCAGGCCATTGTGTGTGCAGACAGCCCACCCCAAGGGAAAATCAAGGCAGGAGAGATGCAAATTCCAGAACCACACCAATGTATAAAACCCCAAGTCAAAGGCTGAATAGGGCACTTGGATCTCTCGAGTCGCGCGCTTGGCCCTTTTCCGAGGATACTTTACTTCCTTTCATTCCTGCACTAAAACTTTTTAATTTTCACTCCTGCTCTAAAACTTGCCGCCTTGGTCTCTCCCTCTGCCTTCTGCCCCTTGGCCGAATTCTTTCCTTAGAGGAGGCAACAATCAAGTTGCTGCAGACCCCTGTGGATTCACCACTGGTAACACCTCCCATCACTTCTCTGTTGAATTCTAGTATTGTAAGTTCCAAGAGTGATTACGTACTCACTCTCTGTGGTTCCTGTCTGTGGAAGAAGCAAGTACCAGATACATCTAGTCAGCCATCTTGAAGCACCCCCAGGACTCAGCTTATGTTATCTTTTAATGTTTAGAGAATAACTGGAATAGTTTTTTTAAAAGTGGGTTTAATGTACATGCTATTTTGATTTTTGAATTCTTTTTTTTTTTTTTTTTTTGGAAAGAGTCTCCCTCTGTTACCCAGGCTGGAATGCAGTGGTGCAATCCTGGCTTGCTGCAACCTCCACCTCTCAGGTTCAAGCAATTCTCCAGCCTCATCCTCTCAGGTAGCTGGGACTACAGGCATGCACCACCACACTCAGCTAATTTTTTGTATTTTTAGTAGAGACAGAGTTTCACAATCTTGGCCAGGCTAATCTCAAACTCCTGTCCTCAAGTGATCTGCCTATCTTGGCCTTCTAAGAAAATAGTTTTAAATTGGATTATTTTATAAGTCCATCAATATGATGTCAATTTATTGATTGATATATAAAAATTTTAAGTAAGTATATAGCTATTCAAGTGCCCCCTTTCACTCTCTAAAGGGTACCAGTTTGGACAAGAAATTACATGTTCATCCTTATTATTGCTGAAGCAGTAAGTGTCTTAAACCATTGTCTATTCCCTAATGAAAACTGGAAGAAACCAGGGCATCAATCTTTTCATGTTTTTGATAGGTGTGCATTGGAGATGTTCATGGTAGGGAGAGTTAGAACAAAAAGGAGTCAACAAGGAGATAAAGAAGGAGGATTCATAAACATTTCCCCACATGTAAGAAACAAAGTTTTCATAAAGAGATAAGTATATTGAGCTACTGTATGGATCTTACCTCTAAATTCATCAGCAAGATTCTTGGAACTTGGATTCTGAAATTTGACATACTTATCTGTCCACCAAGTAAGTCCACTCTTTAGCATTGGCACTTTGATTTGTACAGATGAATTAATGTTGTGTAAAAGAATTATGGTGTCTGTAAGGAAATTAAAAATTATGTTAGAGATGCAGTCTAGCAATTTTGCCACCCTTTGAAATGCAGAATCAGACACAGCTGACAAATCAGGGATTTTGCAGACTCTCAACACTTCTACATGCCATGGATGTTAGAATCACAAGACTATTCTTTTTCCTGCCAAAATTGAGCCAATTATTGAAAAATACCCTTAAACTCCATTTAACTCATGTTCCTTGACTATTCCTTCAGATATTTGGCAAGACAGAAATTATTTGCAAATGATATACTGTAAGTCAGTGCTCTGGCTTAGTCCAGATGATGTTTACAGAATTAAAATGGAACAAAACAAAAAACTGCCACTGAGCTTCAGAGGTGAATTTCTGGACATTTAGGTTGTTACACACTCATGAAAGGGTACATCATGGAGATAGGAAAAGTCACCTACCATTGAACATGCGATAGGAAAAGTCACCTACCATTGAACATGCTGTTGGCAATAGCACCACAAGGAACGATAGGGGTCTTATTGTCGGACATTTTAAATGGGGCACAGTCGTCAACAGCCTGGATGCAAGAGGATACGGCAATGAGACATGCTTTTGGTAAACTCTCTTAGAATGTTAAAAGTGAGAACATTGGCAATGTAAATCACCCCCCAGTGACTTATTGGCAGTGACTAAGATTACAGACTGCTGCCTGGTTTTCTTAGGCTTCTGGTTTACTGAGACTGGGAAATTTGTGTGTTTTGGAGATATGTATGTGTGTGGATGTGTGTCTCTGTGTTTCTTCCTCATTAATAATACATAGCATACCTAAAATGTCTGCAAGAAGGAACTTTACCTTACTGGCTGTGCTATATATCACGCTAAACCTATAATGAAGTACATTTTTAAAACCTCTTTTTATTGACATGTAGCTTATTTTATTTTAGTGGTTAAAACAGTAACAACTTACTTTTCACTTGTATCACTATCTAATGGGGTTGTGGAGGTGGTGGGGGGCTTTGTTCCACACAATCACTCAGGGCCTCGACAATATTGAAGTATTACATTCAGAAAAGTATAAAAATCATGAGTCTACCACTAGATGACTTATCACAGGGAATCCATGCACACAACTACCAAATACATTTTTAAAAGAGTGGTTGCTAAAAATCACTTCAGTATAATAATGTTGCTATGGAAAAAAATTTCTTTCTAGCTTTTCTTACGCACGCTGAGTATCATCTACCAAGAGTAAAAATGTATAATCATAGGTTTTAAAAGGTATTCGATTAAAGCAAAAGGCTTTTACTCAATCGAATAGAATCTAATTTCCTTAAAGTAGGCTGGATTGAAGGCCCCAATGACAGGAAGGACAATGGTAGTTAGGCTCAGCCACGCTGAGACTAACTACTCAAGGTTGCTATCAAAATGGTGCATGAAGGGATCACCGTTCAGTTGGACAAGATTCACATCACTGCTCTAAAGAGGGAAAGTGCTACTTTTCAATAACAGTTATCCTGAATACCTAGTCCCTTCAGTTTACACAAGAATGAAATCAGCATTTCTGTTTTGTAGCATTTGAGTTTATCTTCTGTCTCTTCTTTTAGACTGAAAAATCCACTTGGTTTAAAAAAAGAAAGAGTATTATAGCAGATTAAATCAAGCCTTACTTTTATGTCTTTGCCCATCAGTTGTCTATTACTTCTGGATCGAACATATCGATACAGGTTCTGATAGAAGCCATACAATTTGTAGTACATATAAATATTACCCTGTGTGGGAGAAAAGAAGAGGAGAGTAAGAAAAATTAACTGGAATATTAATAAACATGGAAATTTTAAAATAAAAGCACAGAAAAAAATTGATAGAAACTCAAAGCCTATTTATGGGAAATAGAAACCCAATAAATCATTTAAAAAAAATCAATTTTGGGGCTGCGCACAGTGGCTCACGCCTATAATCCCAGTGCTTTGGGAGGCCAAGGCAGGAGAATCACTTGAGGCCAGGGGTTTGAGACCAGGCTGGGCAATGTAGCAAAACCCTGTCTCTACAGAAAAAGAAAAAAAGAAAAATTAGGCTGGTGTGGCATGCGCCTATAGTTCCAGCTACTCTAGAGGCTGAGGAGAGGATCCCTTGAGCCCAGAAATTCAAAGTTACAGTGAGCTATGATCGTGTCATTGCACTCTAGCCTGGGTGACAGAGTGAGACCCTATCTCAAAAAAAAAAAAAAAAAAAAAAAAAAATACAGTGGGAAATCCTGGTCTAATCAGAATTGTTGGAATAACTAAATAACTATTTTTGCATGTTTTTTTAAGGGCTGCTACGTTCTTTTCATTGAAAAATTTTTATAATCAAGCATATTTTCAATACAGAAAATCTGGTTTTATAAATGTCATCATGTCCCAGAAATATGAGGAAAAATGCTTTGCCTAGAGGTTGTGGTTGACAGCAAAAATCACGTGATTTTACAGCAAATCCATGAAAAAGAATTTAAAATTCAAGCCATTGAGCAATTTAGGTGCATGTGTACACTGAGCATGTGAAAGGCACGAGATTGGAAGTTCCTTGCAGCCCACTCTAGGAATTTATTTATTTATTTATTTGTTTATTTATTTATTTATTTATTTATTTTTAATTTATTTTTTTTTGAGATGGAGTCTTGCTCTGTCGCCCAGGCTGGAGTGCAGTGGCGCCATCTTGGCTCACTGCAAGCTCCGCCTCCTGGGTTCACGCCATTCTCCTGCCTCAGCCTCCCAAGTAGCTGGGACCACAGGTACCCGCCACCGTACCCTGCTAATTTTTTTGTATTTTTAGTAGAATCGGGGTTTCACCGCCTTAGCCAGGATGGTCTCCATCTCCTGACCTCATGATCCACCAGCCTCAGCCTCCCAAAGTGCTGGGATTACAGGCATGAGTCACCGCACCCGGCCTAAAATTTTTGTTTTTTTAATTTCTAGGATCTAATGCAGTACCTGGCACATCATACTTGCTTAAGAAATGGTGAACTATTTGTTATAGAGAGAAAGATGTAATAATTCACTGATCCAAAAGAAAGAAGGTGATTTTCACCCTAGCAATAAGTAGCCTTGTTGTCAGGAGAGATACGTCTTTCATGTATGCTGCCATGTAAGTAAGGCTGCCCAGCCACAACCTACCACCATGGTTCTACCTTTATGGTAATATATTAAGGCCCTGGAAATTCTCCAGGCAGACTTGATACAGATTTTATTAATAGCACATATGGAAATATCCATATGGATTTAACTATCATATTCATAGATTTTACTAACAGCACATATAGAAATGTCCAATGTAGCTGTTTAAAATGAATACACTCCATACCTCCAAAATAATGAAGACCTGACTCCAAAAATATAAAAGCCTAACTTTTATTAAGTGCTTCCCATGTGTTGGGTGCTATATTCAGTGCTAGAAGTACAAAAGCATTCCTTTATAAGTCCCTGAGTCCATTGATTCTTTTACCCTGTGCAAAAACAGCATTTTGGAAAGGCTTTGGCCTTATTTCCTAAGGACCTTAAGAGCATCTTCTTTAAGATGAGTATGGAAAATGGGAGGTGCTACCCATGGTAAACAGGGAAGTAAAGTCATGGTAAATGTGGCCAGCTTTAGAATGCAAGAAAGGCTGAAGAGCTCAGTCACTTGTAAGAGAATAATTTCCGGAACACTGAAAAAGGAGATGCTGGGCCATGGCGAAGAAGCAGGCTGCATCAAGTCAACAGGGAGTGTTGGCATGAAGGCAAGCAAGCCAGGCTTAGTGGGAAGGACCCATTACATCTCCTCATCTAAAGCAGGAACCTCTATTGTTGACCCATGGTGATAGAAAATATGAAATCCACAGAATGCAATTTACCTTACATTTTCTTGGAAGCTAAAAAGAGAATTCTACTTAATCAGAGTTATATGTTCACATAAATGACAAAATAAACAGGCACAGAATACTCGGCATACTAGGGACTGGGGTGTTTCCATAACCTCTTTTCAGTGATTCTTTGTCCAAGATTTAGCTGAACGAGGCCTCCAAGATCATCTTCTTGATGGTCCCTGGAAGCACAATTCACTTTATGGTGTTTCTTCTCTTTAAATTCAGTGGCACTTTGTGCAGGATTTCTTTGTTTATTTTAAGACAGAGTCTTGCGTGGATTCATTGCTGTGGTTCCGCAGTGTCATGCATGGTAGCTGCCAAGCTGAAGGCCCTGTGATTGCTCTAAGTAGTTTAGTTGGGTTTTTATGAGAAGGCTCTGCCTGAAGGGAATGGTTAGCAGCTGGTAACACTTCATTTGCTGTTTTAGTTTTGAAGGACACTGACAGATGGGAATTGAAGCCCTTTTGGGTTTTTTTTTTTTTTTCCAAAAACTTTAGCATTCTGAGCCCTCAAGACAAAAGGAGAGAGGAAAGAAGAAAGGAAGGAAGGAGGGTAGTAAGAGAGGGTGAAGAGAGTGAGGGAGGAAGGGCCAAGATACCATCAGAGTGAACAGGCAACCTACAGAATGGGAGAAAATTTTTGCAATCTACTCATCTGACAAAGCGCTAATATCCAGAATCTACAAAGAACTCAAACAAATATACAAGAAAAAAACAAACAACCCCATCAAAAAGTGGGCAAAGGATATGAACAGACATTTCTCAAAAGAAGACATTCATACAGCCAACAGACACATGAAAAAATGCTCATCATCACTCGCCATCAGAGAAATGCAAATCAAAACCACAATGAGATAACATCTCACACCAGCTAGAATGGCAATCATTAAAAAATCAGGAAACAACAGTTGTTGGAGAGGATGTGGAGAAATAGGAACACTTTTACACTGTTGGTGGGATTGTAAACTAGTTCGACCATTATGGAAAACAGTATGGCAATTCCTCAAGGATCCAGAACTAGATGTACCATATGACCCAGCCATCCCACTACTGGGTATATACCCAAAGGATTATAAATTATTCTACTACAAAGACACATGCACACGTATGTTTATTGCGGCAGTATTCACAATAGCAAAGACTTGGAATCAACCCAAATGTCCATCTGTGACAGACTGGATTAAGAAAATGTGGCACATATACACCATGGAATACTATGCAGCCATAAAAAAGGATGAGTTTCCGTCCTTTGTAGGGACATGGATGCAGCTGGAAACCATCATTCTTAGCAAACTATCACAAGAAGAGAAAACCAAACACCGCATGTTCTCACTCATAGGTGGGAACTGAACAATGAGATCACTTGGACTCGGGAAGGGGAACATCACACACCAGGGCCTATCATGGGGAGGGGGGAGGGGGGAGGGATTGCATTGGGAGTTATACATGATATAAATGATGAATTGATGGGTGCTGACGAGTTGATGGGTGCAGCACAGCAACATGGCACAAGTATACATATGTAACAAACCTGCACGTTATGCGCATGTACCCTAGAACTTAAAGTATAATAATAATAAAAAAAAAAAGTTTCAGCAAGGCTGACAGGAAATCCCCAAAGACACCCATCAGAAGAGTCCCCACTCCCAGGAAAGAACCCACCTCGATGTCCCTGCTGTGCTCAGCCACTGGCTGAGGTGGCCGTGGAAGCATGACCTTGGTGCAAACACACTGCTTTCAGAGCACAGCAGCTGGTGATATCCCTCAATTACACTCCCTGCAGGAGATCTGAGAGGAGCCTTTTCATGGCCTTCACAGTCTTACTTGTTAGTCAAGACTTAATCAAATGAAAAATTTGATTTCCTTCAACTCCTCAAATGTACTTTAAGGTCCTGTTCTGTTTCTGGACACGGCACCTTTCCCCCTGCAGCATCCTCCATGCGGACCCGGTCCCCCATCCTTCCCCTTCATAAGTAACTCTACATGGGCTGAATCTAGGTACAGGGCGGCCTTCTCTTGAGCTGCTCACTGAGCATTCTACCTCAAGGCCCTGCTCCCATCTGAAATTCAGCTGGTTCCAAACCAGACTCATCACCTCCTGAAAAACATTCCTCACTTCTCTCCTCCCCTCCCTCCTTCCTTCTCTCTTCTCCTCCCCTCCCCTTTCTAAGGATCAGCGCTCTCCCAACCTCCTCCTGCTCCTTCCCCGTTTCCCCTCAGAGGCTTTGCCCAGTAAATCTCTCGGATGTCTAACCCTGTCTTGGCATCTGCTTCTCAGAGGACTTGACTAACATGAGACTTAAATCAGCCCGTGAGTGGGGACTTCTCTCAATATTTATTTGGCATTTCTCACAGTGCCTGACAGCCAGACTGTCCCCTTGGGAAATAGGTAATTGCACATGTGGAATGACTTGGGGAGACCCCTGACACCAACCTACTGTGTGACCTTAGCTAAGTTACTTCACCTCTTAGCACATTAATTTTCTCACTATAAAATTAGTGGTTAAATTCCATGTAAATTCACACACAGTTCCTGTGCTGATATTTAGAGTAAAACCTGTTTGGTAGATAAGATTTATGTTACAAAGTTGGATAGGTAAAGAATTGTGCAACTTAGAAACAAAGAAACAAAGGAGGAGAATAATACTCAAAAAGGAGGGAGGGGATATGAACTCAACACTCTTTCGGATTCCCCACCACCGTCCTGCTTTATTTTTTATATTTTCAGTTTTGGAAAGCATTTCATGGAAATTGTGAACTTACTGCTAAGTGTTACATAGGAATAGATCAGTGTAAAGTCAACTGAAGTTTCTTGAATTTCACCTACCATCATTTTTCCTGAAAGGTAAAAGGGAATAGAGCAGGTGCATTCTTTGTCAAAATTAGAGGCATTTTCCCGCAGTTTTGCACAATTTGCACATATTCTTGTGTAATTAATCTGTCAGGCAAGGAAAAAAACGATTAATTAAAAAGTTACATGGGTACATATCTTAAAATTCAAATCTGGAGTCCAACCAAGTCTCCGCCTGTCTGGGTCAGGCGCATAGAGTCTGGGACACGAATGTGGCAGCCCATGTGTAGGGCCAGTGTTTCTGGGGATGTTCAGGAGGTGTGGGCCTTCCCACAGTCTTTTATCTGGGGACTGGCAGCATTTTGCCACTGGCCCAGAGTTCAGTGTTTCTGTTGCATATTTATATAACCCGTTGTGATGAAGCTTTACCCCCGATCATAAAGAGGTGTCAGTTACTAGGAAGGTATTAGTCAATGACTCATGAGAACTAGGCTTACATCCTGAGTCTAATCAACTTTATGGGGAAGTCACTTCACTGTTTTTCCATTCTATTGTATGGAAAATATTTATACTAGTGAATTATTCTACATGGCATCCAGAGGAAGTTATTAAAAATGACCAAACAGAAAAAGAAGTGTTTCCAAAATGTAAGATTATTGACATATGTTGAATTATTCTGGTCCTAAAATGCTGTTGCATTCTGTTTTTTAAAAGTACAATTCTGTGAAAAATAGTTTAATGGACTCCTTAAAAAAAGAAAAAAAAAAAAAAAGGGTAGTATGTCCCAAATGGGTGGCTCCTGTGAGCTCTGGCTGAGGCACTGAGTTCTGTGAAGATGCAGCTAGAAGAGTAAAGAGGAGAGGCTCAGGAGAGTGGGCACAGGGCTGTACTTCTGCCTTATCTGCAAGAATGTTCATCTCAGGGGCCCTGGGGCTGTCCTGGGTGCTGCAGTGGGCTGCTTCTGCCTTGCCCTCACTGTCTTGAGGAGTGATTAGACGATTATGGGAGTGTGAGGAGCAGGGAAGCAAGGGAGTGGCTTTCTCCTTGGTAAGGTGCTAGTAGAAGTTAAGATTCCTTTGAAGGGAAGACTAATAAGGAAGACAGAAGGAATTTTGCATCCTTGTAAAGCTACTAAGGGTTTTGAAGCCCAAAGGTGAAGTGTGAACACTAAATTGAAGATTAGTGAAAATGCTACACTTACTTAGATGCTTATATGTAGCTAAATCATTCTTTAAATACACAGCAAGACTTGAACTATTATTTTGAAAATGTTTATGCCATTTCTGTTCGTGGACTACATTTCAATTTATAAAAAGCATTAAAGAACAGGGCCGTATCCCAATGGAGAGACAGCATACTGAATGGTGTCTGAGGAAACTGGGGTTCTAGTTCAGCCAATCTCTGACCTTGAGTTAAGTGCTTAACCTCTAGGGCCCACATTTTGCCCATCAACATCATTTCATGCAGCAATTAATTGATCTGTGAGGTTATTGTAGTAGTATACATGCTACTTCATGAATTCCTCTTGTGAGTTCTATCAGTGTAGTACTCAAGAAAATATTTCATGATCAAATAATTTTTGAGTAGTTGATATCCATGGTGCTTTTTTGCCTAAAAAAATCCCTTATCTATTGTCTATGCAATGACAGTATCCTCAGTTTGCTGCTTGAGTGGACTTGTACATGAATAGCTATGAGATGGAGCAACGATCACAGTCTGCTTCTCATAGAATTTTGGAGAGGCAGAAATTATTCTTGTTTAAAGTGAACTGCAGAGAGAGCACATCCTTGTACCCCAGGGCTGAGTGAGAAGAAAGGCTCAGAAGTCTTTTCTATGATGTCTGTGCCTGATCACATTGGCCTGGAGTGTGTACTCTATATTATCACCCAATAAAATGAAACACTGGTTTTTGAGTATAAAAGTGAAGTGTCAGAAGCAATCCTATCTGAAGCAACTAAAGAAACAAAGTTAGTTGGAAAATGCCTGTAGATTTCATGAGATAAAAGCATTCTGTTTGCGGAGTGGCCATGGCCAATAGTTGGTATGGAATGAGGTCACCTTCTCATGCATGGGTACCTCTTAGTGAAGGCTGCACTCCACAATGGGTGGGTGGGGGGCAGGGTTGCAAGGGAGGAAGAAAGAATGACGTGGGAAGGAAGAACCAGAATGAAAGGGATTGGTGAGGAAGAAAGTAGAAAAGTAAATTGCATGAACTCTGTGGAAATGGACATCAACGTTGTAAGCCCATTCCTTTGCTATCCCCTTCAGCAAGGTAAGGTTCATCTCCTCCTGCCATTTTGCCTCTGCCACATGGTGGAGGCTGGTGGGAGTTTACATATAACACTGGAGGTCTTGCTGTCATTTAATTCCCAGGGAGATAAGCTCTGGGAGCTGGAAGTGGGGAGGAAAAAATGTTAAGTAGAGAGGCAACAGAGCAGTGTGCTTTGGGAGGAGGAGTAGAGCCTGAAAAGACATTTTCCTCTTTGGGTTCTACACTATCTGCCCTAGTCCATTCTTTCAATAAGTGTGTGCCTATCACATACTGGGCAATGTGCAAGGAAGCGGGTGGTGATGCAGTAAACAGCCAGCCATAGCTAAGCTCTCTGTTCTTACTACATACTATTTCACCTATTCTGTTCTCAGCTCATTGAGGGCACGAATCCACTCTTCCTCATCTTACTCTTCTGCATAGTCAACAGAACCCTTAGGCACCTTCAGACACTTATAAATTTTATTTTATTTTGAGATGGAGTCTCGCTGTGTCACCCAGGCTGGAGTGTGGAGGTGCAATCTTTGTTCACTACAACCTCTGCCTCCCAGGTTCAAGTGATTCTCCTGCCTCAGCCTCCTGAGTAGCTGGAATTACAGGCATGCACCACCACGCCTGGCTAATTTTTGTATTTTTAGTAGAGACAGGGTTTCACCATGTTGGCCAGACTGGTCTTGAACTCCTGACCTCAGGTGATCCACCCGCCTTAGCCTTCCAAAGTGCTGGGATTACAGGCATGAGCCACCGCACTGAGCCGACACTCAAAAATTGTAAACTAATGTTGGTAGACTTGGCCTTCATCTTAATTTTGCCAGTAGCCATGCGGGGAGAGGGAATAGATCAGCTTTCCATGGTTACTTCTTTCAGAGTGGAGCTCATGCGGTCTGGGATGTCCAGAAATCTGCCTGGAGTTGATATGGATGAAACATATACTTAATTCATTAGATTGAATATGGGCATGGCCAATCAAGCCTTAGACTAGCTCTTGTCTTCCCTCTCTAGACCAGCTTCAGGGATTCTCATCCTCAAACAGCTTGTTAAGTTGGCAAAAGGCTTGTTCCTGGGAGGTCTGCCCTCAGCATCAGCTTTTCTCACTCTGAGTAGAACTTAGTTTTGCTAAATATCCTTAAGATGCCAGAAAGACTTGGGCTTTTGTCTTTCCTGGATCTCAGAGGGAGTTCATCTGCAAAGGGAAAGACACAATGCTTGAAAGTGGGGCAATATTGAAGATCTGTATCTTGGACACTTTGCTCTTTTTTTTTTTTTGAGACAGAGTCTCGCTCTGTCACCCAGGCTGGAGTGCAGTGGCCGGATCTCAGCTCACTGCAAGCTCCGCCTCCCAGGTCCACGCCATTCTCCTGCCTCAGCCTCCCGAGTAGCTGGGACTACAGGCGCCCGCCATCTCGCCCGGCTAATTTTTTGTATTTTTTATGTGGAGACGGGGTTTCACTGTGTTAGCCAGGATGGTCTCGACCTCCTGACCTTGTGATCCGCCCGCCTCGGCCTCCCAAAGTGCTGGGATTACAGGCTTGAGCCACCGCGCCCGGCCGACACTTTGCTCTTTTTATCAATATGACTCATGGGTCTCTGGCAGTCATGTGGCCTTGACTCTCCTTCTGCCTCTATTAGTCACTTGGTCTCTTCCCTGCCAGCATAAGAAAAAAGCTTCAGCCAGGCGCAGTGGCTCACGCCTATAATCCCAGCACTTCAGGAGGCCGAGGTAGGTGGATCATGAGGTCAGGAGTTCAAGACCAGCCTGGCCAACATGGTGAAACCCCATCTCTAATAAAAATACAAAAAAATTAGCCAGGTGTGGTGGCAGGTGCCTGTAATCCCAGCTACTAGGGAGGCTGAGGCAGTAGAATTGCTTGAACACGGGAGGTGGAGGTTACAGTGAGCCAAGGCTGTGCCACTGCACGGCAGCCTGGGTAACAGAGCAAGACTCCATCTCAAAAAAAAAAAAAAAAAAAAAAAAAAAGCTTCTAACTTTGTCAGTCCCTTGCACACAAATATGTCTGAACTCACTGGCATGAGAGTAACTGCCCTCAAGAGGGAGCAGGGATGAACAAAGCCACTCTACACAGACTCTGTCACCATCTGTGACTGCCAGCAGAAAGAGGGATGATCCCATCTCATACAGACGCTCTTGAGGGGCTGTGTTCTCAAACTGACCATACTCACGTATGGTGCCAAAGCTGAAAATTCTCAGAAACTGCATTCAAAACGTAAGATGGGACAAACCTCTATTTCCTGAGTGCTCCTTGCAGACAATATAAGGATGATGCCCATACAAAGGCAGAATATTCCTGTTGTGAAAAAGACAAAGAGGACTCTCCTGGCCGTGAAATATAGCCGGTGGGCGGGTAACTCCTGCTGCTTCAGGGCAGAGTTGTCTGGCAATCTGGACGGGCGATGCTGTGGTCTCTCCTCCATTTTGGTCCTGCAGGTGACTCAGATACTTTTGGGACATTTAGAACATTTTTACTCATAGTAATACCACATAATGGTAATGTGAAATGAATTATGTGAACCCTTCCTTTGAAGTTGCAAAGTCTTTCTGCTTCCTGGATTATTCCTTAACCAGATCTGGTATTTAACGGGAGCTCAGCTCTCTCCAACCAGCCATTACTGAGTATAACTGACTTAGGCTCAAAAAGGTTCTTGTGCTAAATGTCATGCCTAGGATGGATAGTCCCTGGCAAGGTCTGCAGAACCAACATCTGGTGACACTAGGAAGCAATCACGATGGGCTATTTCTGGGATTTGGTGAGTAATTCAAGGCAAGCCCTTCCTGAGAGGGGGAAATGGATTTATCTTTAGGAACTTGCCTAGATCCTTGGAGATTAATACAAAAAAATAAAAGTTAGGTCTGTCAGCTTTTCTCCAAATGTGGCTGTGGCTTAACATGAATATAAACTAAATTGGAAAAATGCTCTCAGATCATAGCTAACTTTGCTATTTGTGATAGGAAGAGAGCAGCAAACAGGGAATTGTAGAACACAGATGTCTCATCTCAGCAGCTTCCAGTTTTTTTTCATCCATAAAAAAGACTCTAGTAGAAAATGTAGATTAAAAACATCTCCTCCTAACCTCTCTTAAGTGCATGCTTTGGAGTAGCCTGAATGAGGCCAGAGAAAGGAAGAGGAAGATAATCAGTGAGATGTTCAACATTGAAGTACAATATTAGGTCTGGTTCTGGGTTTTTTCCCTTGTTAGAAATCCACTAACATTATTTTCCTTAGGCCATTAGTAATTAATAATTACTTTTTTTAAAACGTATTTAAGATTTAGAATTAGAATTTTTAAAATTAGGGAGCATGTGAATTTCTAATCTAATCTTCCCTTTTATTAAGTTACATTAGACAGAGAAGACATCCTGGACTATTTTTGTATCAAAGAAAGTAATGACTTTGACAAATGTACCTGGTTTGAAAGAATACAAAATTGATGCAAATGCTTACATTAGGAAGTTTCCAATTCAGAGTTAAAACTTTCCTCTTACAAACTGTGTAAAGAGCAAAATACCAATGGGAAATTTTCAGCATGACATTTGAATCTAATTTGGAGGTGGCAACTAGTACGGTTGCTGGTATCAGACAGCCTTGTGTGAGAAGATGGCAGTGAACACTTCTAGTTAACATTTACCATTTGTTTTACTAAATAAACATGGTCAAGAGCTTGGGTTTAAAAGGCAGTAAAAAGCTATGAGATTAGATTATAAGAACAGGGTTGACCTACACAACATTGGGGTATGTTTGTGATTCAAATACTTATTCCAACATTGGATTGGATGGGATTATATTACATAATGCCTAGCAAGAGGGTAATTACAGCAAAAAACCAATGAGAATAGTGTTTCTCAGACAGTTTATAAAACAACAAAACCAGCTAACCCAAATCCCAGACTAAAAGGAGCTTCACAGGTGGTGTATTACTCAGGGTTCACCAGAGAAACAGAACGAGTAGATTATATGACCATATATGTACATTATAAGGAATTGACTCACGTGATTATGGAGGCTGACAAGCCCAAAATCTGCAGAGCTGATGTCCCAATGCAAGTCTGAAGGCCAACAGGCTGCCATAGAACCAGGAAGAGCCAATGTTTCAGTTAGAAGGCAGTCAGGTAGAATTCTCTTGGGGGGTTGGGGAGAGTCAGTCTTTTGTTCTATTCAGGCCTTCAACTGACAGGACGAGGCCCTCTCACATTATGAAGGGCAATCCTCTTTGCTCAGGTCTACCGATTTAAATGTTAATCTCATGCAAATATACCATCACAGAACACCCAGAATAATGTTTAACCAACTATCTGGGTATCCTATGGCCTAGCCAAGTTGCCACATTAAAATTAGCCATCACAGGTAGTAAGTACAAATATTTCTGGGACAATATTCTTGAGAGACAGCTAGATATACATTCTCCAGGTACTTTTACATTCATCTGTTTCCCTCTTCTAAATAAATCTACTTTCAATGTACAAATATACCTTATATGCGTTGCCCTTCGATATTTCCAGAACAGGGTTTTTTTTCTCAGCAGTACTGACATCTTGGGCCAGATGTTTCTTTGTTGTGAAGGCTGTCCTGTAAGATTGTAAAATGTTTAGTTGCATCCCCGGCCTCTA
The DNA here is from genome assembly GCF_007565055.1 of Rhinopithecus roxellana. Classification (NCBI taxonomy): domain Eukaryota; kingdom Metazoa; phylum Chordata; class Mammalia; order Primates; family Cercopithecidae; genus Rhinopithecus; species Rhinopithecus roxellana. Next base: position 20,797,235 of record NC_044549.1, on the reverse strand, counting down.
TTGCCCATGTTTGAGAATCACTGTTCTATCTAGATTGATACCAATACAGCGATTTGTTAACAGCGGATATACTGTGGTATCACTAGAAATGTCAAAGTCTAGGTGCAGTGGTTCATGCCTGTAATCCCAGCACTTTGGGAGGCTGAGGTGGGAGGATCACTTGAGCCCAGGAGTTTGAGGCTGCAGTGACTTATGATGGTACCACTGCACTTCAGCCTGGGAGACAGAGCAAGATCCCATCTCTCTTTTTTTTTTAGGAAAAAAAAAGGGAAACAAAGAAAAATTTTGAAGTGATTTCTAACTTGTTTTCATTTAAATAGCCTTCTCAGGCATTAGCAGACATTTGCATATTTGGGGCAAATATAAGACATTTGCCTTATATTTCATTGTCTTTCCTATTAACTGCTGGGATGAAAATATATATGCTAAATATAAAAATATATATTAAATATACACATACATTATATGGATACACACATGTAATATTCACGATAGTCTCATGTTTCGGTGAATTCATAGCAGCTTGGCAGATTGGTCTGAATTCTGACAGCACAGACTGCAGTGTCTTAATTTGCAGAGCTCTCCTCTGATAACAATCATACCTGATGGCTTTTTTTCCCATATTTATCTAAGACATGTCACTTAACAGGAAGTTAAATGCCTCTATTGAGAAGGTATGTGGTCCATTTTCTTTCTTACCATCGCCCAAGAATATCTCCCTTCTTAGGGCTAAAGGGATGAAAATGATAGGGTTAAGTTTAGCGATAGCTTAAATGTTCATTCTGTAGTAGTTGTTTTTCTTATAACTTATTGGGCTCTAGTGGGAATCCTGGAGAATGGAACCTACTCCTCTTTCCTCTGAGTCCCTCTGTGGCTTTCGGACCACAGAGGTGCAAAGTGCATGAGCAACAAGTTGTTGGTATGCAGGCCTGTGTGATTTCCTGGACTTTGACTTGCTAGCCTGTTAGGCTCATTTACAATTTCAAAAAATTTGAATTTTATATATTAGTACTGGCATCTGTTTGCTTTCCTATCTCTTCTTTGCTGTATACGCTTCAGTCTCCAGATAAGTTGGGTGTCTTGAAGTGGATATGGGAGACTTGGGTCTGACCTTCTGGTTCTGCTACTAAACTAGTATATGTCCCTTCTCAGATTTAGTTTCATTGTCTATACAATGTGACTTATAACACTTTTTCCTTTGGGACTATTTCAGTGATTAAACATGACAGCTTATATATAAATGAAAGTTGTAAACACAGTGCTTGGCACAGAGTGGGTAACCAATCAACATTATTTAAGTGAGTAAGAAAAGTAAGTGAATTTGAGCAACAAATAAAAAACAATACTATTACCTTATAACTCATAGAATAAAATAAGTATCAACGAGTCCATACTGATGTAAATAAATAATTGAACAAACAAGTAAATGGGGGAAAAGAGATAATTATTTCTTAAAGAGGAATTCTGTAATAAATGTAACACATGTTGAAGGAATGAGAAAAATAGAAAAACCATTACAGTAATGGCTGTTGCAGGCAAGAAATACCAATGTTCACTAGAATTAGCAGGCAAAAGTTTGAGGAAAAACAGATACTTGTATAGCCTCAAAGTATTGCCCCTAAAATAAATATTAATTATAAAGGGAAGATAATAACTTTATAGTAGAAAAAACTGGCAGATAGCACCTTAGCCAGGTGATCAAGGTTGACATCACTGGTAATAAGACATGTTAACATTATGTACCCTTGATATAATAAATCCAGAAGGACATACTCGCTTCTGTAGTAGTCTGGTCAAAAAATGCATAACTTCAATCAAATCATGAGAACATTACAGACAAATCCAAATTGAAGGACATTCTACAAAATACACGATGGATACTCTTCAAAAAAGTGTGAAGGTCATGAAAGACAGGGAAATACTGAGGAACTGTCACTGGTCTCAAGAAACCAAAGAGACACAACAACTAAGTAAGTGCAATGTGGGATCCTAAAATGAATCCTGGAATAGAACAAGGACATCAGTGGAAAAACTGGAGAAATCCAAATAAACTCTGTAGTTTAGTTAATTATATGGTACCAGTGATGACTTCTTAGTTTTGATAACTCTATTATGGTTATACAAGAAGTTAACACTGGGAAAGCTCAGGGAAGAAGATATGGGAATTCTCCATTTTTTAAACTTTTCTATTAAGCCTGAAGTTTCAAAATAGAAAACAAAAAAAAAAGTTAATGAGTAAGATAACTGTGATTATATTGTTGTCTTTTTATATGTTTACAAAGTGCCAAATTCACTTGATGCTCTTTCTACCACTATCCTGCTGATGTGGTTTGGCTGTGTGTCCCCACCCAAATTTCATGTGGAACTGTAATTCCCAGTGTTGGGGGAGGGACCAGGTGGGAGGTGATTGGATCATAGGGGTAGATTTCCCCCTTGCTGTTCTCATGATAGTGAGTTCTCACGAGATCTGGTTGTTTAAAAGTGTGTAGCACTTCCCCCTTCACTCTCTCGCTGTCTTGTTGCCACGTGAAGATGTGCTTGCTTCCCTTTCATCTTCTGCCATGATTTTAAGTTTCCTGAGGCCTCCCCAGCCATCCTCCTTTATAGCCTGTGGAACTGGAAGTCAATTAAGCCTCTTTTCATTATAAACTACCCAGTCTCAGGTAGTTCATCATAGCTGTGTAAAAATGGAAGAATACAGAAAATTGGTACCAGAGCAGGGAGACATTGCTATAAAGATACCTAAAAATGTGGAAGCAACTTTGAAACTGGGTAATGGGCAGAAGTTGCAACAGTTTGGAGGGATCAGAAAAAGACAAGAATATGAGGGAATGTTTGGAAACTCCTAGAGACTTGAACAGTTTTAACCAAAATGCTGATAGTGATATGGACAATGAAGTCCTGGCTGAGGTGGTCTCACATGGAGATGAGGAACTTATCAGGAACTGGAGCAAAGGTCACTCTTGCTGTGCTTTAGCAAAGAGACTGGTGGCATTGTGCCCCTGCTTTAGGGATCTGTGTAACTTTGAACTTGGGAGAGATGACTTAGGGTATCTGGCAGAAGAAATTTCTAAGCAGCAAAGTGTTCAAGAGGTGGCCTGGCTGATTCTAAAAGCCTATGCTCATTTGCATAAGGGAAGAGAACTTATATTTAAAAGCAAAGCAGAGCATAAAAGTTTGAAAATTTGCAGCCTGGCCATGTGGTAGAAAAGAAAAACCCATTTTCTGAGGAGAAATTCAAGCTAGCTACAGAAGTTTGCCCAAGAGGAGCTGAATATTAATAGCCGAAACAATGGAGAAAATGCCTCCAGGGCACTTCAGAGACCTTCGTGGCAGCATCCCCCTGCCACACAGGCTCAGAGGCCTAGGAGGGAAAAATGGTTTCGTGGGCTAGGCCCTGGGCCCAGCTGCTCTGTGTAGCCTTAGGACATGGCACCCTACTTCCCAGCTGCCCGGTTCCAGCTGTGGCTAAAAGGGGCCAAGGTACAGCTTGAACCATTGCTTCAGAGGGTGCAAGCCCCAAGCCTTGGCAGCTTCCACGTGCTACTGGGCTTATGGGTGTGCAGAAGGCAAGAGTTGAGGTTTGGGATCTTCTGCCTCAATTTCACAGGATGTATGGAAATGCCTTGATGTCCAGGCAAAAGTCTGCTACAGGGGCGAAGCCCTCATGGAGAGCCTCTATAGGGTAGTGCAGAGGGGAAATGTGGGGTTGGAGCCCCTACACAGAGTCCCCAATGGGGCACTGCCTAGTGGAGCTGTGAGAAGAGGGCCACCATCCTCCAGACCCCAGAATGATAGATCCACTGACAGCTTACACTGTGTACCTGGATATGCTGTATGCACTCAACACTAGCCTGTGAAAGCAACCATGGGAACTGTACCCTGCAGAGCCACAGAGGCAGAGCTGCCTAAGGTCTTGGGAGCCCATTCCTTGCATCAGCATGGCCTGGATGTGAGACATGGAGTCAAAGATTATTTTGGAGCTTTAAGATTCAATGAGTGCCCTGCTGGGTTATGGACTTGCATGGGGCCTTTAGCTCCTTTGTTTGGACCAGTTTCTCCCACTTGGAATGGGAGCATTTACCCAATGCCTGTACCTCCATTGTATCTTGGAAGTAACTAACTTTACAGGCTCATAGGTGGAAGGAACTTGCCTTGTCTCAGATCAGACTTTGGAGTTGGACTTTTGAGTTAATGCTGGAATGAGTTAAGACTTTGGGGGACTGTTGGGAAGGCATGATTGTGTTTTGAAATGTGAGAAGGAAATGAAATTTGGAAGAGGCCAGGGTGGAATGATACAGTTTGGCTTTGTGTCTCCACCCAAATCTTATGTTGAATTATAATTCCCATTGTTGGGGGAGGGACCTGGTGGAAGGTGATTGGATCATAGGGGCAGACTTCCCCCTTGCTCTTAAGCTGTTCTCATGATACGGAGTGAGTTCTCACAAGACCTAGTCGTTTAAAAGTGTGTAGCATTTCCCCCTTCACTCTCTTGCTCTCCTGTCACCATGTGAAGATGTGCTTGTTTCCCCTTCACCCTCTGCTGTGATTGTAAGTTTCTTGAGGCCGCTCAGGCATGCCTCCTATACAGCCTGTGAAACTGTGAGTCAAACCTCTTTTCTTTATAATCTACCCAGTCTCAGGTAGTTATTTATAGCAATGTGAGAATGGACTAATAATACCTGCCACCCTTTTTGCTGGGACCATGCCTCAGAGTTTACAAATCTGCTCCCCATGTACTATCTCCTGGAACCCTCAACAATGCTGTAAGACATTCCCACTTTGAGCTGATGAGATGGGGCTCAGAGAGGTAAGGGGCTTGCCTAAGGTCACCCAGCTGCTCTTTCCTTTCTCCTGAACAGTTACATCAGAAACCAGTTGGTGACAGAAAAACTCAGTCTGCTCAACAAGGATCACACACAAGCTGGTGATACTTTATTATATAAGAGAGTTGTCAAAAGGACAGATTCATTCCTGTTTCGGAATCCCCACATTCCAGTGATCCATCTGCTGACACAGTTAACATAAACTATTTGCTGATATTTACTGAGTGCTTGCAATGTATCAGAATCATTAAATAAGATGCAACTTCCACTGTGAAGACTGGAATCTTCATTAGGACACAGACTTAGAAAAGGCCCAGTTTCAAAGATTCTGACTTGCACAGACTGAGCACTCCCATTTCCAGAAGTTCGAATACCTCCTTTCTTATCTAAATGAGAGAAAAGGAAAAAAAAAAAAAAGATTAAGATCAAGCCAAAATGGTCTTGGTGAATAAATTCAACCATCAGGACTCCTTGGTATTTACCCAGCTGTTATGGCCAGAATCAGAGAGGGCAAAAGTCCTAACACACATTTGATTCAGAGTTGAAATTTTAAAAATTATTATTATTATTATTATTATTTTGAGACAGAGTCCCATTCTGTTGCCCATGCTGGAGTGCAGTGGCGTGATGTTGGCTAACTGCTATCTCTGCCTCCCGGGTTCAAGTGATTCTCATGCCTCAGCCTTCTGAGTTGCTGGGATTAGAAGCATGTGCCACGATACCTAGCTAATTTTTGTATTTTTAGTAGAGACAGGGTTTTGCCATATTGGTCAGTCTGGTCTTGAGCTCTTGGCCTCAAGTGATCTGCCTGCCTTGGCCTCCCAAAGTGCTGGGATTACTGGTGTGAGTCACTGCACCTGGCCTATTATTATTATTGTTTTGTAGAGACAGGGTCTTGCTTTGTTGCCCAGGCTGGTCTTGAACTCCTGGCTTCAAGTAATCCTCCCACCTCAGCCTCCCAAAGGGCTAGGATTACAGGTGTGTGCCGCCATGCGTGGCAGAATTAAAATATTTATATAAATGAAGGAAGAGGTACTATATAAAACATTAGGTTCATTAAAGTGCAGCCATTCAAAATAAAATGCTATATAAAGGTGTTTCAGGGACTCCGCAGTGTGCTTTCTGTAAGCAAGATTATATATGATAGTTCAGTATAGGATTTTATTGCCTTAGGATAACTGCTAAGAATGACAGCAACAGAATAAAAATAACTATGGGAGACAAAATATTTTTGGATATTTCTTATTATTAGAATTAGAAACTTAGTAGGTTAGTCAGATTTAATATTATAACTGAAATAATCAACTGTGGCCTCATGCCTGATATCATATTTGTTACACCAGTTTTAAGAAACCAGTCAATTCAGGGGACAAAAATGCACAACTGCGTATGTGTGTGTGCGTGTGTGTGTGTGTAACTGAGCAAACTGTTTTTTACCTGAACTGATGTCTGAAATAACTCATCGATGAATTATAATCAGGTTTGGTCAATCTGGAGATATAGTTTTATGTGATTGATTAATTCATTCAGCATGTTTGGAAGAGTATTTCCAAGACTCTTTGATAGTTACTGCCATGGTTCTTGGTTGGTGACTGGTAACCATTTTTTTTTTTCTAACAGCTACTGTGAAGCATCTGGCTAGATTGAACAATTAGCCCCATGCTAGCATGGTAGGTGGCAAGGTCAATTTTTCAGATTATGATGATAATGAATTGCTTTTAAAAATATATAATGAGCTAATACTGTGCCCATAAAGGCATTCAATCATTCAATTCTAATCCACTGAGACATCAAAAAATTTCCCCACCCCATGAAATAAAAATATCTTTCTAAATTAAGTAAGTGGGTTATTGGGGATGTGGAGATGCTGGCAAAGAGGCAAGTTTGTACCCCTGCTTCCCCAAGCCGAGCCAAAAGTGCACATATAAGAATGAAAGACAAAGACGAGTGTGTCTACAAAGAAAGGCACAGGAAAAGTGCAGGTTCTTCAGATCTTCTTGTTTCTCAAAATGGTCCCTAGTGAGGAGAGGCCATTGGTCATTTAAGGAGCAACAGAGCCGATTCCCATGAAACACATGGAAAGGATACAGTTATGTGTAAGGGGAGGAGGTGGCCTCTATAATTATAGTTAGCTCAGATTAGAGAAGATAGAAATCATTTCAAAATCTAAAATGTGCTGGCTCCTCATGTCAAATACTTTATTACTGTGTTTGAACTCAAGTTCAAATAGAGAAAAAATGATTAAAAGCAACTGCTGGTTACGTGGTACCTCGGGAATGTCCATCATTCTCCTCAACTTCTGATCTCTCCAGTTCCAGTCAAAAACCAGAAATTTTAAGGGGTTCAAATTAAAGCCACCTGAAAGAGAGGGACAGAGTTGCTGCAGTAAAGACCTCATGACATAAGCTTATTAAAATGATTTTTTATTCTCTGGGTTACTTTTTGTCTCATATGTTGTCCTCTCCCCCAGTAACTCATCTCTGCACAGGAAGTGCTGCCCTTCCCTGATGGAAACAAATGCAGCACTCTGAGACTTGCTCTTCTTATCAACTCATCACTCCTTCTGAGGAAAGCAGACAAGCTCTCTTGCTAAGCTCCTCAAATGCTCACATGCTGGCCAAGCCTCCATTTCATGAAGACCCAGAGGCTGTAGTCTCATTCCTGACAGGCATTTGCTAAGCTAAATCCTGCAGTTTTGGGTAGTTGCCTTTCAGAGGAGTTGAGTCAATGGAGTCTGCATGGTTCTGAAGAGGTGAGTGGGGAGAAAGATGAGGACAGGGCTGGGTGGTTCATTTTAGGCAGAAAAGGAAGTTGAGATGAATAGGCTCTATTCAGCTATCCTTTGACGAGGTTGGTAAATTACTTAATTACTCCATTCTCTGTTTTCCTGTCTGTCTACAAGACAATTATGGACTGTGAGGGCTGAAGGGGACCTCAGGGATTATCTAGTCCTCAGATGTCTCACAGTTGGGCATACAGTCAGTTCTTGCCTCTGCTCCAAGCTGTTCCACGTCTCTTGTGTTAACAGTACCTGCAGCCTTCCTCTCCTGCGGCACTTCCCCTCAGCTTTTCCTCATGGTATTTAAATATTTTCCTCTTTGCCCTAATACTTGTTCATGCTGTTTATAATTCAAATGCCTGTTATTAAAAACATTCTGCAAAATTAAAATAAAAATGGTGAACTGGAAAAGACAATGAGTTGATCATCAGTCTTCCCTTAATATAAGTGCTGGCAGGAAAGCAATAGGTACAGCCTCTCTGGAATGAAACTGAGCATAATATAACAGCTTCAAAATGCTTTTATTTGATCTCGAATTCCTGACCTCAAGTGATCTGCCCATCTCAGCATCCCAAAGTGCCGGGATTGTAGGCATGAGCCACGGTGCCTGGCCAAAATGCTTTTATTTGATAAAATAAATTTCCTTCTATGACATATCCCAGTGAAGCATCAGAAACATAAACATAGCTACTTGCAAAAATGATCACTGCCATATTATTTATAATAGCAAAAATTTAGAAACAACCCAAAGTCTACCATAATAGAATTGCAAAAAAATAAATTTACAATAGAATATTGTAAATAGCGTAGCTATACAAATGAAAAATTAAACGTGCTTCATGACAAGGAAAGTAAGTCCTCATGAGATATAGCAAGTGAAAAAGGTAGGTTATAAAGTTATGAAATGCAGTATAATCAATCGCTGCTGTATAAAAATAAACATACAAATGTATAGAAAAAAGACTGAAAGGAAATATATTCATTATTAACAAGAGATTGCCTCTAAAGTGACTTGTTTTCTTCTCTGTACATTTTTGCATTTTCCAAAGGCTCCTACAGTCAGAAAATCCCCTTCATTACTAAATTAAAACAACACAATTGTCTGTAATTGTACACATACCAATGTCATGGGATATTGTTCAATGACTGAAAACTCTCCTTATATATCAAACATATAAACATTAAGTCATAAACAGCTACATATGTGCTATTGGTGTCACTCTGTTAGATTTCCCATTTTTAGGGTGCTGGGACTATTCTCTTTAAACACTTTGTATGTAGCCAAAGACCTGTGGTTAATGAATATTAAACCATTCATCCAATTAGAATCAGAAGTAAAAATTATTTTCATTAATATTGTAAAAAAAAAAAATCGCCCTTTAAATGATTTTTCCATCTGAAATAAGCCTGCATATTGAGGTCTCACAACTCTGTAGAGATCTGATTTCAATAGTCTGGATAGCTTTGCTTTTTCTCTTCCTCTCTTTCTTTTAAATACAGAGAAGAGTAATCCTGTTGCATGGGGTGGGGGTTGGGGAAGTCTGGTGACACACAAAAAAATCTGGATGCCAGGAGGGACTGGTGGTGAATCTTTAGCTAAAAGCTGTTAGGGAGACAGGAACCAACCTGAGAGTCCATCCTTAGCTTCTCCTGATACCCAGCCAATCACTCCCAAATCTGTGTCTCATAGAACGCCTTGGTGCCTCTCATCTGTTCCTTAACTTTCAAATGCCATAGGATGTCCACAAGACAAAAATCCAAACTCCTCGGCTTACTGTTCAAGGGCTTTCCTCAAATTTCTTTCCAATTGCATCAACTGCCACTATAGCCCACAAAGTCTCCAAGCAAGAAAGTTGGTCTCTTTAATAAATAACTAATATTTGCTAAGTGTTTAGGGTGTGACACTTAGTGCGCTGAGCCCTTTATTGGCATTTTGTTTTTATAACAAACCTTAAAGTAGCTGCTATTACAATCCCGGTCGTTCGCACAAACAGGCTGAGAAGGGTGAAGTAACTTGCCAAGGTCACAGAGCTGGTAAGTTGCTAGACCTAAGATTTGAATCTGGAGGTCTGAGTCCATCACAGGGGCTCTTAACTGCAACACTGTTTTGCCTCCTCCTAATTCCTTGTGATATACCATGTGTATGTGCCTGCTTTCTGAGAATCTCACTGGACTGTTCTCCCATTCGTGAATGCTTCCCCTGACCCTCCCGGCCTATTTCAATCCTCCCCACACTTCAAAGATCAGTTAAAGACCCTGCCCTGCAGATTCAGGCCAGCATAACTATCTCTTTCTCATTTCAACTCCTGTACCACTTAGAAGTGCTCATTTGGCTCTTGGCATTTACTGCCTCATGCTATCGATCTCAGTGTATGTACATTTAGTTCTTCAGCTGGATCAGGAGCTCCCTGAGGAGAAAAGGCTCTAGAACCAGGAAAGCTGGGAGTCATAGACCTTGGGGAGGGCGACATAACCCTCTGAGCTTTAGTTCTCTCTCATAAGAAATAAAATGGCTGGCCTGTAAGGATGCTGTCGAGTGCTAAATGAGATAGCATATGTAAGGGTGTCAAGCGTAGCACTGCGTACAAGTAGGAACTCAAAAGTGTTGTTTCCCTTCCTTGTCAGGGGCAGCCAAATTTGTTACTTGTTGGTATTTGTACAAAACTCTGCATATAGTGGGTTCAACTAACCCTGGATGGTTTTCATCTGGAGAGAAACAATAGTAGTTTTGGCTTTTGGTTGCTCCCTGGCAAATGACCATCTCTAAAATGAGTTACTACACTGATGTGCACATTACTTTTAGGTATATAAAATAATCTGAGAATAGCTCCAGACAGTTATTTAAAAAAAACCTCTATGATATAATACATAAGTAATTTGAAAGTAAGTATTGAAAAGAAATCATCGAATCTGCCTGGTAGGTAGAAGAGGTAATAAGATAATTGGCAGGTTAGCAGGTTCTTAGGCTACTGGCTTTGAGAAAGTCGGCAAACTATAAAAACCCACCAGTGGATATTGTCTAGAGTACTTTCTATAAAGCACTCAAAGAGAAACACATTTGGGAAGAACAATTATGGAATGCTTGCATTACATTCACGGAAACTACGTTTTGTTTTAGTATGTTTTATATACCAGCCCTCAAAATGGGAGTCTCCCCGAGACTCCGTGGAGTGAACGGGAATGCTCAACTCAAGCAGTGGCCGCGCACTGGTGGAATGAAGGCCATGTGACCCACTAACCTGCTTATAGCAGCTGGAATTGGACTCTGTTTAGGTGGGCACATGTACTTCAGTTTGCCACAGTCCTTATCATTCCCTAATGTGCTATACTTGCTGGTTGGCTTCAGAGATTAAAGGCTGAGTTTCTACTTCCTGAATTAACACAGAGGTCTGGTTTCTGTATATCCTGAATTTAGTTTCTGAGACTCACATGTGGGTAAGGCAAACTCCCAGCCCTGGGCAAGAGTACCACTGCCCTCTTGTCATACCTTGTTTAACAAGTTCTTTAATTCTCCCTGGAGTTCCTACACCCAGGTGCACCACACGCTTCTCCAGCAACTTTACCTGCTCCTGGACCTGTTCCAAGATGAAAGAGAAGAAAAGGAAGTCATTAAGAAAGTGCAATTTTACACCAATTTCTTAACTTTATCTCAAAGTTAAGAAAGTGAAATGCAAATGGAGCTACGCTTGTGTAGGGTCAACTTCCAGGGCAGAAATGAGCATATCCCTAGAAAACTGGTAAATCTTCAAGGAATCAAAGGGTCAAGCCTCAGGGATGGAGCATGCAGAAGCAACCGCTGTAGGGGGGAGGTAGGTATGCAGAGGCATAGAATTTAAAAAACCAGAAAAGTTGTTAAATGTTACATAAGGAAGGAACTCAATAAAATACTTGCTAAGGAGATTAGCAGAAGAGGTTGAAAAGAAAAAGCTGAGGTCTGGGAGAGGCCTTTAGGGATCACAGGCCCTTGCTTACCTTTATGTGCTTTGCAAATAATTTTATAACTTTGCTGTCTCCTCTAAATGCGGTCATCGACCTAATGAAAAGAAGTAGGTGAATGCTTAAGAAAACCAACTCATTCTAGGCCACGATGACTACTTAAGTATTATGTCTTGCTTTATTCAAAGGATGTGTGCATATGTGTGTATATATGCACATACATACACACAAATTCGGAGATTTGCAGGTTAGCCAATCTTTGCAATGAGAGTGGGGTAGCCTTTTATTCAGGTACATATCTGTGTTGGCTTCACACTGCCATACACAAGGTCAACCTTACTTAGGTTTCCTTGATTACTGAAACACATGATCTGCCTTTCACTTGTAATACAGAATTCCAGTATTTCAGGTCCCTGGCAGAAAATTCATCTTCCAACTATGCAGTGCAGTTCTCATACAAAATTTGGTTGCAAGAGATATCTTAGAGCGGTGATGTCAGCCCATTCTCTGTGGAGCCAAGGGCATCTACAAAGGTCTGCCTGTGGTGGCCATGAGGGAAGCCGGGGGATGACACGGAAAGGGGAAAGAAGGAGGGCTTCTATCCTTCTGTCAGAGCTGTCCTTTCTTATCTACTTTGTAGACTAAGCTTCTCTATAAAATTTTATAGGTAGAAATGGAGCTTCAGCCAAAAGAAAGAAAAGGAGGAAGGAAAGAAGGGAAAGAGGAAGCAAAGAAGGAAGGAAAAAAAAGTAAGAAAAAACCACTGACACAAAGGACTGGTGGAATTAAAGCTATGAGGGCGGGGGTTATTGTAAATGAGGTGATCTGGGAGGTGGGTGTGAGGACTGAGGGGCACTCGAGAGTGATGCCCCCTGTACGGGGGTCAACTAGTGCTCAGCTCTGCCAGTTGTGATGATGTGAGATTATGGGCCTAAGATCCTCTGATTTTTAGAGAAGCCAGAAATTTAGATTTTTATATGTGCAATCTGATTTTAAATATGGGCAAGTCATTCAAAAATTTTTTAGGTGCCAAATACTTGTGGGGTAAACTTAGCCTTTGAGTTGTCGCTTTACAGTCTCTGGCTTACACCAGCAGGACAGGCAGTCCACTTAGTTTCTAGGTAGTCAAGAAGCTAGATCTATCCACATCAATCCAGACCACCAGCTCTGAGGGTGACGACGCTGGTGGCACCTGACATGCCTGCCTTTCTACCTCTACTGTGGCATCAGGTCGTCAGCTGGTACCAACAGCTGTTCTATAAACAGCCACATAACTATCTATCCAGGATTCTTGTTGTACAGATGATACTGAGAATGCTGCTATCACTATGTCACAGAGGGAAAAACTGTATTTCTCAGGGAACTTTTTTTTTTTCTTCTTAAACCCACAGAATGTCATCAATCTGACAACTGATAGTATTTCCCAACAGATCCTGGCTGTTGGAAAGTGCAGGCCCCCAGTTGGGTCCACCTTTGCAACTGAACAGGGCTTTATGGACGTGATTTTGAGCACCATTTCTAGCTGGCTTCACCTAATTTTCTGTTCTTTACTTTTTCCTTGCTTCTATTTTCACCACCTGTTTTTCATTTGTTGAACGTATTTCTATATATCACCTATATTTGAGGATAGACCTAACATGGGTTTATTAGTTTCCTTCACATATCGTTATTATATTTTGAGAAATACTGACCAGTAAAAACATACGAGTTTGCAAAATAGTGAATCATGCTCTACAAGTTCTGTTGCCTCAAGTTTTTACTTACACATAAGCTTTCTCCATGGCAAGGTTAACCAGGAAGACAATTTAAAGTAAGTCACGGCTCTCAACAGAACAGATGTTCTCACAAAAGTTAGAATTATTAAATATTAGTCTTTATGAATAGAGCTTGTTGTGCCTACTAAGAAATCACCTTCTGCAAATCACCTAACCTTGAAATGGATCATAGTATTACTGGGGACACAAAAAAAATACTGCAAATTGGTAAATGAAGTGTGACAACACAGTACTTTTATGTCCTCAGTAAGGAATTTATGTACAACAAAAGCTCAAATCAATTTGATAGCTTTATTTTAAGAGTCCACCTCCAGGCCAAACTCTTTGCCCTTAGCATCTGAATCTGAAAAGAGGTAGTTTTTTTTTTTTTTTTTTTTTTTTTTTGAGACGGAGTCTCGCTCTGTCACCCAGGCTGGAGTGCAGTGGCCAGATCTCAGCTCACTGCAAGCTCCGCCTCCCGGGTTCACGCCATTCTCCTGCCTCAGCCTCCCGAGTAGCTGGGACTACAGGCGCTAGTTTTTTGTATTTTTAGTAGAGATGGGGTTTCACCGTGTTAGCCAGGATGGTCTCGATCTCCTGACCTCGTGATCCGCCCGTCTCGGCCTCCCAAAGTGCTGGGATTACAGGCTTGAGCCACCGTGCCCGGCCAAAAGAGGTAGTTTTTAAAGCACTGAAAAGTCAATGTGAATTCCCATGATTTTAGGACTGGTAAGTACAGCTGCCCGGAAGCAGTTGGAATCTTCAAGATCAATTATGTTTAGAGCAGAAAAAATGGAAAGAAACACAAGTGTTTCACTGGGAGATTATATGCTACAATTTAATGTATGTGCACAATGTGATACAATTTAATGTGTGTCTCCACTTCAGTGGAGAAAGGAGGGTTTGAAGGACTATTAAAGTTTAACAACTACTTTTCTAAATTCATGATTACATTAGTTCATTTAGAAAAAACAGATGTAAATAACTATTGAGTGTCTAGATTTGCACCTTAGTCTATTTGACCACGTTCCTCTTTCTTCATGACTTGGATTTTCCTTTGTTTTGTCTCTTGTCAAAGCCTGGCCCAGAGCCAGGCTCTCAGAGAGAGCTGGTCCTAGCAAATCCCATCTGACTCTCACAGCTCTTCTCTGAAAGCTGAATGTTACCACTGACCAGTGGAAGCCTTTTTGTTTATTCTACAAAAACTACAGTAAATGAAAAGGTACGTGAAAGTACTTAGTAAAGCACTGACTAATTATCTTTAAAACATAATCTTTTTTTTTTTTTTGAAACAGAGGCTCGCTCTGTCGCCCAGGCTGGAGTGAGTGGTGCAATCTCGGCTCACTGCAAGCTCTGCCTCCCGGGTTCACGCCATTCTCCTGCCTCAGCCTCCCGAGTAGCTGGGACTACAGGCGCCCACCACCGCGCCCGGCTAATTTTTTTGTATTTTTAGTAGAGACGGGGTTTCACCGTGATAGCCAGGATGGTCTCGATCTCTTGACCTCATGATCCGCCCACCTTGGCCTCCCAAAGTGCTGGGATTACAGGCGTGAGCCACCGCGCCCGGCCTAAAACATAATCTTTACCTTTAAATTTTTGTTCCATTTGGAATTTATCTTGTTATAAGCAGTGAGATACGAATCCAACTTTGTTTTTCCAGATGGCTACTCAGTTGTTCAACACCATTTATTAAACAATCCATCTCTCCCTACTGTTTCTGATTTGTCACCTTAGGCATGTGCTACATTTTCATATGCATTGGGGTCTGTTCCTGAACTTTCAATTCTATTCCACTTGTCTGATCTGTCATGTATGTGCTAGTTCCATACTGTTAATTATTTAGACTTCAGAGAGTGTGTGTGTATATATATATGTATATATAATTTGTAATCTCTAGTGATATAATCCTCTCATTAGTATTATTTTTCAGAATTTCTTTGCCTATTTTTAGTTGTATATTATCCCATAAGAATTCAGAACTCGTTTAACCAGTTTAAAAAAACAAAACAATTCTATTGTTTAACTAGGAATGTGTGAAATCTGTAGGCTATCCTAAGTAAAACAGACATGCTTACAATATTGAGTTTTCCTATTCAAGAATATGGTATACATTTTTGTTTGTTCAAGTTTTCTGCATCCCTTAGATGATACTGTCTGTACGTAAGTTTTGCTAAGTGTATTCCGTGGTATTCTATCTTTTCTCTTCTTTCTTTCTTTTCTTTTCTTCTTTTTTTTTTTTAAATTTATAATGGAGATGGGGTCTTATTATGTTGCCCAGGCTGGTCTCAAACTCCAGGGCTCAAGGAGTCCTCCCACCTCAGCCTCCCAAAGTGATAGGATTATAGGCATGAGCTGCTGTGCCTGGCTTCTGTCTTTTCTTGTTACTATTTTAAGTCAGATCTTTTCTTCTAACTGGTTGTTTGGGGTATGATCTCCTTGCTTTTAGCCGTGTCCTCTATAATGTGTGCTCTCCACACAGCAGCCAAAGTGAACCTTTAAAATGATGATTCAGATCAAGTAACTCCTCAAAATCCTACAATGGCATCCTATCTTTGGGGTCTTTTGTGCTTATTCTCCCCTCTACCTGTAATGCTTTTCTTACAGATAGCTGCTGGGCTTTATTCTTCACTTTGTTCAAGTCTCTGATCAAATTGTCATCTCCTTAGAGAAGCTTTCTGTGACCACCCTTTTAAAAGTAGTCCTGATCTACTTATATCCCTTTGCCATGCTTTATTTTTTCCTTACATATCAGTGTACCTGATGTTATGATGTATCTTCATTTGTTTATTATCTGTCTCCCCCACTGAAATATAAATTCCATGAGGGCAGGGACTCTGTTTTGTTTATTGCTACATCTCCAGCACATAGAACATAATAGTTTGGCATATATCAGTTATTCAGAAAACATTTATGATACGGAATAGGTGAACCTTCCAACCTGATGAGCTCCAGGGCTCGGGTGGCTGAGCCGCAGACGATCAGCATCAGGACCGATTTCTTCTCACTGTGGTTTTTCCTAAGTTTTACCCACTTAGGACAAACTGGAAAAAAGACCACAAAACAATTATTTGAAATATAGCAAAACAGGGCCCACCTCCCAAGTTCAGTATTTCTTCTTTGTTGAGTGTTTAAGCAAAATAAAATATAGTGAGCATGGTTCATTATAATTACAATTATAATTCAATTTTCTGGTTATTGTAAATAATAGATTAAAATGAAGTATCATTAATTTATAACACAAAACAAACATGCCAAGTCCCTAAATGTGACTAATTTTAAAATTAAGTAAAAAAAATTTGGAATATTACATTTTTGATATTTTAATTTATGTTTGACACTTCACAATGTTGATTAAATAGGAAATGAATTCTGATTCAGTCATGTTAAATTTTAAAGGGAAATTCAACATAAGATATAAAATGGAACAAACATTTAAAAACAGCAAACATTTACTAAATACTGACACGGTGCTAAGCACTTTACATAGATTTTCTTTTTAGTTCTCATAATCTAGTGAGGTTGATTCTATTATTACCTAGATTTACATTTTCTGAATTTGAAGCTAAGAAAGGTTTATGAACTCAAGTTTAGTGTCATCAGAATTGCTTGTAGTTTGAAAGAAGAATGGAAACTCTCTATATCTAAACTGTTTCATTGCTGGCCATAAATAAATGACCAGTTGATATGAATAATTTAGTTATTGCTGGCTACATATAATACATATTGAAGGGCCAGACACAGTAGCTCACGCCTGTAATCTCAGCACTTTGGGAGGCAGAGGGGGGAGGATCTCTTGAGCCCAGGAGTTTGAGACCAGCCTGGGCAACATAGGAAGACTCTGTCTCTACCAAAAATAATTAAAAAAAAAAAATTAGCTGCTTGTGGTGACATACAACTGTAGTCCCAGCTACTTGGGAGGTTGAGACAGAAGGATCGTCAGAACCCAGGAGATTGAGGCTCCACTGAGCTATGACCAGACCACTGCACTCCAGCCTGGGAGACAGAGTGAGACCCTGTCCTTCTCCAGTCTCCCAAAAAATACATTTTGAAAAGATAAAATTAGATTGGCTTCACAATAGCCATGGTCTGAGTTCTAAATAAACATGCAAACAGAATTTCAGAATCTCACAGATGGAACACATATCACATAGTCCATCTTCCCTATTTTTCAGATAACAAATTAAGTCCAGGGGAGTACTCAGTGACTCATCTCAGGTCAAACAGCAAATTGGTGGGGAACCTGGGACTGGAACACCATTCTCTGGATTCCTGGAGCAATAATGGCCTAATGTGTTATAAAACAAAAACAAGACCAAAACCTAAATTTCCAAAGCCAGAGCAAAATAAGGATAAGTTTAAATAGATTAAATGATCAGAGTTTACTTACTTTCTTTTAGGTATGAGGAAAGACTGTGAGTCAAATCATTGGCCTTGAGGAAACAGGAGTCTAGAAATATGATAAACATGCTATACAGAGAATTTTGTAAATGCACACACACAATCAAAATAGATTATATGTGAGTTATGAGTGATGTATAAGGTTGTAAAATATTAGTGAATTGGGGCCCATTATATATCTTGAAGTGTTGCCTATATTTAAAATAACAGCAGCAGCAACAAGTAAACTTTTAACCTGTCACGGATGCCTGTAATTTCTTAGAGCAGTGAAATAGGAGCTTCTTATATCACTCAGCAGATTAATGAAGCACCTTTATTTTCCAAATCCATCAAATGGGGACTACACAAATGCAAAATGAAGTGGCTAACAAATCTATGTAAAGATGTTCAAACTCACTAGTTATCAGAGAAGTGCATGTTAATATAATGAGATCATACTTTACACACTCATTAGAATGGCAACTATTAGCAAGATGTGTAATACTAAGTGTTGTTGAGAATGCAGAGTGATGGAAACTCTTGTGAACTGTAAGTGGAAGTGTAAACTGGTATAGATATTCTGGAAAGTAATAATATTAATATGTATATACCCTATAATTCTATCACTTCAATTCAAGGTAAATAATAGAAAGAAATTCTTGTGTGGTCTATTAAGGTACACACACAAGGATATGCATCTTGGCATTATTTGTGATACCAGGGTACTTGAGGCAACCTAAGTGTCCATATCTGGGAAAATGGATGAGTATATGTGATAGATGGAAACGCTGGAATATTATGTTGCATTTAGAAGCAATGAACTAGACATGCATAAAACTACAGAGTCCTATCTGGAAAAAGTGTCAAGTGAAGAAAGAAACAGAATGAAAGCATTAGCACAGAGCCATTTTAGATACACTTTAATATATATATACATACACAGGATGACATATAAGAAAATATATATATATATATATTTTAAAATGCCTATCATATGAAAATAGAGTTTGGATTAGGGAAGAATGGTAATAATGTCTCAAAATACAACACAACATAACAATACAATAAAAAACAATATAACACATTAAAATAAAACAGGGGCTGGACTGACCAAAATGAAATTTATGTTGTGACCCAGCACATATAACTCATTTAGTGAGTAATTCAAAGCTGTTTTCTCCTGCATTGTTGTGGAGCCTTTGGTGGTCTTTATAATGTCCCAAGTCTGGATATGATCAGACTCACCTGGAGAACTGAAGGTACAGATTCCTGGGATGGAGTCTCTTTTGCATAGTGAATTAGAATCTCTTGGGGGTGGGCCTGGGGATCTGATGTTTAAGAAGTTCCTGGGTGATTCAGTTGCAGCTAGCCTATAGGCATTTAGGAATCACTAATCTAAACCACACTGCAGCTCTCAGGAGACAGCAGAGAGGTTAATTAGCTCCGGGTGACTCCAGCCTTGAAATCCTAATTCAGTGCCCGTGTGTATGACATTAACAATGTACAGTGCACAATATTAATTGAAAAGACATGTTCCTGCCCTAGAGACACAAACAACCTCAAATCAAAACCAAGTTAGAAGCTCGACAAACTAAATAGGAACAATATGTTATTATTTATATCTACTTTATATGTGTATATATAAGGGGATTTATGTCCCTCCTTGAGCCTATTCCAAATAACCCACTGTATCTCCTTCCCCACATCTAGCTTAAATCTCCTCTCTGTTCTTGGTCTCATCGGTGTAGTGACAGTGCCTGTTCTCCCAAAGCTTCCTCTGATGTCTCAGTTTATTGTGTCTTAAATGGCCTAATTTTTTAAACTAAAAATAAAAACCTGTCCTTTTTGGTTATAACATTATTTCAAACATATTTTCTTTCCTCCCCAACCAACCCATGACCACACATTCTTGCCTAACTATTTTACTGACCTCTAATAAAACAATAATATCAAACAAATTCACCATGGAACTCAAATGACTCCTTAAAAGTTTCTTCTGAGCTTTGACTCCCTATAACTCTAGAGAGGAGCAAGGTTTATGATGTTCCATGAGGTTACAGAACAGCAGTGGTCCCACCGCTCACAAATCCTTTGTAAGTTAAGTTGCTCTAACAAAGAACTAGAATGGAAAACTGACCATTGAGTCACAGTAAAAATCAAACTTTAGTTAAAGCTTCAAAAGTGGTTTTGTTAGAATAGTTCCTGTAATAGTGCAGTGAGGACATAGTTTTCACAGCAGAGGCAGTGGTGTGCTGAGAAGAGTGGATTCTAACTGCTGTTGGAACTGTCTGGGCTTAGTAAGTCTAAAAGTCCAGATCCTGCTCATGTGCAAATGCACTCCTTCAATTCCCTAAAGGGTAATCTCCTTGGAAAACAAAGAGACAGGGGACTCATGTCTCCAAATCCAATGTGTGTTTTTAAAAAAGGATATCACAAAAGAATTATAAAAATTCAGGAAACAGATTGTTTTTCAGCTTCTCAAGCTTCTAGAAAGCATAAAATTGTTATGGAAAAAGGAAATCAAGCCACCCTCTACTTTTTCCAAAAGCAATATTAGATATCCCTAGTAGTCTATAAATAGCTCATCTGAAGCAGTTGTACCCAAACTTTTTATGGTTTGATTTTATGATAACATCTATTTCTCCCATGACTGCCTGAAAGAGTTAAAGGATGCATCATAATTTTGAAATTAATTAAAAGTAGTTGTTTATGCTGGGTGTGGTGGCACATGGCTATATTCCTAGCTACTCAGGAGGCTGAGGTGAGAGGATCCACTCAAGCCCAGGAGTTCGAGGCTGCAGTGAACTACGATGGTGCCACTGCACTCCAACCTGGACGAGACAACAAGACACTGTCTCTAAAATAAATAAATATTTTTTAAAAATTAGCTGTTTACATTTTGCAGTATCTTTTAGCTTAATTATAAATACACCAAGGCAGAGGATCTAAAACTCTAGTAGGCTTAAGAATCCCTTGAGGCAAAGTGTCAGCCTTGCAAAACATGCAGAATTTTGTTCCTACCTTTTGATAGTTTGCTTGAAAGAGTCTGGCCTGCAACCCGAAATACTATTCTAAAAACCATGACTAGAAATCCATGATAAGAGCAACAACAAAACTAAATTACTTATTAAGGCTAAAGCTCTTGTCTATAAGAGTTGAGTAAATCAGTGTTTCACAACTATACTTTTAAATGTGTACTTTAACTTCTATCCTCATGACGAATTCCTACTCGTTGAATAGTCTGTTAAAAAAAATGCACACCCAACAATTAGCCTTTTGAAAAAAAAATAAGATCACAAATCTTAGTATTAGATTTGACAAATACTGTTTAGCATCCAGTAAGGATATAATCTATCAGCTAAAACTATTTGATATAATCTATCAGTTAAAACTATTAGATTGAGGAAAGAAGTATTATGTTTCTTTCTTTTTTTTTTTTTTGAGATGGAGTCTCACTCTGTTCCCCAGGCTGGAGTGCAATGGTGCGATCTTGGCTCACTGTAACCTCGGCCTCCCGGGTTCAAGTGATTCTTCTGCCTCAGCCTCCCAAGTAGGTGGAATTACAGGTGTGTGCTACCACGCCCAGCTAATTTTTGTATTTTTAGTAGAGATGGGTTTTACTATGTTGGCCAGGCTGGTCTCAAACTCTTGACCTCAAGTGATCCACCTGCCTCAGCCTCCCAGAGTGCTTGGATTATAGGCATGAGCCGCTATGCCCGGCCTGAAAATATGTCTCTTTAAACAATTATTATCATTATTTTTTTTAATAGTGATGAGTTCTCACTATATTGCCCAGGCTGGTTTCAAACACCCGGGCTCAAGCGATCCTCTAGCCTCGGCCTCCCAAAGTGCTGGGATTACAGGCATGAGCCACCACACCCGCCGGAAAATATGTTAATTGACTGCCTGAGACAACTAACCATAATAGACAGTTATGTTTTGCTCCTTGTCATTAGGAAAATTGAAGCTTGGCTATACCTGGCAGGTTCAGTTCTTCTAATTCAATCACCGAGCGTCTGCTGCTATAATAATCCTTCATCAGCTTCTGTAGGTCTTCAGGTAACCCTGGTTTTGGTTCTGATTTTGCAAGAACATCAGTAATTTTCTTCTAAGATATGAGAAGGAAGAAAAATGGGAGGACGTACTTTAAAATGGCATTTGGTTGGAATAGGTTAATTCCTCTGGCATTTAAACTGCACATAGCTTTTGGTGTTAGCCAAGTGTGAATGTGGGTTTTAATAAATATATTTGAGAAAATTCACTAAATATTTCTTGGATATAACTATTGCTTTGAAAAATGAAAAAAATGATCTAGAAAGCTTCTTGCAACTCTTGGTCTATGACTTCCAGGAGAACTACATTTTTGCAGGCGTCTCCATACTAGGGTATTATTTTCTGTTAAAAGTAAAGAAATTTCATTGCTATGGAAAGCTCTCTTTTAGCCCTAGATGATTTATATTCCTGTAGGATTAGAATTTTGAGAATTTCTTGCCCAACCTGCTTTGTGAGGTGCTGAGTCTTAGTTTGGATTTCTGGCATTAGTATAAAACCTACAGTAGGAATCTGAGCATAGGAGCCTACTGAGGAGGGGACTTAACACCCTAGATTCTCAGGTCTTGGATAGCTGACAGTATTAAAGTGGCCCTATGGAAAGTAGAAAAAAAAATTACAGGAAATACTTTCCAACATCGATTTTGATTTGGATTCATCTGTATAGCATGTATTGAATGCCTGCAGTGTAGTAGAAACCCACAATCATTCATTTATTTCCATCATAAGCTTCCCTTCTCACTTTCTTCTAATGTTCCATCAAAGATCCAGAAGGAGTATTCCCCACCCCTGATCCCAACTTTTTCCCTCCTTCTACAATATCCTCGTTTCTATACACTTGCCAAGAATGGTCAAGGCTCTGTCAAAGGAATTAACTTTTAAAAATACGTCATCAGTGGGCACATTTTAGCATGACCTCAGTCAAGGCTCAACTATCTAGAGTTTTGACCTCGAGCCACCACAAACTTAACACTCCTGAAGGCCATTAGTGTACAAATTATCAAAGAGAAGTTAAAGTCACTTCTTTAAGGACTTGCCAAACCTCAGCCAATTTGGCATCTCCCATCTTGCTATTTGACCATTTGTAAGAAAAGAAAACATATGCACACACACTCTTAGTTTTCTAAAAGCTTGCTGTTAAGTAATTGGTTTGAGTCCATCTTCTTTCCTCTAATCCCAATCGTATTTCCTCGGCTGACTGCAGCAGTAGACCCCTCTTGGCAGGGAGAGAATTACACCGCTGTTTTCACAACTGTGGGAGAAGGTCATAGCTAACCATACTTTCTCCAAGGCTGAGCCATCAAAAAGTTTGTATAGGAGAAAGAGTCTTTCCTATGCTCACTGGCAAATATCAAAATGCAAGAGGAGGGGAGTTTTTTGACTTAATTTATGGTTCCAAATTAGTCAGAAGTGCCTCATACTACCTTCATCTGCTTATTATTTTCTTTTTAGTCATACTTTAAGGTATAAGGTCTTAAAATCTGGAATGAGTAGAAAAAGGAGGTTGGTATATTTTTTTTCATGGACAGAGCCAGAAGGGCTGGGGGAGGATAGCTCTGGACTCCTTCTACAATTAGAAACCTATGTCTGACATCTGACCACACTGAAAACATAGGGTGGGTAACAAAGATATATGGCACTCCACAAGACCAAAATAGGAGTCAGAAGAATTTATTCTTAGCTCCAACAGAAACACTTATGAGTAGTGACCTTCGGAAAGTCACCAAACCTCAAGGAATCTTACAATGTCTGCATCTCTTTGGTGGGGATTACAATAGCTGCCTCATGAAAGTATGACATATAAAAATGTGATGGAAACCATGTGGGGCCATACAAATTTAATAAATTATTAATATTACCTTTCTCCTCTTCCTGGTCTTGGTGGTATTCTCTTTTCTTTCCTTTGGTTGTATCAAAAAACATTCTTTAGGCTATTAAGAAATACAAATGAGAACATTTTAATTTTTTCATGATAAAATGTCAATTAGTGGTATGAACCCCAAAGTACTTTCTGCCATGCATGTCGTCTTCAGAGTATCTTGGTAATACTCCACAGAAAGAGAGATGCTGGAAGATCTACTGTAGGTTACTATGCAGCGGTTGGGCTGAGAGAATTTGAGAAAGTCAGAAAGTACAGATGACTTAAGACTGGAAAATCTTTGAACAAAGATATGCGTGTGAGTGAGTATCTGTGTGCTTGGTGTAGAAGTGCAGGGTATTGGAGATTGAAGACAGTGACTGAGTTTGTATAATACAGCAGAAATCGGTGTGATTAAAATTAAGATGTGGTAAGACAGTCTTTGACTAGAGTGACTAGGGTTTTCCATGAACGAGCTGTGTGTGAGCCTACATTTCCAAGTCACTGGTTTATTGTTTTGTATTATTCATTCCTTTCCTCTTTTCAATAAGCATAGAAAATCCAAAGTAGGATATATTAACTTACGTTTTTATAAACCAGCTGCATCAAATGCCTTTACTATAATGACTACAAAATGAATGTCTTTGCTACTAGTCTGATAACAGTCTCAGCACCACAGTATCTAGAGTAATCTGTTCTGCCTGTTGCCTTGACCCCCGAGTACCCTATACAGTTTAGTGCTATTTTTACCCTGAGGGTTTTTTCTAATGTAGAAAAACAGGAAATTTGGACTAAGACCTTGATTTATAAAATAGAATGCCCCAGATTCCATATTTATTAATCATAAGCAGGAGTATAAAATGTTTCCTGTGCTGGATCTTTTATGCAACACTGTCAAACAAGTTGCCAAGTAAGATATAAAATGTAAGTGAAAACTTATTCTGAATTTTCCTTGATTAACTTTCCATTCCAACCAGAGAATATGCAGTTTAAACTGATAAGCTACTAACTAAAGCGATCCTGTCTCCACTGGCTCAGTGAAAATGATTACAGATGAATCTTTCTATGAAAGCTTGCAGACAGCCTGCAGACTGAGAATGTCTATGGCCTGAAGTCAGAGAGAAAGATATAATACTACATAATTTCTTCAAGACATGTGGCCAAAGACCAGCAGTTTCAAGATTCTCTTTTAGTTATTACAGAAATAGATTTTAAAAGTTCAGGATTAAAGTGACATGGGAAATCTTGAAATTTTAGTTTCCTTTCAGATAAAACAAAAAAACCTGCGAAGAGCAATTGCATCATAGCTAAAGAAAAGAGAGATATGGCTTCTTTTATTTAGAAAGTTAAACTGTCTTGTGGATGTTGATACATGCCAATTTGATGCTGGTACATGCTAATTAGAAACTGTGCCAAGGCCACTAATATGTCACAGAAGCTGCCAGATGGCCATAAGAGTACAATTACAAACCAGGCCAGTGCTCAGCTCATGTTCCTAAGGCAAAGGCCGGGATATGATTAGCAGATCCCTTAAACTATACTGTATTATCTCCACCAGTATGAAAGTTTTTGGGAAGCATATTTAGAAATCTGTTTCATCTTCTTATTTAGCGTATGGAGGTGTTCTCGAGGAACCCACTTTAGTGTACTGGTTGTATTTGTGCTAGGTTTACAAAACCAATGAACTAAAACATGACATAAATCTAGAAATAAGCTCAATTGTAAGAATATGGACTCTTTAATTCTGGGAGAAAAAACAAAAATGTAATTCTGAATCATGCAAAGGAAAAAGAAACATGCTCAATGAACTGCTTTAGCCATATATTGCTTCAGGTAAATGACAGGTTCAAATTCTTACATCATCCTAAAGGAAATGCAAAATAATCTTTGGTTTTGGAGACTAGTTACTTTAGCTGGCTGTGGTAGGGTGCCAGTGAAGAGGCCAATTTTATGGGGTCAATTTCCGTAGAGGTAAGATGACTTTATAGAGAAATTCAAATCCACAGTATTGAAAATGCTTACATTTAGTTAACTGCCTTATGAATGCTACTGCTTACCCTCAGGGAGACTGGGTAGGAAGATATGGAAGAATCCAGCCAAGCCACTAAGCATTTCTGGAAATCAATTCCAAAACTGTGTGACTTTCACAGTTGATAGCAATGTCATTTCTTTATATGAAATGTAGCAATTTTAAATACATAGTCTGAAGAATCACACTCCCCTAAAAAACTGTGGCTTTTAAGGGAAGCAACTAGAGCATATTTTCAATTCCTTAAAGTATCAAAAATTACTTTACGAATGATTCTCCTGGTTAAACATGGCAAATGAACCTCACAATGCCAGTAAACTGAAAATAAAGGGCATTGAAAAGGACCTGTTGAGCAGGATCTATATAAAACCCAAGACACCAGGAGAAAGACCAACAGTAATGGAGAGATTTCAACAACTTTTTGGAAAATGGAAAGTGGCTGGAGCTGGAGAAAAGTGACTTGGCACAGAGAGAAAGCTAGCATCTGGGTTTCAGAAGGGGTAGAAGCTAACAATAAGTGAGTCTTTGACTCACTGAACTCTGAGAAGGTCCAGTATTTGGAGGCACAAAGTATTACAGAGAGTGAAGGGTTAAAAAGAAAGAGATTGGCTGAAAGTTTATATTTAGAATGATTAGCTAACCCCGTCCCCTACTAGGTGATATCTCCTACCCTGGTAGCCAAGCAACTATTCCATTACTGCTTCCTTTCACCTTGCGTGTCCTGCCAGCCAACTGGAGATCTATTCTCTTAAGAGATCAAGAGGATCAAGGCTGGGCCAGGGGAGAAAGGGCAGAGGCAGAGGCTTGTCTAGCCTGTTCCATGCCCCTATTTCATGCTTATATATTGCAGGCAGGAGACTACTGAATGCCTCTTTGGAAAAATGTAATGGCCTAAAAGAAATACCATCAGAGAGTGACATTTGGGAGTTCCATAGCAAAAAATCCAGCTTGTTATCCTATCACCCTACCATGAATACACTAACCGACAAACCCTACTCATCAATGTTTCAGTGTATCTGTCTTCAATAAGAATGGATAGCTAAGATTCATCAGTCATCTAAGGAAAGTCTCCAACACAAGAGCAAATAAATAACAAAAAGAAAAATGAACTTAGAGAAAAGTGGGATGGTACCTCAAAATAATGATAATTAATATCCTCAGAGAGATAAGGGAAGATTTTGCAACAATGAAACAAGAACAAGATGCTGTAAAAATGGGAAAAACAGTTAAGTATTAAATAAGAAAGGTGGGATAAAAATATATGAGGAAGGCATGAAGATAAAGTAGAGGCAATCTCCCAGAAAGAGATGAAAAATGAAAAGAAAAAAGTGGTGAGAAAATCAGAGAACCACCCCAAGAGATTCAATTTTCCAATAAATGGTATTATAGAAAAAGAGGTGACATAAAACAGTAGGGGGCTTGGCATGGTGTCTCATGCCTGTAAACCTAGTGCTTTGTGGGGCCAAGGTGGGAGGACTGCTTGAGGCCAGGAGTTTGAGACCAGCCCTGGTTACATAGTGAGACCGTCTCACCAAAAAACAAACAAACAAACAAAAAGGCCGGGCATGGTGGCTTCCGCCTGTAATCCCAGCACTTTGGGAGGCTGCGGAGAGCGGATCACGAGGTCAGGAGTACAAGACCAGCCTGACCAACATGGTGAAACCCCGTCTCTACTAAAAATACAAAAATTAGCTTGGCATGGTGGTGCACGCCTGCAATCCCACCTACTTAGGGGGCTGAGGCAGGAGAATCGCTTGAACCCGGGAAGCAGAGGTTGCAGTGAGCCGAGATCGCGTCACTGCACTCCAGCCTGGGTGACAGAGTGGGACTCTGCCTCACACACAAAAAAAATTCGCTTGTGTGGTGGTGCATACCTGTACTCCTAGCTACGTGTAAGACTGAGGCAGGAGGACCTCTTGAGCCCAGGAATTCAATGTTGCAGTGAGCTATGATTGCACCACTGCACTCCAGCATGAGTGACTAAGTAAGACCCTTGTCTCTAAAAAGGAGTCATCAAGGAAATAACACATGACAAAATAAAATAAAAAAAAAAAAAAGAAATAATATGTGACAAACTTGTGCTGCCTGAAGGAAACTTTATTGAACATGAAACTCCAAATGGAAAGCCCATTAGGTATAGGGTACAATGAATATGAAAAATACCCATTCCAAGGAGCATCACTATAAAATTTCAGAAAATTATGGGCAGAGAAGATTCTAAAATTTTCCCCTCCAAAATATAACATACAAAATACAAAGGATCAGAAAAAAGAATAGTGCCAAGATCTCTAAAAAGCAATAATGGATATTAGAACTTAATGTAATGATGCTTTCAAAATTATGAAGAAAGTTTATTTGCAAATTAAACTTTTATACCCAAAGTATCAATCAAGTGTAAGAGTAGAATAAAGACATATTCAGATATATGAAGTCTCAAAAAATTTACATCCTACCTGCAGATACTTAAGGCTGTATTTCAGAATACAAAGGGTGAAACCAAACAAAAGGAAGCTATGGGATTTAGCCAAAAAGGAGTCCAGCCCAGGAGGGCGCTGAAGGGGCATCCTAGGATGACAGTTAAGAGGTCTCAATTGT
This sequence comes from Rhinopithecus roxellana, assembly GCF_007565055.1. Taxonomy (NCBI): domain Eukaryota; kingdom Metazoa; phylum Chordata; class Mammalia; order Primates; family Cercopithecidae; genus Rhinopithecus; species Rhinopithecus roxellana. The sequence continues at coordinate 20,769,031 of NC_044549.1, read as the reverse complement.
TCAGTGGGCCTGGAGAATAACCAGTTTGGAGTGAAACAGAAATATGGAGTTTTGCAGGAAAACAAAACAAAACAAAATGACTAACCTATTTGAACATATGGAAAATATTACTCATGGGCATGTGGAAGAGATGTTGGAACATATGGAAACAATTAACAATAGGAACAGAGAAAGCCATGCAAATAAATAGATGAAGCAACTATTAATGCCATGAAAATAAAGAGTTGTATAAGAAAGGAGGGATGTATAGCTTCTTTCTCTCAGCATTGAACAATATTTCCATCATCATAATGGTGTATTAGTGACATTTGTTTTGACCAAAATGTGGTATCTCGTTGGCAGGGGAGGCAGTAGTTGGTGAGGGAATAGGAAGTATAACAGATGGGAGAACTATGTCCTCATATGCTAAGTCAGGATGTCAGTAGATTACATCAGACATTGCTAAGTCAAGAAATATCAGTGTAAACTATAAGGCAGAAAAGTAAGGAAAAAAGCTAGAGAAGCTGAATTTTTCTCTTAGTAAATAAGTAATATTGTTTGATTTTTAAATTTTTTAAATTTTTAATTTTTGAGACTGCCTAGGCTGGAGTACAGTGGCATGATCTCAGCTCACTGCAACCTCCGCCTCCCGGGTTCAAGTGATTCTCCTGCCTCAACCTCCTGAGTAGCTGGGATTACAGGAGTGTGCCTCCATGCCTAGCTAATTTTTGTATTTTTTGGAGAGACAGGGTTTCACCACATTGGCCAGGCTTGTCTTGAATTCCTGACCTCAAGTGATCTGCCCGCCTCAGCCTCCCAAAGTGCTGGGATTAGAGGCATGAGCCACCATGCCCAGCTGGTATTTTTAAAAAAGATATGTATGATTATTAGGTTGGTAAGAATAAAAAAATTTAAATTGCCATTTTATAACAAAACAAGCATGTTCATTATTAAGATAAAAACAACTTAGAAGTGGCTTTTAGTTTCTTTTGGACATGGTAAAAGTTATTCAATACACACTCACCAAAATGTCGAAAATTAAAAGGCCAATAACTCCAAATGTTGACAAGGATACACAGCAACCAAAACTCTCACACACTGATGGTGGGGGTGCAAAATGGTACAATCATTTAGGAAAAAGATCTGGCAGTTTTTTTTATGAAACTGAAGATGACTCAGCAAGTGTCATGTATTTACTAAAGAGAAATAAAAATTTATGTTCTGCCCTGATGTGAACACTATACAGACATCACTATGTACCCCAGAAATACGCAGAATTATTACGTGTCAATTAAAAATGTAAAATACAATAAAAAGCTTAAAAACCATTCCCCAAGAAACTTGTATGTGAATATTCGTGGTGGATTTATTCATAATAGTCCCAAACAAGAAATAGCCCTAGGCTCGGGGGGCTCACGCCTGTAATCCCAGCACTTTGGGAGGCCCAGGTGGACGGATCACCTGAGGTCAGGAGTTCAAGACCAGCCTCGCCAACATGGTGAAATCCCATCTCTACAAAATACAAAAATTGGCCGGGCCTGATGGCGGATGCCTGTAATCCCAGCTAGTCGGGTGGCTGAGGTGGGAGAATCGCTCAAATTCAGGAGGCAGAGGCTGCAGTGAGCCGAGAATCGCATCACTGCACTCCAGCCTGGGCGACATAGCAAGACTCCATCTTTGAAAAAAAAAGAAATAGCCTCAGGTGTCCATCAATAGAAGAATGGATAAACAAAATGGTACATTTGTATAAGTGAATACTACTCAGTGTTCTCAACTGAACTGTGTTGCCTAGAAAGTCGTATGTTAAAACCCTAACCTCCAATGTGACTATATTTGGATACAGGGCCTTTAAAGAGGCAACTGAGTTTAAATGAGGTGTCATAAGGGTAGAGCCTCAATTCAATGTGACTGGTGTCTTGATAAGAAGAAGAGACAGCAGGGATATGCATAGACAGAGAACAGACCATGTGAAGACACCGTGAAACAGCAGGGATATGCATAGACAGAGAAAAGACCATGTGAAGACACAGTGAGAAGGCCATCTGCAAGTGAAGGGAGAGGCCTCAGGAGAAACCACACCTGTAGACATCTTGATCATGGACTTCCAGCTTTCAGAACTGTTGTTTCAGCCACCCAGTCTGTGGTATTTTGTTATGGCAGCCCTAGCAGACTTAATGTGCTCAGCAATAAAAAGGAATGAAATACTATACACTGACATGGAGGAATCTAAATAATACTGTGCCGAATGAAAGAAGCCTTAAACAAAAGAGCATGTAACTGTATGATTCCATTTCTAAGACATTTTAGAACAGGCAAAATTAATTTTTTAGAAAAAAAATCGGAACAGTTGTTGACTCTGGGGCAAGGAATTTAGCATAGTGATTGACCCAGGTGGCATGAAAGGATTCTGGGGGTTATGATCCTGTTTTCTTTTAATCCAGATTGGGCTTTGGGTTACACAGTTGTATTTATTTGTCAAAATTCATTGAATGGTATATTTGACATTTGTACATTTATTGTATATTAACTTTACCTCAAAAGAAAATACATAAACTTTAAGACAAATATTAAACATTAGTCATTGATAGGCATGCTGAAGTATCTGGGGTGAGTGTACTGATTTTGCAAACTACTCTGAAATGTGTCAAAAGTAAAGTGATTGATGAAGAATGTACTTGAACAACACTTTATGAAATTCTGGACTTTGAAGACATGAAAGGTGAGGGCTTGAAGAAAGAAGAATCTTACTGGAAACGGAAGGAAAGGGACTCTGTTATGCAGTGGTAGAAAGTTTAGCAATACAGTTCTCTGAAATTATATGGAAAATGTGTCTACTGGCATGGGGAATCTAGCTAAGGAGATTTTCAAATAGTGTTGAAGGGGACACCTGATTTCTTCTTGGCTCTTACAGTAAAATGAAGAAGGAGTTAAATTGAGAGGACTATTAAAGATGAAATCAAGGGTAAGACTTAAAACCATTTGTTAAGACCTCAGAAGAAACAAAGATGGTGCCTCAGAATACTATTCAGTCACACAGGAGCACTTTAAAGAAATTAGGGGTGTGCTCACAGATTTTCTCAAACAAGATGCCTCTAGGAAGCTTAAGGGATATTGGCTCATATTCTCTCAGCAAGGGCCCAAGGTAGAGAAGAGATTAGGGGTGTGACTTCTGCCTAATGGAGTGAACCCCCAGAAGCATCACAGGTGACACCCACAGTTTTTAAAGGAGGTATATATGTAGAAATACCACTAGTTTGGGCTGAGAGAGTCAGAGAACAATGAGAGCAGAGGCCTTTGGATATGGAGAATTCTGTCAAGAAGCAGGCTGCATTAGATTCTCAGTTGCCAACACATGCTGCTTTTCATAGAAAAAGAAGAAGAAGAAGAAGGATAATTGGAGGACAAAACAAAGCCCAAAGGACAGAGCCAAGAACCACGGAGAATTGCTCTGAGGCCTCGACACTTAATAAATAAACTGATATTTGCTTGGATGGCCTTCAGAATGCTGTGTACCAATGACTCCATGTGCCTCCTATTTGCCGCCTTTTGAATAGAAATGTCAATAAAGGTTATCCTACACTTGTCCCACCACTGTGTGTTGAGCATGTGGGAGAGGTAACTTGTCTCTTTAGTTTCACAGGTTGAGAAGAAGAAATGTACTCTAAGCGCTGTACTTAAGGAATTAAAACTGAGGAGCCCCAACTGCACCTGGACCTGATTTAGATGACAAGATTTTGGATATTGAGCTCACACTGCAATGGGATGAGACTTTGCAATCCTTGGAGGGGTGAGTATATTCTGCACGTTGAAGGGATATAAGTCATTGAGGGGTCAGAGGAAGAGTGTGGTAGCCAGATTCCAGGATAGGTCCTCAAGATCTCGATCTCCTGGTAATCTCTTTGTAATCTCTTCCCCATGAATGTGGCCTGGATTTACTAACTTGCTTAATATGGCAGAAGTGACGAGGTGTTAACTCTGAGAATAAACTATAAAAAGATTGTGGTTTCTGTCTTGGGTGCTTTTGCTGGTTCCCTCTTGGATCACTCGGCCTGGGGAAAGGCAACTGCAGTGCTATGAGGCAACCCTGTGGAGAGGCTCAAATAGTGAGAGATTGAGATGTGCCAATAACTACACAAGCGAGCTGCAAGGTAAACTCTCCCCAGCTGAGCCTCCAGCCCCAGCCCACAACTTGGCTGGTACCTGATAAGAGATGCTAAATGTTTTTGTTTTATTTTAAGCTGCTAAGTTTTGGGCAATTTGTCAATGAAACAATAGATTCATACAAAGAACAGAACTGAGAAAACATAATGAAAAGGAAAAAGGTGAATCAGAGAATGAATAGGACATAGTCCTGTTTTCTTTCAACAATAGATAAGCATAATCTTGGAGATAAAGAGTGGAAGAAATATGAAATGACCAATGCTCAAATAAAGCAGTAGCAAGAGAATACAAGAGTAGAGAAAGGAAAGTAAGAAGGGAAAGGGAGAAACACTCCTGCTGAAGATTCCTTTATGATTAAAGGAGATAAACAGAAGGACAGCAGAAGAAAAAAGAAGTCCACTGCGGTCTCTGAGCAGGAGAAGATGGGTCATGGAACCACTGAAATGCTACTGACATCATGGAAGCATCAAGGAAAAGTCACAAAATCCTTTGTAAGGGTTTATGTTCTGGGAACCATAATTACAAAGTCACTAGGGCTGGCTCTGAAATGACTGATGTTGAAGAGGGAAGAGGGTGATGCAATCTCTAGGAGGAGGGAACTCATCATTTATTTTGGAAGTGATTACTAGGGAAAAAAGAACTGTTGGCAAATCTTTATACTCACATTATTAAGCAGGCCAAGGATGATTATTTAGATGTGAAATGGTTGCTAGAGATGAGGTAGTTGCATGGATTTAAAAACTTTAAAGTTATAAATCTGCTGCCTAAAATACGAACACACTAGAGGCAATAATGTATTCAGTGACACAAATGTGAGGCCCAGCTACGGCAAAGGAGGGAACATCATCTATCTTGACAGATGCTCTTGCCTGGTGATATTAAAGCCTAAATGTGTATTACAGCTGACAGCATCATGCCAAGTGGTTCCTGTACAAGCATAAAGAAAAACTGAAAGAACGGCACAGCCTTAAACAAATCTGAAACAAATCTAAAATTTAAATATAGCATAAAATTTTAAAAAAATTGATCCAGAAAAAATGCAGTTATATTTAGAAAACAGACATCTGGCCATATCTGTCAAATAAGAGCCCCAAACTGTGTTAGGTACTATAGTGGACACAAAAGAAACCCTGGCCCCAAGGGACTTATGAACCAGCTGGAGACTCAAGTTCTATGAGTGTAAACAATTACAGAAGGGCTCCTGAAAGGACAGACAGTATGCCTGACAAGTCAGTCATCCTTGGGGTGGTGGGATCAGTTCCAGAGGGAGAAGAGCAGTGGCAGAGAGAGGACGAAGGAGGCCACGGGGAGCTGGGTGACTGTGTGGGCAGCCAGGGATGGAGAGGACAGACTCCAGTCCTGAATGTCAAGGTGGAGGAGCCTTTCAAGAAGGGAATTGTTTTGGGAAATCAGGGATGTGGCTGGAGGAGGGATAGGGCATCACAAGGCCCCAAAAGACCTCTGCAGGCAGCTGTGTCAGGGAGCTGACGGCTCACAAGCTGGACAAAGGGCTGAGATGGGAAGAGTCATGAGAAAACTGGGAAAACCGGTATGGTCATTCATTCCTTCATTCACAAATAATGAGTGCCAATTAAGGGCAAGGTTCCGTGCCAGGTACTGTGGAGATGCACAGATAAAATCTGTCCTTGAGGTGAGCCTCCTGGGGATAAGCAGGGACCAAGATGGGCAACACTCATGTGAGGCAGAGGGGCACACACAGATTCTCATGTCAATTCAGAGAAAAAGGGTATTTCTCTGGCCAGGGAAATTAGGATAGGGTTGGAGAAAGGGGTTAGGGCATTTTGCTTACCGAGCACTTGGACTCTTCAAAGCAATTTGGTGGTGAAAGAAATTAAAGCAAGAGAAAGGTGATTAAAATGGGCAGTAACAGCTTAAGGTTTTGTAATTATTTTTTTGCTTGGCAGAAAATAGCAATGGCATGTGACCAACAAAACACATTAGAACATAGTTAATCCGATTTTCCTCAGCTGAAAGAGAAAGGACAGGTAAAAAGGGAACTGAAAGCAACAGTATCCTTGTAGCCTGGCTCATAGCCAACCAGATGGGCGATGACCCCCAGAACCTGTCTCTCTGAGCCTCTCAGCCTTGTAAAGTGGGTATCACCTACCTCCTAGGGATGCTGTCAGGATTATATGGTACAGTGTGCTTTATACAGTGACAGTATTAACTGCTCAATAAAAGGTCTTTTTTGTTTTACCAATGGGTCCAGAAAGAGTAAGGAACAAACAAGAAGAAAATCAAGGGGAAACCAAGAAAAAATGAAAGCCAATGGAGTATAAAGAAGAATACGTGCAAATAAGTCCTGTAGGTAGACATTGATTAGAGGCAAAAGTCAAAGAGGGCATGACTATGGTATGATTAGTGGGATAAGCTACGGAAAAACTAAACCCCACCTTGAGGAAATAAATTGAAAAGCTAAGAATGTGTTACCCTGTAGGTTTCCAGAAGAATGATTAAAATTAAAACCAGTATAGGGCCTTTGAGCAAAATATTTAATGGTTGGAGAAAAAAACCAAGATGATTATATATTAAACATGTATACCTTTCTGCATATCCCTTCCCAGGAAGAAAAAATAATGGACAAAATAAAAAAGATTATAATATAATTATTAACTATAGCTATAATAATTAACACTTCAGTGATTCTCTTTGATAACCACTGTTTGAAGTGCTTATCAAGTACCAACTCATTTAATCATCATTACAACTCTGTGAGGCAGACATAATTATTACCATTTACCAAGAAGGTGACTGAGTCACAGAGAAATTTAACTTGCTCACTTGGGTGGGCAAGTTAAGCAACACTACACTAAATTGCTTCTTACAGTTACCCTGAGCTGGGTCACAAACTTTGGGTAGAATAACACTCTGGCGTAATGAGTTTAAAGCACCTACAGTAAGAATAAGAACCCAAATTGTTGCAACGAAAAATACAGTAACTTTGGATTGGTAGTAGACACTCCCTTAAAAATTCACACATAAGCCATGCACTGTGGCTCATCATCCCAGCACTTTAGGAGGCCAAGGGAAGGAGGATCACTTGAGCCCAGAAGTTCGAGACCAGCCTGGGTAACATAGTGAGACCTCATCTCCACAAAAAAATAAAGAAATTAGCCAGTGTGGTCCCAGCTGCTCAGGAGACTGAGGTGGGAGGATCACTTGAGTTTGGGAGGTTGAGCCTACAGTAAGCCATGATTGTGCCACTGTCCCCTAGCCTGGACAACAGAGCAAGACCCTATCTCAAAAACAAACAAACAAAGAAAACCCCCCAAAACCCAAATCACACAGATTTATTAGGTTGGTGCAAAAGTAATTTTTTAAAATTAAAAGTAATGGCAAAAACCACAATTACTTTTGAACCAAACTAAATACCAATCAGGTTTGATGGAAACCCAAGGAGAAAAAGCTACAAATGGATGTGAGTAGCATTTCTAAAATCAGTAGGAAGATTTAAAAGGCAATAAGAGGTCACAGATTTAGGAAAAAAAGATTATCCAAATGGCCAATTCTGATAATGCAAAGACCACAGATCCCCTGTTAAGAATGCATATGACAGACCATAATGCTGGGTAGAAATAAGGTCCCAGGAGCCTGCTGGCAGCATGGCCTGGTGCTGTAATCATGCACTCGAGTGTGTGATAATCTTCTCTATCTATGCTATTTGTCTTCTTTTAGGAATTGTACCCAAAAGCATAAGGCTGAATTTTTGGCAAAAATGTGATGTAAGAATCTAAGATACCATTATTGTGAAATACATTTATATAGTTAAAAAACATTAGGAACCAGGAGCAGTGGCTCACACTTGTAATCCCAGCACTTTGGGAGGCCAAGGCAAGGAGATTGCTTGAGCTCAGGAGTTTGAGACCAGCCTGGGCAACACAGAGAAGCCTCATCTCTACAAAACATAAAAAATGTAGCTGGGTGTGGTGGCTCATGCCTGTGGTGTCCCAGCTACTCGGGAGGCTGAGGTGGGAGGATTGCTTGAGCCCAGAAGGTCAAGGTTGCACTGAGCCATGATTGTGCCACTGTACTACAGCCCGGGTGATAAAGCAAGATCCTGTCTCAAAAAAAAAAAAAAAAAGGAAGATAAAGAATTAGAGCAAAAACCAGACCTTGCTGGTTTACAATGAAGGAAGCATGGCCCCTGGCCTTTTCAAACGGAAAAAAAGTAAAAGGCTCTCTTAAATCCCACCAACAACCGATATTAGGACACGGGGAGTTCAACAACAGAGAGGAGGAAAAGGCTGATTTCAGAATTTAACAGCGGTGGCTCTCCCACAGTGACCCCTCACCTGTCTGGTTTCTTCTGAGGGTACAGGAACTGGAACTGTCTCCTGCTGCATCACTTCTGTCTCTCCTCCTCCTTCACCATCTGATGCTTCTAGAAAACATAAAGTTTGAAAATCAGAAAAGTCTCTCTCTCTCATTGCTAGTGCAATCTTGGTACCACCTTTCTAGAAGGTTCTATCTCTTCACTTTTTAATTCTGCCTCAAAGAAGCTGCACTTAAGGAAATGATCCAAAGTGAAACAGATATTTAAGCACCAAGATGGCAATCTCATTTATAAAACTGGAAAATTAAAGATTACTTAGATGTGTCACCTTAGGAGGGAATGTTTTATTATAGAATACTCATACAAGAGGACGTTTTGCAGCCTTTAAAAAATGGTATTTATTAAGAGTTTACAATGACAAAAGGCTGTCTTATGATGATAATAAGAAGTGGTCAGGGCGAGAATTATTGAGTGGCTACTACATGTTCAACACTATGCTTCATAGACATTATTTTATTTAATTCTTACAGTATAACTACTGATTACAGATATGAAATCCCGTTATTCTTAGATAAAAAGACTGCTGTTTAGAGAGGTAAAACCATTTGCCCAGGGTCACACACCTGGGAACTAAAGTCTATTTGAGTCCGAAGCTATCCCCAGCAAGTGATGCCTGCACCCAGAACCAACCAGGCCTTGACATTAGATGCTGGCCCCAGGGGGAAATGTTAAGATTGTGACAAAGGGATTACGGGTCATGAGAAATTCCTAGTTTGAATTTTTTAACCTTTCCACAATAGAAAAAATAAATTCTTACCCTAAGAATCAGGAAAAATAAAAGTTTTAACAGTTTTCCTATTTATAAAGCTCTCCTGAAGAAACATGGTGACCAGAAGGTTCTTATTTCTCCTAATATGACACTGCCTTTCAGGTTTTAGTGCTTGCTTCCTTTAAACAAATTTTTGATCTATCAAAGACTTTACTCATTCCCTTGAGTTTCTCTCTATATCTCAAAGTGAGCCTCAAATGTGAATTTGTGAACATGTTCTGTCAGAGTTCATATTTAGGTCCAACTTAACCAGTTTGGTAGGCTCGAGATTTTAAGTGTTTGCATACTGTGATGGCAAATCTTGTATGTCAACTTGACTGGGCCATGGGGTGCCCTAATATTTGGTCATACATTCTGGGTGTTGCTGTGAGGGTGTTTTTAGAGAGATTAACATTTAAATGGATAGACTGAATAGAGCAGATTAATTTCCATAGTGTGAGTGGGCCTCATCCAAGTGGTTGAAATAAAAGCACTGACCCATCCTTGAATAAGGGAGAATTATTCCTGCCTTTCGACTTGAACTGAAACACTAGCTCTTCCTGGGTCTCAGGCCTATCATGTTTAGACTAAAACTATATCATCTTCTCTAGTTCTAAGGCCTTCGGACTAGAACTAAGCTATCAGCTCTCCTGGATCTCCAGTTTGCCAACTCGCCATGAAGATCTTAGGGCTGGGCTGGTTAGCCTCCATAATCATGTGAGCCAATTCCTTAGACTAAATCTCTTTCTTTATATAATCCTGTTGGTTCTGTTTCTCTGGAGAACCCTGACTAATATGTGTATGTTTTTTTTTTTGAGACGGAGTCTCTCTCTGTTGCCCAGGCTGGAATGCAATGGTACAATCTCAGCTCACTGCAACCTCCACCTCCCAGGTTCAAGCAATTCTCCTGCCTCAGCCTCCCGAGTAGGTGGGATCACAAGCACCCACCACCATGCCTGCCTAATTTTTGTATTTTTAGTAGAGATGGGGATTTCCCATGTTGGCCAGGCTGGTTGTGAACTCCTGACCTCAGGTGATCCGCCTGCCTCGGCCTCCCAAGGTGCTGGGATTACAGGCGTGAGCCACTGCACCCAGCCTAATATGTATACTTTTAAGTGTGCAGCATGAGGAAAAAAGCCTACCTAATGGGGTACTGAAAAATAGCAGGCAGATTAACAGGACCTTTGAAAATGAACAATTAAATTGTCATTAAAAGTATTTATAGGATCTTTGCTTCTAGGAAGATAGCTGTAGTAGTTACACTGTTCCCTATCCCTCTGGCGAAGTACAATGAAAAATCCTAGACATTACGTATTTTAAAAAATAGAAAGACTCTGAAAGGTTGAGAGAAGATAGCAGACCAGCTAGGGATTTTAGGGACCAAGAATAATTCCATGGCAAACTCCCTGGGTTATCTTTTTGCCCCACTATCCCAGACTAGGAGCTGAAGAAGGCAGCTACCTGGAAATGCCAATGGAAGCAGACCAAAAAAGCCCCAACAAAAGTCTGCTCTCTCTACCAAAATGACCAAGAAAGAGGAAGCCTAGCAAGACTAAAACCTTTCAGACAATAACCACTTGACTGCAGCCAACACCACAGAAAAAACTGCGACCTCATCCTTACCACCAAAGACAGAATGGGGAGCCTAGACTTCCACCCTTGACAGAGTGTAATGAGGCATCCCATGATGGACCCCTCAAGGCTCCATCTCCTACCAGGGTGATGTCAGAGACATACGGGGAGCTGGGATTTTTATCCCCAGAGGGTGGTAATGAGCCCTCATCCATCCCCCACTGCCACCACCACCACCACCACTGCAGTATCAGTGGTGACCACATGAGGAGCCTGGACTTCCATCCCCTCCTGGCTATAATGAATTATATCTTTCCTCTCCCACTGGGATGCTGTCAGAGGAGGCTTAGTGGAGAGTTAGGACTTTCTACATCACTCAGCAGTAATGAGGCCAAATCCACACTAATAGTTCCAGTAACCATTAAAAAGGCTATATAGAGAGATGTACTCAAAAACACCAAGATAAATCAAAGTGGGATTCTACAATATGTTCAAGTAATCCATAGGAAGATAGGGGACCAACCCCTGCTCCTCCCCTGCACAGAGCTGCAAAAATTAGTGAACAAAGAAAAAAAACACATACACAGATTTAAACCCCCAACATATCAATGAATATATTAAATGTAAATAGCCCAAACATACCAATTTAAAGACAGAGATTGACAGAATGAATTTAAAAATATGGCCGAACTATATGCTGTTATAAGAAACTGACTTTAAATATAATGATACAGGCAAATTGAAAGCAAAGGGATGAAAAAAGACATAATATGAAAATATTGGTCAATGGAAAGCAGGAGTGGCTATATTAATTTCAGGGAAAGCAGACTTCAGAGCAAAGACAATTACCAGAGAATGAGAAAGACATTACATAATGATAAAGGGTAATCTGTCAAGAAGACATAGCAATCCTAAATGTGTATGCACCAAACAGCAGGCTCTACATGCTTTGTAGAACTACAAAGCATGTGAAGCAAAAACTGGTAGAAATAAAATGAGAAATAGATAAATCCACAATTGACTTGTAAACTTTAACAGTCGTCTCTTAAAAATTGAGAGAATGACTAGATAGAAAATCGGCAAAGATACAGAACTGAGTGGCACTATCAAGCAATAGGATATAATCAACATTTGTAGAACAATCCAATCAACAACGGCAGAGTACATACTCTTTTCAAGTGTCACAGAAGGTATACCAAGGCAGACTATATTCTAGGTCATAAAATGTCAACAAATTTAAAAAGAATTGAAATTGATAAACAGCATGTAAAAAAGCTTTCGGCAACATTATGGCTAATAATGAAGGGCCAAAGCTTTGCTCCTGATTGGGAACAAGGCAAAGATGTCAGGTCTTCCCAGTCTTATTTGACACAGTGCTAGAACTTTTAACCAGTAAAATATCATAAGAAAAGGAAATAAAAGGCATATACATTAAAAAGGAAGATAGCAAATTGCCTCCATTTGCAGACAACATGATTGTGTACATAAAAAGTCCCAAGAAATCTAAAGGCTACCCCTAGTTATGTGAAAATTCTTATACTGGCTTCTATCAATGGGGGGTCCTTTCTCTCAATATTCTCCAGCCCATCTTCATCTGGGATCCTTACGGGAAACTATGTTTCTCCTTCTTTCTCTTGCCTCTGTACTTCTTTCTACACTGTTGGTAGCCTGTACCTTGTAAATAGGCACATAATTTTACCTTGTCTTACAATGTGTACTGGTGTTGCATAAATGTTAGGTTTTCTTTCCATCTGAACTGTAAACTCTCTGAGGGTACATATGAGTACCCAAAGTACTTGACCCAGTGTTGACTAAAAGTAAAAAGGACTCCCCATACCTATTGCTTTATGTACATTTTTATTATAAAGTAACATATATTCTCTATGTAAAGCATTTAATTCAAATTTCCTTATATCCTCATATCATAAAAATCCTCTGAGGTAAAAAGAATGACCTACAAATAAATAATTGCCAGGATCAGCCCCATAAATGTTTAAAAATCAATGAATGATCTTAAAAAATATAAACTCTGTATTCCTCCATTCCTCAGAATCTGCTAGCTGAAGAACACAGTCTATATCTAAGCAATCTAGTTGAAAATAAATACAGTAGTCCCTTGGTATCTGAGGGGACTGGTTCCAGGACCTGTTTCACTTACCAAAATCCACAGATGCTCAAGTTCCTGATATAAAATGATGTAGTGGGGGGTGGAGCAAGATGGCCAAATAGGAACAGCTCCACTCTCCAACTCCCAGCGCGAACGACACAGAAGACCGGTGATTTCTGCATTTTCAACTGAGGTACTGGGGTCATCTCACTAGGGAGTGCCGGACAATCGGTGCTGGTCAGCTGCTGCAGCCCGACCAGCGAGAGCTGAAGCAGGGCGAGGCATCGCCTCACCTGGGAAGCGCAAGGGGGAAGGGAATCCCTTTTCCTAGCCAGGGGAACTGAGACACACAACACCTGGAAAATCGGGTAACTCCCACCCCAATATTGCGCTTTAAGCAAACGGGCACACCAGGAGAATATATCCCACACCTGGCTGGGAGGGTCCCACGCCCACAGAGCCTCCCTCATTGCTAACAAAGCAGTCTGCGATCTAACCGCAAGGCAGCAGCGAGGCTGCGGGAGGGGCGCCCGCCATTGCTGAGGCTTAAGTAGGTAAACAAAGACGCTGGGAAGCTCGAACTGGGTGGAGCTCACAGCAGCTCAAGGAAACCTGCCTGTCTCTGTAGACTCCACCTCTGGGGACAGGGCACAGCTAAAAAAAAAACAACAACAAAAAGGCAGCAGAACCTCTGCAGACGCAAACGACTCTGTCTGACAGCTTTGAAGAGAGCAGTGGATCTCCCAACACGGAGGTTGAGATCTGAGAAGGGACAGACTGCCTGCTCAAGTGGGTCCCTGACCCCTGAGTAGCCTAACTGGGAGACATCCCCCACTAGGGGCAGTCTGACACCCCACACCTCACAGGGTGGAGTACACCCCTGAGAGGAAGCTTCCAAAGTAAGAATCAGACAGGTACACTCGCTGTTCAGCAATATTCTATCTTCTGCAACCTCTGCTGCTGATACCCAGGCAAACAGGGTCTGGAGTGGACCTCAAGCAATCTCCAACAGACCTACAGCTGAGGGTTCTGACTGTCAGAAGGAAAACTATCAAACAGGAAGGACACCTATACCAAAACCCCATCAGTACGTCACCATCATCAAAGACCAGAGACAGATAAAACCACAAAGATGGGGAAAAAGCAGGGCAGAAAAGCTGGAAATTCAAAAAATAAGAGCGCATCTCCCCCTGCAAAGTACCGCAGCCCATCGCCAGCAACGGATCAAAGCTGGTCAGAGAATGACTTTGACGAGATGAGAGAAGAAGGCTTCAGTCCATCAAACTTCTCAGAGCTAAAGGAGCAGTTACGTACCCAGCGCAAAGAAACTAAAAATCTTGAAAAAAGAGTGGAAGAATTGACAGCTAGACTAATTAATGCAGAGAAGGTCATAAACGAAATGACAGAGATGAAAACCATGACACGAGAAATACGTGACAAATGCACAAGCTTCAGTAACCGACTCGATCAACTGGAAGAAAGAGTATCAGCGATTGAGGATCAAATGAATGAAATGAAGCGAGAAGAGAAACCAAAAGAAAAAAGAAGAAAAAGAAATGAACAAAGCCTGCAAGAAGTATGGGATTATGTAAAAAGACCAAATCTACGTCTGATTGGGGTGCCTGAAAGTGAGGGGGAAAATGGAACCAAGTTGGAAAACACTCTTCAGGATATCATCCAGGAGAACTTCCCCAACCTAGTAGGGCAGGCCAACATTCAAATTCAGGAAATACAGAGAACGCCACAAAGATACTCCTCGAGAAGAGCAACTCCAAGACACATAATTGCCAGATTCACCAAAGTTGAAATGAAGGAAAAAATCTTAAGGGCAGCCAGAGAGAAAGGTCGGGTTACCCACAAAGGGAAGCCCATCAGACTAACAGCAGATCTCTTGGCAGAAACTCTACAAGCCAGAAGAGAGTGGGGGCCAATATTCAACGTTCTTAAAGAAAAGAATTTTCAACCCAGAATTTCATATCCGCCAAACTAAGTTTCATAAGTGAAGGAGAAATAAAATCCTTTACAGATAAGCAAATGCTTAGAGATTTTGTCACCACCAGGCCCGCCTTACAAGAGACCCTGAAGGAAGCCCTAAACATGGAAAGGAACATCCGGTACCAGCCACTGCAAAAACATGCCAAAATGTAAAGACCATCGAGGCTAGGAAGAAACTGCATCAACTAACGAGCAAAAAAACCAGTTAATATCATAATGGCAGGATCAAGTTCACACATAACAATATTAACCTTAAATGTTAATGGACTGAATGCTCCAATTAAAAGACACAGACCGGCAAACTGGATAAAGAGTCAAGACCCATCAGTCTGCTGTATTCAGGAGACCCATCTCACATGCAGAGACATACATAGGCTCAAAATAAAGGGATGCAGGAAGATCTACCAAGCAAATGGAGAACAAAAAAAAGCAGGGGTTGCAATCCTAGTCTCTGATAAAATCTGACTTTAAACCATCAAAGATCAAAAGAGACAAAGAAGGCCATTACATATTGGTAAAGGGATCAATTCAACAGGAAGAGCTAACTATCCTAAATATATATGCACCCAATACAGGAGCACCCAGATTCATAAAGGAAGTCCTTAGAGACTTACAAAGAGACTTAGACTCCAATACAATAATAATGGGAGACTTCAACACTCCACTGTCAACATTAGACAGATCAGCGAGACAGAAAGTTAACAAGGATATCCAGGAATTGAACTCATCTCTGCACCAAGCGGACCTAATAGACATCTATAGAACTCTCCACCCCAAATCAACAGAATATACATTCTTCTCAGCACCACATCGCACTTATTCCAAAATTGACCACATAATTGGAAGTAAAGCACTCCTCAGCAAATGTAAAAGAACAGAAATTATAACAAACTGTCTCTCAGACCACAGTGCAATCAAACTAGAACTCAGGAATAAGAAACTCAATCAAAACCGCTCAACTACATGGAAACCGAACAACCTGCTCCTGAATGACTACTGGGTACATAACGAAATGAAAGCAGAAATAAAGATGTTCTTTGAAACCAATGAGACAAAGATACAACATACCAGAATCTCTGGGACACATTTAAAGCAGTGTGTAGAGGGAAATTTATAGCACTAAATGCCCACAAGAGAAAGCAGGAAAGATCTAAAATTGACACTCTAACATCACAATTAAAAGAACTAGAGAGGCAAGAGCAAACACATTCAAAAGCTAGCAGAAGGCAAGAAATAACTAAGATCAGAGCAGAACTGAAGGAGATAGAGACACAAAAAACCCTCCAAAAAATCAATGAATCCAGGAGTTGGTTTTTTGAAAAGATCAACAAAATTGACAGACCGCTAGCAAGACTAATAAAGAAGAAAAGAGAGAGGAATCAAATAGACGCAATAAAAAATGATAAAAGGGATATCACCACCGACCCCACAGAAATACAAACTACCATCAGAGAATACTATAAACACCGCTACGCAAATAAACTAGAAAATCTAGAAGAAATGGATAATTTCCTGGACACTTACACTCTCCCAAGACTAAACCAGGAAGAAGTTGAATCCCTGAATGGAACAATAGCAGGCTCTGAAATTGAGGCAATAATTAATAGCCTACCCACCAAAAAAAGTCCAGGACCACATGGATTAACAACTGAATTCTACCAGAGGTACAAGGAGGAGCTGGTACCATTCCTTCTGAAACTATTCCAATCAATTGAAAAAGAGGGAATCCTCCCTAACTCATTTTATGATGCCAACACCATCCTGATACCAAAGCCTGGCAGAGACACAACAAAAAAAGAGAATTTTAGACCAATATCCCTGATGAACATCGATGCAAAAATCCTCAGTAAAATACTGGCAAACCAGATTCAGCAGCACATCAAAAAGCTTATCCAACATGATCAAGTGGGCTTCATCCCTGGGATGCAAGGCTGGTTCAACATTCTCAAATCAATAAACGTAATCCAGCATATAAACAGAACCAAAGACAAGAACCACATGATTATCTCAATCGATGCAGAAAAGGCTTTTGACAAAATTCAACAGCCCTTCATGCTAAAAACGCTCAATAAATTCGGTATTGATGGAACGCACCTCAAAATAATAAGAGCTATTTATGACAAACCCACAGCTAATATCATACTGAATGGGCAAAAACTGGAAAAATTCCCTTTGAAAACTGGCACAAGACAGGGATGCCCTCTCTCACCACTCCTATTCAACATAGTGTTGGAAGTTCTGGCTAGGGCAATCAGGCAAGAGAAAGAAATAAAGGGTATTCAGTTAGGAAAAGAAGAAGTCAAATTGTCCCTGTTTGCAGATGACATGATTGTATATTTAGAAAACCCCATTGTCTCAGCCCAAAATCTCCTTAAGCTGATGAGCAACTTCAGCAAAGTCTCAGGATACAAAATTAATGTGCAAAAATCACAAGCATTCTTATACACCAGTAACAGACAGAGAGCCAAATCATGAATGAACTTCCATTCACAATTGCTTCAAAGAGAATAAAATACCTGGGAATCCAACTTACAAGGGATGTAAAGGACCTCTTCAAGGAGAACTACAAACCACTGCTCAGTGAAATCAAAGAGGACACAAACAAATGGAAGAACATACCATGCTCATGGATAGGAAGAATCAATATCGTGAAAATGGCCATACTGCCCAAGGTTATTTATAGATTCAATGCCATCTCCATCAAGCTACCAATGACTTTCTTCATAGAATTGGAAAAAACTGCTTTAAAGTTCATATGGAACCAAAAAAGAGCCTGCATTGCCAAGGCAATCCTAAGTCAAAAAGACAAAGCTGGAGGCGTCACGCTACCTGACTTCAAACTATACTGCAAGGCTACAGTAACCAAAACAGCATGGTACTGGTACCAAAACAGAGGTATAGACCAATGGAACAGAACAGAGTCCTCAGAAATAATACCACACATCTACAGCCATCTGATCTTTGACAAACCTGAGAGAAACAAAGAAATGGGGAAAGGATTCCCTATTTAATAAATGGTGCTGGGAAAATTGGCTAGCCATAAGTAGAAAGCTGAAACTGGATCCTTTCCTTACTCCTTATACGAAGATTAATTCAAGGTGGATTAGAGACTTAAATGTTAGACCTAATACCATAAAAACCCTAGAAGAAAATCTAGGTAGTACCATTCAGGACATAGGCATGGGCAAGGACTTCATGTCTAAAACACCAAAAGCAATGGCAGCGAAAGCCAAAATTGACAAATGGGATCTCATTAAACTAAAGAGCTTCTGCACACCAAAAGAAACTACCACCAGAGTGAACAGGCAACCTACAGAATGGGAGAAAATTTTTGCAATCTACTCATCTGACAAAGGGCTAATATCCAGAATCTACAAAGAACTCAAACAAATATACAAGAAAAAAACAACCCCATCAAAAAGTGGGCAAAGGATATGAACAGATATTTCTCAAAAGAAGACATCCATACAGCCAACAGACACATGAAAAAATGCTCATCATCACTGGCCATCAGAGAAATGCAAATCAAAACCACAATGAGATACCATCTCACACCAGTTAGAACGGCAATCATTAAGAAGTCAGGAAACAACAGATGTTGGAGAGGATGTGGAGAAATAGGAACACTTTTACACTGTTGGTGGGATTGTAAACTAGTTCAACCATTATGGAAAACAGTATGGCAATTCCTCAAGGATCTAGAACTAGATGTACCATATGACCCAGCCATCTCACTACTGGGTATATACCCAAAGGATTATAAATTATTCTACTACAAAGACACATGCACACGTATGTTTATTGCGGCACTATTCACAATAGCAAAGACTTGGAATCAACCCAAATGTCCATCTGTGACAGACTGGATTAAGAAAATGTGGCACATATACACCATGGAATACTATGCAGCCATAAAAAAGGATGAGTTTGCGTCTTTTGTAGGGACATGGATGCAGCTGGAAACCATCATTCTTAGCAAACTATTACAAGAACAGAAAACCAAACACCGCATGTTCTCACTCATAGGTGGGAACTGAACAATGAGATCACTTGGACTCGGGAAGGGGAACATCACACACTGGGGCCTATCATGGGGAAGGGGGAGGGGGGAGGGATTGCATTGGGAGTTATACATGATATAAATGATGAATTGATGGGTGCTGACGAGTTGATGGGTGCAGCACAGCAACATGGCACAAGTATACATATGTAACAAACCTGCACGTTATGCACATGTACCCTAGAACTTAAAATATAATAATAAAAAAAAAGATGTAGTATTTGCATACAACCTATGTACATTCTCCCATATACTTTAAATTATCTCTAGATTACTTATAATACCTAATAATATAAATGCTATGTATAGAGTTGCTATACTGTATTGTTTAGGGAATAATGACAAGAGAAAAAAGTCTGTACATACTCAGTAAAGACACTTTTTTTTTTCAAATATTTTTGATCTGTGGTTGGTGAAATCTACATATGTGGAGCTCGTGGATATGGAGGGCTGACTGTAACATAGTTTTAAAGGTATGTGACACTTATGCAACAAAAACTACGAGAAAGATTAAAATACCTTGCTAATAAAATGCTCTAAATCTGATTTACTTCTTGTTCCAAAAAGTTACTTTATCTGATACCTTTTAACATTTAAATGAGATCATCTTATATCACTGTAAATTGGATAATGTAGTTGTTTCCTTAGTCTGTGCTGTTTTTTGATTCCAAAATAGAAAACTGCTTTTCTGAAGTAAGGAGGCTAGTTCTGTGATTTCCATTAAGAGAATACTGAAAGAAAAGTATGGGGACCCAATCTAGCCAGGTTGGCTCCAGTACTCAGGTTCCTCCAGGACTGCTGGGATTTGAGGAGGCTAAGCTGGGCCTGTGCCACTCAGTCCCAGTGGTTGATTCAGCCAGTTAAGTGGAGTCACTAAGACTGCATTGCCTCTTCCCCAACTCCTTGAAGAGTCTACTTAAAAAAAAGACACTGCCAGATGGGACTGGTTAAGTTATTCCAAAAGAGGAGTCATCAAGTACACTGTCCTTTTTCAACCCCTGGCAACAACAGTAAATGAAAATAGAAGGCTGCACATCTTCTCTTTCCCTCAATCCCTACCTTCATCTTCTTTTTGGTAAGTATCTGAAATCCAGTTTCCCATCATTTTCCTTAGGTTTTTAGGTACTTGCTTGCATAAACCCTTGAAGACCCTGGGAGGGGCCCTGGCAATGGGATCACATTCAATTGTTCTTTAAAATGTGCAAGAGTATGTTAAGACCGCTGTCTTCACCACAATATCTTAAGACCGTTGTCCGTTTCCACTCAGAATTCTCCTGCCACATATCTCCCAGGGAGTAGTGCTGGATGGCTGGGAGCATTTTTGGGGATCCATTTAGAGGAAGCTAGTTGCACATACATTTAGTTTGAATTTAATGGGAGTTTTATGTGGTTTGCAATCACTTTTGCCTATGATCAAATGATTGCTAGCTGTTCTAGTGCTGGCTTCCTGCACTAGATACCCTGTGCTAACTCACCAGACATAAAGTGGGCAAGGCCAGAGGATGTAGATCATGACACAGATGTGCTTAGAGCATCAGTCCCTCGCGCTGGGAGTTGGAGACTGGAGCTGTTCCTATTCGGCCATCTTGCTCCGCCCCCAGATCTGAGCATCAGTCCCTAGAACCACGTGGGAAGTGGAGGAGGAACCAGGTTTGGAATGTAGGAAACCTGAAACTAGTCAGTGGAAGATTCTTCTAATCATAAAAAATATAAAACTGTAAGCAGAGAATTAGGTTCTCATTTTTGCCTATTTGAAATTGAACGTCTCTCCTGTAGGATACATATAGTAGATGGTGCACTGTATATGACTGAAAAGAAACTGTATGTTTTTTCTTTATTTGATGAGGATGAGTAAAATACAAATTTTCAGAATTGCTGTGGTTGGGGCACCATTGTTTTTTTTTTTTTCCTTATTTAAAATAACTTGTTTCATACCTAATTTTTAAATTTTGTTTTTTTTTTTCTTTTTCTTTTATACTTAATTTTGTAGCAGGAATTTTGCATTCTTTTTCTAAGACAGGGCCCATGACATTGCATAAGCTCAGGCCTCAGAAAAACCTACATCTGTCCTGGCAAACAACCTTGCTCCTCTGTCTTTATTAGTTCTCATAGTTAGGAAAAGAACAACAGGTTAGGGGTTGTGGCTCACGCCTATAATCCCAGTGCTCAGGGAGGCTGAGGTGGGAGAATCCCTTGAAGCTGCGAGTTCAAGACCAGCCTGGGCAACATAGTGAGACTGCATTTCTAAAAAAGAAAGAAAGAAAAAGAACAGAAAACGTAATATGGATGAATTTCAACAGCATGATGCCAAGCAAAAGAAGCCAGGCCCAAGAAGTTATATAATGCATGATTTTATTTATTTTAACATTCTAGAAAGGGCAAAACTGTAGGGGAAGAAAAAGGATCAGTAGTGACCAGAGACTGGAAGTGGGGGACTTCTGGGAGGTGATTTAAAAATAAAAGCATCAAAGAGACCTCTTAGCAAAACAATAGAGGAATAGAAGGAAGTTTCATGAAGCTGAAAGCAGCTTCTTTTGAAGCAAGGATAGTGTGGGGGATTATGGATTGTTGGATTAAAATATCTGGGGTTCAAATCTCAGCTTCAGCAATGATTAGTTGTGTGATGTTGGGCAAGTGTTACAAATTAATGGAAGTTAGCTTCAATCATTATTTTTTAAAGTAAGGTTTATTGAGGAATATTTTACATATACTAAAAATAACTTTTACTGAACAGTTCTATGGATTATGCATACAGTTGTGTAACTGCACCCAGTGGGATCAG
This sequence comes from Rhinopithecus roxellana, assembly GCF_007565055.1. Classification (NCBI taxonomy): domain Eukaryota; kingdom Metazoa; phylum Chordata; class Mammalia; order Primates; family Cercopithecidae; genus Rhinopithecus; species Rhinopithecus roxellana. The sequence continues at coordinate 20,747,273 of NC_044549.1, read as the reverse complement.
CATACTTTTAAGGTAAAGGACACAGGGTAAGTAGGTGTTGGGTTTGCAGAGTAATATGAACATTATTGATAACTACTCAACTCTGCTGTTCTAGTTATACACTGCCCTAGGCAGTGTATAAAAATGGAAATGGCAGTGTTCTGATGAACTTTATTTATAGAAACTTGTCCTGGCTGGATTTTTTTTTTTTTTTTTTTTTTTTTGAGATGGAGCTTCACTCTTGTCGCCCAGGCTGGAGTGCAATGGCGCGATCTCAGCTAACCTCCAGCTCCTGGGTTCAAGCGATTCTCCTGCCTCAGCCTCCTGAGTAGCTGGGATTACAGGTGCCCGCCACCATGCCTGGCTAATATGTGTGTGTGTGTGTATATACCTATATATGTGTATATATACACACATATATGTATGCATAAATACATATGTATATATACATGTGTGTGTGTGTGTGTGTGTGTATTTATTTTTAGTAGAGACGGGGTTTCACCATGTTAACCAGGCTGGTCTCAGACTCCTGACCTCAGGTGATCCACTCACTTCAGCCTCCCAAAGTGCTGGGATTATAGGTGTGAGCCACTGTGTCTGGTCTCTTGGCTGGATTTTTAATCAATTTAAAAAATGTTTCAAGGGTTTTTTTTTTTTTTTTAAGAGTTTAAACTTTTCATTTTATTTTATTTTACTTTAAGTTCCAGGATCCATGTGCAGAATGTGCAGGTTTGTTACATAGGTATACATGTGCCATGATGGTTTGCTGCACCTATTGACCCATCCTCTAAATTCCCTCCCCTCACCCCTCACCCAACAACAGGCCTTGGTGTGTGATGTTCCCCTCCCTGTGTCCATGTGTTCTCATTGTTCAGCTCCCACTTATGAGTGAGAACATGTGATGTTTGGTTTTCTGTTTCTGGGTTAGTTTGCTGAGGATGGTGGCTTCCAGCTTCATCCATGTCCCTCCAAAGGACATGATCTCATTCATTTTGTGGCTGCATAGTATTCCATGGTATATATATACCACATTCTCTTCATGCAGTCTATCATTGATGGGCTTTTGGGTTGGTTCCATGACTTTGCTATTGTAAACAGTGCTGCAATAAACATGTGTGCATGCGTCTTCAGAGTAGAATGATTTATATTTCTTTGGGTATATACCCAGTGATGGGACTGCTGGGTCAAATGGTATTTCTGGTTCTAGATCCTGAGGAATTTCCATACTGTCTCCCACAATGGCTGAACTAATTTACATTCCCACCAACAGTGTAAAAGCGTTTTTATTTCTCCACAGTCTTGCCAGCATCTGTTGTTTCTTGACTTTTTAATAATTGCCATTCTGACTGGCGGGAGAAGGTATCTCATTGTGGTTTTGATTTGCATTTCTCTAATGATCAGTGATGTTGAGCTTTTTTTCATATGTCTGTTGGTCACATAAATGTCTTCTCTTGAGAAGTGTCTGTTCATATCCTTCGCCCACTTTTTGATGGGGTTGTTTTTTTCTTGTAAATTTGTTTAAGTTCCTTGTAAATTCTAGATATTAGATCTTTGTCAGATGGGTAGATTGCAAAATTTTTCTCCCAATCTATAGGTTGTTTGTTCTCTCTGATGATAGTTTCTTTTGCTATGCATAAGCTCTTCAGTTTAATTAGATCTATTTTGTCAATTTTGGCTTGTGTTGGAATCGCTTTTGGAATTTTAATCATGAAGTCTTTGCCCATGCCCGTGTCCTGAGTGGTACTGCCTAGGTTTTCTTCTAGGGTGTTTATGGTTTTGGGTTTTACATTTAAGACATTAATCTATCTTGAGTAAATCTTTGTATAAGTTGTAAGGAAGTGGTCCAGTTTCAGTTTTCTGCATATGGCTAGCCAGTTTTCCCAGCACCATTTATGGAGATCATTTCCCCATTGCTTGTTTTTGTCAGGTTTGTCGAAGATCAGATGGTTGTAGATGTGTGGTGGTATTTCTGAGGTCGCTGTTCTGTCCCATTGGTCTATATGTCTGTGTTTGTACCAGTACCATGCTGTTTTGATTACTGTAGCTTGTTTCTGAGTATATAGTTTCTAGTTGTTAGGTACAGATGTCTATGTATGATCATAAACTTGTGTTTTAAAAAATGTTACATGCTGGCTGGGCACGGTGGCTCAGCCTGTAATCCCAAGACTTTGGAAGGCCGAGGCGAGCGGAACACGAGGTCAGGAAATTGAGACCATCCTGGCTAACATGGTGAAATCCTGTCTCTACAACAACAGTGTGGTGGCAGGCACCTGTAGTCCCAGCTACTTGGGAGGCTAAGGCAGGAGAGTGGCATGAACCCAGGAGGCAGAGCTTGCAATGAGCCGAGATCATGCCACTGCACTCCAACCTGGGCAACAAAGTAAGACTCTGTCTCAAAAAAAAAAAAAAAAAAGTTAGATGCTTATGAATTTTAATCTCTTTTATCTATCAATTATTGGGGTGTGTATTAACATCTGCCCCTCTCATTTTGAGCTTGTCAATGTTTTATAGTAATTCTACCAATTTTTATTTACATATTTCATAGCTGTCTTAGGCGCATGCAAGTTTAGAATTGTTATGACTTCCTGTAGAACTGTTCCTTTTATCATCAAGTTGTGGCTCTATTTTTAAAAATCCATTTTATTTAGTTTGGTATCATTTTGTGGGGGAAGTTCTACATTTCTAGAGGTCATCAGCTGTTCTCTGGGAAAGCTACATTATACACACTGAAAAGTAATGCTGGATACACAGCTGTAGTTAAACAGTCTAAGTGTTTTGCTAAAATTACTCAATCCCTAGGAGCCAGAATGTTTTATTTGGCCAGGGCTGGGAACTACTCTTCAAGAACCATGTTCCCAGCTCATTAAGAGACTCCCACCAGCATCACTGAGAAGGAACACAATTCCCATATCCAAAGAACAGGACCCTGAGACTGAACTCTGTGAAGGCCGTGAAGCCGTGCCAGCAACACAGATTACAGGGAAGGGAAGAGGAGGAAAAGGCAGTGGAGGCAGTGAGCAGCCTAGCCAAGGAGGAAGAGGCTCTCACTTCTGAATCCACCTATACTCACAGAGGTTGTGTAACCTCTGTATTACACAATGAAAGGTCAATCTTTTATGGCTTCTGCACATTTTTCAAAATAATTACTACAGATATGTTATGACTAGAAAAGAAGGGTTTATAGTCAATTAGGCCACATGATCAAATAATCATATGGCCTGTAAGTGTATCTCTCATTTACTCTAATTATTCAGAATGCCTGTTCTCACTCTATCCTTGTCTCCTTTCCTTTTCCAACAAAATCTCACCCCTACCCTTTAAACTTCAGTTCAGGTTTTCCCTCTATAAAGATCTTCTGAAGGCAGAAACAAGAAACAAGACTGTCTTAGGGGATAATGTAGCAAGCAGTTACAACTTTCACTAGGAAAGGAAAATGGGGCAGGGCCTGTATGAAATTGAGGAATTCACTGAAGGAGAGTGCAGGAGGAGCAGCAAACCCAAGACAGGCTTGTCATGCCCACTGCAGGGCATCCGGTTGCTTCGAGGGAGCTGCTTGGAGGAGCTCAGGAAGGTTCGGCCCTCAGCCTCCTGGCTTCTTCAAGTCCTGTGGTCCTGGGGTCCAGGTGCCGGGACACAGGACCGCTCAAAGCTGTGGGCATGTGGTGCTTCATCAGGCTTTCTATTGGCGTCAGTCCAGTTTTGTTTGTTTTTTTCCAGTTATCATCTCTTTCTTTTTGCTTTTTTGCTGTCTAACATATGGCAAAAAACTGGGCATGATCTATCTTCTCCATTTCTCAAGCTTCTTAAGATCTCGTCTTCTCTCCAAAAGATTTGACAGAACAAATGCTTCTGGATATAAGCCCCTGTGATTTGGTTCTCTATCAGAAGTTTTCTTGTCACTCTGAACTGGAAAGAGGAGTGGGTGATCCTTTTTCTCCTTTCATTTTGCCATTTTTAGTGGCAACAGCTATAGCCTGATGTACATTAAAATAATGCTCCTATTTTCCTACCTAAGGCAACAGATCTAGAGTTTGCTTACAAAATATGTCACCTGTACCCACAGAAAACTTTAAAGCTAGAAAATTTGGACTAGGATGGTAAAACACTGAGCTGGAGTTACTTCACGGGTCCTGATACTCTGACGGAAGGCAAAGTACTAAGAACAAAAAGATCATTTGAAAAACACAACTAAAGAAAAATGCCTCAGCTTTTTATGGGATGCTTAAATGCTACAAAATTTCTGTTGCTAGCTACAAGTCAGCAGAACTTAATGGTTATTTTCTAAAAATTTGACTGTTCCAGGTTAGTAATGCTGTATTCATTTATTTTTAAATATGCACACAGGAAGTGAGGTGCAGTGGTATGCATCTGAGTCCCAACAACTTGGAAGGCTGAGGCAGGAGGATCACTTGAGCTGAGGAGTTCAAAGATACAGTGAGCTGTGATGATGCCACTGCACTCCAGCCTGGGTGACAGAGCAAGACCCTGTCTCTTAAACACTGAGACACACACACACACACACAGAGGAAAGGCTCCTCAGGAATCATCAGTCCACATCAGGGGCTTAGGTGACATGACATGAACTTCAGGCAAGTATTAAAGCTCCCAATCCTTCTTCCTTTCTAGTTTGTTTGAAATGTTTGAACATTTATATATTTGGGGGCAGTTTTCAAGCTATGAGCAATTTCAATTCAATCTTTTCTACCCAACTTTTACAGTTAAATGAATAGAGCCATGGATGCTGGTGGTGGCATTTTGGGTCTGAATACTTGTACATTTGGAAGCGTTACTATATAAATTCTTCATTCTTGGAATAGAAACCAATTCTAATGATAACAGCTCTTATATAACCCTTATTCTGTACAAGGCACTGTTCGAAATGCTCTTCGTAAATAACTCATGTAATTCCCGTATCAATCTTATGAGACGGGTACTGTCGTTATAATCTGTTTTACAGAGGGAGAAATGGAGGCACCTGCTCAATGTTAATAAGAAAGAGAGCCAGGATTTGGGCCTACACAATAGTGATTCAAAGTCTGCTCTGTACAATATTGCCCCTCAAACTTGGAAGGCAAATCAAGTAGCTTGCTGGGGGCACTGGTCTTTAAGCAAGTTATTAGAATTCACCGGGCTTTATGGGTAGAGCCCAGTTTCATATAATAATGTATGTTCTATTTAACTAACATTCATCTACATGTGGCAGGCAGCCTCCCTCCTCCAAGAAAACCCAAACCTAATTGAGTTCAGATATCTGTCAGTAACTCTCTACCACTCCTTCCACCCCATCCTATCTTTTAGCTAGGGAGAAAATATATCCTGGTTTGCCTTGGCTAGTCCTGGTTTATACTTGTTTTCCCTATATCTCATCTATTTTGTTAATATTATCTGTCTTATTGCAGAAATTCTTTAATATATTAATATGGATTACTACAGTCCAAGTAAGGAAATGGAGATGAGGCCATCCTCGAATTTATTTGATCCCCAAACCCCTCACTGCAGAACACCTGTTAACAGCTCCCAGAACAGTGATAGAGAGGCCTAAATTTTAGCTTTAATTTTTGTGATCTTGAGCAAACCACTTTATGCCACAGTTTTCTTAATTGTGGATTGATGAAATCATACTGCTGTGATTTATGATTCTCTTCTGGTTCGGGCCAACTTCTGTTAAGAATGCTATATACCCTGGATGCGTCAAAATTTCCAGACTGCGGTGGAATGCTGAAGTCCAGAGGAATAGGGTAACATTAAAAAAACATAGGTGAATGTGGCCCACATGTAGGTATGTGAGTTACATAATTTCCCCTGAACAGAAATTTCATAAGAAAAAAGCCTATGAGGCTACATCTAGACCTGCTATCCACCCACCCTTGTTATAGAGTGGAACCCCAAGGAAGAGAAGTGATACGATGGAAAAACACAGTATTTCTGAAAGAGTACCCTTTGGCATTCACAGAGACTTCAGCTACCTCTTATACTATTCATACATCATGTATCCCTTAATGTAAATCATTCAAGGTAGGTATAATGCTCACCGGCCCTGCTTCAGAATGCTTAATTTTCTCACCCAGCTTCTCAAGGGAAAAAGCCTTTTCTTACAGCGTTTTTGGGTATAGCTTAGGACAAGGTCCTTCATTGCTTCATCCTTCAAATTTCTTATTGATAAACTGGGCTTAAGGAATTAGTCTATCAACTTACTACCAACTATACGAAAAATATTCATATAATGATTTGTGTTTGGATTGATCTTTGAGAACCACAACCCTAAAGTCTTACATGATGGGGTGAGATAACGCTGAGATGTAAGTCTAATGGAGTAAATAAACAAGAGAGAATGAAATTAGACTTGGTTTATCAATGCCATACTACAAATTTGATAGCATCATAATTTTTAAAAACCTTTTTTTACCCTTTTCCTTCATATAAAAATGGTACGTATTCATTGTGGAGATTTTAGAAAATGCAGAAAAGTAAAAAAAAAAAAAAAAAAAATTTGGTGCCACTATAAAAAGACAGTCCTACTGTAAAAGATATCCAGCATTCCAATTTTGGTATTTACTTTTGTCTGTCTCTGTGTGTATATGAGTAAGACTATGTATATATACACATAGCTTTACATGTCTGGAATTATGTATCGTACGCAAATGTTTTATCCTTTAATATTATGAGTATTTCCCCATGTCATTAGTCTTGAAAAACATTTTTAGTGGCTGTATAGTAAACCATGGTTTGTCTACAATATATTTCTTTGTTCTTCTATCATTATTTAGATTATTTCAAAAATTTGGCTTTGCAAATATAGTATAATAAACATCATTATATGTAACATTTTATATATTTCTGTTTAGATTTCCAGAAGAGAAATTGCATTGTAAAAAGGTATACATGTTTTTAAAAGGTCTTAACAACTTCTAAACTCTATTCTGCAAGCGTTTGGGTCAATTTATAAGTCATCAACACTGTATAACACTGTGTATGTTTTATCACACCCCAGCAAACACTGAGTATTACCTTTCTAATATTGTAAATAGGTAAAAAATAATATAGCATTTTACTAATTTGCAATCATTTGATGAGACTAAATATTTTACTTTTTATTTTCTTATATGCATAGAATGTTCTTAACTGTTCATTTGTCAAGGAAAGTTTTAATGTTTCCCTTATCAACTTGTATGGCTCTATTAATTTTAAGGTTAATCTTAACAAATTATTTATATATTCATTTTTAGAGACAGGCTCTCATTCTGTTGCCCAGGCTGCAATGCCATGGTGCCATCATAGATCACTAGAGCCTTGAACTGCTGGGCTCAAGTTATCCTCCTGCCTCAGCCTCTTGAGTTGCCAGAATTACAGCTACATGCCACTATGTCTGGCTCATTTTTTAAACTTTTTTAGAGATGGGGTCTTGCTTTGTTGCTCAGGCTGGTCTTGAGCTCCTGGCCTCAAGCAATTTGCCTTGGCCTCCCAAAGCACTGTGATTACAGGCGTGAGTCACCATACCCAGCCAAGATTAATTTTTAATGTTGCCTAATCTTTTAATTTTTATAATTGCTTTTGATTTACAGATGTTTTAAATTATAATGAGATCAAATATATCATTTTCTCATTGCAGTTATGCTTAGAAAAATTATCTCTATTTCAAAGTACATAATCTAGTGTTTAAAATAATTTAATGTTTAAAAAAAGCATGTAACTTAAATCCATATGGAATAGATTTTGTTGAGTACAACGTGAGGCCCTAACTCTGTTACCTTTTAAAATATATAATCAGTTGTCCCAATGTCTTGCCAAATGAGTCTTCTCTTCCTCACTTTCTTGTCATGACACTTCTAAACACAAATTATACATATGCTATGGTATAATTCCATTGCTCTGCCTATGAGTTTTCTACTGCTACTACACCTTAATGTTATTAAAAAACACACTGAGCTTTCTTCTTTTTTATTTTCCTAAATGGCTATCACATTGGGGTGCACGGAGTAGAAAGGAAGCGAGAACCAGATTTAGGCCAAAATCTCCAAGAGAACTGGGAAAGGCCTGAGGCTGGATGGGGGTCAGTAGAGATGTAGGTAGGGAGGTCAGGCTAAGTCAGGTACCAAGCTGTGTCCTTCCAGAATGCCCTGGTTCACATCACACCTCTGCCACTCAATAGCTGGCTTTGGGCAAGTTAGTTCCTCTTTGTGTGCTTTGGTTTCCTAAAATATAAAGTGAAGTTGTTGAGAGGATTAAATGAGATAGGGAGAAACACTCAGAATAGTGTATTGCCCGTGGTAGACATCATTATCACTCATTTGAAGCTATCTTCCACTGCCGTCATGCCACTGTAAATTACTACAGCATGGGGATTACAATTACAAGCTCCCTAGAATCAGGATGCCTAGACTGGAACCTTACCTCTGTCATTTACGAGCTGTGTGAGCTTGGAAAAATTACTTGCTTTTTTTGTGCCTTAGTTCCTCATCTATAAAACTATATAATAGTACTTACTTCACAGGGTTGTTACATGGAGTCCTGATATAATGAATGTAAGTTACTTAACACACAGTCTGGCACACAAGTAAATTCTCACAAAATGGTCATCATAACCATTATGTCACTTGATTACCCTGGGGCATTTGGTACTGATGTTAACTCTCAACTTTTTGACACTCTGTCCTCCTTTGTCTTCTGGAACACTGTGATTTGGTTCCCAACCCATCACTTCATGCACTTTCGTCTTTCACCTACCCCTTAAAATGCTGTCATCCTCCAGGATTTCCTCCACTATCCTATTCTTTGGTGACCAACCATACACTTTCTTGATGGTCCTTTTTCTAAGCTAGGAGATGGCAATTTTTTAAGTTCAAGGACCAGATAAATATTTTAAGCTTGTGGGCCATATGATCTCTATCACAGCTACACATTGTATAATATGTAAACCATTGAGAATATGTAAAGGAGTACGCATAGCTATATTACAACAAAACAAGCCATACAAAAACAGGCAGCCAGCCCGCAGCCAGCCCACATGCCATAGTCTGCTGGTTCCTACTCTAGGTGGTGGTTTCAGCTCAGGTATTTGAAAACTCATCACATTGCATCTGTCCTCCCTTCTGAGCTGTGGGCTACCTTAGGGCAATGTGTCCTTTCATCCTGGGATGTTCTGGAGGCAGCACAGAATCCAGCAGATATATATAATCAACTTCTGCTAAAACACTCAATGACATGGCCACATAATATGAGTGTTTACAGCTAAAAAGTTTGCTGTGCTACAGGGAAGAAATGAGCCCTTCAGTAGCTACCAAAACAAACTTTTAGAGAAGACTTCATGGCCTCCGTAGTGCACTGAAACATCCAGTAGAATTAATTTTTCTTTCCCAAATGTGAGAGGGAAATTCAGGTCCAGGAAACTCACAATTTCAAGGACCAAGTAATATTGCAGACATCAAAATAGAGCTGTTCAGGGTTATCTATAAAACAGGACACACTTTATAGGAATGGAACAGCTGTTTCCCCATTTCTGTTTTAAAAGGGGAAATAGGCTATAGGGCTCTGGGGTATATGCTAAGCATATGGAGAAAATTTATTTGCTTAAAGAAAATGTGACATGGAGTTGGCAAAGGGCTCGGTTTTTAAGAGATAATATCCTGGTGGGTGAAATTAAGAGGATAAGAAGAATATATACCAAGTCATTTCAGCATTGTGATTAATGAAAAAGGAAACAGTCATAAACACTGAAAGGAAGAAAAGAAAAGTAAAGTTGAAGCTGAAAAGAACTGAATATGCTCTAGGGAAGACACTATAAGAACTAAGTATCACTTATAGTAATAATGACTTTAGTAAAACAAATTTTAGATACAGATGACACTGGTTTAGGAAAAAATAAGAAAACCAAAACCTCAGTCAAAAGTAACAGTGTGAGTATTCAGTTTCTCTAAATACAGTGTAAAGGATCCTTATAGAGCTAGGGATAGCTGAAAAATATGTTAAAGACTCTGGGGGAGAATTTTAGACTTCTGGAACATAGTTAGAAACAGGTAATAGACAAAGAAGCATGTTTAAAATTTTCCTTTTTAATTTTCAAGCCCAAACTTAATCAGCAGTAATATTTTTAGTATAAATATTTGCTGAACTCCTTTTACGGAGAGATTACTATTTTGTGTGACTTAACATATCCTCTCAAGTAGCAATTACCAGAGAGCACTCTTTAAAATTTCTTAAAATCATAAAATCATTATTGCTGTGAAAAAAGAACCTAAATTTTTCTTTAAAAGAGCAAAGGTAATGTTGGTTTCCTTCAACCTTCTTCTTCCCCTTCCCTACTAGAAATTATTAAAGGACTCATTATGTGGTCACATGGACATTCATTCATTTATCCCTCAAAAATCTAATGAGCACCTACTATGTACTAGGCACTGTGCTAAGCCCTGAGGAGGAAAGATGAAGAAGATGTGGTTCTTACTCTGAGAAGCTGACAATATAGCGGGAAAGACAGACACGTGTATAAGCAATTAAAATGCAATGTGATACTACAGTGATGGAGAACAGGTGTGAGGTAGGGGCTAGGGGTGGTAGGGGGTACAATAAAGGGAAGCACCAGGGAGTTATTTCATGGGACTGTCTGCATACTAATCGTGGTGGCACCCACACAAATCTGTACATGTATTAAAATTCATAGTTGTATGCCAAAAGAAAAAAAGGCCAATTTTACTCTATGATACTTAAAAGTTAAAATAAAAAAATTCTGATAGATGCCTATCAACAAGACAGAATGGATAAACAATGGCATATTCATACAGTAGACGCTACTGAGTAATAAAAGGATTAGACTGCTGACAAATGCAACAACATGGATTAATCTCAAAAGCATTACTGGGTGAAAGGAGCAGATAGGATGAAGTACATTCTGTCTGATTTCATTTATAGGAACTTCTAGAGTAGGCAACATTAACATATGCTGTTAGAAATCAGATCAGCTGTTGCTTCTGTGTGTATGGGTAGCGGGGTGGGGTGGGGTTGATTGGGAAGGGATCTTAGGGAACTTTTAGGTGTGATGAAAGTGTTCTAGGTCTTGGTCAAAACTGATTGAACAGTACACTTAAGATGTGAGTACCTCAATAAATGTAAATTCTAACTCAATTAAAAATATGCATTTAGCTATTGGCTTGTCTTTCACAGCATAACATTTCTAATGGTGTTTAAAGTTGCAAAAAACATTAACAATCTCTCTACCATATGTTATCAGTTTATTTTTAAGATCAATTGAATTTTTTTGGTGTCTTAATGAAGTAAAATAATATCTAATAATAAATCTTATGACAAAGATAATTAATAAAATGTGCAGAGAAGGATAGAACTCTACATTCTGCTGTAGATCTGTTGAGGATCTGTTGAGGATCAACAGATCTGGGTGAGGATCTGTTGCTGTATTTTAGGAAAGGCAAGAAAGAGGCAAGTCTCAAGAGGATGTTGAAGGGTAGAAGTTCAGTGCACAGACCAGGAAAAGAACATTCCAGAACAACATGTGCAAAGTCACAGATGTGAGAAGGGCTGGCATTGTGCTAAGCACTTTGCCTGGACAGTTTAATACTCATTATTATCTCCATGTTTCATAGCCCGGGCTTGACAAGGCACGGGGCCTGGTCCAGGTTCCTCGGCTGTCGTGTAGGCAGAGCAAGCATTCTCACACAGTAGTGCAGACTCTCATTCTTGTCCTCCTTCATGTGCTGTCTCCTGTCCTGCTGGGGTGTCTGGCTTTAATCATGGCACTGATGGGACCTAAGAGAGGCTTTTACCTGATCAGAATCTACTTTAAGAAGATAGCTAGACTGACAACAATGGATCATTTGGCTGTACTTACCAGCCTTTCTTCCTGCTTCCCTTCACCTGAAAGCAGAACTATTTCTAACAAGATCACTAGTAACAGCAGCTGAACAGTGATCACTAAGGTCTGTCTCCACGCCCTCCATTCCACAGACTCCTTTGTCAAGAAGTTCTAATTGTGGGATTAGGTAAGCAGTGAGATGATGGCCCCATAAGTTTCTAAGTGGGAGATGGGATGCTCTTGGGGTCCCCAAATCCCAGTGGGAACTATATATGGGGTGGAAGGTCCCTGACTGGGGAATTTTGTGCAGATGTCCTCACCAAATCTCCTAGATGATACTGAGATACTGAGGTAAACAGGATTTGCTGGCTAGCTATTTTGCAGCTAGATAATTAGATTTCCTAGCCCAGGAACAGCTAAGGTACAGAACTCTGTCAGGCTTAGAGGTTTTAGAGCCATCGTGGGAGAGATGACATTGTCTCTATGTGCTGTAAGGATTTGGGTTCTTGGCTGGACCCATGGAAAGCTCTCAGAAGAGCCTGGGCCCTGCTCCCTAGGGAAGTGCTTTCTACTGGACAGAGATGAATGAGGATTAGGCCAAGGGTTTGGCAATGGAGAATTGTCTCAATTGAAAATGGCTTTAAAATAATCACAACAAAGCTACACAGAGCTCTACTACAAAGTGTGTTCATGTTCATTATTTAAAAATGACTGTGAGTCCCACAAATACGCTGGATGTCAGCAATTTACAGATTTGAAACTGAGACTTAGGAAGGTTAAGTGACTGAGACATGCATAGCTGCCTGCCTGTCTGCTTTCCTTCCTTAGTTCTCTCTCTGCCCAACTTTCTTCTTTCATGTTTTCAATATCTAGCTCTTAGTTAACTATAGATCATTTTATTCTAGAAAAAAATTTAAGGCAGCTTACAAGGTTACAAAAAAAAAAAAAAAAAAAGAAGACTGTATAAATTAAAAGTGGGAGTGAATATGAAAGAAAAATAAGAATTGGACCTGAAATGAATCGAAGACTTCTGATAAAGATATAATGGCCTAGACATTTGCTACTGATGGGGCACAAATTTGATTCTACATTTGCAGGAACCCATGTGAAAAAGGAAACCTGGTCACTATTCATAGTATGCATAAGCTAAAATGACAATGACAAAACAATCAATTACTCAAGAGAAGTACAACTATTTTAGGTTCATAATAATTACAACTTGGCATAATGCACAGTAGCTTCCTTTGATTATTAAACAAAACTAGGTCTTCAAAGGTGGTTTTGGTTTTCAACTGTCTTTTCAGTATACAAGATAATTCACTATGTGAATTTTAAAAAAACATGAAAAGCATACTATCTCTCTGAACTCATATAGCAAATTCCATTACGGAAGTCAAAGCAGGTGAGACCCCAGTGAGCCCACTAGTTGTAGGAACTGTTCTAGGACTCAGGGATATGGGTAGAGTGACAATTTCCACATGTACTACAGGGGAAGAGATAAAGCCACTCACTGTGGCACAGGAATACATAGATCATCAGACAGATGTTATATCTTATTTTGTAAATTTTTTTAACTTGGTGGCAAATATTAACATGATCCATTATACCACAAGTTCCTTATAATGGCTGTTTTTAATATAGAAAAGCATTATTCCAGAGTACCATTTTCTCTGTTGTACATCTTGCTGCATTCATGCCCTAGGGCTAGAGTTTATTTACACTGGCTAGTTTATACTTTCCTCACTAAACCCTCCAGTTTCCCTTACTTTTATGCCAAAAAAAGGACACAGAGTTTTTCCTTTTTGTAATTTACATCTGTAGAAAATATGTCCAAGTCAGGATGTCCCTTTCATCCACAGGAAGACTCTGGGGCCACCTGACTCATCAACATGACAAACCCAGAAATAGAAAATGCAATCTAGCTAAAAGAGAGAGACAAGTGGAAACTTTTAAGCCAGCACACAGCTAAGGTGTTATGTCATATGAAATTAATTCTCTGAGGTCAGCGATTAGAGTTAGGTTACAGCTCAAACATAATTCTGCCTGCTAATTACCTGATCTACTACAACATTTATTTCACTGAGAGATGCTCAGCTATGACTTCCAAGGGTGGGCTAGGGATAGATGGAAGACAGCAGACAGCCAGAGAAACAGCAACTCCTTCCTTTTGCAAACAGATGTGTCTCCCAGGCCCCTAACTAAAATGATTATTTCCTGCTTTTCTGAGTGAGGGATCAGATGTGTCCTACTCTTCCCTTTCCAACAAAACGAAGCACCTGAGATCCCAGACTCTTCAGTGAAGTGCAAAAGATGACTGAAGAAATTGAGTTACGTTCCGTCATGAGAAGCATTAGAGTAACATGATAATAAAACCACCCTCCCTATGGGAAAGAGGAGGAAGCCAGGGAATAAATGGTGTGGCTAGAATGATGCATTTATATATTTCTTTCACTTCCAAAGACTGACCTCTCCCAGTAAAGAGATTTGGAGCGGCACTAAGAAGAAATGGCAATTGCCAAATGGAGATATTGGAATAATGCAAGTACTGTGAACGGGGCAGCTCTGAAATACAGAGAATAAACAGCCCTTACTTAAAGGGAAGCATCAAGCAGTGCCTGAGGGATTGTGCGGGAGTGGCTGGTGGGGATGAGGTACAGAGTGAAAACAGGGGGATCTGAGAGTTAGCACCTGACATGTGAACGCATATACATCTAATCAATTCACACACCATTGACATCAATCATAAAAAGAGCAGCAGCAGTAGCTGCTGCTGCTGCTAGACAGCACACAGTGCCAGGTCTTGTCCCTAGAGCCTTGTGTCTACTACCTCGCTGAGGAGTGCTGTCCCCTTTCTTCTCACATGGGTCCACGTGGCCTTTTGCCATTTGGGGATGTGTTTCCTCTTCTAGGATGTCCTTAATGTTCAAGAAAGGCTATTGGTGCTGGGTGGTGAGGACTGTGAGGACAGGGAGGGAACCAGGACCTACCCTGTGACTGGTTTGCTGCAGGCTCCTAATCACATGAGGCGCTGAGAAGGTCAGGGTCACCAGCTGTGACCTGGGGGCCAGTGGAAAGGCCTGTACTCCCCAGCCTCTTGCTTTCTCTCATTATTCTCATTTCTGCCCCTAAATCTACTCACTGTGAAAGAAAAGAAGGGAAAGACTGATGCCTGTAGCTGAAGTGTGCAGTTAAATGGTCAGAAACTAGACTTCTCACATGTAATTGAATCATCATTGTGCTGGTGACAGAGTTAAGACAGTTGAAGAAATGGTTGCTAGTCCAACTTCCAATTTTCAAGTTATTGTTGGGGTTGAAATATCTCTCACCTCAGAATTTTTATTTTGGAAACTCTCCAAAGCACACTTTTAACCACATTCAAGTAACTGAAACAGGAAAAAAATAGCAATATTTTCAGCCACATTAAACTCTAACCAGATACTCTTAAAAAACTTTTTGTATGTACACAGCACCTTTTATTGTAGCGGAGTCATGTTGTTCAGTTCTGAACTGTATCCGCCATAGACTGAAAATACTAATACTTTAAGAGCCATGGTAACCACCTGACAAATACATTCTCTCCACATAGGAGGTAAAGAGGACCCTAGTGCTATCTCTTAATTCTCCCTCTCTACCCAGGCCACTGGAAATCCAAGTGAAATTAATGTAATGAATATTTACTGAATACCTTCTTTGTACCAGGAACAAAGGTGAAGAACACTGGGAAGTTGGCATAAATTTAACCAACCTGCAAAGTGAAAATGATAGCAGGTTTAGGACATCCGTACAAAGTGTTAGGGCCAGGACCTACCTTACTGGCCCACCTGAAAGACAGCATTTCTGACACTTTTTCTTCTGTTAACCATCAGGCAGAGAGAAATGCTTTTGGCCTTTAGAGGAAGAGCCGTGTGAAGGAAAATTAATGATAGGCTGCCTGCAGTCCATGAATTCCCAGGTCACTATCCTTGGGACCACCCAGAGCACAGCCTGGGAGTACCCTGTTCAGGCAGTACTTAGACCCCCAGCAACCACTTGGACCCTTCCATTCTCCACATGAGAGCCAAAAAGATCTTTCCCAAAGGTAAATGGGATCATGTAACCTTCCAGGTTAAAACTCCACAGCAGTTTGCTTTTATACTTAAAATAACATCCATACTCCCTAGTACCACCCGCAGGGCTCCCCCAACCAGGACCCTACTTCCTCCTTCAATCCCACTGCCTCCTCTTTGGCCCACAATACCCCACCCATGCTGACATCCTGGAGTGCTAGAACATGCAAACTCCTTTCTTGCCCCAGAGCCTTCACACTTATTGTTCTCAGACCTGAATGCTTCCTCCTCTAGCTCCTTCACATCACTCCCATCTCAGGTTAAATGGCGCCTCTTCAGAGAGAGGTCTCCTCTGACATCTGAGGTTCACTCCCTCCCCCAATTCTCTGCCACGATTTTCTCTTCCTTTCTATTGCAGCACTATCACAAGATGTACTTATTATCTGATTTGTTACCTTGTTTTTATTTGATCCTTCCCATAGACTTTACATTCCAAGATAGGACGGACGAATAACGTCTGCTTTTTAAATATCATTTCCCCAGTATTCAAGATATGCCTGGACATAGTGGACATGTAATAAATAATTGTTGAATAGATGAATGAAATGAATATAATTGCAAATAATAAATGTTTTATAAAGAAGGGCATCTTTATATTTTGTTTTTACTACCATAAATACTGTTGTACTACCATAAATCCAGATTACTATTAGAGGTTTTTCATGTATTCATTTTAACCAGGACCACCCTGACTGGACTTGAGAAGCTGAGAGAATGGAGAGCTGATGTATAGCTGCAATTAGAACATTTCAAAACGATTGCTTTAAAACACTAGGTTTGGCACACAATGCATTTTGAATAAGGGGGAGAGGGGTTAGTCCTTCTAATTTAAAGCTATTTGTGGTTGAGAGCAGAGTTCCTATTATGTATGTGGCATGGTGTTCCTTAACTCAAGAAAAATTATAAAGAAACTTAACGTGAAGCACCAGAACACTAAGAATGAATAGCACAGTATATTCCTGGGGAGCTATTGTGAAGCTGGCCTAAGGGGGAATACCCTTGTCACTTTGTCATTTGGCTCTGGCCTAGGCTGCCAAATCATGGAGTTGTTGGAAACTAAGAAGTACCCTGGGTGCCAGTCTTGTTTTTCCAACCATGCCCAGTGGCTAAAATGGAAGACCCCGAGTCTTCACACTGTGTCCTGTGTGGTTCTTCAGCCAGCAAAACCAAATCTTGTAGGTTACCAGGAGCCCACCCACAAGAGAAAGGGAGGTCTAGAATTGTCTTACTGCCTAGGGAAGATCTCTAGAAGCCCTGCAGTGGGTCCTGCGTACCTGTACAAAGCATGAACAGCAGTCTTTCTCCAGTCACCTCCTGATTTGCTCAAGGGATAGGCCCAAACTTTTCCCTTGGTTTCCTCCATGCATTTAATTTCTCTGTTAGGACTATAGCTCCGCTCAGCACCTAGTTTATCTGCATGGGGTTCTGCTTCCTTGCATAATTCTTATCTTTCCATATCTCTTGCTACTCATTCCCTATCTGCTGCTTGGGATCAGGCCCCAACCCAAGTAGCACACCTGGAATTGTGCTGCAGCCACCTGCCGAGATTCTCCTTGCAGTGTTGAAATATCTCACTTGTAACATATGCTACTGGTTCTGCTTCTGGGAGCAGCCTCACCTATTTCTAGCCCCTCCATGAGGCCAGCCTCTGAGGTCCCAGCATCCTTCATCAACAAACATGCATTGAGGTGACACCAGGGGCCCCCTCAGAGCACCAGGATAAGTTTGCTTGAGGTGGGAGTGTAAATTAGTTCAACCATTGTGGAAGACAGTGTGGTGATTCCTCAAGGATCTAGAACTAGAAATACCATTTGACCCAGCAATCCCATTACTGGGCATATACCCAAAGGATTGTAAATCATTCTATGATAAAGACACATGCACACGTATGTTTAATGCGGCACTATTCACAATAGCATCACATGTACACATATGTTTATTGTGGCACTATTCACAATAGCAAAGACTTGGAACCAACCCAAATGTCCATCAATGACAGACTGGATTAAGAAAATGTGGCACATATACACAGTAGAATACTATGCAGCCATAAAAAAGGATGAGTTCATGTCCTTTGCAGGGACATGGATGAAGCTGGAACAAACTATCACAAGATCAGAAAACCAAACACCACATGTTCTTACTCATAAGTGGAAGTTGAACAATGAGAACACACGGACATAGGGAGGGGAACATCACACACAGGGGCCTGTTGGGGGTGGGGGGCTAGGGGAGGGATTACATTAGGAGAGATACCTAATGTAGGTGATGGGTTGATGGGTGCATCTAACCACCATGACACGTGTATACCTATGTAACAAAACAGAATGTTCTGCACATGTAGCCCAGAACTTAAAGTATTAAAAAAAAAAAAAAAAAAAAGTTTGCTTGAATTCAGGGATCACTTTGGGGAAGCTGTGACTGAAGTGGTTTATCTAAGGCTTTATGTCAAATACAGGGCACGCAGTAGTATCAAAGTTAAAGCTGAGCCACACAATTTTCATGAGTACAAAGCTGGATGCCATAGCCCTGTCCTTGAGGCACAGGGGCAGCTGCCAGGGCTGAAGCCATCCTACGCTTTCCTGCCAGGGTGCCTGGGTTGACTCTGTGTCCTCTGCCTAGGATGCCCTCCTTCTTACTCTTTTCCTGCCAGAAACCTACTGCTCCTTGCCCAAGGTGTCCAGTTCAAATAGGTGCATCCCCACCCCCACCCCGTGAGGCCTCCCTGACCTCCACCTCAGGAAGACTCAGAAAACAGGTTACTTAGCCCTACGTTAGAACACCTAGCCTATTAAAATGAGAATTGCATACCGCCTCTCCTATTAGACTATGAGTTCCTGAGTGACAGAGACGGGACAACATTTTATTTTGTCTTTAAAGGACGAAGACCTAGCACAGAGCTAGGTGCCACACCTAGCATGGTTGGTGTAATACCTCTTTATAAGATGTGCAATTAATACAGAAAACAGGATTAGAATGAAATAGCATTTTTAGACAGAAGGAGGCTGGGAGGGGAAAAAGACTTCTAACTCGTGTATTTTCCTGTTCAAAAGGAACCTTTTAGCCAAGGAGAAGACATTGGTCCAATTTGAGATGTTGCTAGAATTATCCCTTCCCTCTCTTTTTCTCTACATTTCAGAGAACCAGTGCCTGTTTGGAAAAGTACTATGGGCACACAAGGAAGAAAGCGATGCAGTGATAAATATCAACAAGGCTACTGCACGATGATAGCGATGCCAAAGAAGAGCATTACATAATGACATCAAAATAGGCCACTCGAGGAATGTCTTAGAGCTAAAACAGCTGTCACCTGGTATTTTGGCATTATTGAAGAACATGAAGAGATAGTCCCTGGAAACTGGAGAGTACAGATTATTTGCAACAACAATTTTCAGAGGTCAAGAATATGTTTTCCTCATTTTTAAAAAAAGTTAACCTCTTATTATCATTTTCACTTGAGAAAACTATGATGCTCTAAAATGTCTAATACCTAAACACTGCCTATAGGTAGGCATCAAAGGAAGAGAGAAGCTCCCCTCATTATACCAGTTCCTAAATAAACCTGTAAACTTGGAGATATTTCTCTATTTTATAGATTATCCAGACCTTTCACTTTTACTTATAAATAATCCCACTCTTAAGGAACATTAAGAACAGGATAATATGTGAAATTCTAACTGTCAATTTTGCTGTTAGTAAAATGTCTGTTAGGACAAAAGTTTACAACCCTGGAATTGAAAAATGACTAACTGGTTTAATATGTGTAATTTTCTTATTTTTTTTTACCTTCTAGCTCAGTGAGATGCTGTTCTGAAGTTGCTTTCCTCTAGGGCTGCTACTGTCATCTTTTGTTCACTTGGCTAAAGAGGTCAGGTGCTTCATCCATTTAAAGATGCATCAATTCTATGATGTGTTGTGTATTGACTATGTGCCAGAGGCTGCAACTGCAAAGGTGGAAGGTGCACTCTGCACTCCAAGAACTTCCCATTAGTCGGGGAGAGACAAGTATGCTTGGCAATTGCAGTAACATGGGATTGAGGGTAAAGTGTGGTTAAACTCTGAGTGCCTTGGGAGCACTATGGAGGATTACATGATCCACCCAGAATACAGAGGCGACAGTGGGAAGGATGGGATTTGGGATGTGAGTCAAGAAAAAGTAGGCATGCCTGGGGAAACTTATGTCCTGTGATCTAGCTCTGCTACAAGAATTCACTTTTCCTTTATAATTCATAGAAACAAAATAATAGACAAATTAATTTATACCTCATATTTTCTAGAATTAGCAATATATATATCTGTCACCACCTTGCAGATATGTGCAGTAATAACTGTTTGTAAAATGCAGCAAAAAGCACAGTATTAGGCTTTCCTGAATCATTTTAAAGTTATTAATTCACAGACTCACATAATATTAGTACTAAAATAGAACTAAGACATCTTTTTCAGTGCAATACCTTCACAGAGGAGGAAACTGAAGCTCAGAGAGTCAACAAAAAACAAAACAAAACAAAAAAACAAAAAAACAAAAAAACAGCAACAACACAACCACCAAAAGATTAGGAATGTTTTTCTTGATTTTTCCCTTCTTTGCTTGGTTGCTTGGTCGCCTTTGAGCGGGTGGGACTGAGACATCTTTAGAGAATGTGTTCTGCTTATGGACTCATAATTCTTTCAGTTATCTATAGGATGATACCTATAAGTCAGTCCAATACAGTCCCTCATTTCCTCCCCATACAGATGCCCATTTTGGGTAGATGCTGTGACAGAAAGGCCACAGGCAGGGGAAAGAGTATCTGTCCTAGGGGTCAAATTTTGAAAGTTAACTGATGAACTAATATCAATCCATAGACCCAAGGAAGCTTAAACTGCGATGGAATTTTAAGATAATTGTATTTTAGGATCTACATAGGCTGAGACAATTATGTTAGTGCTTGAACAGAGGCCGCATGGATACTCTGAAACTGGAAAATGAACTATTAAAACAACAAATGGCTAGTGTTTCATAAAGTTCATTTCAAAAGTCTATATCACTAATACAACTGTAAGTGAAAAGCTGTCCTGTAACTCTTTCAAAGCTGACTGATCAGAGGTGAAAAGTCTAATTTAGGATCATTTAATATCTCAAAAGCTCTTAAATATGCCATGTGAAAAGGGAAGAGTTTAAGAAATAACTAATTTTTCTGTATTAATAATACAATACTATAGCAATGCTATCTAATAGAGATATAAGCCGTGTATGTTAGGTTAAATTTTCTAGAAATGGTAAAACCAATTTTTAAAAATCATAGTAAATATACAGAACATATTACCATTTTAACCCTTTTCATGTGTGCAATTCAGTGAAACAAAGTACAACTACACTGGTATGCAACCATCACTACTATCTATTTCCAGAACTTTCCCATCATCCTCAAATGAAATTCTATATCCATTAAACTATTCTCTCCATCATTCCTTCCCACCAGCTGTTGATAACCCTATTCTACTTTCTACTTCTATGAATTCGACAATTCTGGGTACTTTATATAAGTGGAATCATAACAGTGTCTGTCATTTTGTGCCTAATTTATTTCACTTAACATGTCTTCATGGTTCATCCCTATTGTAGGATGTATCAGAATTTCAATCTTCTTTAAGCCTAATACTCCATTGTGTATATATATATACTGCAGTTTATCCGTTGATGGACATTTGGGTTGTTTCCACCTTTTGGCTATTGTGAAGGTAAAAAAAAAAAAAATATAGTGTATCTGTTTTACCCAATATATCCAAAGTGTTATCATTTCAACCTGCAATGAATATACAAATTATTACTGAGATATTTTACATTAGTTGTTTTCTAATGTCTTTGAGATCTGCTGTGTATTTCACGATTACAGCATATATCCATTTGAATTAGCCACACTTTAGGCTCTTAATAACCATATGTGGTTAGTAGTTAATGTACTGGATAGCACAGTTCTATAGGAGAGTTTGCATTCAAGATTTCATAAATCATGATTCCTTCTGGATGCCACCATGATGAATAATTCCACCTTATTTTTTTCTCACATAGCCCTAGTGTCTAGAGCCCTAGTGTTTAGAAGTCAGACTAAACTGAATGCAGATCCTAGTCTCTTACTAATTAGCTCAGTGATGTTGGAAGGATTACTTAATCTTTCAAAACCTCAGTTCTGTTTTTTGTAAAGTTGGAAAAAAAGACTATTTCTCCCATAGGGTTTCTGTCTGAATTAAAATCAAATAACATAAATAAAGTGCTTAATGTACTTAATGTAGTGTTGCCAAAGTGTAACATAATAAATAGCAACTATAATAAAAATAATCCACTAGATTATAGGTTCACATGGGCAAGGGCTATGTCTATCTTTCAGTGTGCCTGACACATGGCAATTATTTATTTATGTGAATAAATAATTGAACTCTTCCCTCAGTCTTTATAAACTTTTGTTTCCATGACATCTTTACGCCTTCACAGAGATTGCATGATGATTTCGAATACCTACCTTGCCATGAAGACACAGATACTTTATGGTATAGAAAGAACATGAAACTCTTACTCTCATCATTTCCTTTTCTTTTTTATTTAAAAAATTTTGACTACTTCCTTTCCTTTTCCTTGAGAAATCAGGGATGATGGGGCCAAAAAGACTAAGGGCCAAAGGGGCCCTTACCCACAGGGGCAATGAGCAAATATATAGGTAGTCTGAGGATAACAGATAACAGAAACCACCTTATTCTCACTGTTGGGGAAGGGAGTTACAAGTATGGAAAGGGTTAAAAGCTAGATTGCCTCTATGGTGTTAGATTGGAAATAGAGCTATCAGTGTGATCTCATAGTCTTTAATATAAATAGAGCAATAGATATAGGCGTGTGTGTGTGTGTGTCTGTGTTTCCTAGCCTATTACCTGAAAGGGCCTGGAAGCAATGAGCTCACACAATCCCCAGATCTTGGTTTCTAAATACCATTTTCCATAATGGATGGAGGTCTTCTTGAAGATATGGCTAATTCCAGAATTGGGCAGAGAACGTACAACATGCTTATGGAACATTTTATTACCAGAAGGTAAGAAAGTACTCAGAAAAACATGAGGGCCACATCTGAGATCATTTGAGCATTAAAAGAAATAATGATATTAGTGAGTTATAACTCATTCAATAAAACAGCAATTTATGAGCTCATGTTGATAGAAACAAAAAAATAAGCGAGGAGAAGGGAATGTTCTTCTTCACACTAAGAAAGTTTATTTAAGAGCAGTATGTTTACCTAGTCTCCAAGTATCTCCCCACAAAATATTTATTAACTGCAAAAGGAAAAACTATAATTTTACAGTGACTAAATCTAATAGATATCACCTTAAGCAAGTGGGTTTGATTACAAGACTAACTCTATTTATGTGACTCCTGATATGATTAAGAAGAATACAGCATTGTTTCTGTAGTATTCCTGCCACAAAAATACACAATGTCCATCTTACAATGAGGAAACATCACACAAATCTAAACTGAGGAACATTCTACAAAATGTACTCTTCAAAAATGTGAAGTCACACACAAAAAAGGAAAACTACAGAACTGTTCAAGATTGAAGGAAAGTAGAGACAAGACAACTAAATGCAACACATAATCGTGGGCCAAAAGAAAAAAACATTTTTTTTTCTATAAAGGATATTATTGAGACATTTGGTGAAAAGCTGAATGGGATCTATGGATTAGAAAGTAAAGTTGATTTACTGAATGTAATTGTTATACTGTGGTTATGTAGAAGAGTATACTTATATTTTTAAGATAATCACACTAAAGTATATAATATAAATTAATTCAGAAAAATATATGCACACACCAAAATAAACTCACAGGGATAGAAAGGAGGATGAGAGAGAGAGAGGGAGAGAGATAAATAGACAGAGAGAGAGAGAGACAGAGAGAGAGAGAGAGAGAGAGAGAGAGAGACAGAAAGACAGAGAATACAACCAGTGGTAAAATGATTAACATTGGAGAACCTGAGTGAAGAGCATATAGAAATTCTTTGTTATTCTCGTATCTTTTCTATAAGTCTGAAATTATTTTGATGTTAAAAATTAAAAATAAAGAGCATGGGCTCTGGAGTAACTCAGATTCAATTTTGAATCCTCAGTCTTCTATCTATCATCTGTGAGACCCTAGGAAGTTATGAAATTATTCTGATCTTTGGTTTTCTCATTTGATCACCAGGAGTAGGACTAATTTAAAGGGATGCTGTGAGTATTAAATTAGATAATGCATGACTTGAGCACTGGGCAGGTGGTAGGCATGTCTGGTAGATAATCTGATACATAATGGATGCCGAAATAGACATTTGTTGAATAAATGAACAAACTCCTCCCTTCTCTCCAACCCCTCAATCTGAACAAGTGATGCTACTTAAAGAAAATTAGATGCTTCAAATTTTAGCAATCCAAAGCATGAAGTTTTTCTTAACACTTGAATAATATAAAACAAAATGTCAAATAATAATAATAAATGATAAACATACCACCATGCATTCTGATGTTGCTCTAGAGTTTCCTCAGCACTTTGCCCTCATGTCTCCTGTGACACTAAATGGAACAGGCAGGCATTCCAGTTTGAGTCCAACACAGTGTTAATAATAGCGAATGTTTACAGTGCCTTGAGTTATGGGTGTCCAAGAAGGGGTCATGCCCTTGTTACTTAAATCTCAAACAAGGCTTCCATCAATTCGTGGCTGCAGGGTACAAAATGAGGTGCAATTTAATGTCCATCTGGGCATCTGTTCCTCAGGTGCTAGCACTGCTGTCTGTGGTTCACAGTATATCTGGGGTAGCAACACAGCAAAGAAAGGGACCCAGGTTGTGCCTGGGAAGTTTCTACTCTTAGCCAAGATGTGCACATGAATTTAAAATTACCCAAGAGGGTGTTTCAGAGTTGCTGGCCAAAGAGTGGTGTCTTCTAATCTGGAGAGCAGCTGCTGGGCACAGACATGCAAACACACACACACACACAGACACATGCACACACACAGACGTGCTCACGGAGCCTGTGCGTGCCTCTACTTGTCTGCTCTGGGCAGATGGTTCCTGGCTTTTGAGTCACCTCATCCTGCAGCCCAGTCCAGTTAGACCCTTTCTTCCACAGAGACTGGCAAGCTGTGGGGTAAGGGTTTTGGTAAGGCTGCCTGTCTTCAGAGCATGAAGGACACTGCCCGGAGAGGAAAGAGGGCAATATTTAGTGTTTGGGCCCACTTGTTGTTGGGCTCTCCACTGCCTCTCCTTTGCAGAGCTATCACTGGCCCCCGGGTGCAAACTCTCGGTGGCTTTCAAGCCTACAAAACAAAAACTGAGAGGGTGTCCAAAAAGAGAAGAAGAAAACGCTGTTGTTGGTCCTGGGTTCCACTGTTGGATTTTGGCGGGGATGAGAAGAAGGAATTACCAGGCGTGATCAACAAAGGTACCTGCACGGTAAGCTAAGTGTCCTCATCCTTGCTGAGAAGATGGGATGTTTCTGTGTTATTCAACAGCTAGGAGTGGCGAACACCACTCTCCAGAAGTAGGATCTTGTGAATATTATGCAAGGGAATGTAGTGTGATTAAGAGCTCATGACAGATGATGACTTTTAGGCTAAAATGACTAAGAGTTGCTTGCAAAATAGAGGAACTATCCTGACAGTAGGTAAGTTTACTTACTAAACTTAAAGTGATACACATGAAAGAAAGCCAAAATGAAACTTTAAATTGTTATTCTGTTAAGAGTAAGATGAATAGTCAAAGATTAAAGAAAAAGTATGTTTGGATAAATGCTTTCCTTCTTAGTAGCTTGATTTTGTAAGCTGATGTGAATGTTCAATATGCCATGTCAAAATCATCACAATGTGTTGAAAATGGAGAAGTATACTGAATAGGTTAAATTGCAGAGGAAGAATTCTCTTTTCATGGAAAGATTAGTGGAAGAAACTAACATCTTCAAATGGCAACTAGATTGTATCTTTTTTCTTTTGTTTGTTTACCTTCTGTTGATGTTAAGATTTAATGAATGAGAGCCAGAGAACAGAAGCAGGTTTCTGAGGTAAGGTTTTTGAGAGGTCTTGGGAGACACCTATCAAGAACTTGTTTTGTAACACCCCACAGAAGATGACTGGATATCCATGGGCACATCACATCTGGATACAAATGGGAAATGATGCTAGGCTGCTGCCAAATGATATCACAGAAAATTCTGCTCACTGTACTCCTCAATGGGAGGATTATTCAATGTTTAGGGTGGCTGCACAGTTGTGTATATAGGACCTCCATTGAAGAGGGATATGTGTTCAGTTAAAATGGTTGTGACATATTCAGTTATTCTTTTTTCTTTCCATACCAATTAATGATTACGTCTCTTTCTTTATTCATTATCTGTTCACATCTCAGGAAGGAATAGAAGAGGTGCAACACATACACTGTTTACACTACCATATTCCACATGTGTATTAGATTTGTATAAAGGAGAACATGGTGTAGTTAATACTAGAGAATGCATTGAAATTACGGCAATGTTCCTTTAGCTACAGTTAAACATGTTTTTCCTGTGATGACATTTTCTGATTTATCAATCTGCTATCTCCCAAAGCCAAATATTCCAAGTAAATATTTCTCTATGTTTATCAGTTGACACTATTATGAAACTCTCATTATGCTTAATTAAAAATCAGCATAAATACTGTAAGAGCTGTTTGTTAATAAAAATTTCTAAAGGCACCAATAATATTCATGGGCTCTTTCCACCTGGGTAATTAACGTCTACTCTAATGAGAAATTTCTAAGTAATTTCCCAAAGCAGTGTGGGGTTTGGGTTCTTATACTAACCAATACAAAGATACTCTGTAAAAGTTCTGCAGCAAAGGAAAGCATGCATTATTTAAAAAGTGAGTGACAATTTATTTTTAGAGTTTACCTTCTATTAAAGTTCATGTGTAATTGTCTTTTTTGCTTAAACTTTATTTAAGCAATAAATTAGCAATAAATTTAAGTAATAAATTTAGTCAAGACTTGGTCTTAGGTAGTGGCGCTGGCAATGGAGATGAAGATATTTTATTGTGCCATCAAAATGATGGTGCCTTTAATAGAGCATTATTGTAGGAGACTGCCATTGCAACTTGCCAAGAGTTAGGCAGGTCCAAGGATGCAACAAACCTAAAAGTAAGGGGCTCTATCTTCTTTTCTTCCGATTACAGACCGTATTATTCTATGTCCTAACCTAAAGCAAAATTTTCATTACCAATGTAATAATACCCGCTTCACCTTTCTAATATGTTACTTTAAAAAACATTTAAGGAAAAAGTGCTAGTAGCTTTTATTTTCCTTAGGGTAGAACTAGTGCCTACCAGCAACACACAATAAGTTTGTTTAGTTATATTAGGGGAACACTTTTATAGTAATAGCTTAGTTTGTTTGCTCATTTGTTCATTCATTCATCAACTATTTAGAATGCCTACTCTGTTCTGATTACTGGGACTATAACAGTGAATGAGGCAAACATGGTCTCCAGATGCCCTGAGTGTAGGAATCTGCATAGAGAGTCTGATTACTAGTGATCTGAATCTGTATATTGTGCATGTTGTTCAACATAGATATGGAGACAATTTTAGATACCATCTCAGCATCAAATAATTGAATTGGAAAACACATTTGAGTGTAAATACTTGAGCCTTCTTTGAGGGATGTTAACATTTCAGTGCAAGCTATAGATGTTAGACAAAAAACTCACATACTAATACCATCTGCTTCTTCAGAATTGGGTCAGACAGGAATTCTAAAGAAGACAGAAGAAAATTTGTATTATAGCCTCTTAGAAGTCTAGGGTTCAAATCTGACAGTAGTGCAAGATTTTCTGTTTAATCTGACGGTCAATCACTGGGGGCCACAGTGAAAAAGCAGGCCTATTGTGCTTCTCATCTTGGTCGAGGAGACTTTTATTACAACGTCATTTTATACCTACAAGGTGTTTTATACTGTGTATGAAACTCACATTATCAGTTACTCACTTGACCCTACGTTGTAGGAAAGGCAGGTATTACCGTTCCCTGTTCAGCAGATGGATAAACTATTTAAGGGACTAGCCCAGCTAATGTTTTCTCTAATGCACAGCCTCATGGGGTAATCTCTTAAATAAAGGACTAGAAAAATTCTGTGTTTTCAACATGAGTACTCACAGCCCTGACCTATTGTTTGAAAGTGGTATTAGCAAACAGGAAACCATGCAGATAGAGGAACGTTTCATGCCTCCCCCCACCACCCTCTTCCTGCCTCCATTGCCCTTCTAGGTCCTTACCCTAGAGTTTTTCCTTCTGGCCCTTCAAAAATCAGTTTAGTTGCTTAAAGAGATATAAGCTGCTACCTTTTTCTTCTTCTTTTTGGGTGGAATGATGAAGTAGAATATGGCAAACTGGGCTGTAAAGCTCTGAACTGACTCCTAATATTATTGTAATGAAATAAAAAATTATTCTGAGTGATAAGATTTTAAAAAGTTTGTGACTGTTTAGGACAGGAACAGTATAGTATATTAGTATATCCACCTACATGCAAAATGCAAATGGAATTTTACACTGCTGGTTAGTGCCACCAGCCTAGCAACATAAAACACTGTCACATCAGATCAGACCATTGTCCACCCAGTCCAGATCCTGCTTCTGGTGCAAGCATAAGTAGGCTGTTTGAAGAAGCAGTTTATCATGGGTAAGAGGAAAAACTCACAAGAAAAAATACTCTACATGGAAAAATGGTAAGCACAGGTAATGGAGAATTATACAGAGCTGAGCAGAGCAGTGAACACAGAAGGTTTTTCTGATGGATTTTGAGAGTTAAGCCACATAGCTAGTACTATTATTAGCTATGACCAAGCAAATACACGACTTTCTTTCTTTTTTTTTACATTCTTCCTGGAACTTCCTGTACATGTATTTAAAGTTTGTTGTAATTCCTTGGAGGCTTTTAGATACTTTTTTCTCTATCTGTGGCTTGAAATGGATGACATGTATCTTCATGATGGATCTAGGGACAATCACTTGACTAGGAAACTGGAATTCAGGGGAGGATAGCAAACTAGATAAAGCTGCTTCTGTGCTTCTCCTTAGAGTTGCTGTTCCTGGCCCTGAAACAAAAAAAAATACAGAGGCAGCTGCTTCTGAGCCATGATATTAAACTGACAGGTTGTGACTAGGGACACCAGCTCCTTGTTTCAGCTGCTACTAACATCTCTAAACGAAGCTATTTTAAGAACCTTTGCATTTGGTCAGGGAGCATGTGGGGTTAAGCCTTATGTTTTCCACTTCAGTTTTAGATTCTAAGCAGGTGCAGTTAGTAGTTCAAATTTTGAAACTTATTACCTTATTGTGTGGCTCTATATATTGAGAGAATCCCACTTCAACCAGCGTATTCTGCTTTGGTGTTGGATGGAATTCTTGCAGATTTTCATTGAAAAAAAATTTTTAGGTTATTGAAACACGTAAAAGAAAAAGAACCCTTCAAAAATGACTAATAGAGTCCAACCATCTTGATTTACAGATGAAGAATTGAGGCCTGAGAAAGTTAGTGGTGGAGAAATAGGTGTTTTTGTTTTTGTTTTTTTTTCTCTAAGAGACAGTTAAAAATGATCATCCTGTAGAACCCAGAAAACTCAACTCTGTTCTTGTATAATACTGACTGTCAAACTGCATTGAAAAAGCCATGGGACCAAAAACTACGCAATAAACTCCAAGTACCTGCCTTCCAAATGTCATGTTGCGAAACTGGTCAGAAGCTGCTGGCTTCTGACAGATATACAGTTACAAGGGAATATGATCTGATTTTAGTATTCGGATAGACATTATAGCAAGCATACTATTTGTCAAAAACAACAGCCACCACAACCACACACTGTGCTGAGCATGAGGTGTATCACAAAAGAAGACCCAAGCCATGTTTGGAAGAGGCATACATTTGTTCATTTGCTTACTTAGTTATGTAACAAACAAACGAGTGCCAGACACTGTTGTGGGTCCTGTAATCCAATGCTGATCTCGGAATTGTAACACAGTAGCATCTAGATACAGAGCAATGTCCAACCACTAGAATACAGTGAGGACTGTTTGAATTGAATACGTGAATATCAAACAAAATCAGAGTCAAAACCAGAATGTACCACAATGCGTTTAATGCCTAAGGGCATAGATTTTTCCAGATGGCATAACTGGCTTCTAATTCCATTTCTGTGTGTTCCTCAACAAGTTACCCTCTAAAGCCTCATGTTTCCTCAGCCATAAAATGCAGATAAGAATTGTACCTGCCTTGATAAGTAATAAGCACAGTTAGTGGCACATAAGTGGTCAATAATGAGAGGCTGTTATTATCATTATCATTAATATAGAAAACTCCCACCATGGTGCTATATACTGGGTCTATAAAAAAAAAAATCAGTCTTGACAATGTGGTCAGTTCAGGCTGAAAAATGCTGTAAGACCTACTTAGATTGCACACAAACACAAAACTTTGGATTCCCTGGACCAAATTAAGAAGCCATGGGCTAGAAACGTCATCTAGAAATAAAAGGAACTGGCATTTGAATCATGTATTTTCTTTGGGCCCCTAAGTTAAGAACCAATGCTCTAGACTACACATCCATGGACAGGTATGAATTTAAAATGCCTCATTTCATGATTTTGGAATTAAGAAAAATCCCAGAAAATTGATTATTAATGTAAACCAGAAATTTTCTTGACCGATGTTAAAAAGGTAGAAATGTCCTTTTCCCTTCCCTGAGGTTCTCTGGCCCTAAGCAAGTAATTTTTTATTTTTATTTTTAAAATTCTCTTGCTATCTTCTACCATAACATTTAAATCATGTAATGAAGGTTCCATAATCAAAAAAGTGTTAATTTCTGGCCTCACAGTCCAGAGGATTCTGAGGAGACAATGAAATTCCTAAACGTGCAAATTATTCCAGAATGGGAAATGACTCTTCCTGTCTCGCAGTAGTTATTTATGTAATAGTACCTTGGGAGAATGTTAACAGTAGAGCATTAAATTACTCCTTTTAAAACAAGGAATTTCCAACAGGGTTTTATTTGTTCTTTCCTAATTTAAAAAAGACAGCATTTATACTCACAAGACTGCAAGTTTTACTAGCCTATCGTTAAGTGGTTAGGTCAGTTTCAGAAAGACTGTACTAATGCATTAAATACCTGCCAAATGTGCGGAAGAAAAGCTCCAATCCAAATCATGACACACCCGTGGATTCACCACTCTCAAAGTAAACAAAGTGTTCAGAAATTCTACCAACAAAGTGTCAAAAGAGGCTATAATGCTCACTGAAGGGAGAAAAACTTTAGTTTACTTAAAACCCACATGTACTTTGTCATTTTCCCAGATGGCATCATAAAACTGCAATCATGACTTAAATAACCTAGTTTCTTCAGCACAGAATTCTATTATATTCCCATCTACGTCTGGATAGTTCCTCTCTAAAAGGCAATTTCAGTTGTAAAGAAACTCAAAAGGTCCAGCTAGGTCTAGTGGAATTAATCTGTATATAAAACAAGGATTTTTTTTTTAACTGTATGGAAGAATATAAAGATTTTCACCTGTACCTGCTGCACTAAGCATTTTGAACTGGTAGCTCCAAATTTATATCTCTTGGCTGTGTAACAAAATCCACAAGTATTTATTCTTTGAGACTTAGATCAGATACACACTGGTGGCAAAATGCCAGTCACCACTGTAGTGGGGCTCCCTTCATCTGCTGACCAGAAAACATTTTTCTCAGAGTTTCCCTTAGCATACTTCTGTTATCTCATTAACTTTCTGCATATTTTTAAAAAGCAGCAATATAACCTCTGGCATCTTAAATTTTCCAGACGTATGAAAACATACTACAGGGATCAGAGCATTAGGTTAGGAGTAGTACAACCACCAGTCAGAAACCATTTGAGTGAATCAGATGGGGTATAACTCATCCAAAGCATTCAAAAAGAAGCTTACATTTACAGCAGGAAGGTGAGCAACATGCTTTAGGCCAGGTAAGCATGCACATGCTTCTGGATCCTACAGCCCTTACCAGGGACACACAGTTAGAGAAAATGATGCCCATACATGAAGGCAGATCTTTTTCAACTAAGAAATCATTCTCCAGCTCTCAACCTTTCTTTGGGTAAAGAGTCAAAGTGGGGTTTCTTGGTGCAGGTTCCAGATGGGTGGCTCCAGATCATCTGCCACCATTACCCCCATTTCTGCTGGAGTCCTTCTTGCCCCTGAGGCCAAAATATATCTTGCATAATCCTGAGATTAATAAATCTGGCTAGATGGGGGCAGGGGGGTCCTTGGAACAGATCCAGATTAGGTTACATGTAGAATCAGTCATGCCTAGGCTGGCCTGGAAGAGGACCGAGCTTTCAGTCTGACATGATCATCTGCAAGCGTAAATCCCTGGAGAGTATTCCACAGCTGGAAGCTTGCACCTCTGCTTATAATGGTAACCTGACTGTACTGACTTGTTGCTGTGTCCATTTGATAAGTCAACCTCTTTTGATTTACTATGTGGTATCTGTATCTGATTGTTCCATCAATCCTAGTCTACTATTGACAGTAATTTCATATTTTCTCCATATGCTATACACAGCACATATGGATATTTTATCTAATTGAAACCCCTAGGAGGTATAATCTGACTGCCTTGACTTCTAGACTCCCAGGCACAACTTTCTGTCCATACTGTCTGATAGTGAGAAGCTACGTGATTTGAATGACTTCCAAGATAATGTTTCTAAGTTTGAAGTGAGAAAAGAAAGCTCGTTGATTAAAAAAAAAATTTTGTTTGATAAAAGGAGAACTTATAAGCTGCTTTCAAAAAACTACTTGCACCCCAGGAGGTTAACAGCCTGAGTATGAAGCATGCCATGTGGAGAAGGAGAGTGACAACAGTAATAAGCATGGGCTTCTGAAAAGGGAACTGGTCTTCTGAAATGTCTCCTGGGATTGCATCAGCTTGACCTACCAGTTGTTTTTCATTTCTACTTTCCAGACTACCTTTGTGTAAGGATTAATGACCTTCCCTCAGCCTATTAACTCAGACTGCCATTAATTTCTAGGAAATACTTTGTCAATTCTGCTTAAAGGGTACATGAGAAGTGCTATGTTTTCGGTTAATCTTACAGCCCTTTAACCAACCTGTTCAATGATTACTGAACCTTCCTGGAAGTCCCTTTTGCCGCAGAATTAGTTAACATTTTAATAATAGTCTTACTTGTAAGCTATGAAACTGTTAGATATGAATTGTAGTCGATCCAAAAGAAATGCCTTCCAGGGAGCTAAACCGAGTTGTGAGAACATGTGTCTAAAAAGATATTACTAGTCTAAATTCCTATTTCTCATGTCTTTCCTGAGTACTTATGAACCAAATGTTGCCACTCCCAAATCAGTATTATAGGTTATTTCAACTTTAAGCTCTGGCAGGAGAATACATTATCTACTAAATCAGCCTTGTCAACAGGCCAGAAAAATCTATATAGGCATAAATGTTTGTATGCTGTTAGAGGAAAGTGTATGAGACTTAAACAATGCTTACTTGTGAACACCCTTTCCGAGACTAGGCCAAGAGAACAATAGCTACACCTAAGTATAGTAAAAGAAACAATCTGTAAATGAAGACTCTTATATACATAAATCATGCCATGAGCAGAAAGTTAAATAAAGGCAGATACTTTTACAGAAAGATTACAGTTAAAGCATAGGTGAGGTTTTGGCTGTTATAGGGAGAATAAACTATAGAGGTAAAAAAACATGGAAGTGAAGAAACAAGGATGGCAATAGCTAGATATTGAGCTAGCTAAGCTATAAATGGTGAGTCTCAGCCAGTTTTGGGGGTAAGGGAAAATAACAGGGGTGACTGTTTTCATCCCTGCTTTTTCTGAGTTTCTTTTGATGAAAGTTTTTCTTGATGAAAGCTTACAAGCTGAGAACATCAGTGCAAATCACCAAAGCAATGGGGTCAAATTCACTGCTTCTCCTGCAAAACAGGAAAAGGCTCTTGAGCTTAACTTTTAGATTCCTGGGCATGCAAAGCAGGCCTTGGTCAGCCGGATCTGTACTGGGTTCTTCTCTGCCTTGGTCACTGTCCTCTGGGTCTTGGGAACACAGGCCTATGTTCCAAGCCATTGTTCTTTAAACAAAGTTGTGAACTGCTAACAGTTTTATTTAAAAGTTTATAAAACGGTAACCACATTGCTACATCTTTCTGGAGTATCTCAAACAAAGTGTGGTTCACATTTCTTGTTAAAAAATAAGTGTAGCTCAGAGTTATTGAATAAACAAAGACAACTGATGTAGTTAACAAGCTTTGTGTGACCACAGCTATGTCATCTTGGTCTTGATTCCAGCTTCGGGCAGAGGTCAGGGTGAGCCATCCAGCAAAGGGGACTCCTACCAGTCAGTCCATCCAGATGCTTTGCCTGAGCAAGCTTCTTTGCAGCCCCTACCCTGTAACTTGGCATGACTGGCAACGGAGGTGGCGGTGAGAGAGGGCCACTCTCATTGTAGAGTATTGGAGATGCAAATGTGTTGGAGAGGACACTTATCTGTGCTCTCCAACCCAAACACATACAGGCAGCGATTGTCTTCATTTCAGAGAAATGAAGGCCATCTCTCCTCAGTGGATGGCTAGAGGCCCCAATTGGGTGACATGGCCCCTGGGCCTTTAAGCAAATAAGGCATGTAAGAGGACGCTTCTAATAACTGAAAACCTCTGAGTTAATGCGGCTGATTAAGCAAGCTGTCAGGAACCTTGGCAGACCCGTGCTCATGATTCTTATTAATAAGGCTGATATTTACATAACTATCAGCTGTTCATTGATAATCCTGCCAACACACAGGGCATAGACTCTTTTCTTTAGGACAACACAGACAGATCTATCTTAATGCAATAATTTGTTATTTGAACAAACATGTTTATTGCAAGGCCAGTGAAGTGAAACCCAAAGGTTTTCTTGTTTGAATTTCCTAGGGGCAGTTTGTGATAGCTGCTGGAAAGGCTTCTAATACAGCACAGTGCTGGCAACCAATATTCTCTCCTCCATCTCAGCTTTGGCCCTTAACTGCCCACACCTCCTTTTTGCTCAATATGAAGAACGGTTGTTGTTACCTGCCCAATCCGTGCTTCCAACTTGCCTAGAAAAAACCTGATTCAAGTTTTGAGGAACAAACTCCTAAAGACTCTAGATCTTCAGTCACATAAAGGAGCTCACACCTAGAGTAGATTTTGCAAATATTAAAAGAGCTATTCCATCACTGGTTTGCTTTCATGCTAATACTTGTGTGGCAGCCCCCAGTGGGGCCATAATAACCTTCAGAATGGAGCAGCTTTGCCCAACTTCCTGCTGTGCTCAAGACTTCGGGTTCTGCACGAGTGCTTCTGGCTGACCCTCGCTGTCCCATAGCTCTTGCTGCCATTGTGAGCTGCTGCCTTCTCCACGGTCTGAGTAGGCTCCTCTCAAAAAGCTGCTTGGTCTGCTTATGTGGGGAGACTTCAAATCACCAGTTTCTTATTAAAGACTCTTGGCCTACAATCAAAGGGTGCACAGAAATATACAAAAGGCAGGGAAGGTCTTTCACAAAGACTAGATCTC
Source organism: Rhinopithecus roxellana (assembly GCF_007565055.1). NCBI lineage: Eukaryota > Metazoa > Chordata > Mammalia > Primates > Cercopithecidae > Rhinopithecus > Rhinopithecus roxellana. The sequence continues at coordinate 20,711,764 of NC_044549.1, read as the reverse complement.
TGCCCCCACAGTCGGTCTGCTTCATTTTTATAGCACTCAGCCTTCCAAGCCTCAACCTCACACTTTTTTCCTCCACTGGCACCTGTAATGCCATGAGCAGAGGGCATTACATTGCTTTTTCCTTTGAACTGTTCTTGCCAATCTGCTCCACCCTGGCAGAACTTGGTGGTAGATGGAAAGGCTATTTTTGATGCGAGGGCTTAGCAACACTCCCTAAACAGAAAACCTCTCTCCTATATACTTATAGCACTGCAAAATACTTTTAATATAATTTAGTCACTGACCTCAGAAAAAGGAGAAAGTTGGCTTTGCAAATTATTGTCTTTCATAGCCAAGTAAATGAACAAACCCAGAGGAAGCACAGTGTCCCTGGGGTCATGAATTTAGTCAAACACGGAGTAGCTGCTGAATGCAAAGCATGGCGGAGGACACAGAATGCAGCCTGGCATCATCCTTGCCTTCAAAGAATTATCAGTTTAGTAATGGAAGTAGGAAGAACACAAAAAATATAAAACAATATGGAATATGAAAAGTGTCACAACAGAGGTACAGATAAAGTACTGGAGTGATTTGAAGAAAAGAGAGATTTCACACCTGTGGAGAAGCAGAAATCACACTGATGAGGATCCAATTTCTTCTGTGAACATCTTAGGCTACTTTCATTTCTCTTTCCTTATTATCCCCTTTCCAAGGATATTTAGCTATCCTCTTAACACCCCAACCCCTCCTGTGTTGGACTGGATCAGACAGTGCATGTGTTACACTTTGAAGGGTATATTTATTTCAAACACAATCAAGAATTCCAATGGAAGTACTTCACTGAAAGCAAGGTTGTGAGAGTCTCTTCAGTTCCTTTTGCTTCTTCTAACCCGATCTACTTTACCTGAGGTCACTGTTACCTGCCTGTAGAGCTGGACTGCTCCTCCCACCAAATACCGAAGCTTCTTCCCATAAAAGTCTCTGGTCCTGGTCTGTGTCCTCAGTCAATGAAGTCAATGCACTCCTCCTCATAGGCAGTGGGGAGCTGTCGTTTTAGCTGTAGTATTAACTGTCCCTCAGTAAAGGAAAGTAGGACATTACCTGTGCCTGGGATTCTTTCTCAGCCTTAGTATAATGCTGTCTCAGAAAGTAACTGGTTACCACCACTCAGGCGGGGCTAATACATGTGTTTATTTTTCACCATAGTCTAATGACAATTCCAGTATGTAACACCCAGCTCCAGAGGCCCCCAAGTACAAAAGTGGTCAAGGTATTCAAAATCTGTTGGCTGCTATCCTACATGCATGCAAGTGAGATGCCAGTGTCATCACACACTTTCTTCTCTGTTTTCTATATACCTGGGCTAAAAAACTGATCCAAAACACACAAGGAAGCTAAATCTTGGTCAACCACTCCACCAGGAATGGAAGAATCAGGAAAAGCTGATCTTCCTCATGAACTGCCTGAAAGAATTCTCTTCAAAAGACACCAGGACACCTCCTCCACAGCACTTCCCCTGAATATACAGCAAGGCGATACTAACCTTGCGAGGTCTCACACTCCACCAGATATCTCAGTGATGCTATTTCTCATCATCTTGCTATTCTCAGCTACCAGCAAAAATGTAAGTCTCAAGGGTCAATAGTCCCCTCACTTATTCTATTTTCACTCCTGTATAATTTTGCATTCTTCCCTCTGATTCTTCCCTTCCTCTCTGACTTGCCTCCAAATCCTTCCCATGGTGTGCTCTGAATCTCTCTGAAGACATGCAGAACCATGCAAAAGCACAGCTTTGCGGCCAGGCAGAACTGGATTTAATGATTCAAATGTGGACTTGCTGTGTACCTTAAATGCATATGGCCTCACTGTGCCTTATGACCTAATCTGTAAAATCCAGATGATAGTAATTACTTTGCAGGGTCTGGTAATATTATAATGCATAAGACAGTCAAGTATAGTACATGGTACATTATACGTGTTCAACAAATGACAAATATTGCTATTTTGGGACTCTTACATTTACCCTTTTCACAGACTGCTCATTCTAAGTCCTGTTCTATTTCTTGTCCAACCCTTTCCCCAGGATGTACAACCCTTGAGCATCTCAAGAGAAGGCTACTTGTGCCCCAAAAGCCCACACACCAAAATCTGAGTGGCAGCACTGTCCTAGCCCACCATGCGGCTTCCAGGCAATTCCTTTCCATTCTCTTGCTATCAAAATACCTCTGCTCTCACGGCTCACGCCACACTTGCCTACTCCTCAGTTCTGCCACCTACTGGCTTCTCCTCATCATTGCACTTTCTTTAATAAGGACTTCGACAACTGGGTCAAACTTTTTTCCCCTCCTAATTCCCTCCCAGCTGTGGTTTGTCTCAGCTTGAACATGGATGATCTTTACAACATTGTGGCTTCATAATTCAACTCCAAAACCCTCTGCCCACTCTCAGCGACTCAGTTCCATAACCACACCTGGAATGTTCTACCTCTGCATACTTATGATACTTTACCATACTTAAGTGGTTCAAATGTCTGGCTCTCCTTGGTGGCCTGTTAGGTTCCCACTGCTACAGAACATATCTTATGAGAGGTTTTAACCTTATCCCTAGGACAGTTCTGGTACACAGTGGGTATTTAATAAATATTTATGGAATGAATAACATGAAACATTTATATAGTTTTCTAGAGATAATCTTATTTGCTCATCACCTTAGGAAGACAGAAACATTATTATAATTCCCCTGTGTAAATAGGGAAATGAGGCTCAGAAAAGTTAAATGACTTAGTTAAGGATACATAATTAGACCTCAATAAATACTTACATTTTATATCACCTAGGGGCTGGCAGGGGCTTTTCCTACCATCCTAACTACAAGACCAGCTCTCTTCTTCCTCTACCTTCCTTACCCTTGTATACTTGTTTCTTACAAAATCTTATCAAAAAATTTGGAAAGATGATAGCTTACCCTTTTAATGCACATATGAATAATTCTGATAGGATTATGCATCTCTGCGCTTTAAAGGGTGTCCCGATATGAGACTCTTGGTATCTTTTCAAAGGAACTACGTAATGTTATATTTGATTGCTCCTAGTGTGTGTACTAAGATGATAAATGTTCAGTCTTTTACCCACATTAAGTCAATTTCAAAACTAAAAAATGCAGAAATCCAATATTGTATTCTCTGATTAATTCAATCCTGCATGTAAGCTTCCTGAAAAAGCCTGCAAAATGACAGTTCAAAATTCCTCTGGGTTACAAATGAAAAATGATCATTGGCAAAAATTTGAAAACTCCCTTTTAATATATAAAGAAGAGTTCTGCAATTGGGAAAGCAAAAACCTGCTTCCTGAACCACTCTACTCCACATCCCATGCATGGCTGAATCCAACACCATCTTAACTGGAATTATTTATAATCCCAAATTGAGAAGTATCGAGTTCCAGGTAATGAATGAAAAGTCTTTCTTATCAGTTGGAATCTTTAAAAATGTTTTCCTAGTTTAAGGAAGCCATTTGAGACCCTAAAATATTTTCCTAGTTTAAGGAAGGCATTTTTAAAAACAGATTCTTGATAATGGTTTGTTTTCATGGTGAGTTCCCACCTCTGTATATGGCAATGACATTCAACATTCTTTGGAAGGCATGGATATGCTACACACTGAGGCATATAAAGTTTTCAGGGTTGTAGGTAATTATACTCCAGTAGGGAAGGAATAGATGCACAAAAATAACTTCATTGCCTGTACTGGTATTGATTAGCAACAAGAGCCAAAGGTCAATTATGAATAATACAAATAAAGCTTATAGAGTCGGTCAACTATAGCTAACAATTCTTGAGTGCTTGCTATCTGCCTGGTACCATGCTGAATACTTTAATACACTAACTTATTTAATTCCAAGAATCCTGTGAGGTAGGCATTCTAGTTGTCATGTTACAGATGAGAAAGTTTGCCTGAAAGAAGTTCAGTAACTGGCCTAAGGTCAAAGAGCTGGTTAAATGGTGGAAATGGCATTCAAATACAGGTTTTTTCACTCTAAAACACAGTGCTTGTTCCTTTACATCTCGTTGCCTCCTTCTACTGAAGCTTATCATCACCAACACAGGTACCGTGTAGTTTGTTTTTTCATCTGTCATAAAATGTGAATCTGCTAACTGGGGAGGGAATCACAGGGACGCTTTCAGCCGGCTGTGTCGCAAGCAGTACAGACTCCAGTGGGTTGGCAATAACAAATTACAGCATAGCCAAGAGTCAAAGTAGTCCCTGACCTATGGTCTTGTTGCTATTCTTGTTTTACTAGATTTTTCAAATAGCAATGTGGCACGTACCATTAGTATGCCTAGCTAAACATTAAAAATCACTGTTACCTTGCCAGATATGCCACTGTTGATAAAATTTTAAAAAACCAACAAAATAAATGATAAGAGTTTCTGCTGAGTAAAAATATTACACAAAGCTATTCAGAAAAAGTGCAACAAAGGCATTGCAACCTAGAAGGTAGCAAGTATCCTAGCTGAATATTTTGTTGAAATGGAGGCCTAATCCTGGGCTAGGAAAAATTTAATAACCAAGTAGTCTTTGTGATGTTTGCTGAATAATGAAGAATATTCAAATCCAGAACTAATTATTAGAGTCTATTAATGGTGCTGAAAGTAAGCTAATAGTTTAGAAAATATTCATGATGTACATGTTCACAAATACGTAGCTTTAAAAACAGAGTGCAATCTCACTTTTAGACATAAATCCAACAAAACATGTATATATATAGACTTGTATACTGAAAACTACAAAATGCTCATGAAAGACATCAAATATCTAAAAATAGAGACACTATGTTCATGGATTGGAATACTGGGTTGTCCCTCCATATCCACAGAAGACTGGTCCAAGGACTCCCTTTCAGATACCAAAATCTGAGGATGTTCAAGTCAGTGATATAAAATAGTACAATATCTGCATATAATCCATGCAGATCTTCCTACATCCTTTAAAAAATGTCTAGATTACTTACAGTATCTAATATAACAGTGGTTCCCAACCTTTTAGGCACCAGGGACTGGTTTTGTGGAAGACAATTTTTCCACGGATGGGGTGGTTGGTGGTTTGGGGATGAAACGGTTCATCGCAGGGCATCTGGAATTAGAGTTTTTCTCATAAGGAGCATGTAACCTAGTTCCCTCGCATGTGCAGTTCCGCAGTTCACAATAGGTTTCGTGCTCTTATGATAATCTAATGCGGCTGATCTGACAGGAAGCGGAGTAATGACAGTAATGCTGGCTTGCCTGCTGCTCATCTCCTGCTTTGTGGCCCAGTTCCTAACAGGCCACAGACTGGTATGATCTGTGGCCCAGGGGTTGGGAGCCCCTGTGATGCAATATAAATGCTATGTAAATAGTTGTTATACTGTATTGGCTTTCATTAAAAATTTTTTTATTTTTACTTTCTGTGGGTACACAGTAGGTGTATATATTTATGGGGTATATGAGATATTTGGATACAGGAAAGCAATGTATAATAATCACATCATGGGAAATAAGTTATCCATTCCCTCAAGAATTTATCCTTTGTGTTATAAACAATCCAATTATGCTCTTTTAGTTATTTAGAAATGTACAATTAGATTATATTGACTATAGTCACTCTGTTGTGCTATCAAATACTAGGTGTTATTCATTCTTTCTATTTTTTTTTTTTATTCCTTAACTACCCCCATCTCCTCCCCACCCCCTACTACTCTTCCCAGACTCTGGTAACCATCCTTCGACCCTCCATCAACATGTGTTCAATTATTTTGATTTCTACATCCTACAAATAAGTAAGAACATGTGATGTTTGTCTTTTTGTGCTTGGCTTATTTCACTTAACATAATGACCCCTAGTTCCATCCATGTTGTTGTAAATGATAGGATCTCATTATTTTTTATGGCTGAATAGTATCCATTGAGTGTAAGTACCACATTTTCTTTATCTATTCATCTGTTGATGGACCTTAGGTTGCTTCCAAATCTTGCTATTGTGAACAGTGCTGCAATGAACATGGGAGTGTAGATCTTTCTTTGCTGTACTGATTTCATTTCTTTTGGGTATGTACCTAGTAGTGGGATTGCTGGATCATATGGTAGTCCTAGTTTTAGTTGTCTGAGGAACCTCCAAACTGTTGCCCACAGTGGCTGTACCAATTTTCATTCCCACCAACAGTGTGTGAGAGTTCCCTTTTCTCCACATCCTTTCCAGCCTGTCTTTTGGATAAATCATTTTAATTGGGGTAAGATCATATCTCACTACAGTTTTGATGTGCAGTTTTCTGATGATCAATGATTTTGAGTACCTTTTCATATGCCTGTTTGTCATCTGTATGTCTTCTTTTGAGAAATGTCTATTCAAATCTTATGCCTATTTTTAAAATTGGATTATTCAACTTTTTCTTATGTAGTTGTTTGAGCTCCTTATATACTGTGGTTATTAATCCATTGTCAGATGGGTAGTTTGCAAATATTTTCTCCCATTCTGTGGGTTTATCTTCACTTTGTTGATTGTTTCCTTTGCTGTGCAGAAGCTTTTCAAGTTGATGTGATCCCATTTGTCCATTTTTGCTTTGGTTGTCTGTGCTGGTGGGGTATTGCTCAATAAATTTTTGCCCAGACCAATGTCATGAAAAGTTTCTCCAACGTTTTCCTGTTTCAGTTTCATAGTCTGAAGTCTTATATTTAAGTCTTTAATCCATTTTGGTTTAATTTTTGTATTAGGTAAGAGATAGTGATCAAGTTTCATTCTTCTGCATATAAATGTCCAGTTTTCCCAGCACCATTTATTGGAGAGACTGTCCTTTCTTGAATGCATGTTCTTGGTATGTTTGTCAAAAATGAGTTCACTGTAGTATATATTGGTTTTAAATATGTATTATTTTTAAATTTCTTAATAGTCTTTTAAAAAATATTCTTGATACGTAGTTGGTTGAATTCACGGATACAGAACCCAAGGGTAAGAAGGGCCAACTGTGCTTGACACAGCAAATACATCGATTTAGCCCTAACTGATATATAGTGTTAATGGAATCCCAACTAAAACCTCCGCAAGAGTTTTGCAGATAGAGGCAAGATGATCCTAAAATGTATATGGAAAGGGAAAGGTAAATAGAATAACTAAAACAGTGTTGAAAAAGAAGAGAAAGTGGGAGGAATCAGTGTACCTATTTCAAGACTAACTATAGTAATCGAGACTGTATGTACTGGTAAAGGGATAGTCACCAGAGAATCTATGAACATACCATGCAAATATGCCTGCCTGGTTTTTGACAATAGTGCAAAAGCAACTCAACCAACAAAAGATAGCTTTTGGCCAGGTGCGGTGGCTCACGCCTGTAATCCCAGCACTTTGGGAGGCCGAGGTGGATGGATCATGAGGTCAGGAGATCAAGACGATCCTGGATAATATGATAAAACCCCGTCTCTACTAAAAAACACACACACACACACAAAATTGCCGGGTGTGGTGGCGGGTGCATGTAGTCCCAGCTACTCAGGAGGCTGAGGCAGGAGAATGGTGTGAAACTGGGAGGCAGAGCTTGCAGTGACCCGAGATTGCGCCACTGCACTCCAGCTTGGGTGACACAGAGAGACCCTGTCTCAAAAGAAAAAAAAAAAAAAAGACAGCTTTTTCAACAAATGGTGCTGGAGAAATTGGACATCCATAGGAAAAAAGTGAATCCGAACTCAAGTCTACCACCTTAAACAAAAATGAATTCAAAATGGATCATGAAACTACATGTAAAATGTAAAATTAAAACTCTTAGAAAATAAGAGAAAATCTTTGGGATCTTGGCCCGGACACAGAGGTTTTTATACTTAACACTAAAAGTATAATCCATAAAAAAAATTGGTGAGTTAGACTGTATCAAAACAAGACTTTTGCCCCATGAAAGACCCTGTTAAGGGAATGAAAATAATATCTTGATCCTGGGAGAAAATGTACCAAACTACATATGTGAGAAAGGACAAGCATTTAAAAAATATAAAGAAACTCTTAAAACTGAACAATAAAGAACAATGCAATCAATTCAATTAGAAAATGGGCAAAAGACATGAGCCAGCATTTCATCCAAGTGGATATACAGATGACAAGTGATGAAAACATGTCCCACAGCATTAACTGCTAGGGAAATGCAAAGGAAAATCCAAATGAAATATCACTGCACATCTATCAGAATTGCTAAAATAAAAAAAAATAGTGATGACACCAGATATTGGCAAGGATGCAGGGAAATTAGATCACTCATACATTGCTGGTAGGAGTGTAAGTTGGTACCGTCACTCTATAAAACTACCGTGTGAACCCAGCAACTGCACTCCTGGGCATTCATCCCAGGGAAATGAAAACTTACGTTCACACAACAACCTGTACACAAATCTTTATGGTGGTTTTATTTGCAATAGCCAAAAACTAGAAAAAACTCAGATGTCCTAGATAAATCTTCAGAAAATTGTGCTAAGTGATAAGTGAAAAAAAAGTCAATCCTAAAAGGTTACATGTTGTATGATTCTATTTATATACTGTTTTCGAAGTGACAAAATTATATAAACGGAGAACAGAGTAGTGATTGCCAGGGTTTCAGGAGAGAGTAGGGGGTGGGAGGAAAATGGTTGTAGCTATAAAAGGTGAACATGAGGGATCCTTGTGGTGATAGAAAAGTTTTCTAAGCTGTATCAATGTCAATATACTGGTTGTGACATTCCACTATAGTCCTGTAAGATGTTACCACTGGAGGAAACTGGTTGAAGAGTATGTGGACTCACTCTGCATTATTCCTTACAAATGCATGTGAATCACAATTATCTCAAGGTAAAAAGTTTACTTAAAAAATTAAAAGCATATATTTTTTGTTTATGAAAAATAACAAGAAGATATGTATCAAAATCTTTATCTCTAGGTGGTAGTAAATCAGTGATTTTCATTTTCTCCTTCGGGATTATCTGATTTTTTTCTAAAATGAACATACATTGTTTTGGTAACTAAAAAGTTACAGAAGACATCAGCTATAAAAACACAGAACTAATATCTAATGACATAAGCTGCTCAACTCAGCATATCTGGTAATATGTTAGGCCAGGGGTCCCTGTTTTGATTTTGAGATTTCTAAGTGTCTGATGACGAGTGCATAGAGTATGTTTAAAATGAGCTACCCTTTTCTTTCAAAATTTTACACTTCAATTTTTTCCATTCCGTATTCTATTTCTGCAGTTATCCAGTAACCTCTACTCCTTCAAGATATTTATGAAACCCCATAAATTCTCAATTTATGGAATCTTTAGCATCAGGTTGGATCCACAGGTAGTGAAAGTTATGTGTATCCAGGAGAATGTTATATTTATAGATAGCCAAACTGAATGGAATTTGACCAGAAAGTCCCTGCTGTTAACTCCTGGAATGAGTCCGTCTTGTGAGAAGAATAGAACCATGATCCTAATACAGAGGTAATAGATTCTTCTGATCCTTAGTCACTTAATTCTAAAGGATGTTGAATGCAGGGAAATAAGACATGAGGATAAGGTAGGGCCTCAGAGTAAGTATGAATATTTTTTTTTTCTAAAGAGAGAACCTAAAATAATAATAGCCATAATTTATGTTTGCTTAGTGCATACTACATCCCAGGCATTATTCTAGAAGCTTAACATGCATTGACTCATTTAACCCTCATAACTAGTGGCTTTCCAACTGGGGTAAGTGTACTGGGCATGCAAATACAAGATATGCACATGCAAGGGTATTTTAAGGATATTTGTCTTTAGACCTTAACTTCCACTTGTACTTTATTTTTTAGCTGCCTGAGAATCCAACTACATTCATATTGGCTTTTTCATGTTAAAAAAAAAAAAAAAAGCCAAACTTTTCACCCAAAACAAATCTTATTATAGTTCATTGTCTTGTATACCATTGTCTTTGGGGTAAACAGACTCCTGGAAACCAAAATATGCTATGACGGGAAATACAACTGGTTTCAGGGACACGTGCTGTAATCAGGATATCTTTAGCCAGCATGTCAACTATTTTCAATCACAATAAATTCTTATTTAATAATGTTATAGAATATTTACTCTTCTACCTCCTACTAACAAAAATAAACTTTGAAAACCATGATAAAAAGTTTTAGATCCAGCTTAAAAATGTGTGAGGAAGTATGCATTTTTTCTAAGTTCTTTACAGAGTACATTTTTGAGGACCACTGCTCATAATAGCCCTAGGAAATAGATATTAATATCTGCAACCCCATTTTACAGATGTGGCACAAATAAGGTCCAGAGAGATCAAGCAACTTGCCCTAGGACACATAGCTGGTAAAGACCAGCATTAAGATTCTAACCTGAGAAATCTGACCCTAGAACCTGAGTTCTTAACGACATGCTATATACTGCCTTTACAGTTTCAATTAGTATTTACTCAGGCCCAACACGGAATCAGAACAATGTACCGTGAATCACGAGAGGAGACACTGAGGAAATAATCCTGTCTTAAGGAAAATACTGGAAATACGTCTAGAAAAAGGATTTCACTTCTGCCTAATGATACTGGTAGAAAACGGTTAGTTTTCCAATATTATTTTTATTCTTGTCAGATATGGCAGAAACAGGAATTTGGGATACTCAAGTGGCTTCAGACACAAAGATTATGTGGGAAATTGAGGAGCTAGTATGCTTTTGTAATATAAGTCAGGCACATAAGTTAGAACATGGCTACACTTCTGGTGACAGAATAACTTATGATGCTTATGGCTAGGGACAGGGTAGAAGACTTGTGCTGCAAAGCATTTATCAGCATCTTGAAAACTGGCTGCTCTTGTTACCTAATTTCTTACACTGCTTCTTCCCTTACAAAACATGAATCTTTCCAATCAAATTCCACAAAGTTCATTTATTAAAACATTTTGTTTTCGAAGAAGAAGGTGAACATGGACACACATACATACATGCACACCCCTTAAAGGTACGGTTTCAAGAATGACATTTTCCAAATGACCTTGGGTTAAAATTACTTGTAATCCCAAGCTACTTTGAAATGTTTAACCTCTGCACTCATTTCAAGTTTTCTTAAAATACACTTTAGACTACATGGGATGGAATGAAGCAGGCAAGCTCTAGGGAGAATAGGAGATACCATATTCCTGAGGCCAGTCAGCCTGTCAGCACTGGCATACCTGCAGAGAGCTCCTAGGACAGTGGTGATGAGACAAGTTGTGCAGTTCTGATGGAAAGGTTTTCTTGAGCATTTGGGTGTCCTAATTACAGCCTTATTTCATGATAGGAGTGACTCAGGGTCAAAGGCAATGGGAAATGCTACAGAGAACATGACTGCAACCCCAGGATGGTCTGTCTGGCTTTGGAAAGGCGGAGGCTAGTGTTGCAGAGGAAGAGCCCAGGCAGGGGATTGCAGAACAGTTTCATAACCTACCACTGGGAGGTCCTGGGCAAGTCATGCATCTCTGTGGCCTGGTCTTGCTCTCAAAGACTATGACTCAGAAAATCTGAGGTGGAATTGCTTTCTCTAAATTTCTTAGAGAATGTTATAAGATAAAGGAATAACCTCTTCCCTGAAAAATCACGACCAGTATGATTGAATCCCATGCTTGCATTCCTAGCTGCACTTTTCCAAAAGGTGTTTTCAATTATTTTCAGTGAGCTAATGTTCCCTTGACTATCTTAAAGACTTAGAAGATTGGGACAGTTAAATTGAATCTTGAAGAAAACAATAGCAAACAGCTGCACAATGGACCCATGTGGACAAAGATGCCTGGGGCCTTACCAGAAGGGGCATTCACAGAGTGCTTCAAAGTTCAGGGAGGGACTGCTCTTGGCACAAGCCTTCCATGGAAGGAGCTCAAAAGGGGCAGCTGCAGACAGTGGAGCAATGAGCTTTGAGAAAATCTCAGTGAAGTTTTCTGTGGCTCCACGCACTCCTATCAGGAGAAAAGCTAGCTGTCTTTGGGGCGGGGGTGGAGTAGGGAAGATGAGTGTATTATTTCCTCCCTCCAATTTTGTTCAGTACTAGAGGAGGTCTTAGAGATCATCTGAGTCGATTCCTACATTTCGCAGCCTGGGAAACGGAAGACAAGACTTGCTCCATGTCACTGAACTAGTAGGTGGCAAAAATGGAGACTAGAATCCAGTTGTTCCTAGTATGACATGCTACTTAAAAAGCCTGACTAAATCTTCCTCAGTTAGCCACAAGTGTCTTCTTTTCCAGATTATTAACAAGCAATGAATTCTTACTTTATACACATGCCTATGAAATTTTTATTTATATTATACTACCTTTTCACTCAAAGGTAAGACATCAGTAAAGTGATTCAGTCATCAAATACCATGTAAAGAACCATAATGGGAAATGCATAGTTCTAGTCTGTTAAACTAAATTGTTCAGTTTTAGAAACATTTCTGCTTCCTATCCTTTTTGCTTGACATGAGGCTTTGACTTATAGGTGGATGCAGAAAAATCTTCATATCTTCATCTCCATCTACTCTTTAGGGCTTTAAATTCAGTTAATCCATTACTTGCATAAAGTTAGTAAAACCAAAGAAAATATTTAATTTCGAAGAGTATTAGCTAGCATTATTAAGTAGGAAAGAGCAGGAAAACCAAGTAAATCTCTGGATTGTTTCGCTTGTGGATATGCATGTAGTAATATTTGAAAATGCAACTGAACTCTAATTAATAAAATACTTCCTGTAGGGCAAATACAGCCGGAAAAATTGGAAAGCAGATCAATAAGATTACTACATTTCTTTAAGCCACTGAAAACAAGACCTAGACGTTGGAATGTATTAGCAAAGTAGCTATGTCTAGACACTTCATGTTAACTATATTATATAACTTTTACTCTTGGATACTTTACTGGTAGGGAAATGGATAAAATGATCCTCACTGATGCTTTCTAATACTGGTGCTTTACAGAGCAGAGGTGGGAAATGTCCTCATTTCATCAAAGGATACTTTCTCTCTGGAGAGTGTAAACCATGAGTGATTCAACTACATGCAAACAGTGACTTACTTAGTGCTTCTAAAAAATTTCTGAGTCAGAAGAACAAAAAATAAAAATAAAAAAAATAAACATTTAAATCACAAAAAGGAAAAAAAGAGCTCACTAAATAAATACTACCCAGAGAAAGAAACTGGTTTCATATTGTAGTGAGTTAAAAGATACAAAAAAGTGGGGCAGATAGAGAAGAGAGAGGAAATATGAAGAAAAATAAATTACAAAGCACAAGGATGAGAAGATATAAGTCAAGATTAGCAAGAAGAATGGGAGACTCAAGGGAGTGATGAGGAGAAAAAGAAGAGAGAGAAAACTACAGAGAAGCAGAGAAAGGAAAGAGCAAGAACTTGACGTCTGTGGAAGACTGAGGAAAATGGTGTGCTTTGACACTTTTGAAAATGTAATCGTTTTCTCAGTAATTTATTATGAATTACCAATGTGCAGAATATTCGTTTTCTACAAATATAAAGATTTTGAAATTATTTAGGTTTTAAAAGTTAATTTCAATCAGAAAATGAATTATTTAGTTATCCATATATTAGCTATGTCTTGATATATTTCCTCTGACAATAATAACTTACTCTTTTGACTTATTTTTAGTTTTGGGGGATCTAGGTATCTTTATTCCATAATGTCTGAGTGTTACACTGAAAACCTGTATTAACTTCTGAAATGAAACTTTTTTTTTCTGTATCAATTTAAGCTTTTGGTTTAGGCAAGGGATGTCTAAGGGACACAATGAGAACTTTTCTCTTTCATTGCATTTTCCATCCCAGCAAGCTCCCAAATTTCACTTTAAAAACCTACAAAAGTAGTCTAAAAAATTATAGTTGGAGCCAGGTGCAGTGGCTCATGCCTGTAATCCCAGCACTTTGGGAGGCTGAGGCAGGGAGATCACTTCAAGTCAGGAGTTCCTGACCAGCCTGGCCAACATGATGAAACCACGTCTCTACTACAAATACTAAAATTAGCCAGGCATGGTGGCAGGTACCTGTAATCCCAGCTACTTGAGAGGCTGAAGCAGGAGAATCGCTTTAACCCCAGAGGTGGAGGTTGCAGTGAGTCGAGATCTCACCACTGTACTCCAGCATGGTGACACAGCGAGACTCAAAAAAAAAAAAAAACAAAACAAAACTATAGTTGAAACAATAGGAGAAAATCTTTGTGAGTTTGTGTTAGGAAAAGATTCCTTAGGTACAACACCAAAAGCACAGTCCATAAGAGAACACTGATAAATTGGACTTCTTCAAAAACTTTTCCTTTGTGAAAGACATTATTAATATAATGAAATGGCAAACCAAAGACTGGGGGAAAAAACTGCAAGTCATATATCTGAAAAAGTCTTGTATTCAGAATATATAAATAAATCTCAAAACTCAATAACAAGAAAACAATTAAACAAAAAAAAGGCAAAAGATTTTAAAAGTCTTTATAGGAAGACCTCACTAAAGACTATACTTGGATGCAAAATAGGTCTGTGAAAAGATGCTCAACACCATTAGTCATTGTGGAAATACAAATTAAAACCACAAGGAGATACCACTATTAGAATGACCAAAAACAAACAAACAAACAAACAAACAAACAAACAAACAAAAAAAAACCAAAAAAACAAAAAACAAAACAAAAGAAAACAAAACCCTATCAACCAAAACCAAAACCAAACTAACCCACTGACAATACCAATTGCTGTTGAGGTTGCTGAGCAACTGCAGTTTCTCATACACTGTTGGTGGGAATACAAACCAGTACAATCACTTTGGAAAACAGTTTGGCAGTTCTTTATAAAATGTTAAACATTCATTTACAACAAAGCCCACTAATTCCACTCTAGAGAAACACTCACAAGAAAGCTACATTCACTTAAAACCTGTACATGAACATTAATAGTGCCTTTATTCATAACTGCCCCAAACAGAAAGTAATCCAAATGTCCTTCAACTGGTAAATGGATTAGCAAACTATGGTACAGTTGTATGATAGCATATTAAACAGCAGCAAAAAGGAACAAGCTATTGGTACACATGACAATTTGGATATTATCTCAAGTACATTCTGCTAAGTGAAAGAAACCAGATTCAAAATTCTATGATTCCATTTATATGACATTCAGGAAAAGGTGAAATTAGAGGAATAGAAACAAAAATCAGCGGTTGCTAGAGGTTGAGAATAGAGAGAGGGGACTGATTAAAAAGGGAGCTGAAAGATTTCTGGGGGTGATGGAAGTGTTTTGTATTTTGATTATGGTGGTGATCACACTACTGTATGCATTTGTCTGAATTATAGACCTGTCCTAGACACAAAAGTGAATTTTACCATATGTAAATTTTAAAAAGTGAAAAAATGTGTTAGCCATTGCTCCCAACTCTCCAATGATTTTTATCAAAAATTTTAAGAGGCTCTACACTAAATTGCTGCAATGATTTATAGGAAGACACATATTTTGGACTTTAGCCTGGTGGGTAATAAATATCACTTTAATTTTTCTTAAAAAGGTATTTGATCTGGGTACACAGCTTAGGGCTAAAAAAAATTTGTAAAAAAAGTATTTGAGTATCAACTAGGAGTTAGGTACTGTTATAAGTGATAAAGCACAGATAAGAGTAGAACCTGGATTTTTTTTTTTTTCTTTTATGGTATTAGAACTAGAGGGGGTCAGCTGATTCCAAGACATTTCTCAGTAGTAATACTTGGAATGATATAATCAATGATATTGATGTCCAAACAAGTACAACTAACTTCGTGGCTTTTCTGTCCCTTTCTTCTGTGGTACTGAATGACTTCGAGTTGTTTTCTAATCAGCTCAACAGGTTAACTACTTGAGACTGAATAAAATAAAGCAGCCCATGGCAGGTCAAAGACTCTCTACCACTGCCAGAAAGGAAATGCAACTGTTCTATGCTCTTTATGCAGGTTTGCTGCAGAAAGGTACATGTTTATTTCATTAAAAGCTATTTTATTACCTGAAGGAAACCAAACGTCAAGTTTAGCTCTCTAACACGAATCATATTTTATTCAAATGCAGATGTACTTTTGAACTACAGCAGCCATTTGATTAACTTGTCCAATGACTAAACTCATGACCCTCTATATTAAAAGTGGTGACCTTTATGCTGAAGAATCTAACCCAGAGCTAAGTTATCCATTAAAATGCAACTTGGGAGTATATTACTCTTCATGAAAATGTAACCACCTCTTTTCCTGCTAGTGGAGGTCTCCAGAGAAACACAGTGAATAAAAGACATATGTAACTTCTTTTATTTGGCCACTTAGGAGGGGGTCATCATCCACATGCATAGCTCTGATTCCCAGGTGACAGACAAAAATGACACAACACTGCAGTGGCTGAAGAGTACTTCAGAAACATTTCAGTTGGAGGAAAGGCACTTTGTTCCCTCATGAGAGATGGAAAGCCTGTAAGTTTGAGGATGTTATTTGCCTGCATCTTATAGCTGTGCTGAGATGAAGGATGAAAGAGGAACACAGAGGGGCCTTGGTTGATAAGAGAGGAAGAAATGGGGACATTTTTGCTTCTGAGACAAAAGAGGAAAGAAACTTTGGATTAACGTATGGTTTTGAGAAATTACAAGTACTTAGAGAAAGCATAGTCCCAAATGGGCAACATTTGTATAAAAAGACCCTGCTATTAAAGTAAAAGTCAGTCATTTTTCCCTACGTGAGGAAGCAGAAAGAAATGAATTCTTTAAGGGGAAGGGAAGATATAAAACATCAGTCCTCTTGGTGTGAAACATTTTAACTAGTTTATAATCACACTATCTACCATAATAAGCTGCTCTAAAATATTAATGTTCTCTTCTGGCAAACTTCAGGTTATCAACTCTGGTTGTACAGCAGAATCACCTTAGAGACTTTTACAACAACTCCATATCCAGGGATTCTGATTCAACTGATGAGGACTGTTTCTCTTGTGATTCTATTGAGCAGCCTGGGCTGGAAACCACCACTTTAGGGAACATGGCTTAGTTTAGGAGATTCAGCAGAGATCTGCACCATAAATACATATTTAAAAGTGGACCACAATTCAACAAATGACAGAAAAATCTGAAGCTAACGACATCGACAAGGAATGAGTTTCTGCATTATGAGATAATTCTTGGATTCATTACATTACCTTTACATAGTGGCTACTTCATTTATAATTCCCTAACTTGATGCGAGGCTGGGACTGATTGGGGATAGGTATTTTCACAGCCAAATTCCACCTAGGCAAGTGAAAAAGAAGCTACAGCTCTGAGATGATAATATGAACCAAGTGAAAAGTACGATGTGATTTATAAATATTCAGTTTTAGGAACACAAATAAGTGGAAAAAGTGAGGTTGATCTGTAATATCCATATGCTCATGCTTATACATAAGTGACGATTTCTCTAACTTAGGGCTTTACAGTCAAATCCCTTGCATAGACATAGTAAAACCACATCAGTTCCTCTTTATAAAGCTCCGTTTAAGAGACATGACTATCATAAGGTTCTTACTTCCTGTAATACTGTATTGTTTTCCCGTTTTTAGTGGCTGTTCCTTCTAAACAAATCTTCGAAGCATTGAAAAGCTTTATTCATTTTCTTTGAGTTTTTCTATATATCTGAAATCTGAAAGTGAGCCCAAAATGTGAATTTGTAAGTAGCCTTGATCAAGATTCATATTTAGGTACAAATTAACTAGTTTGGTGAACCTAAGCTTATAAATGTTTGCATATTTTTATGTGGGTAGCATGAAAAACCCCTCTACTCAATGGGCTAGTGAAAAATAGCAGGTAGGAGATGAAAGGGACTTTTAAAATGAGCCATTGCAAAGGCTGCCATTAAAGTTATTTAAACATGTACAGGAAATAACAATATGGAGCTTTTGGTTAACTGGGGCACAAATGCAGAATCTAGAAGCCTAGACATGCAGCAAATGACATGCGTCTCGTGGCCTGAGGCTTTATTTTAAAAATTTGAGCTCCTTTCTGCTGGCATGGGGGTAGCAGAATAGCCAGATTTTAATACAACCATTATTATTATTTTATGAAAGGAAGAAATAACACAAATTAACTACAATGGATAAATGTTCTTTGTAATTCAGCTGTCAACTTCAGCTTACATAAATTTTATTTTGATAATTATGCTCACAACCTTAGTACTTTTGACCAAAAGCTACCATGGAACTTCTAATGGCAAGAATCAGGCCAGGCACAGTGGCTTATGCCTTAATACTAGCACTTTGGGACGCCAAGGTGGGAGGACTGCTTGAGCCCAGAAATTTGAAACCAGCCTGGGCAACACAGGGAGACCCCCTTCTCTAAAACAAACAAACAAACAAACAAACAAACAAACAAACAAACAAACGGTGATGTTAAAAAAAATTTTTATGAAGTTGAAAACACAATTCAGTTAACACTGATTACTTTAACACTTTAAAAAATGTGACACTAAATGTAGGCCTCATATTTCAAACAAGATAAAGAAGCATGTACTAAACAACTAGTATTCATTTCTAAGCAAAAATCATTTGCTTTTCATGGCATCAGAGACAAGAGGGGAAATGTCACAATGATTATGATCTGAAATAATGGTTCTCAAATCTTGCTGTGCATTAGAATTAGCTGGAGAGCTTGCTAAAATACAGATCACTGGGCTCCACCCCTAGAATTTCTGATTCAGTAGGCCTGGGGTTGGATCTAGGAAGTTCATTTCTTGCAAGTTCCCAGGTAATGCTGATGCTGCTGTTCCACACAACATACTTTAAGGGTTACTTATCTAAAATAATCCTTTGGCAATTAACTAGTTGGTCGAGATAAAAACAAACAAATAGTTACAGGTGCAAGCAAGCCTGAGATAAAGTAAAACTATTTAGTTAATTCTCATGTTGAATATTTTGGAGAGTCTTATGTTGAATATCCTGAGGCATTAAGTAAAAAAACTCATTAAGTAAAAAAACTCTCACTTTGACCCTGTCAGGTACTGACTGCCACCATGTCTGACCCTAAACAATAAAATCCATACATGATTTTATTTAGAGCTGGAAATTGCTGCAAAATAATTTTAATTTCATAAATATAGGCAGTAGAATATATACATCCCAAAGTACTAGATTAAACCTGAACTTTACTAAACATTAAATAAAACCACAAGGGCAGGAGTTCTCAATTTGTTCTTTTTTCAAAGCCACAGGAGAGCTAATTCTACAGATTGTGGAATGTACAATAGGCCATTCTCACAAAATGAACCCAAGGGGTGAATTATATCTCTTCAAACTAGGTGGTGTCTTAAGTCAACAAAGGTAAGTCTTTGACTACTATGTTGACAGATTTTGTGACATGCATGGACCTCACAGAAACAGAAACAGGTAATAGTACATTTAAGTAAGGGTATAAAAAATGGGTGTGTTTGTGTGGCATCTATAAAGTCTTCCTAAATAAAATTTGTTGGAGCTCGACTATAACCAAAAAGTAGTTACCCCGTGGGACCCTGCTTCCCAGAGCTGCATTCTTCTGACCAGAAATATGAATGCCACACTGCTGTTTAGGGTCTTCAAAGCTGGCTCATTCCTCACTCAGATATTACAGGCTGTCTTCTTCAAGAGATTCCTGGAAATGAATAATTTCTCACTGATAGAAGAAAATAGAAACCATTAACTAACTACCAGTCTTAAAGCTGTAAGTTATGATAACTGAATTTTCTTATCTGTGATGACAAAAAATTTTGACTTCCCTCCCCAGGAGTACAGAGGAGTTCCTTTTAAATTTTTGCTATACTGTATTTGTAAATTCTTGCCTATGGAGTTACATGAGTAATAAGTAGTATTTACTTTGTACATGTGCAGCTTAGGTCAGTATGTTAAACAGATTCTATTCTATGAATTCTATGCAGCACACTTTATGATATATGACTTTTTAGCAACAATGTTCTTGGTTTGTTATAAACAACATAATGGGAAAATAAAGAGTTGTTTGTATTTTGCAATTCCATTTTAAAGATTGAATTGAACTAAAAATGTCTAGAACATGCCAATATTTTCAGAGGCTCATGTAGCACTTTTAGGAAGATGGGGAGGGAATACCATAAGATACGGGAACAGTTTTTCCTCAGATAGCCTGAAGTCTAACTATGCCATGCCTTCTACTCTAAAACAGTTAGTGATTGAAGGCAATGTTGTCTTGGGAAGACATCTGACAGTGTCTGGAGACATTTTTGATTGTCACAACTCAGAGGGTGCTACTGGCATGGTAGAGGCCAAGGATGCTGTTAAACATCCTGCAATGCACAGGACAGCCCTCTGCAACTAAGACTTACCCAGAATGGAATGAGAAACCCGGCTCTAAAACAACTAAGAAAAGACATCATAAAAATAATAAAAGATGTGATGTATCATTGTAACATTTATTTACCTGTATTGATGGATATATTTTTAAAAATCCCTTTCTAGAGAACTTTTTATGACTGCTACTCTCATAAAATCACACTATACTGGCATGCAGGCTTCAAGGTGGCAACAATTAGGGTACAGAGGCCAAACTACAAGATGTTATTCCCAACCAAAGAATCTTCATGAGTCGTTAATCCCTAAGCTATTCACAGAGAGATTTTCTACACATGAGTATACATGGAAGATAAGGGTTGTCAAGTATAATCAGATTCCTCAAAGAGACTGGCATTGACAAACAAGATTAAAGTTTGCTTAAGAGTATGACAGTGGGATTTCAAAGAATTCTGTTGGGTTTCCAAAAGCATAAACTGACCATCAGGGTATCTGCGAGATAATAATAAACCACGGTATACAATTTGTTTTATGAAAGGTGATTTGTTCTCCATCTTCATTGCTGACGAAAAAAAAAAAAAAAAAAAAAAAAGAGAGAGAGAGATAAAAGATGATTTATCTCTTGAAAATGTTAAGATTAGAAGGACTCTTGGGTGGTTTAGGTGAAGTTCTGTCTTGAGAGAGGATTATGAACCATGGAGGTGGACTAAAGTCCTGCAATTCTTTTCAAAAATTAAGGCTCATCAAATAAGGGGCTAGAAATATCAGCAAGACTAATGGATATAACACTGGCTGTTGAGAGTGTCTAAAATAACACCTTCATTATACAAGATACTCAACAGATATTTCTTGAATAAATAATGACATAAATATGTGACTCCTTTTTATCTTCTGCAAACACAGACCTAAAACCAATTAATATTCTCAACTCATCCTTTAGGACAGCACCATGGGCTGGTTTCAGAGGGACTGCTTTGGTAACCATGGCAGGAAAAGTGTACACATCCATCCTAAAATAGGACTATGCAAGAAAAGGCAGTCCTTGCCTTATTCGGGTAATAACTAACTGATGAAGCATTCCATATCTGTTCTCACAAGCCTTCCAGTTCCAATGCAAATAAAGCATTAGCTGATATGACCAAGAAATGACATCGATTCTAATCATCTGATGAACTCACATAAGTCTTTCTGCCATCCTCACTGCCTCTTGCTATGGGGAGAAGAGAACAAGGCATCACTCCTTCATATCTAACCACTTTCAGCCTTTCTGAGACTGGCAGGAGGAAATCTAAGCTGGATTTCTCAAAATGTGGTCCACAGATCACCTATATCTGCATCGCCCCAGGTACTAAATTCAGATCCTGGGCCCCATCTCTTACTATAAAATTGAAATTGTCCAGGGTATGCCCCCAAATCTACATTTTAACATGTTCCCTGGGTGATTTTTATGCTCACTAAAGTTTGAGAAACCCTCTGTAAAGGGATAGTTTGTTCAGGGGAAGTCAGAACCCTAGAGTTACTAAATTTTTTTCCCCTCCTCTTAGCTAGGTTATGAGAGCTTTAAGAAAAATGATGGCTGGGCACCGTGGTTCATGCTTGTAATCCCAACACTTTGGGAGGCCGAGGCAGGTGGATGGTTGAGCTCAGGAGTTTGAGGCCAGCCTGGGCAATATAGTGAGATCTCTGTCTCTATTAAAAAAAAAATAGAAAATTTTAATTTTTTATTAATTAAAGAAAAGAAAAATAACTAGCTTATTTCAGCAGAGGGATGGAGTAAAAGTTAAAAGAGTCTGCAGAAGACCCAATGTTGACACCGTTAATTTTGTGAAGCATTTAATTTCTCATATGGTGAATTCTGAGTTGCTTGATCTAGCCACTCCAAACCACTGTTTCTCAACATGCCATGAAAACTTTTGTTAGAGATTACATTACCCATATATGAATTATTTAAACTTTAAGAAAAAAAAAATCCCAACATCTATGTTTATTTTATGTGAGTTCTTTTTCAAATAATAGAGATATCAAACCTTGATTTTTTTTTTTTAGGTTATCATGAGAGTAATGAGGCACAGGAATTGTAAAACGGCAGTAACTCCCCAAACCTGGGATTTGCTGTGGGATTAATTTTTGTTCTAAAGTGTGAATACAGGTATGTAATGTTTGGGGCATTCATATAATCTCATATAAAATAATGAAACCTCACAATGAATTGAAAATCAAAGGATCTGAAAGAGGGCTCTGATTCCACACCCTTACAAAGATTTTTAATAACCAAAAGTGACACTGGCTGTATCTATCCAAAAATAAAAAATCTACTTTTTTGCTGACATGATAAAATAACTCTTGATTTTTCATGAACTGTGAAGTAAACTCTTCTACAAAATAATAACATAAACATCACTTCAATGCAACCAAGGACATAAAGAAGTTCAAATGCAATATTCATACTATCAGTCAACAAATACTTACTAAGCAACTATATGGAAATTAAAGATGGTTACAAATTCTTTGCCATTCATCCTGTCAAGAGGTGAAGGCTATTTCCTCTACCTTGAATCTAGGCTGGCTTTTTGAATACTTTGACCAACAGAAAGCACCGATAATAACCCTTTACCACTTTGGGGTGTAAACAAGCCTCAGAATGGCCTGGTGACTCTCACCTTTGCATTCTTGTAAGCCAGTAGCCATGCTGTAAAGGAGTCTGTACTAGACTGCTAATGCTGAGAGGACTGGGGAGAGAGGCCCCGGATCATGAGGGGTCATTTTCTACATTTCAGCTTTAGCTGAATGCTACTGCAGAGGTCTTGGCCACCTCATTTGGAAAAGAGAGCCATCTAGTTGAACCTAGTCCAAGCTTGCCCAACGTGGGCCACGTGTGGCCCAGGACAGCTCTGAATGTGGCCCAACACAAACTAGTAAGCTTTCTTAAAATATTATGAGATTTTTTGCAATATTTTTTCTGGGTTTTTTTTTTTTTTTTTTTTTTTTTTTTTTGAGATGGAGTCTCACTCTGTTGCTTAGGCTGGAGTGCAGTGGTGTGATGTCGGTTCACTGCAGCCTCCACCTCCCAGGTTCAAGTGATTTTCTGGCCTTAGCATCCTGAGTAGCTTGGATTACAAGCACTCGCTACCATGCTCAGCTAATTTTTGTATTTTTGGTAGCGATGGGGTTTCGCCATGTTGGCTAGGCTGGTCTTGAACTCCTGACTTCAAGTGATCTGCCTGCCTCGGCCTCCCAAAGTGCTGGGATTACAGGTGCGAGCCACTATGCCAGGCCAATTTTTTTTTTCTTTAGCTCATCAGCTATCATTAGTGTTAGTGTATTTTATGTGTGGCCCAAGACAATTTTTCTTGCAATGTGGCCCAGGGAAGCCAAAGATTGGACACCCTTGACCTAGTCAATAAAAAATAAATTGTTGCTGTTTGAAACAACATTTTGGAGTGGTTTGTTATGCAGCAATAGATAATTAAGACAACCATTATGTTTTATATTACATATGTGTTATGTCATTGTTCTACATGTAAGAACTGTAACAGAAAAAAATTAGGCAAAGTTCTACATTTTCTCCGGATTTATCAATTATTGGTTAAAATGCAAGTAGGTTGGTAGTAAAGGTTTTATTTCTAGAGGGTGTTTCATTTCAATAACTACTGTTACTTTCCCTCCTATATACTTCAAGACTTTGAAAAGTTAATTTACTTTTCTTCAGTTGTTCTAACTGAGTGGGACTAAATATATTAGCACCAATGTGATGTTTGTATACTAAAATACTGACATGAAATTGTTATCAAACCAGAATGTATTGTTACCTTTTTTATAAGCAAGCCCAATTCTAACTTATAAATAGGATAACTCAATATTGTTAGTACAATTAATAATGTTTTAGCTGGCTGTTCAACTATTGACATTCCATTTTAGAGTCTGAGTAAGTGAAACTGGGTGTCCTAAATTTCTATTTCAGTAATTCCTTATTATTCTTATTTTTTTTGAGACAGGGTCTTATTCTGTCACCCAGGCTGGAGTATAGTGATGCGAACACAGCTCACTGTAGCCTCTACCTCCTGGGCTCAAGTGATCCTCTAGTCTCAGCCTCCCAGTAGAGGGACCACAGACATGCACGGCCATGCTTGGCTAATTTTTCTATTTCTTGTGGAGACAGGATCTTGTCATGCTGCCAGGCTTGAACTACTAGGCTCAATTCATTGTCCCGCCTCACTGGGATTATAGGTGTGAGCCACTGGGCACAGCCAATTCCTTATTATTTTTACTGAATTAGATAAATCTAATTCTGTACTGTTTTACTTTCTATGTTAATTCTTGTGGGGATGAAGGCTATCTTGTAATTCCACAACCTGGAATGTTACTCTTCTCCCCTCTCCATTTCCTTAAATCCTCCTTATCTTAAATACACACTGCCATGCATCAACTTTTTGTACTATAAATTCCTTGAAGGCTAAATCCAGCCATGGCTTAACAGCTAACTACCTTTTTCGTGTGTAACTACTCTTATTTTTAAATCTGGTTGCTGTCCTGAAACACTCTCAGTGAAGTACAAACATAATTGCTTCTCAGATTGTAAGAGAAAGAAATGACTTTGGTTGTTCCCTGAGTCTACTTCTTAAGAACACCATGCATCACTGATTGGGAGCTCACAGGATAACGGCAGATAGAGAGTTTCTGCATGATGGTATGTTGCCATTTGCTTGGAACCTATGAGCAACATGTGAAAGTATGCAGTCCCTAAGTTCTCTGTATGTCAAGTACAAGCTATCCAAGCATCTACTCTTCTTTCAAAGGACGCTAAATGCAAAACACAGCTGTCTGTGACCTTGGGAGACCTAACTGGAATCTGCAAACAAGCTTATGTAAGCGTACCCTGGCCAGCCTTGTTCCAAAAGCCCTCTCTAATTAAATGAAAGTTTTGATTTCTTATGTGGAATAGTAAAGGGTCTTCTGGGAAGAGACATCTCTTGCAGGAACTGTAATTTGAAAAGTAATCTTTCTCTCTATTGGATCCTCAACTATACAGTACATAACAGTGGGCAAGAAATAATAGCAGAGCTGTTAAAACTGAGTAAGTCTGAATAATTCCCAGGCTGCATAAAAAGGTCTTATTAAACAACTTTATTAATGACCTGGAAATCTGAGAAGAAGTTACATTAATAAGTTCCTCAGATGGCACTAAAGGTGGAGATGGTAGAAGAAACAGAGGTGAGGTCAAACAATATTCATGGATCCCTGGATATTAGAATAATGAACAGCAAAGTACACTGTGAGTTCAGTCTGGCAAAATACAATGAAGTACAAGTATCCAGGAAAAAATAACTCAGAAGACTGACATTCAGTGGGGATGAAACCTCGAAAGCATGTCAAAAGCAACTGGATAGATATTGTAACCCACAGATTAGATAGGATTTTGCAATATAACAGAAATAGCAAAGCATAAAGTAGATGTGAAGCTGTCCATCAGAGGGGCTCAACACATGCTGACAATGAGAAAAGAAAAAGAAGGGTGGTGGGGGGCGGTGAGTTGAAACAGCTCAGTTATTAAGTCCTAAAGTGTAAGCACCTGGACTTTGGCTTTAAACATTCTTTCAGAAAGATGAAAAGCATCTGAGACGCCTTTAGAGAGGAAAAATATATTTACAGAGATAAGCATATGATGAGAGATTAAAGGAATGAAACAGACAAGCCTCCACTGAGCAGTGACAAAAAGAGGTACTTAACTCTGATCAAAATTATTGTTTACATTTTTAAGGGTTTTCCGGGCACGATAACGAACAAATATATTTCTTAATTATACATATGGCAGATGAAACAGTGAATTTCCAGGAAGCATCAGCCCTGCCCAAAGCCATGTAGTTGAAAGAAGACTCAGAATCACAGAAATTTAGGCAGGAAAGGATCTTAGAGATTATATAGTTTTGTGTCTTCAAAGTGAGGTCTGAGGCCCTATTGCCTGGAGAGCTTATCAGAAATGAAGATTTCTAGGCTCCAACTCAGCTCTCCCAAATTGAATCTTAATACTCAAGAAGGATTGGCTCAAGAAGCTTGCAGAGTTTAAGATAAGTTTATAGATAAGGAAAGTCAGAAGCTCAGAGATAAATTGCCCCAGGTCAGTCATCAATAGGTCCTGGTTTCAGGTCCAACGATGTTACTATCACTGTGGGATGAGATTCTCCCCAAATCTATAAATTGCCTTTATAATTAGTTATTACCATGTTGTGTAATTTTTCCGAGAATTTATATTATAGACATTGCTTCATTTAATTCTTGTGTATTAAGGAAAAGAAGATAAAAGAAAACAGAGTCTGCCATCAGCGGGTATAGGAGACAGTTAAAAAAAAAAAAGAAAACAGAAGACAAAGATTGGGATAGGAAGTAAAAAGCAAAAACCCGAAGCTTCGAATAAAGCTTCGAAGGTAAGAGAACTTATAAAAATGCAAGAGATGTTTAAAGAACAAATTATGGTCTTCCTAACTCTTAAGCTTCCTAAAAAAAAAGTAAAATCTCTGCTCATTATCATAAGCCCTTCTCTCCTGTAAGGTAAAGGACACAAGGATGAGAACCAGACTGTGGGTTGTCTCTGTATCCGTTTCTGTGGCAGCAACTAGCACGTTCTAGATTGTTCTCTTGTGTCATTAGAAGTCCATGATTTAAAAAGGTAATCATATTACATTGATATATCTTCTTTTAGCAAAAGCTGAGTAGGAAGTATTTCAGGTTGATCATTTCTGGTTTTGACGATCTCTATCTAATGTAATCCTTGTAAGGAGAATCTGGGTTTGACCCCAGGATAAACCAAAACAAAGGGAACTAACATAGACCAATAAAATAAATCCTAAAAAAATAAGCAATTAAAATAGCTTTATACAAACATAGCTTTATAAAAAATCATTATTATAAAAGAAAATCAGGCCAGGCGTGTTGGCTCATGCCTATAATCCCAGCACTTTGGGAGGATGAGGCCAGTGGATCACTTCAGGTCAGGAGTTCGAGACCAGCCTGGCCAACACAGCGAAACCCTGTCTCTATTAAAAAGACAAAAATTAGCCAGGCGTGGTCATGCGCGCCTGGAATCTCAGCTACTCTGGAGGCTGAGGCAAGAAAACCGCTTGAACCCAGGAGGCAGAGGTTGCAGTGAGCCGAAATCGTGCCATTGTACTCTAGCCTGGATGACAGAGCGAGACTTTGTTTCAAAAAAAAAAAAAAAAAAAAAAAAAAAAAGTCAAATGTTGCACATGAATAGAAAATAAGATTAAAAAAAATTGGGAATGAAACTTCAACAGAAAGATGTATTTCTAAAGCTAGTTTTTACTAGTTTTTAGATAAATAAGAAAGCTTATTTTATTATAATTTTGCCAAACATACTGGCTATAGAATAAATTTGAAAAATGATTTCTGGAGCATGATAAGAGATCCACAGAGAAAAAAGTAGCACAAAGATAGGTATTGAAGTTACATTTTAGAGTAGAAAAGCCCTCTGGAAAACAGATTTCAAAGAACAAGTTAATACAAGGGAAGAAAGCCCCTGATTTTTAATAAAGCCACAACATTTGACATCTTGTCTGTTCCCAGAGTGTAGGGATTCAGCAACAGAAACCTTTGCCTTGCATTTCGGAGCTGGCCTGGGAAAGCAGTGAAGAGCTCTCCACAGTCTGTGCCTGGAGGGCCCAGGGGGGCTGTCAGATTTACAGCTCTGGTACTCCACTGCAGGATAAACAGCTTGGGATTCTTCTTTAATGACAACAGTGTTCAGCTCTTTTTGAGGTTACAGCATACATAAACAGGATCTGCCTCATATTTTCCAGTTGAGAAGGAGGGAAGGGAAAAAAAAGGCCCCCACAAACCTTTTCCCGCAGTTAACAGTAGAAGACAACTTGCTTTTACTTGCATGCAAGACTGAAAAAAGGGAAGGAGAACCATGGCGTGCAAAATGGCCCCACGGAAAGGAAACAGGAAAACTATTACTTCCTCCGTGAAAACTTCAGTGGGCAATCAAAGGGAAGAAAGGTAATGAATGTTGAACTCTGGTGTTTTAAAAGGAAAGGGACATAAGCTTAAAAAGAGTTAGTGGAAAGGTTCTTAATAAAGCCCTCCTGGTGCCAAGACCCACAGAGGAATCAAACAGGTCTTGCCCATACGCACCCTGCTCTTTATTTGAACGTAGAGTGAACACTGGCTGTCATGTTAGAAGACAGATCAGTAGGTTATTTCCTAGGCTCCCTCAAGGTTTATTACTGGCATGGAAAACTTCCTGGCCTTCTTTGAGGAGCACTAACAAACTGTGCTAAATGAAGATATTTACTCATAGAATTCCCTCTCTTGCATCCTGGACTCAAGTTCCTTATTTCATTTTGGATCTGAAGAGAAAACCTCAAGATTTCTGTTTTCTTGACCTAAGCCTAAAAGTCCCCACAATCTCCTCTACCCTAATCTTTTCTAGGAAGCTGCAGACAACATTTACCCTGTTTGTATTTAAATGTATACTTTCATGACAGGACAGCTTGCTTCATTTTGCTGTCCTGGGCCAGCAAACTTTTTTTGTGAAGGACTTGATAGTAAATATTTCAACCTCTGTAGGCCATGCAATCTCTATCACAAGGACTCAATTTTCCTGTTGTAGGATGAAAATAGTCAGATAATACATAAATAAATGAGTATGGTGGAGTTCCAATAAAACTTTATTTATAAAAACAGGTGGCAGACCAGATTTGGCCCACAGGCTATAATTTGTGACTCCTGGTACTAGTTCTCCCCTGTTCTATAATATAACAGCATACTTAAAAAGTGGTGGGCAGATGAAAGAAACATGATGGTTTCCATTTTATTACGAACATACACATAAACTAATTATATTTTGCCTCTGATATTAATCAAGATATATGTTAAGGAAGTGGACATAAAAAAACTTTTAAAAGTGCTCTTCAAACATATGCTATCATCATTATTCTCACTACCCTGTGACAAAAGCAGCCTCAATGTTCACTCCTCTGGCGAGGTTTTCGGTGACAAGTTAGAGGAAGTGGGTAGGTAGTTTATGGTGGAAGCAGAGGATTATTTCTCATATTGAAGTGATTCATGAGTCCCTACAATTTGAGAACCTCTGTTCTTTAGCAAGCTGTCCAAAATAAATAACAATACATTATCAAGTGAGATCAGGTGATAAGTCCTCATCACCTCTGTCTAGTACATATTCTGTATTTTGGCTGTGTTCAAGCAAGCCCATATTTTTGGAAGGCAACCCAGATTTCCTAATTGTTGCAAAGAAGACTGTACCAGCTGGGGGTTGGAAGTGGGGTGCGATGGTCGGTTGACAGTTAAAATGCTGGAACTGGATGCCAGAGAAGGAGTCACAACTTTACAAAGCAATGCAAGATATTGCACCATTGCAAATGCCTCAGTTGATGAAATCAGTCATAAGAGAAAACCAGACACCATTAAGGGCCATCTAGAAAGGGGAGAATCCAGGAAGTCAGCCAGAGACAACTGTTTCTTGAGCTCCAAGCCTGAATCAAGGAGAGCTCTCAAAGTCATGTTCAAGTTTGAGCTCAGATTTGGAAATGCACAGAATGAACTAGGGCAGGAGGGCAATGAGAAAATAATCTCCTATCAATTTTACATACATTCCATTTCTGAGTGAATAATCCTTGGGTCTGGGCTTGGGGAGATAGAGCTGAAAGATTTTGGCATATGAGATTAGAGTGGCCAAGATCAGTAGACCTTTAGTTCACAGCTTATTGCCTAGTGTTTGGTCTTAAAATGAGGTCCATGTCACACTAAAGTGGGTGATGAGTCCATCTTTCTCTTCTGGAAGAATGACAGTTTTAAGTCCATCAAAGATGACAGTTTTATCCTAACATGTGCTAATTAGTTTGGCACAGAGACAAATAGTCCTCTGAACTGCTGCAGATGAGAGTTCATTATACTTCAGTTTCAGTCTGCTGAACAAGATACCAAATTGTAAAAATGTAATTAGGTGATATGGCAAAGTCCCCCTGAAGACACCTGGTTGATGGGCCACTGGTTCACACTTGAGAAATAATGAAGTTGGGTGCCCAATAAGTGTAAGCCTTGAGAGCTGACAGGAAAAGGTGCCAGGGCAGGAAGAAGACAATAAGAGGTGAAAAGTCAGGAGGGAGCGTCAAACAAGGATCATCTGGGGAGGAGCAGTCTTGGCCAGGAAAGAGCAATTTTGGAGCAGAATAAAAGAAGGACCTGAGAATGGACCAAGGAAGATCTGTCCAGGATAAAGATGTGTCCACAAGTTGACTTCCAACACTCACCCGAGGACATCAAAAATGGCGCTTGGCTCTGACTGGAACCAGGAGGAGAAGACCCACACCTCGGGCTTTTCTGAACTATGCCCCCCACCCTTCTCCCATGTAAATTTTAGTGAATGCTTTGAAATCCAGGCAGGCTCAGGAAGAGGAAACAGTATCTACTTTGACTGTCTTTCTCAGGTGAAGGCCAGGCTACAGTAAGATGGGGAGGATGGCAGTCTTGGAAGGAACTGAGCATTACTGAGGCAGTTCTTCCCCACAGAACACAGGAGGTCACAGTCCCTGTCCCTTACTGTCTTCTTGACGTACAAGTTTCTCCATCTTACCCAGCTAGTTATGTAGCAAATGCAGCTCTCAGGAGATGAAGTGAGTAAGAGAAAATCAGGATAAAATCTAACTTCTTTTCTTTACTTCCCCAGCATAGATTGAGAGTGGTATGTCTGAAATAGGGGGTAGTTACAAGAACTTAAAAAGAAAGTTTGGAAATGCCAATCCATCCAAAAAAAAAAGGAAAAAAAGGGAGTAGCTTCTCTTAAAAACAAACAAACAAACCCCTTTCTTTTAGAAAAAGAACTTGGCTTTATGTATGGCCTTCTTTGTCTCTTTTGATCTTTATTGGTTTAAAGTCTGTTTTATCAGAGACTAGGATTGCAAACCCTGCCTTTGTTTGTTTTCCATTCGCTTGGTAGATCTTCCTCCATCCCTTTATTTTACAAGAAGAGCTATCTTAAATATATATGCACCCAATACAGGAGCACCCAGATTCATAAAGAGAGTCCTTAGAGACTTACAAAGAGACTTAGACTCCCACACAATAATAATGGGCGAGTTTAATACCCCATTGTCAACATTACACAGATCAATGAGACAGAAAGTTAACAAGGATATCCAGGAATTGAATTCAGTTCTGCACCAAGCGGACCTAATAGACATCTACAGAACCCTCCACTCCAAAAAAACACAATATACATTTGCCTCAGCACCACATTGCACCTATTCCAAAATTGACCACATAGTTGGAAGTAAAGCACTCCTCAGCAAATGTAAAAGAACGGAAATTATAACAAACTGTCTCTCAGACCACAGTGCAATCAAACTAGAACGCAGGACTAAGAAACTCACTCAAAACCACTCAACTACATGGAAACTGAACAACCTGCTCCTGAATGACTACTGGGTACATAATGAAATAAAGGCAGAAATAAAGATGTTCTTTGAAACCAATGAGAACAAAGACACAACATACCAGAATCTCTGGGACACATATAAAGCAGTGTGTAGAGGGAAATTTATAGCACTAAATGCCCACAAGAGAAAGCAGAAAGATCTAAAATTGATACCCTAACATCACAAATAAAAGAACCAGAGAAGCAAGAGCAAACACATTCAAAAGCTAGCAGAAGGCAAGAAATAACTAAGATCAGAGCAGAACTGAAGGAGACAGAGACACAAAAAACCCTTCAAAAAATCAATGAATCCAGGAGCTGGTTTTTTGAAAAGATCAACAAAATTGATAGACCGCTAGCAAGACTAATAAAGAAGAAAAGAGAGAAGAATAAAATAGACGCAATAAAAAATGATAAGGGGGATATCACCACCGATCCCACAGAAATACAAACTACCATCAGAGAATACTATAAACACCTCTATGCAATAAACTAGAAAATCTAGAAGAAATGGATAAATTCCTGGACACATACACAGGCGGGCGTCTGTAATCCCAGCTACTTGGGAGGGTTCCCAAGACTAAACCAGGAAGAAGTTGAATCCCTGCATAGACCAAAAACAGACTCTGAAATTGAGGAAATAATTAATAGCCTACCAACCAAAAAAAGTCCAGGACCAGACGGATTCACAGCCGGATTCTACCAGAGGTACAAGGAGGAGCTGGTACTATTCCTTCTGAAACTATTCCAATCAATAGAAAAAGAGGGAATCCTCCCTAACTCAGCATCATCCTGATACCAAAGCCTTGCAGAGACACAACAAAAAAAAGAGAATTTTAGACCAATATCCCTGATGAACATCGATGCAAAAATCCTCAATAAAATACTGGCAAACCGAATCCAGCAGCACATCAAAAAGCTTATCTACCATGATCAAGTGGGTTTCATCCCGGGGATGCAAGGCTGGTTCAACATATGCAAATCCATAAACATAATCCAGCATATAAACAGAACCAAAGACAAAAACCACATGATTATCTCAGTAGATGCAGAAAAGGCCTTTGACAAAATTCAACAGCCCTTCATGCTAAAAACTCTCAATAAATTAGGTACTGATGGGACGTATCCTAAAATAATAAGAGCTATTTATGACAAACCCACAGCCAATATCATACTGAATGGGCAAAACCTGGAAGCATTCTCTTTGAAAACTGGCACAAGACAGGGATGCCCTCTCTCACCATTCCTATTCAACACAGTGTTGGAGGTTCCGGCCTGGGCAAGCAGGCAGGAAAAAGAAATAAAGGGTATTCAATTAGGAAAAGAGGAAGTCAAATTGTCCCTGTTTGCAGATGACATGTCCATACATTTAGAAAACTCCATCATCTCAGCCCAAAATCTTCTTAAGCTGATAAGTAACTTCAGCAAAGTCTCAGGATACAAAATCAGTGTGCAAAAATCACAAGCATTGTTATACACCAGTAACAGAGAGCCAAATCATGAGTGAACTCCCATTCACAACTGCTTCAAAAAGAATAAAATACCTAGGAATCCAACTTACAAGGGATGTGAAGGACCTCTTCAAGGAGAACTACAAACCATGCTCAACGAAATAAAAGAGGACACAAACAAATGGAAGAACATTCCATGCTCATGGATAGGAAGAATCAATATCGTGAAAATGGCCATACTGCCCAAGGTAATTTATAGATTCAATGCCATCCCCATTAAGCTACCAATGACTTTCTTCACAAAATTGGAAAAAACTACTTTAAAGTTCACATGGAACCAAAAAAGAGCCCACGTTGCCAAGACAAAACTTCCAACACTGTGTTGAATAGGAGTGGTGAGAGAGGGCATCCCTGTCTTGTGCCAGTTTCCAAAGAGAATGCTTCCAGGTTTTGCCCATTCAGTATGATATTGGCTGTGGGTTTGTCATAAATAGCTCTTTTCTTTCCTAAGCCAAAAGAAAAAATCTGGAGGCATCACACTACCTGACTTCAAACTATACTACAAGGCTACAGTAACCAAAACAGAATGGTACTGGTACCAAAATAGAGATATAGACCAATGGAACAGAACAGAGCCCTCAGAAATAATACCACACATCTACAGCTATCTGATCTTTGACAAACCTGACAAAAACAAGAAATGGGGAAATGATTCCCTATTTGGTAAATGGTGCTGGGAAAACTGGCTAGCCATAAGTAGAAAGCTGAAACTGGATCCCTTCCTTACACCTTATACAAAAATTAATTCAAGATGGATTAAAGACTTAAATGTTAGACCTAAAACCATAAAATCCCTAGAAGAAAACATAGGCAATACCATTCAGGACTAGGCATGGGCAAGGGCTTCATGTCTACAACATCAAAAGCAATGGCAACAAAAGCCAAAATTGACAAATGGGATCTAATTAAACTAAAGAGCTTCTGCACAGCAAAAGAAACTACCATCAGAGTGAACAGGCAACCTACAGAATGGGAGAAAATTTTTGCAATCTACTCATCTGACAAAGGGCTAATATCCAAAATCTACAAAGAACTCAAACAAATTTACAAGAAAAAAAACAAACAATCCCTTCAAAAAGTGGGTTAAGGATATGAACAGACATTTCTCAAAAGAAGACATTTATGCAGCCAACAGACACATGAAAAAATGCTCATCATCACTGGCCATCAGAGAAATGCAAATCAAAACCACAATGAGATACCATCTCACACCAGTTAGAATGGCAATCATTAAAAAGTCAGGAAACAACAGGTGCTGGAGAGGATGTGGAGAAATAGGAACACTTTTACACTGCTGGTGGCATTGTAAACTAGTTCAACCATTGTGGAAGACAGTGTGGCGACTCCTCAAGGATCTAGAACTAGAAATACCATTTGACCCAGCCATCCCATTACTGGGAATATACCCAAAGGATTATAAATCATGCTGCTATAAAGACACATGCACACGTATGTTTATTGCGGCACTATTCACAATAGCAAAGACTTGGAACCAACCCAAATGTCCATCAATGATAGACTGGATTAAGAAAATGTGGCACATATACACCATGGAATACTATGCAGCCATGAAAAAGAATGAGTTCATTTCCTTTGTAGAGACATGGATGAAGCTGGAAACCATCATTCTCAGCAAATTATTGCAAGGACAAAAAAACCAAACACCACATGTTCCCACTCACAGGTGGGAATTGAACAATGAGAACACTTGGACACAGGAAGGGGAACATCACACACCAGGGCCTGTCGTGGGGTCGGGGGGAGTGGAGAGGGATAGCATTAGGAGATATACTTAATGTAAATGACGAGTTAATGGGTGCAGCACACCAACATGGCACATGTATACATATGTAACAAACCTGCACGTTGTACACATGTACCTTAGAACTTAAATAATAAAAAAAAAAAACCAGAAAAAGAACTTGGCTTAATTTTTTCTGTATATAACTGAACAGCTTAAAAGCAAAACAAAAAAAAAGGCATCACATAGTGAGAATTTAATAAGGAAAATCATACACAAAGGAAACAACAGGCCAGGCATGGTGGCTCATGCCTATAATCCCAGCACTTTGGGAGACCAAGGCAGGCAGATCACCTGAAGTCAAGAGTTCCTGACTGTCTGGCCAGCATGGTGAGACCCGGTCTCTACTAAAAATACAAAATTAGCCAGGCATGGTGGCGGGCACCTGTAGTCCCAGCTACTTGGGAGGCTGAGGCAGGAGAATTGCTTGAACCTGGGAGGCGGAGGTTGCAGTGAGCCGAGATCGCGCCATTGCACTCCAGCCTGGCCCAAAGGAGCGAAACTCCGTCTCAAAAAAAGAAAAAAAAAAAGAAACTCAAAACTCACAATGATATGAAGTCTTTATTCATAGACAACTTTTGATGGGGATGGGCAGTATCTTATTACAACCCCATACATCCACTTAAATTGGCACAAGGTTTATGTGTAAGTTTTATACCTTAAACTGTACTTGAGTTGAAAACTAAACTGATGGGGAGAATAAATCAACATTATTTAATACTCAAGTCCTAAGTAAAAGCAGAGGACTCAAAATTGGCACTAGTATAAAATTTTCTTTAAAATTTCATTGGTTAGAAGAGATCAAACAATCATTTCAGATATCTCTATTAGTTTTACTCTAATCACACTCTTTTTCAAGTATTATGGTGATCAATTTTCCCTGCAAACTTGCAAGGGATAAACAACTGACCTCCCCACAAAATCTAACTTCAGTTAACAAAGGATGATATTCAGTGTTTCTCACATTAAAGGAATTCAGAATCATGCTCTGGCCGTAACAGGAGTAAGCACAGAGAACTTCGTGTTAGCTGTCTGGTATCACTGTCCAAATCCACGGTTTCTTTCTGCATACCTTATGACAGTGCCACGTGTACATCCTTAATCAAATACTGTTAATTTTTAATGCATGAGTTTTTTATTTGAGGATCAAACAAGTTAAGAATTATGTTTGAAATAAGAAGAAAAAAAAGAAAAATATCTTAATGTACTATAGACTTTAATTACCCTATGAAACCAGATTTTTTTTTTTAAGTTTCCCACAAAATGAAGTGGATAGTGTGAGTCCTCTGTTTCTCATATCCAGGGTAGATACCAGCTCCCTCTCGTAAGGCAAATATTTCTGCCTATGCCCTCACAAATAGACTGGCCCTCCACTCTGCCACCTCCTCTTACCACAAATTCTGAAATTTCTGGCAGAAAAGAGATCTGTCAAAACAGGTTACTTGTATTTTTATTGGTTCCTCCAGACCATGACGACATTTCCTGATAGGCAGTGCCAGGAAACTATTAATGTCTGTGAGAAGCAGTGAAAGTTCTTATGAGTATAAACTGTCTGGTGTCCCAGGAGACTAAAGCCTGAAGGAACCACTAGTTTTTAGACTATGACATTGATTCCACTGGCTGCTGTATCAGAAATCCAAAACACCACTATCAGAGGAGAAGAAAAAGTGTCTTTCCAAAAAGAGAGGCCTGGAACACACAACCAGCGATTTCCTTTCTCTTAACCACTTGCCTGCTTAGAACAGAGCAGCTGAGCATTATGTGGGCAGCTAATGGCTGGCTCAGGTAAGGCTGTTGCACAAATTAGGTAATTTATTCAAGAAGTTAATAGATCTTTTCCCAAGCAGGAGGGGTAATAATGCCTACACCAGGATGAGGAGAGTGTGGCTTTCCCTACAAATGATAGAAAGAATGCAGCTAACATCCATGTGCAGAAATAGAATTGCACCTTTTTGAAGGACTTAGGTGGTCCTGCTGATGCTGGAAGAGCACTGTGCTAATGCTCACTATGTGAGCACTTGACGCCGCTGAGCCTTAAAGGAAGCAGGAGCTTACAGAATACATGAAACTAAATGAACAAAACTTGTTTGAGGCACTAGACTTGTATGAGGCTTTCACGTATGTCAACTGATCTATTATGAAGTGCCCAAATCATGCGGGTACTTGCAACATTCTATCTGGGTTTGTGGAGCAGAACGGCAGCTCCCTGCACTGTCACGTCCCTCTATTTCACAGTGCCACCTGCTGGGCGAGGGTGAGAGCAAGCTGAACTTTCTTGGGAGTGGTACCTGTGAATTCACAAAATAACCTCTGAAATCACAAAGAGAAGAAACATCTTGGAGACCAGCCTGGTCAACATGGTGAAACCCCGTCTCTACTAAAAATACAAAAATTAGCCAGGCATGGTAGTGCGTGCCTGTAATCCCAGCTACTTGGGAGGCTGAGGCAGGAGAATCGCTTGAACCTGGGAGATGGAGGTTGCAGTGAGCCGAGATGGTACAACTGCACTCCAGCCTGGGCAACTGAGCAAGACTCAGTCTCAAAAAACAAAAAACAAAAAATTATTGTTTCAGAATTTTTCATGTTTTAGAAGAGTAAACTGATACATATACTATGTATTATATGAAACTTGTAGTGGGTTATTTGGCAGCACCCACTAATCCAACATTAATATTCCTATATCACGATATAGGAATATTTACATTAAACTGTTAAAGAATCTAGATAGACGTGTGTTAGTTCAGATGATGTTTTGTAGTTAAATGTGTTTACTGAGTCAAAAGATACTATATCTGTCTCTCTGACACACACACACACACACACACACACACACACACACACACACACACACAGGCTCTTTCTCTCATCATTCATGTTTACCTCACTATGCCTCCATCCAGGTTTATAATAACATGGCAAAACTGCCTTAAAGGCCATTTACACATCTACTAGCAGTGTGCAAGTACACCTCCTCATTCACTGTA
The DNA here is from genome assembly GCF_007565055.1 of Rhinopithecus roxellana. Taxonomy (NCBI): domain Eukaryota; kingdom Metazoa; phylum Chordata; class Mammalia; order Primates; family Cercopithecidae; genus Rhinopithecus; species Rhinopithecus roxellana. The sequence goes on along the minus strand of NC_044549.1, from coordinate 20,673,757 downwards.
TCTTTGTCAATACCAGGTATCACCATTACAAAATTTGCCAGTTTGACATGCAAAAAAAATGGTATTTCTTTGATTAAATGTGCATTTCTCTGATTGCCTTGGAGTTTTACATATGCCCCATGTAATCGTTCACAATTTTATGAAGTAGTTATTCCTAAATTCCCATCATTAATGGTGGATTCAGGTTGGCTTGACTTTAAAGCTTATGCTGTGGAGGCACTTAAAAAGGTTCTTGGAGGTGCCTTGGGTCTTTGGGACACAGACAGACACAAGGACATGAATGACTTGCCTGGGTGGTAGGGTAGGGACAGTTTTGATTGCATCTGTTTACTAATACTGTGCTTCTCTACTCTGCTTCTCTATTGTACTATACCCAGAGTCCTCCTGGGTGGCCATTAAAGCCTCTTTGAAATGTCAGCCCACTTCACTCAAGGCTTGGATAGAGCCCACAGAGACTATTTCAAAGTAGTGTGGTATATATTTAGCACTTACTCAGTGTGCAGTACAGTTTTTAAACTAGTTAATCATTAATCAGTTTATTATCAAACCAGCATACTACTAAAAATTGAATCATCTACATAATCTTGTGAATTCTAGTTGTTCTTCCTTCCCCCTAAGGGCTTATATTTACATTAAATAAACCTGTATCTGAATCAAATCTGCAAAATTCAGATTATTTGACAGCATTTTAGATGATGTGAATTTACCTGAAAATCACTCACTATCCTCAATCATGTATACTAATGGAGGAATGGGAAGAATCAGAGCCAGGGATTCAACAGACATTCCAAAAGCCTCCACCTTTCTTATATATACACCTTCACCAGGGTGCTTAGTTACCTGCTTTCCAAGTATGAGTTTCTAGACTTTCACCTGCGCTGCAGGGAGGCCAGAATAACTTGTATAAATGCCAAGAAAGGCAAGAAGAGAGAAAGAGTCATGATAATTCAGTTTGAATAGGTATATCTTAGTTTAGTTCAACTGTGAAGCTAAAATTTCCCTATTTAAAACCAACCAACCAACCACAAACAAGATCAGAAACGTAGCCAGGGCTTCAGAGTTGCAAAGCTCCTGTATTCTAGGTGACTGGTGCCCTGGGAATATGCATCTCAGTGGCCCTGTGACAGTTAACCTAATCACAGTCCATGTTTGCCCTTCTGTATACAAAGCACACTTGACTGAGGAACCTCACTCAATATGTGTATGGGACACACATTTTTATGTGCCTTCTGAAGAAGACAAATATTCTTTTGAAACAGAATATCCTGTGAGAAAACAAGTAATGACTGGCTATAAATATGGTATGGTCATGTAAAAATCTTTAAACTATGACCCAGGATTTCAGGAGTTGGTCTGGTCCCTGGGTGGTTTAAGAAGTACAGCCTTCCACATTATCCTTGCTTTAATCACCACTATCCATGACATCACCATCCAAACCATTTATTTAGTCTGTTTTCAGGATCACCACATGGCAAATGACTGCCTACACAAACAAAACAATTCAGTTCCATAAGAATTCTTTGCAAATGAGACCCATGGAGAAATAAAAAAGTATAATTGTCATCTGAAACACACATTTTAATTTCTGTAAGAGGTTTTATAAATGAGCGATTGACTCTCATTAAAATAATAAAAAGAAAAGAATCCCACAAAGAGCTGCAGGAGGCATTTCTGAATCTAGCAGACATAGTAAAACAAAATCATTATACTGCTGTCAGCTCTTAGCTATCAGAAATTCCAGTCTGAATTCAGACACTGACAGGTGGGCAAGGGAAAATAGATGGTAATCTCTTGAAGAGTAAAGACCATGTCTCTAACTTCTCTTAGCCATTATAGCAGTGGCTCTCAAACTTTAATGTGCACTAGAATAATCTGGAAGGGTTTTAAAAGTACATATTGCTGGGCCACATTCCCAGAGTTTCTGATTCAGAAGGTCCAGTGTGGGGCCCAATACTTTACATATCTAAAAAGTCCCCAGGTGATACTGTTGATCCAGGGGCCGCATTTTGAGCACCACTACGTTACAGCATAGAACACAGTATTAGGTAAATGATACCTGGCAATAAACATTTACTGATGGAATTGAATGTTAAAAAAATTGTTTAATGTTAAAAAAAAAAAATTGTGTTGGGGTGGGGGGGGGTCAGGATTAGCTGGAAAAAGAGAGGCCGTGGGACTGGGGAGCTGGTGGCAAATTGGTCCTTTAGGATACACAGGAAATGGTCAGAAGTTTTGTCTATTAGTAAGTTAAACTGCAAAGCAGAAGCTCATGAAATGTTTACTTTGATACATCCTCCTCTTTCCCAAACCACCACACATCCTAAATACATTCCCAGAAGACAACCCCACAATCCTAACAGGAAAGAGCCCTTGAAGGTTTACAGCAGACCTCAAATTCACTTTCAAAATCTCCATTCTTCTGGGTTCTCTGAAACCAGAAGCAACAAAACAAAGACCAAACAAAACAAGAACTCTTCCACCTGCTTCTAGAGGTCCAGAAAGTTGAGGTTTGAAAGGAGAACTAGAAGCAACTTTTCCAACCTGAAGTGTGAACATTCAATACTGGCACCAATGGGTTTGGCTGACAATATGTATTCCTGACAGTCTTGGGGATAAACATGTGGAGAGACTTTAACATTTAATTAGGTTTTTCTCTATACTTCAAATAACAGAACAAATCAGTTTATTTCTTTAATGGAATCCTCTTTATAGGGAGAAAAAATTAGATGCTTTAAAAATTAGTTTTCCTCTGTACACTGAAGTCCAGAGTTCTGATGAAATTTTATTCAGGTTGACTTTTTTTCTTGCAACCTTGCATACTAGAAAAAAAACCAACACACACAATTCGCTAACCAGTTAAAAAGTGGTTAAAAAGTGGTATTTAATGAAAAGTCAAGTCCCCAGATTAAAATAATCCTTAAAATAACTTTTAAAAGACTATCAAACCCTGGATAAGAAAGTATTCAGATCTGCATGTTAGTTGCTAATTATGCAGGCTGGGAGAGAAGCTTAGGAGTCTTTAAACTTGATTTATAAAGTTTCTTTTTCTTTTTTTTTTTAAGTCAATTCACCTGGAGAAAATTAAGGCCATCATTCTTTGAGTTATAGTAAAAAGCTATTCAGATAATAATACTATAATAACAATTACACTAAGAATAAGAATACAATAATTCAGATATATAGTAATAAGTCATTCAGACCCTTCAATGGTTGGTTGAGATCATTATAATACTGAATGTGGAACCAATTTTTAAATTTTCTGTTAAAATTTTATTTTTAAACTGAGGAGAAAGGGAAAATGAGAAGCAGTACCAGGGCTTATTTGGGAACAAGTGAGCCAGAGGTGAAGTTCTGGGGCAAGCAGATTTTACATGGACAACAAGTAGTGGGTGAGGGTACTGATATCTCAGCAGTAAAAACGAAACAAAACAGGGTGCCAAGTGGTAAAATAATGACAAAGAGGCATTTAATATAGTTCAAAGTTCTTCTGACTTTGGCCTCAATGAACTCCAAATGCCATCTTGAGGATGCCTGAGAACTCCTAGAAATTTTGCCTTTATGTGTCATTTCTATCCTCCTTTCATGCTGAACAAAAGGTCTGCTGGCTCAGAGAGATTAAGCAAGCTGCTCAAGGTTATAGGACTAGAACCAGGTCTCATGATGTCCACTTTGTACAAGCAACTGAGAGTTGGGGGACTAGTTATCACAGTAATCCAGGCTGGAGGAGAGGAAGCTTGGGCCAGACCAGTATAGGGCGAATGCTGAGGAACCAGGACAAAGCTTTTTCACAATGACATCTCAGCCTGGAGGAAGGGTTTATTTCTTTAAGACTAAGATATATGGCTTTTAAATTTCTTTTATGGTTTTGAGATTTCTGAAATTAGTATGCAGCTTAGAATCAATGTTAAAAGGGAGGCAGCAGAGGTGATGTAGTTCTAATTGCCCACACATGTGCCAACACACAGATCTTTTGGAAAAGACTGAAGCACTTCAGAGCCTGGAGAGGTTGGTGTGACTGACCCCGGTATGAGGGACTGGCTGCAAGGCATGCAAAACACAGGGGACTAATGGAGAAGTAATGAAGCTAAGGCTTAAAGGGCTCGAAATCTTCTGTTAAAAGAAGGCAGGATAACCACAAGAGGATATTTCCAGATCTCTAAGTATTACTGGGGAAGTAATATAGAGTGGTGGTTAAAAATAAAGGCTCTCAATATGGGAAGATGAAAAAGTGTGTGGAGGAGATGAGTAGTAGTCTTGGTTGCATAACAATGTGAATGTTCTTAATGCTATTAAATTGAACAGTTAGCAACAGTTAAAATGACAGATTTTGTATTACATATATTTTACCACAAAATGAATAAATGAAAAAAAAAGTGAAGTCTCTGGAATCAATCTTCTTGGGTTCAAATCGTGCCTCTGATATTTCCTAGCTGTGAGTTGGGTATTGCACTAACTTCTCTGTGCTTCAGTTTTCTCATCTCAGAATGGGAGGATAAGGGCATGTACCTCGGAGGTAGTGAGGATTAAATGAATTCGTATGTGTAAAGCACTTAGAACAGCACCTAGAATGCAATAAAGGCCCAAGAAATGCTAGTGGTTGTTAATGGTGTTGCAATTATTAGTACTGCTCTTATTATGGGGTAAAGCAATTTTTTAAAAATATTTTATTTTATTTTATTTTTTTTCTTTCTTTCTTTCTTTTTTTTTTTTTTTTGAGAGGGAGTCTCGCTCTGTCGCCCAGGCTGGAGCGCAGTGGATGGATCTCAGCTCACTGCAAGCTCCGCCTCCCGGGTTTACGCCATTCTCCTGCCTCAGCCTCCCGAGTAGCTGGGACTACAGGCGCCCGCCACTGCGCACGGCTAGTTTTTTGTATTTTTTTAGTAGAGACGGGGTTTCACCGTGTTAACCAGGATGGTCTCGATCTCCTGACCTCGTGATCCGCCCGTCTCGGCCTCCCAAAGTGCTGGGATTACAGGCTTGAGCCACCGCGCCCGGCCGAGGTAAAGCAATTTTTAAAAAAAGTTCCAGCTTCTTTCTCTTCTTCTTTTCATTCTCTGCAGGAGGTATTGATAAGAAATAAAATAGTGAAAATGTGGGTAGAAGGAGGAAGAAAGTAAAACAAGGGCCTGGGAAAATTAACACCGTGGAATAACCAAGAATTGCCTACATCGGCCAAACATTTAAGTTTTAATCTCTAAGCAAAACTGTGTAGGGTCTTCAACCACCTGTGAAGATTCTGGAAAGTCACGTGCTTGGCCCCAACTTGGACTCACCACATCTGGCTGTCTAGAGATGACGAGTCTCTCATTGCACAAACATACTCACTGTGTACAGAGGGATCACTTGTTTTTGGTATTTTAGGTTTATTTGGAAGACAGTATGGTTTTCAAAATCCAAAAATTGTACCCTGCCTTCCTATTTTTTAATTTTTTTTTTTTTTTAATTTTAACAGTGCCTTTCTGCCTTGATTAGAATGAAAGGTCACCTTCTATGTGCACATCTACTGGCTACGTAAGAGAGAAAGCCCTGCTAATAAATCTTGGGGCAAAGCGTGTGGTTTCTGTGTGTGGCTATTGCTATGCTTCATCTCATCACCTCGTGTGGTTAATGAGCACGTGGTTCTGCAGCTTGCACCTCCATTTCGAAGGCATGCAGGCCACTGATAGATCTGCATGGCTCAAGGAGATGCCCTATTTGTTTTTTATTTTTATTTTTTCAAGACAAGATCTGGCTCTATTGCCCAGGATGGAGTGCAGTGGTGTGTGATCTTGGCTCACTGCAACCTCCGCCTCCCAGGCTCAAGCTATCCTCCCACCTCAGCTTCCAGAGTAGCTGGGACTACAGGCACACACCCTATGCCTGGCTATATCTTGTAGTTTTTGTGGAGATGGGGTTTCACTATATTGGTCTCAAATTTGTGAGCTCAAGCTATCTGTCTGCTTCAGCCTCCCAAAGTGCTGGGATTACAGGTGTGAGCCACTGCGCCGAGCCCTTATTTGCTTCTTAAGTGGTGGTTTTTACTCAGCGAGACGTGGTAGCTAAGAGTTTTTATGTATTTTTTTTTTCCTTGGGTGGAGATGCTATTCTACTGTGCTCTGATTTCATTTTCTTGTTTTCGTTCAGGGCATTGGCATACTTTAAAGCTACCTTGCTAGGCCAGGGAGCCACCTTCTCTTAGAAGGGCATCAGGAAGACAGGTTTTGGATGTGGTGTAAAGGGATGGAAGAGGAGGTGGAATTGGAAACAGTTCAACTACTAAGGCAAGAGTCTCCTCATGGTTTCTCCTTGCATGGTACTTCACTCCTTTACCTCCCAATAGATTTTATTTTCTAAAACGTAGATCAAAAAACCGTTAGTGGCTCCTCATGACATAGAAATTAAATCTCAACATCTTCAGTCTCGTACCGGAGCCCACCCACCATGAGACACACACCTCCAGTTTCCTCAAATCCCTTTACCATGCCTGGCACAGCTGAGGGCACATGTACCTGGAGCCCGTCTTCCCCCCATTTCCCCAGCCCTCCTCCTCCTCCTTTCCCTCCAGCAGGAAAACTGCCTGGGCGACCCTTAGTCATATGGGCTACATTTTAAATTAATCGTTTCATACATGTGTGATTTACCTCACTAACCAGGCCAGAACTCCCCAAGCTGGAGGCTCATAGGTTGAATCCAGTCCACATGCATGTTTTGTTTGGCCTACATGATGTTTTTGAAGAATATGAATTAGTTGTCAGCATTTTTTAAAAATCGAGAGATGACACATACACACAGAAATCTGGATTTCTGATTTCTCTTGACAAACTGGAAGCTCTGACAATTCTAGGCCGGCACATATGGACGGTTCCAATCAGACGGAGGTGTGTAAAGACTGACTTCTTCCGGCATGATGGGTCCTTTTCATTACCGTACAGTCCCAATCAGTACTCTGTCCTGCACCCGGCCCCCTCCTGCTCGCTCATAAGCCTTCCTGGCTCTTAACGCTGTTTGAATCTTCAACCTCTGAACTGCACCCTCTACCCTGGGAGGACAGAGCCTTTGTCTTCATCTCCTCACCTCCTCAGGGCCTAGCACACCATTATTTACTAACAGGTGCTAAAAAAACATGCTTCCTGAATGAATGGAAGAAAGGCTAGAATGAAGAAGCAGATGAAAGCAGTGATGATCACGGAGATGAGGCTAAAAGAAAACCATAGACAAGGACATGGGTGTGAAGCATTTTTTATTGTCTCAAAAAAGATGTCACAGGGAAGGCTTGTCCCATGATAGCCTCAAATGCCAGAGATTTATAAAGCCCTTTAAGGAAAAAGAGAAAATTAAGAGGCATTGTATTTTTAAAATGATAGCTTCCCAGAAACTGGACAGAAACAAACCAGAGTATCTAACGAAGCTCTTCAACTCCAAGTATATGTTTTTGCATCAACAGTGAAGTGAGTCAATCTGTTCTTTCTTTTAAGGAAAACCATGAAACTTTAAGCTTTACTTTGTAGTGCTGACCAGGTAAAAGAGAAATTACCCTAAAGGCAGCCTTCATTTCAAGTCTATCTACAAAATCTAAAAAGAAAAACACTGGAAGAGATGGATGTTACCAAGGACCTTTTCCTGAGTTTGCACCAAATGCCTTGTCCATGCTGTCCAAACCGCCCTTTTGTGCTCAAATGCAAGTTAGAAGATCAGAAAGAAAAGGGTTCTAGAATACTAAACACATCACTCAAGTACTAAACTTTATTTTAAAGTTCACATATGAAACTGGCTCCAGAAGAGAAGCCATGGCTTAACTCTATGTTCTAACAAAGGAGGTTATACAGCATCCTCCTTCTACTGAAAAGCCTCTGAGTGGGACAGTCAGGAAAAATGGGCCCTGTGGTCTGTTGATGCTTCTGGGTTTGAGGGTGTAAAATGAAGTCAGTTCGTGGTGAGGTGCTTGGGAATTTAAAGGAGAAAAAAAGTGGAGAGAAACTTCTCAGTTTGTCCACCAAGGGATTTGTGTTTGAAATGAAAGTTGGAGGAGCAAAAGCTGAGCAAAGCTTTAAATTGGGTATGTGAGTATCTCAAGCTTCCGGGACAGACAGGAGTTCACCAATGGGAAGCTTGTAGAAGCATCCAAGAACGGACATGTGCCTCACTTGACTATGTGTCAAGTTTTCTCTGCCTGCCTTCAGAGATGACCTCATTTTTCATTCCAAACAATAACAATGGAAAATCATACCCATTTATAAGCATCTGATTGTACAAAGTTTCATTCCGTAAGTTGGAGCTCATCACAGTTTCTAAAATCCCCAACTCTGTTCAGTGCCTTGAACATAGAACACTGTTCAGATGCCTCTTAATTTTCTGCCTGAGAGAGGCAGCAGGGTATAGAGAGTAATAGCATGGGCTCTAGAGTCAGATAGATAGGGGTCTCAGTCTTGGTTCTGCCAGTCAGTAAATGTGGAGCCCTAGAAATGTTAGGTAACTTCCCCAGCCAGTTTCCTCAACTGCAAAAAGAAAATAAAAAATTGTACATATTGCCTGGGATTACTCTGACGCATGAGTGGGAGAATGGACACAAAACACTTAGCATAGTACCTCACAGAGAGTCAGCCTCTAATAACTAGCTATTGTCATCAGACTCACAATGCCAAAAGATTTAGATGGTCAGTTGGGTAAAAGGCCATCAGGATCTTTGAGGAATGCATAGAAGTTGGCCTGGCATTGTGCTCACAGTTGTTAATTCTAAACAAGGATGAGGGCAGTGACCCTGTTAAAAAAACGTAGGGTTTGAGTGATTTTTCCAGGAGCAGGGATAGGTTATGCTGAGCCAGCCATACTCACATCTATACCTTCTGTGACCAAATGTATGCATTTATGAAACACCCGGGCAAGCAGGGGGCTTCTCTGCATGAAACCAACTGTCCCATATGGGGCCTGATCCCACAGCCTTGGATTTCAACCTACTGAACTAACTGGTAACAGATAACCAACTGGACATTCCCTGTTGGCAGGAGGTGAGCAGACTTTTACAGAGACATATCACGAGAACTTTAATGAGATGCAGAACACAAAATGGATTTTAGTGTTACTCGAGAACATGTAATGTTTCAGAGTTTGGAGAAACCGCAGCTACTCTGTCCATTCCAATTTATAAGCAGATTCTATAGCTTGAGAGGTCTGGGCTTTTATTAGCCTTTTTCCTTGATGATGTAATGAGTATTTGAAACTGACATGCCTAAGGCTGGGCAAGAAGCTTGGCCTAGAGATCATGTTATCTTTCCTTAAAGTAACATCTCACTGTATTTCTGGTTTCCTGTAGAAAGATTAGACACTTGGAGAACATAGTCACAGAATATTAGAATGGGAAGGGTCTTTAGTCACCTAGTCCACTGGAGGGGCAGAGAAGCCACGTGGCAGGCAAAGATTATACAGCTAAATCCTGGCTCTGCCAGCACCAGAGCTTCTCAGCCTCCAGGTCCAGGGCTTTCCACTAAAATCTGCTGTCCTAGCCAGCCAATCATTAGTTCTCTTACAGAGCTACCCCAAAGTTGTGGGAAAAATCACTTGCCCATTTTTTTTTTTCTTTTCTGAGACGAGTCTCGTTGGAGTGCAGTAGCGCGATCTCAGCTCACTGAAAGCTCCGCCTCCTGGGTTCGCGCCATTCTTCTGCCTCAGCCACCTGAGTAGCTGGGACTACAGGCGCCCGTCACGACGCCCGGCTAATTTTTTCTTTTGTATTTTTAGTAGAGACGCGGTTTCACCGTGTTAGCCAGGATGGTCTCGACCTCCTGACCTCTTGATCCGCCCGCCTCGGCCTCCCAAAGTGCTGGGATTATAGGAGTGAGCCATCACGCCTGGCCCCATTTTTTTTTTTAATGGTCTGGAGCTGCTACCTGGTTGTTCCAGCTTCCTAGAAACTCAACATTAGCTGTGTTAATTATATTATGACAAACTTGTTAATCACAAGCAGATAAAGCCAGTAAGTGCTGGAAGCATTTCTGACCTAGAGGCTAAAATGTTAATGATATCTCTATTTAGCTCAACAAGAACAGATTATAAACTTTTGTTATCTTTGTATCACCAGGTAGTAAGCATTCAGCCACTGAAATTTATTTTAATATTAAATAACTTTTGTTTAAAATAAATATTTCTAGGCTATAAGTTTCTAAAAAGCCTCCCATACAAATTTAAAAAGTAGATGGGAGGTCTGGAATATGTAACAATGTTTATGGAAAGATGCATTGGAGACTTGCCAGTTTATCAGCTGGAAATGTGGGGGAATCCCAGAACTGAGAGTCAGACTTGGTTCCTAGCCAGAGTCTTTCCACACCCTCAGCTGGTAATAATATTTGGTATCCCACCATTTTTGTAATGTAAAATGCACCTACGTAGCTTTCTTCTCTACTCCCTGCCTTCCCCTCCCTTCAAGCCCCGGCTTAAGACCTTGGTATACCATAGCTCACACTTTCATGCTACTTTGAGCAAATATGAATCTTCTTTTATCTGTGTCTTATTTCCCCAACCAGATCAAGCAGGCTATCCTTTTCCAAATGCCTAAGACTAAGCTTGGACTCCATACACTTGTGTTGTCCACAATACAATCTATCCTATCAGAAAAATGAGGGTATTATACAGATAATCTTTGGACTCCTTGAAGGTAGTTATGAAAAACTTCCTATCTACCCTTCATATTGTAGAAGGGTAATTTAATATAAACAAGAAAGAATGTGTATAATATTAAAAACATTCTGAAATTTAAGGCTAAATTTAAGAGTAATCACAAAAATTACTCTTCTCTCAAGAATGTTTGACTACTAAAGAACAGGGAGAGGAAGAGATTAAAATATAAATGTGAAAATGGACATATCAAAATGCTGGCTGTGGTTTTTAATCTCGGTGGTATAGCAATGGGTAATTTATATTTTTATCTTTGCATCTTTGTATATTTTCCACATTCAATGAACACGGGCTACTCTTATAAACTCTAAAATAAAGGTAAAGACAGTCTTTAGTATTTACAAATATATACGGAGAGACAAATCAGTTTTTTTCTAGCATTAGATAGTGATTGTCACAATGTGATAACATGTCCTAGGAATTCCCGAGAACAGCATATGGCCACATGGATCATACAGTCAGCATGATTTTCTATCACCTGGATGGACTGAGTGCGCCCGTGATGTTGGGGATAACAGAACTAAGAGGTGTTCAGTAATGCTAAAGATCTAAGGAAAGCAACAGAGACGTTGCTCAGGATCCTCAGTGCTTGAGATGATAGTCCTGTACTGGAAACCCTATGCATACAAGAAGAAATTGATAAGAGCAGGACAAGGAGAACTGGGAGACCTGAATTGGGATAGGAGCCACTGAGAATGTTCTGAAGGGCAGGCCATGAGGACTTTGGTAAGAGTCTGAGGCAGGAGACTTCCAGAAAGACAACTGTGACCTGACAACAAAATACTATGGGCCAGGAGGTAAAGGGTAAAGCATGGAAGCAGAGATGATCAGCAAGAAGGCCCAAAAGAAGCTCTGCAAGCTGGGAAAGGGCATTCAGAAGTTTCTGGAAGGGACCATGTTGTGATTAATGAAATCCAAGCTTAACAGAATAACATGAGACTGAATTTGAAATGATCTCATACTTCTGAACATTTCAGTTTTCGCATCTGAACTCAACTGAGACACCAGTGACGGTGAGAGAAAGGGGGCAAGGATATGGGATCCAGAGGCATGGTGACAGAAGGTGTGCATCTCATCCCAAGGCTTGAGGTTATTGGTAGGAACTGCTAAAAGACAGTGCAGCCTAGAGGGAAGGGAAATCAGTGATCTGTCCTCCTTTGATCCAGCTGTCCAGCATAGTTTCTCTGAGTCACATCTGCAAGATTATTCACGCTGTATTCCCAAGTCCTGGGCCAGGAGTGGATAGCTCAAATGCCAACAGGGGCAGGCAGGTAACATAACGTAACATAACATAACATAACATAACATAACATAACATAACATAGTGAACAAAGCAGGTCAAACTGGCTCATGGTGCAGGCAAGAATACATGCTCTGCCTGATGGGACAGCCACTACCAGCTCTGGCCAGCTGCAAGAATGTGGGACTGGGTTTTCCAGATCTGAGCTTTCAAGAAAAGTCAGATATCTCCATTTCTTTGTGAAATTTGCTATTATTGGGAACTCATGTTCTTTCAAAAAACCATCATGCAAGTCAAAGAGAACACATCAAGAGGGAAGGGGGAATGTGATGTCTGGGTTAGTTTGTGACCTCTGCTCTGAACCTCATTCACAGTACAATGGCAACTTTGGTTAAGGAAGGGATTTAAACACTACTTGCTATCTTGAAAGCACACAAATGTTTGACCCTTGGCCAGCTTTTACAATACTAGGGAAGCCCAAGTGGTAAAAGATTTGGAAATAATGTAGCTCTTCAAAGCCTTGAGGAAAATATTACATACTTTTAAGTAAGCCTAATGTCCGGATATACAAAGAACAAAGTATAGAATTTGGGAAGAAGTTAAGCGTGGGCCAGAGTCAATGCTTGGAAACACTTGGATGCAATTTAGTTTGATTCTAGTAGGAAGTTGCACATGAATAATGGAGAACAAAATCTGGCCCCAAGAGGCAGTTTTATAAAATAATACAGACTCAGCATGTGTTGTGGCAGTCACTAAAGAATTGATTAGTAAGGGTTTCCGTGGCTTTGGATAGATTTCCAGGTAAGAAAGATAATGCAGTAACAAATAGAATGCTCAAGTGTAGACCCCTAAATGCTCAGGGAAATGAGAGAGTGTAGTAAGATTCTTACTGCCTATACCAGGTTGAATACCCATTGTCCCCACTCCCCAAAATTTATGCACCTGGCATAACCTGTGAATGTGACTATATTTGGAAATAGGGTCTTGGCAGATGTAATCAAGTTAAGATGAGATCAAATTGGATTAGGGTGGGCCCCAATCCAATGACTGGTATCCTTATGAGAAGAGAGAAATTTGGATACAGACACAATGAGGGAAGACAACTATGTAAAGACAGCGGCAGATTTGGGAGTTATGCTGCCACAAGCCAAGGAATGCCAAGGACTGCTGGCAAGCACCAGAAGCTACAAAAAGCAAGAAAGTATTCTTCCCTACAGCCTTTGAAGGAAGCATAGCCCTGCTGACATTTTGATTTCAAACTTCTAGCCTCGAGAACTGTGAGAGTATATATTCTTGTTACTATAAATCACCCAATTTGTGGTAATCTGTTATGGCAGTCCTGAAACTGTGTCTTTTCAAGACACTTCTGGGGCAGAAGGCTTGCTATGGTGAACTATACAATGACTTACTATGCCCCAAATTGGAGTAATATATAGGCTTTAAGAGAAAAAGGCACAGGAAGCATACTGTTAACAGAGTAGGAGCACCCTTGTTTCAGGAGAGAATGGAAATAAGAAATAATGACTGGTAACCAAAGGGAGAGCAGGAGAACAACTCCACAGGTGATATACATAGCAGTTATCCCAGGGATGAACTAAATTTCATCTTAGGGGAAATTATATATTACAGGTTTTAAAAATTCCTGTGAAAAAACAAATCCTAGAAAATAATAACAAAGCATTTAAGGATATTTACATATTTAAAATATGAATTTATTTATATCTGTATCTCGTATCACATCCAGAAAGTTTAACCTTATACAGTATATACTCAAACAACTGGTTTACATGAGGTTGGGGAAGGTACTTTCCATTTTGCCTTTGTAAAATTTTAGAATGTAATTATTTTAAAATTTGGTTATAGAAATAAACACTGCATTAACTTACCCATGGATTCTCAGTTAATACTTGCTCCTTGGTTATCTTCATGTCTCAGGCCCTCTTTCCTATACTAGCCTCGAATTGCTAATCTATGCCCAAGAAAATGGAGGAGAGCCTTCATCAGTTTCACTTAGAAGTTCACTTAATAAACTCCAATGGAGTGTATTAGTATAGCTCACATATGCCATAGTCAATTACATGTCAAGAAAAGCTTGAATACATTTGCCTATTATAAGTGTGCATCATGGGGTCCTAGTCAGTTCTGAAGGAACTGAACTCTCAGACTACAAATTATGCCCATTAGTAGCCTAAATAACATGTGACAAATAACACATATGACATAACAATATAGATCATTTAAGGGTGAGTTGGTAAATTGCATGTGTTTCCTGCTTGACATATTTTATATTTATCACATGTTTATATTTATGTATAAATACACAAAATATTTTATAATATACATCATATTATAAATATTTTAATAACACATATTAATAAATATATGGCATATAAAATATATTACATTAAATTACATACTTATACTATATAAAATATATATAATAAAATGTATGTTTTTAGAAACATAAGCCATTGGTTTATATTATTAAATTTTGAAATAAATTATTTACTACTCCTTTTTCAATCTTCTGGATTAATCTAATTGCATAGCATATATTGAGGTGGGTGTCCAAATAAGTTTTAAAAACCTGTAACAAAACAGAATGTGGGAAAAAATAAGAAGCTGGACTGACAGAGAAGAATTGTGATCTATTTAAATTTCTGACTTGTGGAAAGGGTTTCACTGATTTCAACAACTGTCTTTATAATAAATATATATTATTCAAATGATGGTTTAAAAATAAATTTACACTAATAAAATATCACTTTTATGTGATTTCTCTATCAAGGATTGGCATAAGATTGTTTGCAAGAAGAAACTGCTACCTAAACATTTGAAAATAAGTTTGGTAGAGGGCATTATAGAGCTGACTTTCGGATCAAATTCTTTAAGATTCTTCCACAAGGAGTCACTTCCATGCTCCCAAAGAATGTGTCTCACAGAGTTATCTTCTAAAGTTAAAGCAGCTAATTTAACAAAACCTGGGGGAGGCTGGGTGCGGTGGTTCATGCCTCTAATCCCACCACTTTGGGAGGTCAAGGTGGGTGGATCACTTGAAGTCAGGAGTAGCCTGGCCAGCATGGTGAAACCCCGTCTGTACTAAAAATACAAAAACTAGCCAGGCGAGGTGGTGCACACCTGTAATCCCAGCTACTCGGGAGGCTAAGGCAGGAGAATCGCTGGAACCTGGGAGGCGGAGGTTGTAGAGAGCTGAGATTTGCACCACTGCACTCCAGCCTGGGCGATAGAATGAGACTCTGTCTCAAACAAACAAACAAACAAACAAACAAATTGTGAGAATTTACAGAGACTTCTCTAAAAAAACAGAAAATAATGAAAATGACTATGATCTAATTTGGATCTTACCATAATCAGATAAGCATTCTATTTTAGCATTAAAACATGTTTATAATCAATTTTAAGAGATTTTAAATTTTCATACTGAGCATTTCACATAAATCTAAAAAAAATATGCCTTTCTCTGGATATTGCCCCAACCGTCTCTCAGCATAAGTTCCTGACTCGTTAGAGGGCACATTTAAAAATCACTCGGAGTTATAAGGGAGGTTAATATGGCACCAGAGTGTCATGTTTTTGAGAGGAATTCCTTTTATTTATTCATCTATGAAACTGAACTACCAGAAATGCTGGTACATACACAAATTTTCAAAATTTGCCCCAAACACTACCCCATGATGCCCCTAATAGATTCATTCCACAGGTGAGTCTGTGTGATCAAAAAAAGCATGTTCCTTTTCACTTAGGCCACTACGAAGCTTAGAGCTAAACTGTGATTTACTTCTAAGAACCGTAAAGAACCACATAGTATATGGTCCTTTGAACAACTCAGAAGTTAGGGTCACTGACCCTCTGTGCAGTTGAAAATCGCATATAACTTTTGACTCCCCTCAAACTTAACTACTAATAGCTTACTGTTGACCAGAAGCCTTATTGATAACATAAAAAGTCAATTAACAAATATTTTATATGTTGTATATATATTATAAAGTGTAGTCTTACAATAAAGTGAGCCAGAGAAAAGAAAATGTTAGAAGACAATCATAAGAGAAAGTACATTTACTATTTGTTAAGAAAATATATTTACTATTCATTATTCTTCAAGTAGGCTGAGAACAGGGAGGAAGAAGGGACTCTTGCTGTCTCAGGAATGGCAGAGATCGACAGAGTTCCAACCCATGTTGTTCAACGGTCAACTTATTTCTGTTTCTCACTATTATCTCTGGCTTTATATTTTAATCATTTTTATTACCTCAATGAATTATTTTAATTTTCTGTACTGCATATATTTTGGAAGTGAGGTATAAATAGATTAATCAATAAAAAGAAGACTCTCTCTTTAAACTGTGACACTCTAGTGCCATATTAACCTCCCTTATAACGCTGAGCGATTTTTTAAAAAGCTCTCCCCAAATTAATCCTTCATCCTTTGGTAAGTTCGGTAAGACCCTAGGGTTTCATAACAAGTTAGAAGAGCAATAGCCTAACCTCTAATCTTTGTTGAGTGTGCTCAAACCTCAAAAAGAGATGATAAATGAAACAATAGTTTATTTGTTACCATGACTTATAGTTGCCACTTTTCTATAACATCGAGAAGCTATGTGTTCCCAAAGGTAGAACTTCAAATAGTAAGGAGAGAAGGTAAAAGAAAAAACAAGGAAAGAAAACTGTTTGCAATTGTCAGACACACATTTCTACAGTTTTTTTCCAGTTACATTCAGACATCGACTTTGTTTTCGGCATAAAAAATTTATGCCCCCTTTTTTTGCTATATTCTTTTATTCATATAAGATGTAATCCATTAGGTTTGAAAACAGACTATTGTGTGTGTGGTAACTTTAATTCCATGACACAAACAAAAGTGCTTTTCCATAACTGCCCAAGTCCATATTTAAGCAGTTAGTCTAGGCCATCATATCAACCTTATATAATTCTGCACAACAGATTTTTTTTCTTAAAGAGTAAAATACAATTTTAGAAGCAGAAAGAAAATGTACTGGAGAAAAACCTAGGGCTAGTCAGGAAAATCTGGAATTCCAGTCTTTGTCCATGTACAGGGGCTGGGAAACATAAAACCCACCTGGACTTGATTGCTTCCTTTAGTGAGATGTCAGCAGAGTGGAAATGATTCCTGATTTGGCTTTTATTTTCCCTCTGTAAATAGCAGTCCAAAAAAGTGGTGCAAGAATCACCTGGCACCTCAATTACTATGCTCAGTTTCTCCCCTGACACTGCGTGGTGGGATGTGTCACAATAACTTTGCACCCACAGATATGGCTTCAGGGTGGGCCCTGACTGAGATGGAGTGAGCTCCGTGTCACGGCTTGCCTTGGTTAGCCACAGCTGCAGGGAAGAGCTGACTCTACTCTTCCTCCTCTTGCCCCAACCCACCCCAAACAAATGCTTCAAGCAGCTGCCATACTTGAGGGCTGGCAGTGCCGAAGGCTCTGAAGGTCTGGAAAGGAGAGAAATGAGGGGGCTCTGGGACTAAAGCATAACCAAATTAAGGGATTAAACAAGTGATCTAACTTTAACTCTATTGCTAGTTTTCCCAGTAAAATAAAGACAATGGAAGGATTTTGTCTGGACCTATCTGTCCCCTTCCCTGAGGGCTGTTTACCAGAGCTTGGGACCTGGTTATCTGTGGGGCAAACAGGGCCAGAATGCAGGAAGACAATGCAAGCACAAGGGGACTTGGATTGTGGCTGGTTGGCCCCTGTATGCCAGGTTGCCTGGGACAGCACCTTACTATTAATTGTGAACCCTTTCACTTTCACAAGCTATGGTCCAGTGTTTCTTGGAGGGTATATTTACACTATAGGGGGTACAATTCGTTCTTTCGTGAGTATGCTCAGCTCACCATAGAAAATTTGCCTACTAAGTGCCAGAAGCTACCTCCATCCTATCATTTTTTGCCCACCCTGTCATTTTGACAACCAAAAATGCCTTCCTTTTTTTTTTTTCAAATGCCTCCTGGGGAGAGCAGTGAGGCCCAGACGCACAGCCACTGAATGCTCTCTCAGTTAAGAGAAGAGGAAGCAGAGGCTAAGAGAGGTGAAATGATTTGATTGAGGCTATAGCTAGACAGTGGCAGGGGCATTGTTTTTTGACTTCACATACAGTGAGACTTCCAGAAGGACAAAACTCTACTGTCTCTTGACAGACACCTGCAGTTGAATCACTGTTTGTGGAGGCACAAACTGCAGGGAAAGAATTTACATGTGGTAATACCAGTCTTTTATTTGTGGCCACTTAATCATTTGCAGTCAGTAGCTTTATGACCCTCGCTGGTTTCAGAGGTTATGAATAATAATGGTATTCTTTAAGGAGGACAAGACACTTTAGTTTTTTAAAACCCACAGAATTTGGAGTTAAGTCATAAAAGTTTTCCAGAAAGGAAGAGAGAGTTGTCATTAATTTTTAAATACATGAAGCTTAAAGACAGATTTACAATAATAGCATCAATAAATATGCTTTGGAAGCACCTTTTTTTCAAGGAATTCAAAACCATTTTTTTCTTCTAAAAATGTTTAAAGATATATTGTTCTCAAAAGAAGCCAATAACAACACTTACGTCTGATAGTTCTTACTAGTTTCACTTCCTTAAAGGCATTTAATCCTGAAAATAACTCTAGAAAGGTAGGCAGAGAAAGTATTATACCCATTTTACCAACAAGGAAATGAAGGTTAAAAACTTCAATGGCTAAACATTTAGCAGTTTTGGACCTTCAAAACCTGAGGTCAGTACCCTTTACATTATATCTTGAAAACTCAAGTCGGGAGCACTGTTGATAGTCAACTATTATATTTACTTAAATAACAGCCTCTTTCTCCATGATTTAGGAGGAAATATTTTTTTCCCTCCAGCTAATTACTCATGGTCATTTGTTCTGGCTACCAGCAGTAGTCCTAAACCATGGAAAATGGGAAAACTGGGTTACTTGGCCACTCACCACTCACTGAGCACTTACTATGCATCAGGCCCTGGCTGAGGCATTGAAGATTCGAAGGCTAATCAGACCTGGCTTTACCAGGTTTGAAGGGTTCAAAACCACCCTGAGAGCATTTCGAGTATTTTTCTCAATTCTGTCAGCGTTGACTTACCTGGAGCTGAGATGGCCAAGTGGTTGGCTGTGATTGTGCCCAGGCCGGGTCATTCCCTGTAATGCCAACGGGACCCCTCTTTTGCTAACCTCTCTCCTCACAAAAACATCAACAACAACCAATTGTAACAACAAGTCCAAATCCTGGGGGGAGTTGGGGAATTCTAGATTATATAATCTCTGTATATACAAGCTCTAGAGATAAAACTATGGTCTACCAGTTAGGCTACTATTAGGAAATTAAAAGAAAAAAAAGGTTGTTTACTTTCAGTGACAACTTTGAGAAATAGATGAACAACCTGATACTTTTAACTACATTGCCAAATATAAAAATAATTCTGAAAATTCTGAATTTCCCTTTTTAAGACATGTTTGAGGCATAGGGAGGAGTGGACTATCTAGAATTAGGAATTTTCACAACTGTAAAGAAGTTACTAGGATCTAAACAGCTGGAATATCCTGCCTCTGATCAGTTTCAAGTATTCAAGATTAGATTCATAGGGTTATCAGTGCCCTGAGAAATTTGATGAGCCTGTTACTGAGAATACAGATAGCTGTGCAGCCTTGGGGGAAAACCAAACCCTCATCATGTTACAATTCCTCACTATTCTCTTGTTCTCCATATCCTTTCCTTAAAAAAATAAAATAAACAAAGTAAGCATGTGGCAAACATGTTTCCATTTTTCCACTAAGAATGCAGATGTGACAGCTTCTTCCCCTTTTCTTCTCTCATCTACCCCAGCTCCATCTCCTCCCCCTTCCCCAATGACCTCATCCCTGCGCAGAAAGGACACCAGCTGCAGGGAGGGTCAGCCTCCACCAAGTGGGATCATTATCATCATTAGGAATACCAAGAAGCCCAGAAGGCCTTGCTGACATGTGCAATGTGTTACAGCTTTCTGTGGTTTCCCCACATTCACAGCAAAGCTGCTGTCTGGAAATGTAAAGGCTTTGCCTTCCTAAAAATAATGTTACCAGAAGAATATTTAGACAGATATTTCTCAACAAATCAATCAGTCACTGCAGCAGCAGTGATGAGAACCCACCAAGATGAAGAACCTGGTGGCAGCCTCAGAAATCATTTGGGTCCAAATGTCCCACTTAAGATAAATGAAGTCCCCTGATTTTTCAGGGGGAGAATTATAGGAGGTGTTTGTGAGAGGAGGGATGCCTGGGAATTAAAAATTAGAAAAAAAAAAAAAAAATTCTAACACAGCAGCACAATGAAAGCTAATGGTTTTATCTTTATTTTATATACATATTTTCACAGATTTATGTTCATTCCTTTATTCACTCTTTTCCACTCTCCTCTTTGTCAATTAGTGCCAACTCAAGAGAACAAAGCTGTGAGATTTTTCTAGACATAATAATAATGGCAATCACCATATACTGAGTGCTTACTATGAGCTAGATACTGCACTATGTGCTGTAAGCATCCTTTTCGACCTCTTTGCACAGCTAGATCATTACTTCCAAGTTATAGACGCAACAACTAAGGCTAGAGAGGTCATATTCACAGCTTTAAATATAATCTATACACTGTTACCCAATTTATATTTCTAGCCTACATCTCTTGTGAGCTCCAGATCTGTTTTTACAATTACCTGCATACCATCTCCCCTTGGACATATCACAAGCATCTCAGATCAAACATGTTCCAAACTGAGCTTAGGATCTAGTCCTCTCCTTGCCCAGGCTAGGCTCTCCTCTAAACATTCTTAACTTCAGTAAACAGCACCTCACATCAGAAAAATGGAAGTCATCAGAGACACTCCTATTCTGCAATGTCACCAAAGCAGGGAGCCACTAAGTCCTGCCAGCTCTACCTCCTAAATCTGTTTTGGAACCATTGACCACTCCATTGAGTGCCACCATCATCTGTCACCTGAAAAAGGGCACCAGCCTTTTTCACATTGGTTTCCTTCTCTCATCTACTGTGTGATGAAGTACAATAATCAGAGTGATTTAAATACAAATCAAGTTTTTACCTCATTAAAAAAATCTTTCAATGGCTACTCATTGCTCTTAGAAAAGACCAAGATACTTGCCAGTGCCTATAAGGCCCTGTATAATCTGGCTTCACTACTGTAGCTCTGTATCTTTTTACTTCCCTCTCTTTCACTGGGCTCTAGTCTAGCTTGCCTTTTTTCAGTTCCTCTTTTGTCTCAAGTTCCTTCCTTACTTGGGGTCTTGGAGCTGGCTGTCCTTCAGCCTGTGATGTTCTTATATACTCTCTGTTTGGCTAACTCTACTCATTATTTGAGCCTCAGCTTACCTATTGTTTCAAAAATAGTTTTCACTGCCCCTCTTGATAGATTACCCCCGTGTTACTTCTTCTTTATACTATGATGTAAATACTTATTTAAATATTTATTTTTCATTGGTTTCCCTAACTAGAATATAAAGTTCATTAGGGCAAAGACCATGTCAGTCTTGTAAACAACTGCATCTCTTGTGCCCATCACAATGCCTGGCATATAGAAGATGCTCAAGCAAAATTTGTTAAATGAATAAATGAGGCAAGTAACTGGCTCAAGGTCACAGGATTTGAACCCAAATCTCAACGAGTCTTGTTCTAAAGCACACTGTCTTTTAAAATCTTGCAAAGCAGGACTGAGTTTATCATAGAAATATGGTATATACACACAATGAACTACTAGCTAGCCTTCAAACAGAAGGAAATTCTGTCCTTCCAACAACATGGATGGAACTGGAGGACATCATGCTAAGTGAAATAAGCTAGGCACAGAAAGACAAGTATGTATGATCTCATTTATATGCAGAATCTAAAAAGCTGATCTCTATTGCACTGCATAATGACTACAGTTATTCAAAATAATATACTGCATATTTCAAAATTGCTAAAAGGATAGATTTTTAATGTTCTTGTCACAATAAAATAAGTTGGTGAAGTGATGGATATAACTAGCTTGATTGACTCTTTCTATAACGTATACATAGATTAAAATATCACATTGTACCCACTAAATATACACAATTTTTTGTCATCTTGTAAAAAAAAGTTTTAAAAAATAAATTCAACATATCATAATCACCTTCCAGGGATGTAAATTTCTCAAGTCTCCAAGTCCTTACTGACTCAAATGGATGGCTAGTTATATGGTTAAAAGGAATAAAATCTGGGAGTATGGTAGGATGGGGTGGAGCCTGTCTCCCACAGCAAATGAGACATAATAAATACCCACTGGCCTGCAAAAGTTGTCAAAAATAGAGAAGTCACAGTATGGATGAGGGAAAAGAGAACTTAGAGACTGCTGAGCTGCTATAAGCCTCAAGAAAATGAGATTCAAGAATGAAGGAAACAAATATTTAATACAGCTGAAAAGAACAGAGGCAGAAAGACTTTGAAAAGACAAAATATAATCTTTCAAAGGGGGAAGAAAACTCATTGGACATGATTTTCTGCATATATTTTCTCTTTTCCCTACTTGTATGTACAGAGAGCAGAAGAGGCACAACACAGTAAAGAATGAAATACTGCATATGCCTGAAGAAAGCCTCTCTGAGCTTTGAGGACTGGTGATTAATTTTTGTCAATTTGAGACACAGGATACTTGTCTCCATCATTATAATTCAAAAACCATTCCCTGCTGGGGGTGGGGGAGGGGAGTCGTCACTGACCTTCACATTGAGGTAAAGAGAGATGAGCAAAGAAGGCTGTGACCAGCACAGGTTATGTTAGCCCCTTACCACTCTTGTTCTGCAAATGCAGTCATTTTCTTCCACAAACATGCAGGACTTTACATTTTTCCATGATGAATGTAGATTTGTTACATTTGCCCTACTTGTCAAGGTCTGGGAACTTTGGTTCTACTCCTCTCCTTCAATCCATTTCTTTTCTTGAACAGTCTCAGGTTCACATAAGAAGTACTCGATTGTTAGGAACTTTAAAATGTTTATTTCTCATGTCGTTGTCCCTTTGTGTGGAAGAAACGGTTATAGCAACTGGGTTATCAGCTATGTGGCAAAAGAAAAGAAAAAAACCCTGTTCTCTATTCCTCCCTCATGTTCTCCATAAAAGGCAATAAAATTCTTCAGTAAATATAGTATCATCTGGCATAGTTGGAATTGTTCTGATTAATTATGTACTCTGGTTAACAATGTCTGAACCATACATGGATTACCAATTTCCAGATAATTAAAATAAAATATACTCAGTAATAAAATAATACAGAGCCTGATATGATTTGTCTTTGATTAGTCAAAAGGTGCACAAAGATCTTGTAGCACCATGAATCACAGTTTAGAGAATTTTATTACAAGATGGTGCTCACAGGCTAGCTAACGAAACATCAGATAACAGATTTCACTGTATCTGGTATTGGCTGGTCACAGAGCCAATGTTTTTTGTTACTGGCTGGTCTTCTTATTAGAATACAAAAAAAATCAGTTTATATTGAGTTTGACATTTACAGCACTAAGCTCTGTGATTGGATCATTCTGTTTGTTTAAGAGGAATCTTACGAGCTTGCAGACTTTAAAAAATTTCAGTGGCTATTGTTTTCATCTAGTGCCACAATTTTTGCCCTTTGTAGATCCTTTAATATGTAACAATGACTATATTTAAAGGGCAAATTCCAGCATTTCTATTAATATTACAATGTTTTAGGGAGGGACCACGACCGAGAGCTTATGGCAAAATAAAGAGAAAGGGAGCAGAAGGGGACCTACGTGAAATAAAAAGGGACTCAGATCATATAGCTGAGGAAAGAGGAAGGAATGGCCATGGTCCCTGTTCTCACTGTTCCTGAGGTGCAGCCTGTGCCTTTCTATCCTAGTTTTCAGCTGTCATTATTTTTTTAAATAAAACTGTAGTTGGGGTCAGCATGTGATATACGTTCATGTTGAAAGAAGAAAAAGGTGAGATAAATCAAGGCACAACGTGAGTTATTCTTTCTCCTGAATTTTACTGTTTAAAAGATCTCTGGTAGGTCTAAAACCATGGTACGTAGACATAAAACACCTCCATTTCACCCATAGCCAGGCTATCTACACTCATCCCCCTTCCCCAAACCAAATACATACAAGTAATTATATTTTCTTGGTAAGGCAATTGTTGATTAATGAATCATCTTTCCTGTAATTTTTATTACTTTTTTTTTTGTAGCCTTAGTTTGGCTAAGTTCCCTGGCATTCCTGTTGAAGTATGTAATGGAAAATTTGACCTCACATTCTTTGCCTTTTTGTAACATCACAAAACACTGATATAACAGGGCTACTAAAAAGCAGATTGGAGATGAAGGGATCCACATAAAGAAAAAGCTCAGTGTGAAAGGAACAAAGATGCAGTAAATCATGTGGAAGGTAAACATTTAGTTTCGCAGACCTGAAGTTACATTCATCTTCAAGTGCTTACAGCTTAGGATGTCATAGAATTTCCATCATAATTTTGCTTTTCTAAAGAGATTGCAAACCAGCCATAAAAAGCCATTCTCAAAATTAACTTGGAACACAGGTAGGCCATTTTGTAGATCCCATAGCTTATTTGAAAAATGGTGATTTAGTGTGGGACAGGCAGAAGAAAGGTGTCAGGAAGTGATTTCTTGCATTTAGCTATATCTGAGCTGAAATAAAACTCTGGCAACCACCCTTCTGTGATCACATCCGACTGTCTAAGGAAAATGTAACAGGTCATACAGAGTCAACTTTGGTTAACTGTAAAGCGTGGGATTTGGCAGCAAAGACACACTTCAGGACAGATTTTTCAGCAAAATTCATAGTGGAATAAATGAACTCGTTATAAAAACTTTTTTTCTTTTTAAAATGAGACTCTCTTCCCTAAGGCAAAGAAATCATTTTTTCAAATGCATAATCCAGACTCAAGGGACATCTACCCAGCCACTGACTCAAAGTTTCTCCCTCTGCAGCCCTAATGATCCTACGACCTGAGAAAATATTAACTTGGCTGTGATGGGAAAAGAGTCCCACATGGCTCCCAGCACCACCCTCTCAAAATGTCACAACCTCTTGGCATAGGACATCCTGTTCAGCCTGTAATAGTCATTCAAATGAAGTGTTTCATGATAACAACATTGGCTTATGCGTGTACTGTCAACCGAGATTGTCCTAATGGCTCTAAGAATGCATATATAAGGGACTGTTCAGTCTATTAATCATCTAGATGTGCTGAAAAAAGGAAGAGGGTAAAGAGCGGATGCAGAGAAGTCTGTACAAATCACTACTAGTTACTCAGGCTGCTGGGAAAATGTGCAGATATTTCTGGATGCTACCTAAACTGTTTCTAAAACCATTGTCACATCTGTGTACTCATCTATAATAAAATGGAACGCTATTATCTGGAACTATATAAATAATTCTCGGGGAGAGAACTTTCATATACTGTTTATGGCCTGGATAAATAGTATTTATTTGAATAATCAATACTTTTTTTTAAAGAGGGAGTTAGATGAGAATTATGCAAATGAAATATGCAAATAAGCCACAAGAGAGAACTCTTTGTTTAATCTTATGTTGTAAGTGATAAGAGATGGTTACCTGTTCCAGAGACTGTCTTAGTTTCCTACTTCTCACTGACTTTTGTGGGTGCAGAAAGAAAAAGAAATATTTAGATAGGTTGGATTAATTCATGTATCCAATTATAAAATGAAGGTAGATTGATCAAGAAAGTTGTTAACTATAAGGCCGGACGTGGTGGCTCAGGCCTGTAATCCCAAAACTTTGGAAGGCCGAGGCGGGCAGATCATGAGGTCAGGAGATTGAGACCATCCTGCCTAACACAGTGAAACCCCGTCTCTACTAAAAATACAAAAAAAAAAAAAAAAAAAAAATTAGCTGGGCAAGGTGGCAGCGCCTGTAGTCCCAGTTACTGAGGAGACTGAGGCAGGAGAATGGTGTGAACCCCGGAGGCAGAGGTTGCAGTGAGCCGAGACCGCGCCACTGCACTCCAGCCTAGGCAACAGAGCGAGACTCCGTCTCAAAAAAAAAAAAAAAAGAAAAGAAAAGAAAAAAAAAGACAGTTGTTAACTATGAAGAAAACCATTGGGGGCAAATTAGAACATGCCAACATGCTATTTAATATCGAATTTAAGGGAAGCATTGAGATCGTGAATGAAAAATGATTTGGTGATATATTAAAATATCAACTCCAGGGATGATGCTCTTCTAGATTGTTTTGGATTCCTAAAAATTTCCTAGATCTTATTTGGTATCTGGCTTTTCCAAGGTACTCCTGGTATCCCGCATATTATAAGACTGTATCTTACACTATCTAATTTGAAATAAATTTTACTCTTTTCCTTTCAATTAGGTATTAAACCAAGTTGGTATTTTGGTAGAACTCCACTGAAATCTTTATACTGTGAATCTTTATACCATGAAATATAATCATAGATTATATTTCATCTGCTCTTTGATATTCCTGTAGCAGGTGAGTCTTGGCTGTATTTCTTATGTACTTCACAGGCTGTACTACTGTGACCAAGACCACTTAGAAAAGTTGCTCAGTTTTTTGAGGTCAAGTTAATAAGTAAAGCAGACTAACTGAATTAGATAAAATGCATAATGGTTTTCACTACTACAGTGAAAGGTCTGGGAATGTCTCTATGTTTGATGAACTATTATTAGATGATGATAATTTCAATACCAATACAACACTGGTGAAAAGCAGAATTTCTCATTCTTTTTATAAATAAACATTAAATTTAGGAGTTTTTCCAACATCTGTTATTGCTGAATTAACGCAAAATTATTGTCTCCCAACACAAAATTCTTATTAGGCAAGCAATATTGTGTGTGCATTTTTCAAAGACATTTTATACATATGCAGGCAAACATGTACATTCATTCTTTCCTCTTTTTATTACATGCAAATGGTAGCATACAATATAGACAATACGTTCTGTACTGTGCTTTTTGGACTCAACAATACACCTGGGAGAGCTTTCTCTATTAGTATATAAGGAGCAGCTGGGCACCGTGGCTTGGCACCTGTAATCTCAGCTCCTTGGGGGGCTGAGGTGGGAGGATCGCTTGAGCCCAGGAGCTTGAGGCTACTATGGAGGACATGGACTGAGATCATGTCCTTTAAAAAGAAACAAACCAACAAAACTCATAAATAGCTTCCTAGTTTTTGTTATGGAAGCATAGTATTGGATAAATGGATAGTCCTATTTACTTCCAGTCCCTACAAAAGTACATTTAGGTTATTTCCAATCTTTTGCAATTCCAGTGTTTGTTAATTTTGAAATTAAACCAAGCAGTCAGTAAGACACTACAACTTGACTAGTATTGCCTGTTTGCATTCCCTACTCGAATTCTCTATAAGCAAAAAAAATGGTGAAAAAAGAATTTGGCTAATCAGCGTTTGGATAATTCAATATCTTATTATTCTATCTGTTGTCAGTTAAGCAATTTTTTTTTTGGATAGGCTCAAAATAATAGACTCATTACTTCATTACTTTTCTTCTTGTTATTAAGAGTTATATTTTAATGAGAAGAAAAGAGAGGCTGGGCATGGTGGTTCATGCCTGTAATCACAGCAGTTTGGGAGGCCAGGGCGGGTGGATCACCTGAAGTCAGGAGTTCAAGACCAGCCTGGCCAATATGGTGAAACCCTGTCTCTACTAAATATACAAAAATTAGCCAGGCATGGTGGCAGGTGCCTGTAATCCCAGCTACTCAGGAGGCTGAGGCAAGGAGAATTGCTTGAACCTGGAAGGTGGAGGT
The DNA here is from genome assembly GCF_007565055.1 of Rhinopithecus roxellana. Lineage (NCBI taxonomy): Eukaryota > Metazoa > Chordata > Mammalia > Primates > Cercopithecidae > Rhinopithecus > Rhinopithecus roxellana. The sequence continues at coordinate 20,646,043 of NC_044549.1, read as the reverse complement.
TGCAGTGAGCCAAGATTGTGCCACTGCACTCCAGCCTGGGCGACAGAGCAAGATTCGAGACTCTGTTTCCAAAAAAAAAGAAAAAAAAAAAAAAGAAAAGAAATGCAATTAAAAAGGAAAACCTAGAGATTCACAGCCAGTTAGTGTGGCTGTAAAGCTACTCAGGTAATTGTGAGGAATAAATTAGTAGAGCTTTAGTTTTTTAAAGGTCTTAATCTGTACTGGGGGTCAAGTTATCATCACTGTCATTTTCTTCAAAAGCTTTTAAAAATTCACTTATACACAGCTTTATGCAATGAGCTTCCCAAAGCAAGCAAGATGCATAGAGAAACTTATCAGGACAGAGCTAAAACAAATGCAGGTGTGCCTCAATTTACAGAAGGGGATTTGGGACACTATTTCTATGTTATTTATAAATTTTATGATTTGAACATAAAGACTGCTAAAAGGGTTTCTGTAGCAACTTTGTTGGGAGATAAAAATTTTGTATTACTCAGTTTGTCTTAGGGTATGATTTTCAGATTTCTACATGTTGCGTTGGCTTTACTTAAAGTGAAGATAACAATGTGTGTGTATGTCTGTTTGCTTTGTTTTAATCTTTTGTTAAATTTTAAAATAACTTCAAACTTAAGAGAAAAGTTGCAAGAATACTACAAAAAATCTTTTACCCTTCACCCATATTCACCAGTTGTTAAAATTTTTACCACTTTTGCATTTTATTATCTTTTACATACACACACATTTGTTTTTCTAAACCATCTGAGTAAGTTGCAGACATCATGTCCCTTTGCCTCTAAATATTACAATGTATTTTCCTAAGAATAAAGAAATTCACTTACCTAGTGACAATACAATGATCAAAATCAGGAAATGTATGTAAGCACATTATGTTTCATCCCCACATTTTATTCAGATTTTACCAATTGTCCCAATACTGTTCTGTTTGCATTTCCTCCCCTTGACAGGATCCAACTGGAAGAACCCACTCATTTAGTTTTTATGTCTCTTTGGTTTCTTTTAATCTGAAATCGCTCAGCTTTATTTATGTGTTTCAGGATACTAATATTTTTTAAGAGTATCTTTTAGTTTAGGTTTTTCTGATATTTCCTTAACATTAAATTAATTATGCATATTTGGGGCAGGAATACTATAGAAGTAATGTATCTTTCTCACTGCATAACATCAAGAAGCACAAGATGTCAATTTGTTCCACTATTGATGATGGTAACTTTCATCACTTGGTTCAAGTGTCACTACCAGGCTTCTCTACTCCAAAACTACTATTTCCTATGATTATTAATAAGTACTTTGTGGAAAATTCTTTGAGATATGTAAATATCCTGTTCTTCACTGAATTTTTAAAAAATTGTTCCAGCAGCCATTGATACTTCCTACCTGAATCAGGTAACTATTCAGGTAACTATTTGCAACTATGATGGTTGCAACTTTTCTTTCTTACACATGTAGTATCTACCTATTATCACCATGAACAAATTCATGAATTCTTATTTTATTCAATGGGTCACCTTCCATTTTATAATTATTTCGCTGTTCAGGTTGTTTCAGATTAGGCCAGTGGGAGTCCTTTCAAGCTAACTCTGGTGTCCTTCTGACATGTCCTCATCATTTTTTGAGACTTCCTAACATCCTGGCATGAAAAGATGTTCCAGGCTCATCTTTTTTTTCCTCCAACAGTCCTGCAGTCAGCTACTTCTCCAAGAAGCCTCTGTTCCTCTTAGTGGGAGATGAGATGTAGAAGCTTTATGTGTTGCATGTGTTCATTGCTACAAGGTGTCATTGATTCTAGACCCTTTTAGTTGACAGAACTAGGAAATTTTTCATGCCTTAAAAGGCCTTCATAAAACTGAATTTAGGAACTCATACTATACCATAATTCCTTTTATATTAAGTTTATGCAATGTGTAGAGATGGTACAGGGGTTTTTAGTTTTTGGTTCTATCTTACAATGGACTTATAATTACATTGACTACTAAACATTGTTATCCCAGATGAATCTGATGAGATCCCTGAGAACAAGGACTATGTCTCATTCATCTTTTTATCCTCAGAGCCCAACAAAGTTCATATCACATAATAGACAATCCATAGAAATTACATGTATGTGATGTGCTTCCAAAGAATCCAATGTAGGGGAAAGGAATAAAGATGTAACAAAGTTGGCCATGAGTCGATGACTGCTATAGCTCGTGATGAGCACATGGGGGTTCTTTCTTTTCCACTTCTCTCTACATTTGAATTTTTCTATTATAATAAAATAAATTTAAAGGTAATCAAGAAATGCCCGCATATCAGAATGATAAAAGTTTCTGCCTCTTCTATGGTTCAATGTATTTAATAGTTTGGTGGGGTGAAAAAGGCCAAAGTGTTTGATTACCAGGAACCAGAGGGCATTAAAAAATTCAAGTAGATAATTCGGCTGCGTGCAGTGGCTCACATCGCAGCACTTCAGGAGGCTGAGGCGGGTGGATCAGGAGTTTGAGACCAGCCTGGCCAACATGGTGAAACCCTGTCTCTACTAAAAATACAAAATTAGCTGAGTGTGGTAGTATGCGCATGTAGTCCCAGCTACTCCTGAGGCAGGAGAATTGCTTGAACCCAAGAGGCGGGGGTTGCAGTAAGCCAAGATTGCGCCATTGCACTCCAGCCTGGGTGACAGAGTGAGACTCTTGTCTCAAATAATAATAATAATAATAATAATTTAAGGAGGAATATGCTCATAGTCTGGTCATTCATTTATGAATTTAATTGTTTAAAATATATTTGATTTAAGGGACTTGAAAATGTAGATGGCTTTCATCATCAAATTGCTAATCATCCTAGAAAGCACAAACTTGAAACACAATTTGGATAACAATTTTGAATATATATTTATGATATCAGTTCAACCCCTAAAAAATAACATAAGATAAACAGGTCTTCAAGCTATCTGGAGAAAACCCCCTAGCATTTTGCTGACTACATGGAGATAGCAAAACGGCTTTTTCTTGACATCCCAAGTTGTTTTTTGATACTGAAACAACTGACAGTCAAACATTAAAATAGGAAAGTGGACCACTGAAGTGACTGAGATATTCTACTGAGAAAAAACACCACAAACAAATATACTCATATGTATATACTGTTTACTGATCACAGTGGATATTCTCCTGAGGCTGCATATTTCATAGAAAGTCTGGGTTTAAAGCATACCCCTCCTTCCCATTAGGAAAACTGACACTAATATTCTTTATCAACATTATTTCAAGCAAGTGTTCTTTGAACTATGAGGGTTTCCTATCATAAATCTAAACTCACTGTCTTACCTAAATACTAGACATTTCCTATCAAATTTTTAAAAAAATGTGTCTGCTCAGTTTGACTGAGCATGTTTAAGTGACCAAAAGCAGTCAATTCAGATGGTATTTGAGGCCCCTAATAATTTCCTCTATTATTTAGGCAACACAAAGAACATTTTGGATTACTGGAATGAAATGGCTACCTTTTAACCAGTGTTGATTTAAAAAGTACATTCCTTACTAAAGCCAGTGTGAAAATGCTAGTGAATTCTTTCCATTACATCTGGCCATAATCAGAATGCTAACATTCTGCAGCCTGCACATTGTAAATAAATACAGACCAAATAACTTCTTACTGCTGCCATGAGTGTACATTTTCTCCAGACAATAAGTGGTACATTAGCACATTATTTGTCTCCTGGCTGCAGCTTTTCCCCTACTTCTGAGTTCCTGGATATACTTTTGAGACAGTCTAGAAAAACCAATCTTGTGCTACACAGAGATCAGGAACTTTTCCCCCAATGGAATTTAGTGTCCATAATCACCAGCATCCAGTCTTGTCAATTTCAATGGATGATGATGCAAACTACTTATTTTCTTAAGTGTATTAATGGGTCACTAATGTAAGCAAAATAACGCATGGTGGGGTGAATAATAGCATCCATGTTTCTTCAATCAAATAACCATATTGTGTGTCTGGTTGTGGTTTCAAATAAATCTGGATTAAATAATATGATTCATATATAAAAAGGCTGGCTAAGAACGGGATTTTGGTACTGCTCAGTTATACATAAAATAGCTACTTTGGTACTAGATGTTCACTTAGGAAAATAATATTGTTTCCTCTGAGACAGGTATACGGGATACTTGACCTCTAAATCCTAAAAACGATTCATGGAACGAATAAAATCTACAGGAACGAGAACAGGGCTGAGTCACCACATATTCTCAATATATCAGGGTTTTTTGTTTTTTTTTTTTTTAATTCAATTCTGAATTGTCAAATAGGCACTTTCTGAAACGTATTAAGCTTTCTAATTTCCTACCTACCATTTAAAAAGCTCCCATCCTAGTATCTGCTTTTCAGGCTACTTTCCAGGGTAAGAATTTAAGATAGTGCAGTTGAGGGGCAGTAAATGATTTGGTGCAGGCAACTTAACACAGAGTCCAAGTTCAGGAATCCTGGTCTTGAAGACAGTGTTTGCTTAAGTTTTACAATGTTACAAACATTAGTCAAGACCTTCAAGAAGATAACACAAAGCTCTAGGAGCTGTAATTTTCAAAGGGGATTTGGGAATGAGGGTTTGATGGAAGCCTTCCAGAGCTGCAGCTGCCGAGGTTGTGGGTTTTTCATTGGCTGCCACTCCATAGAGGTGAGGCAGGAGGAAGAATTCTTTGAGGGCAAGTTCAGACAGTGAATAGTTCAAGGATGCAGCCTGCCTGGAAATGGCAAACAGTCAATGGACACACAAACCACAAATGTTATAAGGCACGATTAGTTTGATTTTTTTCTAAGGTTTTAAGGGGCCGAAATAATTCCATTACCATACAGTAATCATAGAGTAAAATTAATATTTATAAAGTAATGCTATCCAGCAATATAGTTGAAGATAGTTTTCCTAAATTCTTGTTTTTTTTGGTTACTATGTCTCATCAATAGTAATAGTAGGGTGGAAACCACACTAACTTTCATGTCAGGGGGATATGGATTGCAATTTGGCCCTGGTACTTTGTGTTTGTGTGACTGAACTTCAGCATCATTTTCAACAGGAGAATAATACCTACCTTGCAGGCTTGTTGCAGGGAATAAATGTATTAATGTATGTTAGGTGGCAGCAAATAGTAGCAGCTTAAAAAATAGTTAATTATGTTATCATTGTCATCAGTGTCATAATTAATGGCCCTTTGTTACAGACAACTGCATTACCATTTATGCAATAGTTGTAAGGGAGTTACCTACAAAGCAACAAAAGCTGTATTCAACTGCCCATAAATGATTCATACTATTTTAAAAAATGTTTCTTTATGGTTTTATGTTTACAGGTTCTTTTTATTTTAAAGTTTGTCGGTATAGCCTATATGTCAAAAAATAGAGATTTTTATGTGTTCTTGTGATATAACATGCATTTCTGTGAGCTTTACAATGTTATGAATCCGTTTTTGCTAAAGGGGAATTCAGCTAGCTGTCTCCTCTCTGCCTCAGACAGACTTCACAATGATTCACAGATAACAGAAACCACCAGCTGCCATTTCGAATAAAATGTTCTGTTGGCTCTGCATACTTTATGGCAAGCTCTAAGTCACACGTCCTCTTCTTATTTCCACTTTTCTTCTCTAAAGCCAGCTATAACCTGCCTTTCATAAATCTTAAGAGAGTAAATCAAAATAATCAATCTGGAATTTGACCTAGTACCAACTAAGATTACCTACAACAGAATCAAGGACCAAGGCAACCATCTGCTCTCCCTGAAAGAGGCATACACATCAGTAATTTCCCTTACCACATTTAAATAATTGTCCTTCAAGTATCATATTTTTCTCCATGTTTTAACACCTACAATCTTCCTCATATTTCATTATTTATTCCCATAGGGCAGGGGTTAGCAAACTGTGGCTAATGGGCTAGATCTGGTCTGTAGCCTGTCTTTATAAAACCTGTAAGCATGATTTTTACATTTTTAAATGGCTGAAAAAATTAAAAATTAGAATAATTTTTCATGATGCAAGAAAAATACATAAAATTCAAATTTAACTGTCCAAAATACAGTTTTATTGAAACATGGCCATGCTCATTAATTTATGTATTGTCTTTGGCTGATTTTGATCTAGTTTAGTAGTTGCTACACAGACCACATGGCCAGCAAGGCCTAAAATATTTACTATTTTTACTTTTATAAAGAAAGTTTGTTGACACTGCCCTAGTGGGATGTTTCCCTTGGGAGAAAGTGAGGCAAATACATGTAAGATACAATGTCCTCCCTCCCTGTCTTTGCCTTCTTGTCCTAGATCCTCAGCCTTAGAAGGAAAATTGGCTTAGCTTGACTTTTCCTTAAGGGGAGAGAATAGGTTAGTAAAAAAAAAAAGAACATAGGAGGAGCCAAGGGATGCGGGTCTCAGGTCACGTTTGGGTGTTGGGTTTTAATGCTAGGTCTGGACAATTACTTTTTTAGTTCTGTAACATGGCTTCTTCCTTGTTGGGCTCTCAATTCCTTTATATTTGAAAAAAGGAATCCTTCACTCACTCACTAGATCACCATGATAATAACGTGAACCCTACCACCAACTCCTTCCTCACCCCACTTCCCAAATCAATCCAGGATCAGTGGAAACGAGGGTAATAGGAATTTTGGGAACATTTCTATTGGACTGCTAGATGAAAGTTTAAAACCTATTGTTTTAAACCTATGGAGATAGGCCTCCATTGTGACCGCAGAACTAATACAATGAATAACTCTTCCTGTTTTCCACTGGAGAATGGGGTACTTTAGGCATATGAGACTGAATCACTTGTTTTCTGGAAATTCCCTGTTATAAATATGACATTTAAATACATAGTCTAAAAATGTTGATGTCTGGGAAAATACATTCTAAAATATAGCAGAAAAAAGTAGAATCTGAGAGCTGGACAAAGGGATACAGGCAGAAGATACAGGCAAAGATCATTTTATGTTAGGAAGAGAGTAACAGAGATGTTTATATTCACACAGATATCATCAGGTGGTAAATATAGTTCTAATCAGACTTCATATCTCATAGATTTTATATTGTAATGCAAATCTATACATTTTTAATTCCTAAGCCAAGAATAGCTATATAGTTGCACAGTAAAGAAAATTTTACCACAGTGTACTTTAAAAACCATTTATACCTTATTAGGTTATAAATTGACCAAAGCTTTTACCATACCACATCCCTGCTGCAAGGAGGGAAAATGGATTGATTTCACTGTACCAGTCTCCCTTCTGCTAACTATATAGCTGATTTGTATTTATGTGGTAGAGGAAAAGCAGCAGTTATTGGATACTGGTTTAATGTAGAAGGTTAAATTAGTTGTGGGGACAGTGATTACTCATGATTCCAAACGGTGAACAGAGCTTGGAGTCTTAGCCTGCTTTTTTAGTCACACTGCCTTACTAAAGCAACTTTGGAACAGGTGCTCTCAATGGGAAAACAGGTTCTGAGAAAAGACTAGAGTAGATGAGACATGCATGAATGAGAATGAGCAATAATGCCTTAAGGAGGGAGGACGAATCATTACCCTATTACAGATATGATAAAAATTATCAATACTTATTACAATTAGAGTTGGAAAAGCTCTTAGGGGCAATGAGTCCAAGTTTCTTTCATGGAAAACCAACACGCATGCCTGGGAGCCACTGTCTAGTTTTGGCCTAATCACTGACTTCTGGTGGCAGAGATCCTTTTCTCACCCAAGCCAGCTCTTTTCATTTTGGTACACCTCGAATGACTATACAGTAAAAATGCCCCAAAAGAGTAGAGAAAATAATATTAAACTAGAAGATAGGAGTTCCAAATTCCAATTTCAGTCCGATCGTTAACTCTAGTTGTGTGACTTTATGCAAGTGTTTGGTGCTTGTTGGGCCTCCACTTCCTTATCTGTAAAACAAGGGTTCTGAGGTCCTTTCCAGTTCTGAATTTCTCCATTTCTATACTTTCCATTCCACACTAGAGAAATGTGAAGCAGTTGTGAGAAAGTTACAAACAGCAGTGAAGTTTTTCTTCTTAGAGTCCTCACTCATGTCACACATGGGCTGCTTCTAAATGTTCCAAGATCTCTTGGTCTTTATCTCAGCTTTCCAGATGACATATAGTTTGATTTTATTTTGACTGTTGACATCTCCTGGAATGTTATCATGACTCAGAATCTGCCCTTTTGGTCACTATATAGCCTAGTGACAGGCTAAGCTACAAAAGCCCTCTTTGTATCAGTTTGTCTAGCAGAATTTTGAAGTTGCTGTTTTTTATTTTAAAAAAGAAACCATCAGAAATGTTGTAGTGTTCTCACACACTGAGTCTTATTCTATCTTCTATGGAATGTCAGTAAACTACTCAGTATTTGCTTTTTTATTTTAATGATTAGACTATTTAGGCTGGAATAAACCTTGAGCTCAAAAAAAAGCTATGTCTTTCATAAACTCCAATTAATGCACACTGGTATGGTCTATGTATATATAGGCTATATTTTTAGAAACAAAACCACTATTTAATGTGATAGTAACTTGGCAAAGGTTGCAAATGCAACAGTAAAATGAATGACTATTTAGCTTTTTATTTATGTAACTAAAGTGGATACAATTAAGAAGACTGTGCCTAGGGGACTTTATTGAACAATTATCATAACCAAAATCAATAGTGTTATGTGGCTAAAACAACGCTTTTCTGTACAAATAAGTAAATTTATTTTTGTAATATATTTTAAAATTAATTTTAATATTTTATTTATACATGTGAAAATAAAAAATATTTCTTTTTAGACAAATAAGTCTGAACAAATTTTTAAGTTTTTATTTACTTATTTTTTAAAGAGAAGCTCTTACTATGTTGCCCAGGCTGGCCTGGAACTCCTGAGCTCAAGCAATCCTCCTGCCTCAGCCCCCAGGGTAGCTTGGGACAATAGGCATGCACCACCATTCCAGGCTCAAAAATTTTTTTTAAAGAAAAATAACTGAATTGAGTTTAGGTGCTCAAGTAACTGCTAACAACGGACTCATGTGCTTGCAAAACATCAACAGGATATATATCTATATGTATATGTTTATATGTGTGTGTGTCTGTGTGTGTGTTATACATCTCAGTAAAAAGGCATATTGAAACAAATCACCACTGAATAGTTCACAGTAATGAGTCTGGAATCTAATACAGTTGGTATGACAGCTTATCAGAGTCAACTCTTCCTAAGAAAATAAGAACTGACTCCTAGAAATGTGCTGTTATCATTGACAAGGAACTAGAGATTATTTTCTAACTGGATAAATTATAAATATATCCATCAATGGGAATAAATGCTATTCCATCATTGTCTCTTTTAGCCTTATATTTTATAATTTAGATTTATTTATTAAGTGCCTACTAGGTAAATGCACAGTATTTTAAAAAACATTCAATGCAAAATTTTATAATTAGTAATAAAATGTATTACCTCAGTCTTTGCTAAGGCCTATTATCCAACATGAATTAAATCATACTCCATCTGTAAGAATGAATATTAAACTTATAAGGAACGATAGAAAAACCACCTTAGCAGAAAGGCCAAGCAACCACCAGTTGTTGCCTGGAATATAGCAATAACCTCCTAAATGCTCATCTTGAATCCAGGATTGGAAGAAGAGTCAAAGAAGTAAGGGTTAAGGGCTAAGTAAGAGCAAAGGCTGAAAAATGACAGCCTGGGTTTGATAGGTTAGCTCTGTGACTTCAGGCAAATTACTTAGCTTCAGTGTGTCTCAGTTTCCTCATCTGCAAAACTGGGATAATAATATCATTTAACTCAATAGAATGATGTAAGAATTAACTAAAATAATCTGTATAAAGCAATTAGCATGCTGCCTGGCATCAGTGTTTAATAAATGTTAGTTGCATTTGCTTTGTCATTATTATTATTGATCTCCTAAATTCCCAGAATAGCCAGAGTAAAATTTAATCAATATAAATCCAACCCCATCATTTCAGTACTTAGAAATTCTTTAACAGCTTCCCATTGGATGTAACAATAGCGTTCAAACTCCTTACCATGGTCTGCAAGTGGCCCTGTCTACTCTTCAACATCTTTTCTAACCACTTTCTCTCTCACTCCCCACTCTAGTTTCACTTGTTCTCTTTCTAAGCATCATGGGTATTTTTACACCTGTCTCTACACATGCTTTTCCCTCTGCGACAGTCTTCCTCTCACTTATTGCTTGCCCAGTCCTAAACTCTGTGTTGCCGAAAGCAAGTCAAACTGTTCAAATGTGTGCTGCCTTCAGAGATTCGAAAGTGCACTCAGGAGGTTGAAGTAATTCACACAACATTTTCCACATTCTAAACAGCAATGCCTTGGGAAAAACAATGTTGGGCCACAAAACAATAAGCATGTATTGAAGTTGAGCAGTGTGGGAGTAGGAGGGTACATGTGGGAATGGAAGGGAAGAACTCATCTGTGGTTTCCTGAGCAGGGCAGGCATCATGAGGCATTCATAAAGTCTGTTCCCAAGCTACAAGGAGCTGCTGGAGAAGCACTCATTCCTCTTTTTGACTCTAGGCCAAAAGAAGTACAGCCCAGGTTTGGCCTATTGAAGAGTTTTATTTGGCCCAAAGTTAAAAAAATTGTTTTTAAGATTCATTCATTCATCAAACATTTATTGAACACCTACCATGTGTGAGGCTCATTTCCAGATGTAAACAGCAATGAACAAACACAAAATCATATAAAGTCCCTATCCATGTGGAATCTACATTCTAGTGCAGAAAACAGGTAATAAAAAAGAAACTGATGGAGTATTCTAGACCATGACATGTGGTAGGGAGGAAAACAAAGCAGAGAAGGAGAGGAAGGATGTGTGTATTCGTGTATGTAAGTTTAGATAGTGTGTCCAAGGCAGGTCTCACTGAGAAGATGACATTTAAGCAAAGGGATGCAGGGGATGAATGGGCCATAGAGATACCTGGAAAAATAAGGAACAGCAAGGACAAAGTTCACAAGGAGGAAATGAGCTGGTATATGTGATGAACAGACAGGAGGCCAATGTAGCTGCAGAGATGAGGTCAGAGAGTCTCATGGGTTATTGGGGGGGATCTTGGCTTTCACGCCGAGTAAGATGAGGAGACTCTGGAGGATTGTGGGCAGAGGGGCAATGTGATCTGACTTAACACTTCTGGCTGCAGGAGAGAAAGAATGGAAGCAGTGAGACCAGTTAGGAGGCTACTGCAACAATCTTGGAGAGCGACAGTGGTGGTTTGGACCACAGTAGTGCAATAGAGATCCGTAAGAAGTGATCAGATTCTGAATATATTTTGAGGGTAGAGCCAACAGGATTTCCTGATGAATTAGAGGTGGGTTTTGAAAGGAAGACAGGAGTCAAGGACAACTCCAAGGTTTCTGCCTTGAACAAGTGGAAGAAAAGAGTTGCCAACATTTAAAATCAGGAGATTTAATTTAATAATCCAGACTTCCAGCTCCTCTCAAAATACTGGAAGATCTGCTCATCCACATACCTGCATTTTTCACATGATAAAAAATGGACAGGAGCTGAGAAGCAGTTGCCCCATTGAGACAGGACACTGGCCCTTTGGTTCACTATAGACCTTGCTCCTTGTTTTATGTCTGGCCTTCTGAATAATAAATAGCTGTCCGTGCCTGTCTGTCTCCTGCAGACAGCTTGAGTTTAGGACCCCTGCCCAAAGTTCTACCATATACTGATGGCAGCAAAAATATAACATAAATTTGCCCACAATTTTGACTAAATGAAGGGCATTTTTGACAAAGTATTTTAAAACAGGCCATAAAAAGGACACCTGCTATGGCCTACTCTTCTAGATTTCTCCTCCATGGCAATTTGACAGCATCCTGATACAGAGGTCCAGCCTTGTGGTAAAAAGAAAAGCTTCTTGAAAAAACCTCCTCTTTCACATATTCTGATTTCATTAAGTCTAAATCCCAAGACTCATGTCATAGTCTGTGTCCATACTGCCTGGGAGTGAGGTAAGGTACTTGACCACACCAGCGCTAATATCGCATCTCACTACACCTGTGCTTTCTAAACAAAGGAGTTCTGAGGCCCAGGCTGGTACCAAGACAAACTGGCTCTAAGCCTGTGTTATGACTGTCAAGCCTGGTAACCAGCAAATTATTTATCTTCCCTGGGCTTATCAACAAAAAATGGAGGTGGACTACAGCAGAGCTTCTCAAACTCTAATGTATATATGAATCCCCTATTCTAAATGGTTATTTAGCTTCACTTACATGAAAATCACTGGCTTAGAATAAAGTGCCTGGTAACAATGTCTCTGTGGACGACCTGATATGTTTCTCCTCAGCAAATAGAAATAACATGAACCCAAAGACTTGTTTCACTTTGTCTACCAGGAAGCTCAGAGCCAAATGCATTGTTCAATATAACAGCAAAGCCATCTTACCTTAGGGAGTTGAGTATAACATCTTCCCCTTTCCTTCATATTCATCCTAATGGTTTTGATTTTATTTATCTATTTTAACCCTAGGCAACATCAAATCCTTTCTGAAAGTGGGTGGGTAAGGAAGAAAACACTGGAAGGAAGGAAGAGAAGAAGGAAAGTGATTTAAAAAAAATCTTCCCAAGTTGGTGTTAGGAAAGTCAGCAAATATGGGTTGTGAATGTGATCAAATAAATACAAACCTAATCATCTGGCTCAAACCCAAAAGCAGTTTTGTTTCAGAGGCCTGTGCCCTTTAGACCAACAAAAATAGCCACAAACAGTATGGGGCTGTGTAGTGGCAAGAAGGACAAGCCCTACTATAGGCATAGGAAAATTATTCCACTCAGCCTTTCTGTCTTTTAGCTAAGTATGGTCATTGACAGAATTGGGAAATCTTATGGCCTTGATTAACGCCCTGTAACAACAAAGAGTCTGTTTTACTATCAGGAAGAATTCGAAGAAAAATGCGTGTTAATTAGTAACACAAAAACTATGGGTAAAGTAAGCATCAAGACAGATATTTTGTGGTAATAAATCAAACTCGATAAACTTGCATTTTTTACCTTTGGCAGCAGTCAGACAAGCATATTAAAAGCCCAGGATATCAGTCCTGCTCTGGTGCCCTGAGAAAATCCTGCCTTGAAAGTCAGGATACCCTGCTTGGCTACAAATTTGTTTCTGACCTTGGGCAAGCCTTGTAACCACCCTGGACCCCCTCCATAAAATGAAGACAGCGTGGAGAGTACAGATTCAGAAGCCTCCATAACTGAGCTCCACTTAACCAATTCTATCCCTGTGTTTCAACCAGGACATGCTGAATAAGAGGCTACAAGGTCACTCGCTAGTATATCCCATGCATTTCTTCAAACTGCTTAGAGTTGTATTTGTTCCCAAACCTGCTTGTGCCTATTGGATTTGTTACTATAATTACATAATTTAACTAAATATGATGTAAACTGGTGAAATATAACCATGAAAGAAAAGAGTTGCTTTCTTTGAAAAGTACATTGAATAGTCTAAGAAGACCTGATAAAGGCAGGTGACTTAAACTGACTATCAGGGTAGATGTAAATGAGACAATTGTGGAAGACAGGAAAACAATTTGTAAAAATCTGGAGGGATTCCTTCTACAGCCTGCTCTATAGGAGTCAAAATTTAACAAAATTGAAATGGGAAATCATAGAAAATGCAATCACTAAGGTATAATTAATGTGAGAAAAATGTTAGGAAACTGTAATTGGCAGACCTATAATCAAAGAAAAGGCCTTGGCCCTACACCAAGGCTTCTAATGCAATGGGAAAGGGAGTAAGAACCGTGTTGAAATGTTACAGAGGCCCCATGGCTCTTATTTGAAACCAGATGAAACAGGCGACCATGACACTGAAAGACCTTTCCGGGATGGAGCTGGAGAGGGAGTGTGGAAGAGTTGAGGGAGGAAGGGACACACAGACACTACTCTCGATAGTCTGGCATATCCTCACCAGTCTGTAAGCTGAAGAGGGACTGAACCCACTTCTACTGAGAATCATAGGCTGGTATCTACTAGGTTCCCAGGAAGTAAAGATTTCTTTAACTTCTAGTGTTTTTCTTCTACTCCTCCCTCCTAAGTTTTTAAAATGTTTGATACAATTATTTGATGAGTAATACTATATGTTGAGTTTACCTGGGCAATGTGCACTGTGAAGGAGAACACAGAATGCTTTGGTTTCCTGAGTAAGACATACAGAGCAAGAGTGGTTCTAGGTAGAAATACTAGTTTTCAATGGCGAGACCAGGCCTGTAATTTTCTGCAGCATACCATGACATCATGGTTTATGTGAGGCCAACTCCATAAATCAAGCCTTACCTAATTAGAGATTCTTCTGGAGATCTACATTATTAGAGCAAATAATTAAAACAGCCCAAGCAAAAACAAAAGCCAGATCTGTTTACAAAAATGTTCTTTCCCCCGAAAAAACTATTTTAGTCTCATACCACTTACAGTTCTTTCACATTTAGTAAATTATAGACTCGGAGCATTTCTTTTAGTCTGACTTCACTTTCAAGGAATTCTTCAATTAACTTTACGTTGCTTTAAGCTGTTCATCCAATGAGAAAACAATCTGTGGTTTCTGACTCCTCTGTGTGCCAATGGCTGCCATCCATGTTTGACTTTCAGACACACTGTCTCTTGAGAGCCAGGCTCTGTTTGCATAAAACCAGTCAGTTGTCATAGCATTTTGACAAGCACTATAGAAAAACAAAGAACAATACTTCGTGGTGGCTAAACTGGGAGAATTATCTCTGTAAGGGTTACTGCATTGGGGATACACAAAACGTCCATCCACACCCAGCCACCTGGCCTGGGCCAGAGGGTGGCACATACTCCACTTTCATCTGTGATCTTTCCATTCTCAGGCACCATCTCTTTACTACTGATTTGTTTCTTTCTCCCTTCCTTCTTTTTCCTAAATGGTTAAAACACCTGAAACTCATGGAGAGGTGTGGTTACTCTAACAGCAAGCAAAAATGTCAGTGGAAATCTAAAAAGCAAGAGATTGCATGGCCTTTGCAATGGTTATGGTGCATCTAGTGTCAGATCTTCAGCCAAATGTAGTGCAATAAAAAAGCATGAGCTGAGAGGTGATACCTCAGTCCAAAACTTTGAGTATTCTGACTCTAGTGTAGGACCTCAATTCTCTTTGCCTGTTGAGGCCCATGCACTGATGTTTTAAAAGAAGTGCAAATAACAACTGGGCAGCGGAAAATAACCATGGGAACAAATGATGGAAACATATGATGACTGCTGAAGAAAAAGATCCTTAGGTTTTCTACCTATCCTGGCTGAGTCAGGCAGAATGGAATCTCCCTCACTTTCTTTTCCCCTGTGCCTGGCCAGTTTCTGGGTATCCCTCATCTATGTCCATTCCATGAATGTACGTGTGAAGCCAAGAGAATAATAAACCAAGGGTGTCTGAAACTGTCTTGAATACTCAGGTCCAATATAAGATGCATGTGTAATTTTTCCAAAATCATGCTCAATGCTGTTTCTGTAATGGGATGTGCAATTGTTGAATTGCAGGCCTTTCCAAAGAAATGGAATGAATACTCTAGCAGGGTTGTGCCGTAACAAGCATGAAGGCAGAGATGGTGGAACTAGAATGAATGCACAGGCCAGGTGAAGCCCAACGGCTGATATTGGACTTGGCACTGGCTCAACTTGGGGTGGCAGTGGAGTGGAGGACCAATGTAAGGTGTGCTCCTTTTCTTCAGGATAGAATTGTGTTTGATGTTTGACTTCTCTCTTAATGCTACTGCAGTTGCATCTGAAGCAAAAGACTTGTAGGATTCCCAAGAGACTCAACCTTATTCTAACACCATTTCTTTCCCATGGGTTTCCCTCTATTTTTATTTAAAAATTTAAAAATCCCTATGTAAATTTTATAATGTGTGCTGGTTACAAGCTACTGCAAATGCTTTGTGGAAAAAGGAGATGGGTATAACTATGTCTGTCTTGGTGCCCCCTCATCTCTCTCTCTCTCTCTCTCACACACACACACACACACACACACACAAACACACACACACACACACAGAAACACAAAGGGACCTAGCATCCAAGCTCTTCTAAGAACAGTTTCATAAAGTATCAGCTATTCTTCATTTAATCAGCAAATCACTGTTCTATTGAATTATTATCTATTCTTTAATCATTTAGGGAATATCTAAAGCCCCCAGAAGTTCCTAGAATGCAAGGAAAGGGTAGGCTGAGGAAGGGGAGGTTCCCTTTACAAAGCTTTCATTGGCATCTGAATTTAGATATTTTGAGATTTAAAAAATATAAGCAACCAAGACACTTGATTTAAAATTCACTGATTTGTTCAAAGTAGTGCTCTATGGAGGGCCAGTGATCTTCTAAAACGGGGTCACAGTACAGATTTTGCTTCAAATTCAAGAGCTCACGATAACTCCTTTCTTGACTCTTTGTTCTTTCTGGCACTCAGATTTTCGAAGTAAAACAAAACATTACAGGAATTTTCTCTACAAGGAGACAGTTCTGACATTCTGGGAAGGGTTCCTCCTCTCCCAAAGCGTCTTGCTTAACGCTGTGCATCATAAGCTTATTTCTTGAAGTAAAAATGCTTAAGATGCTGAACTTGGAAGGTAGCAATAAAGCAAGGGGGATAAAGTTGAGGGCACAAAAACTTGAGCCTCACTTTTTAACAACTCCAAAGAAGAATAAACTTATTATGTATAAGGAGAGCTCTACAGGGTGTCACTAGAAATTCAACTACTTCCAATGGTTTTGCTTGATGCCTGGAAAAGCAGTGACATTGGCACAAGTGTGTTCTATGTGAGAGCAGCAAGCTGGAGAATTTTGCATCAGGATTTGAGGTCTTAGGCAACTGATGGGCCTTGAAAAGTACAGCACACTGGCACTAAGAAAATTCAAAATTAGGCTGGGCGTGGTGGCTCATGCCTGTAATCCCAACACTTTGGGAGGCCGAGGCAGGTGGATCACGAGGTCAAGAGATTAAGACCATCTGGCCAACACGGTGAAACCCCGTCTCTACTAAAAATACAAAAATTAGCTGGGTGTGGTGGTGCATGCTACTCGGGAGGCTGAGGCAGGAGAATCACTTAAACCTGGGGGGCGGAGGTTACAGTGAGCTGAGATCGTGCCATTGCATTCCAGCCTGGCAACAGAGCGAGACTCTGTTTCAAAAAAAAAAAAAAAAAGCAAAATTATTCATTACTTTCTAATAAAATAGTTCTTAGTTAATAGTAACATATATACTCGCTTTGCAATTTTTAAATTAAATCACTAAAAGTAAACACTTTTAAGAACTTTAAGACTATTTTAAAAATGTTATCAATTATTATTCATTTTCAATCTGCTGCTATTCCTTTTGGTAAGAGTAAGGTGAGAGAGGTTACTCTCCTGTCAATTCATGTTTTTGTCTTTTAGCTTATGGCAAAAGATATAACCCAATTGTAGTCCTCAAAAGAGAATGGCCAGAGCAATGCTAAGTCTCGCGTGCCCTACCTATCTGAGGCCTTCCAAATGATTAGCGCCTAAATGAATCAGTTCTATCTAGACTGACAGCATCTATTTTCTTTTGGAAGTTCAGTGACTACAGAGGGAATATTTTGGCTTTCTAGTGCAAACATGTACAGATTTTGAACTTGGGGAACTTGCAACTTCTGGTTGTAAAGTTGTATCTACTAAGAAACCACGGCACCAAGTCCTAAATGCGAGAATCCAGTTTTTAGAAAATCTGCAAATGATTTATTTGCAGAATAGTGAAGTGAATTGCAAAGAATTACATGAAACAGAAAGAGGGCGTGGGAGCAATAAAATAAATGAAGATACAAGGCTTTTAAAAGGTTACATGGGGAAATGAAGACATTAAATGCCACTTAATTTTAGAAAATAAAATTACAAGGTATACGATATGCTAGCAATGTTCTGGATGATAGTAAGGCTTTCCAGGGAACAAGAAAACTTGTATGGCTACTACCCAGGGTAATTACTGAATCAGTGATATTACTCAGAAAATAAAATTGCACATAATACATAGAGCTTTCAAGCCAGTTTCCTTGTGCCACATTCCCCCCGCCTTCAATCTCATTCTAGCCACTTCCTTTATGTGAAAAAAAGGAGTCACTGTAGCTTTCTGGAATTTTCTTCTATACATTCCAAGTACATTAAAAAAAGAAAATAAGTCATGAAGTTGGATGACAATATGATGAAAAATTATCTTACTCCTTAATTTTGATATAATAGTTTGAAAGATGATAGTTCTGTAGAACGTGAATCACAGTTTTACACAAACATACATCAGCTTACATTCATACTGTTTAAAAACAGAAGAATTTTAAGTAGAAAAGGAATGGAAAGACAGTCAATAGCAAAAGTCAAGATATCTAGAAATAATTTTAGAGGAAAAAAGTATCTACTACTGTCTTTAAGTACGTGAAAATACAACAATTTTACTTATTTACTTTTCTCTCTTTTAGAAAATTACTTTAAAAATCTTTTTAGAACTTAAATCACTAAAAGTATACTTTTAAAGAACTTTAAGACTATTTTTTAAATGTCATCAGTTAGTATTAATTTTCAATCTCCTGTTATTCCTTTTGGTAAGGGTAAGGTTTGACAGGTTACTCTCCTGTCAGTTCATATTTTTAGGACTTTTAGCCCTTGGCTGTGTCACCCAGGCTGGAGTGCAATGGCATGATCATAGCTTACTGTAGCCTCAGTCTCCTGGGCTGAAGAGATCCTCCTGCCTCAGCCTCCTTAGCAGCTGAAACTATAGACATGTGCCACCATACCAGGCTAATTTTTGCTTTGACACTGATTTTCTTTTGGATATATGCCCAGAAGTGGAATTGATGGATAATAAGGTAGATCTATTTTTATTTTTTGAGGAACCTCCATACTGTTCTCCATAATGTTGTATTAATTTGCATTCCCTTGAACAATGTACAAGGGTTCTCTTTTCCTCACACTATGCCAACACTTATCTTTGATCTTTTTGATAACAATCATTCTAACAGCTGTGAGTGATGTTTCACTGTGGTTTTGATTAATATTTCCTTGATGATTAGTGAGGTTCAACACCTTTTTATATACCTTTTGGCTATTTATCTTCTTCTGAGAGATGTCTATTTAGGGCCTTTGACGATTTTTTAATGAGCTTATTTGTTTTTTGTTATCGAGCTGTAGGACAGTCTTATATATTAACCCCTTACCTGATATATGGTTTGCAAATATACTCTTCCATTTCATAGACTGCCTTTTCACTCTGTTGATTTTTTTTTTTTTTTTTTTGCTATGCAGAAACTTTTAAGTTTGATGTAATTTCATTCATCTATTCTTGCTTTTGTTGCCTGTACTTTGATATCATATCCAAAAAATCCCTACCCAGACTCATGTCAAGAAACATTTTTTTTTGTTTTCTATTAGCAGTTTTATGATTTCAGTCTTAAGTTTTAGTCTCTAATTCATTTCAAGTTGATTTTTGTATATGGAGTGAGACAAAGGTCAAATTTCATTCTTCTGCATGTGGTTATCCATTTTTGACAACACAAAATGAGCCTCATCTGACTTGGAAGGGCCCTCCCAACTCCAGAGCAACTACAAAATATGCTGAAGCTTTGTGGCCACAACACTGCATTTTAATTTCTCACACTTTAATTCTGCTAGCTTCACCTTTCTTTCTTTTTTTCTGTTTTGAGACAGAGTTTCGCTCTTGTCGCCTAGGCTGGAGTGCAATGGCACGATCTCAGCTCACTGCAACCTCTGCCTTCTGGGTTCAAGCAATTTTCCTGTCTCAGCCTCCCGAGTAGCTGGGATTATAGGCACATGCCACCACGCCTGGCTAATTTTTGTATTTTTAGTAGACACGGGGTTTCACCATGTTAGTAGCCAGGATGGTCTCGATCTCTTGACCTCGTGATCTGCCCGCCTCAGCCTCCCAAAGTGCTGGGATTACAGGCATGAGCCCCCGCGCCCAGCCTTCACCTTTGATACATACTGGTCACTGTGCACAACTTAAAAATCCTCCTGAATACATTTCTCAGAGTTTCAAAGTCTTTGCCTGGGAAACTCAAGGCAATTATGGTGGCTGAGAAGTTCCACAATCTGCAATTTGCAAGCTACAGATCCAGGAAAATTGGTGATGTAGTTATGGGCTTGAGAAATAGCTGATGGTAGAGATTCCAGTCTGGATCTGAAGACCTGAAAACCAGGAGCACTGAAGGCTGGAGAAGATCAATGTTTCTTTTGTTTTTCTATTTTTTTGTTAGAGACAGGGTCTCACTTTGTTGCCTTGGCTGGTTTTGAACTCTTGGGCTCAAGGGATCCTCCCTGCTGCTCGTCCCAAAGTGCTGGGGCTACAGGTGCATGCCACCACATCTGGCTCACAACTTTACATGTCAGATAATCCAAGGACTCTCAAATTTCATTAACTGACTTTCAACAAAGATCTCAGGATACATGTTGCTGACAGTACGAAGCATATATACAAGAATTTCACTCTTTGGTTACTATGGTGCTTACTCTCATTTGGTAGGTGGGTGCCAGGTAGGTCTGAGTACATAAATAGGACAGAGGGTTAAAGAGGATAAAGTGGTGCTGAAGAAATGTGATGAGCTAACTAACAGTTACTCCTAATGGGAGAGTTAACTGTGGTAGCGGAGTAGTCAGCATGGTCATCGGGAGGTGCTACAAGTGTCATCTAACTTCACTGCTCCAATCTACATTGGAGCCCCAAAAGCTTTGCTGATGTAACATGTTAGTGCTTTCCGCTCTGTATAACGGACCAAATGGACGGGACTCTTCTCCAGCACTCAATTCATTTTCAGCTTAATTGATAATCAGATACAGACATACAATTGATCAGATATTTTATAAATACTGATTTTTGATGATAAACATTTTCAGGAAATATCATTTTGACAAGGGAAATATCAAAATGAGGCTGCTATAAAAGTCTTTATGAAGAATTATACACACGTGAGAAACTGGGGAATTTGAAAGACTAACAAAAACCCATTTAAAGCTCTCCATCACTGTTCAACAACATTAAAGCAAATCTTATGTAAATATAAAATGATTCATAAGGAAGCTGTGAACTATAATTAGATGGAAATATTCTGATTGATATTTTGGACACAACTAATTCTTGCTTCGCCATGAGATAACATAGACTAAGGTGTCATGAAATCTGCATCTGTTCCTGGAAGCACTATTAAAAGAGATACAGGAAATGTCTGCTTTATAAGTTTATAGCAACTTTGCACATATCTAAAATGTTACAACAACTCAGATTCAAGAAATAAGTGAAAGGATAAAAAGGATTCAAGAGCAGCCAATTTATGAGTTGCACAGACTTTACATGTGAAAGAGCTTCCTAGTGTCCTCTTATTTTATATGCATATTCATATGGCAAAGTATTTTAGTTTCAAGGTCACAGAAGATTAGGAGCATTCACATCAGGGAGGAAGGTTCGGGAAGGCACCTCACAGAGGTCTGCCAGTCTTCACAGCCAAGAAACCAGAAAAGCTACAAAAAGCTGACCTGGCTGTGTGCAGTGGCTCACGCCTCTAATCCCAGTACTTTGGGGGGCCAAGGTGGGTGGATCACCTGAGGTTGGGAGTTTGAGACCAGCCTGACCAACATGGAGAAACCCTGTCTTTACTGAAAATACAAAATTAGCTGGGTGTGGTGGCGGGCGCCTGTAATCCCAGTCACTCGGGAGGCTGAGGCAGGAGAATCGCTTGAACCCAGGAGGCGGAGGTTGCAGTGAGCTGAGATCACGCCACTGCACTCCAGCCTGGGCAACAAGAGCAAAACTGTGTCTCAAAAAAAAAAAAAAAACAAAAAACGCTGACTCAATAGCCCCAATGCTCAGCATTTAGAAACCGTCTAGGAGAGTGGTAAAGAGACCTCTAAATCCACAAAAGGGCCTGCAAGGATCATCACACTTGCTGAAATGAAGTGTTGTGAATAATAATCTTGGGTCATCTGAAAAAGGTTAAATTATGGTCAGCACATGTTCTTTTAAGGTAAAAGCAATGAAAATATCTTAGCAAATAAAAAAAATAAGGCAATCTGTCTTTGTGAATTTGATTAGCATGAATCAGTTTTCTAAAAAAACAATTTTTGAGCAAGTATTTTTGGGTTATCCACACATATACATCACTTCATTATTCCCTACAATGATCATATGTGATACAGATTATTTTACGTTCAGTAGTCCCTCCTCTCATTTATCAGATATTCAATGAATGCCTCCTGTGTACCAGGCCATGTGACAAGTGCTACAGGTATAAAAATGGGCAAAAGCAGAGACACAGTCCCTAACTTCAAGGAACTTGCAGCTCGATGAAAGCAAAAAAGATGAAGACACTGAGGCACAGAAAATTTAAGAACAAGTTTCTCTTCTGTAATTTCAGTCGTAGCTGTAGCAACGTTTACGTTTACTCAATAATCTTAGCATTCGGTTTCAAGGACCATCAGAATTCTAGAAGCAATGAACTTGAAACCAAGAATCTGTAAAAAATACTATCCCACAAATAAATGGAAAGATATCCTGTGTTCACAAATCAGTAAAATTAATATTGTTAGAATTTCCATACCACCCACAGCAATTTATAGAATTCAATGCAATACCTATAAAAATTCCAGTGAGATTTTTCACAGAAATAGAAAAAACAATCCTAAAATTCATATGAAACCACCTCAAATACTCCAATCTTGAGCAAAAAGAATAAAGCTTGAAGCATCATACTACTTGATTTAAAAATATACTATAAAGCATAGTAATCAAAACAGCATGGTACTGTCATGAAAACAAACATATAGTTCAAGGGAACATAACAGAGAGCCCAGAAATTAATCCACATCTTTAGGGTCAACTGATCTTCAACAAAGGTACCAAAAATGCACAACAGGGAAAGGACAGTGTCTTTAATAAATGGTACAGGGAAAACTGGATACCTACATGCAGAAGAATGAAATTAGACCCTTATCTCATACCATACACAAAATTCAACTCAAGATAGAGTAAGGCCTTAAACATAAAACCTGAAACTATAAAACTATTAGATGAAAAAACATGGGGAAAAAGCTTCTTGATATTGGTCTGGGAAATAATTTTTGGATATGACCCCCAAAACACAAGCAACAGGAGCAAAAAAAGAAAAAAAAAGAAAGAAAAAAGAAAAAGACAAAGGGCTTTGCATCAGATAAAAAGTTTTGACACAGCAAAGAAAACAATCAATAGAATGAAGAGGCAACCTATGGAATGAGAGAAAACGTTTGTGAACCAATCATCTGATAAAGGGTTAATATCCAATATCCAAAACACATAGGGAACTCAAAGAACTCAATAGCAAGAAAATACATAACCCAATTAAAAATGGGCAAGGAACCTGAAAAGGCATTTCTCAAAAGAAGACATCCAAATGGCCAACAGGTATATGAAAAAATGTTTAACATCGCTAGACATCAGGGAAATGCAATTTAAAACCACAATATCACTTCACATCTGTTAGAATGGTTATTATCAAACAGACAAAAGAAAAGTGTTGGTGAGGATGTGGAGAAAGGGAACTCTTGTACACTGTTGGTGGGAATGTAAATTAGAATAGCGAATATAGAAAATAAGTATGCAGGTTTCTAAAAAAAATAAAAAATAAAACTACCATATGATGCAACAATCCCATTTTTGGGTATATAGCCAAAAGAAATGAAATAAGTATCTTGAAAAGATATCTACATTCCCATGTTCATTGCAGCATTATTTATAACGGTCAAGATGTGGAATCAAGTGTCCATTGACAGATGAATGGATAAAGAAAATGTGATATATATATATATATACACACACACACATATACAATGTAATACTACTATTCAGGGTTTACAAAGAAAGAAATCCTGTCATTTTCAACAATGTGGATGAACCTGGAGGACATTACGTTAAATGAAATAAGCCAGGGACAGAAAGACAAATATTGCATTATCTCACTTATATGTGGAACCTTAAAAAATCAAACTCATAGCAGCAAACAGTAGAGTGGCAGTTGCCAGGAGCAAGGGGCAGTGGGGAGGGGGGCAGGACAGAGGAACATGGGGAAATGTTGTTCAAAGGGTACATAGTTTCAGTTTGACAGGAATTCTGTTGATCTATTGTGAAGCATGGTGACTATAGTTAATAATAACAACATACTGTACACTTGAAAATTGCTAAAATAGCAGATTTTAAATTTTCTCACCACAAAATATGTGAGATGATAAATATGTTTATTCGTTGGATTTAATCATTTCACAAGGTATACATACATCAAACATCACATTGTACCGGTCAATGTACACAATTTTTATTTGCCAACTAAACCTTAATAAAACTAGGAAAAAATATCATTTCACTGTTTAGAAGGAGCTTATTTTACAAAGAAAACAAATGAATATGGTCATTCCATTTTCTGCTAAATATAATTTCAAACATTCTCTACATACTTTCTATCTAATAAAACTTACTGGCCGGCCAGGTGTGGTGGCTCACGCCTTTAATCCCAGCACTTTGGGAGGCCGAGGTGGGCGGACCACCTGAGGTCAGGAGTTTGAGACCAGTCTGACCAACATGGTGAAACCCCGTCTCTACTAAAAATACAAAAATTAGCTGGGCGTGGTGGTATGTGCCTGTAATCCCAGCTATTCAGAAGGCCAAGGCAGGATAATCACTTGAACCTGGGAAGTGGAGGATTCAGTGAGCTGAGATCGCACCACTGCACTCCAGCCTGGGTGACAAGAGCAAGACTCCATCTCATACACCACCACCACCACCACCACTACCACCTCATTGGCCTTGAAATGGGCTGCTGTTAGAATACGCAGTTGGGTACAGAAGCTCACGCCAATAATCCCAGCACTTTGGGAGGCCAAGGTGGGCGGACTGCTGGAGCCCAGGAGTTCAAGATCAGACCTGACAACATGACAAAACCCTGTCTCTCCCCCCGCAAAAAAAAAAATTGGCTGGGTGTGGTGGCACAGTCTGTAATCCTAGCTACTCAGGAGACTGAGATGGGAGGACTGCTTGAGCCCAGGAGGTAGAAGCTGCAGTGAGCTAAGATCATGCTACTGCACTCCAGTCTTGGCAAGAGAGAGAGAACCTGCCTCAAAAAAAAAAATAAAATAAAAAATAAAATAATAATAATAATAATAATAATAATAAAATAAAGAATATGCTTCCTGGATCCAGCAATCAATCCATTACTAGTGATTTAATCTGGAAAACTTGATGTCAACTGATTTTATAATTGGGGCAACCATGTATGTCTGCCTTTTATCATGGTAGTTTAGCTGAACTGAGTCTATGAAATAATTAGGCCCACGGTGGGGGAATCTGAAATCCTCCTGAAGCACTAGAACCTTTCCCAGCCTTCCCAATATTAGAGAAAATTCGTATTCCCAGAAGTTTCCACCCTTTACAAGGCTCCCGATTTCCCCCAAAGTTAGAAAATACTACACTAGAAAGCTGGAGTTTCCCCTGCATGAACAATTTTTTGAAAAATACAAAGAATATTTTCTTTGGTTTTGGGCTTTTAATGATATAATGAGAAAATATGATGAGATTCTCAGGAAAGAAAATGGGAAAACAGCACTGAAATTATTTTTATACATCTCATATCTGGCAGGCCTTCTGATTGGTTGACCAAATAATAATCCTACCAATCTCCTTTCTAGTGTAAAGATATAAAACAAGAAATAATTTTAGATATTTTATCCTTTTGGAATATAAAAGACAGGTAAAGACATTATAAATCCCACTCAAGTTTAGAATTAAACAATATTTCATTTTGCATTTTTTAAGGTTGCTTTTTGAATACTTTGAGCTCAATGATGATATTCATCCCTTGCTTCCCACATACCATCTTCCTCACAAAGGTTTTCAAAAGAAATCTAATTCAGGTAAATGATAATTGATATGGGAATTATCAGAATCAAAATACGAGAAAGCAGCCACACAATATCTTATACTGCCAAACAAGGTAACTGTGACTAAAAGTGGAAGTTCTCCATTTTTAAAAGTTTTTATTATTATGATACTAAAACTTGAATTTTAATAGTCTGATAAGAGTATCTATGTATTAAACAGTTCAGCCACTCATCATTCTATTCATTCATTCAACCAAAACACAGTGTTTTACAGAGCAGAGATCTTCCCTACCTGATGGGCTGTTGGACCCGTGAAGTGGAGCCTATGGGTAGAGATGGGACAGTCTTCTATCCAAGAAGGAACTTTGGTTTAATACATGAACTTTTTTGGCAGAACATCAATGAGATTCTATCCACTGCTTCATCCAATATTCAAGAATTTTGAGTCTTCCCTCAGTCAGCCACAATAAATGCCAACATTCCATGATCTCAACAGGCTTTACAGATATAGATGGTCAGGTATTTAGTTTATAAAATTAAAAATGGAGGGAAGGAAGAGAAAATGGAGTCCAACTCCATTTTGGAGGAATATGGCATCCAACTAGTCCTCTGGGTATTTTAAATTATATCTTTTTATTAAGTTAGTCTCTTTTAAATAAAACATACAATGCAAGTACTACTCAAGAAACACGCTGGGCATGGCACGATGCTGGGAGGAGGTTTTTAGGTTTTGGTTGCTTGTTACTCAATAGATCAACATGTGTTGAGTTCTACAGAAAAAGAAACATTTCCCTCAGGAAAAAAGAATTCCTAGATTCATAACCTACCTCACTTTTACAGAAAGTATATCCAATACAGACATCCTTCTTACTAGTGAAAGATCCAGAACCATTAGGGAAAAGTAATTTGCTGTCATGAAGTGTCTCCTTTGTCTCCGTCATGCTCAATATCAGAAGCTTCAATCTTCTATTACCACAGACCACAAGCCCTGGTACCATCATCCTTGCACCACAGAATCCTGGGTTTGTACTTCCTAAATTGTGTATTTTTCTATTTCTTCTATTAAATAACTGTGTTTTAAAAGGGGCAATTATTTGTAGACTTAAACTATGATGCAAAAGAAAAACTCTCAGATGATATAGAATGCTTTAGCTAACATGTATAGCAACATGTTGAGGAATGCCAGATTGTCACCAAATACAGCTGGAAGTCGCTGCTCTTAGTTGGATTCTCTGAAGTAAGCATGGTCCTTTCTAAATACCATTAAAAGTAATAACTTCTCTACTTCTTGAGGCTCTAAAAGGCAAAATTGAGGACAACAGCTATAAAGAGGCAGGTTTCTTTATAGCTATATACTCAGTTATATGCCTTTTCTCTTGTTTCCAAATCTCGCTGCTCCCCAACTCATTTTTCTTCCTTCCATACAGAACACAATATACTACTAAGGACAATGTTGTGGGAAAAAAACATACTGGGAAATCACAAAAACGACAGTTTACATCATTTGATAAGAATAGCAATACTTTACCAAATGGAAAATCCCATCAAATGAAATGTGGCTCCAATCAGATGACTTACCTAAAAATAAGAGAGACAGAAAGAAAAACGTGAGAAATTGGTGTGGTACTCAACCCTCAATATACTAGTTTCTAAAACATATGGTAGATATCTTAACAACTGATGGACAATCCAAAACAAACAGAAACTACACCAGATCAGGAAACACCAATTCCTTTAGAAACAGTAACTGATGTTAGAAAGGAAATGGTAAACATGGAGCAAAAGCAATGGTGAAAGAAAGTGGTATTTACTTTAAAACCACTTGGCTCTCATACATATTTTAAGGGGTCAGTTATGAAAATGTGGACACATATACATATCAGGGCTACAGCTAAACCATGCATTGCACCCTCTTTCTCAAGACCTCTGGTTACTAAGAGACGGTCAAAGCTGCAGACTTTCAAATATCTTTGCCTCCTATGACTCAAGTAAAAGGTGCCAGTGTATCATGTGCTACTGTAATTTCCTCTGTTGATTTTCTTTCCCCTTAACACTTAGATGTTTTGGCTGTTTGCGTTTTTATTTTCCAAAGTGAACACTGATGTTCATGAAAGGTGCCAGATTAACAACCCGGGGAAATTAAGAGCTTGGTCTATCAAGTGAAAAGGCTTAGTGTAGTGGAGGTGACGAAAGTTTCCCCTACACTGTGCTTGCCTATGTACATTAGCTCTGACCCACAGTCACCCCAGCCCTCCAGTCTTCATGGTCCATTAATGTCTTTGACTGCTCAGGTTGCTAACAGGAGCAGACAATCTTGTTTCTGCCTTTAATGCTATCATTATTATTACTACTACTGCGAACTCTAACTCCTTCAGTGAAATTATGGGGAAATTTATATTGGCTGCCATTTTGTTTCAGGACAACAGGAAAATAAATTGAACTGAAGATAGATCTTATATTCTTGGTAATACTGTAGGTTAAAATCCAAGAATTTCTTCAAACAGGAGGCAAAGCTTTGAGTGATCCAACTGAAACAGGCCTCAGTAAGTTCAGTCACCTGCACTCAATTTGAATTCTCATTTGGGAATATTCTAATATTTAAAGGCCAAAGAGGCTTTCTTTTTTCTTTTGAGTCTACTGCAAACCAGTCATTTTTATTATTCATTAGCAACTATGATAAAGGTTTGAGTGGATGTTGAGGCTAAAACTATCATTACATATAAAATCTGAAAATCAATGTCAAACAGAAAAAAATTTCTTTCCTATATTTATAGGTGTTCCAAGTTTCTGAACTATGTAGGCACTTTGTAATTATTAATGAATCCCACTCATGCCCAGGAATAAAATCACTTTGCTGCATCTAGTCAGATAACCAACAACTGTCTATTGATGACATTATGTTGTTTCTCCATGCAAAATACAAGGGCCAGAGCAAGACAATACTCCTCCTAGTCTAGAGTTTATAACAGTAAGAGAAGCAAGGCTAGCAAACATATGCAAAACATTAATGGAACAATGAAGTACAACGCTGAATGCTGCTGTGTAATAGACTTATAATTATTTAGTAATTATTTGCAAGATCATAGTATCAACCCCACCATTGTTCCCTGTCTTTGCTATTGCCCTTCTTTTTGTCAAAGACTATATTCTTTGCAGCTAGAGTAGATTTCCGTCTTGACATCACCAGCACTTCCTCTAAATTCTAATCTCTAGAAGTCCTGGAGAATGAGAATTGCAGGATACCAATGACTACAGCAAACACATGGTAACACTTAGATGAAGGGTACCCTGGCTGCAACTCATATGAAAATCTTGGAAAATTTTAGTTTGGGAAACTTTGGCTGTTTTTTTTCTTTGCCATGCATAGCCTTTATCAAGCAAGTCCTTATGGTATTAAAACATTTGGCACTGGTTCAAGTCTATGCTATTGCTGGCAGGGAATCTAATTGGGAAGGAGGGGTGGAGTAGTTACCTTTATCAGGAATGACCTTAAAGTTATGGAAAGGCTCCTTCCTTCCCACTGCTTAGCAGCCTTACTGAAAGCTTTAAACCCAGATGTGAGAAAAGAGAATGTCTCCAAGAGCAGCAGCAATTTATTGTAATTATGTTAGTACAAACATCAGGAAGGTGGAAAATGTTACGGCAACTTAGTGGAGGAGGGAAACACTTTGTGTATAGGTCCCAGGCAAGGTTGGGCTGGGGAAAGCAACCATAACCTATAATTCCCAGGGAGCCCTCAGTTTCCAAATTTGCAAGAAAATTAGAAGTTAACTATTTCAAAAACTAATAACTATATGCAATGCAGTACCCAGTGGGTGAGAGACTGTAAGAATCTGTTCACTAGCAGACACCAGTAGCCACCTCAGTGGCTGGCAGTGGCCAATTCCCTGTTGCCACTAGATAACTAATATATTTTTTCTATCAGTACTATATCACAATTCCTAACAGTGGCAGTCAAAGCAACAAGGCCCATTTTGCCTACACGATACTCTAGCTTCCATCAGTGACACTTTTTTGGTTTAAGGCACTTTAAAGGTTGACCTTCAAATGCAATTACAGCAAAATCTATACACTTTTTGGGCCAGTTCTGGGCCTCTCTGTGCCTCAGCCACCTAACTGAGAGTTGGTTTTGTTCCTGACTCTCTTCTTCATTACATAATGGATCTCCTACTGGTTTCTCCTGACTAGACTTTTGCATCTTTCATGATTTGATTTCTCTCATTTCATCTTCTCATTTTTTTTTTTTTTTGTGGTGGGAGATATACAAGCAAGGATTTCCAGAATTTGATATTTCACACAAAATGCATTAGTGAGCCATGGCAAAAATCAGTTTTGTGGGCAGACACATCACCAAAGCTCTCCTCTACATGGACTAGCTTTCTAGTCAAATTAAAAAATTTCAGGAAATAAGATATTTTCATCTCAAAAAAGAAAAGATAAAAAGGGTATGTCTGAGAGACTCAAATCATTGACTCTCATGGTCCTGAAGAGAAAACAGAAAAAGTAATAAAAGCCTTAAGAGCAGAAAATGACAGGTGATTTCTCCTTTTCTTCCCATTTCAAACATTTACCAATAGGCTAATGAATGCCAAGGATGCAAGAAAAAGCGAGTCAGAAAACTGCAGGCCACAAGATGGTGTAAACCTCATGTGGAAAATACCAGCTAAGGCACTAAGAAAGCCAGTAAGTAATGAAAGATTTATAAAGATGAATATGCTCTAGTTTTGGACAAAGAGTACACAGAACAAGACCAAACAAAAATACTTTTTAAAACAAGTTATTTTTTATCCTTCTCAATGCACATTAGAGATAGTTCAATTTTAAAAGCTTGCAGTGGTTTGGTAATCAAATAGCTTAAGACAATGCATGGTTCTACCCATCAAGAATGCTTGTTTACTTTGGCTGACATGCCGCAATTATTAATTTAATTATCTGATTCAAAACAGAGTAAGATCTTAGTTTTAATTTCTTAACTTAAGTAGCAAACTCTGGGAGTTACTATGCTAAGTGCTGAGTGCAACCCAAGCTGATTTTTTTTTTTTGGAAAGAAAAGATATAAGACAAATGAGCTGAATTCTCATCATTCCAAAGGTGAGTTTTAATAGCACTAAACAAAAACGGTAAAACTACAACTTCTGGGATTTGAATGATAGCCTTCGTGACTATATAGAAAAAATACTTTTTTTCAAAAGAGATTCTGGGGCAGAAAATTTTAGATGATAACCTCATGAAAAGGAGTGAAAAATTGGAACCAAATATATCCATTTGTGGGTAGTAGTTATGATAATTATGGGGAAGGAGGAAAAAAGGGTGTTGGCAAAGTATTCAAAAGAAGTACCTAACTATTCCAGTCATGAAGAAATCTGGGGATTATTTAGGGAAATGACTTGTAAAAAGGAAACAATTCAAAGACAACAAAAACAAAATTTAAATAAGAGTCAAAGATCAGATGAGGGCTGGGGAAAACAGTTTGGGTTAGTTTCTGAGGTTATCTTAATGGGGTCAGCCTGTCTTACTGCCCCAACCCCTAGAAACCACCAGTACACCTACCTGCATCCCACACAGCTTTATAACTACAACAAACTTGACCCAGAGGTCTACAGCTAAGGGCTTTCTGGTCTAATGCTTTAGGGCTTTCCAGAAACCTTTTTTCTATAAAACTTCTATTCTACTTCCTATCAAACTGCCTTTCCCTTCTCTACCATTCTCCATTCTGGTTCTGGCATGTGTGGACTGAAAAAGCAACAGTGGAGGTGGGAATGAATGGGGACACAGCTGGTCTGTGGCAAAGAGATGGTGGGTAGGAAGCAGCTGCATTTTGGAGGATTAGGATCTTGGAAGCCAAGGAAAGCTTCTTCCAAGTTCTCTCCTTTCAGTCCTTTCCTCTCTTGGGCAATAACAGAAATTCCACAAAACACACAAACCTTCTGAATTCACAACACTCTTCCTCATAACCAAGTGTGTTTATTATGACTGCTTACATTTTCTGTGTGCCTTGCATTTAGATTTTTCTAAGAGTTTCAAAGAGCCTTAAACATTTTCATTAAAACACATATTTCTGGCTATATTTTATAAATACAATTTAACTTTAGAATGATTGGAATTCAATTTGTTAAAAGGTTATTCTTCTAAAATTTGGTTTATTACACTACACTCACATTTCCTAAACCAGGGTTCTTAAAATCTAGACTTCATAAGAATCCTCAGGGATGCTACAAATATGGATTCATATTTAGTAGGTCTTAGGTGGAACCCTGGAGTCTACATTTTTAATAAGCACCCAAGGAGATGCCTATATGGTGGGGGTAGAGGGACCCCATTTTGAGATCCCATTCTAATCTGAGCCCCCTAACCTCTCAGCTTCACCTTTTTCAAGACAGCCTGTTTGAGTGACAGTAGTCAAGCAGTCACACTGAATATTGAGCCAAAAACACAAAGTGAGCAATCTGGGAAAAAGAAAATTATCACCAACAACCTTAAACAATACAAGGTGCTATACAAATACAGGAAAGAAAGGGAGGTTTCCTGGTTGTAACTCCACTTCCTTGAATAAGACAAGGTTTGGTATTATGAATGAATTAGTTGGCTTTCCTATTCATAAGAGTTGAACCTTTACTGGCTTTCTGGTTATGTCCTGCTGCATTCTGGCACCCCCTTTCCCAGCATGATGACAGCCTTGTAGAGCCAGTCTTGATTTCTCAAATTGCAAGCAAATTAGAACCTAACTACTTAGAAAAGTAATAAAAGTGAAATCTAATATCTAATGGGTATGAGGCTATGAGAATCTGCTTGCCAACAGACACCAATAATTCTCCTGCCTCTAATCTCTCAGTGGCTAGATTTTCCCCACCTGCCCCATAGGGGGAAACTCAAACATTAAGAATCTCAGTCAAGCTCAGAAGCCAGAATTCATTTTGATGACATTACGTGCTTCCACTTTTAAACCCACCAATCCTATCTGTTAGGTACTATCACCACCCAGTCCCAGTTTTCAGTCCTCAACCCCCACCTATGGTGCTCTCTCTTCATGCAGCCCTCCTCTTTTGGTTTCATGACATCCTGTTGGCTACTCTGTTCTGTTGATGATGATTTTTCTTAATTCCTCGTATCTTGCTTTTGACCTTATAACTGACTACAACTATTCTTTCAAACATCACCTGCAGCTAAATTTGATGGGATTTTCTTAGTCCTTTTTCTCTACCACTCTGATGGGTGACCTCATTGGATTTTTCTTTCTGTTGGTTGTCCTCCCTTGGTTTCAGTGGTAACACAGTTCTCTTATGAACACAAGGAATATTTGATCTGCTCAGTATTAATCCTTCCAACCTGGCACAATACACAGAGAATACAAGATATGTTCAGCTACCATTATACACAATGTTCTTGAGCCCAAGACAGTTTCAGTTCACTCTAAAGAAAAATCCCCTCCTTGATTATATGCAACCCAGTATCATCCTACAGAAGTTGCATTTTACTTGGGGTTAAGGTTTCTTGGAGAATATGTGAAGGGGAAAAACCCTCAATTTATGTCAAAATTACCTTGCAAATAAATCCCCTAGGAAGTCATCATGCAGGAAGCCAATGTACCGTCTCTCAGTAGGCCCAATCAAGGTAGATTTTGCCTCTAGTTTTGGTAATCATCTGAGTAAGGCAAGATGCTTACCCTGAGAGAGGGATGTGGGAACAGACATGTACAGAAAAATCAATATACACCTTCCATTTCAGGTTCATTCCCAGGCATAGACTCACTGAATACAACCTGAGAAGACTTGTTTGCACAATGCAAATTTTTATGCCTTCTCTCTTTATATTCATTTGCTGAGCAGGTGTAGTTGAATTCATGCAAAGTTAGTGTTTATATGATACAACTTCAACGTAGAACTTAATCGTTATTGTTCAATAAATAAACATATGCCTATGCTGTTGACTTTTAGCATCTGAAGGGCAAACGAACAACAGAGGCAGACACTAGATCAAGTATGAAGATGACCTTAAGAAAACTGTAAGTTTTCTTGCAAAAACTTCTTGAGTACACAAATCAAAGATACTTGTGAGGCACTGGAAAAAACACTGTACTTAGTGTCAAGGGACTGAGATTCTAATTCCAATTCTGACACACATTAGTTAAGTCACTTACGCCATCTACAAAATGGATACAGAGAGTAACTGCTTCACAGGGTTGCTTTGAGATTCAAAAGAAAAAATGCTTGTGAATGCATCTATCATAGTCACTTGCACATGGTAGGCACTTGCTACAGGTTTATTCTATGTGAATCTGTTAAACTGAAGCTGAGAAGACAAAACAACCATGTAAGGGAAGAAAACACTGACAGTGCTGGGCATATGGCAGGTGCTATGTAAGTATTTACTGAACTACATTGAGACAGACATCAAGCTGGTTTGACTGAGTCAATATGTAACTTGCCAGTTCTAACATTCTTTTATTTTCTCCACATGGTCATTGGTACAAAGTCCACTTACGGCTTCATAAACATGGGCTTACAACAAAAGTGCTTCTAATCAGATTTGGCAGGAAAAGGAGAGAAACACAGGGTGAGGTAAGTGTGGGGCTACAGTGCTGAATAACAGGGATGGCAGTACCTCAGTATGTGAGTCACACAGACATCAAGCAGTACATAGCTAGAGATAATTCACAGGTAAATGCTGCACAATCTATTACGTCATCTCTCCTCTGCCCTTTCTTCATCAATCTTGTCGCCTGGACTCTGATGCAACCCAGCAAGAATGTCTGATTTGCAGACAGCAGAGAGAGCTTCAGAACACACACATACTCATCAGAGAAGGCAATATGAACCCAAACTGAAGTTCCTGCTATTTCCTTTTGTTTAAATCATGCTTTAGAGGGGAAGTCGTAGGGGTGGGATGTATAACTAGAGATCAAGCCACCTGGTCTAAGGCCTAAGGGATTAGGCTTCACCATTTTGGACAAGTCACTCCAGGTCCACAGGCCCCATTTCCACATGTACAATTAGATGAGCTTCAAGGTTTTTTTCAGCTGTGTAATTTCATCATTAAAAATTCAGGTCAATCACACCCATATGATGGACAGATAATGCATTCGGTTTCAAAAGCTAGGCACAAAATCAGCTTTAGTTTTTCTCAATTATCTAGGTCACTCAAATTTTAGGCTACTTCCATCCTACTCTGAATTACTACAAGTGTGTACCTATGTACAAATCTTGCAAAAGTAAGTAAGCAGTGGCAGGCAGAAACTGGTGGTTCTAGACAATGTGAATATTCACACCTGAGATTATAGAGATACTCCAGTCTAAGCCACAGAAGCTTAAAAGCAAATGTGTATCATGGGATATAATGTGTTAAGACCTATCTTCTGTATGGACAATGTTTTGAACAACAAGAAGTTTTGAAGGTACAAAAAACTGATAATAATTCATAACTTAAAAGAGATGCTCTGACCCTAACTCTAAACCAAAATCATGATCAGTCTGTGCATGACTTACCCAGCAGCTTTTCAGTACAACACTATCAGCTCCAAAGAAAGAATTCATTAGAGACACAGGCCTGTACAGGAAGTGGTCAGTCCCAGTGAGCTTTGGGCATGTTTTCTACTTGCAGTGGCACCGCACCTTTCCAGACACACATCACCGGCAGATTTGTGATAGAATCTCCAGAGAGGGGCATTTCCAACAAAGCTTCAGAATCGGGGGGGGGGAAATGGACAAGCCCACTGGAGATGAAAACCAAATATCTCGTTGTGCTTCCCTCATAGCTGACACCGCGTAGGGTCCCCGACCTTCCATGCTGAGCAGCTCAGGGGAGGGTAAGTTGCCCCACCACACCTGGTGCAGCATTCAACAAGACACCCAGCCCTGTAATTATTCAGCCAAATGATTTATGAGGTTTGGCAGCAAAGACACGACAGACTGGTTTAAATTCAAAGGATCCAACCTACAGGTATTTTGAAAACCTTGGCCACATCTGCAATGTGTACTGCTTCGTTTGGGAGGGGAAAGAAGAGAAAGGGAGAAGATGTGACCTGCCTGACAGGAAGACAAGACCCAACTAGATGGAACATGTCTCCCTACTCCCTCCCCACCCTGTCATTTAACAATGTTCTGGCTGACTTTCTCCCTGTGAAAAGCCATCAGACCCAGAGTTTTAAAGATGTAAAATCCCAGAACCACCAATACATTCTCCTACACTGGGCTCAGTTGGTTTGTTCAGATTGGTTATTGATGGTATAATCTTTTTGATCAACTAGAGCAGTGGTCAGCCAACTTTTTCCCTAAAAAGTCAGATAGTAGTATTTCAGATTTTGAGTAGCTAGCTCTGTCGCAGCTACTCACCTCTGACATTGCATCACAGAAGCAGCGATAGATAATATGTAAATGAAGGAGTATAGCTATGTCCCAATAAAACTTTATTTACAAAAACAGATTAAGGGTCTGATTTGATCTGCTGGCCACAGTATGCTATCAAATAGGTGAACTGAGATAAAGTGAGAGGGTATGGCTAGTACTACCAAATTTATCACCACTTAACCCTATTTAAATCTAAGTCAATTCTGGGAGGATGGCTAACCTCTAAAATGACTAAACCTCTAAAATGACTAAACTGCATTAATAAGTAGGCACAATAAGATATTTTTGGGAAGAGAGTGTGTGTATGTTTGTGAAATATAGAATAATTCAAAGGGAACTGAACAGTTTTAAAAAGTCTATCACCCAGTAACTAGGCTATCTTATGGAAAACATAGCTGGCATTAAATCAAGGAGCTACTCTTACAAGTGTCTTGCCATAGGGTGTGACTACACATTTATATACAGCATAGTTACTGAGTAACACATTTGTTAAAGTGTTCAATTATTTGTAAACCAACCTGTATGTTATTTGTGTACACGTTTCAATATGCTTCAAACGATAAACACCAAACTGTAAACAGTGGTTACTCCTGGGGAACGGGGGTTAGAGTGTTTATTAATTTTTTTTAAGAGACAGAGTCTTGCGCTATCGCCCAGGTTGGAGTGCAATAGCACAATCATAGCTCACTGTGGCCTTGAACTCCTGGGCCCAAGCAATCCTCCTGCCTTGGCCCCCCAAAGTGCTGGAATTACAGTCATAAGCTACTGTGTCTGGTCAGAATTTTCACTTTTAGGAGTATTGTCTGAATTTTCATTTCCCATCAAATTTTCACCTGTTTTTACTCTTTCTTCCAGCTCCTTCTCCCCTTCCTTGATTTGGCCTAGCAGCAGTCACACATATTACTAGATCTACAGCTGACAATATTCACGCAACAGCAGCTGCCAATAAATATACGATATTCCTCACTTACCAGGAGGGATGCATAACAAACAAGAAAACAAATAAATACACAAGTTATTTTCAGGTTGCAGTAAATACTTTGAGGGACAAGGTGATAGAGGAGCCCCCTCTGGATGACTTTCTTCCTACAAAAAGCAAGGTCACCGGACAATATTACTGAGGAGGTGATAATTAGATAGAGACCTGAAGGATCAGAAGAAGGCAGGAAGAAATTTTTGTGGAACAAATTCCAGGCTAATTGTAAAGTTTTCTGGTCTTGACTCTAGGCCAGTGTTTCCAGTCCTGATTATACATTAGAATCAACTTGGGCACTCCAAAAAATAGAGATGCCCGGGCCCCATTGCAAGCAAATAATACTCTGGAGGTGAAGTCTGGTATTTCTTTTCTTTTTGTTTTTAAGCCAGGACTGAGAATCACTGTTCTAGAGTCTAGAGATATCTTTATATCAACACAAACAGAGGCCCACAGTCTAATATGGAGGGAATTGGACTATGTGTGAAACTGAACTATTAAATTTCAGCATGGCATTTTTTTCTTTTTTAATCTAGCAGATTAACTGGATGCACTGTGATGAAGCCCTGAGGACTCTTCCCCTTGCCATTGAGCAAGAGACCATGAGATACAACCCAGAGCTTTTAATTGGGACCTTTTGCCTGAACCTCTGGCAAATCATAAAGCAATGAACCATCAAGTGACAGACTTCTTTGATGTGTTTAGCAAAGGGCTGATTGAAAAGCCTACACCCTGAGATCCCCTCTAAAAGATTCCAGACTAACAGATTAAAGACTCACTGAACCACAAGAAGAAGTTCCCAAGGCAAAGATTTAGCCTATACAGTGTAAGGATATATATGTTCCCATATTCATGCACCTCCTCTACCCAACTCTAAATAAAGTCTGTTGATAATCTTCTAAACAATTTTAGGCAGTTGTTGCAATTTCCTTCCATCCACTCATCCACCTATCCATCCATCCAACATATGACTACTATTGCACACTTACTCTATACTTACAACTGTGATGCGGGGAATATACACACCTTCCATTCCAGTGGGAGAGAAACACAGTAATAATCACAAAAGAATGTGACATGTGCTATGAGACAGTGCCCCTCTTTTTCCTCCCTGCCACAGTGAGAGTTTATCACACTTTCTAAAATTTGCTTAAATATGCTTCCTCACCTAGAGATCCTTAAAAAATAAAGACTGCTTTACTCAATATCTTCAAAACTACATACAATTCATGGCATAAAACTGGCATTCAACAACTGTAAGTTGAATCAGTAACTGAGATATATATGATGGACATAGGTAAACAGTACAAGTGCCTATGGGAGGCACAGAAGGCTTCATAGAGTAGCGATGTTGAAGCTAAGTCTTGAAGAGTAACCCAAAAATCTTGTGGTAGAGGTTTTTTCTCTGGGTGTGTGCTTGAACTTTATGCCAAAGGAAGTGGAGAACTACTGAAAGTTTCTAGTTGGGGGAAGAGATTAGGTTACAGTTTAAGAACTGTGGCAGAGTGCCGTGGCTCACGTCTGTAATCCCAGCACTTTGGGAGGCCGAGGCAGGCGGATCACGAGGTCAGGAGATCGTGACCATCATGGCTAACACGGTGAAACCCCGTCTCTACTAAAAATACAAAAACAAAAAATTAGCTGGGGCGCCGTGGCATGTGCCTGTAGTCCCAGCTACTGGGGAGGCTAAGGCGGGAGAATGGCGTGAACTCAGGAGGTGGAGCTTGCAGTGAGCCGAGATCGCGCCACTGCACTCCAGCATGGGCAATAGAGCCAGACTCTGTCTCAAAAAAAAAAAAAAAAAAAAGAAAAAAAAAAAAAAAGATTCATCTCTTTGGAAGCACTGTGGAACGTGAATGTGAGTGTGGGGAAAAGTAAGCTAGGACATGTAGACTAAGATACTGCAGCTGCTAGCAAAGATGGACTCAGAGTTCATTTATTCTTCTTGGACTTCCTTCTCCTGTGCTCAGATCCCCTCCTTTACTGTCACTGTGACAGAAATTATTCTGTCCTGTTCCATTATGCTTATTGTTAAGATAACAAATCTTTTGTGAAACAAGGTGGAGACAT
This sequence comes from Rhinopithecus roxellana, assembly GCF_007565055.1. NCBI lineage: Eukaryota > Metazoa > Chordata > Mammalia > Primates > Cercopithecidae > Rhinopithecus > Rhinopithecus roxellana. Next base: position 20,606,763 of record NC_044549.1, on the reverse strand, counting down.
ATACATACCAGTCAATTAGAAACAGTGGGAGAGGGAGAGAGAAGTTTTAGCTTTCTGCAAGAATGACAGGAGGGGCCATTAGCCAAACCATAGACTACTGCAGGAGAGGGCTGCTTAGGCAGAAGATAATGAGTTCAATTTAGGCATTCAAGAGGAGCTTGTTAGGAATCAGCTGGAAATAATGAATAGAGCTCAGAAAATGTGAAACACAAGTTTAGGAACTGGAGACATATATGTCATTGATGAGGCTAGTGGTGTGCCCTTAAACTAGCACTCAGAAAAAATGAATAAATACATAACTAAGGCTCTAATATACAGCTTTTGTTGATTTCCATGGTGTAAATACTCCCACCTTGGTCAGTTTCAAGCTACTGACACAAGGACCATTGAAGAAATAGTTGAGAAGAGATATGCACAACTGGTTTTTAGGAGCTGGCTCCAACACACTGCTGACTGAAGCCAAGAGTGAACAAAATTGTCCAGCAACAAAATGAAAAGTAAAGAGAATTGGGAATAAAATCCAGGGAAGTATGGACATTTAAGAGATGGAAAGAAGGTAAGCCAGCAAAGGGAACTTGAGAAACAACAGTCATAAGAATAGAGAAAAAACAGAAACAAAAGGGGTCATAGAAGCCTACAAAGAATTAATTTCAAGATGGATAAACTGGCCTCTGGTGTTAAATGCTGTTGAAAGGTGGAATGAGATAAATGACAGTAGAAAAGTGTCCATGGAGTGACTATGAGGATGTTGGAGGTAACCTTTGTGATGGCGATGGACTTCCATCCATTCACCCACCCACCCATCCACCCATCCATCCATCCATCCATCCATCCATCCATCCATCCATCCATCTAACATACAACTACTATTGCACACTTTCTCTATACTTACAATTATGATGCAGGGAATATACATGCCTCCCATTCCAGTGGGAGAGAAACACAGTAATAATCACAAAAGAATGTGGAGTGGTGGGAGGCCAAGCATGGGTGAGGAATTAATGGGCAGTGGACAGGGAACAGATCCCACTGGAGGAATGAAAGGGAAGATACAGGGAAATGGCGAGAGGGGAAATTGAATGGAGGCAGAGGGGTGTTGAGGGAGCTCCCATCTCACCTATCCTTGTCAAAGTGGGAAATCTGAGCATGTTTTTAGATTGAGGGGGAGAAGGTGAAGAGAAAAGGGGAGACTGAAGATACATAGCATAGAGGGCCCACTTACAGATGTCTGTTCTAGAGGAAATCAGCAGTCATGGAATTAAGATGGATTACAGATGAAGTAAATTCACCCTAGGAAGGAGAAGGAACTCTTCTTTCTCTGGAAATGGGACACCAAGTGGTTATTAGAAAGACTAAGTTTTGAGTTTTGTCTTTCTTTAATTAGCTCCAATATACCTGCATTTTTCTCCTACAAAAGTGGCACAACCCACAAGTCCTACTTCCCTTGGTAACTGTGTTTGGTAAAAATCTAATCTCAAAAATGTACATTCTTTGAGTACTTATACATAGTTTACCCCACTCAAAGAATGTGTTGGTATACAAACATTTAAACATGCAAAATGGGTTGTTACACCAAACATTTAAACTCACTCTACTTAAAGATGTTTCCAATGGGCTACCCTGTAGTTAGAAAACATTCCAAGAAAGACACTTTCAGATCTAAATTAGGGCTATTTAGGATAGATTTATCCTTTACAAATAGTTACTAATTTATAGAACTAAGTATTAGGTTGGTGCAAAAGTAATTGCAATTTTTGCCATTAATAACTTTTCAGATGGTAACAGATCTTGCTGAGATTAAAAACTTTTTCAGAAGGCTGGGCACGGTGGCTCACGCCTGTAATCCCAGCACTTTGGGAGGCTCAGGTGGGCGGATCACGAGGTCAGGAGATCAAGACCATCCTGGCTAACACGGTGAAACCCCGTCTCTACTAAAAAAATACAAAAATAAAATAAAATAAAATAAAATAAAATAATTAGGCGGGCGTGGTGGCGGGCGCCTGTAGTCCCAGCTACTTGGGAGGCTGAGGCAGGAGAATGGCGTGAACCCAGGAGGCGGAGCTTGCAGTGAGCCAAGATAGCGCCACTGCACTCCAGCCTGGGCGACAGAGTGAGACTCCATCTCAAAAAACAAAAAAGCAACAATAAAAAACCTCTCTCAGTAGTACACTATGATTCTGAATTTCCACACCAGTTAACTGGTTTTAACTCACAAGTTAAACTAAACACCAGTTAACTTGTGTTTCCACAAGTTTTCCATACCAGTTAACTGGTTTTAGCTCTATGCTCTAGCAAGAATCTGAAATGGCTCTTTTGGATAATTTTATTCAATTTGACCTTGATTCTTGATGTAGAAATCCTGAGCCTATATTTGTAAAGCAGATTATCTTCAAAATGTATTATACTTTAGTTTACATTTTATTAAGGTTTGTGTAATAAGACAGTGACTTATGAGTTAAATTGCCAGATATTTGGTATTTGAGGGAAATCAAAACTCGATTACTTCATGCTATTCTTATTTTATCTTTTCATAATATTATTTATTTTCATAGCTCTGTGTACAAAGTTTTAAACTACTAATAAATCTGCTCAATTATTCACTTCAGAGGAAGTGACAGTATGGATCCCTGAAATATTCTTTTTACATTTTTCTGGAAGCACTTTTGTTGGTTTCTCTGCTATCCTCCCCACCCCGCCCCCACCATCTATTGTGAATATTACTGGTGAGTCAGGCTCTGGCAATTGAAAAAGCTTCCTACGTATTCTAATGTGTAGCCAAGATTGAGAACCAGTGGGGTATCAGAAAGAACAATGGACTTGGAAGACTTAGGCTCAAAATCTGGATTTGTCACTTAATGGTGACATGTGACTCATTTTCTCAATAATACAGTTGTGAGGATTAAAAAGATAACATGCAGCCATTTCCTCTAGGTTTTCTAGTTTGTGAGCATATAGTTGTTCATAATAGTCTCTGGTGATCTTTTATATTTCTTGGTATCAGTTGTAAAAAATGCCTCCTTTTATCATTTGATTTTTATTTGGACTTTCTTCTCGGTTAGTCTAGCAAGCAGTTTATCAATTTTGTTTATCCTTTCAAAGAACCAACTTTTCATTTTGTCCATCTTTGTATTGTTTTTCTTTTTTCTATTCCATTTAGTTCTGCTCTGATCTTTGTTGTTTCTTTTCTTCTGCTAACTTTGGGTTTGGTTTATTCTTTTTCTAGTATCTTGAGGTGTGATGTTAGGTTGTTAATTTCAGATCTTTTATTTTATTGATGCATGCATTTAATGCTATAAACTTTCCACTTAGCACTGCTTGTGATATATCCCATAGGTTAAAGCATGTTGTGTTTTCATTTTGATTTGTCTCGAAAAAATGTTAAACTTCCATTGTAATTTCTTCATTGACCCAGTGATATGGTTTGGCTGTGTCCCCACCCAAATCTCACCTTGAATGGTACTCCCATAATTCCCATGTGTTGTGGGAGGGACCCAGTGGGAGATAATTTGAATCATGGGGACAGTTCTCCCCATACTGTTCTCAGAGTAGTGAATAAGTCTCACAAGATCTGATGGTTTTATCAGGGGTTTCTGCTTTTGCATCTTCCTCATTTTCTCTTGCCACCCCCATGTAAGAAGCACCTTTTACCTCCTGCCATGATTCTGAGGCCTCCCTGGACATGTGGAAGTGTAAGTCCAATTAAACCTCTTTTTCTTCCCAGTCTTGGGTATATCTTTATCAGCAGCATGAAAACTGACTAATACAGTCAATTGGTATCAATAGAGTGGAGTATTGCTGAAAAGATACCCAAAAATGGGGAAGTGGCATTGGAACTGGGTAACAGGCAGAGGTTGGAACAGTTTGGAGGGCTCAGAAGAAGACAGGAAAATGTGGGAAAGTTGGAACTTCTTAGAGACTTGCTGAATGGCTTTGACCAAAGGCCTGTGAGTGATATGGACAATAAGGTCCAGGCTGAGGTAGTCTCAGATGGAAATGAGGAATTTGTTGGTAACTGGAGCAAAGGTGACTCTTGTTATGTTTTAGCAAAGATATTGGTGGCATTTTGCCCTGCCCTAGAGATGTGTGGAACTTTGAACTTGAGAGAGATAATTTAGGGTATCTGGTGGAAGAAATTTCTAAGCAGCAAAGCATTCAAGAGGTGACTTGGGTGCTATTATAGGCATTCAGTTTTATAAGGGAAGCAGAGCATAAAATTTTGGAAATTTTGCAGCCTGACAATGTCATAGAAAAGAAGAACCCATTTTCTGAGAAGAAATTCAAGCTGGCTGCAGAAATTTACATAAGTAACGAGGAGCCGAATGTTAATCCCCAAGACAATGGGGAAGATGTCTCAAGGGCATGTCAGAAGTCTTCACACAAGCCCCTCCCCTCACCAGCCCAGGCCTAGGAGAAAATGGTTTCCTGGGCTGGGTCCAGGATCCCCATGCTGTGTATGGCCCAGGGACTTGGTGCCCTGTGTCCCAGCCACTCTGGCCATGGCTGAAAGGGACCAACGTAGAGCTTGGGCCGTGGCTTCAGAGGGTACAAGACCTATGCCTTTGCAGCTTCCACGTGGTGTTGAGTCTGTGAGTGCACAGAAGTCAAGAATTGGGGTTTGGGAACCTCTGCCTAGATGTCAGAAGATGTATGGAAATGCCTGGATGCCCAGGGAGAAGTTTGCTGCAGGGGAAGGGCGCTCATAGAGAACCTCTGCTAGGACAGTGTGGAAGGGAAATGTGCGGTTGGAGCCCCCAGAGTCTTGGGCATTGCCTAGTGGAGCTGTGAGAAGAGGGCCACCATCCTCCAGATCCCAGAATGGAAGATCCACCCACAGCTTGCACCATGTTCCTGGAAAAGTGGCAGACACTCAAGGCCAGCCCATGAAAGCAGCTGGGAGGGAGGCTGTACCCTGCAAAGCCACAGGGGTGGAGCTGCCCAAGACCATGGGAACCCACCTCTTTTATCAGTGTGACCTGGATGTGAGACCTGCGGTTAAAGGAGATCATTTTGGAGCTCTAAAATTTGACTGCCCCACTGAATTTCAGACTTGCATGGGCCCTGTAGCCCCTTTGTTTTGGCCAATTTCTCCCATTTGGAACAGCTGTATTTACCCAATACCTGTACTCCCATTGTATCTAGGAAGTAACTAGCTTGCTTTTGATTATACTGGCTCAAAGATGGAAGGGACTTGCCTTGTCTCAGATAAGACTTTGGACTGTGGACTTTCAGGTTAATGCTGAAATGAGTTAAGACTTTGGAGGACTGTTGGGAAGGTGTGATTGGTTTTCAAATGTGAGGACATGAGATTTGGAGGTGCCAGGGGTGGAATGATATGGTTTGGCTGTGTCCCCACCCAAATCTCATCTTGAATTGTATTCCCATAATTCCCATGTGTTGTGGGAGGGACGCAGTGGGAGATAATTTGAATCATGAGGGCAGTTTCTCCCATACTGTTCTCATGGCAGTGAATAAGTCTCACAAGATGTTATGGTTTTATCAGGGGTTTCTGCTTTTGCATCTTCCTCATTTTCTCTTGCCACCCCCATGTAAAAAGTGCCTTTTGCCTCCCACCATGATTCTGAGGCCTCCCCAGCCACTTGGAACTGTAAGTCCAATCACACCTGTTTTTCTTTCCAGTCTCAGGTATGTCTTTATCAGCAGTGTGAAATGGACTGATACATCCAGTGATTGTTCAGGAACGTGCTGTTTAATTTCCATGTATTTGTATAGGTTCCAAAGTTCCTCTTGTATTGATTTCTAGCCTTTTTCCACTGTGTTCTGAGGAGATATTTGATATAATTTTGATTTTTAAAAATTTGCTAAGACTTGTTTTGTGGCCTAACATGTGATCGACCTCAGAGAATTTTCTATTTGCTGATGAAAATAATATATATTCTGTAGTTATTGGGAAGAATGTTGTTGCAAATGTCTATTAAGTTCATTTGATTTAAAGTCCAATTTAAGTCCAATATTTCTTTGTTAATTTTCTCACTTGATGATCTGTCTAGTGCTGTGAGTGGGAAAATAAAGTCCGCTACTATTATTGTATTGCCATCTATCTCTTTCTTTAAGTCTAGTAATCTTTGTTTTCTGAATCTGAATGCTGGAAACACAAAACCTACTGAGACTGAGCCAGGAAGAAATAGTACTCCTGAACAGACCAATAATGAATAGCAACATTGAATCAGTAATAATAAATCTCCCCCAAAAAACAACAACAAAAAGCACAAGATCAAATGGATTCGCAGCTGAATTCTACCAAATACACCAAGAGCAAAATCCAATACTCCTGAAACTGTCCAAAAAATCAAGGTGGAAGGAATTCTCCCTAACTTATTCTATGAGGCCAGTATCATCCTGATGCCAAAATCAGACAAGGACACACACTGAAAACTATAAACCAATATCCCTGATTAACATAGACACAAAAATCATCAACAAAATATTAGTAAATCAAATCAAACAATACATCAGAAAGATAATATATCACGATCAGGTAGAATTTATCCCAGGGATGCAAGGATGGTTCAACACACATAAATCAATAAACATGATATGTCACATCAACAGAATTAAGGACAAAAACCATATTATCTCAATAGATGCAGAAAAAGCATTTGAAAAACTTGGCATCCCTTTATGATAAAAATCCTCAACAAACTAGGCATAGAAGGAACATACATTAACATAATAAAGACCATATATGACAAACCCACACCCAATATCATACTTAATGAGGAAAAGTTGAAAGCATTCCCTCTAAGAACTGGAACAAGACAAGGATGCCCACTTTTACCACCCTTATTCAACATAGTATCAAAGTCCTCATCAGAGCAGTCAGGTAAGAGAAAGAAATAAGAGGCATTCAAATTGGAACAAGAGGAAGATAAATTTTTCCTGTTAGCTGCTGATACGATCTTATATTTAGAAAACCCTAGACTCCACCAAAAAACTCTTAGATTTAACAAATGAACTAGTAAAGTTCCAAGCTACAAAACTGAAATAAGTTGTAGATGATATAAACAAATGGAAAAACATTCCATGCTCATGGATTGAAGAATCAATATTATTAAAATGACTACATTGCCCAAAGCAGTCTATAGATTCAATGTAATCTCTATCAGATCACCAATGTCATTTTTCACCAAAGTAGAAAAAAAATCCTAAAATTTACATGGAACCCAAAAAGAGCTCAAATAGCCAAAGAAATCCTAAGCAAAAAACAAAGCTGGAGGTATCACATTACCTTACTCAAATTACACAAGACTATAGTAACCAAAATAACATGGCAATGGTATAAAATAGTTATATAGATCAATGGAACAGAAAAGAGAGCCCAGAAGTAAGACCACATACCTACAACCAAGTGATCTTTGACAAGGTCAACAAAAATATACATTGGGAAATGACAACCTGTTCAATAAATGGTGCTGGGAAAATTGGATAGTCACATGCAAAAGACTGACACTGGGTTCATACTTCTTACCATATACAAAAATTAACCCAAGATGGATTAAAGATCTAAATGTAAGATCTGAAACCATAAAAATCTTAGAACAAAACCTAAGAAAAACTCTTGTAGACATTGGCCTGGGCAAATAATTTATGACCAAGTCCTCAAAAGCAAATGCAACAAAAACAAAACTGAAAATTGGATTTAATTAAACTAAAAAGCTTGTATACACCAAAAGAAACAATCAACAAAGTAAATAGACCATCTATAGAATGGGAAAAAATATCTGCAAACTATGCATCTGACAAAGGGCTAATATCCAGAATCTACAAGAAACAAGAAAAAACCAAATAATCCCATTTAAAAGTAGGCAAAAAACATGGACATTTTTCAAAAGAAGACATACAAGCAGCCAACAAACATGAAAAAAGTCTCAACATTACTAATTATCAGAGAAATGCAAATTAAACCATAATGAGATACTCCCTTATATCAGTCAGAATGGCTATTATCAAAAAGTCAAAAAACAACAGATGTTGGCAAAGATGTAGAAAAAAGGAAACACTTACATACTGTTGATGGGAATGTAAATTAGTATAACCTGCAGCGGCACACTTCACAAATAGGTAGATCGGCCATTTGAAATGGTCATACATTTCTAATGAGAACATTCTCTCCTTAAAGAAGAATAGGCTGCTTATTTGTAAATTAGTGGGCATTTTCTACTGCAAATTGAATGAGAATGGGCATATTTCCTGTTATAGTCCATTATGGGGGGAGATGGGAAGAAATTTTTTGGTCTTATATCAGGACTGATCCCCAGTGACATTTGCCCTTCTGGGAACTCACGGACCAGATTATGGGTATCTTTGTAATTGGAGGATATTTACGGAGCACCTGTATTTTTATTTAATTCCCAAAAGTCTCTGCCTTTTATTTCCAACCAAAGTTTAAGCTACTTGAGGGAAGGGGCAGACTTTATGCTTTTTTCATTTGCTCTCTGCATAGATGGAGTCAGCAAATATTTATCTGTTGGAGAAAACATGAAGGGAAATTAAATGTTTGCTTCTTCCACCTTCTTTATGGAATTCCAGAAAGTTTTTTTTTTTTTTTTTACAGATACAGGTAATTTTTTTTTCTTACATTTCTTTTTTCCTCCCGTGGGCACCTAATAGGAAATGGGTTTTCAACTCTCGCTGCATATCAGAATTATACCAGGAGGCTTTGGAATGATACTGATGCCAGATATCATCTCTAAGATTCAGATTTAATTGGTTTTAAGTGAAGCACAAGAACTGGTATTATTTAAAGGCTCTCCAGTAATTCTAATTGTGGTCATGACTGAAAACCACCATTGGAACACATAACAGATATTCATTTAATACACATTTGTTAGTTTGACTTTAAGTTGAGAGGAGGTGTAATCAGGGCTGGGGGCTGAACATGTAGTGTTCACTTTGTTATGTCCTCAGCACTCAGCAAGTGCCCAAGGGCATAAGGCTCTCAATGAAAGCTGTGTATAGATAGATGAATGGATCAACATTAAGTTCTCTGATGGCTGGGTGCCATGGTGCAGTTGGCAATTTGTGGCTTCTGGTTCAAGTCCTGATATAGAAACAGAATATCTATCTCTTTCTGTCTATCTTTGCCTCTCTCTCCTCTTTTGACTACCCTCTCTACCACCCAATGACAATTCTGTTAGGACTAGCCTTTCTGTTTTGTTCATTATTTTATTTCTAGAGCTTAGGCAATATCTGGCATACAATAGCTGCTGGGTAAATATAAGTTTAATATATTTCTCTTTCTCAAACAAATAGAGGCAAACAGAATTGCAAAAATAGTCATTTTATGGTATTTAAAGGCTCATACTTCTTAATATTACAGTCAGAAATAAACCACTGGCATTATTGCTTTTGGTGGGTATAATTCTGTCTTGCACTCTTAAGCACGTACCAGGTGTTTTGGAACTAAGGAAAGAATTACTCCAGTTTCAAAATCCACTTGAAATCTTAACATTGACTACCTTTTTCAGTAATGAGATTTTATGAAACTGATCTGAGTAAGTAAAAATTTATTTCTATTTTCCTTTATATCAAATCAATGTCTAACTTTTTTTTTTTTTTTTTTTGAGACGCAGTCTCCCTCTGTCACCCAGGCTGGAATGCAGTGGTGCGATCTCGGCTCACTGCAAGCTCCGCCTCCCGGGTTCCCGCCATTCTCCTGCCTCAGCCTCCCGAGTAGCTGGGACTACAGGCACTGCCACCACACCCGGCTAATTTTTTGTATTTTCAGTAAAGACGGGTTTTCACCGTGTTAGCCAGGATGGTCTCAATCTCCTGACCTTGTGATCCACCCCCTCGGCCTCCCAAAGTGCTGGGATTACAGGCGTGAGCCACCGCTCCCGGCCCAATGTCTAACTTTTAATATTAACATGTCAATAACATATTAGCATACTAAATAGGATTACCTTAGGTATTTGTTCCTTAGGCATTTTTCTGCAAATATATATATATATATAATATAATATATAATATATATAAAGATACTAAATTGAGTATTTTGAAAAAATTGCTTTGAATGTAACGCTTCCACTATCTGAAAATGTTTCAAAATAAAGGCAGAGTAGCTTGCAAGAGCAGTGAAACTGCAGGAACAGGAGAACTAAGACAGCAATGTCATAGTTCCAATAAGGAAATGGAGTCAAGGGTTTGAGTCAACTGAGGAAAACATCCAGACAGAGTGCTGTAGTGTTGGGTCTCCAGAAAATGTGGGGGACACAGTAACTGGGTTATTAGATACTAGAATGGAAAGTGATAGTCTTCTTGTCTGGGGGATTTTCCTGTTGCCCCCCTCTTACCTCACTCCCACCTCTACATTTAGTACCTAGAATCCTATGCAGTCAAGAGCCCCTGAGAAGGTAGAGCAGAACTCAGACCAGAGCAGATACAGCAGGAATCAGAACAGAGGTTGGCTTTGTGAGCTTTGGAGTCATAAGCCTCACTAAACTTACACTTAATTTATCTCCAAGAAAATTATAATAATACCCATGTCATACAGTTGTTGCTAGGTCCAAACAAGATAATGTCTATGAAAGCACCCTATGAACTGTGAGTGAATCACAAGACAAATGCTAAATAAGTTTATGAGATGGAAGAATTTGTTGAGAAAAATAATTCCTAATTTTTCCCTTGCAGTCCATAAAAAATGTACCTGCTCTAAAGGTATAGACACAGTCACAGTACACTTCTAATAATTCCATAGAGAAATTTGTAAACAGAAAGTTTCCAATTACTCTGAATGCTGAAAGAAGCTTTAATAGAAATCAAGGCAGAAGCCAGGAGAATGAAGGCATCTGCCAGATTTGGAATAAAAATTACCAATGAAAGAATAGCCCAAGAACAATGGGCCAATGGTGGAAGTTTAAGTGTTACTATAATATGTTTCTGTAAAAATTATAGAGGCAATCCAGACAATGCTTTTTTTTTTTTAATGTTTAAAAGAAACAGAAAGGATTAATTTCTTTTTTGTTTGCACTATCTAACTGCCAGTCAGAATCAAACCAAGAAAATACAATTGGACTTTGGAAATGGCCTTTAAACAAAGCTTTTCTTATAAGAGAAACCTACAGAATTGAAGATAAATTTCAGACTTTCTTTTTTTTTTTTTTTTTGAGATGGAGTCTCACTCTGTCGCCCAGGCTGAAGGGCAGTGGTGTGATCTTGGCTCACTGCAAACTCTGTCTCCCGCGTTCAAGTGATTCTTCTGTCTCAGCCTCCTGAGTAGCTGGGACTACAGGCATGTGCCACCACGCCCAGCTAATTTTTTTTTTTTTTTGGTATTTTTTAGTAGAGGTGGGGTTTTGCCATGTTAGCCAGGATGGTCTCTATCTCTCAAACTTGTGATCCACCTGCCTAGGCCTCCCAAAGTGCTGGGATTACAGGTGTGAGGCACTGCGCCCAGCCAAATTTCAGATTTTCTAAAAAGAATGTATGGGTTGAATTAAAATAAAGATAAAAGATCCCACAGTTCTTTTAGTTTTTGTTCACTTATAGAGAAAAAATTATTGAAACTGAAGAATATAAAAACAAGATTCTTAAGAAGTATATATTGACAAGCAATGAAATCACAGCTTATCCTTGTATTTTGGTGTACCAGCTTCTTTTTTACTTTCATTTGATTAGGAAAAAAAAAAAGAGCTATCCTTTTTTTTTTTTTTTTTTTGAGGCGGAGTCTCGCTCTGTCGCCCGGTCTAGAGTGCAGTGGCCAGATCTCAGCTCACTGCAAGCTCCACCTCCCGGGTTTACACCATTCTCCTGCCTCAGCCTCCCGAGTAGCTGGGACTACAGGCGCCCGCCACCTCGCCCGGCTAGGTTTGTATTTTTAGTAGAGACGGGGTTTCACGGTGTTAGCCAGAATGGTCTCGATCTCCTGACCTCGTGATCCGCCCGTCTCGGCCTCCCAAAGTGCTGGGATTACAGGCTTGAGCCACCGCGCCCGGCCGAGCTATTCTTAAGAAAGAGAACGATGGCCTGGAAGACACTATCCTCAACATCTTTCAGGAATCCAACAGGATGAGACTGGCAGCTTTGTTCTAGAACTATAAGCATTATTGTTTGCCAGATCAAGTTAATGAAATGTTTACTGCTAGAATGTTATTTTTAAGTTAATAAAAACATTTCTTTTTGCTGACTTGCTCATTGGACATATGCATGCAATTTAAAATGGAATTTCAAAAAAGTTTCGTTACATGCACCTGTGAAGAAAATAACTGAGGTCTTGGGACTGTGCTAAACTAATTCTGACTTTCGGTCATGTTAATAACAGAGTTGTTAGTCTTGTCAGACATGTGGCTTTCTATTTTAATAAGATTAAGGCCAGAGGGTTCAAACTCCCTTAGTTTAAATAATCTCTTGCACTTAAATATTCTTAAATATTTTTCTTTTTCTTTTTTTTTTTTTTGAGACAGAATCTCACTCTGTCACCCAGGCTGGAGTGCAGTGGCACAAACTTGGCTCACTGCAACCTCTGCCTCCCAGGTTCAAGAGATTCTCCTGTCTCAGCCTCCTGAGTAGCTGGGATAACAGGTGTATGCCATCACGACTGGCTAATTTTTGTAGTTTTAGTGGAGGCAGGGTTTCACCATCTTGCCCAGGCTGGTCTCAAAATCCTGACCTCAAATGATCCACCCACCTTAGTCTCCCAAAATGCTGAGATTACAGGAGTGAGTCACTGTGCCTCGCCTTTTTTTTTTTTTCTTAAGAGACAGGGTCTTGCTCTGTCCCCCAGGCCAGAGTGCAGTGGCATGGCCCTGGCTCACTGCAGCCTCAACTTCCTGGGCTTAAGTGATCCTCCTGCCTCAGCCCCCTGAGTAGGTGGGACTACCGGTGCATGCCACCACGGTTGACTAATTTTTGTATTTTTTTGTAGTGGTGGGGTGTCACTATGTTGCCCAGGCTGGTCTTGAACTCCTGGGCTCAAGCCGTCCTCCTACCTCAGCCTCCCAAAGGGCTGAGATTATAGGCATGAGCCACTGTACCTGGCCTAAATACTTCTTTGTATACTCTCCTAGTATTTTTTTGTCCTAACTACATGAGGGTTTCTCTACCTTGGCACTATAGACATTTTGGTCTGAATAATTCTTTGCTGTGGAGGGTTGTCCTGTGCACTGCAGATACTTAGCAGAATCCCTGGCTTCTACTCACTACATGCCATAATACTTCCTACCATCCCCTGGGAGTGTGGCAAAAGAATCCCCTGCTTAGGGCCACTAGACTAGAGGAAGAACCATTGTCCTCCTTCTGCTTGAGTTCTGAGGCCCACACCCATCACCACTTCATGTAATCTTCATCAATTTCTTCTCTCCATGTGCAGTTGGTAATTCTCTTTGACAAACAAGTATCTTAATTCTCCCCATTAAAAAAATAAAAATACACCTACCAACCTCATATAAGCTCCGTAACTCCTGTTCTCTTCTATTTCTTTCACTACCAACTTTCAGAAAAACTAATCATCACTAGTATGTCTACAACTGTGTTGCTAAAAATAATGTATGCCAGCGATATAGTTTTTCTTTATTTAAAAAATATTCTAAGCCCCCTGAAGCACACATACTATTCTGTTTATTTTACAATGATATGTCTTTATGGCAGTGGAGTTGAGGGCATATCGAATGCCACAAGCTTCATGAAAGAACACCTGTTCCTGGGACACATCCTATTCAATTTACAGATTGATGCAGGAGCAACATCTACCAACCATTCTATTGATGTAAGCTATCTTTACATCTTATAATTTGAACATATTGGAGATATCTGGTTCTTATTAAAATAAAAACAATTTAGATTTTCTATCTTTTGTCCTCATAACAATTAAAACACAAGTGAAATACATTTTAATATCTTACAGACATTAATTCATCTGTGAATAAACTTCCTGCTGTTGACTTGGGTCCATGTGCAAACTGTATCTTATGAAGTCCTATTAGTATCAAAGTATTGTGATACAAATGTGTTCTGTGGTCATACCGACTTTAACCTCCAATGTGTTTTATGGATATATCCAACAGAACTTTAAAAAGCTTTTCTCAGGCCCAGCGTGGTGGCTCACACCTGTAATCCCAGTACTTTGGGAGGCCGAGGTGGGTGGATCACATGAGGTCAGGAGTTCGAGACCAGCCTGGCCAACATGGGGAAACCCCCATCTCTACTAAAAATACAAAAATTAGCTGGGCATAGTAGCAGGTGCCTGTAATCCCATCTACTCAGGATGCTGAGGCAGGAGAATTGCTTGAACCTGGGAGACAGAGGTTGTAGTGAGCCAAGATCATGCTATTGCACTCCAGCCCGGGCAACAGAGCAAGACTCCATCTCAAAAAAAAAAAAAAAAAAAAAGCTTTTCTCGTGATTACGAAAGAAATTCACAAGATTGAAGAGAAATTATCAGACTTTAATTTTAAAAGTATGGGTTGGCAAGTTCACCGTGGTTTTTTGAGATAGGGTCTTGCTGTCACCCAGGCTGAAGTGTAGTGGTATGATCTTGGCTCAAGGATCCTCCCACCTCAACCTCCCTAGTACCACAGGCGTGCACCACCATGCCCGGCTAATTTTTCTATTTGTTGTAGAGATGAGGTTTTGCCATGTTGCCGAAGCTGGTCTTGAACTCCTGGGCTTATGCAATCTGCCACCTCAGCCTACCAAAGTGCTGGAATTACAGACGTGAGCCACCATGATGGGCCCTAGCTCACTTTCTTGAGACTAATTTTAGAGAACCAACTGCAGTTTTCTCAACCTTTTAAAACAACCTTTGACCCCTTGGATGATTTTTCGTTCAATCTTCTCTTTACTCCAATTAACTTCTGAAGTTTATTTCTAGTAGTCTGTGTTTTAAGTTTAAAAAGGACAAGTAGAATATGCAACTTCTAACCATATATACCTCTTACCCCACCCCTTATACCTTCCTCATGGCAACCCCTTTAAGTATTTATTTTTAACACAAGTTATCTCATTTCCACTAAATCTTTTCTTCTAAGAGCAATATCCTCAGTTTATTTAACCTGGGAATTCCAGTTGTCCAAATTCCTTACTAACATAATCTTGCGTTTGTTAATATCTATATACTGTGCTTTGGGGCTGATGTTTATCAACAAAGAATCTACTCAATAAATATTAGCTGAATATGATCCTTTATTTTATCATATACTTATCTTACCTTCTCAACCAGGCAGAATGCTGAGTAAAACACAGATCTTTCTATTCGTACTACACATCTTCCCACATGCTAGGATTCCCTCCCCCACAGTAGCCAAAGTAATTGGCCAGAGAGGAGGCCTGGTAGATTTGGCAAAGGTGTTCATTGTTTCTAAAAAGCACTTGAAGGGGGAAATTTTGGGCAAAGATCTTTAAGGGTAGATGCCTCATGGCAGTGTGCAGAATGAGCTTCAGTGACCAGGGGCTACAGGAGCACTGATCACATCAGAAATTTATCAGAAAGTTAATGCAAATGATGGAATTTCATAAATCTTTAGAGTTCACAAAAAAGTTATCCAGGCTCATGAGCTAATGCAGACTAACTGGTGCCTCCTGTTTCTGCTCTGTCATTATCTATCAGTAATAAATGGTTTGATCCTAAAAATATATTATGTGGTTTCCATTCTTGGCTCTAGATTACATGTGGAGAAGACAAAATATAGCCTTTAATTTGGTTTGACAGGACACTCTACATAATAAATAAATGAATGGCTACTAGTAAAATTATACTCAGAGAATGCAGTTTTGGCTCTCAAACAATCACATTCCAATTTCACTTTTTAAAAATTCTGCTTCAGTCAATTTGTGATGTATTTCCAGAACGATGGATCAATTATTTCATACCTGAGCACCTGATATTCTTTTACCTTTGTAGCTGAACACACACACACACACACATACATACACACACACATACATACACACACACATACATACACATCCTTTTTTCATGCTAATTAACATATCACAGAAGTTAGGAGATTAATCAATAAAACAAAACAACGAAAATCTATTAGGTAACTGATTTATATCTTGTGGTATAGGATGTTTTCCTCTCTTGGCCTTCCTCTAGCCTGTTTTGCGACCAAATCTGTGCTGTTACTTCTTTCAGCAAGTTATTCCACATTATGAGATTATTTCATCAGATGGTCCATTCTCCTTTGCTTTCATCCTCTGATTTTACTTTTCTTGCTAGCTACAGGTAGAGTTACATGGAATATTGGGGTTTGAACAGTTGGAAACAGAGATTCTAGGTAAATAATGTGGTACTTCCCATTTCTTTTTTTTTGAGACTGAGTCTTGCTCAGTTGCCCAGGCTGAAGGGCAGTGGCGTGATCTCAGCTCCAGGCAACCTCTGCCTCCTGGGTTCAAGCAATTCTCTTGCCTCAACTTCGCAAGTAGCTGGGATTACAGGCACCTGCCACCACACTCGCGTAATTTTTTGTATTTTTTTTGTTTTAGTAGAGACAGGGTTTCACCATGTTGGCCAGGCTGGTCTAGAACTCCTGACCTCAGGTGATCCGCCTGCCTCGGCCTCCCAAAGTGTTAGGATTACAGGCGTGAGTCACTGCGCCCAGCTGGTACTTCTATTTCTTTATATCAGTGCTAGAGAGATTTCTTGGCTACTTCAATAATTCAAAGAAGTTAGAGAACAATGTCCCTGAGAAATTTTTTTCAAATGTCACTGAAGGCAAGTGAGATAATAGCTGTAAAAAGATTTTGCACCATCTCAAAGAAAGGCATTTTTAATATTTCCATCATTGCATGTATTATTCCTGATGGGCACAGAACAATGACTTCCCTCATATTCACCCAGCGGGTACAAAAGCACCGCTAATATGTGGGCACCTCAAAGACATCCACCCTACACATTTTCGTACAGCACTGCATGTATTGCTTTGATGTAAGAGACTAAAAAACATGTTGTTAACACAGCTGTCTTCAGTTGCAAGCCTACATTATATGAATTTATTTATTTTTTATTGCTGCATAAATTACCATTTCATAGGGTTGGGCTGTTCAATTGTCATCACAAATTTTATAAGTACATTTTTGAAAAATGAAGAAGGATCATTCTATGAAATACTACATATGGAATTAACAGAATCATGCAAATGAATGGTGGTCTTGTTACTTCCATGATTAACCACTTCAGTGATTCAAAAATACTTTAAAAAATTAGCTGAGTGGGCCAGGCATAGTGGCTCATGCCTGTAATCCCAGCACTTTGGGAGGCTGAGGCAGGCGGAATGCTTGAGCCCAGGGGTGCAAGACCAGCCTGGGCAACAGAGTGAGAGATTCTTATTCTATAAAAAAAATTTAAAAATCAGCTGGGCATGGTGGCATGTGCCTGTAGTCCTAGCCACTCAGGAGGCTGAGGTGGGAGGATCGCTTGAGCCCAGGAGGCTGACGGTGTGTTAGAGCCATGAATGCGCCACTACATGCTAGCCTGGTTGAAAGAGTGAGATCCTGTCTCCAAAAAAAAAAAAAAAAAAAAAAACCTAATGCTGAATGAAAGTTTGCTCTTCACTCATAAATACACACCACCAGATGGATGCAAAATGTATAAGCATGACAGGCATAAAAGAAGATACGGTACAAAGAGATGAAGAAATGCATGAATATAGATAATACTATTAAAAAACACATACTAAAGTACATATATCAAAATATATACCATTAATATTGTTTTAGTTTTTTTAAACGAATAACATTATACAAAAACAAGACTAACAACTGTCACAAAAGTATAAACTTCTATTTATGTATATTTATAAACAACTAAAAGAGCATATTATGTTTATCAGAAAAATAAAATACAAAAATGATTATGCTTGGCTTTTATTTGTTGTTTAATTTTTTGTAGAGGCAGGATCTCATGTTACCCAGGCTGGTCGTGGTACCCAGGCTGCTCATGTTACCAGGCTGATCGCTCAAGTGATCCTCCCGCCTTGCTGGGATTGCAGGTGTGAGCCACCATGCCTGGCCATGCTTGGCTCTGCAATGTTGTCTCACGAACCTTCACTAATATTTATATATATGCATGTGTGAATAAACACCTATACACATTTCTTCCTCTTTTGCGTAAAGATGAGAAAATAGAATGCAATTTGGAATCAGGCAGATCTTGTTTAAATACCAATTCCAACTAATTTTTTTCAAATGGTGCTGAAGGCACAATGTTGGACAAGTTATTGAAACTCTCAATTTTCCACTTGTAAAACAGGGATTCATACATATACTAAATCTGCATTAAATACCATATTTAGCATATAGGTATATAGATATACACTGTATAATGATCAAATCAGGGTAATCACCTCAAACATTTATCATGTATCATTGTATCATTTATCATGAATCATTGTGAGTGCTAGGAATACTAATAAGAGTGGCCAGGGAAACAGGACATGCAAATAAGGAACTATAGGAAAGTGTTGGATGCTGTGACAGACATGGATCCCACAGAAGCCAGAGGGGTGGAGGGCCTGACTCTTCCTAAGTCATTTCAGGAAGGCTTCACTTAAGATGTGACATCAGAGCTTAGTCCTGAAGATTAAGTAGGAGTTTGCCAGGAGGTCAGGGACAAGTTTAGCATTGGGGCAGTGGAAACAGCACGGTTAAAAGTTGGAAGGTATAAAATAACAAAAGTCAGGTGTCAAAGAACATTGGCATCACATCCCAGCACAGGGTGTTTGTGAGGCTCAGTGGCACAATGCTCGGACAGAGTGGGAGTATGTAATCCCACATAAATGTGAGAGGTCCTTTGTTTCCAAAACCTTTGACTCTTCCCTCACCCCTATATTTCACTAGCAAGCCCAATTGTCTCTTTATTGTCATTCTACCAAAGCTCACATCTTCATTATGCCTCATTTGGTTAAATGAGTCCCAGTTGTCCGGCAAACATGGTACGTAGCCAGTATTGAAGGGTTTCATCTACCCGACTCAAACTTAGTATAATGTTAAAGGAAGAAGCACTGGCCCAGGAGGCTGTCCTGTTCTGCCGCTGAATAGCTAGAACACGTCACTCACTCTCTCTCTCTCTGGCTCGTTTTAAACAAGTCACACCTGTAACTAATAATAATGCAGAAAGGGTAATAGTGAGAACTTACCAAGTGCTAGGCAGGGTGCAAGCTCTGCAAATACGCTGTCCCATTTGATTCTCACAACAATCTTATAAAAATGATACTACTGTAAGTCCTCAATTCCTTATTCACAATTCTGGAATCTAAAAACTGCTGAAAGCCAGCAATTTTTCTTAAGTTTGTAATAAACTCATTTGGATAAAACCTGAACTGAATGTATAAAAAAGTGTGTATCATTTTTATTCTACTTATTGTAAATTCCCATATGGTTTCTGTGGAAATAAAAATGTGCTGGTTATGAGGAACTGCCTCAGACCTTGGTGGGGCAGTTATCTAACATATCTGATGTACTATACAATATTCCTTTCCCCAAACTGAAAAATTCTGAATTTCAAAACATCTGATGCAAGACTTCAGAGATTATGGGTGAGCAAACTGAGATACAGAGAGGTTAAGTAACTCGTCCAAAGTCACAGAGGTAAGATTAATAGATCCAGGTCTCAAACCCAGGTCACTTTGGCACCAGCTCCTAGACTCTTAACCATTTAGCTAAACTTGCTCCGAGTGTCCAATAAACTACTCCAAAGAGAGCTTACGGTACTACTGCATGTCTCACTATATAGTCCTTACTGTACTGCCGTGAATTAGGCTTCTCATCATTTCTAAGACACACCTTCTACTTTCCAACTTCTAAGTAATCTTTGCTTAGAATTCTTTCCCCACAGTGCTGCTTTAATAATTTCTGTCCATCTTTTAAAGCTCAACTTACATACCACTTCCTTCAAAATAATGTTCTTAATGTCCTTAACCACAAATTAGTTCTCCTACCTCACCCTTCACAGCACTTGGTCTCTCTCTCTAAGACAATACACAAAATTCAACTTCATATTATAGCTATGTGTGAACTCATCTTGTCTCCCAACTAAATTGTGCCCTCTGTAAAGATTGGGAGGGACCCTGTCCCATTCCTCTTTATATCCTTACAATTCTAGAGCAATGCCATGAATATTATCATTGTTCCATAAATGTTGCTGTAAGAATAAAAAACCAATGATATTTTAATTAATGATTTTTGTATGGACATATAGAGGTAATATTTAACACTCATGTAATAACAGGTTTCATTTTTTCTTTAAAAAAACATTTTCTAGTGGAATTTTCATAAAGGAGTTTTATCCTATTTCTCATTAGACCAAGTCTTAAAAAAAAATCTGGGAAAGAAAAATAAACCATTTCTACGTATGAACAACCTGACTCCAATGCTGGTTCATCATCTTCAAAATTTAGTTCCCACACAAAAATTACTCCATTAGAAAAGTGAACATGATATAACATCTTCAGAATCATTCTACTATGATACGTTTGGTTAACATCTCTTAACTCCGAGCCATATATACAGACAAGCTTTTTATCTTTTTAGTGTTGCCCAGAAGAAGGCCGTAAAGAGAGAACATAATAAAATTTTAGGTAGAGTCTCATTTTAAAAAATATTGTTTTTTGAAAAATTTATTTATTTAAAACTGAAAGATAATTGTATATATTTATGGGGTACAGTGTGATATTCTGATATAGGTATACAGTGTGTAATGATCAAATCAGGGTAATCCCCTCAAACATTTATCATTTCTTTGTGTTGGGAATCTTAGAAATCTTGTCTTCTAGCTGTTTGAAAATATACAATAAATTGTTAACTACACCCTCTAGTTGCCCTACAGTGCTACAGACACTTGAACTTATTCCTTCCATCTAGCTGTAATTTTCTATCTGTTAACCAGCCTCTCCATATCCACCTCCCTTTCCTCCCAGCCTCCAGTAACCACTGTTCTACTCTCGACTTCTGTTTGTTGTTGTTGTTGTTGTTTAGACAAAAGTCTTGCTCTGTCACCCAGGTTGGAGTGCAGTGGTGCAATCTCGGGTCACTGCAGCCTCCGCGCCCTGGGTTCAAGTGACTCTCGTGCCTCAGCCTTCCAAGTAGCTAGGATTACAGGCCTGCCTGGTTAATTTTTCTATTTTTAGAAGAGGCAGGGTTTCGCCATGTTAGCCAGGTTGGCATTGATCTCCCGGCCTCATGTGATTCACCCACCTTGGCCTACCAAAGTCCTGGGATCACAGGGGAGAGCCCTGGTGTCCAGTCTCTACTCGCTACTTCTATGAGATCAACTTTTTTAGCTTCCACATATGAATGAGAATATGTGGTGTTCATCCTTCTGTGCCTGGCTTATTTAACTTAAGGCTCATCCATGTGGCCTCAAATGACAAGATTTCATTCTTTTTTATGGCTGACTAGTATTCCATTGTGTAGATATACCACATTTTCTTCATCCATTCATCTATTGATGAATACTTAGGTTGATTCCATATTTTGGCTATTGTGAATAGTGCTGCAATAAGCCTGGGAGTGTAGATGTCTCTTTGGCATATTGATTTCTTTTCCCTTGGATACATATCCAGTAGTGGGATTGCTAGATTCATTTTTTTAAAAACTTAAATGGTTTTTTGGAGATGGTTGGATTTGAAATTTTTTGCTTCCATGAGGGAATTACTGAAGATGACATATTATTTTTATATATTATTCTTAGTCTATAAATTCTAAATGCTTTACTATTAAAATTTTATTTATAATACTTTCCAGAGGTAGAGCTTTAAAAATGTTTTCTTTTGAAATCTTCATTTCTTGTTTTATGTAAAGAATGACTTTAGGTGGAATTATGAGGAACTTCAAAACAGAATATTAATCTTAAAGAGGACCATCTGGCATAATAATTTGCACATGGAAATTTGGGCCTGTTTCTATTTTTCCTGCAATTTTTTCTTTTAGGTTAATGATGTATATATGCATATTATGTGCTTTGAACTAGCTTCCTAGTAATGGTAACAGATTTTTCTTATTGGATCCATACTTGTAAACGACTGCCTAGGTTTAGGCCATCAGACAAAGTAAGTTAACTAGTTTATGAAGGAACTGATCCAGTAGTCCTGATTTCAGCAGTGTCATGCTCCATCCAAATGATTCCATTCTCTTATTTTTCTGATAAAATTTAAGAATTTAAATAACCTTGGTTAAGATATTCTACTGTTTGTGCTATACATTTTAGGGCCTGTATGCTAAAAAAAAATAATTTTTTTGTTGTTGAAATTTATTTCATGGAGACATTAAAATAATTTTATTCTTTTTGGAGGTAATTACTTGCTTATGTTCCCAGGAAAACAAGTAATTTAGGTATATTGGCTATCTTCCTTGACATCTCTCATAGCTACTCTATCCAACTCTACTCTAACCAACTCTGACTCCACTTGTATTGCCCATAGGCCCCCAGCATACCTTTCTGAACCACAGAAATACCCTTACTTTCTTTCCCTGCGTCAGATCTCTCTATTCTCCTAATTTGTCCTTCATTCAGTTACCAGATCAAACTTTCTAAGATGGAAAACTGTTAATGTTATTTCCTGGTCTAAGTCTCTTTTCTGGCTTCCCCATTGCTCCTGGAATGAGGCATCAGCTCCATTGTGATACAGTCTTTCTTTCCAGGCTGTGCTGCCTGCCTGTTCCTCCAGCCTTGTGCCTCTTACAAGGGAATTGTGTACAGTGCGTGCCAGGTTGCTTCATCCCTCCATGTTCTATCCAAAAGACTGTAATCCCAGCACTTTGGGAGGCCGAGACGGGTGGATCACGAGGTCAGGAGATCGAGACCATCCTGGCTAACACAGTAAAACCCCATCTCTACTAAAAAATACAAAAAACTAGCCGGGTGAGGCGGCGGGCGCCTGTAGTCCCACCTACTTGGGAGGCTGAGGCAGGAGAATGGCGTAAACCTGGGAGGCGGAGCTTGCAGTGAGCTGAGATCCGGCCACTGCACTCCAGCCTGGGCGACAGAGCGAGACTCCGTCACAAAAAAATAAAAAAGAAAAAGCAGCAAATCCTAACATACAGACACTAGGTGCTATTAGTAGTTAAGAAGGATTCCCCTGTGTATCTAAGTACTTGCTAAAGGGTGATCATAGGCTAGAATAAGAGGATAGAACTCCTGCAAGGTGCACTCACACAGGGAGTTTCAAACTCACTCACAGACTCTTCTCCTTGGACCTACATCAGGCGCTCATTAGAAAGACTGGGGGCAAGGTAGGAAGCCAGAGAAAATAACTGAGCAGGAGGAAAGAACAGAAGAAATATTTGAAGAGATAATGGTCAAACATCTGCTAAAAAATAATCAAAGACATTAAACCACAGGTCCAAGAAACCCAAAGAACTCTGAGTAGGGTAAGTAACAACAATAAAATAAGATAATAAAATCATATCATATTCAAACTACTGAAAATTAAAAATAAAGAATAAATCTTGAAGGTAGCCAGTTTTTTTTTTTTTTTAAAAGATGCATATGCAGAGGAATAAAGATAAAAATTATGGCAAAAATTTATGGCAAAATTATGCAAGTCACGAGAAAATGAAGTGGTATCTTTAACATGGTGAAAGAAAAACCACTGCACTAGACTGCTAGTTACTTGAGTAACATGCAGGTCCACCATGGGTCCTACTAGTAGTAGTTTGGCTGCAGTTCTCTTGGGGGGTTAGTTTCCAAGTTCATGATATTTATGAATTTCTTTTGGACACAGTTTAATAACTTACCTACAACATCCAATAAAAATAAACATCCTTATCCAATTTTATTCTTTATGTATGAATTCTATATAATTATTTGGTTATAAGCAATAATGCGTAGTATATAGGCCACAGTATCTTTTTACTCTCCTCAAGTAGAGTAATATACTATACAGCCTTACTATGTTCCACCTACTAAGTGCTTTATATCTATTAAAACAGACACTGGGCCAGGCGCAGTGGCTCATGCGTACTTTGGGAGGCTGAGGCGGGCGAATCACCTGAGGTCAAAAGTTCGAGACCAGCCTGGAAAACAAGGCGAAACCTTGTCTCTACTAAAAATACAAAAATTAGCTGGGCATAGTGGCATGCGCCTCGAGTAGTCCCAGATACTCGAGAGGCTGAGGCAGGAGAATCGCTTGGACCCAGGAGGCGGAGGTTGCAGTGAGCCAAGATGGTGCCACTGCACTCCAGCCTGGACAACAGAGCGTGACTTTGTCTAATAACAACAACAAAGAGACATTTGTATTACTGTTTGCTTGCTAGCCCAAAGAAAATATGCAATAATGGATGCTGTTGATTTTTCTAAACTTTCCTTCTACAACTCAATATATATATGACTTCTCAATTTGAGTAAGAATGTCACTATTAGAATGACCTTGATATGAGTATATACTCAGGACTCTGCTGAGATGTCCCTTTCCTAGGCCACTCTAAAACAGAATCCTCTCTTCCTCTATGTTTCTCAGTTCTGTTGTTTACCCTAGTTTCTCTTTCTCATAGCACTTATTTCCACATGAAGTATCCTTTTGCTTTTGGGACGGAGTCTCACTCTGCTGCCCAGGCTGGAGTACAATGGCGCAATCTCGGCTCACTACAACCTCCGCCTCCTGGGTTCAAGCAATTCTCCTGCCTCAGCCTCCCGAGTAGCTGAGATTACAGGCGCCCGCCACCATGTCTGGCTAATTTTTGTATTTTTAGTAGAGATGGGGTTTCACCATGTTGGTCATGCTAGTCTTGAACTCCTGACCTCAGGTGATCCACCCATCTCAGCCTTCCAAAGTGATGGGATTATAGGCATGAGCCACCGTACCCAGCCTGAAGTATCATATTATATATTCAATGCCTGTCTGTTGTCAATCTCCTGCACTAGAACATTTGACCATTGGAACTGTGTCTCTCCTGGTCATTGCTATATCCACAGCACTTAACAACAGTTCCTGGAACTAGAAGGAATTTAGTATGTATTTGTTGAATGGATGCATGAATGAAGGACGAAGTAATATGTCAACAAACAGAAATTCCTTTCACCTGAGGAATCTGGTAGATTGGAGTGGGGAGGAACAGAAGCAGGCGGAAGTTGAATTCCTGCTAGGTGAAAGGTACTTCACTGGCCTTAATCTAGATAATCTAAGATGCTCAGTACAGTCCCTGGAACATTAGCAGACACTCAGAATGATTAATTGTAATTAATGACTGTTGCTCTTTTGTCATAAATGTGTCTTAATGAACTTGTGAAAATGGTATTATTTTCTGACTTTGCACATTCAAAAAGGTCAAATAACACCCTCAGGTTTACAGAGTTCGGAGTGATCCACCTAGGTATGGCAAACACAAGAGCCCATCCCAAGGGGTGGGAAAGAGAATATAGAAATGTTCATCTCCTGAGGACTAAATTATTATCTTTATATGAATACAAGTAAATTAATTTTAACTACATGTCATAAAACAACAGGTTTTTTCCCCTCCAAACATAAGTTTTTTGTTTTTGTTTTTGTTTTTGTTGTTGTTGTTTTGAGACGGAGTTTCAATCTTGTTGCCCAGGCTAGAGTGCAACGGCATGACCTCGGCTCACCACAACCTCCGCCTCCTGGGTTCAAGTGATTCTCCTGCCTCAGCCTCCAGAGTAGCTGGGATTACAGGCATGCACCACCACACCCAGGTAATTTTGTATTTTTAGTAAAGACGGGGTTTCTCCATGTTGGTCAGGCTGGTCTCGAACTCCCGAC
The DNA here is from genome assembly GCF_007565055.1 of Rhinopithecus roxellana. Lineage (NCBI taxonomy): Eukaryota > Metazoa > Chordata > Mammalia > Primates > Cercopithecidae > Rhinopithecus > Rhinopithecus roxellana. The sequence goes on along the minus strand of NC_044549.1, from coordinate 20,581,093 downwards.
CTCAGGTGATCCACCCATCTCGGCCTCCCAAAGTGCTGTGATTACAGGCGTGAGCCACTGTGCCCGGCCCAAATATGAGTTTTTATTCCTGCTAAGTTGTTTGACCTGATAGTGACAGTCAACAAGGTAAGAAATGGGCTTTACTAAATTTAAAAAGAAAAATCCTGTTTGTGATCCCTTCTAAAAACTGCAGGTCCAAACCATAATAAATCAACCTGTGCTTGAAAGCATGAACTGTGTATACTGGCACCCCGTTCAGCTAAGATAAAAATGACAAGTCCTTCAATGATAAATTATCCTTTCCATGTTATCCAATGGAAATACTCATATTGTCCAATACCTACAAGCATTTAGAAGGATTTAGTTTAACTTTCAAATTAAAAGACCATTAAAAAGAAACAGTTCCCCAGTCTGCCTCTGAAAAATATTCAGAAAACCTTCTTGTTCTTAAACTTGGAAGGAATTGGTACATAGTCTCAGATTTCCTTTTATCACACAGCAATTGAGCCAGCTATGTGGAACTGTGGGTTACAGGAAACAGTGGGATAAAATAGAAAACAATGCAAGATCTTTGAAAAGTTACTTAACAATTAACTTTTGTCTAACAATATTGTCTATCAAGAACACCTAAAACTTAGAGCAACCATCCCTCCACCTGCCACCAACAACGAACACCAGGCCTAAGAATAGAGGTATTTAACATGTAACATGATACCTGCATCCCAATCTCTGCCTTCATTATAAAGCTACCAAACTGGGGAAAAAGTGAGCTTAAACAGGTTTTTGAGTGCAGATCCATTTATTTTTCATCAAGTTTGAAGTGTATTTATTATTCTTCTTACAGAGTGGTTTTCCTCCTCAATCTATTTACTTACCTATAGGATGTGAGTATAAATTCTATAAGATCTGAAGGGAGGATGTTGATAAGTTTCATGAAGTAAAGCAACATTAGATTTCTACCAATAAAACCTGGCAATAAAGCTTAAACTTTCAAAATAAGGGAAAAAAAGAGAGAAGAATTTTCATATGTATTTATAACTGCATATTTTAGATTTCTACTTTATATGAATATGTGGTTTAATATTTAGAAGGACTGAATTAACAATCATGAGACAAGACTCACAGAATTAAGGCATTAAAACATACCAGTTTTTGCAATTTTGCATACACACACAGAAAATCAGTGTTCTTATAACATGTATTCTCAAATGAGTATTTAATTTTTTTTTTTTTTTTTTTTTTTTGAGATGGAGTCTCGCTCTATCGCCCAGGCTGGAGTGCAGTGGACGGATCTCAGCTCACTGCAAGCTCCGCCTCCCAGGTTTACGCCATTCTCCTGCCTCAGCCTCCCGAGTAGCTGGGACTACAGGCGCCCGCCACCTCGCCCGGCTAGTTTTTTGTATTTTTTAGTAGAGACGGGGTTTCACCGTGTTAGCCAGGATGGTCTCGATCTCCTGACCTTGTGATCCACCCGTCTCGGCCTCCCAAAGTGCTGGGATTACAGGCTTGAGCCACCGCGCCCGGCCAGTATTTAAAATTTTTTAACATCCACTAATGAGATCACAGGAAGAGAGAGAAAAAAACATTTTTATTCATTTTGTTTATGATGTTTCCATATAATGCTCCTAGTTTTTCAGAGAATTCACTGACTTTTAAAGCAGATCATAAAATCTAAACCTTGGCTTCTATTATTTAGGTGGCCTCATTTTGCCCTTCATCTTTCTCAATAATTGTCATTCTATCCATTATTCCTATAGTTCTGCACCTAATTTTGTGAATAGATGAAAGGGGAGCTTTTAGTGGTTTTTGTCCCAAATTCTCTGGCCTATTTCTGCTCTCAGCTTTTACTGCCAAAGGCGTGAAGATCAAAAGATGCTCTCTGCAGACGTGTTTACCTCCTTGTAACAAACCGTCTCACAACAAAGGAGTTCATTATTTACATCTAACATGAAAGAAAAAGTTCCAAAGTAAAAGGCCTGCATCAGACAGATGCAAGTGATGGAATTTTCTTGCCTCACACTTATGGAAGTTCACATCATTAACACCCAGTTAATCTAAATGTCTTCAAGAGCAAAAAATATATCTTAGGGTAGGGGTAAAGCTCTGGCTTTCTCATGCAGTTCCTTGGCTTTGCCCATACCTTCAATCTTTCCCAACAGGGTGGTGACATGGGCACATTTCATAAGCATAGAAAGCTCTCGCGACAGCCTGTGGAAACATGAACCGTTATTTACTCTGGAAAGAATGACTGGGAGCAGCTGTGCCCAGCAGTAAACAGCACTAGAGGCAGAAAATGAGACTGTGTCGCCAATGTGTTATTATTATAATAACTAATGGAGAGAAATAAAATGGATTACCAGCACTTACTCAAATGGAGAGAAATAAAATGGATTACCAGCACTTACTCAAATGGGGAGAAATGAAATGGATTACCAGCACTTACTCAAATGGGGAGAAATGAAATGGATTACCAGCGCTTACTCAAATGGGGAGAAATGAAATGGATTACCAGCGCTTACTCAAATGGGGAGAAATGAAATGGATTACCAGCGCTTACTCAAATGGGGAGAAATGAAATGGATTACCAGCCCTTACTCAGATGGGGAGAAATGAAATGGATTACCAGCGCTTACTCAGGTGGGGAGAAATGAAATGGATTACCAGCGCTTACTCAGGTGGGGAGAAATGAAATGGATTACCAGCCCTTACTCAGGTGGGGAGAAATGAAATGGATTACCAGCGCTTACTCAGATGGGGAGAAATGAAATGGATTACCAGCGCTTACTCAGATGGGGAGAAATGAAATGGATTACCAGCGCTTACTCAGATGGGGAGAAATGAAATGGATTACCAGCCCTTACTCAGATGGGGAGAAATGAAATGGATTACCAGCGCTTACTCAGATGGGGAGAAATGAAATGGATTACCAGCGCTTACTCAGATGGGGAGAAATGAAATGGATTACCAGCGCTTACTCAGATGGGGAGAAATGAAATGGATTACCAGCGCTTACTCAGATGGGGAGAAATGAAATGGATTACCAGCGGTTACTCAGATGGGGAGAAATTAAATGGATTACCAGCGGTTACTCAGATGGGGAGAAATGAAATGGATTACCAGCGCTTACTTAAATGGGGAGAAATGAAATGGATTACCAGCGCTTACTCAAATGGAGAGAAATGAAATGGATTACCAGCGCTTACTCAAAGGGAGAGAAATGAAATGGATTACCAGCACTTACTCAAATGGGGAGGCTTCCGATGCTGCTGTAAGACAGAGGCTCCTCACAGTTTATGATATCATCAGACTTCTTAATGAATTTACAGTCTAGTAATCCTGCCATGGAATCCGTTTCTAATTTCTAATCTAAGTCAATTCGGCAAATGAACAAAACTAGGGTACTCTATTGGGTCAAGTTTATTTCAACCTAAGGGAAAGAGATGACTAGCTATCTTCCTATTCCCTTATCAAATTTATTAAGCCCATAAAAAGACTGGTTTGAACGACATCTTTCCCCACACTTTGCATATCAGTCTCTATTTTTATATATCTGCAATATCACTACCCTCTATCTGTCAGAACCAGGTTCCTCTCAATAATATTCGTACTGATTCACTTACTGCTTAGTCAAACTATATTATAGATACTTAACCATCTTGTCCATTTGCTGACTACACTCCATGTCAGTGTGCTAATTTTATGACTAATCCATATTTCCCATCAAGACTACATATAGCCAGGTCAGCAACCAGGTTTACATAATCTTACCTGTACCAAATCCTACCAAAAGAGTGTATAGGTGCTTTTTAGAATGATCTATATCCAGAGGCCCCAACATGATTATTCATTCATTCATTCATGCTAGGAACCAATTCTGTTCTCTTTTATGGGAATGGTGTTGCAGGGAGAGGACTCCTTTCAAAAGTTTGAGGGTCAGTGTGTATCCTAGACCCCACCATACAGACTCCTGTGATTCCACAGTATGAGGTCCTGATGAAAGCAGGTCTAAAGCCACAGTTCACCCAGGTCTCTGTCCCTATACTCTGGTACCAACTTAGATCAGGGAGTGGCTACAAGACAGAAGCTGATGGGGGAAGTGGGAATTTTGGAAGTGAGGCTCAGAGAGGTTAAACGATACTAACATATTTTCATCTGCATCTCCTGTGAGACCTCATTCCTGAGTCCCATACCAGTATTTCTACCCGGATTCTACGGACATCTCATATTCAACATGTAGAAAAGAGGACTCCTCATCTCTCCTTTCAAACAGACTTCTTTCCTTGTGCGGTGATCTCACTTATGGGTTCCAGCATCCATATTCTCTTAAGAGACACCAAAACCTGCCAATCCTTGCTGTCAAATATCTTGTGAATACAGCCCCTCCACTTCAATCACACAGGTAGGAGCACTGCCAAGCCCTATTCCTTCACATGAATGACGGCAACAGCTTCCTAACCCATCTTCCCACCTCTAGTCTTTTTCCCTTTAATTGCATCCACACCAACATTTATCTATAATATCCTCACAACATTTGCTTCTTAAAATCTTTCTGTGGCTGGCTGTAGCAGATAGTATAATGTTTAAAGTATTTAAAATGGTAAAAAATCCTTTGAGGCCTATCCTAGCACTCTCTCTTAAGTACTCTACCTCTCTCCCAGCCCAGGTCATATCCCATATACAGAATGTCTTGTCATTTACTGAATGAATTGTTTTCCTTGCTCTTTTTAAACTCGTGACCCTGTACATGCAATGTCTAGAACTATTTCCTACTTATCTACTAGTGAACTACAAGAAAAGCAGGGATATGCTAAGTTTCAGTTAGGCAAAATGTAGAGAAAGTGTTCTGCAATTAGGTAGAAGTTTGGGAGTGAAAGCGAACACAGATGGGGTGGGGAAGCACAGAGTATGTGAGAATGAGACTTCAAAACTGACTAGCGAACCTTTACATTTACTTTACATTCATTTCCTTTACAGCATTTATCTCAGTTTATTACATGCTTAAGAGGAGTTCAGTCTCATCCACCTCACACACCATAAGGCCTGAAGGGCAGTGAGGGTAAGGTGGGCATTCCCTATTCAGAGAGCGATTGTAGTCTCTAAAGCCAGACTGCCTGGGTCTGAAACTAAGCTCCAAAACATATCAGATGACTTTGGACAAATTACTTATTATTTCTGTGACTCCACTTTCTCAGCTGCAAAATGATAAACCATTTCAGCAGGTAGTTGTGAGAATGAATGATTTAATGCATGTAAAGTATGAGGTTGAACCACATGAAATTACTATTTTTATATTTCAAAATACTCAAATATCAACAAGTTTATATGGCTCAACCAAATTTTAAGACAATGCCTAACTGATTATTCCTTTTTATAATGCTTCTAAACCATTACTCCCTAATGCCTCTGATGTAACAGACTCATTTGTTGAATTTCATATTATCCAATTATCTTTTCTCATTGATATCCCCTTACTAATATCCTCGTCCCTCCACAATACTTATTCATGACTAGGGCACTTGGCAACAACCTTTAACATATCCTTTGTCCTCTCACCATCCCGAGTGACTTCAGTATCCATCTAGACAAGCCATCCAACAATCTATAAATTCCTCACCTCCTTCATCTCCATGGTCATGGATTTCCAAGGTCATACCCTGCAACTAATCATCTAGTGGGGCTGCCTCCTATCCATTATGTGAAGATGACCACAATCTCTGATCCTTCCAGGCCCCCCATGCCTTTGCTCTCACTACCTCTGCTCTCCAATCTCTGGAAAACCATAGTTCCTTGACCTCTTTCCTGGCCTCACTGCTTTACCCATTTGGGATAGCATGACTCATTACTGAAACCATTCTTTCACTAATATCTTTAGGATCAATTCAAACATAGACTTCTATACTTCTGTGACCAAGCTGCTGAGCTCAGCTGGAAAAAAAAAGTCAGCTTTCAGACTGATGCAACTATATAAATCTGCAGTCCTCAGTCACAAATAGGCCATCAACTTGGCTCAACCTCCTACTCATTCTTGCTTAGCTTGCTCTTACTTTACTAAGCAATGTTTCCAAACTGTCATATTGCTCAAGACCCCAAACAAGACTACATCCTTCTCTGCAGATGACATCATTTTTCTACTTCAATAAGACAATTATACATATATTATCCCAATATTGTTCCCCTCCCCTTTTTAGATATGCCTGGACCTGTCCTTGTGCATTTTCTTTAAATTAGAGGATGAGGTATTCTTACTCCAGGTCAAGATCCTGCCCTCCACACATGGCCCCCCTTTTCAGCACTCCCAGGACCAAGCTCCATTAATTATCCCCTTTACTTCCTAAATCTTTAAATTCTCAGTGCCTATTTACTCTTTCCTCTAAACGCAGAAACCCATTTAAATCTTTTATCAAATAAATTTTTTTCTTTTTGCTTCTTGAACCTGGGTTGCACCCCAGAAACCATACCCTTCCTTCTCTTCTAAGCCAAGTGACTTGAAAGAGAGGTCTGTGCTAACTCTTCTCAACTTTCTCACCCTACCCATTTACCTTAAAACAAGACACAATGTCAATTCTGCCCTGGCCACTGCACTGAAACGTCTCTGATGAGACACCAGTGAACTCCATAATGCCATACCTGAGGAACATGTATCAATTCTCTCCTCTCATTTTTTCTTATTTCTCTGTTTTTTCCTTTCCAGTTTCCCCATGGGTTCCTCTTCTTTTGTTTGCTTCTTAAACGTCTATATTACTCAAGGCTTCACCCTTGGTAATTTGTACATTCTATACATTCTCCTTGTGCAATTTCATTTGCTCTTGATTTTAAACACCACTGATACGGGGTGACTCCCAAATCTGTATTTCCAGCCCTGATTACCTGCCATCACTTTCCATGTTTATTTACCTGGATAGCCTGCCTGCAAGGAATTAAACCCAACATATCATTCAGTTTATTTTTTTTTTTTCCCAAAAAATTTCTTTTCAGGACCTACTTCATACTACTATTCAACAGTAAACAAGACAGCAAAACAGCTCCTTTATCTTAATTCCTGTTTCTCACTCATACCCCTAAGTATAATATATGCTATAGGAAGACCAAACTGTCTGTAGTTTGCCATTTTTTGTTCAAAGAAGGCTAAACACTGAGGGCCTATGAACATACTATTCTCCCAGCCTGGAATTCCCTTCCCATGTTCTTTTCAATTCTTAAGACTTTAGGAGAAGTCTCATCCTCCAAGGTACCTTCCCTAAATTGCCATGTAAGGCTAGGTGCCCTTGATCACTGCCTTTACTAGAATGTGCTAAAACTATCTCTTTGCACATGTTTTCCCCAAGGATCCCTAAGGCAGAGATTATATCTCTCCGGGAACAGCATACTGCCTGGTACATGAGTAATACATGTTTGAGATTGCCCAAGTAGATGTACTGAAGTACTGTGATGCTTTTCTGACACTCTTGCATACTGCTGCACTAAACTATTTGTAAATCCTACTCTTTCTCCTTGCTAATACCAGGTTAACTTTCCTGAGCATGCTGTGTCTCTTTCATTCTCCACATCCCTCAAAATCATGTATATAAAAGGCACTCAAGGAATATTGGTTGAATTGAGGTGAAATAAACAGATAGAACACTCCATATCTACATTTCTATTTCTGGCATCCATTAGTGTCATTCTGTAGCTCTGAGCTAAGATTTCCCAGGTGTCTTTCAGTTACTACCAAGGCCCAAAGAACGTTATCAAAAAATGTCCAGACTGTTCTTCAATCTCTGTATGTGTCGTGAGAGACCATTCTAATTGCATATGTGGGATCTCCCATCCAGGTGTATGGACTCACCATATTTCCTCAATTCACAAAACAAGGAGGCAGGATGGGAATCTTCGTGGAATAAAAAATTCATTTGACCCACTGGATCACTATGTACCATATTTCTTCCTGCAATGCATTAAATTCGGGCTCTTATGGCTTAAGTTCATTTCCAGAAAGTGAACACTTCTATTCACTCCTCACAAGAAGCTTCATTCTCAATGTATGCAAAGTGCTTTGAGCTCTCTGTGAAAGGAATGATGTAAACACAAGACATTATTACCAACACTATCCTCTAGATAACCTCATGAGGTAAGTATTAATGTCAGAGGGACTATTATTTTATAGGCAGAGAAGTCAGTTGATTTGCTCAAAGTCAGAGGTGGGGCTAAGAGCCAAGAATACACTCCAAGAGTCCTTTGCTTATATCCATTGCCAGACCTAATCCAAGCTTTTCAGAAAGTTCTTCTTAGAGTCTGAAGAGAGTCTAAGAACTTTATCCTTTCTTTTTCAGACTGTTCTTGCCCCATCTCCTTTCCCTCTCTTATCATTTCTTCTCAACAGGGATCCAAAAGAGAATGCAATGATCACCTAACAGCCATCCAATCCCCCACCTGTGTAGCATGTGGGGCAGTACAGAGGTTCAGTCAGGCATACTCCATCTATTTTCATCCAGGCTTTACAATCAACACTGCTCAGAGTTCTGCCAGGTTGAGTTAGTTCAGTTTGAGTAAATCTCTGTGTCGTTCAAGTACGGCATACTCTGTTGAATTAATTTTCTTCAGTTACGTCTTGTACACATGGCCCATATAACTTCACAGAGATCCTGCTCACCAAATGATTTTTCAAATCTGTCCCACTACATTTACTAGAACGATTCTATTCTCATCCACCTAGCTTTAAAATCTGTTAGAGTTTGAAGATTGAAAATGCCATGTAAATGTGGCATCTTAAATCAAACTGTAGATACAGAGCAAAGGGTTCTGAGTAACAGTAATAACAGTTGTCCTACTTGTTGAATGTTTATAAAGTTAATTGTTAGTGATGAGTGAACTCAGTCTAAGTCTCCATACTATTGTGATGGGGCTCTGCACAAAAACAATCATTTCTGGGGAAGGAGAAATATGCTAGACTGAATTATATCTAGTTCTAAGCTCTAAAACTGTATATAGCCAAAAAAAAAAAAAAAAAAAAAAATCTACCCATCAATTTTCTGGAAGGGTTCAGACAGAGCAGTGGGGCTATGACAGGAACAGAAAGGAAGGGCTACTGGTGGCAGAAGCTGCTTCGTCCCCGGAGATCTGCCTGGAGTTGACCATTTCAGCTTCCAGCCATTCATTACAAGCTCCCACGCCCAGCCTCTGCAGCCTGCTTAGGTCCCTTCCCAAACTCCTCCCAAGTTAAGAAACAATTTATCTAAGGAATTATTCACCTACAAGTTGTGAACATTTTATTTACCTTTCCTAAGAGATATTGTGAGATGTATCCCTGTAAATATCACTTTCTCTGTTAAAACACTGTTGTGCTGAACCCCTATTAACCTCAGAAGGGAAGGCACTAGGTTTGAGAGGCCGAAGAAAAGACCCAGAGGCAGCAAATGAGACATGGGATTTACTAGGGGCTTACATACGGGGAGAGAGTGGAGAAGTGGTGGCAGGCTGGACAGGAGAACCACCTTATGTATAGAAATGGTCCAGTGGCAGCAGGCTGGACAATATAATTGCATGGCCCAGTGGCTGCGGGCTGGGCAGGAAAACCACAACCGCTTGCAAAGAGCATGCAGTTTACAGAGAATTTTCATTTAACACCCTCCCCCTAATGACCTCCATCTGGCAGCCTTCATTTAATCTAAAACTCAGGGCCTCAATTCCCAATAAGCCCATGTTCCACAGGATGAGCAGGGGGCTCAAATATTTATTATAGTAAGGAACGAATCTCCGGGTTGGCCATTCCTGGATTCCCTACCTTGGAACACACATTCAGGTGCACTGGCCATACAGGGTCATTCTAAAGGTATGCTTAAATTGCTGCTATCAGGTATGTTTACCCTACAAACAAACAAATGAAGAAAGTGTCTGGAAGACATTCAGAGACAGCTACAAATTTAATATTTATCTCAATTCCAAAGGTCTGGAAAATCAGTCACGACCTTGAAGAACATGCTGGTACATCCACAGAGTACACTATGCCAGAACCAGCACATGCCATAGCACCTGACTGGGCAACAGAGAGAAATGTGACAGCCTGCACCAGTAAGAACATAAGCCAACCTTTCATCTTGATAAAAAATTATAGAACTCCCACATATACAAAGAACAGGAAAGAAAGTCATAAACCACTTAGACTCAAAGGAAAAATACCTGACTCACATATTTGTTTCACAATTTAAGCACATATCCCTCATTTCACAGTAGGGACTAAGTGATATGTTTGGCTAGCAGGATTAACATTGCTTCAGAAAACATTTTCCTGGACCAATGTCTTTCAAGGTAATTACTAGAAAATAACATTTGTACATTTCCTTTAAAATTTATAAGGTATCATAATTTATTTACAGATACAGCAGTATCTGAGTATACCAGGTACTTCAAGAAATACAATGAAAAGGATCATGTTTCTTTTTGGTTTGAAGAACAATTTTTATACAGTCTTAAAGCCTGCCTGGGAAACTATTGTATCTGTGCACTATGGGACTGATGTTCAAGTGATCTAATATTAACTTAGAAAGAGTTTTCCAACAGTTACAGGGAGCACAGTGGTGAGAGGTTTGTGAAGGTATGATCCCCCGGGGTAGCCTGGAGGTTTCTGGGCGTTAGTGTCCTAGGGGACCTCTTTCTTCAGTGGCCTTCCGAAGCCTCCTTTGTTCACCATACTGTTCTAGACAAATATCCCCAATTTCTCTGTGAGTCATATTGAGAAACAGGTTGGGAAGCTCTAGCTTAGGGAACATATTTCCTTTTGGCCCTAGACACACACAGAGAAGATCACTACAAGAACTTGATTCAATGTCAAAGCGATATGGTGCAAAGAACAGAGTGAGGAATGAGATTTGGGTTCTGGCACAGGCTTTCTCACTACCTAGCTTTGAGCCCTGAGCAGATCACTTACCTGTCAGGACCTTGACTGCCTCACTCTAATATAAATGGTTTGGCCTTGATCCTGTTTAAGGACCCATCCTAAACATCACCTAGCCCAGTACAAGGCATATGGTACCCCTAAGTCTCTGAGTACCATATGCCTTGTACTGGGCTAGGTAACATGGGAGAAACTAGACACAGACACTGTCCCTATTCTCATGGAAACTGTAAGCTAGCTAGAGGTAAGATCACTAATCAAGATAAATATTGATAAGTAAAAATTAAATCTAACTGAAGCATAATGGATTTGGAAGATAGAATTATCACTGCTTATAATAACTCAATGTACTTCCTACTGAGCATATAAATCTATAGGGTAAATTTGCACCACAGAATGAGTCTACGACCTCTGTTTTTATTTAATCACACAACAATCATATGTTCAAATATTCAAACATGGGCTTGAAGATTATAAAGTCATGTGAAATCAGCTTCACCTTGGTTGTACCTGGGAGCTCCAGCCTGGCCTATTGAACATTTTTGCTATGATACATTTTAATTAAATCATTAACAAATGGATGAGGGTGCGGTGGCTCACGTCTGTAATCCCAGCACTTTGGGAGGCTGAGGCAGGTGGATCATGAGGTAAGGAGTTCAAGACCAGCTAGGCCAACATGGTGAAATCCCATCTCTACTAAAAATACAAAAATTAGCTGAGCATGGTGGCGTGTGCCTGTAATCCCCAGCTAGTCAGGAAGCTGAGACAGGAGGATTGCTTGAACCGGGACCCGGGAGGTGGAGGTTGCAGTGAGCCGAGATCACGCCACTGCACTCCAGCCTGGGCTACAGAGCGAGACTCCATCTCAAATAATAATAATAATAATAATAATAATAATAATAATAATAAAGGATGCATATTCAGGTAACACCAAGGCAAGGACGAGTGCTAAAAGTCTTCTCTGACACAAAATGTAAATATCCTGCTCACTCAACATTCTTTGCTGTCCTTCTAACACTTTCAAGCAGTTGCTCCCACTTCACTTCTTTTTGGACCCACAGAGACCCTCATCCCCTTATTTCTGTGCTATATCCTTATATCACAGCCCACTCTTATTTTTACTTTTTTTCCTATATAGCACAGGCTCCACGGATCATCACTTTAAACTTTCTCTTATGTATCTTCATCCCTTCTGTTCCCAAGAAGACTTATCTGCATATATCCACCACACCGGATCAGTCAACGCTAGGGCAAAATCACTGCTAGTGGAAAACCACACACTGTTCTGGGGCAACTATACCTTCATGGTTGCTAGCATTAAGTGGCTTGATCTAGAAAGGTCTCCCTAAGAGTAAGAGCATTTCAAATTTTCTCTGGTGCACTGTTATCCTAATTATTTTACCCTTTGTAGGCAGGCTAAATCCTCTTTGACAGTGGCAGGAGGCAGGGAGAGAAACTAAGGCTGCAAGCAACCTCAACTGCTGGTAAAACCCAGGCTAGCTCCTAAAAGCCATCAAGAGAGCAATCTCTTCCATGTAGCAATGTGTGTGAGTAACATGTGAAATATGGATGAATACTTGGTTTATTTATCTCGGTCATGAACATTCCGGTGAGTATGTAGTTGTGACCATAAACAGCAGGCTAGAGCCATGTCTTAAGGCATCCTCAGAGTTCTTCATCTATGACTTAAATCTTTCCCCATTTGTTCTTAGGGGCTGCAGCCAAATCCTAGCTCTCCCATTTAGCTTTCTAACTTTGGATAAGTTATTTAAACTAACTGTATCTGGGGACAATACCCACCTCATAGAGTTAATGGGAACATTATATTTCTTACTGTAACAGGACCAGGCCTACAGTGCTATATGTGTTTGTTGCTGTTGTTGTTATTATTAATTATAATCTTGTGTATTGAAGCCACCAAACTTTCTCACAGTCATAAGAATGTTAAAACAATATTATCTCTTCCTCTTCTTTCTCCAAACATATTGTTGCTGGAGAAATGATCATGCTACTGAAAGAGCTATATCTGTCTAACCCTAATGACTGAATACATCCTTTCTCTAACAACAAAAGATAATATACAAAATATTCCTAAACCTAAATGACCTCATGCAGAACCTTTTATGTTGCCCATAGTAGTTATGTACCCAAGAGAACAATAAATATCCTTCCTGATGAGGACTGCCCATCATCTTCCACGCTCTCCTCACATGTGACCTCATCTCCCCACTGTTAGCCCTGGTTTCTGCTCTAGCATTTCTACATGTTTTCCCTACTCCTCATCTCCCACTTAGTGCCTCAACCACAATGAACCACCCTCACTTCCCTGAACTCACCATGCATCCCCTCCCCTTCAGCCTTTCCAGCAAACCAGTCCTTCCTGGAATACCTTCCTCTCCTCATTCATGTTGCTTCCTCGGGTAACTCATAGTACTCTCTCTTCAGGACTTCACTTGTGTGATGTGTCCTGCAGAAAAATTTCCTTGACATCCCTAACCCCCAATCACCAAGGCTAAATTTGGGGCCCCTATAATAGCCCTTGCCACTCTGCTATTAATAGATCAGAAGTTCCTGAAGGGCAGAATTACAGCCTAATTGGTCCTCAGTGTTTCCCTAGTTTCTAGCTGTGTCAATATATACATGGGTTGTGCTCTACACATGTACAAATGAACTATGACATAAGAAAATACGTTGGCAGACCTAAAGATGTTTGGCATCTAGAAAGGGGGAAAGGCAAGATCAGTGTCATTATCTTTAAATATCTAAAAATGTCTTGGAAGGAGATAAATATTCTTAAACTAATTTTTTAGACTAAATCACTTATAAGAGAATATTCTATGTAGCTTCAAAAAGAGACACCAGGGCCAAAGGTATAGGTTCCCAGGAGCCTTTCCAGCTCCCCAAAATAATACGGCAAAAAATGTCCTAAAATGTAAAACATGGGATACTTTGACTGGTATTCGGCTGCATAGCACTGGACGGGTTCACACATGGGCTGGCAAAATGAACTACATAATGCCTGTCTCCTTGCAAAGTTAAGATTCTGATGAATTAAATTGTGCTTCTGGGCTCCTGGGTATGCATATATAGCATAAGAGTCATTCTAGATACATAAAAGGATGATCAAAGGTTACATTTTAAGGTATATATATATATATATATATAAGCTTGCCACCCCATGGCATATTGGGGTTAAAAAAATACTCAGAGGATTTCAAACAAAACAAAACAAAATAATCCAACCCACAGACCCAGCATTCCAACACAGAGGATAACACCCACAAGAGGCAAGTCCGGATCCCCTCGGGCATTCTCCGCACCACCTCCCTCATCCTGGAAGAGGCAATTTAACTTTACAACTTTCAAGAAACTTCCCATTAGAAGTGGTTTCCAACTTTAGATTTATTGCATTTTCCAAGGTTACGTCATTTGGGCTGTGCATAATCCAGAGGGACTCAAGGGGCACACTGTAAACTGTGACAATAAATATTAACGAATATGTTCCTGATAAAACCTGCGATCTGCACACACGCACACACACACCCACACAAAAAGGGCCTTTTCACCTTATATGGTGACTTTTAAAAATAGACTCTTTTTACATTTCACTTTGTTGGTCTGCCAAACACACAGAGTACATTTACTTTAGAAACACCAATTAAAAATATTAACAACACAAAAATATATAACTAGAGGTTTAGAGCCAAGGGCACATAAATTAACAGTATTCAATTCAGACAGTAAGTAAACATAAAATGAATAACAGAAAATACTACTTCATCCAAAGGGAAGCAAGAACAATAGCCCTGAAAGTGAAAGTGTTCCTCCCCTCAATCCCAGCACCAGGACTCTGGACTCCCCTACTTCTCCCCTACCTTGAGATGTCAATCTAATGATTAGGAAGCAGGCAAAAAGACTGTAGGAGGGAGGGATAGAAGAAGAGGCTAACGAATGATTTGGGCAAGACCTACAGGAGGTGAGGAGGGAGACTATTTGACTTCACGCTGTAATCTTTTATATTCCTAATCGGAATGTTGTTTCTACTAGTGTTCGCAGTCTTTGGTTTTTCCCCTGTGGGTAGGGACAAACACCTGGGCTGCCTAACTGAGGAGCAGTTGTGGAAAGAGGGCTGGGCTGGAAGTTACGGTCTTTGACCTGACATCCAGGTTCTGCCACTTAACTTTTCCGAGCCCTCGTTTGCCTCATTTGTAAAATGGGGATCCTAAAACCGACCTCATAGTGTTGTTGAGAGGAATAACTAAAACTCGGTGTGTAAAGGTGGCTACTCTAACTAGAAAAACACACAGAAACCGCCGCTGATTTGTCTGTTTGGAGAGAAAAGAACTACTTACTTCTCTCTCGTACTTGGCAGGTTGTGAGATACAACTAATTTTTCAATGTTAAACTTAACCCAGGTTGCGATGGAGCCAATCATTATAACATTGGGAGGCATAATGCTATACACACTTTAGACAATTGATAAATGAAGGAGGCAGGAAAGGAGGAAAGGTGAAAGGAACAGCTAGGCCTAACTCACACCTTTTTTTCTGCAAGTGACAGACGTTAGCCACCTGAATGCATTCTGAACACACCTCCTTTGTACAATGGGAGTGGTCTGAGTTTTAGTCCTACTACACTGAGTGGGCTGGGGGGCTCAGTCAAGAACCATGCTCATAATCTTACTGTTGGGTAATTCTAAAAAAATTACATTAGTACAATCCCTTCCTTTAATTGTTTTCTATACAATTATCCCATGTCCTCCGGGAGCTAATGTGAATGGAGACTCATTATCGTTCTATTTATTGGAGTCTGTTAGAAAATAAACATTTTTATAACAACTAATTTTGTTCCATCTCTAAAAGGCTATAGCATTTTGGTCTACAGATTACTAAATTCAATTTATCAGACTGCAAAAGAAATTACACACATGAAAAACTAAGGCTCAGAAAAGTCCAGAAAATGGATACAAACCATGTAATGAATTAGAGTTACAGACAAATTAAATGACTTAATTCCTCTTCTTTTTAATATTTATATAGAAAATAAAATATTCAAAATTTGAGGAAAATGGCCAGGCCCAGTGGCTCACACCTGTAATCCCAGCACTTTGGGAGTCTGAGTGAGGCAGATCACAAGAGGCCAGGAGTTCAAGATCAGCGTGGCCAACATGGCGAAACCCTGCCACTGCTAAAGATACAAAAATTAGCTGGGCACAGTGGTGCATGTCTGTAATCCCAGCTACTCAGGAGGCTGAGGCATGAGAATCGCTTGTAAGCTGGGAGTTGGAGGTTGCAGTGAGCCGAGGTTGTGCTGCTATACTGTAACCTGGGCAAGAGAGTGAGATTCTGACTCAAAAAATAAGATAAAATAAAATAAAATAAATAAAGTTTGGGGAAAATGGAAACTACTTGAACGTTTATGCAATGAATTTTTTTTTTAATTACCAACATATCCTGATGTGCTTTCAAATTCTGTTACATTTATAACCTATTTCAATTATTTATCAGATTAAAAAAATGAAGGAACAAATAGTTACCAAGGGATGACAATTTGCTATGTTTTTACACACAAGAATCCAGTGGTACAGAGCTCATTATTTCCATTTTATAGATAAGAAAACTTGCTTAGAAACAACTAATAGCTTCCCACTGCCTAAGTGCAAAGCCAAAATTCTTTAAGATGCCAAACTAGTACAGCTATCTCCAGTTCATTTTGACATCTCCTCTGGTCCCTTCTCTGCCTCTTCTACTCCATCATGAGCCTCCCCACAGCCTCAGGCTCTAGCCTCATGATCTACACTGCTGTTCCCTGAACGAGCCCTGCTGGCTCATGCCTCTATGCCTCACACTGCCTGCTCTGCCCCTAGCTCTCTTCTTCTCTTGCAAGAGTACCAAGATTCAAACCAAGCTTCACTGCAAGTGTATTGTGAAATGTTGTCTAATTCTACTAACCGTAGACCCATGTGACCATTTACCCGTGGAATTCCTCCTACCCTTCTGTGGCACATACATGTTTTAATTCTTGTTGGCTCTCAAATGTCTCCTTTCTTTGCAAGGTCCTTGAAAGGTGGGCCTGAGTGCTATGTAAGCACTTTCCTGCTAGGCTCAGTCACACATTGCCACTGTAGCAGCTTTTTCATGGCTGGCATTAACAGGCCCTAGTTCTCTCTCTTCATGGCTTTGCTCAAACCGTGGCAGTTAAAAATAGACCCTGGGTTATTTTCCCTTTCTGTTACTGTTCTCTTAAATTCAAACTAAACCTCCATTTTACCTTCACATAATGATAATAATAATAAAAATAATGCATGCAGGGCTTAATACCTAGGTGATGGGTTGATAGGTACAGCAAACCACCACAGCCCAGGTTTACCTATGTAACAAACCTGCACGTCCTGCACATGTATCCTGGAAATTAAAATTAAATTAAATTGAAAACAAAAAAAAGAAGTGACATATTCATGTTTATATAAAGGCTCAATGGGCTCAGATATCCAGCCCCAATAAATAAAAAGAGGCTATCTTGGAAAATGCTTTGTGACGTGCTGTTTTATATCACTGAATGAAACCTGTGTTTTCATCAAACAGCTTCAAAACACACAGTTTGTTGAATCTAAAAAATGACATTTCAGCAGTTATTAGGCCTATATTAAGAACACACAAATATCCAGGCCTAAGAACTAAAAACAAGCTATGTGTGAAACAGCTTTGTGATGTGCTATTTTATATCACTGAATGGAACCTGTGTTTTCATTAAACAGGTTCCAAACACACACACACACACACCAAAAAAAAAAAAAAAAAAAAAAAGAAAGAAAGAAAAGAGAAAAGGGGGAGGGGGAGTGTCAAGCAAGTAACTACTGATTAGCTTAATTTCCAGTCTGAGGGCTAAACTACTCTGCAGAGGTTCATAGGAGGCCCCAGAGGATGAAAATTCCAACTATTTATGGTATTAAAGAAGTGATTTAATGGCCATACTGCCCAAGGTAATTTATAGATTCAATGCCATCCCCATCAAGCTACCAATGAGTTTCTTCACAGAATTGGAGAAAACTGCTTTAAAGTTCATATGGAACCAAAAAAGACCCCGCATTGCCAAGACATTCCTAAGTCAAAAGAACAAAGCTGGAGGCATCACGCTACCTGACTTCAAACTATACTACAAGGCTACAGTAACCAAAACAGCTTGGTACTGGTACCAAAACAGAGATATAGACCAATGGAACAGAACAGAGTCCTCAGAAATAATACCACACATCTACAGCCATCTGATCTTTGACAAACCTGAGAAAAACAAGAAATGGGGAAAGGATTCCCTATTTAATAAATGGTGCTGGGAAAATTGGCTAGCCATAAGTAGAAAGCTGAAACTGGATCCTTTCCTTACTCCTTATATGAAAATTAATTCAAGACGGATTAGAGACTTAAATGTTAGACCTAAAACCATAAAAACCCTAGAAGAAAACCTAGGTAATACCATTCAGGACATGGGCATGGGCAAGGACTTCATGTCTAAAACACCAAAAGCAATGGCAACAAAAGCCAAAATTGACAAATGGGATCTAATTAAACTAAAGAGCTTCTGCACAGCAAAAGAAACTACCATCAGAGTGAACAGGCAACCTACAGAATGGGAGAAAATTTTTGCAACCTACTCATCTGACAAAGGGCTAATATCCAGAACCTACAAAGAACTCAAACAAATTTACAAGAAAAAAACAAACAACCCCATCAAAAAATGGGCAAAGGATATGAACAGATATTTCTCAAAAGAAGACATTCATACAGCCAACACACACGTGAAAAAATGCTTGTCATCACTGGCCATCAGAGAAATGCAAATCAAAACCACAATGAGATACCATCTCACACCAGTTAGAATGGCGATCATTAAAAAGTCAGGAAACAACAGGTGCTGGAGAGGATGTGGAGAAATAGGAACACTTTTACACTGTTGGTGGGATTGTAAACTAGTTCAACCATTATGGAAAACAGTATGGCGATTCCTCAAGGATCTAGAATTAGAAGTACCATATGACCCAGCCATCCCATTACTGGGTATATATCCAAAGGATTATAAATCATGCTGCTATAAAGACACATGCACACGTATGTTCATTGCGGTACTATTCACAATAACAAGGACTTGGAATCAACCCAAATGTCCATCAGTGACAGACTGGATTAAGAAAATGTGGCACATATACACCATGGAATACTATGCAGCCATAAAAAAGGATGAGTTTGTGACCTTTGTAGGGACATGGATGCAGCTGGAAACCATCATTCTCAGCAAACTATTTCAAGAACAGAAAACCAAACACCGCATGTTCTCACTCATAGGTGGGAACTGAACAATGAGATCACTTGGACTCGGGAAGGGGAACATCACACACAGGGGCCTATTATGGGGAGGGGGTGGGGGGGATTGCATTGGGAGTTATACCTGATGTAAATGACTGGTTGATGGGTGCTGACGAGTTGATGGGTGCAGCACACCAACATGGCACAAGTATACATATGTAACAAACCTGCACGTTATGCACATGTACCCTAGAACTTAAAGTATAATAATAATAATAATCATAATAAAAGAAAAAGACGTTAAAAAAAAAGTGATTAAGAGCATTGTTTTGTTCCTTAAAAGATGTCTGATGATATTATCACATAGAAACCTAATGAGGATCTTTCATGTCTCTCTCTATATAGACACACATATATGTGTAGATACATAATTTTGTGTTAGCATTTCAAAAATATCACAACTATTTGTGAAAAAAACAACATTCTGGCTTCAAGTCTTGGTTGGGTTGGCTTTCTGTTAGTGCTTAGAATATGTGGAAATCAGAATTCTTAAGAATAGCTGCTATGTATACAATGCATGTGGTTCATTCACTGCTTTTACTACTTTCCATGCTTTATCACCAGCTTGGCCCTTTCACTGCCAAAGCAGATCACCCTGATGAATGTTTCATCACTCCTCTACTTCATACAGTATTTTTTTGCTGTATACCAAATAAAAAATAAATGTACAAACATAAACACAAGTATTTTTATTCTTACAGAATGTTAAGCAGGGTTAAGAGGAGGTAGAAAATAGCACCAAGATTTCCAGCCTGGGCAGCTGGGAAAAAGACAGCATTATTAAATCCAGCTAGAGTCCTGGACAGAAATAGGTAGGAAGACCTCTTTAAGAAGATGTTCCTGGATTTGGAAATTAGGAAGCCACTGGTGAGGGCAGAATCTGGACTGTAAGTTGGGGGTGGGAAGTTAGGAGATGAGTACAATGAATTCAGGCAATGTGAAGATGGAAGAGAAATTGGCAGAGTGGGAAGCAGGGAAAGTGGAGATTTTATTAGAAAGTGGGACCACTGGGCATGTTACAAAGTTGTGGAAAAAGAACCAACAGTGAGAAAGAAACTACGGCTACAGAAGGGAAGCGGGTATTTGATGGGCAAGATTTAAGACGCGATGCTTATGATCCAAAGCTTACATGGAAGTGGCTGGGCGTGGTGGCTCATGCCTGTAATCCCAGCACTTTGGAAGGCCGAGGCAGGTGGATCACCTGAGGTCAGGAATTCGAGACCAGTCTGGCCAAAATGAGCTGAGTGTGGTAGTGGGCTCCTGTAATCCCAGCTACTAGAGAGGCTGAGACACAAGAATCACTTGAACCCAGGAGGCAGAGTTTGCAGTGAGCCAAGATCATGCCAGGGCACTCCAGCCTAGGTGACAGAGCAAGACTCCATCTCACACAAACAAACAAACTTAGATGGAGGGGACAGAATTTGAAACCAAGAGCAATACTTCTAAAGACAGGAAAAGGAGAACATGTGTAAAGATGTGAAGAGGCGCCGGGCGCGGTGGCTCAAGCCTGTAATCCCAGCACTTTGGGAGGCCGAGACGGGCGGATCACGAAGTCAGGAGTTCGAGACTATCCTGGCTAACACGGTGAAACCCCGTCTCTACCAAAAAATACAAAAAGCTAGCCGGGCGAGATGGCTGGCGCCTGTAGTCCCAGCTACTCGGGAGGCTGAGGCAGGAGAATGGCGTAAACCCGGGAGGCGAAGCTTGCAGTGAGCTGAGATCCGGCCACTGCCTTCCAGCCGGGCGACAGAGCGAGACTCCGTCTCAAAAAAAAAAAAAAGATGTGAAGAGGTGTTGGGGGCAGAGGAAAGAAAGCAACAAAGAAGAAAGGTAAGGAAGGTGAAGGTGTTTGTGAAGGGTGAGAGTGGTTAGGGAATAAGTGGAAGAAAGGGCATGAAAAGAGTGTTAAAGCTTTGGAATCATGGTTTAGCAATGAGACAGAGGCAATAAGGAATGAATAAATCTGTTATTGACAGTAAGGGCCCGTTTGAAGCTAGAAACTTAAAAACATGTCAGTCAGTCAGTCAATGAACACTTACTGAATAACTCTGAAGTGCCAGGCACCTTACAACCTAGCCAAGGACTCCAAGGTCAAGTCTGGGAGTTAGGCAAGTAAATATGTCATAACAATGTGGTACGTGCTACGTTAGAAGTCTACATAGGCTATATGGGAGAACAGAGAAGATGCATTTAATTCGAAAGTGGGATGGGATGTAGTTTCCTGGAGGGGGAGTTTCTGAAGCCTATCTGTAATCTGCAAAAATGGAGAATGGGCCACTTGAAATTCCATCTTATTTCCTTCCAGGATACATTAACGTGGAAGGTATATAACCATACTCTATGTAAAATCAAGCAATTCAGTACATTGGCACTGAAGGATCTTAATCATCAATTCTCCAGGATGTAATTTCATTATCATCAAAGAGTTTGATAGACAGGACTATTGGAGCTCCAGGAAAATATGATTAATGTTTTTTCACAGTCTTTCACAAGTAAAAAAGTGCCTGGCTTTGGCTGTATATCTTGTTAGAGTCCTCAAGCATTACTGGGAACTGTTCTGAGGAACTGGCTTCCTGATTCAACTTGGGCCACTAAATTCCGGCTTAATAATTACTTCTATTATCTCCCAGAGCCAAGCACAAAGCAAATATTTTCTTAAATGCCTTTGTTAAAAAAAAAAAAATCAATGATCTAGCCTTTGTTTTCACCTTTTAAAAATGTTGTAGGTATCTTATCTTTCCATGAGAAACAAATATTCCGTAGGTCTCTGTTTATACTCCTCGTCATTTACAACTCTGAAAATCAAAGTCTTTACTAAGTTTTGATAATGGGCTCTGTTCCATCCTTTGTGTGAGCATGCCACTTTATTACTACAGAGAAGACGTGAGTTCTGACCTGCAATTTCTTAATAGGAAAAACAGCACCCCATTGCTACAATGATATAGCCACAGAACTGAAAAAGGGCCTTGAAACCACTTGTGTAATCACTTAGGTGATGAAGGACAAATTACCCAGCACTTGATCTAATTTTCTGTTTTAAGCGGGAGAAGATACCCTTTCATTTACCATTCTATAATGGAATCTTTGTAAGAGTCAAAACAGGTGAGAGGAGAATGGCAGGATTTTTCTATTCAAAGTGATTTTGCCTTTGTTAACATTTATTGTGGGCTTATTTTATGCCAGATATGGTGCTTAGCACTTCACAAAAATTATTTCATTTTGTCCTAACAATAATCCTAACAGTCTGTTTTTTGTTTTTTTGTTTGTTTGTTTGTTTGTTTGTTTTGAGACAGAGTCTTGCTCTGTGGCTCAGGCTGGAGTGCAGTGGTGCTATCTCGGCTCACTGCAACCTCTGCCTCCCAGGTTCAAGCGATTCTCCTTCCTCAGTCTCCCAAGTAGCTGGGATTACAGGTGGGCACCACCATGCTTGGCTAATTTTTGTATTTTTAGTAGAGATGGGGTTTCACCATGTTGGCCAGGCTGGTCTCGAACTCCTGACCTTAAGTAATCCACCCGCCTCCACCTCCCAAAATGCTGGGATTACAGGTGTGAGCCACTGTGCCCAGCCCAATTATTCTTATTTTATAATGAGGAAATTGAGGTTTAGAGAAACTGAGTCAGAGGTTGAGTTCTTTTTCAGGATTTGCCATTAACTGATGAGTGACTGTCATCAAGTTTCCTAATGTCCCTTGTTTGTGTGTAAACTGGGAGCCATTATGATACCTATCTCACAGTGTGGTTGGATTCTTATGTGAGATACTGGCCCAAAGTCTGTCTAGCATGAATATGAGATTCCTCTCTTGGCAGCAGGATGGGGTATTAGAGAGAACCTGGGCTGTGGAATTAGATGACCTGGGCTCAAAGTCCAGCTCTGCTACTTCTTAGCTATGTGATGTTGGGCATGGACTTCAGCTTCCTGATGTTCCAGTTCATCACCGGTGAAATATGAAGACCAATATTTATACCTCACAGTTACTGAAGGGTTAAGTGAGATGAGCCCCTCATACAGCTTGCTTAGTCTAAGGCTGCTACAAACTGAGATACTGCCTCCTTCTCCTCCTTGAGGGTCACATGTACAACAAGGTAACTCTCTTAAGGGTGCAACAAAAATAGAGAATGCAACTTCTAAGAAGACTGCAGGACTGCAGGGGAGTTTTAAGAGACTTACAATGTGGGAAGGGAGGCGCTGGTCAACCACAGAGCAGGTCAGTGTGGGAGGTATGCCTTGGTGCCTTCTGCCTCCAGCATGGGCAGACTATTTATGCATCAAGGAAGACAAGATTCCCCATGAAAGGGCACAACTGAATAAGCTGGCTAATTGCCTATGTGGACTCTTTGGGCAATTCTCTGTCAGTATAGACTGAGTTTCTAGGAAAAGCCATCACTGTGGTTTCATTATCTATGAAAAGCACATTCCAGTAGAAATGACAAGAAATCAGTGTTTCAAACATATTTATAGCATCTTCCTATGAGCAAGACAATAGGAACAGCCCTCACAAAGTCATCTTAAAGTCATCTTAGAAAAGATTGGTTGGATTTGGCCGGGCGCGGTGACTCAAGCCTGTAATCCCAGCACTTTGGGAGGCCAAGACGGGCGGATCACGAGGTCAGGAGATCGAGACCATCCTGGCTAACACAGTGAAACCCCATCTCTACTAAAAAAATACAAAAAAAAACTAGCCGGGCGAAGTGGCGGGCGCCTGTAGTCCCAGCTACTCGGGAGACTGAGGCAGGAGAATGGCGTGAACCCGGGAGGCGGAGCTTGCAGTGAGCTGAGATCCGGCCACTGCACTCCAGCCTGGGTGACAGAGCGAGACTCCCTCTCAACAAAACAAAAAAAAAAGAAAGAAAAGATTGGTTGGATTTTATTGAGTTTTTTAAAAATGCTAGGATTTAGGACCCTACTCAAAGGTAAAATGGTCCACTGTGGCATGAAATAGAGACAGATCAACTGCCACCTTCCTAGGGCATAATCATTATATAACTCCAATCCAGACAAAATGACATAAAGCCATCTGTACCTCAAACTGCACCCTCAGAACCTCTGAAGTACGTTACTTCCTTAGAATCTCATTGGTTATCTGATCTCTCAGTCTATGGTAGATTAGAAGCAAAAACTACACATAGGGTAGAAGGTAGAAGCAGGTGAGAGGAACAAAGAAATGATTGGTTATAGCTTAACCACTAACTTAACCAATATAAATAAATGATTGGTGACAACACAGAGGAGGTGGAAAATGAAATACAAAAAGATATTATTTAATACTTCGAATGCTGTTCATATACATAGCATTGACCTTTAAGTATGCAGCTAAAGTATGAATTACTTTAAAATATATTTTTATCAAGATGACAAATTTTTAAAAAGTTCTGGCACTTCTGAGTAAAGGACAGTCATTAGAAAATCCACCTTCACAGACCACTCAGTTCAGCGACAAAAACCAAATCAATGAGAGGCTATTCTGGGTTATTTCCAAAACTATCTACAATCCATTGCCCATTTTGGGAGTATACCTCTATAGTATTCTTTTTTTCATTATGCAGCAAAACAATCCAACATATAAAGTTGAAATTATCATTAACTAATTCAAATAAAATCTGTAAGACAAGTTTTCTTGTGTTTCTTCTTAGGAATATTCATGAGCAATTTAATAATAACTTTCTCTTTTTTCCCTTCGTCAAAATAGTAAACTATAGATATTATTTAAAAATATAGCATAGAAAGAGGAAATTCATTCTTCTGGAACAGCTCTCTTTCTCTCTGTGTGTATGTGTTTAAAAGCTGTGTATCTATGCCTATAAGAACCATTTGCCTATAAGAACCAAAGCACAGTGTTTTCTAGCACCAGAAGTTTAATGTACTGAGAATGTAAATGATCCATTCCTTGTGGCTTCTATTCCACAATGACTAAGCCAACCATGAATGAACTCCACACAGATCCTGAATTCTTTACACTGGTTCTCAGAGTTGGAATTTTTTGGGCTGGGGTAAGATCAGCCAGCACATTATTCTGTTTCCTCAACTTGAACAGACAAAATGACTGGCAGAAGAACAGCTGAGGAAAATGTTTGAATTGTATAGTGATAATTTGCTCATTATGAAAATACTTTAGATGTCTAGCTTAAGCCAAAATAATCCCATTGAAACTGCCCTAATTTGATTTAGGAAACAAATTTTGTGATCAGAGACTATATCAGATCTCAAATAGAAATTGACCCTTATTAAGTAAAAAAAAAAAAAAAAAAAAAAAAAAAAATCACATCTATAAGAGACTGTGGTCTATGTGACTCTTAAAACCTCTGGTGATGCCTGTGCCAAATCTATATATTCTCAGCTTCAAAGTTGGCCCTAGGTCATATGTGCAGTTACATATGGTCCGCTGGAACAAACAGTAATTTTTTTGAATAAATTTCAATCAATTTATTCAAATTAGTAGGGGCAAGTATTCTTTCAGATTGACTTACTTATGGTCAGGCAGCAATGGTAGTACAAAAACACTTGTTTCATCACTATTTCTCATCTTTCTTAGTCTACTATCTCACAGAGTTGCAAATATATAAGCTTTACCAGGTCAAGTCCATGTGATTTTTACCAGGGAGACTGAACTGAAACAAAATCTGGTCATTTGATGACTTTCAAGACAACCTCATTCATTCATTCATTCATTTGACAGAGTACATACTATGCACAAGGTACCAGTGAGCAAACAGACCATATCCTGTGCCCACAGGACTAAGGGTTCAGTGGGGAAGGCTGAAATTCTTTAGATAATAACATAGACGTAAGTAAAATAGCTACTGTAATTACTGGTATAGGAAGGAGGTCGTAGTGCTACTCGAGTGTATCATGTGAGGTCAGGGAGGACTTCTCCAGGAAGTATCACTAAAGGTGAGGGCTGAGGGCTGAGTGGGAGTAAGCCGGGGGAACAGCTGAGGGAAGAGGCCCAAGCAGTGAGCACAGCACAGGCAAAGGCCTAGAAGTGAGAGAGAAAATGGTAAGTGTTAAGTGACTTAACTCAAGGCCAGCACGTTAGGTGCAGAAAGAGTGACGAAGGGAAGGGCATGAGGTGAAACTGTGGGCCAAACCAAGCAGGGCTTGGATCCCTTTTAACAAGTTTTGAGTTATTCCAAGGGCAGAGTCAAACCCAATAATCCCTGGGTGACAGCCTTCCCCTCCCTCCAGCTACTACTGTCTCCGTGATCAGTTTTTCTCTCTCTCTTCCTTCCTTCCTCCCTTCCTCCCTTCTTTCCTTCCCTCCCTCTCTCCCTCCCTCCCTCTTTCCCTCTTTCTTTCACTTTTTCTTTTTCTTTTTCTTTTCTTTCTCCTCTCCTTTTACTCCTGGGGCAAATACATAGTTCTGTTTTGAATATTTACCTAAATCTCTAGCATCATATTCAATGAGCACAAAGCAAAAAGGAAAACATAACAAAGAATTTAACACACAGCTTTTTCTGAACATATGAAATGTTTCAAGAGAATCATGTGGGCTGCCTCCCTTCCTCTTTCTGTCTGGGGAGGCAAATATTGGAAATGGTGAGTGGGAAGGAATATTCATATAGCCATGGGCCGCTTCCTGCTAGGAATAGCACATTTTAAAACTTCAATTATACTATCTGATGAATGAAATTTTGTAGCTGAAAAAAAAGGAAGGTCACCAGGGGAGACTAGTGTAAACAGAAGATAATATAAATAAGTCAAAAAATCTCAGGAATAGGACATCATGTGCATCATGACCCTGCCACTTATTAACTTTGTGGCTTTGGGCAACTTACTTAACTTTTCTACGTTCTGATTTTCCTACCTATAGAACTGAGAATAATCAGGCATCCACCACAGGATTGTTAGGATTAAATGAGATGCTATAAAAATTTCTAACATTTAGTAGGAGCTCTGGTATAACTGTCTTCCTTTTCCAGTAATATAGTCTATTTCCGATGCATAGCATGGACACAGAGAAACCAGAGCAAGTAGCAAGAGAAAATATAGATGGAAGTAAATGAGAAAAAAGTCTTATCTACAGTTATAGTAGGTGGCTCCTTGTGCTTTGTAAACTTTACCTACTTTTGTTCTCTAACCTAATGGTTCCAAGAGACTGAGTGACACCTTAAAATGACCTTATCCCCAATCCTCCTTAGCAGGTAGCAAAAAATATATATATAAAGTCGAAGGTAGAAGCATACCTTTGATTATGAAAGTAAAAGTTATTCTGGGAAATACATATCATTAATTAAGAATATGTATAAAGCAGCAATGGAACAACTCAGCCTGATACCTCCCTAACACGCACACACAGCTGATTAAGAATGTCCTTGGTAATAATTGTGATTGATTTTAAGGAAAATATGAACAAATCAAAGGAAAGAATTATTTCTAACATAAGTCTCATTCTGATTCTCAGAACTTAGAAGACCAAAAAGTAAAAATTCTACTTTAGATACATAATGGCTAAAAGAACCACTACAAATGTTTCATTGTGCAACTGTAATCACCTTTTAAGTGTTGTTGTACCTTTCTGATTAGGAAATTATAATGTAAGGACCATGTGCTTCTTTGTCTCTCTTAGGAAAATATTAAGTACTTTGAAATACAGCCATGTTAGTGCCCTGAGAAAGATTCCAAGGTTGCTATAGAGTTGTTTGCTTTTCCTTCTTTCAACTGATAAAAGGTACTGAGAGTAAAATTGCCTGTTGAAGGTGGGACTATACGTGGAAGCACAGAGAGTTATGCATTCCTGACTTCCCCAAGTAAAGAATTGCTATACAACTGACTTTTTAGACAGAGCTGAAGAACAAAAATCCTAAGTATATTTAAATATTTAAGCACGAAGCCAGCTGCCAGCTATGGAGGGTTTTACTTAAATTTATCTATTAAAAACAAACAGGCCGGGCGCGGTGGCTCAAGCCTGTAATCCCAGCACTTTGGGAGGCCGAGACGGGCGGATCACGAGGTCTGGAGATCGAGACCATCCTGGCTAACACAGTGAAACCTCGTCTCTACTAAAAAAAAATACAAAAAACTAGCCGGGCGTGGTGGCGGGCGCCTGTAGTCCCAGCTACTCGGGAGGCTGAGGCAGGAGAATGGCGTAAACCTGGGAGGCGGAGCTTGCAGTGAGCTGAGATCCGGCCACTGCACTCCAGCCTGGGCGACAGAGCAAGACTCCGTCTCAAAATAAATAAATAAATAAATAAATAAATAAATAAATAAATAAATAAATAAAAACAAACTGAATCATACAAATATGTCAAAATAAAAATTGAGGAAACCAGCCTAAAGTTTTTTTGTAGGCCTAGACTCAGCATTTTTCGAACCAGGAGGTTACAAGGCAAGTTTTTCTTTAGTTACAGTCTTAACAATAAATCACTCTGGTCACTTGCTCACAGGTTTTTGGGAATTTTATCCTGCTTTCACATTTAGGACATCTTCCTCCCAATTTTTTTGGAATTTATTCACCAAAATTTGTCAGGTGGCATTCAACTAACAGCCATGTGCTAGGAAATAAAATGGCTAAAGGATTCTGGATATATCTTGAAAGAATTGGCCACATTTTTAAGACCACACAGTTATGCAAAAAGACCCCTCATAGTACGGATGTGTGCTGGTTACAGTGTGCAGTTTACAATGAGGGTGTCCAGTCTCTAAGTCCTGCTGAGAGGGAGTGGGGCAAATCCATCTCCAGATCCTTCCAACCCTGATGATGTCTTATAATTCTGAGGCTCTCTTCCTTCTTTTCTTTTCTTGCCTTCTTTCTTTTCTTCCTTTCTCTCTCTTTTTCTTTCCTTCTTCCTTTCCTTTTCCTCTTTTTTCCTTTCCTTCCCTTCCACTTCCCTTTCCCTTCCCCTTCTCTCTCTTTCTCTCTCCTTCCTCCTCCTCCTCCTTCTTCTCTCTCTCTCCCTTCCCTTCCCCCTCCTCCTTCTTCTCTCTCTCTCCCTTCCCTTCTTTCTCTCTCCTTCCTCCTCCTCCTTCTTCTTCTTCTCTCTCCCTTCCCCTCCCCTCTTCTTCCCCTTCCCTTTTCTGTTCCCCTTCTCCTTCTTCTCCCCATCTCCTTCCCCCTGCCCCGCCCCAGGCTGAAGTGCAGTGATGATACAATCATAGCTCACTGTAGCCTCCAACTCTTGGACTCAGGATACCCCGATCCTTCTGCTTCAGCCTCATAAGTAGATGGGACTACAGGCATGCATCACCCTGCCCAGCTAATTTTATTTTCTTTCTTTTTTAATTTTTATTTATTTATTTATTTATTTATTTTTATTTTTTGGAGAGACAGTCTCACTATGTTGCTAAGGCTGATCTCAAACTCCTGGACTCAAGTGGTCAGGTGTGAGATACCATGCCTGGCCCGAGACTCTCTTTTCTAAACAAACTTTGGTTCTTCTCTCCAGTCCTATACCATGCAATGTTTTAGTTTTGGTATACTGTTTGGTAACCATGTTTCTAATGCACTACTGTTAAGTACTTATTTTTTGGACATAAGACAGCATTAAAATGATGACATACTCACTCTATAAATCAGAAATGGAATGTTATATAGCTTTAGAATAAAAAATATTTATTATCTTACCACCACCATTGTCTACACAGTTCTGCTTTTAATTTTGTTTGAAATATACTCTCCAGGTCTGATTCTCATATGTTTTATTCAATTCTATATGATGAGGTAATCTGTAAATATAGTAACAACTTCCTCCATGAAGGGAAAAAATGTGCAAATATATGCCCTCCTATTGTTAAAAATGAATTATTTGGACAGATATTCTAAATTCTTATTTCATTTTCAAATTCTCAACTTTCAGGGCCTAGAAAGGTAGTATAGTGGTCGACCCCAGCAGTATCCATGCCTTCTATTTTTCTTTTTACTTTATTAAAAGTATTCAAAAAATGTTATATTTTTATTTGGTAAGGGAAAAAGAATTTAGAGGGGAGGTAGAATAATGATTATGAGTTGTGATTAAATCCTGCAGACACTGTAATCATGACTTTAAAACAACAAAGAGATATTTTTCTGAGCCAAGGACAGTTCTCATGGACTCCTGCCAGTTTTGTAAAGTCCAGACAAGGTCAAAGTTTCTTTTTAGCTTTGGGTCCCTTCTGGATCCATAGGGTAAAGGCCACTAAGGTGAAAGGGTGGGGCAGGAAGGAGTGCAGAGTGGTTAACTAAATATCCAATAATAGGAGAATGGTTACTTAAATAATGGCACGTCCATACAATGAAATACTATGCAGCTATCAAATATCATGGTATGGAAGATTTATGACAATAGCTAATGTTCCCTAAGCAATATGCATAGTATAACAGATACAAAGAGAAGAAAGTCTATGGGAAACTATACAAAAGGTCAAGGGTATAAATCTCTGCATGATTGAATTAAAGGTAAATTTTAAAAATTCTTTGTGCTTGCTTCCCCATTTTCAGTGCTGAATATATTATTACTTTTTTTTTTTTTTTTTGAGACAGAGTCTTGCTCTGTCACCCAGGCTGGAGTGCAGTGGTGCGATCTCGGCTCATTGCAACCTCTACCTCCCAGCTTCAAATGATTCTCCCTGCCTCAGCCTCCAGAGTATCTGGGATTACAGGCACCTGCCACCACGCCGTGCTAATTTTTGTATTTTTTTTTTTAGTAGAGAGTGGGTTTCGCCATGTTGGTCAGGCTGGTCTTGAACTCTGGACCTCAGGTGATCTGCCTGCCTCTGTTAGCATCTGTGCAACAAATGACTGTATCCCTGATGGAGCAAGTGACTATTGGTGATTTGGTCCTTTGTAGTATAGAGCCAGCAAATCTCTACTTTAAATACTGTAGCCAACATACTGGAAGAAGCAGTCCCTATTAAAGGCTAAAAATAAGAATACTTTGGATTCAGGCCTCCAGATGTAGCCACCACCACGTTAAACTACAATCATCTCTCAAATACCTGCAAGTAATTATGATGTGCATGGTAACTTGTACTGAAGAGAGTGGGTTAGATGCATAAAGTCTTTAATAACATTAAAAAAAAAAAAAAAAAAACTACATCATTTACTTTTTCCAGATTAACAGTCTGTAAGACCAAATGCCTTCAGCCCATTCTTTAGCTGCAGCTATATCAACAGGGCAGTTCTGATACAGACATGAAATCGTTTGCGTCAGAAAACACCACCAAAAGTTTTGATAATAAGAAAGGAGTCTTTTGTTTAGCAGCCACACAGAAAAGACCTTTGGATACTGCTTACATACCCTTTCTAGGATGAAAACTCCTTTTCTGTAACAAAAAATTTCCAAATTCTCCATTGATAGTTGTAGCTTTTTCTATTCATTGATTGAGTGAAGACATAGTCATAAAAGCCTATAATAAATTCAGAAAACTTTAAAGCAGCTTATAAGCTATCAATCACAATAGTATCCAGGGCTATTCTGAAGACATAATAGACATACTCATTTCTCACAATGCTTTTGCTATATGGATTGCAGGGCCCCTTTTGTCAACTCTGAAAGCTCCCAGGAGTTCTGGGCTTACAGGTTGAGAACGACTATGATAAAGCATATATTATGTGATGAACCAAACCATAATCTCAAGAACTTATCTTTTCATTGGTTATTACTAGAAATACATCTACCAACCGTCTGCATGTACACACTCACAAATGAGCTGCTAGGAAGAGGATATGAAAACTGCTATGAATGAGTTGCACGCTGTGGGCATCAAAGCGTGTGTGGCACTTCTGAGCCCAAAGGCTTCTCCCACTGGCTGTGTGACAAGAGGTTTAGCATAAGAGGTGGGAATGTGAGAACCCTGACAGGATTTCTCTTTTTTAAAAAACTGGGGTTAAAGTTGACTTCTCTTTCCTTATGAAGGCTTCCTGTGTCAACAGGCTGCCATTCCCCACCCCTAGCAAAAACAGTGGCAGCTCCTAAATGCCAAAAGAATAATTGTCTGGGTTTTGCATGCTGAAATTGACTTGGCAGGCTCTCTACCTTGCAAGGAACACAAAGAGCTTAGTTTAGTCTGTGTGTAAACGCTTCATAATCATTGCTAAAACATCCAAAGCAACATGCTTAAGGGAGAGTAATGATTCTTTGTTTCCCCCCTTAATTGTAAGCTTCTGACATCCATTTATTTACTTATAGTTCCTAGCAGCAGCCACCCTCCTTAGTCAACACGCACTCTTGGCTGCCCTGGGTGCTTTCTAACAAAGGGCTGTATGGAACCACACACAGTGGGTAGAACCCCCAAGCTCAATCTATCCCCATTCCCACAGACCTCAGAGAGTCTGAGGTCCAGATCTATGCAACAAGCCTGGGAAGTACTCTGGGTAAGCCAACCTCACCTCATGAGGGAGCATGGGGAAAGCACTCCTTCGTAGCGATGAGTGGGACTTTGGAAAGGGTGGAGATGGCGCTTCTTAGAGGAAGACATGAGAAGAAACCTTTTATCGGTTTGAAGAACCCAGGACTTAACCCAAATTCATATGGTCTAGTCACAGTCACATTACCACCAAAAAGCATCAAGAAAAGCACAGCAGGGTGACTGTTTGCTCTATGTATTTTCCTTGATGCTTTTTGATGATTCTTGATGATTTTTGACTTAAGCAGAGTCTAACAGCTGTTATAAGCTCCTGCTTTATAATAACTCCCTCCCTACTGCCTAGAATGAACTGAATAATGAACAGTAATACAGAAGCTTGAATTTAATTCACTCTGTGCCTTAATCGCAGATTTGAGCAAACCCAGGCTTTTTTCCTTCTCCCTGGTGGTCTATGTTTTTTCTCTTCTCACCACTTTATGATGCAGGTCTTTGGTGAAAGATACTAGCTGCTTCAATTTTACTGATATAGTCAATGGTGTACCATAATTGCTGAGATGTCTCTCCCGACTTTACACAGATCATTCTTTCTAAAGAGAAGGAATTCAGGCATTAGAAAGTAGGCTTGCAAAGACTGGGTGGGCTCTGAAGCCAGTTTGAATTCCTGTTCTGCCACTTGCCAGCTCTGTGGCTTGGGGCAGATTCACTTAACCTCTTTAGGTTTAGGTTACTTTAACCCATAAAGTGCAGATGAATCACAGTATCTACCTTACAGGGTTGTTTTCAGTGCCTAACGATTTAGTGTACACAAAGTGCCTTAGCATTGTGCCTGCAGACAGTAAATTTTGTGTTGCTGTTGTGTTAGAGAAGGATTAAAACAGTCTTGCTTGGTGGAAGAGACAGACCAGTGATAGCCTCGGTGAGTATCCCCCTCTGAATTAGTAGCCTTCGTCATCTTTTTTGGAACAGTTGTAGCCAGCTTGGACCAAGCAGTCATTTCATGTTAAGTCCCTCCAAACTGGCAGGATCATAGTTGCCTATCACCTCTCTACTAAACAACAAGCACCGGTTCTTGGTCAAATCCCAACTTCTTCAGCTTGCCAATCTCCATCTCAGTTAGGCACAAAATAACACACGCTCTTAAAATACTTGTTTAGCACTGACTAGAAGAACTCCCTCCCTTTGGTGAGGTAGGGCCTGAGTAATGTACTCTCCTCATGATGCTAAAAATCCACTAGTTATTTTCTTATCTCATTTGATGTTCCAAGAGGGAAGGCATGTCTGCTGAACCAGGAGATAAAGTTGTATCATTATGACATCTCCATCAGGATAAGTTATGAGTTCCTATCCTGTTCTAGGTACCAGGCACAGCATCTTACATGTCTCATCTCTAATCCTCCCAATAACCTGTAAAACACTGAGTCCTGAAGAAATGAAGTCGTTTGACCCAATTTGGACAGCAGAAGTTGTGAGGGAAGCAAGATTATAACTCGGCCAGGCTGACTCCAGAGCCTGTGTTCTTTACCCTGCTGTCCACCATGCTGTTTCTTACTGCTTTGCTTATATTTGGATTATAGAAAATACACTGAAGCTCCAAGACACCAAAGATGTTAACTTTTTTTTGAGACGGAGTCTCACTCTGTTGCCCAGGCTGGAGTGCAGTGGCATGATCTCGGCTCACTGCAAGTTCCGCCTCCCAGGTTCAAGCGATTCTCCTGCCTCAGCCTCCTGAGCAGGACTACAAGCATATGCCACCACGCCTGGCTAAGTTTTGTAATTTCAGTAGAGACGAGGTTTCACCATATTCATCAGGCTGGTCTCAAACTCCTGACCTCAGAGGATCCACCAGCCTCGGCCTCCCAAAGTGTTGGGATTACAGGCATGAGCCACCACACCCGGCAAGATTTAACATTTAACCAAAGTAGACGGAATATGAAAAACAAAAGCCCTGAGTTATTAATCCAAATGTGTAATGTTATCAAAGGTTTTATCTTATGAAGCTTATTCTGAAAAAGTGTCAGGGCTGACATATTTTGGAAATGTCTTCAAACCTCCTTTGAAGGTCACACATAAAAGCCAGTCCCGTTATTTTAAGGTCACAATTGGTTCTTTTGACCAAAATAGGCATGAGCTGACCACTAGATTCACTAGATTTGGTTTTAAGGAACCTGTTCTTATTATCAGAAATTGAGTTCGCCTTTAAAGAACCAGGCTTTGCCCCAGCTGAGGGATATTTCAAAGCAGATGACTCCAAAAGTGGAGTTCCAAAGTTGTTCTAAGCAGTGGTAATGTTGTTAAAATGAGGTCACAGCGGTTCTTTGCTCCTTGAAATAATTCTCTCTTGGCTCCTGGGACATAGTTTATTCTCCTGCTTCTCTGTGTATGCCTGATACCCAAGCTTGGTACCTTCCTTCTTCTTTTCTCCCCTTTCCCCCATGGCACTTTCTTTTTTTCTTTTAAGAAAACCACATCTTGTTTCTTTTTTTTTTTTTTTTTTGAGACAGAGTCTCACTCTGTTGCCAAGGCTGGAGTGCAGTGGCACTGTGTTGGCTCACTGCAACCTCCGTCTCCTGGGTTCAAGCAATTCTCCTGCCTCAGCCTCCCGAGTAGCTGGGATTACAGGCATCCACCACCATGCCTGGCTAGTTTTTACATTTTTAGTAGAGACGAGTTTCACCATGTTGGCCAGGCTGGTCTTGAACTCCTGACCTCAGGTGATCCGCCCACCTCAGCCTCCAAAAGTGCTGGGATTACAGGAGTGAGCCAGCACGCCCGGCCAAGAAAACCACTTCTTAAAATGTTTATGTATCCAGTACTATGTGTCTAGTGCTTTCTTTTAAATCTTTTATTATGAACATTTCCAAATATACAAGAAGTAGAAAGAAGAATAAAACCCATGTACTCTTTACCCATCTTCAGCAATCCTCAATATTTTGCCATACTTATTTCACCTCTATCACCTGCCATTATTTTTTTCTGGAGTATTTAAAAGTAAATCCCAGGAGAACATGTCATTTCACATTTAAATACTTCATCATGCATCTGGAAAAATAAAAAGCACATTCTTCACATAAACACAATGCCATTAACACATCTAATAAGATTAACAATAACTTCTTAATGTCATCTAATTTATAGTCTACCTTCAAATTTCCTTAGTCTTCTTTTCTCACCTCATGGATAATCAAACCAGCTGCTATCAAGGCAACATGCTATTGCATTGTTGATAAATTTCAAGGTTTTATTTCATTCATCCCCTTTTCTCTTCTGAAAAATACCTCACAAATGTGAAAACAACGTAATAGATAAATCAATTTTTTTCCAAATTTTTAAACTTACTACAAATTACGAATATTTTCCTACATTATTAAATATTCCTTGAAATCTTGACTTTTACTGGCTGCTTCACTGGCCACAGAATATGTGCACAGATATTCTAAGATCCATTTAATTATTCCCTATTATTTGCTGGATACGTGGTTGTTTCATCTCACTTATTATAAACAGCCCTGTGACGCATATCCACAGTTGACCTTTCTGCCCTCCCTTTTCACCACTGAATACCTCCTGTGCTTCAGCAAAGGGACAATTTGATATTCCCCACTTACTGTGATTTTCATCCACCTGCTACCTATACGTACGGCCTGGGCACCCTTTTTCATTCTCCAAGATAAAGCTTATCTCTGAGATGGCTGTGCTAAGGCCCTTTGGCAGAATTAGTCATTCTTTCTCAAATCCTCCCAAAACACTTTGTGCATTGAACATTATTTACAGTATTTTCTAGTATTTTGTATTTATTCGTGAACCTGTATTTCTACTATTAATATAATAAGCTATGAGCTTTACAATACTTCAGTGTTTTAACTGGTAGAATGAAGAGAATAATATCAACTCCATGTGTCTAAAAAAAAAAGACGTAAGGAATAGGAAGCATGAATCATGTTATTTGGCACAAAACAGAAGCTTTACAAAAGTTAGTTTCCCTCTCTTCCCCTAAAAAGAGAAAGTGTAAATGTTTCAGACTAAACTTATATGCTTCAGAGGCAAGAAGTTATTAAACTTTCTGCCAGTTATAGGAAGATAAATGGAATATACCTGAGATGCTGGGAAAGGGGAACCAAATGACTTAGAAGTTGGGGTTTGCCCAAGGCACTTTAAGGGTTGCAACATCTTCTCTACAACAACCCATCTCTATTCTAGTCACAGATGATTCTAGTCCTTAGATGAAAGAAAGGGAAGACCTCATGTTGGAATGTAAAGATGGAAACGCTTGACCTCCTCTGAATAAACTGTTTACCGCAAGGTCCTTATTATGCTGGGTTGGCCTAGGCAAGAGGAGGACAAAAGGTACTCAGGGTGACCTATTGTTACCTAAAAGGGGAAGAAGATGGTTCACAGAAATAAAAATTTGTAGGAAACTTCAGGTACTCTGAAAGGTACATTTTTATCTTTTAGGATTCACATCTTCTTAGAGCTGGAGGAAACGGGTTGGCCTATGAACAAGAAGTGATGCGATGGAAAGAGCAACAGAGATGTAGGCAAGAGACCTGCCTTCTGGTGTTGGCTTGCGGCATGACCATAGGCACATCAGTTAACCTTGCTGGGATTTGGTTACAGTATAAGGGGATTGGACAAAACTGGCTCCAAGGTCCAAATGGACAAAAATTCAAAGAAAATAGAAAGGTTAAGTGACTGGCTCAATATCACTGTACTTCTAAGAAAAACCAGAGCATGGAGTTGGAAGAAATAGGGAAAGTGATGTAGTTTGAAAACTGTTAAAAGAATCATATGATTTTCAAGAGCTCTGATCTAGGGTTGGAAGTGTGGCATTTAAAAATGCATTTAAACCTAACCTGGACTACATAAAAATAATTTCCTTTCTCTGCTGTATTCTACAAAGATCTGGAAAACATTCTCAGTCCTGTTTCAACCTTAAATGAGAAAAGAATCTTTAAAGAGTCACTGATTTGTAATGGAAAACTTGGATAAATCACTATTTATACTTGAAGATTTTTACATTTCTTTTTGTCCTTTCTTCACAACACACAGCTAAGAAAAGGCATGACGTAAGTCTGCCTTACTGGACCTCATCAGCGGCTGTTTCTTCTGTATCTACAACGCAGCAGCTTCTCTGACTGCAGCACTTAGAAAACAAGAAACCAAAGAACACTTCCAAACTAAAAAGAGTGTAAATGTCAATTAATTGAGCATGAGCATAGAGAAAAAAAAAAAGTCAGAATACCTAGCGTTTTATCTCTAGTCCATTGTTTATAAGGTAAAGTTATTGAAGATTCCTGAATCTTGCAGATGAGGACGCTGCAAACTAGGGAAATAATATCCTGTCTCCTGATGTATCAAGAAACACACAGCCGGGCGCGGTGGCTCAAGCCTGTAATCCCAGCACTT
The DNA here is from genome assembly GCF_007565055.1 of Rhinopithecus roxellana. Lineage (NCBI taxonomy): Eukaryota > Metazoa > Chordata > Mammalia > Primates > Cercopithecidae > Rhinopithecus > Rhinopithecus roxellana. Next base: position 20,543,181 of record NC_044549.1, on the reverse strand, counting down.
TGGGAGGCCGAGATGGGTGGATCACGAGGTCAGGAGATCGAGACCATCCTGGCTAACACGGTGAAACCCCGTCTCTACTAAAAAATACAAAAAACTAGCCGGGCGAGGTGGCGGGCGCCTGTAGTCCCAGCTACTCGGGAGGCTGAGGCAGGAGAATGGCATAAACCCGGGAGGCGGAGCTTGCAGTGAGCTGAGATCCGGCCACTGCACTCCAGCCTGGGCGGCAGAGCGAGACTCCGTCTCAAAAAAAAAAAAAAAAAAAAAAAACGCAAGTGAAAGATATCATAACAAGCATTCACCTGATAAGCTAAACTGCAAGAAGTTTTCATTAAACACCTACTATCAACTTTTTGGATCCATACTTAAAATTCCTACAGAACCACTATCAGAAAAGCTGCTAAGATCTTCCCTGAGTATATACTTTTACCAATTCACTGCTTTAGTTGTGTTTAATATCTGGGAAGTTATACCCAATTCCACTCATATCTTTTTTGTATTATTTACTCATTTGTTTTAAAATGCATTATATAACAACACCAGGCTAATTTTGAAAAAAAGTTAAAGGAGAAACATAATTCAGTTTATTCAAATATCAACTAACTTCACTTTTCCATTTTTCCTTGCCTTTATATACACATATGTACATTTTACATAGTTAAAATCATAATGTACAGGCAATTTGGATCATGCTTTCCTCAGTTAGTACTATATCATTCATATTTTCCCACAATATTGTTGATGCTTTATAGTAATTACTTCAATGGCTTTTTAATTCTCTCTTTTTTTAAAATTATACTTTAAGTTCTAGGGTACATGTGCACAACGTGCAGGTTTGTTATATCCCGCATGTATACATGTGCCATGTTGGTGTGCTGCACCCATTAACTCTTCACTGACATTGGTATTCCTCCTAATGCTTCCCTGCCCCAACCCCCCACCTCGGTGTGTGATGTTCCTTTTCCTGCGTCCAAGTGTTCTCATTATTCAATTCCCATCTATGAGTGAGAACATGCGGTGTTTGATTTTCTGTTCTTGCGATAGTTTGCTGAGAATGATGGTTTCCAGCTGCATCCATGTCCCTACAAAGGACATGAACTCATCCTTTTTATGGCTGCATAGTATTCCATGGTGTATATATGCCACATTTTCTTAATCCAGTCTGTCATTGATGGACATTTGGATTGGTTCCAAGTCTTTGCTATTGTGAATAGTGCCACAATAAACATACGTGTGCATGTGTCTTTATAGCAGCATGACTTATAATCCTTTGGGTATATTCCCAGTAATGGGATGGCTGGGTCAAATGGTATTTCTAGTTCTAGATCCTTGAGGAATCGCCACACTGTCTTCCACAACGGTTGAACTAGTTCACAGTCCCACCAACAGTGTAAAAATGTCCCTATTTCTCCACATCCTTTCCAGCACCTGTTGTTTCCTGACTTTTTAATGATCGTCATTCTAACTGGTGTGAGATGGTATCTCATTGTGGTTCTGATGTGCATTTCTCTGATGGCCAGTGATGATGAGCATTTTTTCATGTGTGTGTTGGCTGCATGAATGTTTTCTTTTGAGAAGTGTCTGTTATATCCTTTGCCCACTTTTTGATGAGGTTGTTTGTTTTTTTCTTGTAAATTTGTTTGAGTTCTTTGTATGTTCTGGGTATTAGCCCTTTGTCAGATGAGTAGTTTGCAAAAATGTTCTCCCATCCTGTAGGTTGCCTGTTCACTCTGATGGTAGTTTCTTTTGCTGTGCAGAAGTTCTTTAGTTTAATTAGATTCCACTTGTCAATTTTGGCTTTTGTTGCCATTACTTTTGGTGTTTTAGACATGAAGTCCCTGCCCATGCCTATGTCCTGAATGGCATTGCCTAGGTTTTCTTTTAGGGTTTTTATGGTTTTAGGTCTAATATTTAAGTCTTTAATCCATCTTGAATTAATTTTTGTATAAGGTATAAGGAAGGGATCCAGTTTCAGTTTTCTACTTATGGCTAGCCAGTTTTCCCAGCACCATTTATTAAATAGGGAATCCTCTCCTCATTTCTTGTTTTTGTCAGGTTTGTCAAAGATCAGATGGTTGTAGATGTGTGGTATTATTTTTGAGGACTCTGTTATGTTCCATTGGTCTATATCTCTGTTTTGGTACCAGTACCATGCTGTTTTGGTTACTGTAGCCTTGTAGTATAGTTTGAAGTCAGGTAGTATGATGCCTCCATCTTTTTTCTTTTGGCTTAGGATTGTCTTGGCAACGTGGGCTCTTTTTTGGTTCCACATGAACTTTAAAGTAGTTTTTTCCAATTTTGTGAAGAAAGTCATTGGTAACTTAATGGGGATGGCATTGAATCTATAAATTACCTTGGGCAGTATGGCCATTTTCACGATATTGATTCTTCCTATCCATGAGCATGGAATGTTCTTCCATTTGTTTGTGTCCTCTTTTATTTCACTGAGCAGTGGTTTGTAGTTCTCCTTGAAGAGGTCCTTCACATCCCCAGCCTCACTGCCATCTTGCAGTTAGATCTCAGACTGCTGTGCTAGCGATGAGGGAGGCTCCGTGGGTGTGGGACCCTCTGAGTCAGGCACAGGATATCATCTCCTAGTGTGACGTTTGCTAAGACCCTTGGTAAAGTGCAGTATTAGGGTGGGAGTGACCCGATTTTCCAGGTATTGTGTGTCACGGTTTCCCTCGGCTAGGAAAGGGAATTCTCTTCCCCTTTGTGCTTCCCAGGTGAGGTGATGCCATGCCCTGCTTAGGCTCTCGCTCGGTGGGCTGCACCCACTGTCCTGCAGCCACTGTCCAACACACCCCAGTGAGATGAACCCGGTACCTCAGTTGGAAATGTAGAAATTACCCGTCTTCTGTGTCACTCACGCTGGGAGCTGTTCCTATTCGGCCATCTTGGAACCGCCCCCCATGCATATCTTTAAGAAAGACCCTGGGCTGAAGGGGCACAATCAAAATGTGTTTGTGAGTTGTGGGTGGAGGAGACTGAAACTAGGTGGTATAAGAAATGGATCAAGAAACTGAGTGTTTCATTTGGAATAAAGAAGAATAGAGTCCTTTTGGTTAAAGGACTACATTGTGGCAAGAAGAGTAGCTTGGCTTGCTTTAGCTCTGGAGGCAGAACTAGGATACATAAACCAAAGTTCCTGGGAGCTGGATTTCAGCTCACAACAAGGAAGCACTTTGGGACACTCACAGGTATATAACAAGTGAGCAGGTGATGATGGAAAATACTGAGTGCCTGATACTCTGGGTGATGGATGAGATGACTACTGCACCACCTTCTGAAGCTCTTATTTGATTTTCTCTCTGTGGCTTTGACTTTCTCTTAGGACTTAGAATCCTTGGGAATATGAACCTGAATCATACACCCCACTTTCCAATCCCTTGTCTAAAGAATTGTCTATGCCCTACAAGGAAAAATATCACTAAGAAAATGTTTCAGTGATTTTTACTGAAAATAGGAGAAAAAAGATCAAGGAGGCTTATTGCTAAATTAGGTTATCTTGTTGTCAATTTGTCTTTTTTTAGCCATCAGATAGCTTTATTGCAGCTGGCTGAACTGAGTTTAGTGTCTTCAAATGTGGGTGACTAGGGCAATAAAAGGAAACGTTTTGTTTTTTGAAAGACCACATAAAATACCCAACAGGATTTTTTCCCCTAATCTGGCCATGTGAGCACAACCTGGCTGTTCTGCAACTGAGCACTATTAACATCTATTTATAGCCACTATTTTCATAGATGAATCACATTTACCGTAAGTCAGTTAATATTAAAGGGGCCAACCAGCTCTGCTGAGAACCCCATAATCTTAATACATCTCTTTCCATTCTCCTCTCAGGGAACTAAATCTCAGCTTAAAGGTTCTGTGTAAAGATAGGGGGAAATGCAAGTGCAAATGTAAAGACAGCAGACAGTCTGCCCTCTAAACTCAGCAAAGTATGCGGTGTTAAATATATTCAAACTTAAAGCTTTGGATCACTCCCAGCTTTGTTCCTCAGCCATGAGTGTCCTACAGTTAGCACAGACTCACTCCGTGTTATGCAGTCTTCTTGCCATCAAAACAAACAATTTATGTCTAAAATTTCCCCCTACACCAAGTTTAAGTGACACTGCCTTAATAAAATGTTACATGCTTAAAAACAGAACTAATGATGGTTAATGGTGCTGTCAATTAAAAAAAAAAGTAGTGTAGTGCATACTCAGTTCATTTCATGCATGTGAGGGTGTCTGTGAGAGGGCTGGGGGTGAGGGCTAGCAGATCAGCGTATTTATGATCAAAAGTTTACAAAATTCAGTGAAATTAAATGGAGATTTCCAGTAAGTTATGTGGATCTAACATTTCTTCCCCACCCAGCATGAGTGTGCATGTGCACTCACACACACACACTTCCTGAGCTTTTCATAGCCACCAGTGCTGCCCTGAAATTGATATTAATTTATTTGTCTTTGCTATCTCTTATGAGAGTCTCCACGCGTAATTCACCTTTACCAACCCTCTTCCTACAGGTTTTTTTTTTTTTTTTTTTCATTTACTTCAGGCTAAAATTCTTTAAGATAAATAAATGAACTGAAGCGCTTAAAACAGTGCCTGGCATGTGGTAAGAGGTCTATACACAGCTACTTCAGTAGGTTCTCAGTACCCTTTTTCTAAATTTCTAGCCAGTGGTTCACAAATGAATCATCTTTACCATGAGGCAGCTCCTATTCAGAGCCAACCAGCTCTGCTGAGGACTGCACGATTCAATCACTCAATAAATCCCTGCTGAGGTCCAACTCTGTAGGACATGGGGATACAGACATGAACAATAGGGGCCCTGTGCTCACCAAATATTAATAATAAACCCATTAGCAAGTACCATTATCTCCATTTTACATTTAAAGGCTCACAGACGCCCAATGTTGGAGCTGTGATTTAAGACCAGTTTTATTTGATTCCACAATCTCATAGTCTTTCTATTAAGACATGTCTGCTGCCACTTCAAGATGATAGCAGTGGTTGAGAAAAGCACATGAAAATTTAAAAATAACTACGAATTCAAATATATAGGTTTTGCACATAAACAATATATGAAAACAGAGTAACTTTACTGAATAGACTCAAAGGCTAGGGGTTTGTGAATTTACATTACTCACATTTTTGTGCAATTCTGGATACTCAGAATTCAACAAATTGGAGATTGGTCCAGATATGAAAATAAGGTAGGCCGAGCACGGTGGCTCATACCTGTAATCCCAGCACTTTGGGAGGCTGAGGTGGGTGGATCACCTGTGGTCAGGAGTTCGAGACCAGCCTAGCCAACATGGTGAAACCCCATCTCTACTAAAAATACAAAAAAATTAGCCGCATGGTGGCAGGTGCCTGTAATCCCAGCTACTTGTGAGGCTGAGGCAGGAAAATTGCTTGAACCCTGGAAGCAGAGGTTGCAGTGAGCCGAGATCACGCCACTGCACTACAGCCTGGGTAACAAGAGCAAAACTCTGTCTAAGAAAGAAAGAAAGAAAGAAAGAAAAGACAGAAAAGAAAGAAAAAGAAAAGAAAAGAAAAGAAAAGAAAATAAAGAAAGAAAAAAAGAAAGAAAGAAAGAAAGAAAGAAAGAAAAAGAAAGAAAGAAAGAAAAATTAAGTTAGTTAAAACAAAATTGTCTAGCACAATACTTGACATAGTAGGGGCTTCATTTCATAAATGTTGAATAAATTAATGTTAAACCAGGATTTTTCCTTTACTATGTATACCTTTTTATAAGAGCTAAGTAGATGCAGCATAGTGATTTAGTAGGCTCTGAAGCCAGACTGCCTAAATTACGGCCTGACTCTGACTCTGCCACTTTTTAGCAGTATGACCTTTGGCAAGTTATTTAAAAAGGCTTCAAGCGGGCCGAGCGCAGGTGGCTCATGCTTGTAATCCCAGCACACTGGGAGGCCGAGGTAGGCGGATCATGAGGTCGAGATCGAGACCATCCTGGCCAACACCGTGAAACCCCGCCTCTAGTAAAAATACAAAAATTAGCTGGGTGTGGTAGCGTGCTCCTGTAGTCCCAGCTACTCAGGAGGCTGAGGCAGGAGAATCCCTTGAACCTGGGAGGCGGAGGTTGCAGTGACACGAGATCGTACCACTGCATTCCAGCCTAGGCGACAGTGTGGGATCTGTCCCCCCCCCCCAAAAAAAGAAAGGCTTCAAGCTTCAATTTCTTCCTCTGCAAAATGAGGTAATAACAAATGTTTTTGAGAGGATTAAATGAGTTAATCAAAGGAAGGCATTTAGGATGGGCTTGTATATGATCAGGAATGAATACATGCTAGCTATCATTATTATTATTATTTTCTTTCTCTAAATTGGAGTAGTTTTGCTTGGCTACCTCAATATCATATTAAATGACCAAGACCAAAAATGATTTCTTTTATTGAGGCTTTTCACTTACTTGATACAAGCAAAAATATCCTCTAGTCACATCTACAATTCTAAAACAAAAATGAGTAGGAAAATGAAGACTAAAAAGTATGTCTAAATAGCACCTAACTATGTAGAGTAATTTTTAATATACAACATTAATAAAGAATGATTTTTAAAATCTAACTTTTATAATAAGGGATTGGCTGGGGGGGCTGCTGGAGGAAGGTAATGAGTAGAATAGACCTCTATTTACATTTGGCCATTTTCTGTAAATAAATTAAGTAAATAATTACAAACTCTCTTCTAGTCCTCTTGCATGGACACATCCTTACCAAGATCCACCATGATTTCAACTAACTTAAGCCCAAGTAAAACTGACTAAAGGAACTACATAGGAAAACAAAGCAGGATCTACTTCTTACTGCCAACTGCACTGTATTTGTATCCATAGATACAAGACAACAGAGAATCCCAGAATTCTAAAGCGGGAAATCCCGGGACTTCAAAGATCTTCTAGTTTCAGGTCCTAACCCTGCTGTCAGGGGAATCCATTAGCGGGTGAGGAACAGGGTAGAGGTCAAGGGAAACAATCCTTGGTCCTTGTTCCAGCCTGAATGACCTCATGGGGCCAACCTATCCCAATATTCTCATTTTATAAGCAACAACACAGACCCTGGCTAATTAAAGGCAGAGCTGGGATCAGAGGCTGGGTTTCCTGATTCCCAGGCTACACTCCTGAAGGTCATCATTCTATGGTTATGACAGTCACAGATAACAACACATTAGGCTGCGTTAAACTGACAACTAAGCAGGTTTTCTTCCCTTGCAAACTCACCAGGTACTATGTCAGCACTTTATAAAGAATAAAGCATCATTATTTGGTATACACAAAAGCAACTTTCCTTTTTTTTTTTTTTTTGGTACCCTGAAAATCCCAAACCACTGTTGCTATTACAAAATTTTTCTTTACACTAGTATGCACCCCTGGGCCAAGCACAGATGCATTAAAAATTTGCCAAGAGAAACAATGAAGTCACTGATAATACAAAGCATGAGAGTATCATGAAATTCATGTCTTTGTTTGCTTCCTCTAGATACTTAATTACTTCTCATTACTGATCATTTTGTGGTTACTGGCAGAGGGGCAAGGAAACTCCACCACTGTAAACATGAAGAGACATATGCTCCTCAGTAGACCAGAAGTCTGCACATGATGGGTCTGTTCACAAATCCAGTGTGAGCACCACTTCATTATCAGTGAGAATGTTGACGCTACTATCCCCAGCCTCCAAAGAGAATTGGTGGTCTCAGTAAAACTCTAATCTCTTTAAAAGAATAACAAACACAGTATAAAAATGTTTCAGGTCATTCCTTTTTTTACTACTTATGAATATCATCACTGGCAAATGATCTATGCTCTCCTGTCAGATTTCATCTAACCCACTTTAAGAGTGAGATGAGGAAGCTAAAATGTATACAGAGCTCCATTCAGTCTTCTGTTGTAGCTCAGGGCTGCCTTAAGCTAAAAGGGCACTACTTATGAACAATGTTTAGCAAATTACCCTGCTAAATAAAAGCTTACATTATCTTGGTATTCTGGAAGGGATATCCTAGATTAAGGTGATGAGGGCAGAGAAATTTTCATTGATTAGCAGCAGGATACAAGTTGATTCTTATCAGTAGGCTATTGTTCCACACAGGACTGTGTGGGCAAGAGGAAAGCATAGGAATTCATCATGTAAAAATGAAAAAACAAAAATCAAACCCTATGTACTTCCAGGAAATGAAAAGAAGTAAAGAACCAAATATATTTCACTCCTCTTTTAAACTAGACTTTTATTAGATTTTCACAGAAATCTGAATCTGTGGGTGTGGCGAACTTTTTCAAAGATGGCTGCGGTTAATTCCTTCCATTCCTTTGCAATGTGGCCTTTTATCTTCTTCCATGTAGAGGTGGAATCTGTTTCCTCAATCTCGAATCTGGGCTGACATTGTGACATCTTTCACAAATGAGGCGTTGGAGTTTCAACTCTCATGTTCTTGGAATGCTGCCCTGAGACCACCATGTGGGGAAGATGAGAGTCCACATACGGCTGAGATGAGAGGACCCAGCTGAGGCTCTCCTAGTCCAACTAACCAACAGTCAGATACGTGGGAGCCCATCTTAGACCATCCACGCCCAGAATCTCTGTAAGAAAGCTGAAGCTGTGGAGTAACCCACAGAATTCTGAGCCATTGTTATTTAGCCTCCATCCAAGTTTTGGGGTTGTTTGTTAAACACTAACATGTACCTGAGACAGTTGGGCACAAAGTAAAAGGAGCAAGCCAGTCACCCTAACGCATGCCCTTTATGTGTGGAGCACCAGGTCAGATACACCATGGGAGACGTGAATGAAGAATACATTTGTCTTAAAAATATAAGACAAAGGACATAGATGACCCTATCATTCATGTGTGAACATATCTATAAATAAAGCAGAATGTAATATTTACCTATATAAAATATATTTATGTAACAACCTTCCATTATTTCTATAGCCCAGAGTAAGGATATTCCTAGGTGTTCAAGAAAAAAATACAATGGGGGTGGGGAAAGATCATTAGAAATCCTATTTATGTATAAATTTTCATTTTTTTCTTTTTTTTGAATGCTTTTATAGAGCACATAATATACTGTGGTAGTACATTAATATTTTTATAAATAAATAAATATACACACAATGAGGTTTCTCCCAATCTTATCTCTTACACATCCCCAACCTCCCATTCCTACACAAAAATATCCCTTCTATGCCTTTGCTTTTCTCCAATAAATGAGCCCTTCCCTGGCTACCTAGGGAAGAGCCAGTGACAACTACTGTCACACATCATTGTTAATCTATACGGTATTTGTAAGGAGTCTCTTCAGTAAGGCTATAGGCATTTTTTGGACAAGGTGTTTATACCCGTGTATATATGCATTTGTCTTAGGCAATACAGCATAATGGCATTACGGCATGATTTTTAAGAGTGTGAGTCCCTGAGCCAGGTTTCCTAGACTCACATCCCAGTTTTGCCACTTACTAGCTGTGCAGCCTTCAGTAAGTTTCCCATGCTTCCATTTGTTCACTGTAAAATGGAGATAGGAATATTCCTTACCTCACAGTGTTGTTGTGAGACTTGAATGAGCTAATACATGGAAAATGCTGAGAAGAATGCTTAGCACACATAGTAAGTGCTCCCTTACTTCCAGATCAGGTCTTTGGACCTAAAGAGGGTCAATGTCTTTTTTTTTTTTTTTTTTTTTTTGAGACAGAGTCTTACTCTGTCACCCAGGCTGGAGTGCAGGGCGTGATCCTGGCTCAATGCAACCTCCGCCTCCTGCATTGAAGTGATTCCTGGGCCTCAGCCTCCTGAGTAGCTGGGATTACAGGCGTGTGCCACCACACCCAGCTAATTTTTTGTATTTTTAGTAGAGATGGGGTTTCGCCATGTTGACCAGGCTGGTCTTGAACTCCTGACCTCGGGTAATCCGCCCGCCTCGGCCTCCCAAAATGCTGGGATTACAGGCATGAGCCATTGTGCCTGGCAATGGGTCAATGTATTAATTAAGTTCCACAGCTGATTTGTGACAGAATTCTTATGACCTAACACAAGGGGAAAAAATGTGCAAGAATGTTTGAAATAGCATTTTTTCAAATACTGAAAAAAAAAAAGTATTCAAAAACAGTAAAATGAACAAGTAAATGATGTACTATATAATGAAATACTCTTACAGCAATCAAAATACATAAACTACAGTAAAATGGAACAAGGAAGAATCTCAAAAATATAATCTAGGATGAAAAAGCAAGTTTTAGAAAGATACATTCAATATGCTGTTTACATAAGGCTTGAAAACATGCAATACTATACACTGTTCAGCAATATATACACATGTTTTTAAAAAGTATGAAACATGCAGGGGGATGATAAATACCAAGTTCGAGAGTACATGGTTACTTCTGGAGTGGGAAGGGAGGAGAATGGGTTTCAGAAGAGATACATACGTTATAATACATCTATAATACAGTACTTAAAAACTGTTTTCTAATATATAGTAAATTACTAAAATTTTGTAAATTTGTGTGGTAGCACGTAGCAGTTCGTTATAGTTTCTACACTTTTCTGGACACTTGAGTTTTTCAGATTTTTAAAGAAATACTACAAATTAAAAGGAAGGTACTGGCGATGATGAAAGTTTCATGATTTGTAGGGACAAACAGTAAAATTAATAATCTGCTTATATGCCACTGGAGTCAATTACAAGTTCAACTGATATTTTCTCTTCTAGTTAGAAGCCTCAACAGTGGAAGAATTTTTCTTCCTATTATAAGTTCATTTGGATGATTATATAATCAGATGCGGAGCTAATGTATCCTTTAAATATTAATTTATTTTATATTGTTTCCAGAATGGCCAACTACATTAGGTAACAGTGTCTCTGCTTTGAAGATGAGGGTCCTAAATATAAGCCCTTAGCTTACCCAAGGATAGATCTAGAATTTTAGAAGAATGTCAGGAATACAGGAATACGGCCAGGGACCAAGCCTTCATTCCTTTAATACTAGACTTGGCCTTCAAAACAAAGTAACGCAGTAATTCTGTAGCAGTAATCCTGCCATTTCTGTCCTAATGCACTTTTAAAGGCTAACAAATTTTAAAAACAAAACAAAAAACCCCATAAAAACCCCCAACAATTTTTAAAGGAAATACTATAAAGTAAATCTGAAGAAAGTCAGAAGAATTAGCAAAGTCACCATTTTACAATATTATAATTATGTTAAGTACATCTTAAGCAAGCACTTAGGCCATGGTTGGAGGTCTGACCTGGGTTCCGGAGGTGGAATGCTTGGGCGATGAAGTTCAAACACAGCCTGTTTACCCATGGACATAAGTGGCCTTAATCAAAGCAGAACACATTTTTTTAAATGTTTGCTTTAAAAGCAGAAGTGTAAATAAGACTGTGATTTATGAATCTGCTAATACCCTTCTCTGCTGTAGACATCAAAAAGATTGAGTTTGGGGCTGTGGTAAATATAACAAGAATGCAGACTTGTTAAAGCAGTAATAGGTACTCTTATTAAAACTCCATTTCCATTAAGCGTTACAAATTGTCTTCCCTCCTTCCAGGCTTTACAGAATGCGTTCCAGAGGCAGTGATACCGAGGGCTCAACCCAAAAGAAATTTCCAAGACATTCTAAAGGCCACAGTTTCCAAGGGCCTAAAAACATGAAGCACAGACAGCAAGACAAAGACCCCCCCAGTGAGTCGGATGTAATAGTTCCATGTCCCAAGGCAGAGAAGCCACACAGTGGTAATGGCCACCAAGCAGAAGACCTATCAAGAGATGACCTGTTATTTCTCCTCAGCATTCTGGAGGGAGAACTGCAGGTCAGCTGGGTTGGAGTTATCCCCATCATGCTTCAAACAGAAGGTTGCTTGTGAATTTGGTGTTCCTGCTGCCTCAGAAATAGATATCTGTGGTTCATCTGTGGTTCATACATGTGTGTACATGAAAGCAAAGCATAAGTACATATACAAAGAATTCTCCTCTGCCAACTCAAAGTGAAATTAATCCCATCTAAAGGGGCTGTCACGATGACATGTGATTGGCGTACAGGTTGTGAAAGGTCACGCCCTCTGCCCATGTTGGTCATGAGCTTCAGTGCACCTGCATGCATCAACAGCAATAATGCCAGATGACTTCGGGATTGGTTTAAACAATAGGTGCTTTCATACCCCAAGTGAACTGGCTCCTAGACTTGTCCTGGCATTATTAACCTACATGAAAATCTAGAAACAGCTGATACACATATAGGAGAATTTTATTTCCTACCCCCTGAAAATCCAAATGCTAGTACATTGATGGATATCATGATAGCTGCATCAAACACAATAAAAAAATGTAGTCCTCCAATGTTGTATAGTAATCACTTTTTAAAACATTGTGTTATTAGACTACAAGAAGGATGAAGGGATATAGTTTTGATACTTTTTACAGAAGTGTCAAAATGAAATATGATTCATTTATATTTGAAAGAGAAGAGAAAGCACTGCCAGCTATCACAAAAATCACTTGCTGAGACCGCTAGTAGAGACAGCAGGCTTTCTGAAACACTTTTTGTTCCTACAGGCTCGAGATGAGGTCATAGGCATTTTAAAGGCTGAAAAAATGGACCTGGCTTTGCTGGAAGCTCAGTATGGGTTTGTCACTCCAAAAAAGGTGTTAGAGGCTCTCCAGAGAGATGCTTTTCAAGCGAAATCTGCCCCTTGGCAGGAGGACATCTATGAGAAACCAATGAATGAGGTATGTACCACATCAGGGGTGTGTACTTGGGAGGCAGCCAAGCACTAGCCCTGCAGATGAGCACGATCTGTAACTCCTCTTTGATTCCTTACAGTTTTACTTTCTAACGCACTTAAAGCCTACACAAAATAGATAAATACAACAAGTTCAACAGGAAAGTTAAAAAGAATGAATCATAGACAGGATGCATCCACTAGGTTTGTTTCTTGAATTCAACAAAAATCTACCAAATGCCAGAGAATGCTCCCCCGCTCACATGCATGTGCAGACACACACACCCAAAACCACACAACATGCACACACATACATGTGCACACACAAACAGACACACACACCCTCTGGGAACTTGCAGGGTACCCAGGCTGTAATGAAAAACAGATAAAGTTCAACCATAGAGGTTAATTTTTTGAAAACGCTGAGGTATTATGTCATAGAAATTTTGAACATGAATGGAAATAATCTGAAGAACTGTCCAAGAAATAGAGGTTTTAAAAACATATATTTTAGATGAGTGCATACCTTCTTTTTCCTTCAAAGTTTAATGACAGCAAAGACCTTTCCCCCACCAAGTGTGCCTAGCAATTACAACCGCAAAGGTGGGCAGTCCCAACAGGGCCACCACTGGGGAAAAGGCAGTACTGCTTGCTCTTTTACTTGCTGACATTTCTGAAACCCTTTGGAATTATTATTTTATTCTTCTATTTTCCTCTGAGAACTTCATGGAAAATTTCATAATTTTTCATTTTTATAGAAAAGAAACAACTAGGAACATGAGTTGAGGCTGGAAAGTGAAAGCAAGTTTCAGACAAATTTCCCTCAAATAAACTCTGGCAACCTACCTCAGGACTGACCTCTAATGTCCTTGCTATTCTTGTCTTTGGTGTCTCATGAGAGAAGAGACTACTGTCTTGCCAAATAGTGAAGGAGTTTGGTCATATGGATCTGCTTCTCTAAGGGGTGAGGATGAGACCACCCAAAGTCTGTTGACTTGCACTTTAATCCAAATTTTAAACAAAAGGAACCAGAGCTGCATTCAAGTGAATACTGTTAAAACTGTAAACTGGCTCCCAACATATTAACTATGAAACAGTGTCAGGCACAAATTCCCCAGCCCCTGTGAGCTCAAATGCAAATTAATGATCTCTGAATATAACCCTAACAAAACTCTACAAATGGCATAACCCCTCAACACTTAAGTGTGAAATGAAACAGTTTGATTCCAAACTTATGTTGAAATCAGTGGAAAAAACTTTAATTACAAAATAATTCTATTGTGCACATGCAAAACTGGAAATATCCCCTTTCTCCAAATGCTTGCAATCCTAGCTCTGTAATGTGCCCCTGAAAATGACCCATAATCTGGCCCTGCTTTACAAGTCCAACCTTTTTTGATTACTCCTCCAACAGACAGCCCTATACACATACACCTCTCACATTCCCACCTCCATAATTTGTCAATTTTCCTCTCTTTCCTCTACTTCTCCCTTATGGATTTCTCTCTCCTCAGCTACCAGTTTATGCAATTCCTTGAAGCCAAAATAACTCCACACACACAACTCAGTTGTCTATCCTTTTTCTCAGTCTAGGAAGTACTAGGTGAGAGGGGAATGCCTACAAAATAAACAGTAAAGGGGAATTCTGCCTAGGATTTTCCTAGATAGAGCTGAAGAAAAAAAAGGGAGAGAGGGCAGTGCTCCCGCTGAGACCAGCTGTGACTGTACCCTAATTACATCAGAATAAGCACCTTGCATGCTAAAGTTATTCTTCTTTTGCATTCCCCCATCTTGAAGTGTTAACAGCCCCTTCTCCGTTTTATTTTCCTCATGTTCTTTTTGAAAAATCTAAAAAATCTCAATCATGTCTAGGGTAAACTAGAGGTGATTTATCTAATTCTTAAGGCAAAATAATTTAGAAGAACAAACTGCTCTTAGTTACATGACACGACAGGAACACTGACCTAAGATGAAAAACTGGTGGAAGCCTGTGAGCTGGAACCTGGCTGGGGCTGGGGCTGGGAGCAGAGGTGTGGTCAAGAGGGAGGGAAGAGTCAAGGACTCAGTCCACAAGAGTTTCGACTTCCTATTCCTTTCCAGCCTAGGGTTCTATAACAGAACTTACCTTAAAAAGAAATTAATAGCCTAAGGTATTCTTAGTTCTTCCAAAAAATATATTACAGAAAATATGGGCCAGGCACGTGGGGTCAGGCCTGTAATCCCACCACTTTGGGAGGCTGAGGCAGGTGGATCACCTGTGGTCGGGAATTCGAGACCAGCCTGACCAACATGAAGAAAGCCCGTTTCTACTAAAAATACAAAATTATCCAGGCATGGTGGCACATGCCTGGAATCCCAGCTACTTGGGAGGCTGAGGCAGGAGAATCACTTGAACCCGGGAGGCAGAGATTGCGATGAGCCGAGATCGCGCCACTGCACTTCAGCCTGGACAACAAGAGTGAAACTCCATCTCAAAAAAAAAAAAATAAATAAATAAAAGAGTCTCAGTATTATTAGCATAACCTAGGTCAAATCTTAAAATACTTTAAGCAATGGTATAGTTAAGCTTTTAAATTTAATTTTATTCATTTAGTTAATATGTATTGAAAAGCTCATGTATAG
The DNA here is from genome assembly GCF_007565055.1 of Rhinopithecus roxellana. Classification (NCBI taxonomy): domain Eukaryota; kingdom Metazoa; phylum Chordata; class Mammalia; order Primates; family Cercopithecidae; genus Rhinopithecus; species Rhinopithecus roxellana. Next base: position 20,527,844 of record NC_044549.1, on the reverse strand, counting down.
GAAAAGTTTTGGTGAAAGAGGAAAAAAGGTTTCCAGGTCTTGGCATTGAAAAAGCAGTCTTGAAGCACCATGGTGAGTTCTAAGAACTGCCTGAAGTCCAGTGTGGCTGAAAGTTGGGTAGGATCGGTGGGAAGATATGGAGTGAAGTTAGGGCCAAGGTGGCAGGAGGTTCAGATGGTGAAGGGTCTTTTGGCCTTGAACAGGAGAGTGGAGTCCCACTGGTGAAAAATCATGCTGTCAGTGATGAGGACAGACTGCAAGGAGGTGAGGCTAGAGGAAGGGAGACCACTTAAGGGGTCACAGAATAAATGAAGGGCACTGATTCCTTCTAGCTTTCCTTCCCGTTCCCTTCAAACAACCACCAACATATACAGGGGAAAAAAAACACAATGGAAAGCAAGAGTGGGTTAAATAAACCTTCTATTTTCTCTCTTTGATTTGAATAAAGTTTAATATACATATCTTGACAATTACAACAAGCTTTCCAAGGAGATACTGTTTTTGGATTGAGAAAAGCCTCTTTTAGTAATTCATTTATGCTTTACTGAATACCTACTATAATTATTCATATATTAATTCTAATGTCAATCTTGTGACAAATTAAATTGAATGTATTTTCTAAGTCAACTATTAACTTCCCTAAAGTAAAGCTGATCCTATCACTATTTCACTCTCAAATTGCAAAAGGAGTTGATTTGAATTTTCCTTACAATGGACTCTAATGTTTGGGCAACTGAAGATAAAATTTTCAGAGGGCTGCAGTGGTTGGAGACAGACTTCCATGACAATCAATACAAGAGCTCCCCTCTCAGAAGATGCCTCTGCCAGCAGGCAATACAACATAGCAGGGTCAGCTTTCACAAAAGGACTGGCTACATTTATTAAAAATCATCAACAGCAGTGTGGCATAATCAAGTATTTTGTGAATTTAAGCATTTGGAAGTCAGAGAGAATTGATTGGGTCCTATATGCTGGGACACCTCAGTTGTATTCCTTTTCTGAAATGACTAGGTCATTTTGTACCCCAGATTTCTAGTCAAGTACATTTCTAGTCAAACACATGCTTTTCAGGACACACAACTTAAATTGGTTTTAAATTCACACTGAGTCACACATTCTAAATCTTTTAAGACAAATGCAAACTGTAAAAATCAATCAACATTATCAGTTACTGCATCTGTATTAATCTAGAAAGTCGGGTGTTTTCAAAACCAAGTTCTTAATAGATCTTAATTTATCACTAGCAAAAGATCCTGAGTTAGCTCTTGCCAACATGTTTTTCTGGTGGCAGCTTACCCTGTGCCAGGCAAAATGGAGCTCAAGGCCAGGAGCTGATAAACCAGCCCAATGAGCCTGGCTGTCTAACTCTATCTGACTGTGATGCTTTTGGCCACTGGCATGTTCTTTACCACCTGGTTCTTCATTTATGAGGTCACCTCCACCTCCACCAAGTGCACCTGGGATATCTGCCACGCGCTCCTCATGTCCTTGGTGGTCTCACTCTTCCTGGTTATGGAGTCCTGTGCACCTGGGATATCTGCCAAGAGCTCCTCATGTCCTGAGGGTCTCACTCTTCCTAGGCTATGGAGTCCTGTCCTGCTGCTGTGGCTAAGTATCCATGGATAAGCTCCTAAGGGTACCAACTGGACAGCTTCTCTGAATCCCTACTTTTGCTAATCAAAAAAAAATTTTTTAAACTACTGCTGGAAGTGTCCCACATGCTGCTCACAATAAAGGCAGATGTGTGACAAAAAAAAAAAAAAAAAAATCTCAGTTTCCTTGCTTGCTTGTTTTGTTTTCAATCTGTGAACTAGGCACCTCTTATAAGCAAGGCACTCTGTTAGATGCCAAGGATTAAAAATAAAATAAATAAATAAAAAGGATGTAGGCCCTGCTTTCAGGGAGTTCACAGTCTAGCAGGGGAGACAAACACATATATCAGGCACAGGTTGATCATTTTGTAAAAAAGATGCAAGTACGGTGCTGTGAAAATCAGAAAGGACTTAGTGCTTACATTTGGTGACATTCACACTACACCAACACATAACAGATTATCTATCCATATATCTATTTTAATGGAAATACCTTGATGTATAATAAAATGAAAATCATGAGCATGTCCTGGCAGAGCGATCCAAGAGGCATATACTGGTAGAGAGAACTATAGGGTGGGCTGGGGCAGAAAGATCAGCTAGGGCAGCTGCGAATCCAGCACTGTGCAAGGATTCTCTAACTTCCTGTCATTCCTTTAATGTAGCTTCTCGGGAGAGAGACACAAGAGTGTTAGAAAGAGGTTTTGTGGAAATTGTTGATACCCACAGGGACACAGATTATTCTCTCAAGAAAAATTTGATTACAATAAAAAGACTACATTTGTGTTGAAATGCACCCAAAAGTATCAATTAACAAGAGAATAAACACTAAACAAGGAGAAAAAAAACCCATTGCTGGCCAGGTGCTGTGGCTCCCCTGGCTCCCCGCCTGTAATCCCAATACTTTGGGAGGCCAAAGCAGGCAGATCACCTGAGGTCAGGAGTTCAAGACCAGCCTGACCAATGTGGAGAAACCCTGTCTCTACTAAAAATACAAAAAAAATTAGTCGGGCATGGTGGCGCATGCCTGTAATCCTAGCTACTTGGGAGGCTGAGGCAGAAGGATCGCCTAAACCCGGGAGATGGAGGTTGCAGTGAGTCAAGATCACACCATCGCACTCCAGCCTGGGCATCAAGAGCGAAACTGTTTCAAAACAAACAAACAAAAAAACAAAAAAACCCATTGCTGAATTAATCAAAACAGAGACATTTCTAAAAGACTGAAAGACGGCTGTATATAAACAATTTGTTAACAGGCTATAAATGTGTTTTCTTTCGTAGTTGGACAAAGTTGTGGAAAAACATAAAGAATCTTACAGACGAATCCTGGGACAGCTTTTAGTGGTAGAAAAATCCCATAGGCAAACCATATTGGAGTTGGAGGAAGAAAAGAGAAAACATAAAGAATATATGGAGAAGAGTGATGAATTCATATGCTTACTAGAACAGGAATGTGAAAGGTAAGGCTGCTTTGGACAAAACAATGTCCCATTCTGCAATCTATGAGCTGGCCACTGTACCAGGTGTCAGGGATACAAAGGTAAATATGATACAGTCTCTGTACTCAAAGATCTCATAGTCCAGGGTGAGGAAAAGGACATGTCTGAAGACATTATCAGTACAACGTATGGATAACCAGATGTGTGATAAGGACTGTGGAACCATAAATGTTGGGCCCCTAACTTTTGAAGGGAGTGCCCTGTGAAGGCTGCAAAGACCATGCAATAGGGATCTAGTCCCTAGGCAAACAAGAATGAAAACTATATTCATGGGAAGGGGTGAAATAAGTATGTTAGTATAGAAGTGGGAAAAGAACCTGCATTTTGAGGGAACTCAAGCTTTTCACATGGCTACAGCAAAGGGCATGATTGTAGGATGAGAAAAGGAAAGGCTTGCCTTGAGCAGCTGGACTTTATACTGTTGGCCTGAAGGAGCAAATGGAAAATTGTGAAAGGGAAAATAAGATGATCAGTTATGCTTTCCTAAAGAACGGTTAAGGGAACATGGAGGAACAACTGGAGGAGCTTTAGACTGGGCACAGGAAACTCACATAGGAGGCAAATATCCAGATGAGAAAGACAAGGGGATGTGTTCCAATGGCCATGAGGTTAGGAGGGGGTGTGCGCAGAACTACTTACAATGTTTAGTCAATATGAATTAGTGACTGGTTAGACTGGAGAGAAGAGCAAGGGAAACAAGGAGCTACTGAGACGCACTCCTGGCTATTCAGGAACACATGAAATACAGGAATGGGGCACAGTTTTCTGGATTGCAGGATTTTGATCAGGCAGGATGGTTTATACTTGGTGAGTGGGTAGGAGATGAGTCCTGGTTTAGTCCTTGAGTGTGAGGTACCTTGGTATATTACAGTATCTGGTATAAAGAATAATATGTATAAAGTCAATCCATGGTAGGAAATACAGGTCTGTAAAAGGATGGGCTGGTGATATGGATCCGCAGTAGGTGATAGCTGAAACTGTGGGTGTTGGTGTGGTGAGAAGAGAGAATGCTGAAAGGGAACCCTAGAATACCTTAAGGCTTGGCAGTTTTCTGGAAGAAAAAGGGGTTGAAAATGGAAGCTGAAAAAAAAAAAATGGTGGAAGCTTAGAAGAACCAGAAGACAAAAGAAGGCAATTAAATGAAGCAAGCAAAGACTTTTTAAAAAGAGAGTGAACAGTCAAATAGCACCAAATAATGCAGAAAAGAATGAAATGTCCCAGGATTTGGCAATGAAGAAGATACTGAGGAACTTAATGAGCCATTTCAATAAGGCGGTAAGGGCAGAAGCCAAATTGCAATGCTTTGAAAAACAAAATAAGAAATAAGAATGTAGAAACTTAAAATGGGAACTAGTATTTTGAGAAGTATGGCTGCAAAAAAGGAGAGTTTGGTTGGTAAATATTTTCTAATCATATGTAGGGTAGATTATTTTGTTCTACCTTGACCCTCTATTCTGAACCACTGTAGACAGTATAAGCATCCATATGAAATTGAAAGGACTATTAACCCTCTCTATTGATACTGAAAAGATGGAAAGTAACCAATCTCAAATGGCTTATTCAACTACTTCCAGTTCATACTTCAGCTAGGTAACTTAAGTTAGTTACCTCAACATCCGGGCTAATAGCAAACTTTCATTTATTTTCCACATACTTTATGGTAGACATTTGTTCACAGTGCCAGAGAATCCATGGCACTTATATTCACTCTATTTTTTCCAGGAGGTTTATTTTTCACTACACAGCAGAGAGGGGGCAGGGGAAAGGTCTTACTAACTTGCTCCTCATGAACTCTGAAATATCTACAGGGGCAGATTAAAGGAGCACAAGAAATCTGACACCAAAGGAAGATTTGACTCAGACATTACAATATAAGATTTGTTATTCAATGAGACAATGTTATATTAAACATTATTTTGAACCTCTGTGGTTTGGCACTAGTGGCCTCATTTGGCCGCCATACTTATTTGGCACTAACTTGCTGAATACAGATACTTTCTTTCATCTTTCATTATTATGAACATTTACCAACCATGGTCAGAGTGTTGCCTGGCATAGAACAAAGAGGTACAGGCTGTCCCTGCCCAGGGGGCTTACCACATTAATGAAAAGGCAAGATGATACAGATTAATGGTAGGAATGTGAAGGGCTATTGGAGGAGAGTTCTGATATTCACTGTGTATCTCTACTATCTTCTGGAGGAAGGCTTGGGGGGGGCGGCTGTCCTGAAGTTATACTGGAATGTTGGGAGGCAGATGGCAAAGATTATTTAAACCAAGAGAGCAAAGAGGAACAACACTGAGAAATGGGAAGAAAAGATCAGTGGGAATAAAGGCCATGGGCTGGAGGAAAAGAAAAATTGTGGGAAAAATGTAAAGTGTATACCACTGAATCGATATATGAAGAATATATTTCTAAATATATAAAATGAATTTAAGAGAAATAATTTAAGAGATTTGCTTTATAGGATATAAAGTTTCCTTTATAGGATTCTTTGCCTTGAAGAATAATTAAAGTGAACACGCAATTAACAAGAAATAGGAAAAAGTGTCTATCACTCTCTGTTTAGCCATTCCAGAAGATATGAGAATATTCATCTGTTTCTATATGCCAAGGAACAGCTTCCAGATGGAATTCTTCGAATGTGACAATATCAAACTTATTCTCAACTCACTTGATGCATATGTGACTTCCCTTGCTTTGCCTGAACAACATCACAATTCCCGTATCTTGGTACTGTGGGCCCATTCACGTCCGCCCTTCCTGCTCTCCTGCCTCCTGCTGGGAGACTGCAGGCCTCATGAGGCATAACTGACTTCTACCTGCTTTAAAGCCATGCGCATCAAAGTAGTATTAAATGAATACCATCTAACGAAACAGGAAGTGGGGGAAACTAATGACTTCAGGTAAATAAATGCTCAGAGGAGGTGCTTACACACAAGACTGTGAAATACCCGTAGCGTGCCTTGCTTTCAAGTGATATGGCAAAACACACCATGACTGAGTCCTTCCAACTTCACTGAGAGTGCTTTCTCTCAAGCACACAGCTGCCTAGCACAAAAGTGAGGCTAACTTATCCTGAAGGGTCAAAAAACAATGTCTACTTCCTTCCTCAAACAAAGTGTTGTAAACCACTCCCAAACTAGCAACCTTCCCAGCAGTGAAATAAAGATATCATAACCCCAGTAAAAGGGAGGTTGGCTGAAAATAGATACAAAGGGCTATCTGGTTGAAACTCCGAAATAAACACGGTAAAGGTTTTGTGCTCACATTCTAAGTGTTGGTTTGTATCTACCTGGAAATAAAACAAAAATTAAGAAATACATGATTGAGGTAGTTAATGAGACCTCAGAGGATGTAATAATGGATGTTAAATTAAGGCTCAATTTCTGTGTTTTCTTTGGAGAATTTGTTTTATGTGGAAAACCCTAAAGGAGACTGATGTCACACATTGAGCTCAGGCCAAAATGTTTGCCAAGTGATGTCGCTGTCGTAATCAGTAAGCAATTGGCTTTCCCACTGAGGGTGGGTGGGGGCAGGGATCGGCTCAGGAAAGCCTGTTCCCAAGCATGTTAATGCAAAGTTTCCTTAGCTGTAATCTGTGCGGTTTGGTTTGTCCATATGGTAATATTCTATCCACGTTTCATGACAACTTTCACTGACCAGCTCCAACATGTGGATACGTGTGTCACCAATGACCTGAATTATGTACTTGGCTGAATTACAGGTGGAGTCTATGTAAAAGGTTTTTTTACACAAAAGCAATGCCAATAATTTTTGGCCTTTCTGTATGGCTTCACAGGAAAGCCAAAACAAAAGTCACTTTTAGTCAATGTAATTTTGCAAAATTTTCCCATAAGTGAAATGCCAATTTTGCCTGTACTTTCAAAAAAGCTTGCATAATTTTTTTTCTTTTTCAGTTCCAATAGAGGAAAAGGCTCTGAAGGAAAAAAAAAGTTGCTTTTTTTTTTTAACCATGCATTCTTTCTTAGAATACTAAAACAAACTATGTATGCTACCCATATATGTTACTGCATTTCTGGTCTTGAAACAACAACTAAAGCAGGAAACAAATATTGTTATGGCAGCTCTGTATAAAACTGTGGTTTCAACCATGGATTTTGTTAAAGCCTTATATCACTTTTCATAAAATCTTGGCCAAGTAGGTTAGCAATGATAGTTCAACTTTGTAAATCAGAAGTTCAAATGGTAGCTTCTCAAAAGCCACAAAGAAAGGAATCAAGGTAGAATTAATCTCTTGTTCCTTTTCTGTCCAAGTTTGACTGGATTGAACAGTGGTGCAGAGGCCTTAGAGCCCTTTAGAGGAAAGTCACCAGGGGTCCAGCTTCAAGTGTTGTTGCCTTGACCACACCCTGGGAAGTTCTTTGCTGTTAAGTTTTAATGAAGAACAAAGCACTTCCACCTCTCCCTTTGTCTGAAACAACTTTATAAACAAGTATTTTCACCATCAATCCTTTTCTATTATGACAGGCCTATTTTTCCAGACTGCCATCAGACAAGGTGACTAAAACACTGCTTGAGCCATATTTGACCCTACTGCTAACTGAGTAAATCAGACCACTTTTAAAGGCTTCTTTCAAAAACATCAAATTTTCTTTCTAGAGGATTTGGATACTCCTTTGAAATACGTAAATGAATGAGTTAATTTATCCAATTTTTTGGTTAAACTCATTAGTTTGGAGCTAGTGCTACTTGCCATTCATTAACTGAAACAAAACAAAATAAAAACAATAATTGATTAAATATATATGTCTACTGCAAGCCAGGTTCCATACTAGATACTGGGCGAATAAGGTAGATATGGTCCTCACCTACATAAAATCCTGAATATTTGTTCATTATGTAAAACAAAGACACCACTGCAGGCTTTAAGACCTGATACTGATTCTTCTAAGGCATTATGAGTTCATGACGGGTAGAAAAAAAGGCACCACTATGGTAAACTAATGTAATAACATTAATGCTCATGAAGACAGAACATTCAGGAGAAATCAATAAACACATTAAACTAAAGTACTTTACTAAAGAATTCAATATCGTGCCATTAAGATTTTCAGCTTCTTTGGCCTTAAATCTCAGCCTTTAAGGATATCCCACAAAGCAATACACAGTGGGTATAAAGCTTTAAAAAAAATAAAGTCTACTTAAAAAAATATTTTGAAAGCCAGCAGTTTTAAATTTCATACACACTAAACTATTGTTGTAGAATACATTGTACTCAAATGCAATCATTTCCTTTCAGTTTTTCTGGCAAGGAGTTATTTGTATTACATATTCTCAAGACTATGTCTTGCAAGTATTGAAATGGATGCCAGATCTCCATTTGACCTTTGTCATGGGCATCTAGTTCTTTACCAGAACAAAATGGAGATCCACCACAAACACATATTTTGTTATTGTAATTCTATACAGAATCACAACACGATCAGCCTTGTGGGATACATGCTAGACCTAACACAGGATCTGAAAAGGGATGCAGAGAGATTAATTACCTCATGTGGGTACTAAAAAACCATTTAGGACCGTACATCATGACTAAACTTTCAACAGATGTCACAAAACCATACTCTTAAAACTGCACAATTCAGCAGTTTCCATACAATGCCTTTTAATTTCAGAGGTCAAAATTCAGATAGAGTGACAATACTATCTGATTGCTTTTCCTACCCAGAAATTTAGTTTTTTGAACTAAATTTTACAAATAATTTTGAATGTGTATTTGAATGTACACGATAGTGAATTTATTGCTTACAAAAGAATACTATTAATGCTAAAAAGAAAACATTAACAAGCCTAGTGAGGGATGAACCGAGAGCTTAGAGATAGCGGGAGTCTGGTCTGCAGAGCTGATCTGCAGCTATGTATAACTTTTGGCAAATTCCATTCCTAAAATCTTTAGTTTTCTTGTATATAAAACAAGGGGCCGGGGCGCGGTGGCTCACGCCTCTAATCCCAGCACTTTGGGAGGCCAAGGCGGGGAGATAACGGGGTCCGGAGTTCGAGACCAGCCTGGCCAAAATGGCGAAACCCTGTCTCTACTAAAAATACAAAAATTAGCTGGGCGTGGTGCCGTGCGCCTGTAATCCCAGCTACTCAGGAGGTTGAGGCAGGAGAATAACTTGAACCCGGGAGGCTGAGGTTGCAGTGAGCCAAGATCACACCACTGCACTCCAGCCTAGGCAACAGAGCAAGACTTTGTCTCAAAACAAAACAAAAAAAAACAAGGGCAGGCTATATGATTTCTGTGTCTCTTTCACACATAAAAATTTGTGATTATGTGACTGTCATGAACAAGTACCTTTTACCTCAAGTCTAGGATTCTAACTCCACTACCAAAAGAGGTCAGTGAGAATGACAGTGACTACCACCAACTTAAAATCCAAATCTGTATGTCCATTCTTAAAGGATATCTAGATTTCGGTATACCCTACTGCTTCCACATATTTGAAACTGAACCTAATATCACCTTTGCACATCCAAGTCCACTCACAACGTTTTTATTCCTGTTAATACAACCACCATGAATCAATCTATCAGATAACTATAAAAAATAATAGAAATCTCAGAAGCCAATAATTTAAGCTAGAAAAGACCTAGCAATCTAGACCAATGCTTTGATTTTTTGAATTGAGAAAAGTGAGGCCTATCAAGTCCAAGATAAAAAAAAGTCACCAAATCTTCCAGCGAAATAGTGCAGAGCCAGACCAGAAGCCAGTTCTCCTGACAATATATTTGATGCTATTCTCCCTAGAATCATCCCTAGGTACTCAAACCATGTGCTTGGTGTTCCGGGAGGCCCAAGATAAATCTAACACACAACTAAAATACAGTTGAAAAGACAAGACACTCAAAATAATCTGTAGATAATTTAGGAAGAATGCAGGTATCCGTTCTGTGGCACAGACACCACTGTTGCAACACTGTGGAAGATCAGGCAAAAAGGAGATTAAAGACAGCAATTATCCAACAGTCCGCACAGCCCTAGGAGAATGCAGGACATACAGTAAATACTCTATAAATACATCTGCTAACTGGCTGGTTGTTACTAGTTTAACAGCCCTATAAAACAGGTAGCCAAAAACTGAACGTGGAAAGGCAACCTCAAACTTCTGTTCCATCTGGACTAAAAAATATAAAGAGGAAAAAGAGCCATTAAACCATATCAAAATGGAAATTTTTGCCTCATAAGTGAAAATCAAGGTGGGATATTATAATTAAAGTGTATCCTGAATTTGCAACTCATAGGTAAGCTTTCCTGGCAAGTGTATTAATTCCTCAGATGAGAAGATGAAGCCAAACAGCCTTGGCCAGCCATGAAGATGATGACTGGCACAAGTGATGAGTGCATATCACTGAACAGAAAGGCCTTATGGAAGAGCTTAGGGTATCAGAGTTAAAAGCATAGACTCGAGTTAGAACAACAAACATGGAGCATGGACCATAAAGCATGGTCCCATCCTCTCATCTGATCTTACTGGCTATTTGACCTTGGGCAAAGCATTTAATCTTGTTAAGTCTCCAATTCACCATCTGTTTAAAAAATGATAGAGATCTCATAGGTTCTTGTGATTACTAATCATATAATGCACAGCAAGTGCTAAGTATGGTGTCTAGCACATACAAAGCATTCAGTGAGCATTAGCACTGTATTTGTCAGGGTCCCCCAGAGAAACAGAATGTGTGTGTGTGTGTGTGTGTGTGTGTGTGTGTGTGTGTGTGTAAACCATTATTATAAAGTATTGGCTCACATGATCCTGAAGGCTGGGCAGTCCCATGAGCTGCTGTCTACAAACTGGAGACCCAAGAAAGCCAGTCATGTAGCCGAAAGACCTGAAAGCTAGAAAGTCAATGGTATAGATTCTATTCCCAATCCTAAGAATCAGGAGTGGCAAGGACAGAAGATTGATGTTCCAGCACAATTAACCCAGTCAATTAATTCAACCTTCCTTCAGTTTTCTGTTCCATTCTGCCTCTCAACAGATTGCAGGATGTCTACTCACACTGGGGAGGGCAGTCTACCAACTAAAATGCTAACCTCTTTGGAAACACTCTCACAGATACACCTCAAAATAGTGTTTAACCAGCTATTCAGACATCACATGGCCCAGTCAAGTTGACACATAAAATTAACCATTATATGTATCTTTCTTCAAATTTGCCTATCTTCAAAGTAGTTTACTTATGTACTCTGCATGATACCAATGGGCACTTTTTTTTGAACTGCCAAGAAAGCATTTAAGTAGACCCTATACTGGGTTCTAATAATGTGACAATTAATAAGAGCTTTCAAGGGGCATATTGTTTAGTATAGGGGAGACAGACACAAAATCAAGTAAGTGCAATGCAAAGTTGCAGGCTAATGACAACAAAGGATACAGAGGAGGCACAAATAAGGGCTCATACCCAAGGCATGGTTGTATCCTATTTTCTTTAGTGTAGGAGAATTACTGAATGTCCTAACGATCTAACACTGTATAACACTGAGCTGGGCAAGACAGTGCTCTGTGAATTTTTTTTTTTTTTTTTAACCATTAAGACTCATTTCTTCTTTTTGGTAAATCACTCTACTTAGAGAAACAGAAATGTTAGTTTGGTGGTATTATGAAAAACGTAGCCTTCTAAATATGCGAAATCAAGACTGAACCAAAGTGAGGGTTTTTAAGTACATCCAAAGACTCCAGTGCTCCTCTGACTTGCCACTGTCAAAAATCCTCACACTAATTGCATCTTCTTGTCTAAAGTTATGTGAAAAATCAAATATTCCCACTCTAAGGTAATTGGGCTTACTTTTGATATATTTTGTTACACAGCTCCTTCCACGGGACCAAGAACATGGGAGAGGTAAAATAAATATTTTTTTGAATGAGTGAATGAAATGTAGGAAAAGTTGGCTGCATTTTAATCTATTATTTTCCATTAATCACTCATTATGAATTAGCTTCTGGATTCATTCCCTTTGGTTAGCATGGTCATGGGAGAATGGGATACAAGACAAGCCCATTTTGATGAGAAAAGCAGAATGAGCTTGAGAGCTTTGGGACTACTCCCAAGAAGGCAGAAGTAAGAGCGTATGGTGCTCTTATCATGGAGCTAGAATAAAAAAAGATCCTAAAAGGGGATTTTAAGATTAAACACATCAAAGACAATAACTCATCACTAAAAGCAACTCACTCAACTCATACTTTGTAGTTTTTATATTCAATATTTTTTCACTAACAAAAACATCATGACCATTTTCCCAAATCACCAACTACTCTACATCACAATTAAAGTAGATGAATACTACTGTATCACACAGATGCATCACAACTTATTTAACAAATTCTCTATTGTGGGCATTTATATTCCTCCTTTGTCACTATTATAAAGAACACTATCCTGAATGGCCTCATATTCCAATTAATTTTTATGCCTTTCTGATTATTGCTTTAGAATTCTTTTTTCTTTCCTTTTTTTTTTTTTTTTTTTTTTTTTTTTTGAGATGGAGCATTGCTCTGTCACCCAGGCTGGAGTGCAGTGGCATGATCTCTGCTCACTGCAAGCTCTGCCTCCCGGGTTCATGCCATTCTTCTGCCTCAGCCTCCCAGGTAGCTGGGACTACAGGCGCCTGCTACCATGCCTGGCTGATTTTTGTATTTTTAGTAGAGACGGGGTTTCACTGTGTTAGCCAGGATGGTCTCGATCTCCTGACCTCGTGATCCGCCTGCCTCGGCCTCCCAAAGTGCTAGGATTACAGGCATGAGCCACTGTGCCCCGCCCTGTTTTAGAATTCTTATATATGAAATTGCTAAGTCAAAAGTTATGAACCTATTTAAGGATTATAAAACCTATAGCTAAACTGCCTGTTGTAAAAGATATTTGTACCATCACTAACAATGCAGAAGAGAGCCAATTTCTTACTTTATAACTTTACCTGAGACTAACCTTGAATCTGACCTCAATTTAAATACGATATGATGTTATAAAGAGTATAAAGTGAATGTTAATGACATGAATCAGACTTTCCCACTGACTTGGGCTTTGTTTAGAGATGTGTTGCTTCTGGAAAAAAAAATCTTAACATATCAAAAAAACACTTAAAGATTACAACACTTCATTGAAAGAGTTTCTTCACCTTGTCAATATAATTTCAGTATATTTCCTTTTCCCTTTCAAATTCAGGTTCTCATGGCCTAGCTTCACTGGTCTTCTAAAAATAAAAAATTTCCTTTGCTCATTCTCTGAAATGTCTGAGGCTTCCTCCTTCACATATCCTATATGAAGCCTTAGAGTCCAATTCCAGGATCCTGGCTCACCTTTCTCACCACATGACATATTTGGCAATAGTTCACAACACTTAGACTGGCCCTACATGGTCCTGAAAAGTCTGATTTGTTGAAAATAGTGGGATCTAAGGCCCACTTTGCCAAATTCTCTCTCTAATTTAAATTCAGTTAGTTTGGAGTGTTTGAGAATTCTACATCAGTTTCCTATTTAACTCAATTTCTACTTGCCAATCCTCACTTCTTTATATTTCCTCCCTACTTATCATACACATACACTCCATTTATTTCCATGAATTTCTCAGTAACACTCTGAAACATCCAAGATGCCTGACAAATAGGTAACTTGAAGCTTCAGAAGATGTTTCAGAAGAAACGCATTAGCAAGATTCATGAGACTGAATATGTGTTTTTTATGTTTTTTCTTTTCTTAAAAATAAGTAATTTCCAACTCAAGCTTTTTCACTCTATATCTTGCATACATGCTTCAGGGTCCCGCATATAGCCCTTCTCTCACTTCCTACTCCTCAAAGATAATCCACTGTGAATGGTTTCTTGTATTTATGTTTAAAAAGATTATTACAAGCATATATCAGCAATTCATGAAGATCATACAATACTTTTCCTATTTTTTTTTAAGTGGTTGCATATTATTCAAATTTATAGATGCAAGTCATTTAGCCAGGCCACCTTATGAGCTTTAGATTGTATTATTTTTATTTTATATTCAACATTCTTTGGTTAACTGACTCTTAATAACTTCAAATGCCTCTTACTTTCTATTTTCCTTTAGAAATGGGCTAATCACTGGTAACAGAGAGATACCACTTCATATCCACTAGGATAACTTTAATCAAAAAGATAATAACAAGTATTGACAAGGATGTGAAACTGGAACCCTCATATGCTGCTGTGTAGTAATGTAAAATAGTGCACTGGAAAATAGTCTAGCAGTTCCTCAAAAAGTTAAGTGTAGAATTATTGCCTTAGTCAGCTGGGGCTATGAAGACAAAATACCAGAGACTGGGTGGCTTGTAAACAACAGAAGTTTATTTCTCACAGTTCTGGAAGGTGGAAATTGGAGATGAGGGTGCTAGCAGTATTCTGGTAAGGTCCCTCTTCTGGGTTGTAGACTGCTGTCTTCTCCTTGTTTCCTCACATGGTGGAAAGTGGGTGAGAAAGTTCCTACAAGGGCCACTAATCCAATTCATGAATGCTCCTCTACCCTCAAAACCTAATTATCTCCCAAAGGCTCCACTTCCTAATACCATCACACTGGGGGTTATGATTTCAACATAAGAGTTTGGGGGGACACACATTTTCAATCCATTGCAGTTACCATACAACTCAGCAATTCTACTCTTAGGTATAGAGCTAAGAAGATGAAAACACATGTCCACAAAAATCTGTACACAAATATTCACAGCAGCATTATTTATGATAGTCAAGAAGTAAAAACAACCAAAATATCCATCAACTGAGGCACGGATAAACAAAACTGTGGTATATCCATGTAATGGAATACTACTTGTCAATTACAAAGAAGCTCTGTGGGCCAGGTGCAGTGGCTCATGCCTGTAATCCCAGCACTTTGGGAGGCTGAGGCAGGTGGACTGCTTGAGCCCAGGAGTTTGAGACCAGCCTGAGCAACATGGCAAAACCTCATCTCTACAAAAAATACAAAATTTAGCTGGGTGTAGTGGCATGCACCTGCAGTCCCAGCCACTTGGGTGGCTGAGGTAGGAAGATCACCTGAGTCCAGGGAGGTCAAGGCTGCAGGAAGCCGAGATCACACCATTATACTCCAGCCTGGGAAACAAAACAAGACCCTGTCTCAAAAGGAAAAAAGAAAGAAAAAAGCAGCAGCAGTCCTGTGCCCATTAAGCAGTGACACCACAGCCACTAGAAATCATTGATCTCCTTTCTGTCGCTATGGTTTTGCCTATTCTGGACATTTCATATAAATGGAATCATACAAGATATAGCTATTTGTCCCTGGTTTCTTTCACTTAAAATAATGTTTTCAGGGTTCAGACATGTTGTAACATGTATCAGTACACTTCATTTCTTTTTATGGCTGAATAAAACCAAAAAGGTCAGGATGGATGTGTAACTTGGTTGATTTAAATGACCAAGATAGATAATAAAACCATAAATGATAATGTAGATTTCTCATGAGATAAAGTTTCGCTGTGTTCTTAACACTTTAAAAGTTAAAACTTTTAATGTTATTAAGAAGCAAAGAATAAAGACTTGGAAAAAGGTAAATGAAGATATACCAAAAAGAAATAACGGAAAGAAAATGATTATTTGCTGGGGGGGAAAAAAAAAGAACGAACATTTAGGTTATATATGAAAATAGAGAAAATGGGGATATTTATTATCCATTCATTCATTTAACTTAACACTATGCTTGGAACTAGGAACTAGGAAAAAAAAAAATGAAGAAGACATGGATCCTGTCTTTGAGGCCCAGGTGGAAATGTTAAGTAGTATGAGGTAATTAATTGTGAGCTGTAACAGAGGCACGTACACGAGTGCTCAAGGATCTGATTAGAAAGATGGATTAGTTCTGCATGGAGGGAATGTGAAGGTTTCCCAGCAGGCAGCAATTAGCTTCAAGGCTGAGTAGACTTAGCAGGCAGAGAAATGCACTCACAGGTACATTAAAAAGATAAATTTGTGGAGCTAAGCCTCTGTTGAGGATGAGTATGTTACAGCCAGGGCATACAGACCCTGTATGCCACAACTTTGGATTTCCCCTTTATCCTGAGACCATGAGACATTCGTCATGCAGAAAAATCTCAACCCACCACTGGCAATTTGTTAGAGAACCTACAGTGTACACAGGCCTTGTGTTAGGTGTGTCTAGAGTCAAATTTGGAAACAACTTAATAATAACAATTATTATTTTGTTATAATAATATATAATATATACGTTATTATATAATATATAACAATAACAAAAACAACAACAACCAGAAAACTCTTATGAGCAAAACATACAAGAGAAATGGATTTCACATTATCCATTATTGTAAACTTCCTGATAAAAACTTACTTTACAGCCAAATAGGATTGAAGAAATACATTTCCATTTGGATGAAGCAAATGGAAAAATAAATCTCATTTCATCCTAAATCCCAGAAAGGGAGATGTGGGTGTGTAATGCGCTACCTAATCCCTTTGCCTAGCCTAAAATTGGCTAATTACAGCAACATGTGAATGAACAAACGGCAATGAGATATAACCAACTGGAAAAGAGAAAGAAACAGGAGCGTCTATTTATTTTAACTGTACCCTGAGCTCTGCCAAGAAGACAGTCCAGTCTCCATCTCTTCATCCTTGAAAAGAGTTGCTCAGCTAACCTTACTTAGAGAATATAACTGTCTTTGGCCATCATTTGAGTTTGGGCCCAAGTCTGTGGGGCAACATTAAGAAAAATAACACTAGTTGTGTGTTGATGCTTCCATCTACAAAATGGGTAAAAATATTCTAGTTATCTACTTTTTTGCATGAGGGTTCTGAGAAGAGTATAGGTAACCATTTGGGCAAAGAATTTGACATCTATAGGCCAAAGGGAAAATATAAACCCCATAAAATGTTTATTTACATATGGAGATAATAGTCAGAATTATAGGGTATTACTTTTTGTCAATCTAAAGGCTAAAACATAATACTCCCCAGGTTACCTATAAAAATTGTTTCCTTGGAAAGTGGCAAGGGGTACTGGATATGACAATATGCATCTGCCACTTCACCCAGCACCTAACAACTGTGAAGACATGTGTTTGTTTACTTTAGAAGCTCTTAGTGATAGGAAGATTTATTGACGAAATGAAACATTTCACCTCTAAAAGCTCCCAGAACCCTGTTTTTGTTACATTAGTCTTGCCAGGAGAATTCGGAATGTGTTTGCATTCTATCAGTCGACAGTGTGAGTTAGTGTGTCCCAAACCAGTTTTCTACCCAGAAAACTGAGAAGGTTGATGACACATTTAGGTAAACATACTCACTGGATGAAGTTATTTAAATTTTTATAGCCTTTTAATCCTCTCTAAGCCTTTGAAATCCATACAGGTTTTTAGACAAGATTTAAGTTCTTATAAGTCAAACCAATGTATAAACCAACTCTATTAAGAATTTCACAGGTTCTGGACATCTAAGCATACCTAATATTGTACTTGAATGTGCAATAAGGGTGAGCTGACCCCACACTGAAGCCCTTCACTGTTAACTGATCAGCCTTATACTTAATCAAAATTTCAGCTCTGAATATGCGTTTTGCCCCAAGAACTGAAATTTCTCATTTGTTCTGGTCAGATGACAACAGCTCTTGTTGACAATGATAAATGAACTCTGAATATGAAGGGTTCACTCAAGTGAAAGAACAGGAAAGGGGTTGCAGACTACGACTCTCATCACCTACTCTCCATGCAATTTGAGAATTCAATAGGCAGTCGAATGGAAATGGAATAAAAATGTGGCAAAATATACACTGAAGTTATCTAAATTAACTAGAACTGAGAGCAACTTTAAGATATTATGAGTTAAAATTAGCAGTGTGATGGACTTTTTAATCTCTACAGATGAAAAACATGACATACTTCATACCCCATTATTAGCCATATTATTTCTTTATGCAAAGAAGATCTTTCAAATAAATTTACTCATTCTCTTACTCTAGAGAGTTTCTGCTTCACCTAAAAGAACTCTTGCCCTGCCATGAATGAGTATTTCTGCATGAAAATCTGACTTTCCATTATTCACTGTGACTCTTGGGAGTAAGTTTGTTAACAAGTAGCTATTGTACAAGGGGTGGCTCTAAATCCTTTTGATACCATGACTCCACCCACACCCCAGCCCCCCTCACCTGACCCAAGGCTTCCACATCATTCCTCCATGGATACATGAAACATACACAAGCACATGGTACAGTGTATACATACAATCAAAATTCAATTTATTTTGCAAGTAGCACCACCAAACCCTAGCTCAGAGTACCTCTGCTCCATTTTCTGTTTGATACTGGATCAGAGAGAAAATTAATTTTATGACAAGAGGCCACAACTTGAAATAGGTATCTCCCTGCATGTCTTTCACCCATGGCCTCAACTTGTAACTCCTAAATTATGACACTTTAGCCATCTACTTGTTCAAGAAATGCTGCACTAGAACATTTGGTCTTACATTTTCCAGGTAAGCATTCCTATGATAGCCTGTGCGCGTGCGCGCGCGCGTACACACACACACACACACACACACACACACACACAGACACACATGCACACACACATACACACTAAAGTTGTCCAATAATTTTTTTAAGTATAGAGTTGTTAACTGGTAAATTATTCATGAAGAGTAAATGGGGTCAGAGTAATCTCACATAGAATTTTAACTAAACCCCTGAAGCTAAATTAAGATTCCCATTAAAAGAAAGAACACACACACACGCACAATAGGAATTTTTTTTTGTAGATGTTAGATTCTATTTTGTATATTCTATACAAAAAATACAAAGAAAGGTCTCTTGTAAAGAACTTGATAATTAGTGATAATAATAACAATTACATTTAATTAAATATTTACTGTCAAACACTGTGTTAAGTGCAGTAGATTATCTCATTTAATCCTAACAACCTTTTAAAGGAGGTAATATTATTGTCCACATAATATTCAGATAATGATCCTGAAGAAGCTCAAAGACAGTAACTTTCCCAAGATCACATTGCTAGTAACTGGAGAGGAGAATTAGGACTCAAGGACTCTCATATCTGAGCTCTTAACCCTTCTCTGCCAGTGGTTCCCAAACCTAAGTGATCATCATTGTTGCCTGGGGAGATACTTAAAAGTATGGATTCCTGAGCCCAACCCCAAACATACTGAATGAAAATCTCCAACAGTGGAACTTGCAGATAGGAACATAATGGTATTTCAAATATGGCTCAAATGTTCTGTTAAGATGCCAAGAGAACACGAGTGAAGCCAGTTGTCACACAGTTGTCTAAGTCAAATCATCTGCCTTGAATAGAAAATAGCATCTCTTTTTCCACGTACACCTCTTCTCACTTTATAATAGAAAGGTCTTATTTGCTAAAAGGTCAAATGAGGTCATGGTCATACTATGTCAGCAATTTGTACTGACTTACCCGGCTGTATGGGCTATGTTATGGAAGATGAAAGTGATACAGCACAGAAATTCTGCTGATTCAGAACTGCCGAGTCAGAACTTCACTGATAGATAAGACACAAAACCAATTGGACAGTTTAAAAATCCTTGGCCATACTCATGGCATGGCCAGATCAATATTTACAAATATTCAATACACAGTTTCAGTACCTGAAAAATTCACTTATCATCTAGTTCATTTATTCATTCATTTCAAAATGCTTACTGAGTTCCTTCCATGTGCCAGGCACTGGATCACACATATGGCCCTTGCCCTCAGGAGGAGAAAAGCATTCAGGTGGTGGAAAAAGAGGTGTTCACTGATTAGGGGATGAGGAATGGCTTGATCCCCTAATGGATCAAGGTAGCATTAGAGTTGCATATTAAAAGATAGACATAGTTCAGACAAGGAGAAAAAGAGAAGGGAAAACAAAAATCATTATAGGTGGACTTAATAGCATAAGGGAAGGGGATTAGGGCAAAAAGAGCAATCAAATTCAGGAAAAAGCAAGGAGCATGGTTTGGCTTAAGTATACATAATGTGAAAAAACAGTGGAAGTTATGGGTGCAATGTTAAGTTCAGCAAACAAAGAGCTGCAGATGTCAAATTAAAGGGGTATGCCAGGCGTGGTGGCTCACTCCTGTAATCCCAGCACTTTGGGAGGCTGAGGCAGGCAGATCACGAGGTCAGGAGATGGAGACCATCCTGGCTAACATGGTGAAACCCCGTCTCTACTAAAAATACAAAAAATTAGTTGGGTGTGGTGGTGGGCGCCTGTAGTCCCAGCTACTGGAGAGGCTGAAGCAGGAGAATGACATGAACCCAGGAGGCGGAGCTTGCAGTGAGCTGAGATTGTGCCACTGCACTCCAGCCTGGGCGACAGAGCAAGACTCTGTCTCAAAATAAATAAATAAATAAATAAATAAATAAATAAATAAATAAATAGGTAATAGGTACTTAACTATTCCACACCATTCCATCAGCATTATGATAATGTGACAAAGTATTAAGAGTACAAGAAGCTGAAGATCTGAGTTGAAGGGCTGCTTCCACTATATGCTAACCAACTCTGTATATTTGTTAAGTCTAAATAACAGTAAGAGTCCCCAAAATATGTTTATCTAGGCTTAAATATACTCTAATTATTCAAACAAGTTTAAAATTATCTAAACATTATATAAATAACCTTAAATATCATTTAAATAAACTTAAAAATCTTTCCGCTCCATGAGACTATTCAGCGTTGTCTTCATCCACATGATCAATACTGAAACTCTACCATATCTCTGTTATAGTGCATGGGAGGGAGTTAGGGGATGGGTGGGGAAAATGGCAAAATACATGAAAAGTGTCTTGCTTTCAAGTTAGGGATGACCATGTCTTCTACTTATATTTCACTGATGCAATCCAAACTCACATAGCCACTTCTCAGTACTGGAAAAGCTAGAAATGTCTGGTTGGGCAGCCATATACCCAGGAAGAGGGGGACAATTAAAGTTTTGAGGACAACTCAGTCTGCCACAATCTTAGTGCAAAACACTTAACCTTTCTGTGTTTCAGTTTTATCTTCATGACCTTGAAGAAGGTAAAAATTTCTTGAAAAGAACACAAAAGTCACCAATCATAAAAGGTTAAAAAATTAAGACTTTATTGAAGTAAGTAAGTTATGTTAATCAAAATACACAACGGGATGAAAAGGCAAGTTACAGATTGGGAGAAGATATCTGCTTACGTATAACCAAGCAATACATACAGAATACATGAAGAACTCCTTTTTTTTTTTTTTTTTTTTTTTTGAGACGGCATCTCGCTCTGTCACCCAGGCTGGAGTGCTGTGGCCGGATCTCAGCTCACTGCAAGCTCCACCTCCCGAGTTCATGCCATTCTCCTGCCTCAGCCTCCCGAGTAGCTGGGACTACAGGCGCTGCCACCTCGCCCGGCTAGTTTTTTTTTTGTAGTTTTTAGTAGAGACAGGGTTTCACCGTGTTAGCCAGGATGGTCTCGATCTCCTGACCTCGTGATCCGCCCGTCTTGGCCTCCCAAAGTGCTGGGATTACAGGCTTGAGCCACCGCGCCCGGCCTAAGAACTCCTACAAAGCAATAATTTAATAAAAGATAAGACTCACAACCCAATATAAGAGAAACAGACTTCAAGGAGCCTTAAAGAGAATATGCAAATGAGCATGTGAAAGGGAGTTTCAACATTATAAATCATCAGGGAAATACAAATTAAATTTACAATGAGGGAGTATTACAGCCCTACCAGAAAGGCAAATATTTATTTATTTATTTAGAAACAAGGTCTTGGCCTTGTCACCCAGGCTGGATGGAGTACTGTGGTACGATCTCCACTCACTGCAACCTCTGCCTCCTGGGCTCAAGTGATTCTCCCACCTCAGCCCCCCAGGTAGTTGGGACCACAGGCATGCGCCAACACGCCCAGCTAATGTTTGCATCTTTTGTAGAGACAGAGTTTCTCCATGTTGTCTAGGCTGGCCTTGAACTTCTAAGTTCAAGTGATTCGCCCGCCTCGGCCTCCCAAAGGTGCTGGGATTACAGGCGTGAGCCACTGTGCCTGGCCAGAAAGGCTAAATTAAAAAGACATTACCAAATGTTAAAGAAGTGAAGCAACCAGAGCTTGCATACATTTCTGATGGCAAATGTAAATTCTATTTATATGAAGTTGCATTTCCATTAATATGAGAGTCCACATGCATGCAGTCCAAAACAGACAGAATTAATCTACAGTAATAGATATCAAATGGTGGTAACCTCTCAGTAAGAAAGTGGATATCAACTGGAATGTGGCACAAAGCAGACCAGTGGCAGAGTTGGAAATCTATAACTTGATCTGGATAGAGATTATATGGATATATACATATGTAAAATGTATCAATCTGTATGCTTAATATTTGTGCACATTTAGTAAAAATAAATTACACCTCAATAAATGAGAAAAATGAAGAAATAATGATTATGCTATAAGATGTAAAGTGGAGTATGTTACATGTTCTAAAGATGCAAGAAATACAATGACAAGACCAGCAATTGTTGTTGGCCCTGATGACAAGAAGATTAGTCCTAATAAGAGCAATCAGAAGACTGGTAGAGGACAAGAGAGTTTGGCTTTGGAATCCTGTGCTTGAGGATCTGGTGAGATATCTAGGAGTAAGCGCATACATGGGCCTAGATGGAACTCAGGCCAGCATTGGCTAAAGGTAAAAATTTGGGAGTTTCAGCAAAGAAGGGAAGTTGAAACAGTAGTAGATGAGAGTCTCAGTGGAGAAATAGTGTGGAAAGCAAGGAGTTGGCTTGTCCTGGCAAATGTCTGCATTCAAAGGGGGATAAGCTATCTAGCAAGGTAGACAAGAAGCAGTCTATGAAACAGAAAGAGAACTTGGAAAGACCAGTGTCTTAGAAGCCAAAAGGAGAATTTCAGGGAGTCACCAGGCAGTCAACTACGTTAACTGGCATGAAGCAGTGGCAGAGGATGAAGTCAGAGTGAAGGCTTTTGGGTCTGAGGATGTCACCAATGACCTCTGAAAGAACAATTTCTTCAGAATGGTAGACACTGAAACCAGACTTCAAGGACCCAAAGAGGGTGGTGAGGATGTAGACGTAAAGAGTGTAATAATACTCCTTCAAGAGGTTTGCCAAGGACTGGAAGGAAAGAGAGAGGCTGGTCACTTGTAGAAACAGTGAGATTAGGGGGAAAAGCCAACTGAGATTGAAGATTCTAGAGCAAAAGAGGATGGATAGAACAAAGTCTCGCAGAAGAGAAGTGGGTGTGGGAGGCAAGGAGGAGGTAGTTGCTACAGTGATGGGGGGTACAATTAGCATGAATCTAAGGTTGCCTGGAAGGCAATAAGCAGCCATAAAGAAAAGTAAAAACAAACAAACAAACAAACAAGAGAAAAGTACAGAAACCTCAAGGCTTACTATGTTTGAAATAAAAAGATGTCAAAATAATGAAAATTAATGTTTGGAAGGCTCTTTGACCTCATTTTAACGGAATATCCTATGCTAAAGGAGCATGGTAAATATATATTTAAAAAGCTCTATTTTAATTTGATAATTCAAAAATGCCAGTGCTAAAAACACTGCCTTCATAGAAACCAAATAATTTTTTACCAGGCAGATTCTACTACTTAAAATGGTTACAAATACTTGATTGGAAAGCAGTGTTTTCTCTCCCTACTGAAAGATCTCTTCCAAAATTAGGAACAAAAATACTAGCAAATGATGAAAATAAAATAAGCACATTCTAATGGTGAAACAGTCTGGTCTATGGCCCTTATAGATCTTTGTTTATTGTAATGAAAGCCATATACTTACTAATAAGAGCAACAATAACCAAAACATTCATCACACTCACTATTGCCAGAAATGTAAGCTACGTGTCTGAAAATTGGGCAGCTTAAACCAGGTAAGCAGACTAAGGTCCAACCAGATTCTGAAGTAGGAGCATTTGCTTAGAAAAACAAGATGTATATCTCAACAGTTATTCTTCCTCGCCAGAGATCTTGCTTAACTCAATTAGCTTGAGCTTGTTTCTATTACTTGAAGCCTTATTTTTCTATTACCAAATGAAGAGTTTTTTTATTTAGGACAATTTAGTACCATTAAATGAAGCAGCAGGGGATGACAGCTCTATTATTATTTCCGCCTCAAAAATAAGAAAAGAGCATTGTGTAGTTTTCTATATGAAGCATCTTAGTAAAAAGAGAAACATACTTTTTTGGAGGCCACGTCTGATCCAACCAGCCCAGGGTCTCAGTTTCTCATGGTGGCTACAAGGATGTTGTGTAGGGTACTGTGAAGATGCAAGCTTAAAAGATGAATTACTGCTAATAGCCAATTTTTGGAATCATCTATAAATCAATCAAAATTCTTCTATATCTCCTTTTTTTGATCCACCTAACCAATATGGAAAATTCTTTAAAACATGCATATGTCTATATATGTACATATATGTATGAATACACACAGACTTACGATGTGCCAGCTACTGTTTTAAGTGCTTCTTTCTTAAACTTTAATCCTTATAACAACCCTATGAGAGAGTTACTATTATAAGCAGCATTTTGCAGATGAAGAAACTGAGGCCTGAGATGATAAATAAGGTACCTAGGGACACAGAACTATAAATGGGCAGGAAAGGAATTAAACCCAGCAGTTTGACCATGTGTTTATATCCTTTATCATGAAACCTCTGAATCTAATAGTTTTAGGTTTAGGTGAACAGAGTATTTGTCCTGCCATACTGCTTATGATTTATAGATTTTAGTTGCTTTAAATAAATCACTTTCATAGATCTTTTTTCTCTTTTAATCTATCAATTTATCATCTAAATTTCAGACTATCTTCACATTGAAGTTACCCCATTACCATTCTGTCTGTGTAACCTCTAAATTCTGTTAAACCTTTTCCATGACAGGCAACTAGAATAGTAGAAAGCATAACATGGATATGTCCCATTTTTAATAAAAAATAAGATCACACTATTGATTTAGTGTGAATCTCTTCCTGACAAGCATTTTGTTGACTTGTTAATCTTTTTGGTTGTCCAGTGTCTGCTGGTAACAATGAACTATAATCCAAGGTTACTTCCCTGGATCAAAACTGTAGTTTTCAGAAATAGTTTGAATTACTACCCTTCACGCCATTTTCTTAGAATGGGCTGACAGCTAGATACCCTTATATATCAAGATAACTTCCTATTACCATGCCATAGAATCAGAAGGTATTTCATTTTCACTACCTTTTTCCACATTCTCCATGGAAATGCATCTGAAAAACTGTTTCTTGTAAAATATGAGCAAACGAGAATGAGTTGAATATCTGTTCAATTCAGTTCAATTCAACAGGTATCTATTCAGCACTGACTCTTTCTCAGGTGCTGGGTATAACAGAAACTGTTATAAGAAACTTCAGGCCGGGCGCGGTGGCTCAAGCCTGTAATCCCAGCACTTTGGGAGGCCGAGACGGGTGGATCACGAGGTCAGGAGATCGAAACCATCCTGGCTAACATGGTGAAACCCCGCCTCTACTAAAAATACAAAAACTAGCTGGGCGAGGTGGCGGGCGCCTGTAGTCCCAGCTACTTGGGAGGCTGAGGCAGGAGAATGGCGTAAACCCGGGAGGCAGAGCTTGCAGTGAGCTGAGATCTGGCCACTGCACTCCAGTCCTGGCGACAGAGCGAGACTCCGCCTCAACAAAAAAAAAAAAAAAAAAAAAAAAAAGAAACTTCATACTTTTGGTTGTCAAGAGACCATGCCCCAAATTCCTACTCAAAAAAAATGTCACATGGTACTAAGAATGTCTTGAATACTAAGAGTCAGTTACACTAATTTTATTGTCTTCTACAAATGTCTAACATAACATCATAAATATTTCTATTACTTAGGAGGTCAGAGAAAGCAAGCCAATCATTTAAATATTTTGTCCCTAAAAAATAAAACATAGTTGACTTAATACTGATTCTTGTAACACCTCATATATTACTGGCAGACAGATTATAGGAAATTAATGAAAAAAACACTCTGTGTTTTGTTT
Organism: Rhinopithecus roxellana; assembly: GCF_007565055.1. Lineage (NCBI taxonomy): Eukaryota > Metazoa > Chordata > Mammalia > Primates > Cercopithecidae > Rhinopithecus > Rhinopithecus roxellana. The sequence goes on along the minus strand of NC_044549.1, from coordinate 20,501,742 downwards.
ATTGGCATCATTATCAGCAACACATATTTTGTGTACCTACTACACACAAAACATTATGCTGAGCTCTACTAGGGACAAGACAGGTGGTACCACTCACAAAAAAAACAAATGTATAAATCTTAAAAATGTGTGTGTATGTGTGTGTGTGACTCTCTTCCTAAGCTAGTTGGAATCTGTGCTATTTATCAACAAGATAATGCAGAGAAAAATACCTTACCCATTAGGTACATCCCGTCCAGAGTTAACAAAGGAAAAATCACTTGGCTGAGAGCAGAGTTACACAACTTGATTATGCAAAGAGACTGAACTGTGTTTGACTATTTAGCTTTAGAATACACATCGCTGATATTTAAGCAGTGTAAACTGTGTAATATTATTGTCAGCACAAATCGTAGGCTTTGATGTACAGTGAGCTTTCCCGACGAACATCTGGCTAATAGCCAAGCAAAAGTACATAATTTGAAACACTCAATCAGTTTCATTCTGAGGCATTTTGTTTAGTGTTTAATAGCTTCTCCAGGGACAGGAAAATTACAAAAGCGCATTGTTTTGACATGAGCTAAAATGAGTCATCGGTCGTCACTACATTTTTGAGCATTTGGCATTAATCTTCTGAGACAATAAACCATAAACATTAGAAATAAATACCAATTTTCCTCAACAGTTTAGTAAAGGGAGACTGCTCTTCTCATTGGAGCAATTAAGTTGGCATCTCTAAAGGAAGCCACTATCCTCTTTCAACGTGTAGCCATTTTGTGTTTCTAAACAACACTTTCCTTAAGGTTTGTAATGACCATCTAAGACCCAGTCCTTAAAGCAATACTAAAGCTTACTTGATTTGTATTAAGTAACAAGTTAAAAGAATGTTATATACAGTTTAATCCTTTGGTAAATTCTACACCAAATGTTATCCAGTATTTCCACCCAGTATTCCCTGCCTGCCTTCATAATTATCAATAAGAAGCAAAGGAAACTGACTTGAGTTTCAACTCCTGGATTCTCCAGGGTCCAGATCCTACTACCATCATGCCCCCTCCCCTCAGGCATACTCTAGGGCCTAGGCCAATTTCATTTTCCTTTAGATCAGTGCTTCTAACACTTTGCTACATATAAGAATCACCAGAGGAGCTTTTAAAAAACCTGATGCCCGGGGCACATCAATTAGGTCAGAATCTCTGAGGTCGAAGCATCAACTGTGCTGAAAGTTCACACCAGGTAGTTCCAATGTGCAGCTCAGTTTGAGTATCAGCACTTTAGACTTGCATGGAAGAGAAGAAAGAGGGAAGATGACACAACCATCAGCCCATTTGGTACTTTATGGAAGTTCTGATGAATATTAAGTGGGTTAAGAAATGGCTGGAACAAGTAACTTCTATGAAATTACACCTTAGTTATAACATAGGGCTAAAGGTATGGCATCTGGGGTCAAACTTCTTGGGTTTGAAATCTTGTCTATGGCCACACCACCCTGAACGCGCTCTATCTCGTCTGAAATCTGGTTACTTATGACCTCTTAGAGACTCAGTTTCTTCATCTATTCAATGGGGATAACCCTTATAGGGTTGATGTAAAGATTAAATGAGTTAATTTCTATCAATATAAAGGGTTAAAAATAGTGTTTAACATACAGGAAGCACCAGGTATGTGTTAGTTGTTATTAATATCCTCATCATCACCATCTTTGTTTTTTGTATCTCATCAGTGTAGATGAGTTGAATATTCATTTTGTCTTAAACTCAAGGAGCTTGAGTGGTTTTGACTTCCATCCCATAGTCATAAATTTTACTAATGATATCACCATTAGACATGTATAATATTTTTAATTTTTAAATTAATTCATCCAATACATATTTACTGAATACCTACTATGTGTGAAACACTGTTCTAGATATGTGTTACATACTAACTTTTCAAAAAGCTTTCACATACATTTATATTTATTTCATCCTAAAATCCTGACAAGTTGCTTCTGACCTCAGAATTATATGGTTTCAAAGATCCAGTACAACCAGAACACCACATTTAGCACCTTAGGAATGTACTAATAACAGCTAAATAGTTGAATACTTACTATGTGTAAGCCCTACTCTAAGCTCTTAAAGGTTACAAGTCATTTATATACAACAACCCTATGAGGAAGGTACTCTCACCATCCCCATTTTACAGATGAGAAAACAGTGGCACAGAGAAGTTATGCAATTCAACATGCAAACTCAGGGAGACTGGTTCATCACCCTGGGAATTAACTTGTGTTAAGAAAAGATGCCCTGAAGGTGGACCATAATGGAAACACAATCAAGGAGGTGGGAGTCCAAAGCATCTATCATAACAATTTCAGGAACAGTGTACTTTATGTGAGATTCCTAGTACTTTGTCCTAGAAATAGTTTGTTGAAGAATGCAATAGGGGTTAGGAAACTGCTAGAAAAAAGCAACAATAGCAATCACAACAGCTACCATTTAGATCTCACAAAAAAACTAAATCCTTTATATACAATAACTTGTTTAATTGTGTAATTAATATAATTCATAGACAACTTTGTAAAAAGATTTAGGTAGAAGCTGTCCAATATGACCTTAAAATATGTGATTTCCACTTTTAACTCTAGTGCATTAGTAATGCTCATGAAGGCTAAAGGAATGCATCATTATAAGAAATGACCAAAACACCCATAAAGTGTAATAACTTGGTATTGGAAACCAAAAATCTGCTTTTGAAAATTATAACCAAATGTCCTGTTCAAAATAAAACTGAGCAGGCTCTTTATATGATGCAAAATAAAGATCAACAAACATCAGAAACTACATTCTTTTAAAAGATATTTTCAGATCAAAAGAAATGAGTTCCCAGTTTAAGTCTCTAAATAAATGCACACATAAAATCTCCATCTAATATAACGAAAGCACATTCACTGTAGCTGTCTTTGAGGTCCTAGCAAGAAGGAATAACCACATGTTTTTAAAGTATGTGTGTTCCGGCCTTCTCAGGTGATGAAACTAGCAATAGAAATTTGATTGGTATTAATAAATATCTAATAAGAGAGTAACTTGAAATAAAATTAAACTTCCATTAGAGCTTCAGACTCAGTGTTCATGCAATATATCTCATTGAATTGTACCTTCTTGTGATATTCATATGTAACAGTTCAAACCTTATTAAAACAAAGCAAAAACAAAACTGCTAGGATGATGTGAAAAATGCACATTTTTTTTCTTTTTTTTGACGGAGTCTAGCTCTGTCGCTGAGGTTGGAGTGCAAAGGCATGATCTTGGCTCACTGTAACCTCCGTGTCCTGGGTTCAAGTGATTCTCCTGCCTCAGCGTCCTGAGTGGCTGGGATTACAGGCACCTGCCATTGTGCCCAGCTAATTTTTGTATTTTTGTAGAGACAGGGTTTCACCATGTTGGCCAGGCTGGTCTTGAACTCCTGACCTCAGGTGATCCACCCGCCTTGGCCTCCCAAAGTGCTGGGATTATAGGCGTGAGTCAATGTGCCTGACTTCCATATACATTTTTAATGTGTGAGTGGGTGCATGTCATAATTCCAGATAGAAATTTGTCAACATGAAATGTAATTTTTATTCAGCTGATCTTTCCAGGTTTCTATTTATAATGGAAGAGATTGGATAGGATGAAGTTGGGCATAAAGAATCAAGGCAAACATAGGCCCTGGTCATTGTGCAATTCCATATAGTATAATTTGTTTACAATCTTTCATTCCATATACCTACAATACAGCTCTAAAAATAATGCCACCTACAATATAAAGATATACCTTTTTCCTAATAAACTTCAAAAAATGTCAAAATATGCAACAAAAATATAGTATCATATCTAAACCCTCAAATAAGCTACATTTAAATCAAGCCTGCCTGCTTTTGAAAGTTTCCTTGAGAGTCTAATAACTTAGATAAGCCTACTGAGAAATAAATACATTTTGATGACTAACTGGAGAGAAAAAACCAATGTGAGAAAATTAAATGTAACATTAGTATGAGGAATCAGAAATGGAGGTAGGATACCTTTTCTTAATAGAGTCAGTTCTCAATTATTCATGGTGATTAGAAACAAGGAAAACTTCATTTAACCAAGAACAATGGACATATTCATGGTCATTTGTTTTCCCACATGTATTTCAGCAGAAAGCTTTGACACACTATAGGGGGTTCTCTGTAGTGGAGTTCTCTTACAGAATCCCTCCATGATCACCATCATCCATCCTGGATATCCCCATCTGGTCAAGGTCAAATATGAGATAGTGGTATGACAAAAAATATAATAAACTAACCAGCTCAGAACCTCATTGCTTCCCAAATCTCAAAAACACAATTTTGGTTTTCTACTTTCAGTATTCTGGATTTCTCCTCAAATACACCACAATACCCCAGCACTCCATCATAAGGCATCCCATTGTCTTGGCAATAATATTAAGCCTTAGAGAATATAGACTACTCAAGATCTAAAAAGTAACTAGTAAAGAAAATTCAGAATTTGGTGTCAGGCAAATGAACACAAATTAGTTGAGATATATAATGGAAACTTTCAGTTGTTTTTCTTTGCTTTGTTTTGAACTCTATTTACTGTCAAAGGTATAGAACAAGTCAGCCAACTTTTTTTTTTCTTTTATTGAGACGAAGTCTCACTCTTGTCCCCCAGGCTGGAGTGCAATGGCGCAATCTTGGCTCACTGCAACCTCCTCCCAAGGAGGCCTCCTGGGTTTCAGCGATTCTCCTGCCTCAGCCTCCCAAGTAGCTGGGATTACAGGTGTGCACCACAACACCGGTTAATTTTTGTATTTTTAGTAGAGATTGGGTTTTACTATGTTGGTCAGGCTGGTCTCGAACTTCTGGCCTCAAGTGATCCACCCGCCTCTGCCTCCCAAAGTGCTGAGATTACAGGCGTGAGCCACCATGTCCGGCCAAAAGTTGGTGATATTCTTAATCACAATCATTTCTTAGCAAATAAAGAAAAAAAATTTGTTCTGAGAAACAAATCATGTTTCTCTCTAGCACTTTTCTCTAATTGGCCATAATTAAATTTTGCGACTTAAAACACAATATTTATTAGCCATGTATATGACAGGTAAGTGGAAATGGACTTCAGCACCTGTTGTATACATTGATTTGTTATGAAAATTATTTTTTCAAAGAAAATTACTGTGCTTTCAATTGATTATTAGGTAATATTGCTTATGAATATATTGTGGACCAAAAACCGTTAAACCCTAGTCCTTTGGAACCTTGTAGAATCTCAAAACTCTACAGAACAAAGGTTCAGTTGCTATGGCAACAAATGAATCATTAACACTATCACTGTAGAATTATAATTTAAATGAAGAGCACTCCAGAAGATAGTAATTTGGTGCCTGTTCCTTTGTTCTTGGCCCATCAAAATAGTTGGTGTTAACTACTTCCTCTCTTTTTGTTCTTACTACTTTAATAAAGGGTCTCACTTCCTGACTAGGTTCTCTTTTGGGAACCTTTCTCTCAAGGATTCTGTATGAAGCCTCAGTAGCTTAAGGTGACTACCATTCATGAAAAAAACCAAAATCCGCAAAGCCTAGAAAATATACACATTTCACACACAGAAATGCTGTACTAATAGGGCATGCAGACGGTTTAAAATGAAACAGCCCCTCTATAGAAAAGCATACCAATTATGTGGCTAACATTAGGGCAACAAATTTTCCCTTGCCTTCCTTTTGCATATGCCTGTCATTTTCCTCCTATAGTTTCCATTCACTGTTTCAAACATATGTTGCCACTTACTTGCCAGGAAAGGAATATCTGACCTACTCCCTTTATGTATCATGAAACAGCAGACGGAATGGAGCCAGTGAGAGCACCATTAGCAGTTATTCACACTTCTGTTTTCCCTTAACTTCCTTTTTTTTTTTCTAAAAGTTTATTCCGCATATGTGAAGGATGTGTAATCACAAAGACCTCCATGACTCATGCTTTATAATATGGAACCATGGCAATTCCCTGCAGAAGCAAATGGTTCCCTCCTCCAGTGAGCCACATGTCTCCTCTACAAAAGACTATCTTTACAGCTTACAGCTTGACCAAACATAGGTGATGGGTTCCTTTGTCCAGCCCTCACCAAACATCAACATTGTTTTATTTTCTAGCAATCACTGCTAGAGTTTAGCCAACATTTAACCACAGTCTTTTAAGGAGGCACCTGTTCTATGGGTGCAGGCTGCTAGGGTATTGTCCTGAGTCAAGAGAAAACATGATAGAGAGTACTTAAAAGGAAGAGGTTTTTCATCAAAGATGAAGGAGATTAAGGAAGACAACATGTGGAAGTGTGGTGTTACACGTACAACAATAAGAAATGAATGTTTATTTTGATCTGCATTGACTATCCCCTTTTGGTTTACGAAAATCAATCTATAGGTTAAAAAAAATTACCATGGTTCATAGTTATGCTATTATGAACTTAAGTTCCCTAAACTAAATCCAGCAAACACCACCAGGAACTTGGCCTCTTCTGCAAAAGGAGATCAGCCAAAAAATAAGCTCTTGTCCATGAGCGGAAGGAAATACAGTACCTTGAATAACCCACAAACATTACCATTCATATGTTATGGGATACATAGTAAAAAAAAAAAAAAAAAAAAAAAAAAAAAAAGTCCTGCTGACTGAAAGCTCACTAAATATATGAGACCAACTACAGAGCTAGTTGGATTTTGATTCTTTAAAGGGGGATATTTTCCGCTTTTCCAGCAGTGAACATGGGTGACTGCAAGTTGCCTAAAAGAACATGCTATCATGCTTGAACCTGAGACGGCTAAGAATAAAATATAGTTAAGTTTAACCATCCTGGCCACATAATATATATATATAAGCATTCTCTGAGCTATGAACACCTGACTTGTGAACATTCTCTCTATTTAAAAAGCCAGCCTACATCCTGCTCAAAGGATGGCACCTGGAGGGCAGGAGTATTTCCAGAGCTTAATTTTCTTCAGGTTAGTTGGCCTGAGGCTGCCATGAATGTGACAGGGAGGTATTCACCTAGAATCCAAAGTGGGAACCTGGAACACATTTGCTAATTAAATATCATGTTTCATGTAACACATAGGCTCCCAGCTAGTCCACAAAAAGCTAGCTGACCCAAATAAAGCTTGAAGTCTATACATTTGCAAGAATATTGTTCTCTACTCCATACTGTAATAATAAGAGTACATATAAACCTTATGAATTATGCTATTATAGTGCTATAAGATCACCATATTATCAGTTACCTAAATGTAGGTTTTCAGCTTTATGATAGGTTGAGTAAGCCTCCTTGTACTAGTCTGGGAATCAACTCCCTGATTAATAATATCATTTTTATGAGGAAATATCTTACAAATGAACCTTTGAAGCAGTCTTTCTGCAAGATGGTAAACTTCCTACATTTAAAAAATTAAAGTATTCACTTTCCTCCTTGCTATAAGAAAGCAAATTGCCCTAAGATCTATATTCAGAGTAAATTCAGCATTATCCTATGTTGAGCAAAAGAAATCATAAGCAACACAGACTTTAAAAGTATCAAAAAACAAACCCAAAACAAAAAGGTGATAACTAAAAGTGGAAACAAGAAAACAGCACACCAGCACACAAAACTAACGGGGCCAGTGAACCCACCTCTGGCCAGACCGGGCACCAGACTAGCTCCTGTTAGGCATCCATAACAGATGAACAAATGGGGCAGACCTTCACCTGAACTGCTAAGTGCCACCTTCTCTTACACCTTTTCAGATACAGATCTTCTCCCTCAGCACTGAAAGAGTGCTTTATTTATGTATCTTGTGGAATCTACTTAGTTTTTAACCATCCTATTTCCTTTTCTATTAATACCTCTCCAACCAACTCCTAGCTGTAATTGTCTTAAAGCAGGAGATTTGTCTTCCTTTCTGCAACATCACAAAAAAGCTTTGAGTATCATAGCAGAGAGGAAAGAAAATTTACTGAAGCTTATTATATGCTGGTTCTATGTTAACTGGCTCTCCTCCTCCAAAATGTATCTCACTTAACATAGCAGGTCTTTAATAAATGAACACTGAATATCTTGACACCCAGCTTTAAAAAGAAGAAAAGTGTAGAGCAACTCACAGAAATATTTATGGATTTGGCAAAGGGGGAGCCAGATTTTTTACCTTCAAAATGTCTTGGGTTGGAGTGGAGAGAAGTATAACCTAAAGATATTTTTAAGTATCTATATATTTGATAAAGGGATGCTGGCAAACAAAAATCATTCTCAATCAGCATGAAACTCTATTTCTGTTCATCACAGAAAAATAAATTATCTGTAGAGCATAAATGATTGGAGATTAAAGCAATTGAAGGTTACTTTAAAATAGCTAACTTTGATAACTTTAAAAGAATTAGCTATCTGCATTTGTCAAACAAATGACATAATTCTTAGATATCTACATGACAGCAAAAAGATCCATAAAACCTCATACCTTAAAAAACCAAAATCTAGTCTTAGATTGAGAAGACTTCAAATTCTATAAAATGAACAATAGTATTTTTCACTGTTACTAAATGCCTATTAAAAAATGTCTAGATGCCAATTTTGTTACTGGAAATAGATACCTGAAAGCAGAAAGATGTCTTCTAAAAATCCACAGATTTCCTCCCAGTAACACCTGAGAGAACAGACACACAGAGCATCTTGCTTTCATCTTAGCAAGATATTGCCACTCCTCCTCCAGTCACTGTCCTGATCACTCCTAATTCAGCTCTGTTTTGGGGGATCAGCACCAACAGGGGCCTCATCTTCTTTGTGAAGAAAAATACAGGCCAATAGCATAATTAGAATTTATGTAAAAGATAACTTAGAATAATCAATTGAGCCCACATGATTGACATGAACTTGACCCATGGTTAGATCAGGGATAAAATCTGATTGATATATAAGCTAGTTATGTTATTCTCTTTCCCTTTGGCAGTTCCAGACAATAAGGCATAAGGGCAAGTCTTTGAGGGTGGGTGAGATGGAGTAGGGAATTGCGGGAGAGCTTATGGGAAAGGCTTCCTGGCTCCTAAAGAGACACCAGTATAGATGGTACCTTCTCCACCTCTGGGTGTTGCAGGTTTGGATGAGATGCCTGGAACTACCAAGGTCGTGTTGCTATCAGTGTGACAATGAAGCCATCAAAGGGAAGAGATCAAAGCCACAAGAACCAGGGAGTCAGAGGCAACATAGTATGTCTAGAACCTGCTGCAAGGCTGGATTTTTTATTGTGTGGTGATATATTTCACTATTGTTTGCGCCAATGGGAGTTCAGTTTTTTGGATGATTATAGCTGGACACTTCCTAGCCAAAGTATAATTTTTTGGTTACTCACCTTCCAGACCACTTGGAGAAGCCAGGGCACCATTTACATGACAGTTCTCAGTGAAGGCCAATGGTGGGAATTCTTCAAAGATGTGAAGCCCTCACATTACACGGTTCTCTATACAAAACTGGAGACTTGCCTAGTGCACTATGAAAAACTTCTTTTTTTTTTTGAAACGGAGTCTCGCTCTGTCGCCCAGGCTGGAGTGCAGTGGCCGGATCTCAGCTCACTGCAAGCTCCGCCTCCCGGGTTTACACCATTCTCCTGCCTCAGCCTCCCGAGGAGCTGGGACTACAGGCGCCCGCCACCTCGCCCGGCTAGTTTTTTGTATTTTTTAGTAGAGACGGGGTTTCACTGTGTTAGCCAGGATGGTCTCGATCTCCTGACCTCGTGATCCACCTGTCTCGGCCTCCCAAAGTGCTGGGATTACAGGCTTGAGCCACCGCGCCCGGCCGAAAACCTTCTTAATTCAAGATGCAGTTCTCAAAGTGGCATCATTCACATGAGAACAGTTTCCCTTTGAAGTACCTGGAATGAGACTCCAGTGATATTCTATTTTTCACAGAGGTTTGGTAAAAGCATAGCAGAAGCTCTTAGACCATCGCTCTTTACATCAGGCTCTGACTAAGGTATCTGCCTGAACTAAGAAGTAACAACTGTGAAAAATCAGAAAAAAATTATTATATTTAATATAAATTTAGCTAATAAGTGTTAGTGAATCATAGCTATTCTAGATAGCACACTGATTCTTCTATTAATATGTAGACCTAAGAAAGACTAGAACCTAAAAAGTGTAGTTTTGTTAATAATTGGACCTTATATTGGACACAATGTTTATACAATTAGGCAACTGAAAAATCACTGGTGGCTTATTAGTAAGCTGAGCAATGAATGGAAATGCTGTGATGTAAATCTTTACTGGGTTAAGCTAAAACTCCATTTCTTAATTTGATATATTTCCTTTTAGACACAGTTTTCAGGCTGATTTTCAGTATGAGATTATTATTGTTCTAATGTCCATTGCTGATGGTGAAATGGATTAGCTACCCTAAGCTATTGTATCACCAACAAAACAAAACAAACAAACAAAAAACCCAACAAATATTAAAAAGTAAAATAAAATATATACAATATTTAAAAAAATACATCCATAAGATGGCAGGTAATATTAGGAATGTTTAAGGCCAAAGACTGAATAAAAGTGAAAACCTGGAAAGGTAAGCAAAGCACCAAAGCTGGTTTTTGCTTTGAGAATGTTTTGTTAAACTCTATAAACTTAAATTTTAGTTTTCATGACATCATAGGGCATGCAGACAGAGTACAAAGCCCAGGGTCCTCCCAGCCCCACATAAAGCTGAGACTTCAAAGAGCTAACCTGTCAGAATGCCCAGATGGAAGTACCCACATTACCCAGATGAAAGGGGAATTTAGAAACAAAATCAACCTCTACAGGACTGCAAGGAAAACTGCTTTCCCTGAACTATGGCATTGGGAATTAGAGGGAAATAAACTCCACTGAGAAGGTATACCACCAAGCTAGCCCACACGAGAATTTGCAGATTCATACTAACTGGGTGGTCTGAAAAAAACAAAAACAAAACAAAAGAAAAAAATTCCAAAGGTCCCAGGTCAAAAAATTTATTTTAAAAAGATTTTAGGCTGAAAATACCCCTTGGAATGTGGCACAAATGGAAATCCTCTCTAGAGGAAACTACCTTCAACTCAGGGTTCAAGGAATTCCTACATATAAAATTCTAAGATACGTGAGTTCATATAAAAAAATCTGAAACCATAGAGAAAATAATATACAATTATTGAAAGCCAGTGACATAAAATGGCAGAATCAGAGCTGCAAAGAACTCAGATATTTAAATAATCACACAGCATGTAAGACATATTTAATATGTTAGAAAAAAAAACAGGGGATTGATATTTCTAGTTTAAAAAGTAAAAGACTATAGAAAATGGTTAAACTAGAAAAACAGAGAAACTTTGGGAAATGAAATAGGTAACAACTGCAGATCAAGGAATGACAATTAGTAAACTGGAAGAAAAATTCGAAGAAATTATACAGAATATAGTCTGGAAAGCCAAACAGATAGAAAAACTGAAGAGTAGTTAAGGGATGTGAAGATAGAGAAAGTCTAACTTGTGTCTAATCTAGGTTACAAGAGATTAAGGAAAGAAAAAACTGTTCAGAAGCCATAATTGAAATATTAATATAAACTAAGAATTTTCTAGAACTGAAGGAAGACACTAATCTACAGACTCAGGAATCTCAATGAAACCTGGGAAGGACAAAATAAAAGAAATCTGCACTTAAGTACATACAAATGAAATAGTATAATATCAAAGACAAAGGGAAGATCATAAAAACAGCCAGAGAAAAAAGGAATGACAATTAGATAGATGATTTTTTAACAGTAAAATGGGAAACCAGAAGTTGGTGGAGTAATATCTTTAATGTACTGACAGAAAACAAGTCTCAACCAAGCATTCTATATCCAGTAAAAATCCTCAAGAACGACGGTGAAATAAAGACAGATTCAAATAGAGTGTGCAAAGAGCAGACTTCCACTAACAGAACGTCAAAAGGATGCATTTAGATTGAAGGAAAGTGGCCCCAGAGAGAAGTCTGGAATAAAAGAAGAAATAAGAGGCAAGGAAAGTGTTAAATATATTGGTATATCTAAACCAATAATTGACTAATAGAACAATAATAGATTACAATGTCCTATGGAATTAAAGATAGAACTAAAATATATAATAACAATAATATGAAAACTGGGAGGGTATGCTCAGAATTAAAAGTGTTCTGAAGTCCTTAGATTTTTTTGGAGGAGGATTGAGACACTGAGTAGCTTTCGACTTTGAGAATTTAACTTGCGAGATGGAATTCATAGGGTTTTTAATCCCTAATAGAACAGGAATACAGTGTGTATTACAAGGTAGAGAGTGAGAAAATGAATAAAAACAAAATTCAAAAGAAGCCAAGAAGAGAGATAAAAGCAACAAAAAGGTGGTACGGGAATTATCAAATAAGATGGCAAATAATTACCATAAATATAGACAAAATGATCCTGTTAAAAGACAAAAATCGTAAAACTGGATTAAAGCAATTTTAACAATTATAATTCCTGCTATACATTATGTGTATGAGACTCACCAGAACATAAGGGTATGGTAAAGCTGAAAGTAAAAGGTCAGAAAAGACATTAGTAACTACTAATTAAAAGAAAGATTATGTAGCTATGTTAATATCAAACAAAATGAACTTTAAAGTTAAAATCATCTATAAAGAGTTATTATATAATGTGAAGAGATTCCATTTCCTAGGAACAGTATGAGTTTGCGTGCATCTAAAAATATGTAAAGCAAGAATTGCCAGAAACACAAGGACAAACTAATCCATCATCACAGTGGAAGATTATAGCACATCCTTGTTAGTTATTAATAAACCAAACAGACAAAAATCAGTAAGGTTACAGAAGATCTTAACAATACAATTAACAAGCTTTATTTATATAGACAAAACTGTTAAGTTTCACAAAACATAAATTCTCTTCAAGCAGATAGAGAACCTGAGCAAAAAGTAACCATGTAGTGGGGGCCATGAAACAAACGTTAATGCCAAAGGATAGATAACATACTGATCATATTCTCTGAACATAACGTAATCAATGACAAAAAAGATGCTCTTTCTCTACCTAAAAATATGTGTTTAAAAATTGGCCGGGCGTTGTAGCTCACGCCTGTAATCCCAGCACTTTGGGAGGCCGAGACGTGCTGATCACGAGGTCAGGAGATCAAGACCATCCTGGCTAACACGGTGAAATCCCGTCTCTACAAAAAATACAGAAAAAAATTTAGCCGGGCGTGGTGGTGGGCGCCTGTAGTCCCAGCTACTTGGGAGGCTGAGGCAGGAGAATGGCGTGAACCTGGGGGTCGGAGCTTCCAGTGAGCAGAGACCGTGTCACTGCACTCCAGCCTGGGCGACAGAGCAAGACTCCGTCTCAAAAAAAAAAAAAAAAAAAAAATTAAGAAGCACAATTCTAAGTAACTAAGTAAGAGATGAAAGCCCAATAAGATCATGGAGAGAAAAGAGACAATCTAAAGTTCTTAGCAGAGTTATTTTTTTGCAATGAAATTTATGAAACATCAAAATGAATCAACGAAGATGGTTACAGAATTTCTTTCACTGCAAGAGAGAAAAACGAAGATGAAGTGTTTATATCTCCACAAAAAGCAGTCTAAGAAGATTCTTTCCTCTGCTTTACCTTCCACAGCCAGTATATAAAATTGTTCACAGGTTAAGGAGTTAAGAGGGTATACCTAAAACATAAAGAGCCTCTATTTTCAGTGATGGATCAAACAGGCACCTCTACAAAACCAACCAATGAACCAATTCATTAATATTCAGAGGTGCTTTTGTTTTGTTTTGTTTCTTGTAGTCTGGGAGATCTTTACCCAGCCACCAACTTTTCTCTGGGAAGAACCTTTGGTAAATCATAATTACTTATCAAGTAAAGGGTCTCACTCTGTTCCCCAGGCTTAAGTGCAGTGGCATGATCATGGCTCACTGTAGCTTCAACCTTCCAGGTTCAAGTGATCCTCCCACCTCAGCCTCCCAAGCAGCAACAGGTGCACAACATAGTGCCTGGCCCTCTGGCAGCTATTCTAATATTTAATAAGTCTAAAATAAAGTCTCCTATTGAATTACAATGTCATAGACCCATTTTATTTTTATTCTCAGAGCAGACATTTAAAATTTTTCAATAGATGCTGCTCCACATCACCACTTGTCCGAAGATAGTACCTAAGACAAGCATTAAGACAATAGATAGTACCTAAGACAAGCATTAATAGACAATAGATAGTACCTAAGACAAGCATTAATAGACAATAGGAGGCCAGGCATGGTGGCTCATGCCTGTAATGCCAGTACTTTGGGAGGCCGAGGTGGGTGGATTGCTTGAACCTTCCCAGGTGTTCAAGATGAGCCTGGGCAAGATGGCAAAACCCCATCTTTACGGGGGAAAAAAAAATTAGCCAGATGTGGTGGTGCACACCAGTAGTCCCAGCTACTTGAGAGGCTGAGATGGGAGTAGGGAGTATGAACTGAGCCCAAGAGGTCAAGGCTGCAGTGACCCATGATTGTGCCACTGCACTCCAGCCTGGGTGACAGAATGAGGCCGTCTCAACATCTACGTGTATATCCATATCTATAGTGTATATATATATCTGGGTATTCCCATTTCCATTTCATATGAATATATTGCACTTATATAAGCAATTGAAAAATAATTTTCTAATAATGCCATGATTCATTGAAAACTGCTTTCAATATGTTATTCAACTGCTCAAAAGCTGCTGATGGCACCCGACTGTCTATAACATGAAGTTAAAACCCAGACTCCACTACTTGAATTTTAAGATCTATTCGTAGCCTGGACCCATCTTATGTGACCTCTCAACCATGGCTGTGATATCCACCACATGCACAACTGCCTGCAGAGGCCCAGCTCTGCTCCATGAGAGCCAACCAATGACTATAGTAAATCCATGGTTCCCTTGTTCTGCCATTCTCCTTCCTGGAATGCCCTACTCACCCTTCAAGGTTCAAATGAACTTTAACTTCTGATGAAGATTTACCAGGTATTTTGAGGCCTGATACTTTTCTTTTTGATACGGAGTTTTGCTGTTGTTGCCCAGGCTGGAGTGCAATGGCTTGATCTCGGCTAACTGTAACCTCCACCTCCTGGATTCAAGTGATTCTCCTGTTAGCCTCCTGAGTAGCTGGGATTACAGGCAAGCCACCGTTCCCGGCTAATTTTGTATTTTTAGTAGAGACGGGGTTCCTCCATGTTGTTCACGCTGGTCTGAAACTCCCAATCTCAGGCGATTCACCCACCTCGGCCTCCCAAAGTGCTGGGATTACAGGCATGAACCACCATGCCTGGGCAATACTTTTTTTTTTTTTTTGAAATGGAATCTCCCTCTGCTGCCCAGGCTGGAGTGCAGTTGCATGATCTTGGCTCACTGCAACCTTTGCCTCCCAGGTTCAAGTGATTCTCCTGTCTCAGCCTCCTGTATAGCTGGGATTACAGGTGCCTACCATCATGCCTGGCTAATTTTTGTATTTTTAGTAGACACTGGTTTCTAGTAGAGACAGGTTTCACCATGTTGGACAAGCTGGTCTCAAACTTCTGACCTCAAGTGATCTGCCCACCTCAGCCTCCCAAAGTGCTAGGATTAAAGGCATGAGCAACCACACTGGCCGCCTGATACTTTAAAAATAGTCTTACTTCACGCAACTCAATACCTTAATTTAATGTTAATTTTTTTTTGTCGTTGTTCATTTGTTTGTTCTATTTACCCCTGCAAAATCTGGGCAGGAATATGCTGTACACCAAACTTGTCCAAGTCATGGTCCATGCGTTGCAGGTGGCCCAGGATAGCTTTGAATGTAGCCCCAAACAAATTCATAAACTTTCTTAAAACATGAGATTTGTTTTCCGATTTTTTTTTTCTCTCATCAGGTATCATTAGGGTTTGTGTATTTTATGTGTGATACAAGAGAATTCTTCTCCCAGTGTGGCCCAGGGAAGGCAAAAGATTGGACACTCCTACTTTATACTCATTCCCCTCTCACCAGGAACTCATCATAGTGATAGACACACAGAAGGTATTCAACAAATAGTTGCTGAATACCTCCTAAAAGAATACAGTAGGACTAACTCTTATATATCTGTAAATCATCTCTCACTCACGTACACGTGCATGTGTGCACACATACAGAGTGTTCTGTTTGAATATTACACCTTCCTTGATTTAGAAAGGAAAATGTAATACCTCTTTTATCCACTCAATTCCTTTACAGTGAACAAACATTATCAATAAAGGTGGATTTTTAATCAGAAATAGACTCATGCACAAAGAGTGCTACTAGTTGTTGGAGGCTACCATGACTCAGTGAAAAGATATTGCATACAGCCTTTGGGAAGTAGATTCCCCATTCTAGATCTACAGAGTTGAGTTGTATTGTTCTTCATTTCTTGTTGCTGTAGTTGGTAAATGTACACAAAAGCCTTCAAGTCTCTGTGTGTACGTGTGTGTGTGTGTGTGTGTGTGTGTCTGTTTTGGGCAGAGGAGGGAAGAAGAAGGGAGAAAGACATTTGTTCCACAAAGTTTCAACACATAATAGCCACAAATAGATGACAGAGATATAGACAGACAAATACTGTTTTTAACTAAAAGTCAGTCAGCACCTTTCAGAGGTCAAGTGAGCCCTAAGCCACGTTTACATTTTGAGTCTACTGACGTATTTTTTAAAAGGAAGTGAAGAAGTATGAAAGTAAGTTTATGAACTTGTGCTAAATTTTAAATCCTTGAGCTTAACAAAGAAATTTTATTTGCCAAAAAAGTGCACAATAAAATATAATTGGGCTAGTCATAAGATAATTACAACTCTAAGGGGCATAGTCTAATAATGGGACAAATTAGCAATAATAAGTTTGTGCTTCTATAAATCTTAGAATGCATCAGCATTTGGAGATAAATCTGAGTCAAAGTGGAAGTTGCTAAGAGTCAACACCAGGTCTCCATGAAATAGCCCTACAAGCATCCAATATAAGTAAGTGGGCTGAAAGAGTCTCTTTGGTATTACTAGGGCAATAGCCTTAACGGTAACTGAAGGCTGCTTCTGTGTGTTTCCAAACTCAGCTGGAATAGTTTCCGTTAGAATTGATTGTTTAAAAAGAAATCAGCACTATTTTAACTTATGTTTTGTCGAGAAGTGACTGAGCCTACAGTTGACTGCTGAAAGGAAACTCTGCTCCTGCAGTTTTTATTCCTACAGGCTGTGAGACCAGTATCATAGCACAATTTTCCCTACTTGCATGGTTAAATACCACCCCAAAGAAGAAATTTCCTTAGCAAATAATATTTGTGGTCAAGGAAGTAAACAAACCTGATTAAATGAAGGAAAAAAATAGTTTCTGGACCCAGGCCTTATCAGTATTCAGCTGCTTCAAAAGTAAAAGAACCAAAATCTCTAACTGTAAACAGCATTCCATGGTATCCTGTATACACATTTGCCTCAATGGTTAAATTGTACAAAAATGAACTGAGAGCTAACAGTCAATCGGCAATAGGTGGGAGTAGTTCGCACATGATTGTTATCTCTTTCTTCTGCTGAATTCAAAGCACTTCCTTTCATTCATTTCCTCATTCTTTAGGGTTGCAGAATGCTCACTTTGTGCAGGGTATTGTGCTGGTCCTCCTACAGAATCCCATAAAGTGGGAAGGAAGTTTGAGACATCAGAGACAGCAGGTAGGCAGAGTGATTGACATACAGTAGGCTGTTAATAAACGATAGCGATTCCTTTCCCTTCCCTTATCACTCTGGGAACTTCTTTATAGAGGTCCCATATTTGAGCTATGAAACTTACTTTAACACTGACAGCACCATAAATAAAAATGGAGAGAAGACAAGGAGAAAGAAGGGGAAAAAGACAGAGAAGATATTATATGAAGCAGAAACATTTTAGAATTCTTCAGTAAAAAAGCACTCCATTCTGGCTTGACCTCTTCCCATCTGCATATCCCTGAACAGGCTACTACACAGGCTGGGTCTTAGTTCCATGAAGTATAAGGGTTGCTAATTAGATAATCTCCAAAATTCATTCTCACTCTCCTAGTCCACAGTTCAAGTCCAATGAATTAAATGGCAGATGAGAGAAGAACAAAGTTCTGTAACTCTCTGTTAGTACTGTTTATCCCCTAAATCCAAATCTTACTACAAAACACTGAGTGTGATTTTCCCCAGAAGTTCCCCAGAGTCAGTATACAGTTCAAACTCTGGTGCCATCATTCCCTAGCTCTGTGATCTTAGACAAATTACCTAACTTCTCTG
Source organism: Rhinopithecus roxellana (assembly GCF_007565055.1). Lineage (NCBI taxonomy): Eukaryota > Metazoa > Chordata > Mammalia > Primates > Cercopithecidae > Rhinopithecus > Rhinopithecus roxellana. The sequence goes on along the minus strand of NC_044549.1, from coordinate 20,483,495 downwards.
TTCCTCAGTTATCTATCTGTCCCATAGGGTTATTATGTGGATCTAAGTTGTTATTATTTGTAAAGCATGTAGTGTCTGACATCAATTAAACATTAAATGTGTCACCTATTATTGTTTTTGTTATTATTATAACAATGAAGTCACACAAACAAAATCAGTATAGAAGTGATTATCCTAGATTATCATAGAAGCAGTACATGACGACAATATTTGGGTGTGTGGTTGTTCATTAGAAGACTGATGATCAGTAAGCTCTTCGACTCAACAGTGTGATATGGTTGTCTAAAATGGTAAGAAAATCTGTTTACACAACCCCCACCCACACATATTCACATAGCCTATAAAAGGGGAGGATAACTCTGATAATGCTGAAATAATAATGATGAAATAATTTGTTCATTTTAAGCACCAACCATTTGGACACAGGGTGTGAAAAGACTAAAACGATATAGGAATAACTGAAGATTCAAGATAAACTTTTCAAATATTTAACAGGCTTTTATGTCAAAGCAATGCATTTGTTCAACATGGCGTCATGGAAAGACGAAGAACAATGAGTGGAAGTTAGAAGCAGCCAGACTTCAGTTTGGAATGGAATGGACTTGTTGGGGAAGTGAAAAATCTCTGGAGCTGTTCGGCACTGATTAATGACAACTAGACTGTGCATGTACCAATTCTTGGACAAAACACTGAAGTTCTGAGAGAGAATTCAGTGTAAGGGTAGACACAAGATTTTTGACATATCTTCCAAATCTATGATTTATGATGTAGACTGGATGCTTAGTGACATAAATTATAATAGAATTTCTCATGTACAGAACCACCAATTGCCAAGCATGCAAGATAACGGTGTTACATGATAACACACAAATTTATATTAAAAGTTCAGACATCTCCATTAGGTTTTTGACATGTGGCCAATCTTAGTGGCCTGAGATGATAAGCAGCAATCTATAAATCTCCAATTTAAAAAAAATGCAACAAAAGATGACATTTCTAATCTATAAAGTAGATAACTAGCTCATTAATGTTCTAAATTAGTTTTGCAGTTAGTATAAGCTAGGTAAATTACTCGATTATTAATTGGGATTTCAGATACTAATCATACTGTTTATGCCATTTTTTCGTGTTTCCCAAAAGAAACATTCAGTCCCAGAAAACACAGTGACTGGGTCACCAATTTACTGTGTGACCTTGGGGCAAGTCCCTTAACCTCTCTGAGCTCCAGTTATCTCATTTATTTAAAAATGGGGAACAGAGAGTGGCAATAAGAAGATCAGATGTTTTCTAAGGCCCTTTAAACCCTAAAATATGATTTTATGAAAGGATCATTCTTCTTAATAAAACTCTAAGCACATTTTTTACTCTTAATTTGTTCATTTTTCTCAGTGAAGACATTTCCAGCCATTACATGAGGAAGTGGAAGATTTAGTCTTACCACCACCACTGACTGCTTCTAGGAGACAGTTTTATTCTGTCCTTCTAGAGTCTAGAAGAAGTTGTTGGACAAAAGAAAGGATTTTACAATTAGAAGTCACCTTCATATCAATCAATTGACTATGTAAATAATGGACAAAGCAGAATTTGGAACAGAAAGGGATATTATAAAATGTAATTTTTATAAAAATTGTCTTAGAATAGTTGTACTCTTATTTTTTTACTTCCTGGATGCTTTATTTTCTCAGGCTTTCTAAGCCCATTTCAATGAGTCTAGAAGTTTATAATTAAACTTTATGCTCAGGAATTGCTCTATTTGAGTTCCAAAGATAAAAGAAAACATATAAATCCGACTTACCCAACTATTCTACTCTTAGTTGGTCAACTATTCCAAAGATATCCTAAACTATTCCAATGACTTCCAACTAATAAAACTTGTTCAACTGTACTTTGAATCCACAGGTCTTTCTCTGCAAATATTTACCGTGAAATCAAGCTCCACATCTACATGGGAAAATCTGTCAGTGGTTTCTTTAAAAATGTATTACTTAAAAAAGAGATGGGCCAGGTACGGTGGCTCGCGCCTGTAATCCCAGCACTTTGGAAGGCCGAGGCAGGCAGATCACCTGAAGTCAGGAGTTCGAGACCAGCCTGGCCAACATGGTGAATCCCTGTCTTTACTAAAAATACAAAAATCAGCCAGGCTTGGTAGCACACATGTATAATCCCAGCTACTAGGGAGGCTGAGGCAGGAGAATTGCTTGAACCCAGGGGGCGGAGGTTGCAATGAGCCAAGATTGCACCACTGCACTCCAATCTGGGCAACACAGTGAGACTGTGTCTCAAGAAAAAAAAAAAAAAAAAAAAAAAAAAAAGAGATGGGCTACAAATTACATGACAAGGTCCCTTTAAAAAATGGACTGAACAAAGCACTGAGAACAATCTGTACTGGCAAGGGACAGGGAAGATGACTTAACAGGTCTTTTCTGTCTCTAATTTCTGTGATTTGAGGGTTTTTTCACTTCTGCAGTAATACTTGTGAGTTCAACATTTTCTCAAAACTATTATTAGTTACCAAGGAAACACAAAATGTTTGTAGGAATAAATAAGCAAATGGACTGGACCTAAATAACAGACTTTTCCTGCTTCCCATTTAATAATCTTATGGTGGCGTCACATTATCAATTCTTCATTCTCTCTAAGTCATTCTACACGCCTACTAGTATGCTCACTACAGTACATAGCCAACTTATGGTATTCCCTGTAAACCAAGGGTAGGACGTCTCTTGCCAACAGATGATTCCTTACTAAACAGACTTCCTTGCTTTGTTTGATGAGGAACAAGACTGTGGCAATGTTAGGGGGCCAACAGGCAGTGGTTGGCTTTGTGAACACCAATGCTAGGGAGAATATGTAAATATGTGCTTTTAAATAACCCAATGTCTACAGAAAAGCCACTAACATGATTCAGAAATATATAATAAAGGCAAAAAGAAACATAATATATATACACACATATACATACACATACAGGGCTCACCCACACTATGAAAATGATGCTTTACAAATGCTCAGAAAAAGACTAAAAGAAACACCGTACATTGAATTATTAATAGTTGGCAGTATTCATGTGGTAGGACTACATGTAAAATTTTTTACTTTTATGCATTTTCCAAATTATGAAGGGTGCCTATTAATTTTAAAAGAAAAAAATTTTGGCCGGGCGCGGTGGCTCAAGCCTGTAATCCCAGCACTTTGGGAGGCCGAGGTGGGTGGATCACGAAGTCAGGAGATCGAGACCATCCTGGCTAACATGGTGAAACCCCGTCTCTACTAAAAATACAAAAAAAAAAAAAAAAAAAAAAAGAAATTAGCCGGGCGTGGTGGCGGGCGCGGTGGCGGGCGCCTGTAGTCCCAGCTACTCCGGAGGCTGAGGCGGGAGAATGGCGTGAACCTAGGAAGTGGAGCTTGCAGTGAGCCGAGATCGCGCCACTGGGGGCGAGAGAGCAAGACTCCGTCTCAAAAATAAAATAAAATAAATAAAAAATAAAATAATAAAATTTTAAAATTAATTTTAAAACCACAAAATATCATCATTTTAATGTTGTAATAATAAAGGACTTCCCATACCCTAGCATCACATGGACACTACTGCTGTAATCAGTTCTCAAGGGTCACTATTCTAGAGTCATAGTCAGCTGAAGTATGAGCAGAATAATTGGAAGGGTTCTGGAGACTGTGGACTATAGGCCTGGGACCAGAGATTCAGGCTACAGATAAAAGTAAAGACAGTCTATATATATAGACCTGCAGTTCATATGTATATTCAGTTACTGCAGTTTGTACGTATATTAAGATTTAACCAGTTAACTGCTGGTTAAAGGCTCTTAAAATACAGTTTAAGTGCGGAGATGTGATGTATTTCATGCAGGTATCTACATGTACAGAGTCAGATAGGTGGCACCCAAAGAACTGAAAGAAGAGTGAAGAAATGAGGTTGATTAGAAAAATGACTGTCTAGGGCATGGAGAGAAGGTGCTTTTACCACAGACATTCCTGTTGGCTCCACATTCACAGTTGCCTACATGTCCCTTCAGCCTTCGTCCTAAGTTGTGTAGCAGCAGAGGAGAAGGGACAAGCAAACGATTGGATCCATGGCAAGGTTATCCAGTGCTCAGTGGCAAAGTTGCTTTGCAAGAAGGCTGTGGGTAAGGTGGTAGAAGGTAGCGTGGGGTGGAATAAACACCGAAAGCTCATATTCTGGCCAATCCAACTGTAGTCTGAAGCAATGCAGGACCATGGAGCTATACATCTCCTTATGCAATCCTGGGTCTGTTCCCACTCTGTTCAGCTTCTCATACAGGACCAGGTCCATAATAATTGCTGTTTTTCTTTGTACATGACGGTGTTTCCATATATACTATCTCACAGAGGCAAAGAAGCAAACATGTCATATACAAAGTTAGCATTACCATCTCATAGCTCAAAGCAGAGCTCCTAGGGAGCAGAGCACACCACTGCTTAACTGATCAAAGAACCAGCAGTGAAAATTGTGGGCAGCTGCAAGAAACATCCCATTAATTATTGCTTCTTCTTTGGCACTTACTATATTTGGATGACTGAAAGACTTGACCAGTCAAAAGAAGAAACAAAGGTAGGGAGAGAAGACATGAAAGAAAATAAGAGCAGTTACTTCAAAAAGAGGAATTGGCTTGATGTGATTAGCAGTACATTAATGGTATTTTTTAAAAGTTAAATAATGATGATGTTGTAATTATGGTCAGTAGCAACTGACTTCACTAATAACACCTGTTACTGTGGTCATTGTCATGGCCTCCTGACAATTAGCTTGAACCAGGGAAACTGGTGATATTAAGCTGTTTTTGACATAATATAATATGGCTAAATCTAGTTGATACCTCCTTGTTTCTAGCCTTGTTACCTACAAACCCCTTCTCCCACATTAGAAAGCAATGAATTTGCTAGAAAAATTTCTTTGTATCATTTCTAAATAACAGCTTAAAGCTAGTAATTGGATTTAGATCATAAATTCAGATTACTAATTGTAGAAAGGACCTTAGTGTCTAGGTATGCTTATTTGTAGGAAATTCCTGATTATGAAATGAAAAGAAAGTCACACAGTAATTGGACAGAACAAGGTTAGGAAGTAAAACTCTCTCAGCCAATTTTGAGGCACAGTGATCATAACTCTACTATTTTCACAAATAGAAACCAAGAGAATTTCACAAATGAAGAGAATTTCAGAAACCAAGAGAATAAAAATTACATCTCGGAAAGAATTGTGGTTGAAAGAGGGAAGGAAATAAAAGTCTACTCATCTACTTATGTGGTCAATGGCGCACAATGCCAACAGCTGGTTGGAGTTTGCAATACACCACCCAAGGTACTCTTGTATCAGATAAAGGTCCTGCTCCCTCAAAACCTTGGTGTTCGTTTGAAGTGAAATGGTCATGATATTCTAATTTTAATAGAACAAGATACGTTGCTGCCACCTTCCAGAAAACTGTCAGTAAATCCACAAATCCACAAAAAAGTAGGATGAGTCTTGGCTTTCCCAGTTCAAGATTCAGTCTAGAAAATAAAGAGAAACTTCTCAGTCAAATCTGAACACTCCTTTACCAAATACACCTCTGAAAGATTCTGAGCAAACCATTAAGAGAAGACTATATATGTAGAAGAAGGCTATATATGTAAACATTGCTTTAAATCCCTGTATCATTACTTTAGTAGCAGTGTGACCTTGGTCAAGCCACTTTAGCTTTCTAAATGTCTTTATCTGAAAAGCATGGTTCGTATCACATCAAAATGTGTTGTGAAGATTAAATGATGAAATGTTTGTAGATCACTAACTATGGTGGTAGGTATGATCTAAAAGCTCAACAAATGAGGGCTATTAATATTGGTTCCTGAAGACAGTGGTCACATAACTATGACCTCACTTGGAAAGCTGAGTCATAGCTGGGTCAAGAGACCGATGTTTCAGGAGTAACACATTAGTAATGTAACCAGGCAAGTAGTGTACCAGGCAAGGGCATACAAGGAGTAGAGGCCCTAATCCTCTTTTCTCTATTCTTCAGAATATAGAGCTAAAGAAAAGGAGGAAATAACACTAACATATTTCATGTGGAACCAGCAAGTCAAAAGAGTGAAAATAAATGCAACACTTGAGTATGGACATGTGAGAAAGAAACAAATGGTAGTGTTAAATGTTAGGAAACGTATTTGCCTATCAGAGGGAAAAAGATGCAAAACAAGCTACAGAACTGTTAGCTTTGGGGTAAAAGTATGCTATCAGTTTGGGGCTGAGATTCAGGTGTTCATGCATCATACAACTTTCATAAAAGTCATTTAATCTCATTTGTAATAAAAAAATGTAGCACAAAAATCTCAAAAAGGATGTTTAATTAAAGCATGAGGTAAGCACAGGAGACTAAAAAGATTACAATGCAATTCACAAATATAGGGCAGAAGAGTTAAAACTAACAAAACTAATAAACTCTACATCCAAAATGTTAGTACACAACTGCAAATCAAATATTAAATTTTAAGTTCAGCTGAAGAGTATGTGTAACTCACTTCTCTTAAAATAGCACACTGTATATGAAAAGCAAGAGTGAGTTCACTTTAGGTTTCTCAGTAGGTACTCAGAGTGATCTAGAAGAATGATAAAGTGAACTCCCAATTTAGCGAAGAGGACATACATTTAATGTTGTGCCCTGCATCTTTATTCCACACCATTTCCACTAACAACTCTGCAAACATCCTTTCTCCACTCCACACTAAGAAAATGAAGCGAGCAGACTATTTTCATCGTTCATTTGACAAGACATATGGAAACAATAATTCTACAGACATATGTACATCATAATAGGAAGCAATCCTATTTTAATGTAATTTTAAGAGGTTTTAAAAGGACTGAAGCTACTAAAATTACTCATCTGAAGCTTGCAAACAAGAATGCCACGTCCCTAATTTATTTAGCAGATTCATATAGTTGGGCTAGAACTTTAGGTATGACTTCTCTTATAATTCAGAGGTGAATTCTCATTCACAAGAAATAGGATTTGTACAAGTAAATCTACCCCAGACTAGAGGATAATATGCTTAATTCAATCATATTTGGCTAATTTCTTTTTTCTTCACATGGTTATTTTTGGCTTTATTTTGTTTGCCCATATAAGAGAACAAACATTAAAACTGGCTCTAAAGTTCTAATTTTATACATTGTCTTGAAAGTACAGCACAAAACATTTAATTTCTTTAAATTTTTTTCCCTGCCAAAAAATGATTAGTTTTAACTGCTTTCGTTAAAACACAGGCATGCAGAAATGGGGAAAGAGGAGGTTCTTTGAGGAAAAACACTGAAAAAAAATAAGGTTTCATCTGGCCTTCCCATCATCACTTGAAGAATTGTTTGGTAGTTAGATCATCAGGAAATAAAACACTATCCTCTGAGGACCCCTACTCATTACAAAGAGGAAAGAGAAGGTTTGAAGTCTAAATCACCCCCAGAGATGTCTCCACAAAACCCCAGACTTCACCTTTCCCTCTCCCGCCTACCCCCAGCAACCAAAACAAAAGTATAATGAATTTACAAAAGTTTACATAAGAATAACAGGATGTGTATTGAAGTCCCTGAAGCAGTAACAGCTTTAGGGACCCAGAGGGAGAAAAGTTACAAGCAGATCGACCCTGCCTCCCAATGACTTGGTTAGCACTACAGGCGGACGCCGGGTCCCGGCCCACTGCTTATTCCCTCTGGTGGGAGCCGGGAACCAGGGTCCATTCACACGGCCGGAAAGTCTGCAGGAGTCGGGGCGCGTTGCTGCGCTGCCGCCGCCGCGGGTCTCTCGGTCACCGGCGCCCCCGCCGACCGCACGGAACACGCGGAGCGCCTTATAAGGCGGAGCAGTGACGTAAGGCCCATAGGCCGGGCGCGCTCTGCGCCCCGCTCGCATTGTTCGGACGACTCCTGGAGCGCGCACAGCCGGCTCGCAGCGCGGCACCACAGCGGCCCCGGCCAGGCCCCCCTCCCGCCCCGGCGCAGGCAGCTCAGGTAAGCCCGGGAGAACAACTCCGCTCCACCAAGGGGCACTGCTGTCAGAGAGCCAGGTAGCAAGTCTGTGGGTAGCTGTTAAAGCTGTCTCAGCATCACAAACTGCAGACAGGTTTCGCAAAGCGCATCCCATGAATTCTAGGTTCAAAACCATTTCCAACTCACACAAAACTTGAAAGTAAAAGTTTTCTCCGGCGGAGAAAACAGATTAGAGATTTAATTTTAAATGTTGAGAGGTGGGAGCTGACTATATTACATACGCTTTCCAAGTGAGCTACACATTGAATCCTGCCCATATTGAGAAATCTTTGGGGAACGGGTGGGGGAGACTTATATTGTATGGCAGCAACCCTATCTCTTGATCCTATCTCTCCCCGGGACTCAAACTCGCTTGTCTTACATGAGCAGAATGCGAAAATCTGTTAGTGCCAGGTTTTCCCCTCTTTTTGTAAATGTTAATATAAGTGACTAGAAAAACACTGTTACGAATACATCTTGGAATTAAGACGAACCTAACTTAAAAAGTAAAATCTTTTTAAACTTCAAAAAATCGTATAAATGCTATTTTGTCTTAAAAGCATATGTCAGTTTGTACAAGGAAGTAACTATCATAGTTTTGAGTTCCAACTTTCTGCTTCAAATGCAGATATTGGAAAAATGACAAACCTCACAGTTATCATTTCTAGAGTAATATTTTGGATAGTAGTATATTACGTAAAAAATGCCAATTTAAAAGGTAAAACTTACAGAATAACTGTATTAATCAGTAGCATTTTAAACCATAATTAGTTACATCTAAATCCTGAAGAGGCTATTGCTACTAGTGAACTCTTACAGTATAATTGAACACTTGGCAGAAAAATCTTCATAATATTTCACTTCATTTTTTCCAACTAAAAGTCAACGGAGGAATTAAAAATAAAAGGTTATGTCAACTTTAGAACACTGGAATAGGAGATGAAAAACTGATCATTCAAACCTTATCTGGTCTAAACATATATTGTACAATAAAACTTTAACAACTGTGTGACAGAATTGTCCCTTTTAAAACAGTCTCTGTTTTATAAGTATATACAATTCAAACTCAGAATCCACAGGCTGCCATTTATATTTACTCCGAGATATAAAAATGCTGGCATTTTAGTTGGCACTAAAATGACCATATAAGATAACTGGAGATACAGTAAGATAACTGGAGATACAGAGGAGCAGCACACTATAACCACTGAGGTGTATGTGTGTGTTACAAATTCATGTTTTTGTATTTAATTGTCAGTGAGAAGAAAATATCAGATCCCAGATTTATCATTGAAAAACAGCATTTAAAAAAATACTCAAAATGTGGGCTATATCTGTATATTTCTAATAATTTCTGTTGGAGGGTTTTTAAAAGTATATGACATTGGTGCCTATCATTTTTGCCTCATAGGAGTTTTTTGGTTTTGCTAATTTTGTGTGGAGCAACGCAAGACTTTGGTTTTCACATTTTAAAAGAAAAATTGTATGTTATTTGGCCTGAGGATAGGCTACATAAACTGCAGGTTAGTACTGAGAAGTAGGATTTTCCACAAACTATTATTTCTAACCGAGGGAAGCCTACCATAATGAGAAGCGTGGGGCCAACACCCATGTCACCGTGGAGAAGTACAGAATATGCAATGGAAGAGTTGTTTATTTGATATAAGCAGTAATTGGAAACTGAAAAATTCCTGCCTTGGAAAAAAGATATTCTGCTCTTCTGAATCTAACAGAGGACGAGACAAACAGAAACCATCAATTATTGTTCCAGCTATACCCAGGGTACCTACCATAAACTATAACTCAACTGTTGAAAATCGTAACTTCCATCAAAACTTAACAGCTGTGTTTCCAGTGTCTGCCTTTTACTTTTTTAAAGCAGGCAAGCATCCATTTTTAAAAATTTTAAAATAACACTTTTTAATATTTCACACTTTTTCCCATTTATTAAAGCATGGTTCAAAGAACAATTGCATATTAAGACCTCTTTTAAAACTGAAAGTTAAGTATGATTTATCATGGATACATTATCTCACAGTGGGCTCTTTGGGTGAGCATTTCTTAGTCCTTGGGACAATCTGTATCATGGAAAAATGTTTTTGATAGAATGAATGTGAATTTCTACACTTCCAAATAAAGCACATAATAATTTTATGCTTAGTAAGTTCATTTGCGCTTTTGTGGTGATTAACCTTAACTGTTAAGACCTGGTATTTTTGTGCTACTTTCCTAATGCTGTGATGGAGACTATAGTAACAGCCAGTATGAAAACACAAATTGAGCCTTGACTTAATTTTCCTATTCTCTTGCAGTTCCCATTAATTTGCCTTCTCAAAAGGCTGTAAATTTTGTTTAAGGGTTCTCTGCTGTACCTTCCCCTCCAAAAAAGTGCCTTTGGTAATAAATGCATTTTGAGATTTAAGAAAAAAAGTGAAAATGTAGGAGGAAGAGTAAGATTCCAATAATTCTTCCTAGGTCATGTTCTGTTCATGTCTAGTGCTTCAGGGCAAAGTGAACATTTTACAAGGTGAATAGAAAAAAAAAAAAATACAGCCTCTCCTATTTAAAGGAAAAAGGAAGGGGGGCAAGAAGAGAACTGTTTATAAAAGACTGAATATTGTGGATGTAAAGCAATATTGGTCTCAACCTGCTTCAGAAACTGAAATGGCCCCATCTGTTGTTCACAGAGTCTGTCATCTTTGAAAAAATCTAATACACCCTACCTTATCTGTTGGACATATTAATTTTACATGATTTTTAGGGTCCATTTAATTTGTATTTGACTATGATTCAGCTTCAATTTAAACTGATTGTTTAGTTTCTGTAAATTATATTTAAATAAGGATTTAAAGATGAAGAGACACTGCATATGCAGCCGGCATCAAAACCTTCAAAGCAGTATTTCTGTGGTTGCTGCTGTCATCACTACAGCATTTTCTAGCCACCGATCAAGTCACGTATGCTTAAAGTGTGCTGCAATGACTTTTAGAACCTCCTCTGGCTGGCTGATCATTTTCTACTTAAAATGAGGTGGGACATTCATGTTTTGAATCACTTTGTTAGGTACACTAATTCCTAGCAGATTATCACCAACACTTATAAGCCCTTGCACATCCCTCTTTTTTTTTTAAAAAAAAAAAAGAGTTGAGATTCTCCTTGACCTTCATCTGCACTAACGTCGTCTCTGCCTGGGAAAGCTGGGCAAACAAATATGGGAAGGCTCGCCAAGGAAAGTCCCTTGTTTCTTTTTCAGATATGAGAGAAACACTCCCTCTTCATGCTTGTTCTCTGAGATGCTTTAGCAGATTAAGATAGGACAGCAGCAGTTTTAGTTCTGAGCCCAAGAACAAGAACACATTAGCAGTATTCTTTTTCCAGTCTGACCATCCTCACATTTCTATGCTCTACTGGCTCCAAAATGTGATTAATTGTTAAGTATAGAATTTTTTTTTTTTTTTTAAACAAGCTTGGGGAATGATGTGTTTGTGGGGGCAGGCGGGGGAGCAGTAGGGAGGTAAGTAGAGTAGATAGGAAAGTATATGATTGGGACAAACAGGATGCAGACATACCTCAACTCCTTGTGTCTGTTTATGATAACTACTTATTCTAGCCTAAAGGAGTTATTATCAGCAAAAGAGAGCATATATTACATCAAAACAGCAAACATTCAACTATGAATTTGAGAAGTACCTTCATAAGGTACTTTTGTTATGCCCAGACCGTTTATTCCCCGAAGAAGACCACCAGAGTCCAGAGTCAAAGCCAGGCGGCAAGGATCTTTAATGCAAGTTCAAACTTGGTCCCTCCGTTCTACAACATACAAGAGGGCCCCGAATGATGCATGTGCCCGCTTTTTATAGCCCGATGTATACAGGATATGTAAGGTTACAGAGGAACAAAGGAATTCTTTTGGTCGCAGCATCACAATTGGTTAATATTCTAAGTTATACATTTAACAGTTTTCTATTTGTTCCCGCGCATTTAATAAAACTACAAACGGTTGTGACCTTATCGGGGGCTCTCTAGGTGGTGTTTCTGAGATATATGGGGGGATGTGTTTGTGCTGGGCTCAGGAAGTTGGGACAAATAGAGGAATGTGTTTGTACTGGGCCCAGGACTGAGATATATGGCAGACACCGGTAATTAGAACAGAACAGAGCAGGACAGGGACTTTCACAACGCTTGTCCTTACAACGTCTGGAATCTATAGATAACTTAATCAGTTAGGTCCAGGGTCGATCTTTAACTAGGCTCAGGGCGCCGCCTGGGCTGTCAGGGCGCCGCCCGGGCTGTTTGCCTGTGGACTTCATTTCTGCCTTTTAGTCTTTTCATTTGATCTCTTTCATTCCTCCCTTTCTCAGGTACCTCTGGAGCCAATCTTGGGTCTTATAAGTCTGATTCTGTTTCAGCGTTTACAGGTTGGTATTGGGCTCTGAGGACCATGAGCTGTATGGTGTCAAACCTTTCCCTGACAAACCGCAAAATTCTGTTAATCACACAAGGTCCTGCGGTAAACAGAAATAGTAGACTTAGCAGGGGTCCAAGGAAGGGGGCTAACAGAGAAAACATATAGGAATTCCACCATTGATTTGCAGCTGAGGCAAACTGCTGTTTTCTCATTTCTATGCTTAACTTGCGCAACTGTTGGACCCGGTTCTCTACAAGCCCTGATTCATTTACGTAGACGCAATAGTCTTCTTTCAGGAACATACATGTACCACCTTTTTCAGCAGTGAGTAGGTCTAGGGCCCTCCGGTTCTGCAAGGTCACCTGAGCTAGGGTTGTGAGCTGTCGCTGAAGGGAGGCAAGGGACTCAGCCAACTCCTCCATAGCCACGGCAAATTGTTGGTACAATTTGTTGCTTTCTATGAGGGTGTGACCTAGGGCTCCCCCTGCCAGTCCGGCCGCAATGAGGGATGATGTGAGGGAGATTCCCGCAATGAGGGGGAGAAATATGGCTCGTGTAGGTCTCGGTCTAGGGGCTGGGTGAATAGCAGTACTAGTCCAGTTACCGGTGTACCCCAGGAACTCGCCGGCAGTTAGTAGAGTTAACCGGGGAACTAATGTGACAGGAAGACACAGTAGGTTGGTAACAGAGGGACCAGGTAGATTCTTAGATAATGTTCCATTACACCAAAAGAATATGCCCGGCGGGGCTCTTAGGGTGGTTCTAGGGGGCGTTACAGTGATGTTGCAGAGGCTGGAGTTAGTGCCTGAAAAACAGTAGGGAAACTTCTCCTGACTGGGGTTCAGGTACAGTGGCACATTAAGAATGGGGGCGTTCGTGAGATTCTGAAGGTCCTTAGCTTGGGTAAAGGATTCCCATGGCAGAGGGACAGTGGTTAGTGGTGGATGCCCTAGGGTGGCACACAGAAAGCAGCCAGACAAGCTGTGAAGTCCTGTAAGGTTAGCAAGTTCTAATCCTTCTTGTAATAATCCTAACCAGGAGAAAGGGCGTAATTCTTGTGTCAGTCTGTCTTCCTGTCATTGGATATCCCCATGGACCAGGGGCCGTACCTGAACTAGGCCACGCCACAGATAGAGGTGACTGCTAGGCCACGTGGAGGAAGAGGAATAGTATATAGCCCCATGTTGAGGTGTGGTCCAGCGGAAGTTCCAAGGATCCTTAACTATCCAAGTATAGATGCCGCCTCTACCCTGCTGGTAGAAGTTCCACCCGGATTGCTCGTTCCACCCTCTGACTGGGTGCATTTTACAGTAACTGTAGGGGCAGCCTGCGTTTTGGTGCCACCAATAGTGTTTGCAATTGTATTTAGTCTGATCAAACTTGAAACATATCATTGGCACCATTGGTTTGGCTATCTGAAAACCAGTAAAATTTAGCAAAATTGGGCACTGCACCCTGAGGAGGGGCAATCAGCACTGGCCAATAATTTCCCGGGCTTATGAGGTTGCCCAGGGTGGGTTCGGTTTTCATAAAGCCAGAATCTCCAAAGGGATTAGAAACTGGTTTTGTGTTTGCCCCAGTGGCCACTAGGGTGACTAACGTTAGGGTTAGACTACCTAGCTGCATGTTTGCAGTGAGCTATGCTGCCGGCGCAGGGTGAGTTCTAAGGGGTTGCTCTTAGCTTTTTCCACAGTCCACGTGGTCGGTGCTTCAGTCGCTGCCGTGATCGGTCCGAGAAGGTCGGAGGTTGGATCCACTGGTTTGACGTGGGTGTAGTGGATCCACGACGCGATGCCTTCTACCTTCAGGGCGGTGGGTGTGGTTAGGAGTACCTGGAGTGGTCCCTTCCACCTGGGTTCTAAGGTCTCTTGTCGGTGTCGCTTAACCAGGACCCAGTCTCCCGGCTGGTACGGATGGGGTGTTGGTGGGGGACCGGTCTCATATAGTTCCTTCAGCTTGGGCCAGATTTCCTGATGAATTTTCTGCAAGGCTTGTAGGGAAAACAAGAGTTCAGAGACATTTTCTGTTTTAGATTTGAGCAGATCATCTTTTAGGCTGGGAACCAGGGGTGGGGGTCTGCCATACATGATTTCATAAGGGGTAAGGCCCAGTCTGTAAGGGGTATTATGGGCCCGGAACAGAGCGTAGGGGAGAAGGACCACCCAATTAGCGCCAGTCTCCAAAGTCAATTTAGTTAAGGTCTCCTTTAAGGTCCGATTCATCCTCTCTATTGTCCTGAACTCTGGGGCCTGTAAGCGCAATGTAATTTCCAATTAGCCCCAAGGATGGAAGCCAAATCCTGACTCACCTTAGCAACGAAGGCCGGCCCATTATCTGACCCTATCTGGATGGGAAAGCCATACCTGGGGAGGATGTCTTCCAGAATTTTCTTTGCTACAACCTGAGCGGTTTCTCTTTTGGTCGGAAATGCCTCAATCCACCCTGAAAAAGTATCTACAAAGACAAGTAAGTACCGATACCCGTATTTCCCTGGCTTTATCTCAGTAAAATCTACTTCCCAGTAGATGCCGGGCCTGGTCCCCCTGAGCCTTGTTCCCGTTGCAGCCTGGGATTGGGGGTAGGCGTTGTTAAGCTGGCAGACTCTGCAGTTGGTCTCGATGCTGCTGCACGACGTTTCGGCTATATGTCTGATTTTGAGCTTGGACCGTCTGATCAGGTCTATCATCCGCTGGGCACCCAGGTGGGTGGTTCGGTGGATGTGTTCTAACACTTGTTGTCCTAATTTTTCTGGTAGGATGGTTTGGTCATTAGTATCAGTCCACCACCCATTCTGGATCTGTTTCAGGGGAAGTTTGTCGATCCACTGGAGATCTTGTTCGGAATATTCAGGGAGATATGGCAAGTCCCGGGGGCCCGGATCAGGGAGCTGGAGTGCAAGGAGTTGGCTGGGAGCCTTTGCCACACTCTTTGCAGTTTGGTCTGCTAGAAAGTTGCCTTGAGCAACTGGAGTGGTTGGTTTCTGATGCCCTGGACAGTGTACAATAGCCAATTTTACTGGTCTCCATAGGGCTGTTAACAGGGCTAGGATCTCTTGCTTGTTTTTTATTTCTTTTCCTTCAGCCGTTAGCAACCCTCGCTCCCTATAAATGGCCCCATGTACGTGCGCCGTAGCGAAAGCCTATTGGCTGTCTGTGTATACTGTCAGTTTCCTCCCTGCCCCTAAGGTAAGAGCTTGGGTGAGCACTATCAGTTCGGCCTTCTGGGCCGATGTCCCCGGGGGCAGGGGTTCCGCCCAGATTACCTCAGTCTCTGAAGTCACTGCTGCTCCAGCATACCTCTGGCCTTGGTGTATGAAGCTACTCCCATCGGTGAACCAAAAGAGGTCAGCGTCAGGAAGTGGGCGGTCCTGCAGGTCCTCTCGAACTCCGTGCACCTGAGCTAGTATCTCAGTGCAATCATGGAGCGGGGCGTCCAGGTCCAGGTTGGGCAGCAGCGAGGCAGGGTTTAAGGTTGTTGGGGGCAGGAAAGTTATCCTGAGGGGGTTTAGTAGTAGTCCTTGGTAGTGGGTGAGCCGGGCATTACTTATCCATCGATTAGGTGGCTGTTTGAGTACACCTTCGATGGCACGTGGGGTAACGACCCGTAATTCTTGTCCCAAGACAAGTTTATCAGCATCTTGTACCATCAGGGCCGTGGCTGTGATCATTCGGAGGCAAGGGGGCCACCCGGCAGCCACTGGGTCTAATTTCTTTGACAGGAAGGCAACCGGCCTCCGCCAGGGGCCTAAGTTCTGAGTTAGCACCGCCTTGGCGACACCCTTACTCTCATCCACGTATAAGTGGAAGGGCTTTCTGACGTCAGGCAGTCCCAGTGCAGGGGCAGAGAGTAGGGCGGTTTTGATCTGTTGGAAAGCCGACTCGGCCTCTTCGGTCCAATTAAATGGCTGCTGTCCCCATGTTGCCTGATATAAGGGTTTAGCCAGCTCTGCGAACCCAGGTATCCACAGTCTACAAAATCCTGCCGACCCCAGGAATACCCTTACTTGTCAGGTGGATTGTGGCCTGGGGATCTGCAGAACGTTTTGCTTCCGGGCGTCTGTTAACCAGCGCTGCCCTCCTTTTAGCAGGTACCCCAGATATGTTACTTCTGGTTTACAGATTCGAGCTTTCTTTGCCAAGGCCCGGTAGCCTAGACTCCCTAGAGCTTGCAAGAGACCCTTGGTCCCTTGGAGGCAAGCTTTTTGGGTCTATGGGGGTGTACTGTCTAAAGGCTTCCATTAATCTTTCTAAGTAGTTAGTTGGGCTTTCTGTCTTTCCCTGCAAAACAGAGTATACCTTAGCCAAATTAGTGGGCTTGCGAGCAGCTGCCCAGAGACCTGCCATTAGAGTCTGGCGATAAAGGTGTAGCCGTCCCCTACCTTCTGCCATGTTATAATCCCACGCTGGTCTGGTCAGAGGAAAAGTCGCATTTATAAGGTCAGGGTTGGCAGTCGGTTGACCGTCGTCCCCCGGGACCAGCTTTCTAGCTTCTACCTGTATTCTCTCTCGCTCCTCCGTAGTGAACAAGATTCGGAGGAGCTGCTGACAATCATCCCAAGTAGGCTGGTGGGTAAACATGACACTGTCTAGTAAAGCCATTAAATCTTTGGGGTTGTCTGAAAACCGAGCACTCTGAGTCTTCCAATTATATAGATCACTGGTGGAGAATGGCCAGTACTGGAGCCTGGGAATTCCCGTGTCATCTGAGGGCCCTATTTCCCGAAGGGGTAAAGCCACTGTGGAGTCAGGCGGCCGGGGAGGGGTAACCCACAAAGTACGCCCTCGCGTCCGCCCCGCCGGCCCTTCAGAGTTACTTTCACTTTCAGCGGGTCCGGGCGCGCTGGCCGCTTCCCGTTCGTTCGCCTGCTCCCTCCTGCAGCTCCACCCGGGGGGCTGGGACCTGGGGACCGGAGGGGTATGGAGGGGGTTCTGTGGACAAAAGGTCCTCACTATCAGGTAGAACAGGATGGGGGGGGCGGTCGGTTGCTTGGATTTTAGCGGCCGAGCAACCAGTGCCTTACAGGGTTCAGAGGCTAATTGGAAAGGGGACAGCCAAGGGGGCAGGTTCTTAGCTAGATCCTGCCATACAAGGATATATGGGATATGATCCAGGTGACCAGCACGCCCAGGCTGGAAAACCTTGGACTTTAGTGATGACAGGAAGACAGAATGTCCCTTCGGGTGGTCACCCTACATTAAAGTCGGGCCATTCGGAGCGGCACAGAGTAATTAGCCTTCCCCTCCTAATTTCCACACTAAGATCATGGCCCCTTACCCTAACATCCTTGAAATTATTTATAAGGAGAGATAGGGGTGTGCTCTGGATATTACCCATTCTGTAATAGTTTGTAGTTCTTTCCTGCAAAAGAATATGGGTTAGAATTCCTGCCAAGGAAAACTGGAGTATCAATAATATCTAGTTGCAAGCGCGCTCCGGAAGCCCGGGTCAGAATCAGTTCAGACAAGTCAGAATCAGGTCAGACAATTCGGATAGGGATCTAAATCAGACGAGAGCCAGGGGACGTCTCCCACCGGTCTCCGCTGGCTGTCCTATAGCGCGTCCGCCAGGACTGTGTCAGCTTCAGTTTCAGACCTCGCGAGTCACAGATTCAGAACGGATTCAGACAGGCTAACAGCCTCAGATTCAGAACGGATTCAGACAGACAAACAGAGACGAGGCTCAGATTCAGAACGGACTCAGAGAGCCGCAGATTCAGAACGGACACAGACAGACAAACAGAGACGAGGCTCAGATTCAGAACGGACTCAGAGAGCCGCAGATTCAGAACGGACACAGACAAACAGAGATGAGCTGGCTCACCTATTAGCAGATCGATCCTAGTAGATCCGTTGACCAGGGGTCTGGTGGGCTTGGGGGAATCCCAGACGAGCCTCCAGATGTTATGCCCAGACCGTTTATTCCCCGAAGAAGACCACCAGAGTCCAGAGTCAAAGCCAAGCGGCAAGGATCTTTAATGCAAGTTCGAACTTGGTCCCTCCGTTCTACAACATACAAGAGGGCCCCGAACGATGCATGTGCCCGCTTTTTATAGCCCGATGTATACAGGATATGTAAGGTTACAGAGGAACAAAGGAATTCTTTTGGTCGCAGCATCACAATTGGTTAATATTCTAAGTTATACATTTAACAGTTTTCTATTTGTTCCCACGCATTTAGTAAAACTACAAACGGTTGTGACCTTATCGTGGGCTCTCTAGGTGGTGTTTCTGAGATATATGGGGGGATGTGTTTGTGTTGGGCTCAGGAAGTTGGGACAAATAGAGGAATGTGTTTGTACTGGGCCCAGGACTGAGATATATGGCAGACACCGGTAATTAGAACAGAACAGAGCAGGACAGGGACTTTCACAACGCTTGTCCTTACAACGTCTGGAATCTATAGATAACCTAATCGGTTAGGTCCAGGGTCGATCTTTAACTAGGCTCAGGGCGCCGCCCGGGCTGTCAGGGCGCCACCCGGGCTGTTTGCCTGTGGACTTCATTTCTGCCTTTTAGTCTTTTCATTTGATCTCTTTCACTTTACTATATGGAAAATGGGATACCCCAGGCCCCAGAGTCACACACACACACAGAGTCCTGGCACAGAATATACACAGAATTTTACAGCTGGAAGGGGCAATGGAGGTCATCTGATCCAAATGCCTCCCTTTACAGAAGAAACTGATGTCCACAGTGTGACTTGCCCCAGAGACACAGCTATGCAGAAGTAGGGCCAGGGCTCCCTGCATTCTTGGGCTACAGCTCACCAGTAGTTTTTCCTTAATTAATGCTAGGAAGAGAGGAGAACAGAAGCCCCAGAAAAAGCCTCAGTACTGTAGGTGTTAATTTAGATATAAAATCCATTAAAAAAAAGAAAGTAGAAAGGTTCAAAGTTCTTAAGTATAAGCAATAAAAAAGCAAAGGATAAGGAAGCATTGTGATAATCAATACAATTTAATCAGGCTACAACAGAAGGGAGGTGATAAAGGGAAGAAAGAGAAAACAAAAAATAAGTGTATTTAAAGGTCCTCCAGCTGGCAAATCTCACTCTCTACTTGGAAGGTGAGAGGTGCCTTGGAAAGACTATGTACTCTGTGGTCAAAGACATTTAGGTCTGAACCACTAACTTGACAAATCACCTTCTAGTACTATCTTACAGCTAAGCATTTTGCATTCCTCAGATGTCCCCAGTTAGCAGAATCCCTTTCAAAATTCAAAGTGACTCAGTGCCTTCAAAACAACCTCCCCAAAAACTGCAGAGGAAGTCACCTATAAAGGCTATAAGCTCCTGGTGATACCTACCCTGCTTTATTTTCCTTCAAACTGTGCACTGTGATGTAACATTAAATTACTCATTAATGATTTATTTGCTTATTGTCTGTCTCTTGGACTATAAACTCATTCAGGGTCAGTTTTACAACCAGCTTTACCTCCAGTGCCTAGGAAAGTACCCAGGTACAATTAGGAGGTGTGTTGCTGGGACAAAAAAGGTGTTGGATAAATATACGAACAAATTACAACCTAGAAGCTGCTTATTTGATACCAAAAAAAAAAAGTGTTTCTGCAAACAATGGGCTATGGAGGGCCCCTTCTTCTAGATTTTGTTTAGGAGCTGAAAACAAATCTTAGCCACTACTTAAAGCAACCATATGGAAGTGACTTACAGAAACCAGTTAGGCTCAGGTTAAGTCAAGGCAGTGACTTAACTAGAAACCAAGTTAGGCTCAGGTTAAGTTAGAAAAACCAGAAACCAAGTTAGGCTCAGATTAAGTCAAGGCAGTGAAATCTGCTTTGTACGGCAGTGTGTGTTATATAGGTAGACTAAGTCAGATGCTTTTCTGCCCACCTTCATCTACCTCAGTTTAACTCCCTCCCCAATAAGATAAGACTTTGTATACATGGTGAAGGAGTACCAGGTGAGTCACCCTGGGGCATGGAATGGCCTTCAAGCAAAATATGGAAGAACACAGTGCAGGAGTTAATGAAGGGTGGACTCCTCTGAATTTCTCTAATCTCTGTGCTTCAGGTGAAGGCCTGGAAGATGCATTTATGGGGCACAAATGGCTTATCTCTGCCATGCAGCAGACTGCCTTTTCCCAAGCATGTACCTAATTCCAAAGTTTCTGTGGGTAACCCAGTGTATCTCCCAGATTTTACAGAAGAGTGATTTTTCTTTAATTTCAAAGTTTGATTACTCCAATGTCAACCTGTGAAGCTAGCCTAGGGCTTGTAATTCTCCTCAGCAGTAGCAAACATTCACTGAGCTAAGCACAAGGCATGACAACAGGCCCAGCAACTAAGTTCACCACACACCATACTATGTCACTAACCCAGCTATAGCTACTAGCATGGACTGGTACCACATTAATGACAAGGACTAAGATCACTAGCAGCTCTTGGACAACAACTTCAATTATGGTCCCATCCCTGCTCTTTTTTAATGGACTGGTAATGCAATGCGGGTAAGAGAGATCAGCTACACATAAAAACTAAGTAAAGATAAACAATATGGGAGAGTGCTTATAAAAACTTCAACAGAATATAGTCAATGGCCAACCTTGCTGCATAGTGACACTGAACTGACATGGATAAATGTTGGTGTCTCCATGGTGAGACTAAAAGAGTAAGAATAATGGGTCGATAAATCAGAATTCTACTCTTCTTAGCTCTGCCATCCATTTAATGGGTGAGCCTCCTGTTCCCTTGGTTTCTACAAACTACAAAAAAGGGAACAATGTCATCCACCCCAAGTATTTCTCAGTTCTCAGTAAAGATTGAATAATGAGCAATAACCCTTATGGGAACTCTGATCAAGTAGAGAAGAGACAATATAAAAATACAAGCTACTGATTATATCACTACAGAGACAAATTAGCTGAAGAAAATGAGGGTAATTTGAGGAAAAGAGTCCACATGTAAATAGAGAAAAGATGAACGTGGCTGTAGCACTTGGGCCTGTGAGAGCTCAAATCACTGTATCTAGAGCAGCCTCAAAGGTAAGGTCAGTCCTCTAAGATGGGCTGCCCTGACCACCAGTCCTGGAACAAAAGTTTAAAGGTGAAATAAGTTTTTCTCTTTCCTTTTAAAATTCATTTTTATGTGAATCAAAACAAAAACAAATCTCTGAGCAGAGATCATAAGTGGAATGTAAAACATCACATTTGGGCTGGCAAGACTTAAGTGTCTGCCTGTTAAATTTGAAGAAAAGGAAGGAGTTGCTTGGTCTAGGAGCCTAGGGAGAACAAGAGAAAGTTGCTGGTTTCTTGCTGAAGTCAAACACCCATGCGGTGAGATACTGTGGAAGTCCCTTAGTCTTAATTTGTTAGTCTGTTAATTGGGCATGGCAGAAGAAGCGAATTACTCTGTGGAATTTTGTGAAAATGAATCCACTCCTGCTAAAAGGAAGATTATCTACTTTTCAAACATTCATGTTATTAAAATAAATACATTATGTTTGAAGTCACATATTATTCTTGAGGCTTTCCAATAAAAGTGAGAGTAACTTTGTCAAGTAATTTGGGGCTCCACTAATCTCCCCCCAAATTCTGCCCCATAAGATTCTTTTTACAGTTCAATAAAATTCATTAGGCTGAACACAGATGCAAAGAATCACAGGCAGAGTTAAGATTCTCTGGCCAATTTCCCCCATCTGGACTTTAATTAAATTTGTCTCCAAGTGAATTCTTCACTTCACCAAATGGTTCTCCTTCTAGAAATGACAAGAACAAGAGGAACAAAACTCTACTTTTCCATCTTCCATTCTAATAACAAGTAATTCTGAGAACTTTAGGTACCACTCAGCCTAAGGGATGGTTATACTCCCCTAGGAAGTGGTTCTTTTTACCTCTCAATCATTTGGTTAAGTATGTACAGAGTTCAAACCCATATGAGGGAAACAGAGATATCATTCCTTTAAGGAGTTTACAGTTGACTTAACGGCAAAAGTAATATACTAAAATTAGAAAGCAGCACAAAATAATATAGACTATTTAGGTAATAAAGCTGTAAGGGCTGTGGGGACTTAGAAAAGGAAAATCAGCCAGGGTTAGACAAGTTCAGAAACACTCATGGAAAAGATGGGAACTGAAATGTAAATGGAGATGACTGAATGCAGCATTCCAAAAAAGATGGCAGACTTATTCTTCAGAAGTCTACTATGAAAGGACAACCTGAGGCTAAAAGAGAAATAAGGTTTGTGCCAAGATCAGAATACCCAGCCCATTATTTAGCCTTCAGAACAACATGGACTTACACAGAAAGGAAGGCAGCTTAAAGTAACATCAGTTTAACCTGACGCTTAAATGTGATGAAGCAGCTGGTACAGTGCCAGACCCATAGCAGATACTGTTACTCTTCTAGTTATGCCAGTCTATCCACAGGGATGATGCTCCTTCATCATCTGGTGCTGCCAGACTGACATATAGGGGCTGTCTCAGGCCAAAGAGGAGGTGCTTTGTAGGATGCAGTCATGAAGAATTCCTGTTCTCAGACACCCAGCTGTGAAGTGGACTAAAGGATTAAGCTTGTTGAAGATCTGTCTCTAGAGTGCCTAACCTTAGCCACTAAAGCTTTACAGAGAGGTTACCCTTTACCTTGATTTCCCAGCTTACAAGGCAGTCCCCCCATGAGAAACCCACAAGAACTTTCCTAAAAATGTCTTACTCATCTGAAGTAAGAAGCAACTTCCTGAGCAGGTAAAGGACCAATGAGAGCTGGTGACTACAAAAGGCTTAAAAGCTAGTTTGGAATCTCCCTGTTTTACCATGCACCCACAAAAAACAAATCTGTAAGACAAATCTTACAATTTGGGCTAAATGGCTTATATCAGATTCTAGCCACAAACAATAGAGTCCCTTTTGAAATTAACAATGTAAATACTTTTTGTCTAGGTGTTAATTTTTCAGTTTAATTGTACTTTCAATTTAGTATGACATTTTAAGTACTTATTTGCTTTTACAGCCTACTTACAACTTGTGAACGACAACTGACACAAATAAACTTGAATCCCATGGAATTCCAATTACAGTTTTCCATTCTTTTGAACCATTGAGACTTGATGAGCCATAAAATCTCTTGACATGTGAATCTGTATACGGTGTTATATAGGAAAGAAGGGAGGAAAGGACTTTAAAGGTTGTTGGGAGTATTTATTTTGTGGAACTGAGATTTGAAGATTGCCAAAGGCTTTGTAGACCTTAGAGTCAAAATTGCACTGCTCTCCCCATGTTGCAGCTAAGGTGACAAGCAGATGAGGCAAGGTCAGATAGTTAAGTCACCAGCAGATTTTGGTCCAAGATTTCCTGTCCATCAGATATGTGGCTTTTCAATTGTTTAATACCTGAGGTTCTGCTTTGTTTGTAGCTGTGAATTAGTAAACTTTAAAAAGCGATGAATAGTGAAGCCAGAGATTTTTTCAAAAACCCTTTTTTTTTTTCAGCTACTCAAACCTGAGATAGTTTGCCTTCTCTTAAAATTCAAATCACAAGGTAAGATACGGTCAGGGCAAACATGGATGGTATTCAAATACCACACACATGAGGTATACTATAGCCATTTCTTTAACTGCCACAAACAGAACATTTCTCACATAAACTAAATGGACAGCATAAGCAGCAGACTCAGGGCCAAGAGAAGTGGGGTATAAAGTCACTGCTCTCACCTCTAGCAGATATGCTGTTGACCACTGTCATATTTTGATGGAATTACTCCTTGCTATGCAAGCTTAATATCCTCTAAAACACGTTCATCTTAAAAGAACCCAACTTACAGGAAAGGAAGTACGATCAGACTGTTTATGCATTCTGTCTTCTCAGTATTCAGAACTTGCTGAAAAGGAAAACATAACCCAAATGCTCTGGACTTACAGTCAAGGGAAAATTAAACAAGGCTCAGATAACCAAAATAATTTTAATTTGTACAAAGCATGCAAGAGGACAAGCGAAACACAGACCAGAAGAAAAATGGTCATTCATGTTCCAGCAGATTACAGAATAAAAACTTTTCCACCTTTCTGTAATTAGAGATCACATAGGGCCCAAACTCTAGCTTTAAAAATATCATGGACGAGATTTAAACCAATCATCCGCAGGGACTAGGAAGAGTGGGTAAAGGTAGAAGTAGGATGCTCACTGTGGCTCATGATCTAATTGTTTGCTCAGCAGGAAGCCAAGCCACACATTAACCCTCATCCTCTAACTGCCTGAACCTCTAAGTACTCTGAAATGTATTAAATTTCCCTATTTTCCTTGTTCCTTGTTTACTGACTTATGACAGCAAAACTGGAGGACCCAAAAAAGTCCTCTAAGGATCAAAATGTTTCACATTTTATACTCTTCAGACTGCTATCTATCCTGTTTCTATGGCAAACTGTGTGACTTCAGTAGTCACAGTAAAACATAGGCATCTGTTGTTGTGGTTTCTAAATTTCTGAAGTTTGAATTTCCCACTAACAAGTTAGGAAACGTTTGGTTTCCCAAGCATACCACTTTAGCCACTGCCTCTGTGTAGGCAGCCAGAGTACAAGGAGGTGAAAACCAGTGAACTTACCCATTCTGGCACACGACTGGTCCCTCCTTTGGCTTTTTATTAAATACGGTGAACTGAACAACAATTAAGGTAAGAAAGCCACGTAAAAAAGGAAAGCCCTTTTTTTTTTTTTTTTTTTTTGAGACCGAGTCTCGCTCTGTCGCCCAGGCTGGAGTGCAGTGGCCGGATCTCAGCTCACTGCAAGCTCCGCCTCCCGGGTTCACGCCATTCTCCTGCCTCAGCCTCCCGAGTAGCTGGGACTACAGGCGCCAGCCACCTCGCCCGGCTAGTTTTTTGTATTTTTTTTAGTAGAGACGGGGTTTCACCGTGTTAGCCAGGATGGTCTCGATCTCCTGACCTCGTGATCCGCCCATCTCGGCCTCCCAAAGTGCTGGGATTACAGGCTTGAGCCACCGCACCCGGCCAGGAAAGCCCTTTTTCAAAAAACAACAAAAAAAACAGAGGCTTAAAAAAGTTTTAACTTTTTGCTCAGAATAAGTTCTCGAAAAGGATACACACTTTGTAATCTACTTTTTAAAAAGAAGAGAATAAAGGAAAGAAAAGCAGCCCACCGAAGAGTAAGGACTAAGAGAAGGAATCATACTAAATCCTCCAAAATACCCACATGCAATATCTGAATGAAAATAACCTGTGACCTGGGAAGAGAAAAAAGGGACTAATGGAGGTTAAAAACAAAATTTAACAGCTACATTGGAATGATTTTCTAAAGAATCATTCCTGGATTCTTTAATCTGCTAAAATACAAAAGGATCATTGAAATATAAATGGATTGTGAGCAATAAAAAAAAAAATTCTTAATAAGATAAAATACATACACACATATTTCTAAGGATACATATATATACAGTACTATGCCCTTGAAGTCTGTCTGAGAAATAGCTGCCTGTTAAAAATATTTTCCAAGAACTTTAGGTTCCTTGAAATGTTCTATAGAAATAGTATTTATGACAAACCCACCTCCTCTGGGGAACATGAGATGTTATTACTGGCAAAGTTACAATTTTTTAAACCATCCAAAAATAATTATGAATTTATGCCAAATGACGAAACTTGCTATATTATTATAATGACTAAGAGAATATTTGCTAATGTCTCAAGATCAAGGCTCAAAGTAGCCATAAACCTACAGGAAATACTGTGACACAATACTGGATTGCTAGTGGTGGTGATTTGGGATCTTTGACAGGCAGAATATTACAACACACAAATTTCACTGGAGAGGATGGCTCATGAGATATAATGTATGAGATAGGAAGTGTGAATGTATAAGTAATGGGGTGAGAAACAGGATTTGGAGTAAAATCTACACTGGCCTTCTGGCTCTGCCAATTACTACCAGGACCTGTGGCAAATTAACTTTTTTGAGCCTGTTCTTATTTGTAAAATAAGAAGACAGTAATACCTGCCTCCTATGACTGGTTCCAGGACTAACATGGTACGTGGCATATAAAAATTGTTCAGCCAGCTGTTATTCCTAGACTATAGAGAGGAGGTCCTACTGTATGTCTATTGCTTAGTTATACCCATACTTTCAAATATGGTAGCTATTTCAAAAATAGAAGAGGTATTTGTTCAAATATTTATTGAACCCCAATTAAGTACCAGGTACTGTTCCCTACCAGAAATACAGTATTGAATAAAACAGACCAATGATTGACTAATCATTGAATAAGATGCGTGTGTGCACATATACACACACCGCTACCTGCATGAAGTTTACATTCTAGTAGGAGAGACAGTCAGTAATCAATAAATACATAAAATATAGTATGCCAGATGGTACTAATGAGGTGAGGGGGAGTCCAGTGGCTCCTGGGGAGACAGCGAGCACAAAAGCACACCATGCTGTGTTCTGTTTGAGGAACAGCAAGGAAGCTGGTGAGTGGGCAGAGGAGCAGAGTGAGCAAAGAGGAGAACAGTAGAAGGGGTCAGGGAGCCAAGTGGGTGGAGCAGAAAGCACGGGAATGAACAAATGAACACTAAAAACATGGTATGGGATAAGAGGAAACTCTTCTGAGGTCAACATTTTTTTGTCTGGGGTTTCTAGCATATAACCTTGTGGTTAGGTAGAAAGGAACACAGACTTTGCAGCCAGTGAATTTTTATTCTGGTCTGTTACCTGTACTGTTTGGAAAATTATTTAACCTCTGTAAATTTTAGTTGTTTGGTTTCTCCTCCATATGCAAAATGAGAATAGTAATACTTACCTTATAAAGTTGCTATAAGTATTAAGTGAGATCTAGTGGCACAGAGTAGACCTTCAATATGCTTACTTCCTTCTCTTTATAAGCCAAGTCTCACGCTGGGAATTGGAGTGTACACTCTAGTTCCAGTTCCAGGGCCACCATAATGATGGCCTTGCATGGTATTTAATCTGCCTGGGCCTCAGTTTTTCAACTAAGAAAATAAATGCAGGTGCTATACATAGACATGATAAAGATAGATATATAACACTCAAGGTGTTGTTATAAGTCAAATAATCTTACTGTTACAATCTATCTTAATAATTTCAAAACAGCAAAAGTGTATGTCTCCCATACCTCCTATATATTAATTCCATTAAAAATAGATCCTACAAAGTTTAATTTCTTTAGCATGAAGTTGTAAAGATGTATTTAGTGATCACGTTTATTTTTATTCCCTTTTCCTGTCCCTGCTTAAGAACACTGATCTAATGGAGAGATCTCCAACAAATGTTTGGCTGCAAAAAACAAGATGCTAAGGAACAGTGTTTGTAAGCTACTTTTGTGTAAAAAGGGGAGAGCATAAGAATCTTTATTTATATTTGCTTATTTACTCATAAAGAAACTCTACAAGTACATAAGAGAAACTAATATCAGTGATTACAGTTGGGGAGATAAACGATGTGGTAAGAGGAAGACTGTTCCTAGTATATCTTTTAATACACACATTTTGAAATATGTATCAAATATTTAGGAATACTAATTTAATCTAAAAATCCACAATTGAAATTTAAAGAGTTAAAAGTACACAAAATAAACTGCAAAATTAATTATCCAACAATATGAAAACCCCAAATGACCTATTTCTCAGACAGCTAGGGTATCTTTCAATCTGTTGCTTTGTATTTTCTTCTGAAGAGCTCAAAAAAGCATTATAAAATATCCTTGGCCGGGCGCGGTGGCTCAAGCCTGTAATCCCAGCACTTTGGGAGGCTGAGATGGGTGGATCACGAGGTCAGGAGTTCGAGACCATCCTGGCTAACACGGTGAAACCCCATCTCTACTAAAAAAAAAAAAAAAAAAAAATACACACACAAAAAAATATATATCCTTAATAGTCTTCCTGACATTTTTGACTATGGAAACCAAGCTCAGGAACAGTATATACAGTGTACTAACCCAGTCAACCCAGCCTGACTTTGAGTCCCCAAGTACAGGAGTCCCCAACCCTAGGGCCGAAGACCAGTATACCAGTCTGAGGCCTATTATTGGGTCACATAGCAGGAGGTGAGCAGCAGGATGAGGCAGCATTACTGCCTGAACTCTGCCTCCTGTCAGATCAGCAGCAGCATTAGGTTCTCATAGGAGTGTGAACCCTATTGTTAACTGCACAGGTGAGGAATCTAGGTCGCATGCTCCTTATGAGAATCTAATGCCTGATGATCTAAAGTGGGACAGTTTCATCCCCAAACCATCCACCACCACCCTCCCCCAAGTCCATGGAAAAACTGTGTTTGACAAAACTGGTCCCTGGTGCCAAAAAGGTTGCGGGACTGCTGCCCAAGTAGACCAAGTCTGTGAGTATCTAAATCCAGCAGACAAAGTACATATTCACATCCAAAAAATGAAGAGCAGGAGTAAGATGAGCAGAGCATCAGTGAGGCTTTGGGAAGGTCAACTATTAGCATTCATTTTGATACGCTGGCATTTCATTGGATATTGAACATTCACAGCATCATTCTCTTCCAGGAAGGGAGAAGAGCTGTGGAGTAGATCTGTGAGCAAAAGAGAAATGGAAGACAGTGGCTGATCCCAAATACATTTGAGTAGCAGATAATTAAGAAGAGTTATACAGGCCAGAGACAATGAATGAATACAAAGAATCTTAAGTCTACCCAAAAATGATGCCCTAAAATAGTGACTTCTCAACCAGACTCAATTTCTCTGCAATATCTGGAGACATTCAGTAGTTGTCACAACTGAGTTGGAGATACTGTGTTACTCCTGGCATTTGGTAGGTAGAGACCAGGGATGCTGCTAAACATCCTACAGTGCACAGGACAGCCCCCACAACAAAGAATTAACCAAAATGTCAACAATGCTAAGGCTGAGAAACTCTGACTTAAAATGACAATCATTATAACTAACCATGTGCATAGCTGAAAAGATCCATGAAAAGCCTTAAAATAGATCGCAATAAACATTATGTAGTCATATCTTTCATTCCAATGTGATTTGTGCTATTTTTCCCCCAGCTGACCCCAACTTTAGGCCAGCACATTGTGACCGATGTGCTCATCTGTGTTGTCTCACTGTCCTACTTTCTTTTCCAATATGGCAAGCAAGTAGCACTTTTATTTTTAAAAAATTTTATTTGATTTTTTAAATGAAAATTAGAACTATATTTAGGGCCTTCAACATGATGTTTTTATATCTAGACATCATGGAATGGCTAAATCAAGCTAATTAACGTATTTGTTACCTTACATACTTATCATTTTTTTGTGGTGAGAACATCTAAAACCTACTCTTTTAGTACTCACCATCCTACTCCTAATGAGAACTGACATGTATTGTGCCAGGCAGTATGATAAGGACTTTTTGTATGGATTGTTTTTTATTAATCCTCAGAACAACCCTATTGTGAGGGAGGCTCTAATATTATCCCCATTCTACAGATGAAGAAAATGAGACTTGTAGGGAGGTTAAATTGCTTGCTCAAGTCACACTAGATAGAAGTTGGAAAGCCAGGATTCAACTGCAAAAACTGAACTCCAGAGTCTGAATTTCTTGCTCTGTACTGCCCTGCCCTGCCTCCCATAGTTTTCTACTGTCTCACTCCTATTGGTGCTTCGGTGCTGGAGAGTGTACATGCTGTCAGTCATTCCACCTGCCCTTTGCCACCTGTACTGTTTACTGAAATCTCTTGCTGGGGTAATAGGGAACAGGCAGTAGGGAAGACATCAGTCCTGCCTTAAAGAAGGCTACCTTGGGCAAACAGACGAGATACAGAAGAATGCAGATCACAGAGTACAAAATCAACTGCAGAGAGAGAGAAGAAGGAATGGAGACAATGAGACACAATGAAAGTGTTAGGAACCTGAGGACAAGCCCAGGAGCACCATCATCACGTTGCATGTAAAGGCAGCTCTGCATGCCATGAACCAGGAGGCACTTTCAGGAATACACATACATCTGTGATAATACAAGGCATCACACGCTGAGTGGCTTTTTGAATACTTCTCCCTAGAGGGACAGGGCAGCCAGGGGAAGGCATCATGGCTGTGGAAGGCCCAGGTAGGCTTTGGAGGATTAAGGGACATCTACTTGAAACTGTTAGTCTGACAAAGACCTAAAGTCTCAGTCTGTTGGAAGACAGGCAGATTTTTTTGGGAGGGTGGGGGTGTATTAGCAATCAAAATGGAAAGTATGGAAAACAGGAAACTTTGATTTAAGGAAGCTTTTCTAAATACTCAAGAACCCCAATTCAGAGTGGTCGTGGGAGCGGGCGGAGCGGGGGAACAAAAAGAAAAGTGAGAAAAATGAGTCGGCTCTCTAGCACAGCAGTGTATTCACAGTAATTAACTTTTTAAAAGTTCCTTCTTGATAGATGTCATCTGAGTAAATGGCATAAAGAAAAATTCATTTGAGTAGGTATTTTTTTTTTTGAGACGGAGTCTCGCTCTGTCACCCAGGCTGGAGTGCAGTGGCCGGATCTCAGCTCACTGCAAGCTCCACCTCCCGGGTTTACGCCATTCTTCTGCCTCAGCCTCCCGAGTAGCTGGGACTACAGGCGCCCGCCACCTCGCCCGGCTAGTTTTTTGTGTTTTTTAGTAGAGACGGGGTTTCACCGTGTTAGCCAGGATAGTCTCGATCTCCTGACCTCGTGATCCGCCCGTCTTGGCCTCCCAAAGTGCTGGGATTACAGGCTTGAGCCACCGCGCCCGGCCGAGTAGGTATTTTTAATAAGAAAAATTAAAAGTGATAGGAGAGGCACAATATTCATGGTATTAAATGAACATCCATTGTCCAAAGGCTCTTACTAGAAAGCTCCCTAACAATACAGTATTGCAGAAGTGAAAACACATTATTTAGATGATAATTATCCTGGTACAGATTTACATGTGCTGTACTTGTTGTCACTCCCCTGTCAGTTCCAATTTCTTCTTCCAGGCCTAGCCTGAGCACCTTTTCAAGTCTCTACCTGGCCCTTTCATAGGGGCATGGACAGTGTCTTTTCTAGCCCAGATTCATGGGCACCTCCTTTGTTCTCAAGATGAAAATATTCTTCTTTTAGCTGCCTAACTACCCAAGCTCTGTGCCTGTGGACTCTCAGACTGGCCTTTTATTGGTTCTGGAACCTCACCTTTCAGAGACCCTTTTTCTCAGTTACTTTGCTCCCTTTTCTGCTCTTAAAAGAGTGAGATTTGCCCCAATTCCAGTCCTTGTGCTCAATTTGAGGATTTCAGTAACTCTTTTTAGAATCCTGCTTCTCTGCTAAAAGCTCCCAAGCTCCTTATAATTAATGGGTCATCTGACTATTTGCATCTTATTTCACTTCTCCTGACCTCTGGGGAGCCTAGTAAGATTAATAGTTCAGGTGATGAAGTGTCCCATTTTTACCGTATATTCCTCTGACACCAAGCTAAAGCTTCCTCTGTAACTTCATGCCCTAATTCTTCTTTCACAATGAAGGAAAATAGTATTAACCCAAATTGCTGGGTCTGGACCCATTTATGGTGTCTCTAAAGGATGTCAATGATGATGACAGGATTTTCAGTAACAAGGACATAAAGCAGACACAGATGTACACTCATATTCAACTAGCAGATGCCAAAAAAAGTGTTACTGTTCTACTGATCTTGCTGACCAAGTCAAATGAATTGTACATTACATTATGGCTATGGTATGCTGTAGCTGTAATTTTTAGAAAACCTTTGACTTGTGAGAGAAATAAAAGGAAGCAGCATACACAGAATAAAAAAGACCGGTCATAGCTATTTTTATGAGTGCTCCTAAAATTTAGACTAAACAGTGAAAAGTCCCATTGAAAAAGCAGGGAGGAAAGCAAGGAAACATAAATTATAGGCCTAATTACCAAAATCTATCTCAAATAAAGAAGCTTTCCAATAAATTCTATGTAATTACTCTACAAACTGCTAGAAATCCATGGTTATTTGACCATGAACACAGCTGCTATCAATGCAACACAATAAAAATTATGTATTAGACAAGAATTGCTAAAAGATAAAATGGGATATAATCATAACCAGGCTATCAAAGTCTAGCTGTGAGAGCAGATATAAAAATAAATAAAGGAGTGTGATGTATGCAGTTTTCTGTTTAGTAATCAACATATTAAATCAGGAAGAAAAAGTAATGTATTCAACTAGCTCTGGAATAATGAGAACAAATACAGGAATTTAAGCCCATCAAAATGAAGTTACATACTTAGGACTAGGGTGACTGTTACACTGTTTCAAACATCTTAAGACCAAACCAGCTTTGGTTGTTACTGGGAGAATAGTGTAAGTTATAATCAGATTGATCTGTGCAAGAATACAGGCAAGTTTGGGGGAAAAAAGAACTGACAATAAGTACAGTGCCTAGAACATAGTAGCCCTCACTGTTATTTGTCTCATCAAGGTCTGAAATGAATTAAATGTCAGCTGACCTGCATAGCACTATGGATGGAACCATTTATAAAAACCAGGCAACTTAGTGGTTTCCATACCCTTATTTCAAATTGGGGTTTCAAACAAAACACAATGTCTTAATGAAAATGGTTTTGTCATTTAGGACTTTTCTATGGACTGGGAGACAGAAAATTTGAAGGCAGAGAATCTCCCATCTATGTTTGACAGTTAGCAAATGACTGGCTTTATTAATGATGGAAACATCAAAGCAGTGACTAAGCCAGTGAATTTGGGGACTTCATCAGGATGAAGCAAAAGGCTGACCAGCCTGAAGAAGCACATGGTGACAGCCCAAACCAGATGCTTTTCCAGAGAAAGACAAATTTGGCACTTATGTTTCAACTGTCTATCCTCTGGAGTAATGGCTCTTAAAGTGTGGCCCCCTATGAGAGTGAAGAAGATATCTTCACAACAACACAACCTTTTTCTCTCTCATTCTGTCAGAAGTGTATATGGAGTTTTCCAGAGGCTCCATGACATGTGATGATATTTCTCTGACAGTTAATGGAATGTGTGAAACAGATCTGAGGATACAGCTGTCTTCAATTAAGCCAGACATTAGTTGCAAAAAATGTAAAACAATGCAACTCTTCTCACTAAATAATTTTGTTTGTGAAAGTATTTTTTCATAAAAATATGTTATTTAAATTAACAGATGATGGATTTATTATTTTTAACAAATGATTTTTTTTTTTAATTTTATTTTTGAGACAGAGTCTCGCTCTGTCACCCAGGCTGGAGTGCAGTGGTGTGATCTCAGCTCACTGCAACCTCTGCCTCCTGGGTTCAAGTGATTCTCCTGCCTCAGCCTCCCAAGTAGCTAGGACTACAGGTGCGTGCCACCACGCCTGGCTAATTTTTTGTATTTTTAGTAGACACGGGGTTTCACCATGTTAGTAGCCAGGATGGTCTTGATCTCCTGACCTTGTGATCCACCTGCCTCGGCCTCCCAAAGTGCTGGGACTACAGGTGTGAGCATGAATGAGTATTTTTAAAATCTTAGTTCAAATTTCTAATACAGTAAAGAGATAGATAAAGCCCATACACTCAAAAGCTCTTTAGGGTCCTCAAAATTTTTTGAGTGTAAAGAGGTCATGAGACCTAAAAGGTTGAGAACTACTGCTCTGAAGCCTTTACTGAATTGTGCTGGAACTATCTCCTCATTCTTTCCTAATAGCCTATAAACACTTTGAAAACAAGATCCTGTATCCCCGTTCATCTCAGGATAGCCTTAGTATTAATGATAGTCTTTGTTGTTTGTAAATTAAATGAACAAAAGTCTTGCCATATTCATAATATCAAAAACATTAAATTCAAGATTTACATAGTGAATACAGTGAAAAATTGGTTTCCTTAAAGTGACAGATGAGAAGCTAAGCTGACTCTGAAGTTATTCTCTATTTACAGGCTGATTTCTGGAACTAATAGAAACAATACAGTACCATTAATGGCTTGTGGAATTGGTTTTATTGCTTGATGATCACCCTAAGTTTATTTCTATGGACCAAGCATCTGAAAAACTGCAAAACGATCTGCGAAAACAGAAACATAATTGATGTTTTAGGGTGGTCAGATTATAGATATTTCTTTTCCACTGTCACTGCTGTTGATATAATGTTGCTTATGTAATAAACAAACATATTTGTCCAGTAGATCTCCGGACTCTGAGGAAAACATAAAATAGTCACTCCTTTGTTAGCAGAGTTGATACAGCCAAAGGAGACTGATGGGCTAGGATGTGAACATCCTAGTTTACCACCTAACCCTGTTCTCCTCAAACAAGCAAGCACATACAGTTCTAATGCAGGGATCTGAAGAAAGGAGAAAAGGACCTGTTCCAACAGTCTTGATTCTTTCTAGAGGCTCTGTAGCTATGAAATAGAGAAAATAATGTTCTTGGAGAACACTGATGGGAAACCCACTCATACCTCATTTTCTTAAATGCCTAAAAACATGTACATGGTAAATATTAGAGCATTCTCTTTAAAAATGAATAAAACTACTTAGGACAGTGCTACAGTATTATTCACAAAAGGGAGTATTTGTTCATTCTTTAATTTATTCAAAAGACATTCATGTGGCTCCCTCTACATGTAAGGGCTTTGTGATAGACACTGTAGGACACACAAATGAATCTGACACTGATACTCATCCTGTTCTCAAGAAGTCTGTATTTTAGTAGGGTTGACTGTAATGTACAAAAATAACATAAAATCAAAAATGGTAAGAATTATAATATAAATTATTATGGGTATGGTGTTATAGCATTTAGACATACCATGTGTTTCATATGTGTATTATATGCTGCATTATTACTGACAGTGTCTCACAGAGGAGATAAAATATAGGTGCACATCTGTGCTGACATATGTGTCTGCAAATAAAAACTGAAAAAACCCTCTGAGTGTATCATTTGTAACGAAGAACCAGAATTATGGTTAGTACCAAAGAATACTGAAGATGACAGATGTGATGTTTCTGAAAAAACAAGGAACTGGTATTGCACATAATAATAGTGATAAACCACAGTAAGTTATAACAATTCTGAGCCATAATAGAAACTAACGAAAAGCTGTAATAAGATACTGCTTTAAGCCAGTTTGGATTTAATTACCTCACTTTTGCGTCCATAAAACCAGCTTCCAAAACCCGTTTTTATTGGCAAGGATTCAATGAATGTTCCTATAATGCTGTGGTGTCAGTACTAGAACATGAATATGAGTACTCCAAGACAGTAGTCTTTTAAACTGGGGTACATGTACCCTTAAAGACTTCCTATGGGTACAGGCATGGAGAGATTTAAGGGATCAACGTCTATGTCCACCATTCATACATATCCTCTTTGTGTTCTATGAGTTCTCCTTTTCCAACAACACTTTCAAAACAAACTTCTTAGCAAACTCTTATCAAGTGGCTCTTCCTGGGTTGGAAACCCCTCTGGGGCATCAGACAAAGGGATGACTATAGAAAGCCTTAATCCTGACAGTCCTATGAGAAAAGAGCAGAGCAGAGCAGCAAGAGCAGCAGCAGCAACAGGTTCAGAACCAAACCATGGATGGAGCAGTGCCTTGTTTCTTCATCTGGGGACAATGCAGGGCAAGTCCTCATGCCTTATCTTCTAGAAATGAGATGGGTACCAGAGGGATGTGTATTTACACATTTCATTAGGTTGAAAAATGAAGTCAGACTTTTCCTGAATGACTGGTTTGGCTGTCCAATTTGTTAATGAGGACTTTCAGATTAGATGACAAATGTTAAAATATATCCTTTTACAACTATTTAAACATTGAATGAAAAAATCTAGATGCCAGTTAAAAAATGTGAAAAGGAGTACTTAGTTTTTCAACATTCTTTTAGCGGATACAAGAACAAACATTTAAAAACCCCTGCTCTGAGAGATACACTTTTTAAAAAGAATACAAACGCAATGATAAGATTTTTTAAGCTGATAGTTCTCCATTCAGAGTGTTCTTGATAAAAATCCTTGTGTGTGGACCAGCCCTATGCAATGGTTTGTGTTCTTTACAATGTAATGTGGGGAAATAGCACAGTAGCACAGGCTTGCTCCTTCTTGACCTTTCTGAGCCTCAATTTTCATAGCTATAAAATGGAGATAATCCCAAACCCTGTAAATTTATCATGAGAATTAGAACCGACAGATGTACAGACTCAGCTCAGTGCTTGGCAACACATCACTGGCACTAAGTAAAGAATGGCAGCTATTATATAGTCTCCTATATTTTAGTCTTTGTGCTTGTGAGAAAAAACACAAATTGAAGCTAAAATCATTTAGTGCTCTTTTTGCATGAAAATGTAGCTACTGATCCACCAACTTTGGTATGCATTTCGAGTCATTTTGTTCCCCAGAAATATGAGGAATAGATTTTAGTTAATTTAGTCATATTCTCTCACCTGATATCTTCTTTGAAAAAAATGGGTGGTCATGTAGGTCAGGAATACAGCCTGTGGTACTGCAGATTGGGTATAAATCAATAACGAACAACAATTGGCAGAATTAATATTCAAACAGTACCCCATTTCCAGGAAACATCTGGCATGTAAATGGTAAAGCCTTGTTATCCACAGTCAGTCTGAGGGCCAGCAGACTTGGCATCATCTGAGAGTTTGTTATAA
Organism: Rhinopithecus roxellana; assembly: GCF_007565055.1. Classification (NCBI taxonomy): domain Eukaryota; kingdom Metazoa; phylum Chordata; class Mammalia; order Primates; family Cercopithecidae; genus Rhinopithecus; species Rhinopithecus roxellana. The sequence continues at coordinate 20,446,497 of NC_044549.1, read as the reverse complement.
TGCAAATTGTGAGGCCCACCCCAGACCTACTGAATTGGAGTCTGCAGTTTAACAAGATTCCTATGTGATTCAAATGCACTTTACACTGTGAGAAGCACTGGTAAAGAATAGGCCACTAGCAGGGAAGATAAAATCACCAAGTGTACATGTAATTTAGGTGGGAGCTCTCTGTTGCACCTGTTTAATTAAAGCTGAGTAAGGCAAAATGATGGAGTCTAACTTCTACTGACAGACTGACATACACACATGCCACAAACATACATATGCATAGATCAGTAGTTCTCAATTGGAGGTGACTGCCCCCTAGGAGACATCTGGCAATGTCTGGAAACATTCTTAATTCACAACAAAGGGATGCTGCTAAACATCCGGTAGTGCACAAGAAGACTTCCACAATGAAAAAATTATCTGGCCCCAAATATCAATAATGCTGAAGATGGAGAAACCCTGGCACAGGTTATTCCTGCATAAAGGCACCTAAACTGTAACTATTAATGGAAAAAGGAGTCATAATTTGACTATACAGCTTTTAGGGAATGAATTTTAGATCTGCAGAGTTCTGCACCTCAAGATCTATGCTACTTTGAAGATTATAAAAACCGTGGTTAAAAGCAATCAAAATCATTTATCTGCTTTGGCTAGCAAACCCAGAGTTCATGATAACCTGCATTAACATATAATGCAAGTATCAATGCTAAATCCTGTTAATATGCTAAGAAAAATTAATGCAGACAGAAAATTAAGTGACTGTGTTGTCTAAAGTCCATTCCTACTCAAAGGAGGAAGCAGGCTTAGGAGGCTCAACTCCACACCCTCCTCACCCTATACTTTCTTCAAGACCAAAAACTAGCCTCAAACTTCAACCTTCAAATGCTCCTGGATATAAGGCAAGAAATAATGATTTAGGGTGGCCCATTCATCACTATCAGAAGTGCTAATTCCTTCAAACTCAGTAACCAGCTCTCTTTCCCTCTCTCACACACATGTACACGACCACACAACGTGTAATAGCATTACACGCATCCAACTGGGTCTGAAACGAGTCCATCAGGGCCTCCTGCTCTCAGTTCTCACTGGATCCTTGTCCTGTGCTCCCAGATTGATGGCTATGGGTACAGTTTTTTCTGCATATAAATTCCTGTTTACCTCCCCGACAGGCTTTACCAGACTAGACAGCTGACTGTCCTATGGTGCGCTCATGAGAATGGCCCAAGGAAATAGCAGGTTATTGGAAAACAAGTAGTAAGGAAATGCTTAGAGAAAATGCATTCAAATAATCAGAGCTTGGGGAACAGACAGGGGTGCCAACCAAATTACAAAAACCATGAAAAAGATGCTTATGTTTGCATCATGCTGAAAAATATGCATCATGCCCCAGGCTGCAAAATATGCATCATGTCTGCTCCAAAAACACTGAACAAAATGGAAGCAACTGAATTTTTTTCTAAACCTTTTTTGCAGGTTACTGCACTGCACTCACTAATCACCATTCCCTTTTAATACTCTTTTAATTATACTGTGAAACAGTCTTCCCTCCCTCATATCCTAAGAAAACATACCCCCTTCTCATGAAACTGAAAATAACACATGCTACAATTTAATAAACTGAAAATACTTAAAAGTTTTTGTGAAACTGTTCTCTAATAAAATTGCAAGAACTGTGGTGTAGAGAGGGGAAAAATATTTCACTGTAATTATGCTCAAGGCATCGTCAAAACCATTAAATCGAATGAATTCTAATGCTAAGGCAGGAGGAAGAAGCACTTTGCCAAAGTTCTTTTTAACTATTTCACCACCAAAGCAGTTTACCCGTGGACGCTGCCACTGGGTTGAGAAGTCCCATGGCCATTCGAGAAGCTGCCATGCTTATCTTTCCAGGCTCTCACGTGTCTCAAATAGGGATGGGGCATGGCCAGAAACCATGGGCAAGCCTTTTGCCAAGACCTTGGATGAGATCATCATCAACCACACCCCAGCATCCTGCCTAGCATCTTCTGGATTTTACAAGCCACAGCCCTTGGGTCAGCCTCCTATTAAGTCCTCAAAACAGAAAAAACTAAAAGTGGATTCCCACAAAAAAGATGGAGAATTCTTATATGATTATTTTAAACATGTTCCTCCTGTGTAATGTAATTACAGAAAATTACAGAAAATAGCAGATTAGAATCTCAAAAAGAAGGACTCAATTTCCAAGAAGACGACCCTAAATTACTTTCCTTTTAAAATGTTCTCTCAGCCAGCACAGTGGCTCACACCTGTAATCCCAGCACTTTGGGAGGCCGAGGCAGGCGCATCACGAGATCAGGAGATCGAGACCATCCTGGCCAACATGGTGAAACCCTGTCTCTACTAAAAATACAAAAATTAGCTGGGCGTGGTGGCACATGTCTACAATCCCAGCTACTAGGGAGGCTGAGACAGGAGAATCGCTTGAACCAGGCAGTCAGAGGTTGCAGTGGGCCGAGATCGCCCCACTGCACTCCAGCCTGGCGACAGAGTGAGACTCCATTTCAAAAAATAAATTAAATTAAAATAAAATAAAATAAATAATAAGTTCTCTCAAATCCTTACACAACTTTCAAAAAGTAAGTTCTATGATAAGGATGATAGACATGCATTTGATAATTAACTCATCCCTAAGAGAAAAGATACATTAAAGTATTATGAATTCTCTATACCTATCAGAATGTAAATATTCATAACTTCATCCATGACAAGTCCTTTAGTTCAATTCCTCAGGGATTCCATTCTATTTTAGCTTCTGTTTAACTGCAAAGCTATAATTACATCCTCTATAATCAGCCCATTCACAGTGTAACTGAGAGTGCCACAAATTTAAAGCTTTGACCTCACCACTGAGGTGGAAGAGACAGTTTATACTACATGTAAAATACCCTCCTGTTATGCAGACAAATTTAAAACAGAAAAGAAGAAAACAGCATGTCACAGTAGTCATCATTTAAGAGGGAATTATTATGTTCCTGATAACAGAGTTTCTCTTCCATCATGCTTAGCATCAGACTCTCTTCAATAAGCACTTTCCTACCAAACCCCACGCTCTTCTCAAATGTTATAAAAACACCAAACCCGAACAGATGCCTCTCAATTTTCCTCATTTAACTGTCGTCCACTATGAGGATAAGGTATATGTGAAGTGGTTCTCAGAATAATGTTGTGCTAGTGCAAACCAAGTTTTAACTGGCACAGATGTCTATCAGTGAAGTGCATAACTTCTAAGCAATGTGAATACAATTTTTCTTAACTAAGAATGAAGGAGTTGAACGTCAAACATTAATGCACCACATACTTTGGTTCAAGCAAACTATTTGATAAATATAATAACCCTATTAATAAAAAAAAGAACAGCAGCAAGAACTAATACCAAATGCTTGCCATGTGCCAGGACAATGAGAATCTTAGATGAATTACCTCATTTAATATTCATAAAAAGCCCCTGAAGTAAATATAATTATTGCCCCCATTTTTCATATGAGGAAATTGAGGCTCAGAGGTGTTAAATAACTGCCCAGATCAATTAGTTGGTAAGATTAGGGTCAGTCTTGCAGCCAGGTCTAACTGCATCATCTCAAGCTTGTGCCTATTTTCATAGTCTTCAGGCCAGACTGCCTAATAATTATATGTTACCCAAGCAATTTAAACTAAATATTCTTGCCCTTACTCTTTTACTAAGGCTCCTGGTGAAATGCAGCTGTTACCGATCAATGGTAGTCAAATAAAAAAGCAAGATAACTGTTTATCAAGATTTTCCTCTGTCATCAAATTCAGGAACTCTTTTGCATATTGTATATGAACTGACACAGTTCATACAATTACATAATTTCTAAATTACATATATATTTAATTACAGTCGATGAGTTACTAAAATATAAATCACAAAATAAAATGCACTTTACATTTTTCAGATTAAAGAAGCTAATTGATCAAGAAATCAAGTCTCAGGAGGAGAAGGAGCAAGAAAAGGAGAAAAGGGTCACCACCCTGAAAGAGGAGCTGACCAAGCTGAAGTCTTTTGCTTTGATGGTGGTGGATGAACAACAAAGGCTGACAGCACAGCTCACCCTTCAAAGACAGAAAATCCAAGAGCTGACCACAAATGCAAAGGAAACACATACCAAACTAGCCCTTGCTGAAGCCAGAGTTCAGGAGGAAGAGCAGAAGGCAACCAGACTAGAGAAGGAACTGCAAACGCAGACCACAAAGTTTCACCAGGACCAACACACAATTATGGCGAAGCTCACCAATGAGGACAGTCAAAATCGCCAGCTTCAACAAAAGCTGGCAGCACTCAGCCGGCAGATAGATGAGTTAGAAGAGACAAACAGGTCTTTACGAAAAGCAGAAGAGGAGCTGCAAGATATAAAAGAAAAAATCAGTAAGGGAGAATATGGAAACGCTGGTATCACGGCTGAAGTGGAAGAGCTCAGGAAACGTGTGCTAGATATGGAAGGGAAAGATGAAGAGCTCATAAAAATGGAGGAGCAGTGCAGAGATCTCAATAAGAGGCTTGAAAAGGAGACGTTACAGAGTAAAGACTTTAAACTAGAGGTTGAAAAACTCAGTAAAAGAATTATGGGTCTGGAAAAGTTAGAAGACGCTTTCAACAAAAGCAAACAAGAATGCTACTCTCTGACATGCAATTTAGAAAAAGAAAGGATGACCACAAAGCAGTTGTCTCAAGAACTGGAGAGTTTAAAAGTAAGGATTAAAGAGCTAGAAGCCATTGAAAGTCGGCTAGAGAAGACAGAATTCACTCTAAAAGAGGATTTAACTAAACTGAAAACATTAACTGTGATGTTTGTAGATGAACGCAAAACAATGAGTGAAAAATTAAAGAAAACTGAAGATAAATTACAAGCTGCTTCTTCTCAGCTTCAAGTGGAGCAAAATAAAGTAACAACAGTTACTGAGAAGTTAATTGAGGAAACTAAAAGGGCGCTCAAGTCCAAAACCGATGTAGAAGAAAAGATGTACAGCGTAACCAAGGAGAGAGATGATTTAAAAAACAAATTGAAAGCGGAAGAAGAGAAAGGAAATGATCTCCTGTCAAGAGTTAATATGTTGAAAAATAGGCTTCAATCACTGGAAGCCATTGGGCAAGATTTCCCAAAAAACAAATTAAATCAAGACTCTGGGAAATCCACAACAGCATTACACCAAGAAAACAATAAGATTAAGGAGCTCTCTCAAGAAGTGGAAAGACTGAAACTGAAGCTAAAGGACATGAAAGCCATTGAGGACGACCTCATGAAAACAGAAGATGAATATGAGACTCTAGAACGAAAGTATGCTAATGAAAGAGACAAAGCTCAATTTTTATCTAAAGAGCTGGAACATGTTAAAATGGAACTTGCTAAGTACAAATTAGCAGAAAAGACAGAGACCAGCCATGAACAATGGCTTTTCAAAAGGCTTCAAGAAGAAGAAGCTAAGTCAGGGCACCTCTCAAGAGAAGTGGATGCATTAAAAGAGAAAATTCATGAATACATGGCAACTGAAGACCTAATATGTCACCTCCAGGGAGATCACTCAGTCCTGCAAAAAAAACTAAATCAACAAGAAAACAGGAACAGAGATTTAGGAAGAGAGATTGAAAACCTCACTAAGGAGTTAGAGAGGTACCGGCATTTCAGTAAGAGCCTCAGGCCTAGTCTCAATGGAAGAAGAATTTCCGATCCTCAAGTATTTTCTAAAGAAGTTCAGACAGAATCAGTAGACAATGAACCACCTGATTACAAGAGCCTCATTCCTCTGGAACGTGCAGTCATCAATGGTCAGTTATATGAGGAGAGTGAGGATCAAGACGAGGACCCTAATGATGAGGGATCTGTGCTGTCCTTCAAATGCAGCCAGTCTACTCCATGTCCTGTTAACAGAAAGCTATGGATTCCCTGGATGAAATCCAAGGAGGGCCATCCTCAGAATGGAAAAATACAAACTAAACCCAATTCCAACTTTGTACAACCTGGAGATCTAGTCCTAAGCCACACACCTGGGCAGCCACTTCATATAAAGGTTACTCCAGACCATGTACAAAACACAGCCACTCTTGAAATCACAAGCCCGACTACAGAGAGTACTCACTCTTACACGAGTACTGCAGTGATACCGAACTGTGGCACGCCAAAGCAAAGGATAACCATCCTCCAAAACGCCTCCATAACACCAGTAAAATCCAAAACCTCTACCGAAGACCTCATGAATTTAGAACAAGGCATGTCTCCAATTACCATGGCAACTTTTGCTAGAGCACAGACCCCAGAGTCTTGTGGTTCTCTAACTCCAGAAAGGACAATGTCCCCTATTCAGGTTTTGGCTGTGACTGGTTCAGCTACCTCTCCTGAGCAGGGACGCTCTCCAGAACCAATAGAAATCAGTGCCAAGCATGCGATATTCAGAGTCTCCCCGGACCGGCAGTCATCATGGCAGTTTCAGCGTTCAAACAGTAATAGTTCAAGTGTGATAACTACTGAGGATAATAAAATCCACATTCACTTAGGAAGTCCTTACATGCAAGCTGTAGCCAGCCCTGTGAGACCTGCCAGCCCTTCAGCACCACTGCAGGATAACCGAACTCAAGGCTTAATTAACGGGGCACTAAACAAAACAACCAATAAAGTCACCAGCAGTATTACTATCACACCAACAGCCACACCTCTTCCTCGACAATCACAAATTACAGTAAGTAATATATATAACTGACCACGCTCACCCTCATCCAGTCCATACTGATATTTTTGCAAGGAACTTAATCCTTTTTTAATCATCCCTCCATATTCCCCAAGACTGACTGAACTCGTACTTTGGGAAGGTTTATGCATGAACTATACAAGAGTACCTGAAACTAACTGTTGCCTGCATAGTCATATGGAGTGTGCACTTACTGTATATCTTTTCATTTACAAACTTGTATGGAAAATATTTAGTCAGCACTTGTATAAATACATCTTTATGTATTTCATTTTCCATAACTCACTTTAATTTGACTGCAACTTGTCTTGGCGAAATACTTTAACATTATAAAACAGTAAATAATTTGTTATATTTACCATTGCTTGCTGAATTTTCTTTTGGTCATTCTATGTTATATTTCTGCATGTACAATAGAATTTTGTCTTTTGCTTATAGTCTCTATTAATTCTTCCTTAAAAACAAACAGGACCTATGTCCCATTTACGGTCAACTTCTAATCACATATTAGAGGAGGGGAAAGTGGTTCAAATAAATAAAAATTACATCTCTGATTTCAAAGTGAACTATAAGATCTTTCAGAAGCAAACATAACTTCATGCTTGGGATGTATCTCAGTATCTCTAGAGCCCAGCACAGTGCTTAGACTACATTAGGAACTTAAATGTTTATGATAATAATGAAATAAAATACTACTGAATAATTTTGGTTTTCATGAGCACATATAAGCAGATGGTAAAATTTAAAAGCTCTGACATGTGATAGCAAGCCAGAGAAAGTACATTTGGAAATATAATTAACCTTGACAATCAAGAGTCGACTATATTTCTACCAGAGATCAAAATTCCCACAGAACATATATGTCTGCAATCAAATCTGGAACCAGCCACTGTGACATAAACTCCTGAACACTCTGCTTCAAAGCAAAAGAAAAAAAAGAAAATGTCATTCTTGTTTCTTACCTATGTGGTTCCCAAAATAGTCTGAATTACTTAATGTAGGTGCTACCTACCCTGCTCATAAGGGGCCTGCATTCAGAAGCTTATAGGTTTTTTTTTTTTTTTTTTTTAACTCTTACAGTTTTTTTTTAAACAAGCCAATAAAAGCCAAAGATAGTTATGACATAAGTTATAGAAAAGGCATATTTAAAAAAAAATACAGTATATTAGTTGAAAGAAGTAATATAGTGTGAATTTCTTCTGTGATTATTATGCCATTTACAATATAGTTGAGAAAAACTCAGCCAAATCATCCTAGAAATTCTGATATCTGCTCCACGAGACTCCCTGTGGATAATCTATACTTCTGAGCAGAGAACAACAGCTTTCAGGGAACATTTTAACTTACAAGTATGGTCCCCAAGTCACATTCCAAAAAGACGATTTCAGACCAAGTAGCTTATTGCCATTTCCCTTTTTCTAACCTCACAACTGTTAATTTAGTGTGGTTAATTTTATTGCCAGTTATTGATTTTAAATACAATTCATTTAGACATCTAGGCAAACTGTGAAGATCTTTAAGAGTAGAAGAAAGCTTTCACAATCATCCTCCTTTCCCCTGCAAAATCAATTTCGTGATAGTAAAGCGAGGATTTGTTGACAGAAACACTTCCATGGTGACGAACTGCAACACCAACGCTATGGGCTTGCATCATCATTAAATAAATTTGGATGAAAGTTGAGGCTGCTGATGAATGAGAAAGCTTCTGTTTAAACATACTTATCTTAGGAATCAGCAGTGACCCAACTATATTACAAAATACATGATGGTCTAAATGTTTAGTAAAACTATTTTTAAGTCACCTTGGGCCAGAACTCTAGAAGGAATGGCCAACTTAATTTTAGCTCTTTCAAAACAGACAATGATAATGCCGCTGCTTCATGAGATCTTTTTCTAGTTACTGAGAGCGGGTACATGTAATATTTTGGAAGGCATCAATCAACTAGTCATAAAATTATGAACAATGGAAATCAAAAAGAATTTAAGAACAAAGTCTTCCCAACTTTGCCACATAATGGCATAAACAAAACACATGCTTGGGTGGCACTGGGGGAAACAGATAAAGAGGCAGAGATAACCAGCCAAGGGATTCCCATCACCCCAGGTTCCTCTTGGCTGCCCCAAGTGCTGGTGGGGGATGAGAGGAGGAAAGAAATCCATTCTTGGCACACTTGTAACTAATAGAGTTTGGGAGCCAAATTTGGGCTCTTCATCGGCCCACCCATTTTGAAAGGGTTCAATTTCTTATGTGAGCCACAGCAATTCTCTATAATAAAGTTAACACCGTAAGTCCTGTGTTCTATTATTATAATGCACAAATTCTCATTTAATCATTTGTTCCAGATTTTAACTACATAGAGGCTTCCTAAGTAGTTAATCTAACATAACTGGAAATTCACCAAACCTTCAAGGAACACCTCTTTTTTAGAAGTACCTCTACTGGGAGGATTCCTTTAGTATAATAATTTGTATCAGCATCAAAATAAATTTTAGAAGACAGATTAATAATGTGTACATTATTACAAGTGTTACTAATTAAAGATCATCATAACGGCAGCATAATTTCTGCAAAACATCTTTTTTTTCTATAGAATTACACCTAAAATGACACACGGTAGATATCTGGCCTTTAATTTTAAAAAGATTTCTTATATTTTTTTGTGTGCATGTGAGAGGGGAGACAGAGAGCGAGAGAGAGAGCGAGAGAGAGAGAAGAGATTGGAAGATTACAGAACTTCCTTTTTCATTAACATATAATCATAGAACTCCCCCAAAAACCAGGAAGGAAAGAGGAAGTGACACTGGAAAATCTTCAGAAATCTTCATATGAAATATGTGGGGGTGGAGGGTTGTATTCTTTGGTCCATGAGCGCTCACAGAAGACAGACTGTTTTTTCGTCTCTCTGAAAAACTCATACCAAGCTTTCATTAGTCTAAGTCCTGGCTTCAGAACCAAGTTTCATTTTACTCACATTCCCACTAACTCTTTAACTCTTTAAATGGTAGAATCCTATCACAGATTTGAATGATTTTATCATGTTTTTTCTATTTAAAAGCAATGGCAAAAGTTTTCCCAAGAGGATGCCACTGCTCTCTAGGGGCACTGACAAAAATAAAATTGTCATTCTTACTAGAAGGACATTGTGCATTACTACACTTGAATCTTTACACATAAGAAAGAATCGCAATACTTGTTCAATCAAGATCATGATAAAATTACATACTCTTTGTAAGGTCTCTACAACTATATTTTACAATGCTAAGACATTAGGCTTGGGGTCTTCATGACATCCATTTTTATTAGTCCATTTTTATACTGCTACAAAGAATATCTGAGACTGGGTAATTTATCAAGAAGAAAAGTTTTATTGACTCATAGTTCCTCATGGCTGGGGGAGGCCTCGGGAAACTTACAATCATGGCAGGAGGCAAAGCAAAGCCAAGGCACATCTTACCAGGCACAAGAGAGCCAGAGAGTGCACAGAGGAAACTGCCACTTTTAAACCATCAGGTCTCATGTGAATTCCCTTAGTATCACAAGAACAGCATGGGGAACAGCAGGGGAAACCGCCCCACGATCCAATCACCTCCTACCAGTTCCTTCCCTTGACACATGGGGATTACAGTTAGGAGATCTGACTGAGGACACAGAGCCAAACCACATAACCCATAAAGGATAAAATTACGGGATCTGAGAGATGGTCATAGAAGGGATATTTTATCAAAAATGTTTAGAGATTTGTAGTCTAAGGATTCCATGGTCTTTACTGGTTGAAGTAAAACTCCCAATAAAAACGTTTTAGTAGTTTCTTTGATTCTGAATATTTACAAAGTCAGTCTCTTTTAAAATATGTTAGACAAAGGCAGGGAAAGACCTTTAAATTAACCAACACTCTAGCTTTTTCCTATACCCTGGTTTCTGTTATTGTTCAGATTTTTTTTCCTCCAGATAATCATTTTGCTTTGTAATCCCAAGAGGAAAGATAGTCAGGAAAAAATGCATGCCCCAAAACTCTTACAGATCAGCATGTCTCAAAGTAAAATCCAAGATACCTGTATGAGAATCCCTTGATACTAAGTTCCACTCAGAGCTATCAAATCAGAATCTCTGGGGGCGGAGGCCCAGAAAGCTGCATTTTAACAAACTCTTCTGCTGGTTAGTTGTACCCTAAAACTGAACTTCAAATTTTGATCTTTTTCTGGGCTAGCAATATGCTGTAAGATACTGTCTCCCAGTGCTGGGTAGTGGCAGCGAGCTACAGCTCCCAGTCAGCCACACAATCATGGGGGTAAACAACTGATACTGTACAGCAGCAGTTCCCAATTTGGCACAGGGACTGTTTTCATGGAAGATAATTTTTCCATGGCTGGGGGGTTGGGTGGAGGGTTTCAGGATGAAACTGTCCACTCAGATCATTAGGCATTAGCTAGATTCTCACAAGGAGTGCTCAGCCTAGATCCCTCGTATGTGCAGTTCACAATAGGGTTCGTGCTCCTATGAGAATCTAATGCCACTGGTGATCTGACAGGAGGCAGAGGTCAGGCAATAATGCTTGCTTGCCTGCCACTCACCTTCTGCGTGCTGCTCGGCTCCTAACAAGCCATGGACTGCTACCAGTCCGTGGCCCAGGGTTTAGAGGCCCCTGCTCTACAGTGTGCTGTGCTGCTGGACGATTCTGGCCAATCGTAGATGTATGTAAGTGTTCTCTGAGCATGTTTAAGGTGGGCTAGGCTAAGCTATGATATTCAGTAGGTTAGGTGTATTAAACATATTTTCAACTTTTAATATTTTCAACTCACAGTGGGTTTATGTGGTTTTAACCCTATCATAAGTCAAAAAGCATCTGTATTGACAAGCACTGGCAAATGTGTTCTGACCACAGTCCCTCTGTTTAAATTACACCTGTCCTAGAAGTGTGGCTATTCTACCCTCTAGTGGCTGGCATGACAAACAGAAGGCTTATTCTCCATGTTTTCTTTTTATTTAAAAGGAAAGCTCAATAAAAACTCCCATTTTTATTGGGTGGGAAGATTCCCAGTTTTATAACTGTAGCAAAGCATAGATGCCTAAATCTTTGGCTGAGATGCAGCAGGCTGTCTGACACCTACAAGGTCTGTTTCTCTCTCAGATCCCAGGCCCTCAACTTAACTTTGTAGCATTTTTTGGGAAGGGTCCAGAACACACATTAAATAAGGCAGTTAGATGAACCAAAAGAAGGGACTCCATTCAACTTATGGCACAGTGAAGCAAAAACAAGAAAGAGCAAGGAAGACAAGTAATTTGCTAAGGTTCTCAAACCTTAAACCCCACTTAAATTCATTTTACTTAATAAGGCCTTTCCTTTCCAGCAGATGGACCCTTTCCATTCCTCAAGGTACATCAAGAAGGGTAAAGCTTTTGGGCAGTCAATACGTCAGAGCAGGCATCCCCCAAAGGCAACACTGTAGGGTAAGGAATCTTGAGGGAGTCTAGCGAGTTAACTGGCCAACACCTCTAAGTACTTCATAATTTGATAATGAATTAACACCATTTACATGGGAGCACTGACAAATCTGTCAACATTCCATCAGGTACCAGGTTTTACACTTAGAATGCTGCCATAAAAATGTATTCAGGAATAACCTTTGGCATTGCAGTCAGCCATCGCAGGGATCATCACTTGTGACATCATTTAAAATTTCATTGTCAAAACTGTTGATCAAGAGAAATAAAACTTATCTTATTATTTGAGGCAATCTGTTTTGAAAAACTGAAACTAGTTTTCTTATTTTAGTGAGTTATTCTTCCTCCCCATAGCCAAACAGTCCTGGTATGATATTTGAGGGGCTACCTGAGACCATCTTTTTTTTTTTTTTTTGCCTCTGTTTTTATTTATTTATTTCAATAGGTTTTGGGGGAACAAGTGGTGATTGGTTACATGAATAAGCTCTTTAGTTGTGATTTCTGAGATTCCGGTACAACCATCACTTGCACTGTACCCAGCGTGTAGTCTTTTATCCCTCACACCCCTCCCACTCTTTCCCCTGAGTCCCCAAAGTTCACTGTCTCATTCTTATGCCTCTGTGTCCTCATAGCTTAGCTCCCGCTTATAAGTGAGAATATACAATGTTTGGTTTTCCATTCCTGAGTTACTTCACTTAGAACAATGGTCTCCAATTCCATCCAAGTTGCTACGAATGCCATTATTTCATTCCTTTTCATGGCTGAGTAGTATTCCACCGTGTATATATACCACATTTTCTATATCCACTCATTGATTGATGGGCATTTGAGCTTGTTCCATATTTTTGCAATTGCAGATTGTGCTGCCATAAACATGCATGTGCAAATATCTTTTTCATATAATGACTTCTTTTCCTCTGGGTAGATACCCAGGAGTGGGATTGCTGGATCAAATGATAGATCCACTTTTAGTTCTTTAAGGAATCTTCACACTGTTTTCCATACTGGATGTACTACTTTACATTCTCACCAACAGTGTAAAAGTGTTCCCCTTTCACCACGTCCACGCCAATATCTATTATTTTTTAATTTTTTGATTATGACCATTCTTGTAGGAGTAAGGTGGTATTGCGCTGTGGTTTTGATTTGCATTTTCCTGGTAATTAGTGATGTTGAGCATTTTTTAATATGTGTTTGCTATTTGTATATCTTCTTTTGAGAACTGTCTATTCATGTCCTTAGTCCGTTTTTATGATAGGATTGTGCCTCTGTTTTGTTTAGCTCTTTAAAGGCTAGCCATGTTTGGACAACTACAATATACAAATATAAACTCTACAGACCTACAAAGCCTATGCCTCGTCCTCAGCCATTCCTGAGGTTTTCGGATAGGTGGAGGTTAGGTTACTAAAGAACATTCATGCCTGTGGTGGTTACAAGCTAAGACAGAGGGAATTGAGACTTCTCAGAAAGGATCTTTTAGAAAGGTCTGTAGAGGGAGTTATCTGCTGTTCTGGCAAAAGGCAAAGGTGGTTGGTTGTCTAGACTCTTTTTCTGCCACAGACATAGTAGAAATGGAAAGCTCCAGTTTATCTGAAAACTCTAGTTTATAATAGGATATCTTTGAAAGAGACAAAGGTACAAGGTATTAACACAAATATAAATGTTCAAATGTGCATATGCTCTGGACCAATCTGTCAATCAAGTGAGTAGAAATGATCCTTATGCAACAAAACTTGTGTCTCAGTGACATGCACAGCATCTTAGTGTGCAATATGTTTTCCTCAAAGCATCACATATACACAATCGATCAATCCACTGATCATGACACACTAAACTGTGTACCTCTTACTTGCCACTGGGGCAGATATTATGGAGATGAAAGATTCACTGCCCTTGAAGAGCTTATTAACCTGGGCAAGAAATTAAACAAGAAACAAGAGTATCAGACAACATTTAATCAAGTGGGAAACTGTCAATCTCTACCAATAAACTGGAGATTAAGGAAGGCTACAGTAGATTAACAAAGCTTCACAGAGAAAGACTCAGTTAAGTGAAGTGGTTAGGGGAAGGAGCACTGGAGGCAGGCAAATAGATCAGGCTCTGGTTTATGCCTTCTCTAGTCAGTTGTGAAGCCCTGGACAAGTCATTTAACATTTGCGAAATAAGTGAATTCAACTTGGTGATCTTTAAGATCACATCTGGTTCTAACTTCCAGTGACTTCTGAATTTGAAGTCTTGCCACCCTCCTTAAATCATTTAAAATTCCTTTTGGGAAATAAGGTCGGGGCATAAATAAGCCAACAACCTACATGAGTTTTTTTCCTCCAGAAATTAAACTTCTTCCTCATTTTTTCACTTATAGGTGTCAAAACTACTAGATGTTTCTTTCTCTAAGATTCTATGAATTGGCTAGGCATGGTGGCTCATGCCGGTAATCCCAGCACTTTGGGAGGCCAAGGCGGACAGATCACGAGGTCAGGAGTTCAAGACCAGTCTGGCCAACATGGTGAAACCCCATTTCTACTAAAAATACAAAAATTAGCCAGGCATGGTGGCGGGCACCTGTAATCCCAGCTACTTGGGAGGCTGAGGCAGGAGAATCGCTTCAACTTGGGAGGCAGAGGTTGCAGTAAGCCGAGATTGTGCCACTGCGCTCCAGTCTAGGCAACAGAGCTTCATAGCTCTGTTGAGACTCTCTCAAAAAAAAAAAAAAAAAAAAAGAGGTTCTACAAATTAATTTTTTACCCCTAATCATATCAGCTTTTTCTCCCCATTAGAGCATTTTTTCAACTTCAGGACTATTAATGGTTTCAGCCCAGGAACTCTGTGTTGTGGGGAAGCAGGAGGTGTTTATGCATGATGTTTAGGAACATCCCTGGCTTCTACTTACACACCATGTAGCATCCCCCAACTGTGATAATAATGTCTCCAGACATGGCTAAATGTTCCCTGGAGGCCAAAATTGCCCTCTGGTTAAAAATCACCACATTAAAGAGAGGGACCAAGTGACTCTATAAGCCATTTCCACTCTTACATAACTTACTGTGGGAAAAATTTGACAACTCATATGAAAACTCATGTCTGGTGTCTAGAGATGAGAACCTTGAATCTGACTAAACATAAGCCTCAAAGCAACTTTAAAAACCTATATACTGAAGAGTTTTGTTGCGTAATTGTTTCCACTTACTTGACAGACTGGCCCAAGAGCATGTTCATACTTGAACATTTATATTTGTATTATTACAGTATTTTGTACTTCTGTCTCTTTCAAAGATACCTGAATTCTAAACTAGAATTTTCAATTCAACTAGAGCTTTCCATTTCTCATGTGCCCTTGAGAGAAATAAGAGTCTAGAACTCAACCACCCTGGCTTTAAATGGAGTAATGGAGTTGGGGGAGAAAGGAATTGGTTTTCAGCACGAATCCCAAGAACTGAAGAGATAACTCTCTACTGTTTAGACCTTTCTAAAAGGTCCTCTCTGAGAAGCTGTAATTCCCTCTGTACTACTAGCTTATAACCACCACAGGCATGAACGTCTTCTATTAGGATACAGGCTTCCTTCATTCCTCAACCATTCACCTACAAGAATGAACCAACAAACATTTATGAAGCACAAAATACTGCTCGTTGTTGTGCTAGGCAGCTATGCAGACATTCAAGTTTGGAATAAAAGGCAGGAGTTAAGGGGTAGCTTAAAAGGTAACTAAGAGCTCAACACAGAGAAGGAAGTACTACAGGAATTTAGAGGAAGAGCAGGTTACTCTCAGGTGGGATTTGGGGATCAGGCTTCAGAAACAGATGAGGATTGAGCAGGGGATGGAGGATGGGGAGGACTAGGATATAGAGAAGAAAGAAAGGTGCTCCAAAGAGGTGCCCACAAGGTAGAGGTGTGGGGGCAGGCAGGAGGGCAGATAATCAACATTCAAGGAACAGTAAGCAGTGCAATATGGATGAAGTTGAGATGGTTGGGGCAGGGTAAGGCTTAAAGGGCACAGAACTGTTAGATTGTGAAGAACCATGAATACAGCACTAGGGAGTCTCTGTCTTCACAGAAGGCCTCTGCGTAGTGAGGTAACATTAAAAAAGAGAGGGCAAAAAACAAATCCATTATACAACATTATTTTATTTTACAACAACCTTAGAAAGTGGGTATTATGACAACTTTAGAGATAAGTAGATTAAAACTCTGACACATAAGGAAAGCTGTTCCAGGTCATTCTGTTAGTATATCACAAAACTGAGGAGTGAAAACAGGTCTGATTCTGTTGCCCCATTCTCTTTCCATGGCAACACACTGAGTTGCAAGGGGTTTTAAATTCATTTTAAGTTGAACTTGATCCTTTCCACTCTCTGTGGTGATAGACAGGTTGTCTCATGTTGCCTCCTTGTGCTTCACCTCACAAATCTGTCACTTCAGCCAGAACACTCAGAATGTCCCTAAACATATGCAGGGCTTTCCCCTTTCTCCTCCCCACTTCTCTACATGGACACAATTTTCATCTCTTGTCAAGTGAAATAAGACCCACATTAAAAGGTCTGTATCAGTGCTCGCCTCTTCTGAAACCTTCCATGATCACCATAGCCAATAGTGATTTGCCTCTCCTTCCAACTCCACCTGCCTCCCTGAAGCCACTGTTAGGGTGACAAGAGATAATGAATGTGAGAAGCCAAGCCCCACACAAATGGGCAGGCACGGGGAAGACTGACCTGGTGATGGCACTTGGGATAGGAGATGCGAGAAAGCAAGTCCAAAGAGAAGCTCATGTTCTCACTAGGAGACTGTTCTCAGAACACAAAAGGTGCAGTCAGTGTCCACTCTGTCCTAAGGCAAGATTCTGTAAGCAAAGGGCACAAATGCCAAGCATGAAGAATGAGCTTGGATAGGCAATCGATATGTGCAGAGCAGGAGGTACCTATCAGCCTCAGAGATGATGGGAGAGAAAAGCATCAGAAGTGAGTGAAAATGATTCATGGAAGGAGCATCACAACCATTGCACACCTAAACTTACAAGCAGGTGGCTGCCTGGACAATCCTGATAATGACCCAAGATTTTCAGAAAAGGCAATCAAGGGGTCAAGGTCCAGCCACTATAAAGACAAGCACCACCAACTTAGGCCACATTTGGTGTGATTCTGCCTTTACAGAAACAGAAAATTTTCCCAGATGGTACACTCTAAATCTGGATTTCTATTTCTCAAGGAACACTGTAACTTAATAAGGAAAGACTGGCACTCCCAGAATCATTTTTTAGAAATAATCACTATGTATCTTCCCAGGTCAGAAGGAGAAGTGTTAGGGTTCAACCTTGTCAGTCTCCAAATTCAGGAGTACAAAACTGCAAACCAAGGAAGCATCCCAAGTAAAAACTGCCATGGCAAAGGAAAGTTGTCAAGTTGGCTCCTATGTCTCCCCTCACAATACAAGAATCTGCATCAACACAGACACTCTTCAAACAACTCAAAGTAATTCCTTAAAAATGCATTACTATCCTTTACAATTAGTGGTTTGGCTGTTTTGTTTGTTTGTTTGTTTGTTTTTTCTCTTCTCTTTAACAAGAAAAAGCTGTTCTTTTTCTATTCTTATGCCTTTTCATGGTGTTCTTGCCTGAATTCACTATGCCTGAGATCAGTCACTTTTTAAGCCTTAGAAAACCATTGATTTATGTAAACAGGAGCTAACTAAAAACCGCAAGAGGTCCTCAAAAGTTCCATAACACAAGAGACAGACAGTTATTCCTTTAGGACAACAGGGAGGGAATCAGTGAGTAGGGATCATCCTGAGAAGAACAGCTCTCATAGTAATTTACATAAGCAGCCCATTTATTTCGTATGAAATTTTCTGATCATAAGAGTATGTATTAATTACAGAAACTGAAAAATATAAATGCTTCTGAGGCTGCTGATTATAGCGTCTAAGGACAATGAGAAGACTAGGGAGAACAACAGACGATTACTATTTTTTTAGGCCAAACCTATCAAATATGGTCCTATTCCAGGTTTTTCTCAGATTGCCAATGAGGAAGTAAATATGCTTTGGGGAGGCTGTCCTGTCCTTACTGCATGGCTCTGTGCCACGAAGTGGCAAACCCTTCTGAGAGTACAAGTTTAGGTAATCTGTCTGCTTGGTTCAGACACAATGGCCGAGGGGTCAGCTAGGTTACTGGAAGAGAGGCGCAGGATTTCCTTTCCCCTAGCAAGCCAATCAGTCCCTGGATAATGGTTCAATCACCATGCACTGTTCAAGTAATGGGAAGAAATGCCTCCTTAGGTGGCTGTTCTCAGAACTAGTTACATTCTTATCAGTAAGATAAAGTGGCCTTGTGCAGAGGATGTGGGCACACGGGAGGATCCCACAAAATTCATCTCAGGCTCCGGGAAAGGGATGTAGAAGTACCTATGGTGGGAGTAGAAAAGGGCGGCAGTTGAGTGGGAATTACATTTTTCTCTCTGACTGTCTCAGACACTTGAATAGTATCAACAATTTCTCTATCATGATCCTCAAAGCAACATCTTCAATATTTCAACTCTACCAAACAGTTCCACACAGAAGGCCCAACTGTACACTTCAAACTTAGCAGGTGCCTATAACCCAATCTACTATCTTTCTTGAACTGTTTTTTGTCTCACTTCTAATGATGGTCCATCACCTTCCCCACTGCTTAGGTTCAACATCTGGGAACTATTCCCCACTTCTCTGCTTATCCTCCTCTCTGTCATATTCTTTCTTTCTCTGTCCTCCCCGCTTATTTGTACTACTACTCCCCAAGTTCAGACTTTAGGACAGATGGTACTATAAGATAGTTAATCTACTACATTTAAATCCTCACCTCTATAATCCAGCCTTAAATACCATTCTGATCCTGGCAATTCTCCAGCCTCCCAGAAAACAGTACTTAAAATTGCTTAACACCCAAAGTCCATACTTTCTACCATGGCCTTCATCTTTCGTTTCATCTCCCTTTGAAACTCTAGACATATCCCCACACCTTCACCAGGACACCATACTAACTATCCTCCCACATACTACTGGGCTTTCTTACCTTTGATCATGCTGGTTGTAGGGCTGAAATACTCTTCTTCCTTTGATCTTCATACTAAAACCCTACTCATCTCTCATGTGTCACTTCCTCTGGAAAATCTTCCTTACTTTTTAGTTTTCCACTGAGTTTCCAAAACTGCTGTCTGTAATTTTATTATTGCACATCATTCTGCCTCCTAATTATTTGTTACCCCTCTTACACTATCATCTCAAAAGCAAGAATTAGTTATCATTTATTTTTTAACTCCTTACATCAGTGTTTCTTAAAATGCAGTCATTGACCACCTTCATCAGAAACACATATGACTTTGCAGAGTTTCACATTCCCAGACCTATTAATTCCCACTGCAGGGATTCTGCATCCTAACAGGCTCTCTGGGCATATAAAATTTAAGAACCACAGTCCTATACTATCTAGGACTTAAATAGTGCTCATAGTAGGTGCTCAACAAAGGCTCATATGGCTAATAAGGCACCTGGTAGCCATAGCTGGCCTGCATTTGTTCTTTTCACAGAATCACAGAATGTCAAGGCCAAAGGACTTTATAGGTGATCTAATAGAACTACTGCATTTTTCAAACAAAAGACATGAAAACAGGAAAGAACAGTTAATGTCTCTAGGTGAACTCTTAAAAAGAAAGATTCACAAGGACCAAAGTAGCGTAAGGAGAGTAAAAGACATGTGAGGGGGCCATTTCCGGGTCAAAGATGGTTAGAAGTACAGCCCAGCAATCAGTACTGCTTATTCAGCTGCCTTAATTCCTACCCTTAGTAACATATTGCCCATAAATAATTGGAGAGAGGATAGTTAAGAGATAAAGCAGGAAAACAAGAAAGGTAAAAACCATCAAAGAAGTTAGGATTATGACCAAGAAATAGGCATCTTAAGAAGTGATATAAGGAAAAAGACAAAGATGATGACGATGATGATCACAACAGGAACGACTAACACCCGAAACTTTAGATGGTCCAGGGACTTCACTACACGATGTCTCTACTCCCCAAAGAAAACTTACAAGTAGGTATTTTAATCCCCAGATGAAGATTACAAATGAGGAAACTGAGGTTTACATGGGTAAAGTGTTTGCTCAAAGAGACACAGCAAGTTAGTGCCAAAACTAGAATGAAGACCCAAGACTGGCTCCACTGCTTGTGCTGTAGATACCACCCAAAGGCTGTTATAAGATGTAAGCCTGAGAATGACTAAAACAATTAAATGGGTGCAAATGAAGAAATGAGGAAGAAATAGGAGAGGGGAGGGAGGAAAGGATACAAAAAAAGAAAAGCTGAGGTAAAAGGAAAAAAGTTCACAGATGGATAAAAAGAGGACAAATGAGGAAGACAAGTATTAAAGGTTAGTATATTTTATTTTAACAAAGTATTGCTACATCTGATGCTTGGTCTGACACAAAGTGGGCGCAACTGGGTTTGAACGGATTTTGAAAACTTTATTTCGATGTTTATTCTTGGATTGCCCCCACTGCCAACTGAATAATTTCCACAGAGAGAGAGATCGGGAGGTGAATAGGTACAACCACAAACCATGATACATTACAGAATAAAGGCACCTATTTACTCTAACCTTTGCATCAGATACTGGACAACTCTTTAATATAAACACAGCAGTAGAACACTATTTAAAACCAAATGATCTCTCATAAGAGGTTAATGAGAATGAGCTAATCAAATCAAAGGGCTTCCTTTTGAAAGACCCTTTCCTGTATAAAGTGTAAAACTTGTACTGGTAAGTTTCATTGTTTAATGGGGGAGCTCTGAGAAAATCAAGAGAAAAAAGCCAAAGCATCATTATGAAATTTTGGGCTAGCTGCCAGATTATCTCTTATTTCCATTCCACCACTCCCCATAAATTAGCAGTGATTTGTCAAATAATATAAAAGACAAAAGAAAAGAAGGCAATCATATTTCAAATATATTTTTCTTCAGTTTAGCACTTCCTCCTTTTCATCACCATATCCATCATCATTACTTATATACTTTCCCATTAAACACTAAGATAAAAACAAAACTACAAAAACACTGTCAATTCTGATAACACATGGCCTTGGCCAAGCATTCCACAGCTGAGTCCCCGAGGGAGTAAGCAGCCCTGAATTCAACCACTGTCCCACGCCACCTCAATTACCACATATCAAAATGACCAGAGGTCTCTGGGAGTCTTCAACTTCTCAACCTCTAGAGCTAAAGCGTGATGCAGTCCCTGGAGTCAGGACCACTCCTGAGAAAACACTGCTTTCTACACAACATGTTGCCAATACAGCTCAAAAAGTTCAAAGCACTTACAAAATTAATTTCATTTACAGAAAATGAAACATCCTGACTCCAGCTGTCTGAGATCTGATAGTTTCTCCATAAACACTGATTTTGTTCTGGTACATTTGCGCTCCATGATAATGTGAAAGAACAAAAGAGTCCTGTAGAAATTGGGCTATCGAACTGAGACTTTGAATACAACTGACAACACTTCACCTTTCCATACTTCTTTTGATCATTATGACTCAATGCCTTCTAATGACTCTCTATAAACAGGGAGTCTTCTAGATTGCTAAGTCTTTTTCTTTCTTCCCTTCCTCCCTTCCTCTTTTCTTTTCTGTTTTTTTTTTTTTTTTTTCTTGTCTTTTTTCATATGGAATCCTGCTCTGTTACCCAGGCTGGAGCTCAGTGGCGTGATCTCGGCTCACTGCAAGGTGAGCCCCGCCTGCCGGGTTCCCGCTATTCTCCTGCCTCAGCCTCCCAAGTAGCTGGGGCTATAGGCGTCCGCCACCACGCCCCACTAATTTTTTGCATTTTTAGTAGAGACGGGGTTTCACCGTGTTAGCCAGGATGGTCTCCATCTCCTGACCTCGTGATCCGCCCGCCTCGGCCTCCCAAAGTGCTGGGATTACAGGCGTGAGCCACCGCGCCCGGCCGATTGCTAGTTTTCTTTTGAGAATCTATGGATAAAACAAAACAGCACCTTTGGAATGTAATATATTCCACAAATATACTCCTCTTCTTTCTACTGCTCCCTAGGTGGGACCACTTCTTCTGCCTCATTGAACTCAACATCCTTTAGACTTTTAATCCATTCCAAATCCCAGTCTTCATGTTGAACTGGGTTAAGCGTTTTTTAAAAAATCGTTTTCTTCTATGAATGAGCTTTCCAACTTGCTTAATCTCCTCCAGGACATCTGCTTTCTGATGAAACCCAGGAGCCTCCAACTCTGAGTACAACATTCACTGTGTGGTCTTTTTAAAAGAGCTAGATGCATGGAGTTCTCTTGCAATATGCATTCCAAATTTGGACAGAACTTTCTTGGAGCTATTTGACACAATGCTGTATAAAAATGATCCAAGAGATGACACATTTTAATGCTCCATACCTTATTTACTGAAACATGTCCAAGAAAAAAAAAAACACTTTTTTTTTTTTTTTTTTGAGACAGAGTCTGGCTCTGTGGCCCAGGCTGGAGTGCAATGCCGCGATCTCGGCTCACTGCAACCTCCGCCTCGCGGGTTCAAGTGATTCTCCTGCCTCAGCCTCCCAAGTAGCTGGGATTACAGGAGCACGCCATGACGCCCGGCTGTTTTGTATTTTCAGTAGAGACAGGGTTTCACCATGTTGCCCAGGCTGGTCTTAACCAACCAACCTGAAGTGATTCGCCTGCCTCGGCCTTGCAAAGTGCTGGGATTACAGGCGAGAGCCACTGCCCTAGGCTCATTTTTTTTTTTAAGATTTGGTAATGACAATTGGGGTTGTTCTGATAAATAACAAGCCTTTGCTGCCATCTAGAGGTAAAAACTATGTAATGAAATTAAGAGTTACCTAAAAAACAAAAGCTTGCACATCAATGGCGTGGAAACAAGTAGTAGCCCAATAACTTTCAGTTAGGCTGGGCCTGAAAGTTATCAGTGACCGCCATTCCAAGACACATTTTCTTCACCAATACATGTCAGTGTTGCTCAAAAAAACCGAGGTCCACCAATACTGTGTGTCATACCCATCTGTCCTGGCCTTTCACAGTACTGAACTATGCATACCCAGGTAGGCCAGAGTTCCAGGTGATTTAAAGGAAGTTCAATTATGGCAGCACTTTTCCAAGTGTGGTAGGCCGACCACCTGAGTCAAAGAAATCACTCTGAGAGTTTACTAAAAATGTGCATTCCTGGACATATCCACAAACCAGTGAATTACAATGTATAGGGTAAGATTCAGAAATCTACAATTTAAAAAGGATCCCAGTGTACATTTTTGTACACTAAATTGGAGAACCAATCTAAATCTTGATAAACTTACAGGACATCACAGAAACCTATCTTGGGAAGGCTATTATTAATGCTATAGTCACAATATTAGCAGACTTGATTAGTCCGTCACTGACTTCAACTGCACCTTCTACTGCTCATGGCTTGGATAATACGGTTGTTCACAGAAATGTCCTGATCTCTGAGTTGTTTCCTTCCTTTCTTATCTCTTAAAACAATTTAGTGTTGCTTTTTCTCATAGCATATTTACTATAAAATATG
The DNA here is from genome assembly GCF_007565055.1 of Rhinopithecus roxellana. Classification (NCBI taxonomy): domain Eukaryota; kingdom Metazoa; phylum Chordata; class Mammalia; order Primates; family Cercopithecidae; genus Rhinopithecus; species Rhinopithecus roxellana. Next base: position 20,422,781 of record NC_044549.1, on the reverse strand, counting down.
TGGAGAACACAGAAAATGTAAGAAAAATAAAAAGTCCACTAATCAGGGTTAACCACCAATAGCATGGGTGCATTTTCTTCTTTTGGTATTTTCTTTTCGTGCGTAAATAATTAAAGCATGTACAGAGTTTTAAATTCTACTTTTAACATTTCTCAGTAAACATTCTCCTGATGCTTTGGCCTCATTAACATAGCATATTGTCATAATTATACTATAATTCATTTAACACATACTATCCATTTAGCTGTCCATTTTTCATCATTATAAACAATGCTAAAATCAAATATCCTTGCCTGCCTCTCTACATCCTAGAAAAGATTCAGAAGGTTCTTGATACATACTACCAAGCTGTTCCCCTAATCATCATTGGAGCTGCCCATCCCACCAAACTCATACTGTGAAAACTTCTAAAAGTCTAAAGGCCCAAGTCAAATGCTATATTCTTCATGAAGTACTCTTAAAGACAGTCTCATTTGAAATTAACCTTTCTCTGGCAATCTCATGGCTCTTTGCTGAGATTAATTTGGGACACTACTCTTGTTTATGTCTCACTACACTGTGATTGCCAAATATCTATTAATCTCCGTATCTACCACTGTCTCTATCAAGAACCGTGCACACAGCACACGTTCAACACAGACCAGATTACTTCCTGACATTTTTTTCTTCAACCTGACAATCTTTAATCTGATATATCCCCAGAAACTGGTACTTTCCAAGCCAAATCCTCCAAACTGACTCCATGTCCTAAACAATGTCTGCTTCTCCACCAACTGTACCATTAATTACCTTTTGTTCTCTTGTTTAATTCAAGATCAAGGAGGTATGCAAGCAGAGAATCCCAACACGGATCCCTAAACCAAAACCTACAGGCATCACCAAGATTTCCACTAAAGCCCCCACAGTGCCTATGGATAAGCCTATTTACAAAAATGGCTGTGAGAAGCTACACATCGTAAGAACTGTCACCTCCAACACTTTTCTCCACATGGGAGGGAGAAGGTAACTCACACCAATGCACTGCCTGGATACATTCATCTACAGAAATATGTGGAAAGCTAAAATTACCACTATGAAAGGTCAAAGGACCATCTCTCCAGGAAAAGGTGAAGCAGCTTGGTGGACCTGATGAAGATCATCCCAAAAAAAGCAGCACATCTACAATTATTTTACTTCTATATGTGTATATGCACATACACATGCTCACAGGCCTAAACCCAAATCTACCCATTTCCTCATCCTACATATATCTAACCCAAAGATGGAGTATCTACAGTCACCCTGATATAGGACAAAATTCACTAGAACAGTTCAAGAGTTTTCTGATGAACACAGAAGTAATTATTCATTCTATAGAACTTTGCTAATTAATCATATTTTGCTAAGAAAAGGTGCTAGCAAAAATTCCTAATCTGAGTCAAGAAAATCAGATTATTTCCATCAAGATGATAGGACAATTAAAATCACAATTTAAGGTCTAAAACTATGATTTCTTTATGACCAGGAGGGAAAAAACAAAGTGATAATTCTTAGATACAAGGAGGAAAAGCATAACAAAAGTGAGTAACAGCCGAATACGTCCTTTGCGTAGAATACCTGACAATCACCGGTGTAGTGAGCATACCTTACTGACACTTGGTCTCCTATCCCATTTTCCCAGTATGTTTCCCCTTCTATATAAACCAGTCCTCAGAATCATATTGCTAGGCTTGTAAAACTAACACAAATTTTAGATTGGTATTGTTGCTTTCAATAGCAATAAGGGCATATCTGAATCGAAGGTCAGTAACATTGAGATCTTTTAGGGAGATATGAATCAGTGTTCCAGGTGCTCGAAAAAATACACAATTTATCATCTCATAGGACATTGTTTATTCATATCTCTTCCCTGAATAAACACTATAGAAAATCAGTTGATTCAACAAAAGCTTGGGGTTAGGAGACTCAAATTCCAATCCTAGATTTTCATTCATGTGACACCGAGCTTTGCTGTCATCAGTCTAAGCCTTGAGTTTCCATATGTAAAACGGGAAAGTGAAATAATTCCTCAGGTCCCTTCCAGTTCCGATAAGCTATGAACATGCCCAACTATTGAGACAAAATGTTGAATTCTACAAGGTCAGACACAGTCCCCTGGCAGAAAGCTAAAGTAATTCTTTTCATCACACTGAAAACTCTCTCATTGAATTGAGAGAAAGGTGAGCCTGTAATTCAGTGTGGACAGAGAAATACAGGACATTTTAAGACAAGGCATGTTTGACACAAAAGGCTGTTCAAAAAAACATTTCAAAAAGCTTCAAGCAAGGGGGGAAAAAAAACTAATGGAATGACATTAAATATTTTTTGTGATCCTTCACTAAAAACTGGAAGCATGCTTCCAATCTAGAAGACTCCCTGTTTATAGAGAGTCATTAGAAGGCATTGAGTCATAATGATCAAAAGAAGTATGGAAAGGTGAAGTGTTGTCAGTTGTATTCAAAGTCTCAGTTCGATAGCCCAATTTCTACAGGACTCTTTTGTTCTTTCACATTATCATGGAGCGCAAATGTACCAGAACAAAATCAGTGTTTATGGAGAAACTATCAGATCTCAGACAGCTGGAGTCAGGATGTTTCATTTTCTGTAAATGAAATTAATTTTGTAAGTGCTTTGAACTTTTTGAGCTGTATTGGCAACATGTTGTGTAGAAAGCAGTGTTTTCTCAGGAGTGGTCCTGACTCCAGGGACTGCATCACGCTTTAGCTCTAGAGGTTGAGAAGTTGAAGACTCCCAGAGACCTCTGGTCATTTTGATATGTGGTAATTGAGGTGGCGTGGGACGGTGGTTGGATTCAGGGCTGCTTACTCCCTCGGGGACTCAGCTGTGGAATGCTTGGCCAAGGCAAGCATTGATGTAGTAGATGGAAGCATTGATGATGGAAGCATGACCCCGGAAGAAATCCTCATGGTTAAGGACTGCTTTAGCCAGGTGTCCTGGGTTGGAGCCAGCAGAGCAAGAGCAAAGGAACTGCCATTCCCCATACTTATCTAACTAAGTCCGCCTCATTGCACTAATGCCACTGTACAAACACCCCCAGGCCCCTGCAATTTCAAGGAGGAGGAGGAGCTAGAGGCCTGGGCAGCATTGAGAGGGATGATGGGCGCATTGAGAGGGATGATGGGCGCATTGAGAGGGATGATGGGCAGCATTGAGAGGCATGATGGGCAGCAGTCCCAGCAGGCAAGTGGCAGATGGCAGTAGGGGAAAGTCAAATTAATTAAAAGCCTGAAGTGGAAAAGTCTAAGTGAAAGGAAAGCAGGAAGAGAATAGTAGAAGGGGATGGACTGCAAAAGAAGGTGAAGACTGGGCATGATGGCTCACACCAGTAACCCCAGCACTTTGGAAGGCTGAGGTGAGAGGACTGCTTGAGGCCAGGAGCTCAAGACCAGTCTTGGCAAGACTTTGTCTCTCCAAAAAGAAAGAAAAAGCCAGGTGTGGTGGTGCACACCTGTAGTCCTAGCTACTTAGGAGGCAAAAGCAAGAGGACTGTTTGGGCCCACAAGTCCGAGGCTCCAGTGAGCATGATCACACCACCGCACTCCAGTCTGACTGACAGAGCAACATCTTGTTTGTAAAAAAAAAAAAAAAAAAAATGGTGGGGTGAAGCTCTAACATAAAAAAAAAAAAAATGTATGTACAGAGTGTTTAGTACTGTGCCTGACATACAGCAGGTATTTGATAAATCTTGAGTGAATAGAGAATGAGTAAATGAAGAAGAGAAGGTCATTCAGTCAAGACATTTTCTCACTTGAGAAAATACGCTAAGAGATAGCAATGGTGTATGACAGGATTAGGAAAAGTAGTTATGCCCAGGTGACATTCAACATTGGTAATTATGCTAATAGAAAAAAACCCATTGGAATCCCTATAGTGAAAACCAAACAGGTTGAAAAGAAGCATAAACAGGAAAAACAACATGCACTAACAATAGTCCCAGAAAAACAAAATATCTTGGGAAAAATTTTACTCTGAAGAGAAGCACAAAACATGTTGTATATTGAAGATTTCAAAATTGTTTTCTCCCGTGTCAGGAGACTCCCTAAAGTACATTTTTATCCAAGCTGGCCTAAGTTTAAGAGGAAGCACAAAAAGAGGGACAAGATAATATACAAACTACTAAAACATTTGGGTGGAAGCCAGGCACGGTGGCTCACGCCTGTAATTCCAGCACTTTGGGAGGCCAAGGCGGGTGGATCACCTGAGGTTGGGAGTTTGAGACCAGCTCAACCAACACAGAGAAACCTCGTCTCTACTAAAAATGCAAAATTAGCCGGGCATGGTGGCACATGCCTCTAATCCCAGCTACTCGGGAGGCTGAAGCAGGAAAATCTGCTTGAACCCAGGAGGCGGAGGTTGCAGTGAGCCGAGATCACGCCATTGCACTCCAGCCTGGGCAACAAGAGCAAAACTCCATCCCCTAAAAAAGAAAATTGGGTAGAAAAATGTCGACACTTCCATGGGAACCAGCAGAAACTCACCTTTCAGTGGTAATGCAGTTCTAATCCCATTAAGACAAAAGTCTTTAAAATAAAGTTATATTGGACAGGTGTGGTGACTCACACCTGTAATCCCAGCACTTTGGGAGGCCAAGGTGGGCAGATAACATGAGGCCAGGAGTTTGAGGCCAATCTGGTCAACATGGTAAAACTCCATCTCTATTAAAAAACACAAAAATTAGCTGGGCTTGGTGGTGCATGACTGTAATCCCAGCTACTTGGGAGGCTGAGGCATGAGAATCACTTGAGTCTGGGAGGTGGAGGGTGCAGTGGGCCAAGATCACGCCACTGCACTCTAGCCTTGGTGACAGAGTGAGACTCTGTCTCAAAATAATAATAATAAATAAAGTTATATTTTAACAAAAGGATTAACAACCAAAAACCATGCTTATTTCAAGCAATATGTAATAATAATATAATAAAAATGCAAATACAACTAAAAAGTGAGAATACTATTTGGAGTTCAAAACAGTAATGTCTGACCTATATGTAACACAACTGAAACATAAAGAATCTTGCCTCCTGAACATCCTGTTTCTGCAAAAGTGTGGCCTCTGACGAACAATGAAAATAGAAGCTGACCTAATAATGCTAGAGTGATTTCACTTGATGAAATGTTTTAAAGCAGATAAAAATCCAAGTGAGTGAAAACAAATCCAATTTGTAACAAAATGTCAACAACCCGATACTTTCAAGTTGAAGTATTTTCCTGGTCCTTCACTTATTTACCTTCAAGGTTTCTGAACTAATCTTGAGATTTTTTAGAATCAAATATCTGATTTTAACAGACATGTGACTGGTCTAATACATGGCTGATAATTACTAAGTAACAGAGTAACACAATTCTCTCTGGATTTGTTTCAAATGTCTTCTCCTGAAGACAGGTGACATACAATTCAGGATGTGACTGAGTTTGGGGCAGGGTTTGCAAACTGTGGTTCACAGGCCAAATTTAACTCACTGTGAATGTTAAAAAACAATCAAAATAAGACTATTTTGTGACGTGAAAATTACATAAAATTCAAATGTTGTTGTCCATCAATAAAGTTTTACTGGAACACAGCCATACTCATTCGTTTACATATTTATTTTCTATGACTGCTTTTACACTGCAACAGCAGAGTTATGACAGTGATGACTGGGCCTGCAAAACCTAAAATATTTATTATCTGGATTTATATGAAAAAAGTTTGCTGACCTCTGGTCTAGTATGAACTAGAACAAGGAACTCAGAAATAAGAATTTAAGAGCTTGATCAACTAATTTTTATAAGCAATATTAGCCAAAAAATCAGTTAAGAACTCTATGAAATCTTATAAAAATGGGGAAACTATATTTCAAGCTGTGATATATTTAGTAAAATGTATAATTCTATGAATGCATCTGAAGTGTTCAACTAAAGAACATCAGATCAACAACAGATAAAAGATTTGTGCCAGGCCGGGCTCTGTGGCTCACACCTGTAATCCTAGCAATTTGGGAGGCTGAGGCAGGCGAATCATGAGGACAGGAGATCGAGACCATCCTGCCTAACACAGTGAAACCCCCCTCTACTAAAAATAAAAAAATTAGCCAGGCGTGGTGGTACACGCCTGTAGTCCCAGCTGCTTGGGAGGCTGAAGCAGGAGAATCGCTTGAACCCAGAAGGCAGAGGTTGCAGTGTGCCAAGATCGCGCCACTGCACTCCAGCCTGGGGGACAAGAACAAAACTCTGTCTAAAAAAAAAAACAGATTTGTGCCACAAAATAACATATTATTATTGAATCTGAGGGAGGAAATGGAAGTTACGTATAGGCCTTCCATATTTATCAGTAGTATCTTTCAAGAGATTCATGGACATTTAGCAAAATTACAGCAGGAACTACCTGACATGCAATTTAGGGAAATATGTATAAATCTCCACCTTTAAATGTTCATAATTGTTGTCAAGAACCACTCATTTAATCATTTGCAAGAATTGCAGAAATTATATGCAGTAAATTAAACCAGACCATGAAGGTTATCTAAGGGTCCATCTGTTACAGCCTTCAAGTGTAGAACAATGACAAATAACAGTCATTTTTCTCCCTCTTCTTTCTTCTTTCCTTCCCCTTGCCTTTTAAATTCATCTTGCCCTGTGTTTTGCCCTTGAATATCTGTCAACACTATCTGCATTTCGACTGAACCACATCAATGTGTAAATCCTATCATATAAACTGATTGTGTTTTTCCCTCTAATTCTGGTACAGTGTCTAAAACAAGGCTAAGCGAGCTTGACAAATGATTTTGAAAACAACATGCCCAGAAGTCGATCCTCTGTTGTGTGTTATTAACATCTCCTATAAATATTCCAAGTCTGAATTTTATATGTAGAGATAATGCCTTACAACATCTACAATGCATGACTGTCTATATGTAAAACTAATACTGTAAAGGTTTAACTTCAGTGTGAAAAAAGAAAAAACACGAAACAAAAAAAACCCTGGGTATTTGGGTTTAAAGAAAAGATCCAAGGTGCTCCCCTACTCCATTTCCAGAAGGAATTCAGCATGGATAAAGCAATATAATTTGAAGAATATACCATAAAATGATATTACAATGAAAATATTTACAAAGCTCATTTCAGCAATCTCAAAAAGAATAAGCACATAGATTCTAGGTGACAAAAGCTGTCACCAGTAAAAATTACAGGCTTATTTACAAAGAGTCTGTTATCCTCTTTCCAAAGGTAATTTATATAATTAAATCCAAATATGGTTACAATAAAATGTTAGTAAGACACAGTTTTACAAGGACTACTAATGCAATTTTGAAAAGAGAAAAGTGGCATTTGCCAAATCTGTCAAAAGCCTGGACAGGAGTTTGACAACTCTGCTAGCAGATCGAGGTCCTTCTGACAAAGATCTCCTAGGTTGAGGTCTTCAAGGTGTGACTATGAAATATTAAGAACTAATTAGTTAACTAACACATACTTAATGAGTGCCTACTCTGTACCCAGATACTACTCTAGGCCCTGAAGCTAAAGCAAACAAGACAAACAAAATACCCACTCACACGGAGCTCTTACAGTCTAGTGCTGGGAAAAAGTAATAATTTAACAAGGAAAAATAATAGTTGGTGCTAAGGGCTCTGCTGAGGATTACAATAACATAATAATTTAATGATAATGTAATAGAACACCTAGTTACTCTAGACTGCCTGATCAGGAAGTGCTGCTCTGAGTAGGTGATGTTTGAACTGAGTACTTAATGTTAAGACAGAGCCAGCTGGCCAGGTCTGGTGGCTCATGCCTGTAATCCCAGCACTTTGGGAGGCCGAGGCGGGTGGATCAAGAGGTCAGAAGTTTGAGACCAGCCTGGCCAACATGGTGAAACCACGTCTCTACTAAATATACAAAAATTAGCTGGGCATGGTGGCAGGCGCCTGTAATCCCAGCTACTTGGAAGGCTGAGGCAGGAGAATCGTTTGAACCCAGGAGCTGAGATCACGCCATTGCACTCCAGCCTGGGCGACAGGGCGAGACTCCATTTCAAAAAAAAAAAGAAAGAGAAAAGAAAAAGAAAGTCAGCCAATCAGAAGGACAGGATAGAAAGGAAAAGAAACAGCTAACGCAAAGGGCTAAGACAGAATGAGTGTGGCCTACTGAGGAACAGAATGAAGGCTGGTGTGGGTGGGACAGCATAAACTATAGGGGAGTAAATAGTAGAAGACCTGGTGGCCACCAGCCATGGTAAGTAATCTGAATTTCATTCTATGTGCCAGGGAAAAAGCTATTGGAGGGTTTAAGCAGGAGAGTGGCCTGATTTCTTTTAAAAAGACCTTTAGCTAGTGAGTGAGGGACAAGGTAGAAACTCTGAGCCCTGTTAGAAGCTTACTGCAGTGGCTAAGGCAACGTATACTCCAATGGAGGCAGAGAGAAGAAAAATGCAAAGAAAGATTCAGGATATGTTTTGGAGGTAGTGACAACAGGACTTGATGGATGAGATATAGGGGTGAAAAAAATAAACAAATAAATCAGGATACTGCTAGGCCTTTGTGAAATTGGGTAGTTGGTGGTTTAATTTATGGAGACAGGAAAGTCTGGAGAAAAAGCAGGTTTGGAGAGTAATTCAGTAGCTGGGTCTTGTTTACATTTGACATCCCTATTAAATAACTAAAGATTTAAAGAAGACAGCCATATATATTAAGCGAGCTCCAGGATCAGGTTTGAGTTACTGGCAGAAATGGTTCTCAAAGCCCAAATGGAAAAGCTGCTTATTTGTAGCTCCAAGTAACCAGTGTTCTTTAAAAGAGTAAACTTTGGAAGACTAATAGACACAATTTGATAATGATATATAAACAAAAGTGTTTCTAAATTATGAGTCTCTTTAAACCGACAACAGATTATTCCTTTAGAGATGAGATTCTTACCACTGATAATTAGAATGCGAAATATAAGCACACAGGCTCTGGTTTCAGACTGCCTGCATATGAATCACAGCTCCCCCATTTACCAATTAAATAGAGAGTATTGGGTAAAGTAAATTAAATAGTATTAGGTAAATCACTTAATTTCTCAGTGTCTCAACTTCCTCATCAGTAAAGATAACAGTAACTAACCCTGGTGTACTTATGAAGATTAAATTAACTAGAATGTGTAAAACAATGAAAACAGTATCTGGCAGGTAGTAAGTGCTCAACAAATGCCAGCTGGTATTATTATTATTATTTTGAGACAGAGTTTTGCTGTCATTGCCTAGGCTGGAGTGCAGTGGCACGATCTCGTCTCACTGCAACCACCGCCTCCTGGGTTCAAGCAATTCTCCTGCCTCAGCCTCCTGAGTAACTGGGATTACAGGCGCGTGCCACCAAGCCCAGCTAATTTTTTGTATTTTTAGTAGAGACAGGGTTTCATCACGTTGGCCAGGCTTGTCTCCAATTCCTGACCTCAGTTGATCCACCTGCCTCGGCCTCTCAAAGTGTAGGGATTACAGGCGTGAGCCACTGCGCCCGGCTGTAAGCTGGTATTATCACCTGTAGTCTCCTGGCACTGTACACAGACGTGTCTTAACACTTCAGTTTTCTAGTTAGACGCTTGGGAAAAGATGGTATCAAAGATTCAGAATGAGTTGGGGAAGCATATGAAACACCCTCCTTAAAAGACATGGAGGCTCAATGTTACAGACTGCTAAGAACATGCTCTTTAAAAATAAGATATCTGTATACCAGTTATTCCTAAATCTGCATCTCAGCCTGGATCTGGCCCTGGAGCTCTAGACTCACATACTTAGCTGCCTACTGGGTACTCGACTTGGTAATTTAATAGGTATATCATTGAAATAAAAAGGGAAAGCAATCAGTATTCTCTTCATCTTCTGTAAGCAGATGATCAAGTAACATTTTCTTTTTTCTTTTCTTTTCTTTTTTTTTTTTTTTTGAGACAGAGTCTCACTCTGCAGCACAGGCGGGAGTGCAGTGGTGCGATCTTGGCTTGCTGCAAGCTCCACCTCCTGGGTTCAAGTGATTCTCCTGCCTCAGCCTCCTGAGTAGCTGGGACTACAAGTGCCTACTACCACACCTGGCTACTTTTTGTCTTTTTAGTAGAGACAGGTTTTCTCCATATTGGTCAGGTTGGTCTCAAATTCCTGGACTCAGGTGATCTGCCCACCTCAGCCTCCCAAAGTGCTGGGATGACAGGCCCTCAAGTGACTTTTTGAACTGCAGAATCTCTCGGCTGTCTTCCATAAGTCACAAAATCCATGCTATAATTGACATTCTCTCAGTTTTCACCTTCACACTGAGAAAGTACCCAGACTGGTCAACTACATTAAAATCTCAGGCATTATATCTACTCATTTCAGCATTAATATTTTCAAATCATTATTCTACTGAATGTATTACTTACTATAAGTCACTTCAAACTGTTTCTGAAGGTTTACAGGGAATAAGGAAATAAATCAAATATTAGATGCCATTAGATGATTCCTGGGGTCTTATGCCTAAGGCATCCTGGGCTGCACACTCAGCACTGCAACTCCCAGCTGCCTTATGTTGGGTCATGACTCCAATTGCCACCAGTGGAGTGACTAGACATCCCCTAAGGACCAGGAGAGTCCCTGCAAAATTCTAAATTCATAGCCTTCCACTCACAAAAGTTTCTAGATTGGATGAGAAATTATATGTCTACCTACATACTCTGTAGCAGGTAACATGCATATACACGCACATTTATTCTGGTAACATCCACCAAATATCAATTAAGTGCCAGGACCCATGGTGACCTCCAGTGCAATGCAGGACTCTAGCACAAAAATGACAGGTTTTAAAGAGCCATAAAAACTTTGTGTTACATACCACATCTAAGAAGACAAGAGAACAGCCAAAAAATAGTACAGTTCCTTAGACAGACAACAAACAGACAGCTACATTAGATGTTATAAACCATGTATAACCAACAAGTATTTGTAAGTGACTGAAATGTTCCACTGCCTTGCTACCATGGATGTGAAGTGGGAACACGTGATAGCGAAAGATTTTTTTTTTTTACAGGCAGGTAGCATAATCCACAATAGGAATAAAAGCCCCAATACAACTATCTTTCCTTTCTCTGATTTAACATATTATTTCTCCTTCGACTTTTGAAACAAAACATAATTCACATATTTTAGGCTGAAATAACAACTGAATACATATGACATCCCTGTCACATAACTTAAGACTTCAAGAAGGCAGCCAGGTAAGTAAGCCTTGTGCTCTAGGATCAAGGCTAGATCCCATCAACATAAGAAGAATCAGGAAATCTGAAATGGTTCAGCTGTGATTTCTTTTGAATTAGAAACAGTGTACAGTTAGAATGGCAATCATTAAGAAGTCAGGAAACAACAGGTGCTGGAGAGGATGTGGAGAAATAGGAACACTTTTACACTGTTGGTGGGACTGTAAACTAGTTCAACCATTATGGAAAACAGTACGGCAATTCCTCAAGGATCTAGAACTAGATGTACCATATGACCCAGCCATCCCACTACTGGGTATATACCCAAAGGATTATAAATTATTCTACTACAAAGACACATGCACACGTATGTTTATTGCGGCACTATTCACAATAGCAAAGACTTGGAATCAACCCAAATGTCCATCTGTGACAGACTGGATTAAGAAAATGTGGCACATATACACCATGGAATACTATGCAGCCATAGAAAAGGATGAGTTTGCGTCCTTTGTAGGGACATGGATGCAGCTGGAAACCATCATTCTTAGCAAACTATCACAAGAACAGAAAACCAAACACCGCATGTTCTCACTCATAGGTGGGAACTGAACAATGAGATCACTTGGACTCGGGAAGGGGAACATCACGCACTGGGGCCTATCATGGGGAGGGGGGAGGGGGGAGGAGGGAGGGATTGCATTGGGGAGTTATACATGATATAAATGATGAATTGATGGGTGCTGACGAGTTGATGGGTGCAGCACACCAACATGGCATAAGTATGCATATGTAACAAACCTGCACGTTATGCACATGTACCCTAGAACTTAAAGTATAATAAAATAAAATAAAATAAAATAAAATAAAATAAAATAAACTGAAAAAAAAAATAAAAAAAAAAGAAACAGTGTACAGATTACAGTTAGGCAAATTGCCAGTGAATAATCAGGGAGATTTCAAACAAATGCATATACTTACTTTGCTTAGGAGCAGCGAACAAAGCAAAGGCCTCTGATAAATTTAATGTCAGCAATTTTCAAAGCTTAGTCTTGGCCAGGTGCGGTGGTTCACACCTGTAACCCCAGCACTCTGGGAGGCCAATGCGGGCAGATCACTTCAGGTCAGGAGTTCAAGACCAGCCTGGCCAACATGGTGAAACCCCGTCTCTACTAAAAACACAAAAATTAGCCAGGCGTGATGGCAGACTCTTGTAATCCCAGCTACTCGGGAGGCTGAGGCAGGAGAACTGTGTGAACCCGGGAGGTGGAGGTTGCAGTGAGCTGAGATCGCACCATTGCACTCCAGCCTGGGGGACAAGAGCGAGACTTTGTCTCAAAAAAAAAAAAGCTTAGTCTTATGGCTAGAAGGAATTTAAGAAGTAGAGTAATCTTAGGCACTCCAACACATTGTCTTCATGGGAATTCTGGCAACTTAGATGAAGGAGGCTGCAGCAATTTAAAGTTTTACTAGACTCAGTGTTTAAAACTGTTGGTTGGTAAAACCCTAAAAAAGATGCTCTTTAAGGGCTCTTTACAGATTATGATACAAAGGCCCAGAGAAGTCACATAGTAGTAGTGGGAAAAGCACGACTTTAAAAATCAATCACACTTAACTCTTCCCAGACCTCTTCTTCAATGTGTGTTCCTAAGAACACGACTTAATTTTTTTCTGTTTCTCCACCTATACAAATGAAGAGAATACTTACCTTTTAGGGATGTTATGAAGGCTAAATCAATTCATATTTATGAAGACATTTGTCACATAATAGATACTCAATACATGTTGATTGCCTTTCTTCCAAGGGATGAATAACTTGAAAGTCACACAGCTAGTGAGGACTAGAACCAAGAATTGAGATTCCCTTTACCACTCAAACAGAATTCAACTATTTCTTAAATGGCCACTATTCGTCTTCAGTCATATCATAAAATAGAGCTTTTTAACACCTGAGTTGGGAGGGGTAGTTATTAAAGTAAATGTGGAACACCACAGGGCTGCAAAAGAGTCAGGAAGTTTAATCAGGGAAATATTGTATTGGCTACCTTTCTAAAAATGACATCTGCTTAGTTTGTAACTGAAGGCTTGACCTTCCGGAAAGAATGCAACAACTAAAGTTGGTTATTTTTAATGGATATTTCACAACTAGTATTTCAAGACTGTTTGCAGCAAATAGGTATCAAGTGTCTAACATGTGCAGGGTCCTGTGGATGACAGAAGTATGAATCCAACTTTGGACCTGTCTTCTCTTGTAGAGAAGAGAGACAGACCTTGAGGAGTGATAAAAACCAACCCACCAACCAATAACTGCATGGTAGGTGTGATGGAACTTAAAAAGTTCAAGGCCAGCCTGACATGGGGGGTTACTTAATGCTACTCTACTTGGGGATAAAATGCCCAGTGCATCAGGAGTTGGTAAACATAGCAAAGCATAGCAGAAACTATTCAAATTGTGTTAATTGAATTCTAGTATTGTTTCTCAAAGGAGTTAGCTTTGTGAACTTGTCAAGTTACTTGACATCTTTAGGTTATGTTTCTCATCTGTAAAATAAGTGAGTTCAAAGGGTGATCTCTATTTAAGGCTCCTTCCAGTTCTAATATTCCAAATTACATGATAATGATCATGACCACAAGAAATACAGTAACCTATATTTACCGCACATCTATTATATGTCAAGCACCGTGCTAAAGCGCATTACTGTACTATCTTACTTAATCTTCACAACTTTATGAAGTGGACATTATTATCATCATTATTTTACACATGAGAAAAAGGAGGCTAAACAGTATCAGAATACTGCAGTCGTGATTTGAATGAAAGCAGTCTGAAGCAGTAATCCCTGCTTCTGACCTCAGTCTGAAGGGCAACCCTGAATTGAAGCAGTTCATGGGTCACCCTTACCCATCACACAAAGTTGCTTCTCGTCACAAAAACTGTCTTATCCATTCTCAAAAAATAATGAAAAGAGAAAGCTTGGGAAAGGATCCTTCCTGGCTAGCAGACAGATCTGAGTTAACGTCACGTTGTCTGTTTCACGTGTTAAAAAGTCTCTTGCACCACTTTCCCCGAGATGCTTGCGCGCTCCCATGGCTGTGCGCGCCCCTGTCGGGCTGACACCGCGACCGCCAGAAGCGATCAGGGCTGAGGCGCACAGAAGGGCTCCGGGAGAGGCCCCGTAGGAGCGCGGGCACAGAGTGGGTACCTGGGCTGCTGTCTGCTCCAGTTGGCTGGTTCTCCCACCACTCGTCTCCGAGATCGTCTGCCATCTCAGCTCAGGACTCGACGTGGGCTGAACACCGCGGGGAGGCGGCCAGCTGCAGAGTATCACGCTGTCTCAAAGCCAGTTCTGTCGGCGTAGCTACACGCGGAGCCCCGGCTAGACACTGTCGCCTCCGCCCCGCGGCGATGACGTCACATCTCCGCCCCGCCTCTCCGGCAGCTACTTCCAGATCCCTCGCAGTTTCCACACAGGCGCCGACAGGCAGAAGCAATTTGGAAACGCAAAATAAATCTCCCCAAAGCTTAAAGACAAAAAGGAACATAAGACGAAAGGAATTGTCATCGTTTTTGAAAAATGTATTCAAAAAATTTTTGTTTAGGTGTTGTGTTTCCCCCCGATAAGATTGTGTCGAAAGTGTGAGACGCGATACGAAGACGATTTTTCTCCGCTCAGTTTCAAAGAACTTGGGCCGCGGGAGAAGACGCAAACACGTGCGTGTGTTTTCGCTTGTGCGTCAGTGTTTCAGAGTTTATGTGTTTGTACACTTTGCTCTTAGAAAACATGCACAAGGATCCATGACCATGAATGTCTGGCCTTTGTAGTAAATGTAGTTCTGCTATTTATGCAATATGAGTAAAGAAAATGTAATTGGTCTGGAAAGGCTCGCCCGCAGTAAGACGCAAGTGGCCAAAGACCTGAAAGTTGTTTTGCCCATACTCCCTCGGTTTTGTATCCCACCCCCTATTTGGGAAACGAAGTAATAAGGGAGTCCATTGCTTCGTAACTCTAGGTAAGAGACCAACAGTGCCTCTTGTCCTATTCCCAACGTGAAGTGGCAGGGAGGGACTAGGAAAACGCGCTGGGCATCAAGTGTTGGGGCTACCTGTGAAGTAATTGTGGACGGTATTTTTCAGGACGTCAAACACAGAGGTAAAAATTATACAAAATGTATTGAAAGCATGCAACGTGCCTGGTCCTATGCATGGAATAGTAAGATGAGTCCATTCAGATGTCACCCTACAGTAGTGGAAGTGTAATGTGTAAGAATAAAGGGCTAGACTTCTAATAGGATACATCCTCAGAAATGACAAGACAGGGAAACTTAATCTGATGAGGACGGGATTAGCCATATGTGGAAAATTAACCTGTGTGCACCCAACTCATAGGTGTTTTATAAATGCATTGCTGCCTAGACTTTGTCAGCACACTCTAAATGCCCCGAAAGGGAAGATATTATGTATAAATATGGCAAATGTAAAATAATCTATAAAGATCAAAAGCAATGTGACTTTTGTGAAGAAATGTAGATGACAGGAGATTTGCGTGATTAATAGATTATTGAAAAAGAAAGGTAAGAAATGCCAGTGTGGAGGAGGAAGCGCTATGGCTAATAAATATGAAAATATGTTCAGTCTGATTATTAATCTGGGAAGTACAAAAAACACCACGGCGAGACAGTTTTTCAGGCAATAAATCACAAAATTAAGAAGTGTGGGCCGGGCGCGGGGGCTCACGCCTGTAATTCCAACACTTGGGGAGACCAAGGCGGGTGGATCACCTGAGGTCGGGAGTTCCAGACCAGTCTGGCCAAAATGGCGAAACCCATCTCTACTGAAAATACAAAAATTAGCCGAGCGTGGTGGCGGGCGCCTGTAATCCCAGCTATTTGAGAGGCTGAGGCAGGAGAATCGCTTAAACCCGAGAAGTGGAGGTTGCAGTGAGCCGAGATGGTGCCATTGCACTTCAGCCTGGCTGACAAAAGCAAAACTCCATCTCAAAAAAAAAAAAGTCTGGCAATACTAAATTATGGAACGTTTATGCATCAATGGGCACTGATGCCTGTTTAGTACCATGAACTATGAATGGTCTTACATTACATGGCACTTCGCCTCAGCCTCCCGAGTAGCTGGGACTACAGGCACATGCCACCATGCTTGGTTATTTTGTTGTTCTTTTTGTTTTTTTGTGGAGACGGTGTTTCATTTTGCTGCCCAGGCTGGTCTTAAACACCTGGCTTCAAGCAGTCCTCCCACTCCAGCCTCCCAAAGTGTTGGTATTAGAGGCCTAAGCCACTGTGTTCAGCCATTTTTTACATTTTTAAAGCATTGTAAGAAACAGAACAAAACAACCAAAAAAAAAAAAAAAAAAAGGTAAAGAAATATATGCAGCAGAGACTGTAGCCCTCATATATGTACTATTTATTATTTATTCCCTCATGCATTTGCTCTAACTTTACAGAAATAAGTTTGCTGACCCCAGATTATATTGCATAGCCAACCTAAGTTGTAGCATTCATTTCTGTTCTATTTGTTATTAGTGAATTGGTTGTTAGTGAATAGGCATCCTGGTTTATAAATCAGTGTATTGTAAAACCATACTCTCCAGTATCTGATCATATCATCTAACACAGGAAGCTCAGGCTGAAATAACTATTAGGTCTTTTTCTGCTCCCTCTTACTGTTCAGTATCTGAATGCGTATTATTCGAGTTTAAAGGAGGAAGCATTCATTTCCCAGTGGGGTGAACTGGAAGGTAGCACTTGACCATGAATGTCTGTGGGCAAAAATGGATAGGGTAAATAATAGTTCCTTGGCAGAAAGATTGGAATGTTGCTTTGAATAACTTATTAAACTTTATTGGGCCTTTCTTTGTGAGTCTGTAAAATAAAGGGGAGAGATTTCGTGATTCCTGTGGTCTCTTCCAACTCCACGTCTTGATCTTGAGTATCAGACCAAGAACTCTGAATTTTTATCATTGTTATTAGAGGCAAAGGACATTCTGGAAGTGTTGTTTTAGGAAAGCTAAATTGGTATTACTGTGCAGGATGGATAATGGATTTGAGCAGAGCTTCCCACCTGGCATGGGTGGGCCATAGACCAACCCTGCAGCCTTTGGAGGAATCGGTGACCTTGGAGCAGTTGCCTCAGGTTGAGGGGACCATCATCTTCGCTCTAGTGTTGTACAAATATCACCATTTTCTATGGATGCCATGATGTGAAAGGTTGGCAAAAACTGAATTAGTAAGAGAGCGATAAAGTTTGAAGGCTGTTTTGCGAATGTTCACCACACAATGAAAAGGTCTTAATCAGTACAGAGGTTCTTAGTCAAGCCCAGCCTATAAGTGTACTTCATAACGTATTCAAACTTTTGCATCATGTAGACAATAATGGTAGTAACAATAACAACAATAGCATGTTCTAGGTACCTCTCTATGCCTTTTATATTGTAATTCATCTAATCATAACTCTATGAGATACTGTGCTGGGACTAGGGTGAGGCAAGCAGAGGCCTAGGACACCAGATTTAAGGAGGCAGTCACTCTCAGGCTGACACTGACACCAACCTGAGAATGCTTGTCTTACTTGAGTCCTGATGCTGGTCCCTTTACTGAAGGCCACAGCTCTAGTTCAGCAGCTCTCCTCAATTCTTTCTTTTGAGTCTAGTAACTACTTACTGCCTTTGCCTCTTCAGACTTAGGAGTGGTAACTGCTCCCTACCATTACTAGTCCTGGGGTTCTACACCATGTTTCATTTCCCTAACCTTACCTCATGTTCAGAAATACTCCCCTTACTAAATTCTTTTTAGTTTTCCAACTTAAATGGGTCATCTTTTGCATGGTAGGACCCCAACTGATAAAATCACTGCCTACTTAGGATTCCCCTCAAAGCAGAGCCTGTGACAAAGGCTTGGGTGCAAGTAGTTTATTTGGGAGGTGATCCCTGGATGCAGGAATAAAGGCAGAGAGAATGAGACAAGGAAGGAGGATTGATATTAAACTGGTTTTGATATAGACAATAGCTGGCTCTTTATCCTGTTGGAGACCCTCTGAAAAAAATAGGATATACCCCAGAATTAGCCTCACAAAGTGATACAGGAGTTAAGAAGAAATTACTTAGACAGATAGTAAGGGTATGGGAGTCCTCAGTAAGGCTTTTCTTTTTAGTGAAAAGCAGCCCCAAATCATTTTCTAACAAAGAGCAGCCTGCAGGCTGGGAGCTTGCACGAATTAATGCTGGCAGGAACTAAGGATTAGATATGTTCAAATAGCGCCTCCATCTTCCCTTCTCTACCAGCCACGTGTACTGCAAGCAGCAGACAAGATGGCACTGATCAACTGGAAATCCCATTTGCCTAATAAGATTAGGGTGGAGTGACCGGCCTTCCCCGTGTGCTATGTAAACATCATAGCTGGTCAAACCAATCTATGAGCCCTATGTAAATCAGACACCGCCTCCTCAAACTGGACTAGAAAATTCGGCACATTTGCCACCAGCCAGTCTTTTCTGCTGGGAGACCCCTTTCTCTATATAAAGAAGAGACCTCTTTCTCTTCTCTTCTGCCTGTTAAACATATGGTCCTAAACTCCTCGTGTGTGCCCAGGTCCTACATTTTTCTGGTGCACATCAATGAACTCCAGGGTATACACCCCAGACAACATAGCATCTTCAAAAGGACAGAAGGCTAGGACACTTATCCACTGACTGTCATCCACCATTGAGTGAGGGTTGTTGCCAGGGATATGAATTGGCAGATATTCCCAGGCTTTTGGAGAAAGCCCTGAGGCAGAAGAGTAAAGCGGTCACACCTCAGCTCACTTGAGGTGGGATGATGACAGTGTGCCTAGAGCTTTCCTCCGTGGCTGAGCCAATTTCAAAGTGAGCAAAGGGGCATAAAAAGCATCTGCTCCAGGTTTATACCGTTTTTCTTTCCATTTTGTAGATGGTGAAACTAAGGCACAGAGAATTAAGTAACTTGCTGAGTTACTAGTAAGTGATTTCCCGTCTGCCCCATGACCTTCATAGCACTCTCAATGTGGTCTGTGTCACCAAAATGACCCACACTCACTGGACTAGGGTAACAATAGTATAGAAAAAAAGGAAGAGCCAAAGTGAGGTAAGTGATTTCCCGTCTGCCCCATGACCTTCATAGCACTCTCAATGTGGTCTGTGTCACCAAAATGACCCACACTCACTGGACTAGGGTAACAATAGTATAGAAAAAAAGGAAGAGCCAAAGTGAGGAGCATTACCACCAATTTGTGTTAATGTTTTGGAAATAGGATGGTGAGAAAACAAGTCAAAAAAATCTATAGGCTCAAATCTTAAAAACTAAAAAAAAAAAAAAAAAAAAAAAAAAAAATCATAGATAGGAGTAGTAAAAGGAGGAGGGAACAATTTAGGGGATAAAATGATGAGGTAGGCCTTAGACAAGGACAAAACAGACCATAAACAATAAGGACAAAATAGACAAAAAACAAGTAAATGAATAAATAAATTCAGATAAAAATGATAAGTTCAGCTAAAAGATAAAAGTGCTATAAAGGAACTACATAGCAATTGTGACCTAGGTGGGAGGGTTAGTGGAGGACTGTGGCAAGAGATGAGGATGGAGAAGTATATGGGGGCCATACCTGAAAGAGCCTCTCAGCAATCATAAGGATTTCAAGCAGGAAACCATTGGGCAATTTTTAGGCTGTGAGATCTGCTTATGTTTTTTAAGCTGGGTGATGTGTAGGAATAGTACAAACAGAAAGACTGGGTTGGAGGCTCTTGCAGTCATCAAAGCGAGATAGCAGTGTCTTGGAATTTGATAGTAGAAATGGAAATGAAGAGAAGTGGGACTGGATGAGATTACTTAGGGAGACAGTGTAGAGAGCAGAAAAGAGTTCCTGGGCTTCCACTATTTAGATGTCAGGTGTAGGAGAGGCCAAAGAGCCAGGAGAAAATAGTCAGAGGGAAGAGGAGAGCGAGGCAAATATGATCCCTTCGAATCAAGAGAGAAGAGTAGTCCAGAGACAAAGGTGCACTGCTGAGAGTCAAGGAAAGGGGGATAATTGCAAGAGTCAGGTTCTTGCAAAGGGAAAACAGATGGAGATTCAGAGACACATGCAGGAGATGCCATCTGATAGGAGCAGGGTCACTTCATTTTAAGAAGATTCCTGAGATGGCAGGACGATGAAGATATTCCTGTCTTGTGACTTCTATTTTCTCCCTGAATTTTGAAACCCAATAATTTAGGACAATGGTTCTCAATTCTGGTTGCTTGGTGGAATTTCCTGGAAAGATTTGTATGTGTATGTAAAGATTTACATGTATTTGTATGTATGTAAAGATTTGGGTTCTTTTAAAATCCTCTTTTTTTTAATACTGCCCTCTTCTTTCGTTATGACTTTGAAGCAATACTGTTGATAACCTGCTCCATTTTCCTTTGACCCGTGTCTGAGCTCCTCTGCAGCTGTGATTGACCATTTCCATCATGCTGATAGCTTCCGTCTCTGAGCACCTCACAAACATGATGCTTTTGTTGTCTTAGGATCTGCTTTCACCTCTCTAAATTTCCTCTTCACCAAGAACTAGTGTTAAATCTCAGCATAGATGGAGTGGAAAGTATAGTGCTTACTACAGGAGAAAATTACTTATTCATGAGAAAAGCTATAGGTTTTCTCTATGTCAGCAAGAACCAACACTTTTGTGAGGTAACTTGAAGCTTAGGCACAGTGGTGATGTATGGTAAATGAGATGGAGACGTCAGAACTGCCTTGGCAGGTTATTAGGGAAAGAGTCAGAAGGCTCAGAGCCCTGGACTTTTTTTTAGAATGTATTTGTTTTTTAAGACCAAAGAACCTGTCAGCTCACTGTGTCCCCTGGGAGGGCCAGAGGACAATCTTTCCACTAAAGCAATAAGATTGCAGTAGTGATTGAGCACCAACTTGGCTGAGAGTCTTAATGGTGACTGTCCTGTGCAGGCTAGGAATGACAGCAGGAGATGCTCTAGTATCAATAGGTACCATAGAATCCTAGAACAGCAAAGGCATTTGGCAGCGTGGAATCATCAGAAGCAAAATGGATGTAATTACAGTCAGAGGTCCTTGATATTCAGGATATCTGTGGTGTTCCATAGACTATGATATTTTGGGGGGCAAGATAGGTAGAAAGCTAATGAAAGTGTTGATTGAATTATATAACAGCAATAACAGTGAACTTGAGCTGGTGAACAGAAGGCACATGTCAACTGCCAAAATGGAATAGTATGATCTCTGGACAGGTTTCCAGATGTCAGCCAGTTTGGAAACCCAGAGCCCATCAATGAAAAAGAATCTAGATCCCCCTGAGGAAGACCCCCTGCAACACCACAAATATATATGGTATTTACCCATACTTTTTCCACAGGAACCTATGACCATTTTTTCAGAGGAACCATACACTGGAGAAATTGGGAATTCCTAGCTCTTTCAAGGACTGTCAGATACAGGGTGAACTACATCAATACCAGGGAATCTAAGGTGCACCATAAACCCCTTTTAGAATGGGGCATGCAGTGGCTGGGTGATAGGATACTTTTTCTAATCTGTTTCACACTGGCTGTCATGGGTCCATAAACTTATGGTCATTCCCCAGTTGCCGTGTGCATAATTGTGATAGCAGCTAATAAAACCATTACATTGGTCCTCTGACCAATCAAGTATGAACCATTATGGTAGGAAGGGCCTAGTGGAAGTCCCTGAAACTGTATCCCTCTCCCTTCTCCTTGGCAAAGATAATAAATCAGAGGCCATACCTCATCCCAGTGGAATTGCAGAGATTAATGCCAACTTGAAAGACTAATGGTGACTAAGGAGTTCAGGTAACCAGTATGATCCCTTCGAAGCCAGGTGGACCATGGCAAATGATAGTAGACTACTGTAAACTGAATCAAATGGTATCCCTAATCAGAGAAGCTATAACAGATAATGTATTTTTGGTTGAATCGATTAACACAGCCACTAGCATTTCATATGTGATTTTGATCTAGCAAATATGTTCAGTTCAATCTGTGAGGAAAGACGATCAAAAGCAATTGTATTCACCTGGGCAGATTGAGTTCCGATTGACTCAAGGCTGTGGATATTTTTCTGTTAACATTCTCAGGGCTGGTTAACTCTCCTGCTCTCCATCATCATATAGTTCAAAAAGACTGTTTTTTTCTCAAAACAAAACATTGATCCATTGTATTGATGACATAGTGTTAATTGGATCTAGAGAGCAGGTAATGGCAAGTATTCTGAATGCCCTAGTAAAATACATGCATGCCAAAGGGTGAGAGAAATTACAAATGTTCAGGCAGCTGGAACAATGGTTATATTTTTAGGAGTTTGGTGATCTGAGGCATACCTGGGAATCCCCTTCAATGTAAAGGAAAATTTTTTGTATCGCTCATCTTCCACTAAGAGAAACAGTATTTTGTGCAGATAGCCTATGCCACATTTGGAAATAGTGTTCTTACTCATTTATTGGGTGACTCAAAAGGCTGCCATTTTTGCTTAGGGTCAAGAGAAGGGAGTGCTCAGCAGCAAGTCTAGGCTACGGCACAAGCAGCCCTGCCACTCAGGCCATAATGACATGGCAGATCCAAAGGTGCTGGGTGATAGATAATGATGCTGTATGGAATCTCTGGAAGATCCTAAAGAGAGAATCACGGTGCCTGCCTCAAGGGTTTTCTAGTACAGCTTTGCCTTCTTCAGCCAAACCATTTGAAAAGCAGCTGTGAGCAAAATGTTGAGTCCTAGCAGAAACAGGCACTTGACTATGGACTATCAAATGATTATATGACCAGAACTGCCCTTCAGGAACTGGCTATTGTAAGGTTGGGTGCTCACAGCAACAATCCACTGAACAACAGAAATGGTATACATGGGAGCACATCTAAGAAGTCCAAAAGTCACAAGATACATGAACAGGTGGCCCAGAGCTCCTTGCCTTTTGTGTTTCTCAGCTCACACCTATATCCTCTGGGTTATTCTCTATGACTAGCTGATAATGTTGGAGGAAAATACTCAAAACTGGTTAAGCTTGGTATGTTGGTAGAACTGAAAATGGATTGCTACTACACTGTGGTCCCACTCAGGGAGGAACCCTAAAGGACAGAAATGAACAGAATCCTGGTGGGCAGAGCTTCAATACATGCATTCATCTCCTTTGAATGGAGAAAATAGTCTGAGGTCAGTGTAAATGTAGGGCCTTGAGCAACAGTGAATGGTATAGTTGATTGGGTGGAAGGTCTCTAAGGTAGAATATTTGAAGTTCAGTAATAAAGAGACCTGAGGAAGAGGCCTGTGAGGGACCTAAAGGAATGGGCACAAAGTGTGTGTATCTTTGTGGCACATGTGTGTGTCCACCAGAGAGTATCCACTACAAGTAAAGCACTGACCAACCAGGTAGACAATGCGGTAGATTGTATTTTTCAAAGATGGCCGCCAATATCCCCCATCTCACATACTCTTCTTGCAATCTGACCTTGACCATTCTCCCATTGAGTGGTGGGATCTGTGTTCCCTTTCCTTGAACCTGGGCAGAACTTTATCATGTCAACCAAGAGAACGTGGTAGAAATGATGTTGTGTGACTTCTGAAGCTAGATCTCAAAATTTCTGCGCATTTCCACCTTGCTCCTTTGGGATGGTCACTTGGAACCCAGGCATCACTCTGTGAGAAAGTTCAAAGTAGCCCACACAGAGAAACCCTGTGGAAATAACACGTGTAGGTATTCTGGCCCACAGCTCAGCTAAGGTCCCTGCTGACGGGCAGCATCCACAGCCAGACCTATAAATAAAGATTCCTCCAGGTGATTCCAGTCATCAGCTGTTGATTGATCCCAAGCTGTGGTCCAAGACTTCGTGAAGCAGAGGCTAGCCATTCCCACTATGACCTCTCTGAATGCCTGACATAACAGAATTCCTGTGAGAAAAAATTTGGCTGAAACCTGCTTGTTGAACTGCTGTTTCTATCATGGCCACGAGAGGGAGACCTTGTTTCTTAGGGACCTGCAAGCTGCCAAAACCATATTCCTTTATTGGTCCCTGCCTAGATTGGCAGTGGATTTTCCTTCCTTCTCCTGACCGGGCCTGCTGAGGTCGGATGGCTGAATTAAAGTTTCCTTTTTCTAATCTTAAGTATCTTGAGTATGTATGGGCTCTGTAAAGATCCTCTCATTTAGGTGAAGAAAAACCTGATTATTAACTTTGCTTGTGTAATGAGAGAATTGGCATGCAGATTGCATATTTGGGCCTGAGGAAAAAGAAATCCAGTCATCTGGGTTTGTACTTCGAAATTAATGGGTGAAGGCAGAGCATCTGCATCCAGCAGCCAGGTCTTAAGGTCTCTATGAGGTAACATCCACTGAAGTAGAGGAGGCACAGAAAGTGGGAGTTTCCATAATGGTCTGCAGAAGCTTTCCTGGGAGAACTGGGACTTGTGGTTTTTGGACCACCAAAATGCTGCTGCTTAGGCCCCTGGTGCATTTGGTGAGAAGTGCAGTGAACTTGGAGGTAAGGGAGGCTGCTAGAAGTCCTTTCTAATTGCCTCCTATGGTTTATTCCTATTGACAAAGAGTTCACCTTTAGTTTAACTTTTTAACATCATTTTTTGAAATTGTAAATGATACATAATTTAAAATGTATTATCTTAACCATTTTTAAGTATATTAAGTACAGTTTTGTTCAGTGGCATTAAGTACATTCACATTGTTGTGCAACCATCACCACCATTCATCCTCAGAACTCTTTATCTTGCAAAACTGAAACTCTGTGCCCATTAAACAAAAACTCCCCTCACTCCAGCCACTGGCAACTACCATTCTACTTGTTACCTCTATGAATTTGACTAATCTGGGTACTGCATATAAGTACAGTCATACAATATTTGTTCTTTTGTGACTGGCATGATGTCCTCAAGGTTCGTCCATGTTATAGCATGTGTCAAAATTTTCTTCCTTTTTAAGGCTGAATAACAGTCCATTGCATTATAGGACACATTTTGTTTATTCATTCATCTATTAGTGGCCACTTGGGTTAATTCCACCTTTTAGATATTGTCAATAATGCTGCTATGAACATGAATATACACATGTATGTCTGAGTTCCTGCTTTCAATTTTTCTGGGTATATACCCAGAAGTGGAAATGCTTGATCATATAGTAACTCGATTTTTAATTTTTTTGAGAAACCACCATACTGTTTCATAGTGGTCCAGTTTTACATTCCCCCACAGCAGTGCACAAGGGTTCCAGTTTCTCCACATCCTTGCCAACACTTGTTATTATCTGGTTTTTGTTTGTTTTGATACTAGTCTTTCTAATAAGTGTGAGGTAGTTCCCTTTCCTTTTCAAAGCCTGCTGCCTTTATATATTCTAAGGGATGGGAATGTCACCATAACATCTGCCATAGTCTTTTTGTAACTGACTATTTCTGTTGTCTCTGGTAAGCATAATAATCAAGAAACAACTGAGAGCCCTGTCATTTCCTGAACCCTCACTGGCAGTTGTTTGCTTCTTAGATAGCTAAGAACATTTGTCTCCTTCCTTGAGGAGGCAATCTGGCATAATACCTGAGAGTGTGGACTATGAAGCCGGATATATGCATTAAAATCCTGGCATTGTCATTTATTAGATCTTAGACAAGTTACTATATCACTATTTATTTTCTTTTCTGTTCTTTTCTTTTCTTTTCTTTTCTCTCTCTCTCTCTCTCTCTGTCTCTTTCTTTCTTTTTTTTTTTTTTCCAAGGTCTCACTCTGTCACCTAGTCTTGAGTGCGTGCACAATCATAGCTCACTAAAGGCTTAAACTCCCAGGCTCAAGGGATCCTTCCTCTCCAGCCTCCCAAGTAGCTGGTACTACAGGTGCGCACTACCACACTGGCTAATTTTTAAATATTTTTTTTTTTGTAGAGACAGGATCTCACTGTGTTACCCATACTGGTCTCAAACTCCAGGGCTCAAGTGATCCTCATGCCTCGGCCTCCCAAAGTGCTGGGATTACCAGTGTGAGCCACCATGCCCAGTGCCTCCATTTCTTTAGCTGTAAAATGGAGCTAATAATAGAGTTATTATGAGGAGTAACTAAGTCAATACATAAAAACATTTAAAGCAGTTTGTGGCACATGGTTGGCAGTCACTAAATGGTAGCAATTGTTACCCCTCTGGAAGATCCCTGAGGCCTTCCCAGAAGCTGATGCCCTAATGCGTCTGTACAGCCTGCAGAACTGTGAATCAATTAAATCTCTTTTCTTTGTAGATTACCCAGTCTCAGGTATTTCTTGATAGCAGTGCAAGAACAGACTAATTCAGAAAATTGGTACTGAAGAGTAGGGCATTGCTATAAAGATACCTGAAAATGTGGAGTCAGCTTTGGAACTGGGTAGCAGGCAGAGGTTTGAACAATTTGGTGGGCTCAGAAGAAGACAGGAAGATGAGGGAAAATTTGGAACTTCCCGGAGACTTGTTAAACTGTTATGATCAAAATGCTGTTAATGATATGGTCAATGAGGTCCAGGGTAACGAGATCTCAGATGAAAGTGAGAAACTTATTGGAAACTGGAGCAAAGGTTATTTTTGTTATGTGTTAGCAAAGAACCTGGTGGTATTTTACCCCTGCCCCAGGGATCTGTGGAACTTTGAACTTGAGAGTGATGATTTAGGGTATCGGTAGAAGAAATTTCTAAGCAGCAAAGTGTTGAAGATGTGGCCTGGCTGCTTCTAACAACCTATGCTAATGATGTGTGAGCAAAGCAAGGACATAAAGCTAGAACTTACATTTAAAGGGGAAGCAGAACATAAATGTTTGGAAAATTTGCAGCCCAGTCATGTGGTAGAAAAGAAAAGCCCATTTTTAGGGGAGCAATTCAGGCTGGCTGCAGAAATTTGTATAACTAAAAGGAAGGCACATGCTGATAGTCATGACAATGGGGAAAATGCCTCCAAGGCATTTCAGAGATCTTTGTGGCAGCCCCTCCCATCACAGGCCTGGAGGCCTAGAAGGACAGAATAGTTTTGTGGGCCACACTCAGAGCCCCACTACCCTGTGCAGGCTTGGGACACTGCTCCCTGCATCCCAACCATTCCAGCTCCAGCCCTGGCTCAAAGGGGTCCAGGTACAGCTTGGACCACTGCTTCAGAAGGTGCAAACCATAAGCCTTGGTGGTTTCCATATGCTGTTAAGCCTGTGGGTATGCAGAGTGTAAGAGTTGAGGCTTGGGATCCTCCACCTGGATTTCAGAGGATGTATGGAAAAGCCTGGATGTTCAGACAGAAGCCTGCTGAAGGGGCAGAGTCCTCATGGAGAACCCCTACTATGGCAGTGCAGAGGGGAAATGCAGGACTGTAGCTCCCACACAGAGTCTCCACTGGAGCATTGCCTAGTGGAGCTGTGAGAAGAGGGCCACTGTCCTCCAGAGTCTGGAATGGTAGATACGCTAACAGCTTGCACTTGTTGCCCGGAAGAGCCACAAGCACTCAACATCAGCCTTTGAGAGCAGCTCTGGGAGCTGAACCCTGCAAAGCTGTAGGGGTGGAACTGCCCAAGATCTTGGGAGCCCACCCCTTGCATCAGTGTGCCCTGGATGTGAGACATGGAGTCAAAGGAGATTGTTTTGGAACTTTAAGATTTCAGGACTGCCCTACTGAGTTTCAGACTTGCATGGGGCCTCTAGCCCATTTATTTTGACCAATTTCTCCCTTTTGGAATGGGAGTATTTACCCAATGCCTATACCTCCATTGTATCTTGGAAGTAACTAACTTGTTTTTTATTTTATAGGCTCATAGGTGGAAGGGGCTAGCTTTGTCTCAGATGAGACTTTGGGCTTTAGACTTTTGAGTGAATGCTGGAATGAGTTAAGACTTTGGGGGGCTGTTGGGAAGGCATGATTGGATTTTGCAATGTGAGAAGGACATGAGATTTGGGAGGGGCCAAGGGTGAAATGATAGGATTTGGATCTCTGTCCCCACCCAAATCTTATGTCAAAATGTAGCCCCAGTGTGGGAGGTGGGGTGTGGAAGGTGATTGGATCATGGAGGCCGTTTTTCGTAAATATTTTAGCACTGTCCCCATGCAGTGGTTCTCATGATAGTGTATGAGTGAGTTCTCATGAGATCTGGTTGTTTTAAAGTGTGTAGCACCTCCCCACTTTCTCTCTTCCTCCTGCTCCAGCCATGAGAAGATGTCTGCTCTGACTTTTGCCTTCCACCATGAGTAAAAGCTTCCTGAGGCCTCCTCAGAAGCAAATGCTGCCATGCTTCCTAAATAGCCTGTGGAACTGTGAGCCAATTAAACTTTTCTTTATAAATTACCCAGTCTCTAGCCAGGCATGATGGTATGTGCCTGTAGTCCCAGCTACTTGGGAGGCTGAGGCAGGAGCATTGCTTGAGCCCAGGAGTTCAAGGCTGCAGTGAGTTATAATTGCACTACTGTACTTCAGCCAGGGCAACAGAGCGAGACCCTGTCTCAAAAATAAATAAATAAATAAATAAATACATAATAAATTACCCAGTCACAGGTATTTCTTTGTAGCAGTGAGAGAATGGACTAATACACCTTCCATACCACACCCTAGTACTTCACCTCCCTTTCCAACTATTGTAGAAGATACTCAGTGTTATCATTTACTATCTTATAAATGCAAATCCTGGAGTTTAAAGAGGTTAAGTAATTGGCTCAAGGTATCATAGCTGGTGAACAGAGGCGCTGAGATTTGTTCTCTTTTGGTTTGACCCTAGAACCCTCTCCTAACTTTTTTTTTTTTATTTTGAGTCTGGTTTGGCAGAATAAATAGCAAGGACAGCATCATCTTTGCTGAGGAAAGATGACTATTATTAGTAGTACGCAAGTGGAGCGTCATCAGTGTTACATCAGCTTTTCCCCTGTGTCTCTCATCCCACGAATGAAGAGCAGATGTGAAAATTGCTGCCAGCCACTCACTTGTCAGATGAGAACTGACTTGGCTGTGCTTATTACAAAATTAATTTTTAGGTTGTGATGGTTTTAATAAGGCATGTGAAATGTAGATGTCCTCAAGATTTATAAACTTTAATTTAGAAGTGTCTTTGATTCTAATACAAATCTGTTTTTACTTACAGTAAGATAGCAAAGAAAAAAGTTTCTGGAAAGGTTCTGGATGTGTCTAAGGAAAATTTGATTAGATGGTCCAGTGTTTCAGTAACACACACAAGAAGCTTCTGAATAACTTGTAAAAGTGAGATGATATGTCCCACTTTGATTTAAATTCCATTACATGTATCCTTAGAAATTAGCAAAAAAATTTTTTTCTAATAATAAGACACATTATTAGATGATTTTGACTCATAAAGAATAAGTTGTTTGGAATAAAATTTGTCTAGACACAAGTATTGGTTCTGTAAAATGAAAGAAAATATCCAAAATTCTGTGCAACTCTCTGTTAAAAGATAATCCTAAGGCTACTTCAGAGATATTTTTGTTATTCAGGATATGGAATGAGCATGAACATTTGCATTTTAATGGTCACAAGAACCATTAAGGAGAGAAACTCCCAAAATATAGTAAGACATGATTGGTTTCAACTCTATGTTGGCTCTGTATGTTTGGAATGCCTTGTAATTCCATATGTTTATCTTTGCTGTATCTTTGATGAAATGATATGTTAAACTAACTTCTTGCAGTACATAAAGGAGGAAATTGTAAAGCAATTTATTTTGTTCTGCAAATGGTGTTACTAATTACAGGTTAGTCTTTTTTCTCCCTCTTATTACAAGAGGCCACGAGACCTCTCCCCAGGCTCACAGTTCTATCTTTCATCTTCCTGCCAAAAACACATCTTTGGAGCACAGGCATCTTCCACTGTTACCGACTGAATTGTGTCCCCCAGAATGCGTATGTTGAAGTCCTAATCTGCAGGACCTCAGGACCTCAGAATGTGACATATATGGAAATAGCGCCTTTAAGTAATAAAGTTAAGAGGAGGTCACAAAGGTAAACCCTAATCCAGTATGACTGATGTCTTTTTAAAAAGCAGAGATTAAGACACAGATAGGGGGAAGATTATGTGAAGACACAGGTAAATGATGGCCATCTATGAGCCAAAGAGAGAGGCCTCAGAAGAAACCAACCCTGCTGACACCTTGATCTTGAACTTCTAGCCCCAGGACTGTGATAAAGTATGTTATTTAAGCCTACCCAGTGTGCGGCACTTCATTAATGGTGACCCTAGCAAACTAAAAAACCCACCATCAGGTCAGATTCAACAAGTCTTTAAACAAACTGGATGTCTTCCCCTGTATCCTGCCTGGCATGGGTTCTACTAATGGCCTTATCATTTCTGTTGATGGCACCATCCGTGTTTTCCAAGTTTGTTAATGGGAGGAAACTGCCATTTGGGGCCAAGTTTCCTTCTTTTGGGGCCAAGCTTCCTTCTGTCTTATAAGGCCATCTAGTATTGTCCCCAAGTTCAATTCAGTCTTTCAGCTAGCTCTTCAGTTTTTTCATTCTTCATCATCCCAGTTCTGAGGCCCTGAAACAGCTTCATTGTCATGCAGCCCTTAAACCCTGACACCTGAACCTACCTTCTTCTACCTCCTCACTTGCAAGGTCTATTTAGGGTCCTTCACCATCACCCAATATTTCATTTCTGCATAAAAGATGGTCTGGTCTCATAATTGGTTTTAATACGTGTAACCTGCCTTCTTCGGTGTCAGCTTCATAGCGTCGTCAAAATAATTTTTCCAAAATACCTATTTTTATACCATTTTCCCACTTAAGGACCTACTGTGTCTTATTGCATATTAAAAATAGAAATGTCTCTTCCCTGTATGTGAAGCGCTGTGTCACTTGACTGACCTTCCTTTATTTATTAAATTAATTTCCTTTACTAGTCCTCAGGTAGATGCTGTGATCTAGTCAGACCATTTCCCTGAGCTCAACTTCCTTTCCACCTGCCACTCAAGACACATACACATACACACTTAGTTTTCTCCTCTCGATTAGAGGAGGAGAAGCTGTTTCTCTTGGGATACTTTCATGATCCCTCCCTCCAAATTCTACATATCTTTAAAAATCACCTCTCCAACAATCTGAAATTTTTATCCCACAGTTAGCTTCTACATAATCTTGAATACCTGAGCTAGAAGAGAGTTTCCTGCCATTTGGTCTAAACTCACATCCAGTTTAGGACTCCCTGCCCCCACCCCTCACCCCACAGCATTCTTCAGGGATTCATTCTTTCCTCATCCTGGTATTAGACCACTACTCGATGATGGGCTGTGGATGAAAAAATGAAAGAACTAGCCTGCTCACAGAAGCTTATGCTATAATAGGGAAGACGACAAGTGGTTCAGTTACAAAGCAGAAAAAGTGAAGGGACAGAGGCATGGGTGAGGCAGATTGTGATGTGGTGTTGGTGATGTGGGGGAGAAAATGACCCTGAAGGGTGAGGAGTTTACCCAGCAGACAGGTCAGAGAAGGTATTCCCAGGAAGAGGGCAGCATGGAACTGTCTCTTTC
Organism: Rhinopithecus roxellana; assembly: GCF_007565055.1. NCBI lineage: Eukaryota > Metazoa > Chordata > Mammalia > Primates > Cercopithecidae > Rhinopithecus > Rhinopithecus roxellana. The sequence goes on along the minus strand of NC_044549.1, from coordinate 20,391,070 downwards.
TGAATTTCTCTAGCACGTATGAATCCAGTCAACAACACTACACCCTGCTCTGTGCAGGCTCTGCTCTTGGAAATCAATTTTCTGTTTAACAAACATCTTGATATCCTCCAAGCAAGATATATATCTATAGATATATCTATAGATACATATCTATAGATATATCTATAGATATATATCTATAGATCTAGATATATATAGATCTATAGATATATATCTATAGATCTATATAGATATATCTATAGATATATATATATATTTTTTTTTTAACACAGTCTTGCTCTGGTGCCAGGCTGGAGTGCAGTGGATTGATCTCGGCTTACTGCAACCTCTGCCTCCTGGGTTCAAGCGATTCTCCTGCCTCAGCCTCCTGAGTAACTGGGACTACAGGCGTGCGCCACCACCCCCAGCTAATTTTTGTATTTTTAGTAGAGACAGGGTTTCACCAGGTTGGCCAGGATGGTCTCGATCTCTTGACCTCGTGATCCACCCGCCTCAGCCTCCTAAAGTGCTGGGATTACAGGTGTGAGCCACCACATCTGGCCCAGAAGATAATTTTTTAAGGAGAAGAGTTATGTTTTCTGTCCTTTTGTATGCCTCACATTGCTTAGTAGTATCAGGCACCAAGTAGGGGCTACTTTATTTGTGTTCTGTTTTAATATAAAGGGGTACTATACACCCATTGTAAGACATATATTTTGATTTCCTTTATTTAGTAACAGTGATGATAGATTTGCCCTGCTGTTCAGCATTACGAATTCTAACCATTTATTCTTCCCTGCCTCCATTTCCTCTTCCCTGCCTCCATTTCCTCTATCTGTTCTTCCATTCACTTTTGTGACAACACTCTATGCCAATAAGATGACTGTAAGGGAAGTGTATTTGGCTGTGAAATAAAACCAAACTAACTGGGCTGTATGGGAATGGAAGTTGTAGCCTGATGGTTTAAACAAGTAAGTTAACCAGCCATAGACTGGTGGTACATACTTGCTTATTGAATGATTTGAATAATCCCTTTGTAATATTTTAGACGTGGTAAGTTATTATCATTCTGGGATTGGTAAGTCATCACAAAATAATTCTTCTCAGGGTCTTACTAAGACCCTTAGGCTCTTCAAACAGGTCTGCTTCTTCCCTTTACCTCCACTCACCACTATCTCCCCTCAAAATATTTGGCTTTTTTTTTTGTGGCAGAGTGAAATAGAATGGAGTATTTGAAGATTGGTCTCTTGCAGGAAAAGAGAACTCCATGGCCATTTTTTTCTTTTGTAATGGAAGTGGCAGATGCAGCAGCTAATTATTCCCTAATATGGATTCTCTCTTCTCCCATACTACTAAAAATAGAACCCCTGAATTTTAGCTGGGCATATGGTTACATAGACTATTCAATTTCCCACACTTCCTTACAGCCTCTTGCGGTCATGTGACTAAATTTGGAGCCAAGGGATGTGGGAGAGAGTGATCCAAGCAGCTACTAGGTTGAGTTCTTTAAAGCAAAAAGCGTGTCCTGTCCTTCCTGCTTTGTTCATCCTCCCTGGGGATAGAATGTGACTGATGGTTAGTATCCTGGACCATGGAGATGAGGGCAACAGCCTTGAGGTAGAAGAGCAATAAGATGGAAGGAGCCTGGGGTCCTGATTGGAACTACCATGTGAGTCCTAGACTGCTTATCCTAGGAGCTCTTATGTCAAAGAGGAATAAATTGTTTGTGTAAGCTATGCTTATTTTAGGTCTCTATTTCAGCAGCTAATTCATAAGAGTAGGAATTTAAAAATGCTTGTGAGGTTCAGCGTCAACTGAATGATATGAACAAGATGAGAAACACACTTTTAAAGATATTTAATGATGGTTTTGAAATCAGTACAAAAATTTAAATACAGAAATGATTTGCTATTGACAAGTCTCAAATCTGTGATGGAAACTCAAACAAGTTACCAGTCTGTTCACCATTCATTGTATTCTGTAAAATATTTGATACCAGTCACCCACTACAGACATTCTTCTCCCCTGTGGGATGTCATACTGCATTAAAACTCTGTATTTACATAACAATAATACGAGTTTGGTCCATTTCACATGGAAGAATTCTGGTTAATTTTGAACTAAATAGGGATTATAGCACAATCCCTAGACTTTAGAACATGTGGTTGTTTCATCTCCTTTTATACTAATATGTTAACATGTTGTGCAGCACTCAAAAGGGAAATACAGGCACATAGATAATTATTTAAAACTCTTTTTTAAATTAAATGGAGTATCATTTAGGTCTGAGATTAGCACCATTGTAGAATGCACAGTATTTGACGTAGATGTTGCTCCTCTAGTGTCTAAAAGTTAGAAACCTATGTCTGATAATACACATACACACACATGCACACGCATACACACACACACACACATATATAGGCAATTGAGTAACAACCAATAAATAAGTTGGAAGATATTTTGAAAAGTGAAATTTGGTTTTAACTAAAAAGATAATTTCTCTCTTGCTTGGTGGGAATTAAAAGCCCATACATGTACAGATAAATACCATTTTACAAATCACCTCATCTGACTTGCTTTAAAACCATTTCAATGTGGCTGTTTAGCAGAAGGAGCCCAATGGATCCATGTTTCCCCCATAGTCATCAGCCCAAAACCAGTGTCCTCAAGAACAACCCAAAGGATATTTGGCCACATAAATGCTGTCTGCTTTGAAAACAAAGGTTGTGGAGGTCATCTTTTTGTTGGGAAAAGATTGTTGTATAATTAGTGGTGACTCAGAACCCCTGTGGTAATGGACTAATTTCTCTTCTTAAAAATTGAGAAGAAACGGTGCTTGTATACTGTATAGGGAAATGAGATATTGGCCAAGAGAAGGATTTTTGTGATGGTAATAATGATTCAGATTTGACAAAGACACATTTCTATGTGTTTTCATACCGTATTTATTTGTGTATTTTTCCATCTATATCTATCCCCTTAACTCACGGTTTTATTTTTGACAAAAAGATACAAGATTCCACCACCATAACCCCACATTATTGCTTCAGGTGACTAATAGAGTCAGCAGCAGGCTAATAGCAAGCTCAAAATGGGTTTTCGGTGTTTTGAGATCAGATGAGGATGCCCAAAGTAGTTAGTATGTGCCCAAGCAAAAACCTGGAAAAATATTTATTTCTCCTTTTTAGACTTATATTGGCCTTTGATTTGTGCCAAGTACAGGATGACATTAAAAACACGGGCTCTTGTTGCCCTTTGACATTCTACATTGCCCTTCTACAGTCCGCTTCTAAAGAAACAGTTCTTTTCCTATAATTTTACTTCCTATACCCGGAAGCAGCACATCTGTTTTTAAATTCGAAATTTCAGAATTATTTTTTTCAAACATTAATTTTTCTGTGTAATTCTGAAACTCCCCCCTCACCAATAAAGTATGGCTTGGATTTTGAAAATTGACTTTGGCTGGGTGCGGTGGCTCACGCCTGCAATCCCAGCACTTTGGAAGGCTGAGGCAGGTGAATCACTTGAGGCCAGGAGTTCGAGACCAGCCTGGCCAACATGGTGAAAACCCATCTTTACTAAATATGCAAAAATTAGCCAGGCATGGTGGCGCAAGACTGTAGTCCCAGTACTCAGGAGGCTGAGACAGGACAATTGCTTGAACCCAGGAGGTGGAGGTTGCAGTAAGCCAAGATCGTGCTACTGCACTCCAGCCTGGGTGACAGAGTGAGACTGAATCTCAAAAAAAAAAAAAAAAAATTGACTTTGGAACCTCAGATTATACATTAATTTGCATACATACTAAACAGAGATATGTCTTCAAAATTCACAGTTACTAAAAATTACTGATATCTCCATGATTAGAACCACACTGTGGTTGTGTGTGTGGTCAAAGGAGGAGAATTTTTAATGCTATATAAGCATAACTGATAACTGCTATTACAAATAAATATTCCACAAATTTGGAAAGTTCAATTGGAGGAAGAGTTTTTTTCCTTGTAATTTCCAGGTGTTTATATTAGTTGGGCCATAGTGAAAATTACATGGAGGAAAGAAAATAGAAAAAAAAGTCACAGAAAAAAAAAATGAAATAGAAACTCTGGTGAGTTAATTACTGCTCATGTCTCCCGTCTGGTTCTCTAGCTGCTTGAGGGTTACTGTCTAATGCTCCACGAAAATGTCTTACCCAGTGCTAGGTACAGAGAAGGCACTGAGTAAATTCATAATGGCCGATTGGTTCACCCATTCTTTTAGAGAAAATAGACACGCAATTCTGATGAGGACTCCTGTTACTAAAAGACACAGCCTCTGATATGAGAGAGATATCCCTTTGACTAAAGCATTACCAGGGTCCCCAGGGCCCCCTCCCACTGGGGCAGTAACACTACAGGTCTCCCCACCATACATTCCATGTCAAGGTATCTACACAAATACAGAGGAAATTAAGCAAGTAAATACGGTATGTAATTGTTATCACTGATATTTCTTTAAGGCATATTTATAAATATTTTAAAGTAAACAATATGAGTGAGTGCCTTTCATTAGCTATGATCTTTCATACTGATATATTTTGACTGATCTGAATAAGCAGGTTATTGTGGAAGCATATAACATGTAACAGCTAATATGATTCCAGTGGGTACAACCAAGTGTCAGTACTTGATACATAAATCTATCCCATCATTCTCAATTACAGGCTGCTGTGTGGAGTATTAAACATGCATCTTAGTTTTTATTTGTACACGATGGTCCAAATTTTCACTTAAATATAACTTTCCAACTATATAAATGTTTTGAAGCAATTAACGTTTTTCATTTGGATTTTTTGGTGCATCATTTTCTTTTCTTCTATAAAATCTCTTTCTTTTCTTTTCTTTTTTTTTTTACATGGGATACAATAAATATCCTGAAAAGGAGGAGTGGACATACTGCCCGGCATACAGTCCTGCAGCCTGTTCTGAGGGCATCTGGAGGAACACCCGGTCTCCGGGCCTGAGCAGCAGCACTGCACTCCCAGACGCCTGGTCCAGGAAGCCCTTTTTGTACTCATCATACGTGTACATCACGGGCTCGTTGTTCTTGAATAGAGCAACCCACACGTTGCCCCCCTTGCAGTGAACGTGGTATGCAAAGTAGTAGACACCAGGGACCTCACAGGTGAAAATTCCCGTCTGCGGGTTGTAGTTCTGTCTGCCGTTATAGAGCAGTTTGTCAAACTTCACTGGGGCCCCCACCGGTGGGAAAGGTGCGGTTAGCTCGGCGGTAAATGCAGGCATCTCGTAGGCTGGCCCTCCATTCTTGCCTTTCTTAGCCCCGTAGGCATGGGGGGGTTTCACACCATCAATTCCCAGCCCCATATCTGGCAGATACTCTCCCTGGGGTGGTGGTGTAGGGGGCATCAAGGCTGGGGGTCCTGGGGGTCCTGGAGGGCCTGGGGGTCCTGGAAGGCCAGGCTGGCCTTGAGGACCAAGAGCACCAGGCTTCCCTGGGGGGCCATGAAGTCCTGCCACTCCGGGTTTCCCTATACCAGGGAACCCAGGGGGCCCTGGGAGGCCGGGCTCCCCTTTGGGGCCTGGAATCCCAGGTGGTCCAATGGGGCCACTAGGGCCCCCAATCCCTGGGATACCTGGGGGGCCCTGTAAACCCTGCTCCCCTGGGATTCCTGGCTCTCCCTTAGGTCCAAGAAGCCCTGGAACACCAGGGAGTCCTGGCACACCTTTGAGCCCAGCTTCCCCCTTGGGCCCTATGGGACCTGGCAAACCCCTCATGCCAGGAGGCCCTACTTCACCAAGGAAACCTGGCTTTCCTGGGAAGCCTTGAAGCCCTGGCTCACCCTTGGGACCTGGTGGCCCCTGTGGCCCTACAATCCCACCTTCTCCTTTGGGTCCAGGAAAACCAATAGCACCTGGAGGGCCCATAGGACCTGGGATTCCAGGCAGGCCTGGCTCGCCTGGAGGACCCCCTATTCCTGGGGCACCTATTGGTCCTTTCTCCCCTCTTGGTCCAAGAGCCCCAGGAACACCTCCCATGCCCCGGTCACCTTTGGGTCCTGGGAAGCCTGGTTTCCCAATCCCTGGAAGGCCTGGGGGTCCTGGTAACCCTGGCAGTCCTTGCTCCCCTTTGCCACCTGGAAATCCTGGCTGGCCTGGGATCCCATCCTGGCCTGGCTTTCCAACTCCGGGTATCCCAGGAGGTCCTTGAACCCCTGGTACCCCAATAGGGCCTTGTGGCCCAGGTTCTCCTGGAGCCCCTGGCTTTCCCAGGGGGCCCTGGGGTCCAGGGAAGCCTGTCACTCCTGGTTTGCCCACTCCTGGCAGTCCAACAGGGCCGGGAGGGCCATGCATCCCTGGAGGGCCCTTTACGCCTGGTGCACCTGGCATCCCGAAGCCCTTGTCTCCTTTAGGACCCCGAAGGCCTTGAGGTCCTGGTAGTCCTTTGAGTCCTCGATCACCCTTTGGTCCTGGTTGCCCTGGTAACCCTGGCCCACCTGGCTTCCCAATGCCAGGAAGTCCGTGAGGCCCTGGAGGTCCCTGTGGTCCTGGGATCCCCATAGGCCCAATTTCCCCTTTCTGTCCAATTTCTCCTTTTGCCCCAGGCATGCCCATGGCTCCTGGCTTCCCTGGCATTCCAGGCATACCTGGCTTTCCAACTCCTGGATATCCCTGTGGCCCTGGTTTTCCTTTAATTCCAGGTATCCCATGACCTGGCAAACCAGGGGGCCCAGGTGGTCCTCTTGGGCCAGGCTCTCCACGGGGACCTTGTTCCCCTCGTAAACTGGCTAATGGTATTTCTACTGGGAAGAGAAGAGAGAGAAGGGGTATGGGAGGAGAGAGAGAGATTGATTAGTAGATTGTCTCTCACATCAATGAAGTACTGACAACCATTATTTATTTCTGACACATTTGCCTAATACTTATCAAGAGGAAAGACTGGGAATAATATGCTCATCTTCTAGAACTTAAAAATCAGTCTGAGTATGGTGGCTCATGCCTATAATCCTACAGCTTTGGGAGGCCCAGGCAGGTGCATCACCTGAAGTCAGGAGTTTGAGACCAGCTTGGCCAACATGGCAAAACCCCATCTCTACTAAAAATACAAAAATTAGCTGGGTGTGGTGACACGTGCCTGTAGTCCCAGCTACTTGGGAGGCTGAGGCAGGTGAATCACTTGAAACCAGGAGGCAGAGGTTGCAGTGAGCCGAGATTGCACCACTGCACTCCAGCCTGGATGAAAGAGCGAAACTCCGTCTCCAAAAAGAAAAAAATAAATAAGAAAGAAAAATCAAGCTGACAATTTTTTTTATGTATTTGAGGTATTTTTTGATAACTGATATGTGAAGCTGCTTGTATCAGCACTGGTTAAGTAAAGAAGCTAAAAAGTAATGAAGAAACATTTTTCCAAGTATAAAACTTGGAGATACTATGGTGTGTTTATTATAGTGAATTTGGAAGATTCAAAGATGTATAAAGAAAAATCAAATTTGCCTATAAGCCCACTACTCAGAGATAACCACTTAACATGTATATATATTTTCATCTCATTTGTTCTGGGTGTGTGTGTGTGTGTGTGTGTGTGTGTGTGTGTGTATTTTAAACAATATTGGAGTCATTATCCAAATTATAGTTGTATTTTATTTATGGGGTACAAAGTGATACTATGAGTCATGAATACAATGTGGAGTAATTAAATCAAGCTAAATATATGTCACTTCAAATACTTATTTTTATCTGGTGAGAAATTTAAAATTTACTCTTTCAGTGATTTTGAAGTGTGTAATACATTATTATTAACTATACTCACTATGCTATGCAATAGATATCCAAAAAACAACTTATTTCTCCTGCCTAACTGAGGCTTTAAACCTTTCATCATCATCTCTCCATTCTCTCCCTCCTACCCCACCCCAAGGCCTCTGGTAACCACCGTTCTCCTCTGGGTTTCTATGAGTTCGATTGTTTTAGATTCCACATTTAAGTGAGAATATGCAGGATTTTTCTTTCTGTGCCTGGCAAAGTTTTTAAATATAATAATTTATGGCCAAAATATTTCCTCTTATGCTTAAATACAGTATGATGTGGAATATAAAAGGAAAGAATAGAGTTATTTTATTTTGTGTGTGGTTCAATAACATCTTACCTTTAGAATCAGTAGATTTGCTTAATTTCTTCAATGTGCTGTGGGATTTCCTAAGCCTCGAATATTAGTTCATTAATTTAACAAATACTTTCTCATATGCAAATCTGGCTTTTAAGTAGGAGAGCTGAGTAAGATATTTTAGAATGATAAACAGTATGGATGAAGTCGAGAGCTTGGTTTAGGAGCAAGAAGCTCTGCTTATCTTTCTGGTCTTGGCATAAGATCGTGACTGGGTCCCTTAAGCCATCAGCATCTCTGCTTGCCTGTCTACACACAAGAATAAGAATAAGACAGCCACACTACAAGATTAAATGTGAAAGGTGTCACCGTTTCTCAAATTGTTATTGAAATACACAGCACACGCTGTTATAATGAACATGCTGTGCCTTTCAGATAAACACAACTCTGGATCTCCCATGCTGCTGGGACTAATGGATAACATGGAGAAATGAAATGTATGGTCCCAATATCTTCTTGGCATAATGCTTATGTCACTAGTTGCACCTTAATCCTGACCATTGTACTTTTCACTGACTTACTGTCCGGGAATAAAATACAAACAGAGAATTCATATTCTTTTAAAATATGAGTACCCATCAGAGTAAGTACAAGAAGTGCCAAAGGCCAGGCAAGCCATTCAATAAAGGAAGGAAAAGAAATGTCTGAGATAATCTTCTAAGTATAGTACGAGCTCCTAAAGAGAAGAAAGTCAGTAATACTTTCTTTATGTGAATAGATATGATTATAGTACTATTCAGGCATGCTATTTCTAACCAGTGAATTGTATAGTTACTGTATTGAGTTATTTGGGGAAGAGTAGGAGAGATGAATCAGGAATCCCTGGTGTCTAGCACAGTGCCTGGAACACATTCTGTTCTTACTGAGGATTGTTGAATGAGCAGTCGTAGCAACTCCAGTTTCCTATGGTGCTTTAGCATTTACTCAGCACTTTACTTAGCATGTATGTCACTGATTCTCTCAACAATCTTATTTTACAAATGAAGAAAAATAGGCTCAGAAAGGTCAAATGACTAGGTCTCTCTCATTTCTGGCATCCAGGCATCTAGGCCTCTAAGTTCCAAATCCAGTAGTTCTCCAGAGGTGGAGCTTCCTGCCATTGTAGGGATTAGTGGGACTGGCTCCACTTACTCAAAGGTAATTGCTCCTCTGATGCAGCAAATGCTAGGTTTCTGAGAACTCCAGACAAACCAAATGAATTTATTGTCAAGTGTCTATCACACTGAGGGGCATTTTGTAGGTGCTAAATAAATATGCCAAGAAAGCAACAGGAGAGATTTTCAGGTGTCATCCCTAGATGCAGTCTGTACTCTTAGTTTCCTTCTGTTGATCTATTGATTGACATATGTAATTAGAGTAGTATTAAAAACACTTGCACTTATCTAATACTTTGTTCGCAAAATGCTTTCATGTGACTTTTCTTTTAACACGGCAGGTCCTTACAACACTGTTCTCTTAGTTCAGAAGACTGACTTGTCACCTTTCTTTGTTTTCACTGCTTTAGCTCCCAGCATCTGACCCAGAGCCTGACACAAATAGGTGCTCCCTATAGATAGTTGCTGAATGTTTGAATAAATAAATAATAAGAGGATAGACTATTTGTGATTTAACATATTTTATATAATCTGATGCTAGTTAAAATAATAAAGCAAAACATAAATGGTAATCTTATCTGTATCTTTAAGGTTTGAACTTTTCAAGAATATGGTTTAGAACACAGTAGGCATTTTAAAAATGCCAATAACAAATTCTAAAACTAAAGTTTCTCAAATAGATCTTCCCCCTCTGATCCCATAATTTAGAGGTTGGGAAAGCTGTTGTTTTATAACAGCCTGAGAGTATGATATTACCTTTGCCTTTCTTGGGTACTGCTTCCTTGCCCATTCTTGGCGCCGGTTGAATTTCCTTCATATATTGGGGTAGGTGCGGATACTCTTTGCCATACTGCAAGTGGGGCATCTCCTTGCCCATGGCAAGGCCATCTTTGGCCAAAGGCATGTGAGGTACTTGCTGACCCAGGGGCTGGTATTGTGGAATTTGTGGTGGCATCTGAGGAGGAATTTGAGGTGGCAGCGGCTTGATCCCATAGTAGGCACCAGCCTGAATGAGCCTGATGGAGCTCAGGGAAATGGTAAGCAGCACTCCCAGCAGCTGCAGAGGGCCAGGCAGCACAGCCATCACCTGTGGGAGGAACCAATGCACCAACTTGGTGAAACTCTGCAAGGCCAGGTGACTTGAGTTTATTTAGAGATAGAAGCGGGGAATAAAAGGGAAACAGTCTTTAACATCAGAACTTCATGATAGAAGGCAAATGAAAAGGAAAATGCTACCTTTCTATAGAAAACAAACAAATGAAAAATAGAGAAGAGTGGAATCTGTCAAATAAAGGCAATTGGTGGGAACACAGACTATGGGAGAGACTACTGGTTGTCCCCCATATCGATTCTGCCTTTCTTCCCCTGTTTTCCCATCTTCACTTGGGAGTAGAGCAGCCCAGAATGAAGACATTTCAGCCAGGCAGGGCCATTTCAGCCATTCTGGCCAATTGTGTGTAGTTGTCATGGGTGTACATTCCAGGAAGAATCCTAAAAAGGAGTGGGCATGTCTTCCCCTTCCTCCTTCCTTCTGACTGGATTGCTGATATGTTGCTGGAAACATATTTTTTTAGGGAATATTTTAAAACATATTTAAAAACATATTTTTTAGGTCCCTTTATTAAGGGACCACACATCTTGGACCATGAGGTGAATGCAGTGCACAGAAGATGACAAAACAAGCTAGAAGAAACCTCAGTCCTGGTTGAATACAAGATGCCATACCAATCCTTAAATCTGGACTTTGTTTACCCAAGAGAGAAGTGAAGTTCTATCTTCTTTAAGTCACTGTTAGTTTGGGCAGTCTACATTTGCATGAAATCTAATCCTAACAGAATACATTCTGATAAAAGGAGGCAAAACTGGTGACAAGTTAGGCTTTGTTAGTAAGTGCCAAAATTATATTCTAAATGGAAATAGTTAATAATTTATAGGCTTTACGTTGCAGTAGAGATTTTTCATCTGCCAGATGAGGGCTGCTTTGATGTAGTCACAAACAAATGTAAAGAGCAAACTGCAACAAAGACTGCAGAAGTCTTCTGAATTGAAGAGAAAAATGCCTCTTCATATGACAGTATGAAATACTTTAAAAATCACTGTCATAATTATGCACCTTTATTTCTTGTATTTAAATACTATGAATTCATTAGTTTAGAAATTGGTTAATTGGACCGTTAAAGTCTATTTTTGTTCTTTTATGAAAGAAAGGAGTTTACGAAGCAAATTAGTTGTATAAATACGAGGGAGATGTTTAACTATTGATAAGAATATGCTGTTTCTAAGCCCATTAATAGCACTCTTTACAAATTGGCAGTAAACAGAATTAATATAAATGGGGCTTATCTGTTTATAAAAACCAGCTTGAAAAGACCTCTGTTTGGAAACGCCCTAGGCCTAAAACCAGACAGCCAGATAAGTGCATTGTTGGCAAATGCACACTAGAGGGCAAGTGTGGTACACACGTAGGTCTGTTCAATATTCTGCCTGCCCAGCCCTGTCCCCTGTAGTACTAACACTGGGCATACACCCATTACATGCTCACACTTTATTAAGGGACTTAATGAAAATTTGAATCTTAAGGGCCATGTCGTCATAATGCTGGAGAGAGAGAGAGAGAAGTGGCAAGTTTCTCACAATGTTTAATGTAAGTATCTTCTGGAAAACTTTGAAAAAACTTCTGTCTATATTCAATTTCCATTCTCACAGGAGTTGTTTTCTTTGCTTTTGTCTTACTTAATTCTGGGTCATAGTTTTCCACTTCTTAGAAAATGTGCGTTGATTTTGCAATATCCTATTCAAGGGTAATGCCAAGAGTGTAAACAGGCTACAAAAAGATTGGTTAATAAAAAGCACCTAAGAAAATACTTAAAATGAATCCCTATCACAAAGTTCAATGCTTTACAATTTTTCTAAATATACTAACTAATCATTTTTCCTCTGGAAAAATGAAAAAACAGTTGCTAGGCCCATTTGGGAATACTAAGATGAATATAATATGGCCAGTGAGCCTTACCATCAAGGAGCTTGTACTCTTAGTAGGGGTGACAGATGTGCAAACTGTTATTGAGAGGCAAAGGATATCCAGCAAAAAGTAAATTTTCCTCCTACTTCTGTTCTCCAGTATCTAAAATCCCTTATATTTGAAGCAACAATTTTTCCTCATATTTTTCAGATAGTCTGTGGATATGCACATATAATATACATCCCTTTCAAACATAAGTTGCAGTATACTATACACACTTCTATTTTTTGCTTTTTTCATTCAAAGATCAGTACTTATTTCTTATCTAGTTATGTGTATCTAAACAGATTCTTTAAGTTCTTCATTTATTAAAATAAGACTTGGAGGTTCTCTTAAGTCTTGTTTAGCTTTAACATTCAATGTCTGCAAGACAGTTACTAGAGATCTGAAAGTGTTAGTCTATACCAGAAATGTGTGGTAATATCTGGTAATGTATAAGCTGGTGCTTAATTCTACTTTTGGGGATGAATGAATTTGGTTATTGAGCCCCAGACTTGTGGTAAAGTCTTTAATAATAAGCTAGCATGTTTGGCCCTTCACCCTTCCATCAATTCAGTGGATGTGTTGGATTATACTTAATAATCTTTAAACCAGGACAATCTAATGAAATACTGGAAAACTGGAAGGAGATGAAATGCCTGGAAGAATACCAGTTGAATTATTTCCTCTCGTAGGCTTGGCCTTTCTCTCCTGTAAACCAGCTCCTTAGGTCTGCCATCTGCCATTTCTCTGGCTCTTTATCCAAATAAACTTTGTTCAGTTTTAACTTGAATATTTATGTAAGGGCCCTGGTTAGAATTTACCACTTTACTTATTCCTACTAATTTTTCTCCTGTCCCTGAGGATATTTTTGGTGGTCAAAGTGGTGTGATGGTTCTCCCAAATCACTAAAAAGAACATCAAAATTGGGTAACTTTATACAAACACCTGGCGAGAAAGAAGGAACCTGCGAAATTTTGCTGGGAAGAAATTGTGGTAGTGGGTTTTCATGCCTCTCTTTCTGGGAATGTGGAGCACAATAATATTGTGAGTTCTCCTTAATATTTTCTTTGATTTCTATTTGTTTGACAGCTGGGTGTGTGTGTGTTTGTGTTCTTGAACATAAGCATATCTAAACATATGTAAACATTGAATCTTTGCCAGCCAAGCTGGCTTAGTGATGGGTGTCATGTCATGTGACAAAAGCACTGTCAAATAAGTCAAAAGACTTGTATTTAAGTTTTGACTCTGCCATTCTTCATGCCTATGACCTTGGACAAGTCCCTTATCTTCACTAAGGCTCAGTTTTCTTACCTATAAAATAGAAATTATAATCTCTGTCTATCCCTCAGAGCTGTTCAGAGGTACAAATGATAATATGAATTCTTTGTAAGCTGAAAAGGACTATTCACATTTAAGTTATTATTAATGGAGTGTGACCAGAAAGACAAATCAAAACCAACTAAAATGTCAAACATTTTCAGAGAAGGATACTAGCAAAGTAAATGTGAGGTTAACTGCAATAATGATAACCTAACATGAATAAAACAGTAATGGCCATTAAATGTACTTGTTAAAAATGATTTAGGAAAAGAACAGCTGAACCAAGGCACCAAGGCAGTCATTCATTCATGTGTCAAGAATTACCAATCCTAGACATCTTGAACAACGCTAAATGGCTTCCTACATTTGGTCAGGGCTTCAGAGAGTTTCAGATTCCTCATATGACCTGTAATGTATATAACAGAATAATATGATATATATATTAACAGAATAATGTGATAGATATATTATTTTGGATGCTCCTCAGCATTCTATTTGTACATTTATCCTCATGATACTTTGGCTTACTATACAGAAGAATGTTTAAACATTTAATCTGTTGGTCCTTGCCTTGAATCCAACTTTCCCTTTCACATAGGCTAACACAGCATGTCTTTGTGTATGTGTGTGTGTCTCTGTTTGTTGTTTTTGATTGTTTTTTTGAGACAGAGTCTCGCTCTGTCGCCCAGGCTGGAGTGCAGTGGAGCGATCTCCGCTCACTGCAGCTCTGCCTCACAGGTTCACGCCATTCTCCTGCCTCAGCATCCCATAGCTGGGACTACAGGCGCTCACCACCATGCCCGGCTAATTTTTTGTATTTTTAGTAGAGACGGGGTTTCACCGTGTTAGCCAGGATGGTCTCCATCTCCTGACCTCGTGATCCACCTGCCTCGGCCTCCCAAAATGCTGGGATTACAGGTGTGAGCCACCGCGCCCAGCCTATGTGTGTCTCTGTTGTGTGTGGTGTGTACAAGCCTCTCTAATCAGCTCCTGGGCTGGTCCTCTGTGCCTCCTACTTGTACAAGATTTGTAGTCTCTCAAGAGCCTCAGATTTGCCACCCTAAAGGAAGGGAAGGTCAGGCAGAATCCTCTTCCAGTGTTCACCAGAATTGCCTTCCTGGTTTTTCCATGCCACTCAAAGAAAATTCTCTCTTGATTGTACTTCTCAGGGCAATTCATTCATTAGATATATCTATTGAACACTTACAAATTGTTAGGAAATGTTCTGAGTATTGGAGATACAGTGGTGAATTAGAGAGTGGAGGTCTTATTGAACTCACATTCTAGTGTGGACAGATAGGTGATAAACGTTAAAAATAAATTTTATAATTTCAGGTTTGAGTGCTGTGAAAAAGCAATTGTGGGTGTCTTAGTTATTAGGGCTGCTATAGCAAAAATACTATAGGCTTATAAAGAACAGCAATTTCTTAGTGTTCATGAGTCTGGGAAGTTCAAGATCAAGGTGCCAGCAGATTGGGTGTCTAGTGAGAACCCACTTTCTGGTTCATAGATGACACCGTTTTGCTGTGTCCTTACGTGATAAAAGGGGCAAGGGAGCTCTCTGGAGTCTCTTTTATAGAAGCACAAATTCTATTCTTAAGGACTTTACACTCATGATCTAATCATCTCCCATAGGCCCCACCTCCTAATATCATCACTTTGTGGGGGTCATATTTTAACATATGAATTTGGGGACATAAACATTCAGTGTATAGCAGCAGGGTAAAGGGATCAAGAATGACGGAGTGGAAGCACTCCGATGTTTTGGAAAGAATAGTAGGGAACGACATCTGAGGAAGTAAATTTTGGATACAGATGTGAAGGTTGAGAAATTTATCTCTCTTAAGACAATGTATGGGGAAAAAAGGAGGGTCCTATTTACTACAATGTTAGTTGAAGGTACCTTTCATAATATAGACTCATTTCAAAAGTATGTTCTTCATCCATGCCTGACCTCATTTTGAATTCTTTATTTACCATATTCTTTTTTCCTGGAAGATAATTATTTTCCTTTTATTTTTCTGTAGATTTCAGTCCTACCATTAGTTTTCTATGGTTGTCATAACAAAGTATCTCAGACTGGGTGGCTCAATAGAAATTAATTTTCTCACAGTTCTACAGACATTGAAGTTCAAGGTCAAAATATTGGCAGAGTTGGATTCTGCTGGAGCCTCTCTCCTTGGCTTATAGACTTATATAAGTAGGGTGGCATTAAAACTCAAAATACCTCCTCCATAGGTCTGCTGTGTGCCTGAAATTTCTGTTAAAGTTCCAGAATTGTAAGCAAACAAAATAAGGAATAAATGAAAATAGTCCACTAGACGGTAATGCCTCTTTTGGAGGGCTCTTTTCCTCAATAGCCAGATTTTATGACTATCTTGCAGCAGAAAAGCCAGAAGCCTACAGAAGCTAAGTGACTTGCCCACAGTCCAAAGATTTGTATGACAGATGATTGATCTATAATGGAGAACAGGGCCCAAGGAACTGGGACTCAGGAAATTTAGGAGTATTGGGCCTGGGACAGTCTGGGAGGTGTAGGTGGATTACCCTTGCTGGGAATGGGTAGAGAATAACATGGAGGTACAAGGTAACAGGAACCCTAGAGAAGCCTAGCCTCATCACAAAGCCTCTCTCACAGTTTCTGGGAAGAGAGGGTGGCCATCACGGCATGATTAATTTGTGTCTACCACATCACCACTTAGAGACAGGAGTTAATGTATTCAAGAGGAATCTCCTGCAGCCTGGCCTCCCAGGAAAGGAATTGTCCTCCACCAAAGCTCCATGGAAACTGGTTACAGTTTACACATAAGACGAACATAAGACCTCCCTGCGTCTTCACAGTCTTTTCTCCATATGTCTGTGTCCTACTTGCCTCTTCTTATTTACCAGCCACACCGGTCATCCTAGTGACCTCATTTTAATTTAATTTCCTCTTAAAGGCCCTATTTTCAAATACGCTTACATTCTGAGGTACTTGGGGTTCAACATATGCATTCTGGGGGACACAACTCAGCCTATCACACCTTCTTTCCTCCAGACCAACTCTATTCCTGCCTCTTCTGTGAAGGCTTCCCCACCTCCATCATCATTATTCTCCTAAAGTTAAATACAAAGTCAGATGTGACTGTAACCAGGCTTACGTTTTTTTTCTTGTTGTTTTTTGTCCATTAGACTAAACATGATTGTAAGCTTTCTGAGGACAAGAAGAATTTGACTTCTTCGTATTTACTGATGGATCCTCACAGTCCAGATTCTTAGTGTGTTGATAGGGGGGCTTTCAAAAATATCGAATTCAGCTTCACTCCCCAATTAAAATTCTGCCTACAGAGGTTGTTGATAGAAAGTCCTCCTATTTTTAACTTGGATATTAATAATGATGGGAACATTTAAAAAGCAGCTCATTATCTTGTACAGTTTTGTTGCTTTTTAAATTGTCTAAGCAACTTTCAGAGAGACTTACCTTTTTTGATTCATATATGGAGGTGCACATGTAGCTTACTATTAGTGGTGGAGGAAAGGAGGGCATGTTGAGAAAATGAATCCCAAAATTTGGCCATAAGATAAAAGATGGGCACATGTCCTTTTATTGTTGTGCTAAGATCATTTTCAAATAAGCCCACCTTAGGGTCATCTGATAAAGGATATGTACCTTTGTTGCAAAATTGATTAGTATTAGAGATATTAACAACTCTTTAACTATATTGATCAATCACCCTCAGGTAAGTAACTCAGCATTATCTCAACGTTGTTTTTTTATTTACTGGAAAAAAGTCCCAGGTACTATATAGTCATGAGGTGCATAACGACACTTAAGTCAGCAAAGGACCCTATTTATGCCAGTGGTCCCATAAGAATATAATGGAGCTGAAAAATTCCTGTTGCCTAGTGAGGTCTTAGCTATCATACTGTCTGTGGTGCAATGCATTATCTTTTCTATGTTTAGATATATTTAGATATACAAATGCTTACCATTGTGTTACAGTTGCCTACAGTATTCAGTACAGTAACATGCTATATAGGTTTGTAGCCTAGGATTAATAGGCTATGCCACATAGCCTAGATATGTAGCAAGTGGTACCATCTAGGTTTGTGACACTCCATGATGTTTGTACAATGACAAAATCAGTTCATGGTGCATCTCTCAGAACATATTCCCATTGTTAAATGACACATAACTGTACTTCAAATACATTATATCATTAATCCCATATCCATTTCTTAGGTCTTTTTTGACATTTCAGTTTCTAATTGATAATGTCCCCATCCTGTATTTATAGGATTGATTATTTTACTGAAATTCAAGACTGTATACAGTTATTCCTGTTAAATTCCGAGTCAAAAAATGAAAACTGTTATTTGATTACTTGTAGGAGCTGCCATCCAATATATTAGCTGACAAAGTTCCAGCTTTGTTTTACAAGGTACAGATCCATCTAACTGTACTGTCAGTTTTCTCCATCTTGTCCTCCAAATATCAAAGCCCTCTTTTTGCGTGAAATAAGGAATTCTTCTGTTACATAAGACAAGCTCTTAGACAGGCTTCCTTACTCTTTGCTTTTCTGACTAGGAATACACGCTTAAAATATTAATTAAGTCACAAAGCCACTGGCAAGGTAAATATGCTGAGATGGAGCCTGATAGGGTTTGGCTCTGTGGCCCCACCCAAATCTCATCTCAAATTATAATCCCCACATGTGAAGGGAGGGACCTAGTGGGATGTGATTGGATCATGGGAGTGGTTTACCCTGTGCCATTCTCATGATGGTGAGTTCTCATGAGATCTGATGGTTTAAAAGTGTTTGGCAGTTCCCCCCAACCCCCATACCTTGCGAGCACGCTCTCTCTCTCTCTCCTGCTACCTTGTGAAGAAAGTTCTTGCTTCTCCTTCTCCTTCCATCGTGATTATAAGTTTCTTGAGGCCTCCCCAGTCATGCGGAACTGTGAGTCAATTAAACCCCCTTTCTTTATTACTCAGTCTCAGGTAGTTCTTTATAGCAGTGTGAAAATGGACTAATAGAGAGCCCAAATAAATAAGCCTGTCAGATTCTGGTCAATCAATCACATGGAGGCAGTGGGCAAGACCATCAAATACACATTCACTGGTTTTGGTCATTCTGCTCATTTACATCTACCAGGATGGCTATAAATGTAAAACAGCCTAAATTATATGCTTCACTAACAAATCCTGAATTCTGTAATTGAGAGCAGCCAATTACCCCCATGTACTAGCTATAGTCAGATAATTACCTCATGGGACCAACAAAACTTGAGAAGTCAATTAGGTTGTGCCCCCAGCTCTAGAAATGAGCCACACACATAATGCCTCTGAAATGAATGGCCAACCACCACATTCCAAAGGTTCTCCAGAGGAGATTTTACAATATTCCCTAGTAACCAATTGTAGGATTTCACATTAGATTTCCTAATATCTAATCTGAATCTCTTCTGCTGAACTGTAAGCTCATTGCCTTTTTTCCATTCTCAAAGGAGTTGGGAAACATCTGGAGAATATTTTTCTTAAAATAATAGCTCACATATTTGAAGTTTGCAATTAATTTTTTTGTTTCTCTAACTGGAATAGTGTTGGCTGCTAAACAGTTTGTAAAAGACTTGAGAGAACCCCTAAAAAAGAAATTCTAAAGTAGAATATATATTTTTTTCTTTCCATAATATGAAAGCATCATTGTTTTCAGAGCAGAAAATACCTAAGTTTTAGTTCTGACCCAAGTAAGTCACCTATCCTGTCTGGGCATCAATTCCCTCATTTGCAGAATGAGAACATTGGCTATATGACTTTGAGGTCCCTTCTACTTCTAAAGTTTTCTTGTAACTGTGAATGTGAAGAACATATCCACACTTCACAAATAAATAATTTTAGGGGCTGGGCACAGTGGCTCATGCCTGTAATCCTAGCACTTTGGGAGACCGAGGCGGGCTGATCACCTGAGGTCAGGAGTTTGAGACCAGCCAGACCAACATGGCAAAACCCCATCTCTACTAAAAATACAAAAATTAGCCAGGCATGGTGGCGCATGCCTATAATCACAGCTACTCAGAGGCTGAGGCAGGAGAATTGCTTGAACCCAGCAGGTGGAGGTTGCAATGAGCGGAGATGGCACCACTGCACTCCAGCCTGGGTGACAGAGCAAGACTCCATCTCCAACTTAGGCACTCAAGCCTTTGTATGTCAGAAAGTTAGATCAATCTCATACTTACAGTTACTTTTCAATATTGCACTCTGCCTTCTTACAGTTGGCTATGGAATAAGGATGGAGAGTTTGTACACCCCCTATCCCCCATAAATATTCCTCTGGTCAAATAAGCTATACTTGTCCAGAAACCAAAGGGGGAAAATAAGAAACACAATTTAGGGACAATAATAATAATAATACATGACTTTTTTTTTTTCTTACCACATTCAAAGGTTGAATACAAATGTGGAGCTTACTGAGAAACCTTTAAAAAGTGGCTATGAAAGATAATAACTTCCTACAATGTGTGTGCTCAAAAATTCCTGCAGTCATTCAGCAAATATTGATGTAGGCTTCCAGTCATAAGAATGACAAATACAAAGTATGCAGGTTGGAAAGGGGAAATAGGTAGTTAATGAGTGTGACATAATCATGCTTTAGGAGCAACAAAAATTTTGTAAGAAAAATGGAAGATCTAACATCCAGAGGCAGCTCTACAGTAAAGTAGGGGATTGTGAGGGCTCTGCAAGAATAAGGTCCTTGCCATTCCTTGGACCTGGCGATACACGGCAAGGTGAGTTCCTTCTTGGTATGGCTCTAGAAGGACTGCGGAACACTGTTATTTACATGGACAGCTTTCTGTTTTCTCTGCACTAGTACAGTTTGTGTAACCAACACAATATAAAATAAGTGTTTTCAGGCCTTTTGCAAGGGAGAGATGTGTGGGGAAATTTCATCTAATGTAATCCATTAAACTGGACATCATAAAAATATTTATTTAGAGCAAACAACTATAATATGTTATATAAAATATAAATTTTATAGTACATTTCTTGGGGGTCCAATTGTTGAAGTTTTATTTAGCTAAGGTTATTTTGAATCATATAACCCTGAATGACTTGATATTAAAAAGTTAAGCCATAAGATTTCTATCTTACATGGGGAGAACATTAAATCATATCAATAGCACTTGGAAAATAAAAATAATTATTCAATGTTTTCTAAAATTGGTTCCTCCTACCCCCTCACCCACCACCACACACAAAGACACCATTCAGTCAGAATGGCAGTCCTACTAAAGTTGCAATAATTTAGTCCACAGTTTCTGAATTATAAAAGAGCTAAAAAATCTTGACAATTTCTTGGTCAGTGAAAATGTGGATTTATTCTTTCCTTGTTGCATGGTTCAAGAGTAGCAGAAGTCATTCCACAGGACTGCTCCCAACAATGAATTTAAATTAAAAAAAATTTAGTTCTAAACTGGGGCTAAGCCTAAAATACTCAATTGTGATAAATCATCATCCACAGAGAGGGCAGTCTCTAAAATCCACCACTTTTCAACCACAGCTCCATCTAGATAATTAGCCTGCGTGGTAACATCCTGCCCTTTGAACAAAGGCAAAGCTTGGAGAGCAACCAAACCACAGCTATCTTGGTATTGGAAGTTCCATTTATTTAAGGGGTGGAATTTATTTTGAGGGATAGAGAGATGGATGTGGTGTCTGGGAGGAAAAATCATAAGGTTTTCACAGTTAATCCACTGAACATTTTTCAAAGAAAAATGGAAGTGGAGAAAGGAAAGGGCAGAGTATTATGTAACAGATGCCAGGTCTTCAGGATATATTAGTTAAGGACGCTGAGAGTGTAAAGGACTTTTCTTTTTATGAGCAAAACTCATAAAGCACTCATAAGGCACCAGAACTTACTGGAACATATGGAATTTCATTGATAAACATGGATCACAAATGTTATTTCTTAGGACTTAGAGTGTGAGTAGAGCACTGAACTGGATATGGGAGACTTGGAGTCTTCTCTGTAAACTTCTCTGTCATGATATCCTTGTAAACCTTTCAGGGCCTCCTTTTACTAAACTGTAAAATGAAGGGAGTGAATTAGATGGGGAGTGGGGGGTTGTAGAAGCCCAGTGCCTAGAGGAAGTAGCGAGAGGCATGAATGAGTCCAGTTGGCTGACTAGAGTTTGCAACGAAGTTAGCAGGAGCAGAAAGTTTGAGCTAAACTGCCTGAATTAAATCCTGATTCCATCATTTATTAGCTGTGTAATATTAAGCAAGTTACTTAACCTGTCTGTGCCTTGGTTTCTTTTTGATAAATTGCTGCTGATGATAACATTACGTGTCTTATGAGGTTTTTGAGAAGATTAAGGGAATTAATACAAGTAAAGTCCTTACGACAGTGTCTAATATAGTAAACACTTTATAAGTGTTAGCTATTATTTAAATTAAGAAAAAGAAAACGGTGGTGGTGGTGGAGGAGGAGCAGTGGTAATAACAGATGGGATCTTGAGCACACGTTCCATGACACTTTGCTTCACTGCAGTATCATCTTGAAGAATTTGTAAGGTTTTTGTTTTTACACTGTTCCAGACCTGTTTTGAAAACTAGGCTGACCGATTGTCCCCTGGCTCAATGTTCTTGAGATCAATGATAACTTTTACTCATTTTCAGGATGCTTTTAAGATTCTACTTATATCTATGTTAAAGGTCTTAGGCTTAGCTTGAGCTGAATGACAGGATCGTGGAGGCATTTTTCTAAATCCCCAGTCTGAGTATGCAATTTAAGACTTCCCATTGCAAGGAAAAATCTCTGAAGTTCTCTTTGTCTGAAGAAAGGCAAGGTAAAGATAGTTTCTAATAAGTAAGTAACAAATATTGTGTTGGCTTGCCCATTTCAGTGCAGTGTGTCTCCTACCTGTTTGCCACATGCAAACACTAGTTCAAAGGCTGGATCTCTTCTTGCTCCCTTTCCCCCAGAAAAACTGGCCACGCTGGGGAGCCTTCTTTGTATTAACTGCAAAGGGCTTTGGCTTTGAAATTCAGAGAACTGAAGACATTTCTGCCAGGTGATAGCAGCAGGTTGCCCTTGTGGGAGTGACTACAGAATGTAGGCTGTCTTTTACTGCTGAAGGAAGTAAAATCCACAAGTAATATATATATAAACCTTTAGGTCAGCAAAATCATCAGCTTACAATCACTTTTTTAGCTTTATCTTTCCATGCTGTTTTGGGGGACTTGAATAATAATATTGCTACAACAAACATTTATTTGTTGTTTACCATATTTAAAGAGTTATATCGGGGCCGGGCGCGGTGGCTCAAGCCTGTAATCCCAGCACTTTGGGAGGCCGAGACGGGCGGATCATGAGGTCAGGAGATCGAGACCATCCTGGCTAACACGGTGAAACCCCGTCTCTACCAAAAAAATACAAAAATCTAGCCGGGCGAGGTGGCGGGCGCCTGTAGTCCCAGCTACTCGGGAGGCTGAGGCAGGAGAATGGCGTGAACCCGGGAGGCGGAGCTTGCAGTGAGCTGAGATCCGGCCACTGCACTCCAGCCTGGGCGACAGAGCGAGACTCCGTCTCAAAAAAAAAAAAAAAAAAAAAAAAAAAGAGTTATATCTAAAAGATTCATTCCTTACCCATAGACCTTTACATAATTTTGTGTATGAAAAAACAGACTCAATTCAGTATATACTTCTTTTTATACACAGTGAAAAGTAGTATCCTCACGTCTAAAATGCCAAATAAATCTCAAACAATATTTAGCCATAGACATTTGTTGAAATACAAAAGGTAAATTTCCCCCTAAGTGAAGCAAATCTGTAATGCATTTTATTTTGAAAAACTAATTCTTGGTGATAAATTCTAGAAGCTGGTTTGGGGAAAGACATGCCATGTAACAGCTCACTTAAGTGTCTGGGGGAATAGAATCAAAACTTTATCTTTGGGAATTCTCTTTGCACTTAGTTCGTAACTGTGCATAAAGTAGTCTTGACAAATCCTTGCCAAATGGCACCATTTTCATCCTGCCTACCCCTTTTCTAAATGTTGAAGTACCATCTTGGTAGTGTGATGGCTGAGAGAGCACCTGAACACTGGATCGACGTTACTCTTCCCCCTGCTTACTGTTTTCATTTTCACTCTCCTGATTTTGTGTCCTGAGGTCTCCTGCCAGCTTCAAGAATGGAAAATCCTACATAATAGCCATTCTTTCTTAGAAATTAACAAAGAGTGCTATTTTTTTCTTTATTTTAAAAGCTCTGTAAAGAATGATGAAGTGTTGACCGATGGTAAAATACTCTTGAGATCAGTGATAACTTTTACTGATTTTCAGGATGCTTGTAAGATTCTCTTTATACCTATGATAAATGTCTTAGGCTTGGCTTGAGCTGAATCACAGGATCATAGAGGCATTTTCCTAAATCTCCAGTCTGAATATGCAATTTAAGACTTCTCATTGCAAGGAAAAATCTCTGAAGTTCTCTCTCTCTACAAAAGTAACCTCTAAGACCCATTTCCTTGTTTGTAAAACCAAGATTGTTAGACTAAGTGACCCCAATGTTACTTTTAGGTCTAAAACTCATGTCGTTGGCCCTGCCTATCTTAGTTATCTTTGTTGTTGTTGTCTTTAATCATGCCAGGGATGGGACATAGTCAGGCAGTAGGTTATTGGAGTCGAGTATTAACATGAAATGGGATGGGTGTTGATAAAAAGGAGGGGAGATGAGCATTTTATTATTTCATATTCAAGTGAACTCTTCAACAGCATTTTGCAAAGTTCCATAATTCTTTTCTCTGTGATGGTCTGTTTTGTGGGCCACATGCTTGCCATGAATTTCTGTCTCCTTGCTGTGGAAACCAGCCAAGAATACATTATTGACCACCTGCTCACTTTCTTACACAAGATGTCTCCCCAGACTTATTTTTTTTTTGCTTTCCTCTCCTGCTGGTTTATAGCTTATGTGGCAATAAAACTCTTTGAGAGTTCTCTTAAGGATGAATTAATGCCACTTAAGTATATTTCCGTTAGCTGCCCTTTTATGGTTCTGTTTAAAAATAAAGGGAGAATCGGGGCAGCTTCGTTCTTATTGAAATTTTCCTTCCTTTTGCTTTAAAGTTACCACTCCTCAGAAATAGTTACACTCCAAGAGAGCTTTGTTAACACTAGAAAAACGTCTGGGAAATACTGTCAGAAGACAAACTTACCATCTTTCAGTAATTTTTTTTCCCCATTGGAAAGATATTTACACTATAAAGAGACCCAGCTCAGCCTGTGTGAGCTTTCCTTGTATTCCTTTAAATATCAGAAAGTGTGTCTGAATTCCAGAGGAACAGAATGCAATCTTGTTCTCCACCCTAATAGCAAACAGATTAAGGATTGGTTGTCATGATTCCATTTCAACTTTGTGCAGTCTGCATTTTATTTTACTTTCCCCATCATTTATATTTTATTCATTCATCTGAATCTCACAGTTCTAACTCTGAGAGTTGGGAAATGTGGTGTCTGTCCTGAGCTCGCCACCAGCCTCTGTGATTCATCTTCTGTAGGTTTGCGGCTTCTCTGCTCTAAGAACGTAATAGAATCTGGGTATTGAGGAAAAGATTCCAGCAAGACAAGCACTACTCTCTAGTGGAGTATTTTTCTCAAAGGTGTTCAAACCAGAGCAACTCCATCTTGAATAGGGGCTGGGTAAAATAAGGCTGAGATCTACTTGACGGCATTCCCAGGAGGTTAAGGAATTCTTAGTCAAAGAATGAGATGGGAGGCCGGCACAAGATACAGGTCACAAAGACCTTGCTGATAAAACAAGTTGTGGTGAAGAAGCTGGCCAAAATCCACTAAAACCAAGATGGTGACGAAAGTGCCCTCTGGCCCTCCTCTCTGCTTGTTGTATGCTAGTTATAATGCATTAGCATGATAGAGGAACACTCCCACAAGCACCATGACAGTTTACAAATGCCATGGCAATTTCAGAAAGTTACACTATATGGTCTAAAAGGGGGAGGAACCCTCAGTTCTGGGAATTGCCCACCCCTTCCCCAGAAAACTCATGAATCCACCCCTTGTTTAGCATAGAATCAAGAAATAATTGCAAGTATTCTTAGTGCAGCAGCCCAAGCTGCTGCTCTGCCTGTAGAGTGGCCATTCTTTTGTTCCTTTACTTTTTTTTTTTTTTTTTTAATTATACTTTAAGTTCTAGGGTACATGTGCATAACGTGCAGGTTTGTTACATATGTATACTTATGCCATGTTGGTGTGCTGCACCCATCAACTCGTCAGCACCCATCAATTCATCATTTATATCATGTATAACTCCCCAATGCAATCCCTCCCTCCTCCCCCCTCCCCATGATAGGCCCCAGTGTGTGATGTTCCCCTTCCCGAGTCCAAGTGATCTCATTGTTCAGTTCCCACCTATGAGTGAGAACATGCGGTGTTTGGTTTTCTCTTCTTGTGATAGTTTGCTAAGAATGATGGTTTCCAGCTGCATCCATGTCCCTACAAAGGACGCAAACTCATCCTTTTTTATGGCTGCATAGTATTCCATGGTGTATATGTGCCACATTTTCTTAATCCAGTCTGTCACAGATGGACATTTGGGTTGATTCCAAGTCTTTGCTATTGTGAATAGTGCCGCAATAAACATACGTGTGCATGTGTCTTTGTAGTAGAATAATTTATAATCCTTTAGGTATATACCCAGTAGTGGGATGGCTGGGTCGTATGGTACATCTAGTTCTAGATCCTTGAGGAATTGCCATACTGTTTTCCATAATGGTTGAACTAGTTTACAATCCCACCAACAGTGTAAAAGTGTTCCTATTTCTCCACATCCTCTCCAACACCTGTTGTTTCCTGACTTCTTAATGATTGCCATTCTAACTGGTGTGAGATGGTATCTCATTGTGGTTTTGATTTGCATTTCTCTGATGGCGAGTGATTAATAAACTTGATTTCACTTTATGGTTTTTCCTCAAATTCTTTCTTGTGTGAGATCCAAGAAACCTATCTTGGGATCTGGATTGGTACCCCTTTCTGGTAACATTTTCATTTATTCCTTATTTTATTTGCTTACAAAGTGAAACTAACCAGGGGACATTCAGTGAAGTTTGGGGCAGTGTTCATGACCCATTCCCCTGAGCTCATGACCACACACCACTTTAGATTTCTTGTTTGTCCCATTCAACAGACATTTTGAACTGCCATGCTAGGAGCTGTAGAGGATTCAGGCACAACTTAAAGGTCACTTCTGCCTCAATGTCAATCCAAGGCAAAGACAGACGTGAAAAAAAAATACAAAGAAACCAGTCCTTCCTTTCCTTATCAGACTTTCTATATTTTCCCCCTTTCTCTTTTTCCTGTGGCTTCCCTGATTCTTTGCCCTTTCCCAGGTTTCTGAGTCCCATCTGATGCTTACAATCTCATCAGATCACTTTGAACTTGAAACACAGTAAAGACTAATGTCCTTCAGAGGCCACAGTGGGACACTGAATCAAAATCATCTTCCTTCTCACTGGTTCAGGGACAAACTTCTTGTAAAGCAAGAAGGAAATGCCAGTGTGATATAAGTAGGGTGGCATTAAAACTCAAAATACCTCCTCCATAGGTCTGCTGTGTGCCTGAAATTTCTGTTAAAGTTCCAGAATTGTAAGCAAACAAAATAAGGAATAAATGAAAATAGTCCACTAGACGGTAATGCCTCTTTTGGAGGGCTCTTTTCCTCAATAGCCAGATTTTATGACTATCTTGCAGCAGAAAAGCCAGAAGCCTACAGAAGCTAAGTGACTTGCCCACAGTCCAAAGATTTGTATGACAGATGATTGATCTATAATGGAGAACAGGGCCCAAGGAACTGGGACTCAGGAAATTTAGGAGTATTGGGCCTGGGACAGTCTGGGAGGTGTAGGTGGATTACCCTTGCTGGGAATGGGTAGAGAATAACATGGAGGTACAAGGTAACAGGAACCCTAGAGAAGCCTAGCCTCATCACAAAGCCTCTCTCACAGTTTCTGGGAAGAGAGGGTGGCCATCATGGCATGATTAATTTGTGTCTACCACATCACCACTTAGAGACAGGAGTTAATGTATTCAAGAGGAATCTCCTGCAGCCTGGCCTCCCAGGAAAGGAATTGTCCTCCACCAAAGCTCCATGGAAACTGGTTACAGTTTACACATAAGACGAACAGTCCTGGTCATTGGCAAGGCTTGGACCCCAGCCCTCTTTTCCCACATCATGCCAGAGGAGGGTCTTGTGCTTCCCAAACATGCACATGGATGGGGCAAATCCTGCCACGTTAAATAGTTAGAGTTATAAGACTTGGTTCTCATATGCCAGGTGGGAGAGCACCTGACAGCCTGGTGCTTTCTTTAGCCATGATTGATGAGTGGCCAGGAGAGACTGGAGTCCAGGTTCTGCTATGTCATATCAGTAGTTTATCCCTGATCACATCAGGGGAAGGGCTGATGCTTCTCTAATCATATAATTTAAATGCTTTATAATCCACAGGGCAGGAGCCTTCTCGTGGCGTCTGACTTTCAGGCTTGCTGGATCATTGTGTATGACCCTAGCCAGGAATGTGCCAATGTAACAAGGGATCCTCACACCCACTACTGTTTCTTCCTCCATACATATTCCCTAATAAACATTGCTTGGCCATTTACTTTGGTTTGCTCAACAACCTCCAGATCCATTCCAGTGCACTACTTGAAGATTGGAGGTCTCAGACTAGAGGAATGCAGAGAAATGCTTTCACTCATTAATTAATTCATTGATCACCTTTTTCAGTACTTAGCAAGTGCTGAGACACAACAAGTGCTGGAGACTCACTAATGAGTGGAGAATGAGGCTCCTGTCCTGGAATGACTCACAGTTTAGAGGGTTTGCCTAGCTGAGGAGTTCACTGCTCAGACTCCTTCCCTGTGTCAGTTTCAATCTCTGTGAAATGAGTAACAGGAAAACATTTAACTGTTCACGTGTGTTGGACTGGATATGAACAGCCCCCCACACACATGTTGGGCTTGGGTAATAGTTGCCAACATTTTTACAATCTCGAGCTGGCTCCTCTCCATCTCCCAGCATGTGATCAGGCTTCTTCTGCTCTCCAATCCTTGATGTGTATCCATAAAAAACAAACTTATTTTAACATCAGTCTGAACAAGACTTGCAAAGAATGCAAATGGAAGACATTGCATAGCAAACATAAATAGCTTTTGAATGATCTCTATGAGTACCTGGCCTTATATAGGTGCACACTGAAAAAAATGATGAGTTATTCATAAGAACTCTGAGGCAGGCCAAGAATTACTAAATATACATATTTTTTGGCATATCATGATATTCTGGATTTTTTTAGAGGAACCATACTAGAGTCTTACTGTTGGATTCTACTTGTTCTGGCTTCTAACACAATCAAATAGCACCATAACCTGTGAAGAAAATTCATTTTACAAAAATAAATATCTATCGGGTCAGGCATGGTGGCTCATGCCTGTAATCCCAGCACTTTGGGAGGCCAAGGCAGGTGGATTGCCTGAAGTCATGGGTTCAAGACCAGCCTGGCCAATATGGCAAACCCCCATCTCTACTAAAAATACAAAAATTAGCGGGGCGTGGTGGTGGGCACTTGTAATCCCAGCTACTTGGGAGGCTGAGGCAGGAGAATCGCTTGAACTCGGTAGGTGGAAGTTGCAGTGGGCCAAGATTGTGTCACTGTATTCCAGCCTGGGCAACTGAGTGAAACTCCATCTCAAAGATATATATATATATGTAAATATATATAAAAAAATATATATATATACACACATATAACTATATAAATATATATATTTTGTATATATTTATATATATTTTTTAATATATTTTATATATTTATATATATATATCTGTCATCTTTTTACCTATCTATTCATTTTCTAACCTATCATTTCTCTCCCCTGCATAGTTATCAAAGCAGGCATAGTGGTACAGAAACACAGGGTAGCTACATAGGGTAAGCTATGCATGATCCTGAGTTCAAAGGGTAAGCTATGCATGATCCTGAGTTCTGATTTGATATAGAAATAAACATTCCAGCATTCGTTAAAGTACCTTTTGGATTAAACACATAAAATGCAATTATATATTATAATTTACCTAAAGCTTTTCCTTCAAAGACCTCAAACTGATACAAAGTTACTTTTAAAATGAAGATCCCCACAATAAAGATTCTACATGAATAGAAATAGTAGCAGCTGAAGTCTTTATTTTATCTTGTCCTACTCATGAAACATACAGGTGTAGATCACAATCAGAGGAGAAACTTCATACTAAAATGCAGTGATATTCGGTTAGAGGAGGGTTTGGCTCACTCTTGGCTGCCATTCCCCTTAAAAACCCAGAAGAGCCTGCTCACTGTGACATGGAAGCCAGGCATTAAACATGGCCTACTTGAAGTCTTGTTATTATTAATAAATCAAACAACACATATTTTGTGAGGGCTTAGACTGTTTCAAACACTACTACACTCTACTAATAATGACTATATTCAGTCACATCACAAACTTTGAATGAAGGTTTACCAAGTTCTGACACTGCGCTAGATGCTTTACATAAATTATCCCAATCCCAGTAACCCTGGGAGGCAGTGACAATTATTGTAATCATTTTGAAGACAAGGAATTGAGGGCTCAAAAAGGTTAAACCACTTGCCTGAGGTCATCACCCAGCTAATAGGTAGCGTAGTAGGATTTGAATCTGCTCGTCTATCTCCAAAGGCCTCACTCTTCAGGACTACTCTGGATTCAAGACACTGGAAGACTACATGGCATCAATGCCTCATTGTTACGTATGAGTTATTTGTTCCCATTAGTAAAGACATCTTCAGGCTGGAAACATCGTCTCCAGGAGGCCACGAAACACACTCCCTACGAGTTCTGGCCATTGTTCAGTGAGCCCTGGATCCTTTGGCATCCCCATCATGCTGCCTGGGATTACTCCTTGAGATCTTCCATATAAACCTGCTCCCCATTTTTAGTAAGATCTAATTTTATTTCATTCTGCCATGTATCACTTAATTTCTAAAAACGGACTTTATTTTTTAGAGCGGTTTTAGGTTTACAGGAATATATGGGGGAGTACAAAGTTCCCGTATATTCCTCCTACCCCCACACTGGCACAATCTCCCCCATTATAAATATCTTGCTCCACAATGTTGCATTTATTACAAATGATGAACCTACACTGAAACGTCATTATCACCCAAAGTCCATTTTACATTAGGGTTCACTCTTGGTGTTGTACATTCTATGAGTTTTGACAAATGCATAATGACATGTATTGTACTGAGTAGTTTCACCACTCCAAGAATCCTTTGTGCTCTGCCTGTTCCTTCATCTCTACCCACCCTCCCCAACCCCTGAAAACTTCCCATCTTCTCACCGTCTCCATAGTTTTGCCTTTTCCAGAATTATACAGTATGTAGCTTTTTCAGATTAGCTTCTTTATTTAGTAATATGCACTTAAGATTCCTACATGTCTTTCATGGCTTGATAGCACCTTTGATTTTAGCACTGAATAATATTCTATTGTCTGGATGTACTATTACTTATTTATGAATGTGATTTTAAAGTCACAGTGTGGGCTTCCCGGAATTCTCCTCTGACTTAAGAAAAAATGCATATGGGCTCTGCTAGGCAGTAACTGGATACTTTAACAGACCAACATTGGAAGGTATTCATGACTGACAATGGTATCATTGGATTACTCCTTCAGGATAAAACAGTTGTCTTTACTAGAGTTCTGGTCACCTAAGGAGGAATGTGTGATGGGGAAGCCAGGAGTCTGAGGCTCACTCAGAGGACCTTTGAGGGAAGGTGGCTTCTTAATGTCCCCATATGACACCATATGGACACCTCATCCTACAGAGGGGGTGATCCCTTGAAAACCTAGCCATGCCTACTATTACACTTTGGGTCCATTAGCATCTTCACAGTTAACATCCTGGGATTTTCATGAAAGCAAAACACAGAAGAGCCGTTGGCTTATTCTCAGCTGCACAGAATTAAAATCACAAAACTAGCTTGATGAGCTAGAAAGGCTCCCGCTCAACCATGACTGTTTTGCAGAAAGCACACTAGACTTGAGGGGCGTTAATTTCAAGTGGAGTTTACGTTGCCTGGCATCTTCTTGGCTAGAATTTATTAAAAGATACCTTTTTGCCTCACACCTAATAAATGATGGTCATTATAGACCTCAAGGTCACTGAAATATCCTCAAATGACTTCTCAATCATTACAGTTAACCTAGTGATGTTAAAATTAAACTTCTAGTTAGAATTAGTATATTTTAAGTTACAATTATTCAAAAATGGTCATCAGTCTATGTATAATATAAAATAATTATTCATGAATGCATTTAACTTTGTTAGAGTGTGATTATATGGATATTCTCTCTTATTTAACAAATGTAAATCAGGTCATAGCATTCTTTTAAAAACCCTCCAATACATTCCTATTATTCATTGAATCCAGACTCCCTTCTGTGACTTACAGATCCCTATCTTGTCTGATTCTTTCCTGTCCCTAATTCCATTTCCACTTGTTGAATAAACATCGGCCACACTGACCTTCTCTCTGTTCTTTGGATTCACCAATTTGGTTCTGCCAGGGCCTTTGGGCAAGCTGTTTTTCTGCCCAAAAGGTCTTCTTCCAGCTCTGCAT
The DNA here is from genome assembly GCF_007565055.1 of Rhinopithecus roxellana. Lineage (NCBI taxonomy): Eukaryota > Metazoa > Chordata > Mammalia > Primates > Cercopithecidae > Rhinopithecus > Rhinopithecus roxellana. The sequence continues at coordinate 20,358,832 of NC_044549.1, read as the reverse complement.
GTGAATGGCCCCTTTTCATGTCGTGCAGATCTTGGTGAAATGCTGTCCCCTCAGAGGTCACTTCCTTGACCACTCTGGCGGAGGTGGTGCACAAACCCAGTCACTCTCTATCACATTGCCTCATTCATAGCATTCTCAATAGCTGAAATTATCCTGCTTATTTAATTTATTCATTGCCTATCTCCTCTGCCATGTATTTAAACTCTGCAAGAGAAGGGACCTGGCCTGTCTTTTCACTGTTCTGTTTCCCCAGTGGCTGGCAAATAGTAGGTGCTCCAAAAAATGTGGGAAAAAATGACTGAATTGATGACACCATGGATGCTAATCACTGTCCTTTAAGTATGATTCTGTGTCTTGTGAGTATATCTGTATATAAATATATGTGTGTACCTCTTGGTAGAACAACTCTTTTCTGATCTCTCTTTTATTGTCACCTGTGCTATCAGGAAACCCAGTTCACTGGCTATCATTTATTTCTGCACTCTTAAGTGCTTAGCACAACATTTGACACATGGTAGTTGATGAATACATGTTTTTGAGTGAAATAATAAATTTGTAGGCAATGCTGATGAATCTCTTTAAAAAGCGGACTATGCCATTTCAGTGTTGATATCGCGAAGGACACACTACCCTACAATATGATACCTTGGCATACTGAGTGTTTTAAGGTGAAGGTAATTGAGAAAACTTCAGAAGCAAGAAGGTCATGCTTTGACCTTCTCCTGCCTTTCTCTCCTGAAGTCAGCCTGAAAAGAATTATCTGACCTACTTCTCCTGAAAGCAGGTCATACAACCCTCATTCCAAACATGTCCTGCCCTATACCGAGAGGCCACGAAGAATCTGAACAAACAGGCCTTGCTAAGTTCCCATTTGCCCACAGTTAATTACCACTAGACCATACCCTTTTGTTCTCTAATCTTACTTCTGCACAGCTGTTCATAAAAAAGTTTGTCCTGGGTCTTTGGGTCTTCATTTCTGAAGGCTCCCATGTCACATATAACTTATATTAAACAAATTTGTCTGTGGAAGCTTGAATCAAAACAATAAATTGTATGATTTTCTCTTGTCAATCTGTCTTTTGTAATTTTTTTTTTTTTTTTTTTTTTTTGGAGAGAGTCTAACTCTGTCGCCTGGGTTGGAGTATGATGGCACCATTTTGGCTCACTGCAACCTCCGCCTCCTGGGTTCAAGCAATTCTCCTGCCTCAGCCTCCCGAGTAGCTGGGACTACAGGTACATACCCCTACACCTAGCTAATTTTTGTATTTTTAGTAGAGACAGGGTTTCACCATGTTTGCCAGGCTGGTCTCGATCTCCTGACCTCATGATCCACCTGCCTTGTCCTCCCAAAGTGCTGGGGCATGAGCCATCGCACCTGGCGCAATCTGTCTTTTGTTACAGGGGTCCCAGTGAAACTTACAATGGGTAAGGAAAAGATAGTACTTTGTCTCCTTTATAGCATATAGCAACATGATGCTAATATTGTGAATGCCAATCTCTAGTGAAGCTTTAGTGACAGGACACTGTCTCACCAGCCCTCTGAGGTCCCTGCTTTTTGGAAAAGTTTCCTTTTCGAAGGAGCACATGAATAATTGGCAGGCTACCAAGGAGGCAAATGGAGCAGAATGTCTGCCCTTATCAACAACTAGAAACCTTGTGAATCCAATATTCCTGGTAAAATGATGGCCGTCTATGTCAGGGGTTAGCCCCATGGCTCTTGTCCTTCGGGAAATGGTTGGAGGGTAGGATAAGGACTGACATTTATTAGATGCCCTTCATATGCCAGGCAGTGTCTTTGGTGCCAGACATACATCATCTTATTTAATTGTGACAACACTCCTATGAAGAGTTGTCAACTTAAAAATAAGATGAGGAACCAGAGATTCAGAATATTGAGTTACTTGCACAATTTTACATACCTAATATTGACAGAGCTACGATTTCAGTTTCTTTCTGACTCCAAATGCTGTGCTCTTTATACCACAGGCACCACAAAAGCAACCAAATAACAACAAAATCCTTTCCTGTATGATTCATTTGGGTTAACAAAACCCTCTTCTGAAATGCAAGCACTCTCTGATAGAGTTATCCTACGAAGTCGTTCACACACATGAATAACTTAGAATTCACATGTGTGTGAATAACTTTGGTAAGATTAACCTTTACCTATTCTCTAGTGGAGATCATTGTCCCAATGAGAAGGTACCAATTGGAATGAAGCCCTGGCCAGATGGAGAGTTTTTGAGAGTATAGCCTCTCAGGGAGGAAGACCTCTGGTAGAGTTAGAGACTGGGGACAGTAAGAAGGGTGAGGGTGGTGTCTAAGGACTGCACCAACCTGACTCTGCACTAACATTTTCTATCAGGTACTCAGAAAGCTGTTTACTGAGAATTCTGACTGGTAAGATGGTAAGTGTATGAGAGCCAGCATAGCATGAAAGTTATGTGTATGAGATCTAAAGCAGATCCTTAAGCTTCAGGTCTGCCCCTCATGGTCTATGTGACCTTGGTCAAGTCACTTACCCCATGTTCTTCACCTATAAAATAGTGACATCTAGTAATATTACACTTGGGTAATATTACACAAGTGTATCATATTACACTTGGGTGCTGTTAAGGGTAAATGAGATTTCTCCATATACAGTGCTCTGAAAAGTATCTGGTAGCTAGTGATTCATAAATGTCAGCTCTTAGTGTGCAATAGCCCATACCATCTAACGGTCCTATTTGGTCATCAGCAGATTACAGACTGTGAGTCCCATGTGATCCTTCTAGTACATGTACAATCAGACCAGATGATTTGGAGCTTGATTGTAGGAACAACTGTGCAAAAAAGAAAATGTCTTTCAGTATTCCTTAACTTTCAAGAGTTTGAGTTAAAGGGAGCTCCTTATCCAGAAACGTAGGACCCTTCTGACTAAAAGGAATGTTTATTTTGCCCTGACAACTCTGCTAATAATTTGCCTTAATGTCACCAATTTTGATTTTATTTTGAATTTGAAATGGGATTAGTTATGTATTGATCTCAATCAAATGTTATTTTTATGCAGACAAGCTTCCATTGTGTTTTACTGTTTATGATAATCTTCTTATATCACATTCAACAGGAGAATGGGGCAATATTCTTGTTCCAGGCCCAAGAAATTGATATAATTCTTCTAGTATTAGTTTCTCATGCCAACTCATTCTGAAAAATATGACTTTATTGTCATTAGTATTATCTTTACTTCTCACTTCTTTATTTTGGGGCATTTGCTATGTCTTTTACAGTATCTTACACCTCTATACCTTGCTGCATGTTAAGACTCAGAGGTTCAGTGGCAGGATGCCTTATATGTTGATCCACTTTTCGGTATTCAACTGAAAGGGTGACGATGGGCTACAATACAGTTGGGTTGCAGCAAAACATTCATCCTAATGAAATGTGACTTTATGAAAGAAGTGCTCCTAATCCTCTCAAGGACTGAGCCAGGTCATCACGGGTAAATGAAAGGTATTTGAGGTTTCTTTCTTTTTCCAAAAAAACATGTTGGGTCCACCAGCTGTTACCCAGAATATTAATAAAAATCTTGTCAGCTTAGAGTTATTGCTGTTCCTGAAGAAAAGATAAATGTATGTATTTTTAAATCTGGACATATGAGGTTTTAAAAATATTATTGTAGAGTTCTCCTGGCTACATTTCCTTAGCTCTTTTCCAAGCCTTGGGCTGGAGAAACTTAAAAATGTCTCTGTGCCAAAGTTAAATATTAAATGAAAACCTTGTGTCTGAGGAGCTCTAAGATTAATAAATGGTGGCAAAATAGGTGAGATCCCAAATCATCAGAGAAAACAAGCTCTAAAATGAATGAAGTTGTATTGTAAAAAGTGTCACCTTCTGAGCTGCAGGATCAAACCCACAGGGAAAAGATGAACCACAGAATATTTCAGGCTTGGAGGAGGCACCATCTGTTTGAAGGTGTCACGGGACTACACTTATTATTGTTAAGGTAGAATGCAAAAACATATCTGAAGGAACCGGAAAGAGTTAATGCTTTACACAAATTTGTGATGCAATATCATAAGAGACTCCCCCTCCCCTGGAGGACATCATCTCTTTTTTTTTTTTTGAGACGGAGTTTTGCTCTTGTTGCCCAGGCTATAGTGCAATGGCACAATCTTGGCTCACTGCAACCTCTGCCTCACGAGTTCAAGCAATTCTGCCTCAGACTCCCAAGTAGCTGGGATTACAGGCGCCTGCCACCACACTTGGCTAATTTTGCATTTTTAGTAGAGATGGGGTTTCTCCATGTTGGTCAGGCTGGTCTCGAATTCCTGACCTCAGGTGATGCACTGGCCTCGGCCTCTCAAAGTGCTGGGATTACAAGCGTGAGTCACTGCACCAGCCAGGACATCAACTTTAACTGTCAGTAGTACTGGCTTCTGAGAGTCAAGTCCAATTATTATGGTGAATATTAATTTTAATAGTGTCACATTTTCCCTTGAGGTCTATTATATTCTTTCTCAAAGAAAACACTAGGGGAAAATGAAGTATTGTTAAAGGATTATATTAATGAGGCAGGCATATAAAAGTTTACTTTTCCTTTCCCAGATAATTGTAGTGATAATTTGCTTCCCAACCTTAAGTGCATGGATTGAGTGAGCTGTTAAGTCTCAGTTCTTCTTTCCCAAGTATGCCTCAGTGATTGGGGAACATGTGCTGTAAGGTGGCCTGCAAGGTAGAAAGAGCCTATGGGCTGCAGAATCCTGGCCACCTGGATTTGGATTCTGGCTTTGCCACTGATCCGCTGTGTAATCTTAGGGAATACACAGCCATATCTTAGCATGAAAAATAGGAATAATAATCCCTATGGGGATCATATTTGGTAACAAATGCTGAGGCCTGACAATTAGCAGAAACTCAACAAAGGTTAGCTTGACTAATATATAGTATATAGCCTTTGTATTCTTGCCATTACTGTGGTTCCAGGATCCAATAGGATATTCATATTCTTTTTACCAGCCAGCTCTTTTAGGCACATCTATGAACAAAATTGTCTTTAAAAGAAGTAATATCTCTTGGGTTTGTTGAGCTAACATTTCATATATAAATACTACATATTAGCCTAAGAAAGAAAATACCTGTGGTCACAACCACTTTTGTTGCATTGAATGGTGTTTAGAACACTTTTCTGAAATTGGAATGTAATTTTAATAATTTTGATTAGGCATCAGAAGAGAAATCGGTTGTGTTAGAGAAGAGAATGGTATTAAAAACATCTAGCAACCATGAAATGTTAACATTCTTAGGTTGGGTGCCAAGAACATAGATTTGACCAAAAGGAGTTAAAGGACCAATTGAGCATTACTCTGGTTACAGGGATCCCTGACTTACGCGAATGATATTGAGAAAATACCACATCCTAATGACGTAAATTAAAACTATATGTAGTATAAGTTATTCCAAGCTTTATCTTGAAGAAGGCGTGGGGATGAATTTGGGAGGGGTTTGTACAGCAAATGTTAATATCACAAAAGAAGGAATTTGGCCTCCAAAAAGGATTAGACTGGTGCATATGCTTTGAAACATCTTGGATACAGCAGTCTTGCTGTAATTCCCTCTGGCTTCATTGTAGAAAGTGTAAACAAAAAACGACATGATTGTGGATTTTCATTGTATTCCCTGTTCTACTAGATACCCTTAGCTGAATGGATGTGATGTTGGCTGGGGATTGTGAAGTTCATTCTCTTGCTGCTGGTTGGTGTGAGTTTGAGCAGTTGTACCAGACTGGAGCTAAGATTGAAGTCTGTGCTTCCTGTTATTCTGAGAAGGGTGAAGCTTCCTCTAAGAGCAGAATACTGAATCAGCTGGTAATTATGATAGCCAAGACCATGTCTCTATGAGCCATTTCATTATGTAACTTGTTACATTGCCTACACTTGGTGGCCAATGCAGCATGTATTATATTCTGTTATTCCTTGTATCCTCTTTGTTATGTTTTTTTCTGTTAACTATTATTATTAATAACTGTTCTCTTAATAACCATAAAGAGAAAGTATGGTTAACTACTTCATCAATTCCCTTAAAAAATGCAACTATTTTATGTGTTGAATGGTACCATATTTATACTTGAATTATGGGATGGTTTGACATGACAGCTAACGTTTATGGAGAACTTACTATTGGCCAGACACTATTGAAAGCGCTTTACATTGCTTAATTGATTTAAGCACCTATATTAGTTAACACTTAATTCTTAGAAAAATCTGCCTGACTGTAGAGGTTGCAGTGAGCCGAGATCTCACCACTACACTCCAGCCTGGGCGACAGAGGGACACTCCATCTCAAGAAAAAAGAAAAATCTGCCTGACTGAAAGCTACTACCATAATTATTCTTACTTATCTATGTGGAATTCGAGGCACAGAGGTTTTAAGTAGCATGTCAAAAGTCCTACAGTCGGTAAGTAACAGGACTGGAATTTGAGCGCAAGGAATCTACCCCCAGGTTCTAAGCACTTAACTACTAACAACATATTACCTGTTTGAATGGAAACTTTGAATATTGAATAGATCATGATGTACACGCACACACATATATGTACAGGGGCACATACATACTTTTTCATATTCATGCAACTCACAATTGAATTTGCAATTTTATACAAATGTTTTCCTGCTCTTTATATTCATTGAGCTGCCAGATTAAAATTCAGACTTACTGAAGAACAAGAAGAACTTTATTTATTAAAAAATCTCTGGATACCTCTTACATGCAGAGAACTCTAGTATAAATTGGAAACAAAAATAAGCACAATCTCTAATGTTTTGTGAACCTTAAGACAAGAAGATAAGAAAATTCTCACGCACAAAGCTTCTATTTAAAAAGTTCAGTTAGGTGTTGACAGAATTTGGGGGTGATATGGTTTTCCAGGCTTCTGGTGGGTGATAGTCCCTGGGCCTGAGAAGGTGGAGGCTATTCTTACCACAGAGAAAGCAAGAAATCCTGGGTCAGCCAAAGAGACAGTTCTTCTAGGTCAAGCCTCCAACTACTGGAGTCAAATGCATGGTTACTTGGGGAAGCCTGGCAGAGTAGATAGTGACCAATTGACTGAGCTGGCTGGTCCTTAGGTGGTAGATCACCCCATATGAAAGCAAGATATCCCAGGTCAGCCAAAGAGACAGTTTTCCTAGGTGAGGCCTCTAACTACTGGGGTCAAATGCATGGTTACTTGGGGAATCACGGCAGAGTAGATGGTGACCAATAGGCTGAGCTGGCTAGTCCTTGGGTTGTAGACCACCTCAAGAAGCAGAACATGATACTGGGTGCATGGATTCTAGAGCCACACCGCCTGGGTTAAAATCCCAGCTCTGAACCCTATTACCTACGTGACTTCAGGAAAAGTTTGTTTTTTTTCAAAAAACATTTTTGTGCCTCATTTTCCTTTTCTAGAAAATGAGGATAATAATAATACCTACCTCATAGGACTTTAATGAAGATTAAATAAGTATATGCATGTAAAGTGTTTAGAATGATGTCTGGCATGAAGTAAGTGCGATGTAGGTATTAACTGTTGTTATTATTGCTGTCATTACTGGTAGAGGCAGGAGTGGATTCAGAGGTTTAGACAGGCAGGAGGTGCACAGCCTATCTTACTTAGAACAAATGTAAACCCAAGGAACCCATCCCTCCCTCTCATCTCCCAGAGTATATTTCTTTGACTTCTGCTTATTTTGTCTTCTAAAGAAATGTATGACAATGAAATATGTGCTTGTATTCTCTCCTCTTAATTAAAGTTATTTCTGTGTTAGATAATAATTCATTGTTACGATGTCTCCTTTGGAATATGTAACAGGTTCTGCTTCTTTGTTGGCTTTGGACCATTGGAAACTGGGGTAGGAAATCAGATGATTGCAGTTGCAATTCAAAGAGCAAGTTGCATAATCCTCAGGGATACCAAGGTGCAGATATTTTGCCTTGTATGAAGCTAGGGATCTTGAATTTCTAGTTACCAATCTCTTTTGAAATACCTTTCTCTGCCACCTAGAAGGTATGAATGAAAAGTGTGCAGTTAAAGAGGTTGATTCCCACTTATCCATTACAACAAAGGGGACATTAACTCCAAGTACTACCCAGGTTGGGCCAAGAGGGGCCTTTGGTCTGACTGTCCTCCAGCCATGTCTCCCTCAGCTGCCATGGGATGAGAAGCCAAAGGATTGTGCTATGCAGAGCCCACGCTCCTAGACCATGCTCTGGATGCACAGGATCCTGGAATTCTTTGTGCCGATGATCTCAAGCCCTTTCCAGTGTCTGCACAGGCTTTCATTCAGGGTCCTGCCTCTTGACATACACTGTATCACTGGGGTGCAAGCCTAGAACCAACGTGGGGCTAGGGAACAGCTGTTTGCTGGAGGTTGTGGATAGAGTTTTGCTGTGTGAATGGGGTGTTCACATGCACGGCTGTGAAATCTATTGTGGTCCATAGCAGAGTTGAGGGTGGGAACAGAAGAACCCAGCAGCAGGCTGGTCTCCCTGCATCTTCGCATTCAGAACTCCAAAGAGTCTGAAAATTTGAATTTTACCTCCCAGCTTGATATGAAGGTATATTGCCAAGGCAGAAGGATAGAACATTTTTTTTTAGCAGTTTGTTAACTCAACTGATAACTTTTAAGTATTTGAGTATGGTATCTGGACCTTTATTTGTACTTTCGCCCAAAGCATGACAAATGTCAGGAGTGGGCCAGATTAACATAGATACACATTAAAAAGCCCACGCTAAAATGTGTGTGATTTTCTTTGCTAGTATCAAAGTGCTCAAGAAACAGAGCAGTCAGTTCAAATGCAAGAGCAGAGGAGAGCCAACGAAATACCAGCGATGACTATCTATTACCATTTTTATTATTTCCTTATCTCAAAAATGAGATTTCTGAGAAGGGAAAATATGATCATATTAATAAAAACCAACAACGGGACAGTTTCACTAGAAGAAAAAGCAGAAAAAAGCAGAGAGAAAAATCCCTAGAGGTCAGTTGTACCAAACATGGTATGTATCGCCTCTCTGTCAGCCAAAGCTGTGGTGTCTAAAATTTATTGCTGGAATAGCTGGAATTCTTAATAAAAATTCCACGAAACCTGGGGGCTTCTGAGCAGCATATGTGAAATTAAGAGAAAATAAGTATTTCATCTTCTGTGAAGTCACAAGTACAAAGAACAAGGTGTTAACAAGATAACAACTAGGTATGAGAGGGTGTCTGTTTTCTTCTTTTCATGTTCCACGTTTTCTCTGGATATCTAAAGCCAGAGAGTATCGGAGAGAGGAGAGGACTCCATTTTTGTCCCCTTATTGTTCCTGGGGAAATTTGTGCATAGGCTGCTCCTGCTTGGCGAGGTAGCATACCTGACAGGCACACAACTGCCTGACTACTCCTGACCGAGTAGTTACAGCTTCAACACAGGCTGCCAATTTATTCCTGTACCATGTGCAAGGAGGTGCAAACTAGCAATAGCCAGTAGAGAAGAAACTTAGTCTTAGAAATTTGATTCTTTCCATTTCCATTTCAACTCCGAGAATCAGCTGGGGACTCCTTTGAGGAGTCAATCTCAGTCTCTTCATTTACAATCATTGTGTCCTCTGCCAAGTTACAGAATCACCATAAACCTCAGTTTCTTTAGGTGTACCATGAAAATAATAACTAACCTCTGAGGTTTGCAAAAATCACCAACACAGTGCCAGGTCCACAATAGATGCTAAGTGTTTTGGAACTCCTTCAGAATCAGTGTAGTACTTTAAGAGAAATTTGGTATATATTTATATCAGACATATAGTGTTTCCTTTTTTATTTCAATAAGAAAAATTCTACCCTTCCCTAAGTTTATTCAATCATTGTTTCTATATACATGTCATGTGGGTATAGTTCTGGAAAGTAAGTCTATTGGGAGAGCAAATGTGAAATAGAAGATGTTCTTTGACTATTTTCTACCTCTCTTCCAAGGAACTCCTGAGTTAAAAATTCATCTGGCTCCCATTTTCTGCAGAATTTTGCTTATTTGAAATGTTCAAGAAATCAATTGATCTGACTTCAAACAGACGAGGCTTTGCTGGCTGTGTAAAAGCCCTGATTGTGTCACTCCCAAGTCTGGACTTTACAAGCAGCCAATTCCCTTCATACCTTAGTAGAGGACTTCTTTTTGGCTGCCTGCCCTCTGTGCTGAGCCAAATGTTAGGCTGGGAATGGAGGCAATAAATCTCTGTGAGTCTTCATAGTTAGAATTTCTCCTGTTGCTTCTGATAAGGAAATGACAACGTTTGTCAGGTCTACACATGAATGTCAGAGAAATTTGTAATCTAAATCATGCTTAGCTCAGAAAATGGTAAGCAAAATATGCTAAACCTGGCTTTGAGTTAACTCAAATGGTTTTGAGGGTTTGGGTTGTGAATGTAGAATTTATGTTCATTCTTGACTAGATTGCCCTTGGACATTTTTAGAATAAAGAAATTCCTATCTTTCAAAATATTCTGACTAAATATTTAATATTTTTCTATGGGAGAGGGGGCAGCAAAATTCTTTCTAGCTGAAGTTCTTTGCAAAGAAAGGATGTTTTCTTTGCCTGGTAGAGCCACCTCACTGTTTGTACCCCTCCCTCTGCCTCTTTTTCTCCATTTATTTTGGTACTTTCAAGTTTCCTGCTAAGTCTCAATGACTGACTGAAATGAATGCAGTTGGAGACCAGGAATTCCTCAAAGATGGAAAGATTTTTCCATGATCTATTCACATGCTCCGAGATGACTAATGAAGCCAACCCAGGTCTGGCCAACTCCCTACATGAGCACAGTGAAAAGACTTTCTCAAAATAAAACAAGGAAAACTTTTTTTTTTGAGTCTCTATTTGATTTTGAGTGTTTTCTCTCCAGCAACATCACTGACAACATTCACTGTCTGACATTTTAGTAGAAGTGGTAAAAATTCCTTCATACAGCAGCAATTCCTAGGCCTTACTTTCATTTTCCTGAGACTCAACAATATATGTAAAGAAGAGGAAGAGAGTGATGTGATTGTCTATAGTAGAAATACTACAGGGGTTTGGTTAGCCAAGTGGCCCCTTTCAAAGGAACCATGATCATACTGTAGGAGAAACCCATTTAAAATGTTCTCTCTCGAGCCTACAGCCAGTCAGCTCCTGATGATGATTTTGTTGGCACAAAGCAATACAATCAACTAGTTTGGCACAGTCACCATTCGAAGTGAATTTTTCTATGTATTCTTTTTACGGTTGAAACAACTGGCTTGGGTTTTATTGATTTAACTAGCTCTTTCGGTGTCATGTAGATACAGCTTTTCAAACTAGTAAAGCAGAGTCATTGTGTGGCTAAAGAAAACATTGGTTAATCTGAAAATCATGTACATTTGATCTTGGAATGTGTTTTTTACTTATGTTTGAACACGGATGTGTCTGACGTCCTGAGAGTTCATTTCAAGCAAAATATTGAATCACAGAATGAAAAATCTACCCAGATATTTTAGCCCTTATGTAGTTTTCCCTTTTTCTCATGTTCATGCTATGACTTGGGACAGGGTAGATTAGGAAATCATTTTGAGGATATTTCTAGGATAGAAGTCTTTCTGTCACTTTTTACCCTTATCATACATTTTAGAAGCTCTGAGAGAACTGATAAATTACATAGCAAATACAACTCCATTGCTTTTCATTTGTTATGTGATTGCTAAATGCATTAACAAATATTTTCTTCCTGTCCACGGTGATTCAGGCACTGTACTTCTAGACAGTGACAAATAAGACTGGTGAGATTCCTGCTCTCGTGGAGCTTGTATTTTAGTGAAGGGAGCAAGACAATAAACCAAACAAGATAATTTCAGATAGAGGTAACTGCTTAAAAAAGAAACCAAAGGAACAGGATCTTGTGATGGGTTGGGAGTAGCATCGATTTAACTTTAGATGGGCTGTCAAGAAGGGTTTTGCTGAGGAGGTGGCAGCTGAAAGAAGCCAGCCATATGACTCTCTGGACAGTGTGCAGGCAGAGTGTTCAGCAAGTGTCAAGGCCAATAATAATCCTTTATTATGAGGACTAAATGAGCTAGTATGTGTAGAGTGCTTAGAACAGTGCCTGGCATCTATAAGTGCTAATTGTTTTGAATTCACTAAATATTCATTGAGTATCTATCAGGTTCCACTCTCAGTAGTAGGTGCAGGGAATTAAGGTTTAAAGAGAGAGACCTGACTTCGAGGAGCGCAAGCCAGACTTCAGTGAAGTATTTCTCAGTGTGTGGTTTACAGATCACTTGTATCTTCCTCACTGGCCTTCCTGGTTCCCAGTCTCCTCTACATGGAACCTGATTAGAAGGGCTTGGGGAGAGGACCAGGAATCTGCATTTTCTACAAGTATGCTCTAGTTAATTTTTGTCCCATAAAGATTGAGAACCACAGTCCTAATGAATTGGTTGTGATTAAACTGTGGTTCTTTTCAATACAGTATCTGTTACAGCATCCAGCATAACCAATTGCCCGCACTGCAAAGAACACCTCATAATACTCAAGAGGAGCTCTGCTCAGTTTATACAGCCATAAATATAATGGAATTATGTTTCACAATTAACATCCTGAAATCCTTAGGGCTAACTTTTTCATTGATCTTGAGCTGCTGGGGAAGTTGGATTAAGCTGCTTTTGGCTATGGTTTGGAAGGTTTCACTCTCAAGTGTCATTTAAAACCTGCCAAAGAAAAATAAGATTTTTACCTTTTAGAAAGAATGTGCTAACTAATGTTTGCCAAAAGCTCTTGAATCCTGGAAGACATTCTACTTGTAAGTAGATTAGCCTAATTGAAATTCCTCCTTTGGGCTCCTCCTCATACCTATTTTTAGAGTGTGATGTCACCAACAGGCGAGATGAGAAAGATTTATTTTATCTCTCTGTGACGTTCTACTATTAGCTTGATGCAAAAGTAAGTTTTTGCCATTGAAAGTAGTGGCAAAAACCATGATTACTTTGGTACCAACCTAAGAGAATGTATTCTATTCTATTTATTTTCTCACTTTAGAATAACTTATACAAATTTTAAAATGTTTTAGATTCAGAGATCTCAAGGAACACTTGATACAGGATAGATTCATGCTGATCAGGATGAGTAACAGTAGCCTCCAAAGTCCAGTCTAGATTCTATGCTGTAAAAGTGTGAGGCTTCTGTTTTCTCATTAAATACTTTCTGAAAAGGGCCTTAGTTTGAGAACAGCTGTATCCCATTCAGTTCCTTCTTCGTTTCTCATTTTTATCTCTTTACTAGTTTTCATCCATAGGTACTCAATAGCTATGACAGATAAAATGATGGTGATGGGGAAAAGGCCAGCCCTGAGCATGAGGTCAGAACTAATAAAGGTAAATGAACTGATACAAGTTTAAGTCAGGCTAGAATCTTAGATATGGATCTTAGAAGATTAGACAGAATTGACAATGCAGTCAAAGAAGTCATCTTTTGGGGCTACTAGCCTGTCAATTATTTCATTTTTTTTGTTTGTTTGTTTAACTTTTCAGGTTGGCAGTGCTCCCCAACAAAGGGTTTGAAGAATGGGTGAGAAATGTAGACCCCGTAAAATCTGTAGGAATCTAAGATAAAAATCTGTTAATGCTTAGTCAATGTAATGAATGATCAACAAGAACTTAACTGTGACACCAGAGAAAGAGTGTATTAGACAAGAGTTGCACCCCCAGGAAGAAAATCTTCTCCCAACATTTTTATTAGGTTTCACCTGGCAATGTGAATTTTGATGTAAAAACAAGTAGAAAGAAAAGATTCTTTTCTACTTTATTTTTCCCCTTTAAATTCAGCAATTTATTCAAGCTTTTCTTTATTCGTTTCTTTATTCAACAAAGATTTGCTGAATGCCAACCATTTGCCAGGTACCGTCCTAATTGCTGGGGATACAGCAAGAAGACAGAAAAGTGCCTGTCTTTCTAGAGTTTATATGGCTTTAGAATTTCATTTCTTCTTCATCTACAAAAATGATCATAGCCAATTCAGATCCATCAGAGAAGCTAAAATATTTAAAAGGAGCATTCTCTGTAAAAAGTAAGGACTGACAAAGAAACCACATTTCCTTGGAATTTGGTGATCCTTCAGTTTTCTCTGCATATGAATCAGTTTCTGTGCCCATCTTTACATTACTGTTTACACAGTTTTGGCTCTATGCTGGATTTACTGGTGATTTTGGCTAAGATGTTTGTATCCCCAAAATGATTGTTTGCTTGATCATGCATAGGTGATGTGATGGTACTGTCCCCAAATCTTTTGAGTCCAAGTTCAGCACAGCATAGCTGCCTGGAAATTGAAGACACTGGTTCCCATAAAAGAACCACTGGCTCAGAGACCAACCACATTTTTTTCCATTTCTACTGTAACATTTATTTCTCAAGAGTATATAGATATTTATTTATATTCACATTTGTCATCTCTTCTCCAACTAGAGAGAATGTAAGCTTTAAGGGTAGAATGGCATTTTGGCCTCATTCACTGCTAAACTCCCCAATCTAAAACAGTGCCAGCCACAAGGTAGATTCTCAACACATGTTGGTTAAGTGAATTAATAGAGGTTTTACTATCCTTGAAGTCTAATTAGTCATTTACTTCTACTGTATTTGTATAAAGAACTTTTAAAAAACTCAACTATCAGAGGAAGTCATCTTATATCAGGATTTGATTGTTACATTGTAATTGTGGGGCCAAGCACAGGCCTAGTAACTAGGATATATGAACCCTCACTTATTTTTTCAAGTTGTTTAAAGTTTCTTTGCTTCAGTTTCCTTTGTTTTTCTTTACATTTCTGTGTGTCAATATCTTTATTTCTCAAATGGTATTGATAATAAACTTACCTAGCCTAATTTTAGGGTTGTTTTGGTGACTAAATATGTGCAAATACTTGAAATGACATCAAGAAATCTACTAAAGTGAGGTACCAATAGTTTACCCTACTATATTTTAATTGTTACCCATTATTTCTCTGACTCTGTCTATGTTTATTTTCCTTCATTACCATGAATTTGATGCCAGCAGCTCTTAGCATGTTATACATATACAGGTGCAAAGAAACTTAGTACTCTAGTACTTTGGTTTGATAACCCTGGTTTGGTCTATTGAGATAAGAAATTATTTGGTAACTGAGATGTTTTAGATAAGAAAGGATTATCAGGGACCTGGATTTTAAATCCAAGGTCTCTGATAAGAGAAGGTTGGAGTGAGGGCGGGGGGAGGGGGGCGTTGGACCTCAATCCACTGGCAAATATGTGATCTTTCTGTAGGAATTCTTTGTTGAGGACCCTTGGGAGGCAGAGAACAGGCAGGGATGCAGAGCACAGGTGCACAGGCCAAGTACAGGATTCAGAAAAATAAAGGAAATGTGTATCTTTCTGATTGAGCTCTGTAATTCTCCCACAAACACCATGAGTGTTATTGTTTACTGCTAGCACTTATGGACAATAGACCAGGAGATCAAATCTTCTGTCCTGGCTTCTTTCACACATGAGAGACAATTTGAAAAAAAAAACAATACAGTTATTATCCATGATCTCCCTCTTTGCTCTTGTGATCGCATTCAGTGGATAACTTGAGCAGCTACTCTAAAATTTAATCTGACTTTACAGAACCCCCAAACCACATCTTTGGGAATTACAGAACTATGTAAACTACGGTTTTATTTTTTTCTATTTCATAGATGAAAAAGTGGATCTAAGTGACTTGTCTAAGATTGTATAGCAGGTAGAAAAATGATTCCAAATCTTAATCCAAGTTGGTGCTCATTTTGTTGCATTTGGCTTCCTGTAGGTAGAAACCTTTCTTTAATTATTGCATATGAGCTGATTTCATTTGGAAGGATCAGAAAAAATTTATTTATTTAGTGTATACTTAATCCAGTTTTGCAGACCCATATCTGTAACTGACAACCATTTACAAGTACTAATTGTTTCAGCAACTATGTTTTAAATTGATATAAGAGAGACTGGTTAGTGTAGTATCTTCCCAATAGCTGTCTAGGTTCAATCCAAGCTCTACCATTTTACTGACTGGGCAACCTCAGGCAAGTCTTTTCATTGCTTTGTACATTTGTAGTTTTATTTCTTGTCTCCAAAATGGGAAAATTTGTATTATCTCATTGGTTTGCTGTGAATAATTGAACGTATATAAAGCATAGAACCATGCCTAGCACATAGTAAATACTATATGTGTGTTTATTTTCATAGTACTGAGATACAAATGTAGATAAGACCAGAGCACATTAGACTTTATCCTTAAGGGTTCTCATTTTGAACATAGTTTTGTGTAAAAAAAAAAAAAAGTTTCTAAATGAAAAAGCAGCATTTCATTCTGTAGTCTCTTGATGCAGTAATTCAAAGTCATCACTAGATGGCAATTGTGATCCATGTGACTTCAGCTGCAGCAGGTACTAACTGATGGGTCCAACCCTGGCATCAGTGTTTTCTATACCCTACAGCACTGAGAAGTCAGGCAGTTTCTTTCCCACAAAGTGAGCCTTTAACAAAACTCCAGTCAGCAAAGCTTTCATTCAGTGGTCACCCTTGGGGCTTACCCATAGGCACCTAGTCCTTCTGATGACAGCCTCACAGAAGGGTCGGTTTGCCTGCCTGCACCTTGTTATACATTTTCATATCAGGAGTTCCTTTCACCAGATAGCAACAGGACAGTGTCAGGATCCTGGGTCAAGAAGATCCCTTAGTGGTTCTTAAAGTGTGGTCCCCCTGCCAGCAGCCTCACCATCATCTAGCAATTTGTTAAAAATGCAAGTTTTGGGGCCCCATCAGATCTGCTGACCAGTATTTTAATAAGCCTTCCAGATGATTCTGATGTCTGCTGAAGTTTGAGAACCACTGAGATAAACCAGTGCATAGCATCATATAAAAAGGTTGGTGCTGGAAGGGTCCTCAGAGAAGATTTTGCCCAGTCCTCCCATTTTGCTGAGAAGGAAAACAGGTTCAGAGAAGTTAAATGACTTACTACAAGTCATAGCAGTAGGCATGTGGCAGAGCTGGGCTCCAGGGCTGGTGAGTGGCATGTCCCAGCTTTCCTCATATGCCCATCTCCCCTTCTCCCCCTCTAAACTGAGGCCACTAGGTGCACATTCTAGCCTGATACCTACTCATGAAATTAAAAAGTCATTTATTTATGCAGGATTTTGTTCATTTCAATAGACATTTCTATGGTGATACAAAATTGAGTATGATGAATTCACTACAGTCCAGAGTGTGTGCATATGTGTACATGCATGTGTATGTGTGTGTGGTATGTAGGGAGGCATGAGGGAGGATCAAGTAAAAGTCATCATCTCAATTGATAGGAGAGGGATATATGCAGAGTGCCATGGGAAATAGGTGAGTGCAGCAAGGGATTAGGTAAACACAGGTAAGAGGAAGAAAGCTGACCTTGGGTGATAGGTAGGAGTTCAGCAGCTGTAGAAGTCAGGATAGGGCATTTGGGGAGAGGGATCAGAATATACAAGCACATGGAGCCATGAAATAGTGTAGGGGGATCACAAGAGTTTTGTTTGAAGGGAAGGGTGTGGTGGAAGAGTGATCATGTTGTAAATAATAATATTACTACCACTAACACTAATAGCGGGGACTTATTAAATGTTAACTGTGAGCCAAGCCCTGTACTAAACATTTTGTGTCTATTATTGATTTAATTCTTAAATGATTTTGCAAGAGTCTACTCTTATTTCTCCTTTACGAACATGCCTACACTGTGCTAGCTTCCTTAAAACCAAGTGTTACTATTTTCCATTTCTTAGACCAACATTGAACTTAGAAAAAGAGCTTTCATGTTTACTTCTTCCAGGATGTCCATAATGCAAAGTAAGTATCTATTTGCAGGAGATGAGGAGTATATTCTTAATATATATAATTTTATTATAAGCACATTTTCATAAATGCATTAAATCAGGAGAATTTTGGCAATAATTTGGATATTTAAACTCAAAGAATGAAGGTCCCATTATTCTTCAGCATATCAACAACTTTAGAAGTAGCCAATTTTTCATGATAACAGAAGAATTGTGTCTTAAAAGTGGCTAAGAAAGCTCATTTCAATTGCTTGACTCACTAAAGAAAGGAAGCTGAGGAATGAATGAATAACCTGGTCTGAAATCATTGGTCTGTTGTATTTTTGGTTTTGACTATATAAGTGTTCATTGTGAATGTGCTTTCCACAGTCACTGTTAGTGTCTTTCCTTTAGGACTGCCTACAACCAAACTAAAAATTCGAGTTATAATTAAAGTTCTAGTAGGATTCAAAATCTTACCTAAATTTTCCCAGGTAAGATTCAAGATGTTTCTGGATTCTTTAAGATATTTTTGAGTGATTTTACTTTTTCCTGAGAAGATACATTTTCTTTTCTTTTTTTCAAAGTCTCGCTTTGTCGCCCAAGCTGGAGTGCAGTGGTGTGATCTCAGCTCACTGTAACCTTCACCTGCTGGGTTCAAGCGTTTCTCCCTGCCTCAGCCTCCCAAGTAGCTGGGAATACAGGCACCCACCACCACGCCTGGCTAATTTTTGTATTTGTAGTAGAGGCAGGGTTTCGCCATGTTGGCCAGGCTGGTCTCAAACTCCTGACCTCAGGTGATCTGCCCGCCTTGGCCTCCTATAGTGCTGGGATTACAGGTGTGAGCCACCGTGCTCAGCCCTGAGAAAATAACTTTTCTGTTCCTACTTTCTCATCTGTAAAATATCGGCATTGGAGGAGATAATCTAGAAGGCCCTTTCCAGCTCTAATGGTCTGTGGATTTATGATTTAATGATTAAATGGCACAAATAACCCATTTCTTTGTTTTCTTTGTAGTAAAATTTTACTATTCATTAAAGAAATTATAAGACCAAATCTCTCTCCATAAATTTTTAAATGGCATCTCTAAAATAGCTCTAGATTTCACTTTTTAGGATCACCGAGACTCTGTCTAGCTCAGACGTGTTTATGTATTTCCACCTGACATTTTACACATTTTAGGAGCCAACAATAAGGCCATTTTTAAGTAGATGCCATTAGAAATGATTGATAGCCAGTTTATGTTTTAAGGTGAAAGAAGTACACTTTAATGATGCTCTGCATTTCTGATTGCTACAATAACAACTTTCAGCTTTACCAGCCCATATTACAACTTTGATCTTTACGCTCATGTTCATAGCTGAAGGTGAAATGCTTTCTCAAGAAAATCTAGAAAATTCAATCCAATTTTTAACCTTTCTTGTCTAGAGAAGTTGAATAGCCTACAGGTAGGTTGCTTTATCTTGAATCAAAGAAAGGGAAATAACACCTGCAAGGAAGAACCTATTACATTTATTATTATTTTTTAAAAATTTTGTGATTGAGAGCAAAATTTGCATTTTACTTCCCCTGGACATTTTGTCTTTATCACCTGTCAATTTTGGAGTCAATTACAGTATTTTTTCTGTTTACCAATTATAAAAGCAATATATGTTTATTTTGAAAAATTTGCAAAAGAGTATACATAAGGGCACAAAACTGTCTAAAATTCTGCCACCCAGAGTTGGCTATTAATATTTTATTTTTATTTAATTCTAGGTAAACATGAACATTAGGAAACTGGGGCCAGGTGTAGTGGCTCACACCTGTAATCTCAGCACTTTGGGAGGCTGAGGTGGGCGGATCCCTGAAGGTCAGGAGTTCAAGACTAGCCTGGCCAACACGGTGAAATCCTGACTCTACTAAAAATACAAAAATTAGCCTGGTGTGGTGGTGTGCACCTGTAGTCCAAGCTACTACATTGCTTGAACCCAGGAGGTGGAGGTTGCAGTGAGCCGAGATCATGCCACTGCACTCCAGCCTTGATAACAGAGCAAGACTGTGTCTCAAAAAAAATAAATAAAGAGAGAAAAAATAAAGAAAAAAGAAAAAAAGAAAAAGAAATTGGCAACAAGTTATATATTCTATTTTGAAATATTCTTTAAAAAATTAATAGTTAACTCATATGCATAATATTAAATCTCTATCTTCAAAGATAACTTGTTATTATTATATAAAAGATTATAAAACTCTTTAGTTTCATTATTTTGTGATTTTTTAAGAGTCATTTTGACTTATGTTCCTTTTGTTTGTTTGCTTTCGTCTCTCCTTGTTCTAGAAAAGATTTAAGGTAATTTCAGCACCTCTTCTTCCAAGTGAGTATAATGGAGGAAAGCAAACCTCTGAAATTCAAACTACATAGTTTTTTATTTTTTTATTTTTTTATTTTTTTTAATATAAGACCTTTGCTTTATGAACAATAGGTAAATTTTAACAAACTGAGGAATAGCACTATAAAGATTCCTATTGGAACATAAAGAAGCCCTTTAGAACGTGAGTTGTGACTCCCCTTTTATTTCATCGTAAGTAAGCATTTTTCAAAAGCATGTTCATAAACCTGCCAATCAGTGTTCTCTTTGAGGGTAGAGCTCTGGTCTTATTGCTCAATATTCCCTCAGTGTCTAGAACTGTTCCTGGTCCATTGTATTTGCTAGGTAGATGATCGTGGAGTTTAAATGAATCAAATCAAATCAATTCCAAATATTCTTATACTGTCATGATAGGTTGAGTTATGATTTTAAATTGCTTTGAAATAAGAAGCAGTAGTGGTTAAGACCTTTGGTTCTGCTCCCTCTTGCTGATTTTCAAAGCCATGTAAAGATGAAGTGAGAGAACCTTGGTGTAACTCTTAGCATGGTACTTGAGCCCACATAATAACTGCCAGATGGATGCTAGATTTTACTGATCTGTGCTATTTTTTACTATACATATTTTTTCTTCTAAATAAGAATTCATTTTTCCTGAGGACTTTCAGTTAGATTGTTCCATAACAGGTATAAGCTATTTATTTAGGGATTGTATGTAAAATATCTTAAAGACTTTGTAGGTAGAATAAAACATACTGTACAACAAAGTTACATATAATTACTATTTTACATAGTATATATCAGCCTAACAGTTTAATGTCTCATTCATTCATAATGTTTAATGGGAACGTATTTGAAAATAAAGAGTGCTATAGAGCCATAAATGCAATTTATAGTTCTTGCCATAGCACTTTTACTTCTAAGTCTCTCAAGGATTCAACAGGTATAAAATGGACCCTTTTGATGAATGAGCAATTTGGGGCAGCAACTAATGAAACCAGACTTTTTTCCTGCATGTGGAAGCTGTGCGAGAATGCCCAGATCATTGCTGCTAATCTACCTTGCCCTCTGTTTGACAGCATCTCAGGGAATTGTGTCAGCCACATCAAGCCAGGCACATAAACAAGTCCAGTACTGTGAAATTAGCATGTGGGCTCGGAACAATGGAATTCTCTGGTCAGTGCTGTCCCATAGGGACAATGTGAGTCACACATCAACTTTATGTTTTCTATTATCCATATTAATAAGTAAAAAGAAATGGGTGGAATTAATGTTATTAAACCATATTTGGTAATATTTATTAATATATTTATTTATATTTAGTACTATTATTTAACTCAAAATATTAAAAATATCATCATTTTGACATGCAATCAATATATAAAGTATTAATGAGACATTTTACATTCTGTTTTTCATTTCCAGTCTTAGAAATTTGGTGTGTATTTCACACTCACAGCTCATCTCAGTTGGGACTAGCCACATTTCACATGCTCAATATCAGAATGTGGTTAGTGGCTATCATATTGACCAGTGCAGCTATAGTCATTCCTGCTTTGCCACCATTGGAGGTGCCAGAGGGTGGCAATGTGGTGCAGAGGAAAGACAAAGACCAGCCCGGAATCTTAGACTATGACTGTTCCTGACTCAAAAAAACGATTTAGTTTCTTTCACTGGGTCTCAAATTCCTACTCTTTATAATGCGGGTTGTTAATAACTGCCATACTCTTTTCAGGAAGCTGTGGGGAAGATTAAATAAGATATTGTATGTGAAAGTGCTCTGTTAGATCATAAAACACCACACACATGTAAGGCATTATTAGCTCTTTTATTGTAGATTTACTCTCATGACTTGCCCAAGGCCACATTCCAAGTTGGTAGGAGAATGAAGGATAGAATCTGGGGTTCCTGACTTGCAGCCATCTGCTTCAGCTAAAGGCTATTCATACTAAGCTAGTTTTAAAATTTCTTTTTATTTTTAAAAGTCTTTTTATTTTAAAAAGTTGAGGAAGGAAGACAGTGGCAGTAAGAAGTAAATTCCATATTGAACAGTAAGGGTCTTCTTGGCCACAGTCATAATGTTCTGCAGTAAAATTATACATACAGAATATTTATATACTTATATACTCAAAATTACAGCCATCAAAAACTGGAGTTTATTGCTGTCATATAATATAAAACCCCATGTTCTTCAAAGTTTCAAACAACTTTTAAAATGAACTGTGGTTTCCCCACTCTATTTATTTCCAAAGTATAGTACAACCACAAGAAAGCCCTTCCGTAGTGGGCTTGATTAATAAAACAGATATGGATCAATTCAACAGTTTTCCCATGGATATTTTTGGTTACAGATGTAGCTCATTAATTCCCATGTGTGGGACACCACCTCTCTAGTGTCAATCCAAGAGACACAGTAACATCTGAAGAGAAAATGGGAATAATTCAGTTCAACCCATATTATTTAGTACATACTATATGTAAGGCACATTAGGTATCTTAATGAGCAAAAAGCTTGCTTTTACGATTATTGTCACTTAGAGGTATATGTTATTTAACTTGAGGAAAATATAGAATCTGTCTACCAAAATGTGTATGTTCTATGATTCAGGAATCTATATTTTTGGAAGGTAAAAGGGTCAGAAAGAAAACTCCAGATTATTAAAAAATGACTTAAAAAGTTACATTCTGTGCTTTTGGATGGCATGCAAAAGATTAGTTATCATGATCTATTTTGATTTTCTTAATTGTATGCCTATAATGGTGTTCATATTTAAACTTTTTCGATCATTATCTACATTTGTTTCAAATACATTTCTCCATAGAACTTAATAAACTACATAAAACATTAAGAGTTTTATACTATGTCAAGTTAAACCAAGTCCATTTTCACTGAGAAAAAGGTGTACATTCAAAAAATTCTTTATATTTTTTCAATCGAAATTCATTTAAAAAATACTTTCAGCTGTTATTTTCACTCAAAAACTTATAACTTGTAAACTTCAGGCCTGCCTGAATTGATGACCATGTTGAATAATGTAATTTTTATTTTTACTTGCTGAATCATTGCTGTTGACCATTGAATGAAATAGTTTATTGAATAGCCTTTACATTTTATTGCTTTTGCACCCTAGTTTAAAAACAAAGAGCTTAATTTCTTAAAAGTTCAATAAAATGTATTTTTGATATTTCCACCCGAACTTTACAAGCAATTTCTCTCCTCTGCCCTTTAATAACCACCTTCTGTATTTTTATGATTTAGTTTAACATTATTATTATACTTTTTTACTGGGAGAGCTCATCAATGCCCTTGGCAGTAAGATTTTGTTACAAGAAAGCCAGAAGCCGAGCCTGTCATTGGTTGCAATGATTATAAAGTACCTCTGTCAAGTTCAGAGCTTTACTCTGACATTATGACTGTTACCCACATCATGCCTCTTTCCCTAGTTTTTCTAATATCCACAAGTCCTACAATCTGCTGCTTCGATGAACACGTATTTTTTATTCACTGGGTTTGCATTATAAAGATTTCGTTTGGAGAACATCTGGCTTTGATGGAATCCGGCCAAAATAATTAGTGGTACCTATATTAAAAATGTAATGCCTTGGTAAAATCATTAATGTATTTGCATTTCTCCAGGAACTCTAAATGGATTCATTCTAGACAGGCTGCAGTCAATGAGGGATTAACGATAAGGCTAAATGCTGTACTTTTCCTTTTGTTCAGGTATCCACCCCACCCCAATAAGAACACGAAAAATCTGGGGAATCTCAGCAATTCATTCTTTTAATTATGAAATAAAATTAAATAGACTATAAAAACCATTGTACTATTATATATTAGGGAATATTGAGTCGTGTGTCCAAAAGTCACACTTAAGACCAGGCAATAGTAATAAGCATAGGATGGCTGTGGATACTATGAGATAATGTCTACTTGTCAGAAATGGATGGTATGTTGTGTGTTTTTTTTTTTTTCCATCAAAGTTTGAAAGTTAATGAGGTACTTTATGTTTTTATTGCTTCTACTGAGAGATCAATTAAGGAATAAAAGGGATTCTGGCGTGCTGTTATTATTATTTTTCACTGTGAGTATATTCAATACCACATACAAAGAAAGCCATTTCTGTCATATCATGCTCTGTTTCATTCATCCTAGATTGTTTTTAGGAAAATTTAGTACATATCACTTCAGTCATCTGAAAAGAATCATTTCTTCATTACAGCTCATAACCTAAAACTATAAAATATCAGCCAGAAAAAAAATTGGCCCAATTAAGAGAAATATGATAATGGTAGAAAAACATATATAGACATGACAGAGATGATATGATTATTTTAATTTTCCCATTTGCACTGGAATTATTTATGTTACAAATCTCCAGATCTTTTATTACTTAAAACCCTCTGCTGAATCATGAAAAGAAGCTTAAGTTAGCAATTTTCCTCTGCAAAATCTAACTCCTAGCATCTGGTGAACATTTGGATACCTAGTCAAGATCTATGGAAATGATTATTTTAAGACTGTATTCAACATGCCTAGACTTAAAAATCAGCTAGGATCACACTCTGCACATGTATTTTACTATAGGGGATTTGAAAACCTAGTATTAGTAGCAATGGTCTCAAGGCTTTTGCAGCGATGGAAATGGGGATAGGAGACAGGACATGCAGGCAGGCTAGACACTGAGCGTCTGCCAGGGGCCCTTGTGCTCCTGGACAGCGATCTGTGTCTTTACCTGTGGGCCACCCAGACCACTGCCCTGCCCTCTGTTGCTCCTCACACTTACATTTATACTTGACAGGACTGTTGAATCAAAGACCAATGTCCTTGCTGGTGCCTTCCTGTAACACCCCTGGGACTGGTTTCTGTCTCTTCAGCAGATGCTGCTCTGCTTCCACAGCAACTTCTAAAGTAGAAAAAAGAGGATACTTTTACTCAGTGCAATTAGAAATGGATTATCAAAGTGTATTATTCTGGATCATATGAGAAATTGCATAATAGGAATGTATAAATACGTAAAATGCTATTAGTTTATTTTTCTGCATATGCTATATGTAGTTTTTGTCCAAATAAACAACAAATTGTATATCTTTATTGCTTTTCATGGTTATATCATGTGATAAGTTCTCACCAGTTTAATTTCCATTAATACAGATTGGAGATAATTGGAAAGAATTTGGGCATTTGCCATAGAGAATGCAAATTTATGAAGAAATATTAATAATACCTCAGGGAAAAAAGTTAAT
Source organism: Rhinopithecus roxellana (assembly GCF_007565055.1). Classification (NCBI taxonomy): domain Eukaryota; kingdom Metazoa; phylum Chordata; class Mammalia; order Primates; family Cercopithecidae; genus Rhinopithecus; species Rhinopithecus roxellana. Next base: position 20,333,424 of record NC_044549.1, on the reverse strand, counting down.
TTTATTTAAGAAAAATGAACTTTTTAAATAATACATTTCCTATCAATTTACATATGGCAGTATTTGAGTTATAAATTATTCCTGATTATATATCAAATCAGGTGTGATGGGGCTTTAATATGGTGACACTTTTATGTTTTCATTTGAATTTTTGGCACAATTTAGTTGAATAAACTTTGTAAGTTCTCTATAACCTAGACTCTGTAGAAATCATATGGGACTTGTCTCCAATTAAAATGAATTTCAGAAATTTAACTCCGTTTTGGGTAATAGATACTCTCTATTTTGTTTTCGTGTGTTTCACAGGAACTTGTTTAAGAAATATCTACATTTGCTGTTCAGCAAATATTTTAACAGGAACAACTTCAGTCATTCAGATAAATACATCAGTTTGAAAGCCAGTATTTGTTATAAGCGCAGAATTGGATATCAAATTTAGTAGGTTTGAAATGTGATTTAAGTGGTATATTCTAGAGTAGTACTGTCCAATAAAACTTTCTGTAATTATGAAAATTTTTCATCTTTACACTATTCAGTATGGTAGCTACCAGTCATGTGTGGCTACTGAGCACTTGAAATATGGCTAGTGTGATGGAAGAACTTAATTTTTAGTTTTACTTAATTTTAATTAATTTGAGTTAATTAAGCTACCCGTTGATAGTGGCTCTAGTATTAGAGAGTGTAGTTCTAGAATTTCTCTGTATTTAGTACTCAACACAAAATGAAGAAGCACTTGAATGTCTTGTATCTGCAAAATGACTATAAAAAAGCAGTAGTGTTCCTGAAGCACAAGGCCCAGCCTCTGACATGTGGCTTTCCCTACAGAGGCTACACAATGTGTGTTCAGGCCCAAAGGATGGATACAGCAGCATCCTGCACTTTGGCTCAACTTGTGGATATTTAGGCATAAACTTTGGTTTAGCCATAGGTGAGTCGAGAACCTTTGCCTCTGGAAAGCCATGGGATTTCAAATTATCTTTAGTAATAAAGTTTGGTGATAGTAAATGGACTCAACAGCTTGACTTTCCAGTCCGCTCTCACGTAGTATGACTTCTTGCAGAAGACTAGCAGGAAATACAGACAGATATGAAAGGAGATATACCACAAACGTAGTTGCCTCCATGAAAAAAAACTCTCCAGATTCAGACTGGATATCAGGAAGAGCCTTATGAGGAATTTTTGTGCCTCTTTTATATCATTCTTCAATACATATTTCTTATCTACTATGTGCAAAGTATAATGCTTAGTGTTGGAGATATAATGTTGAAGAAATAAATTAGATATTGCCCTTCCCTCATGCTACTGAACTGCATTAGACAATAAGATTTTTTTCATTTTTTCTTCTTTCTCTAAAAATTCATTTTTTTCTTTCTGGTTATGGTGAAAATAAAACAAGAAGATACATAGCATAATACAAATGCTGAAGATCACTGTTATGTACATGTCATGTATCTTACTCAGTTTACCTCTCTCTGAACAACTTTCCCAGACCCGCACCTTGGTAGCTGATGAAACCACTTTTTGAAATGCAATAGTGGAAGCAGAGAAAAAACACCGAAGACACCTCAATTGCCATTTTTCGACCCTCAGACTAAGGATCATTTAACACTGAGTGTTTACCACGTATTATTTAAAGAGGTTCTTTTCTCTCTATGATGCAGAAGAACGTCCTTTAAAATAATTTCTAATTAAAAGACATTTTTGTTGCTGTTAATGTGATGACACTTTTTTACTTTGTTATTCGTAATACTGTGAGAAAGAGTGCTACAATTACTGTTTATGAAATTAATCAAATTATTCAATATTCAAGCACCATTGTAGGAGCTAAAGGGAACCGTTAGCTACACAGGCAATCTGTAGCTCATTGTATTTCAGTTAATTTTTGAAGAATGAGTCACAAATTTGGCACAGTACTAAGCAAGAATTATTTAGTTAGATTTGTTTTTTCTTCTCCACACAGCAGCTGCATAATTAAATATATGGTCTGACCTGCATTTATAAAGTGAATTTTCAAATATGTCACTGATAGAAATCTAAGGATGAAAATAATTAAGAATTAAATTAAATTAATGCAACTACAATACTTAGTACTTAAAATATTTTAAGACCAAAAAGTAATTGTTCTAAATATATTAATCGGTAATGTCCTTGAGGTTGTAGACAGACGCTTAAAAATAATTTTTAAAAATGAATTACGAAGCAATGAAAGAAACCAAAAGATAGATAAACATACATAAATACTTAAAAACCAGTTGCAGGCAAAAATTTCGTGAACAAAATTAAAAGGTGAAGGGGAGTTTGCTTTATTCCTTAAAAAATGTTATACCTTATGGAGGTTTTAAAACATGGTCAGATTCTTTGATTCTCCTCTGTGTTCTCTCCCACTGAATCTGGGAGAGCTTATGAACTGACCAATTGAGCACAGTGGAGTAGGCATTATGTAACTTCTGCAGCAGAATCACAAAAGGCCATGAGGCTGACCTTGATTGCTGGAACATTGTCTTTTGGAGCCCTGAGTCTCCAAGTGAGAAGTCTGACTGCCTAGAGACCACCACGCAAAGAAGCCATATGTAGGCACTCCTGTTGACACTGCCAGCAAATCTCAGTCTTCCTTTTATCACTGCCAGGGTACTAAATATGTGAGCAAAACCATGTTGGGCCCTTCAGTCAACCAGTTGCCAGATGAGTAAGTCATGAGAGCAGAAAAGCTTCTAGACCTACCTCAATTCCTGACTTCCAAAATTGTGATATAAAATGTTTATTGTTTTATGCTGCTAAACTCTGATGTTTATTATGCAGCAAAGATAGCAGGAGCATACCCTCTTATATTTATGATATTTTTACAACAGAAAGTTGGAAAACTGAATGTGGAATACACTCTGGGAAAAGTTGTTTGCAAGAATTAAAAAGCAGTCTTAGTATCTTTCCAATAGAAAGAGCTCCTACAAATCACCAAGAAAAAAATACTCACACCATATAGGAAAACAGGCAATTGAATTTACAAAAGAAGATAATAAAAAGCTAATAAGTATGTTAGAAAGCCTTCAATCTCATTAGTAATGAAAGGAAATGCAAATTAATCTATGAAATTAACCTTTCAGTTATCAAATCAGCCAAGATGACAATATACTTAATGTTGGTTGGGCTAAGTGAGAGTATAAATGGCACAGACTTACTGGAAAATAAATTTACATTATGTACCCAGAGTTTTAAAAATATTTATATTCTTTGATGCTTCTAGGAATTCAGATAAAGAAGTAACCAGAAATAAGGTAAAATAATACAGAAAATGTTTACTACAGTTCTATTTATAGGAATAAAAGTATAGAAATAAGCTAAAAATCAATACAGTTAAGTAAATTATGTATTTTATATTATAGAATATTGTTTTATTATTTAGAATGGAATTTTCAATATTTTTCCTTTGTTAATTCTGATATGGGCACACCATAGCAGAACAGAAAAATCCTAGTATGGACACATACACTGAGCTTTGAATTCTAGATTTGCCATTTGCTTTTCCTGGTGATATGGTTTGGCCTCACCCAAATCTCATCTTGAATTGTAGTTCCCATAATCCCCACGTTATGGGAGGGACCCAGTGGGAAGTAAGTGAATCATGGAGGTGGTTACTCTCATGCTGTTCTCGTGACAGTGAGTGAGTTCTCACAGGATCTGATGGTTTTCTAAGAGACTTCTCCCTGCTTCACTTATACTTCTCCCTGCTGCCACCATGTGAAGAAAGACAGGTTTGCTTTCCCTTCTGCCACAATTGTAAGTTTTCTGAGGCCTCCCCACCCATGCTGAACTGTGAGTCAATTAAACCTCTTTCCTTTATAAATTACCCAGCCTCAGGTATGCCTTATTAGCAGTGTGAGAACAGACTAATACAGTAAGTTGGTACTGGTACTGGGGTGCTGCTATGAAGATACCCTAAAATGTGGAAGTGACTTTGGAATTGGGAAACAGGCAGAGGTGGGAACAGTTTGGAGGGCTCAGAAGACAGGAAAATGTGGGAAAGCTTGGAACTTCCTAGAGACTTGTTGAGCGGCTTTGACCGAAATGCTGATAGTGATATGGATAAAGAAGTCCAGGCTGAGGTGGTCTCAGATGGAGATCAGGAACTTTTTGGAAACTGTAATAAAGGTCACTCTTGCTATGTTTCAGCAAAGAGACTGGCACATTTTGCCCCTGCCCTAGAGATCTGTGGAAATTTGAACTTGAGAGAGATGATTAAGGGTGTCTGGTGGAAGAAATTTCTAAGTGGCAAAGTGTTCAAGAGGAAGGAGATCATAAAAGTTTGGAAAATGTGCAGCTTGATGATGCAATAGAAAAGAAAAACCAAATTTTCTGGGGAGAAATTCAAGCCTGCTGCAGAAATTTGCATAAGTAATGAGGAGCCAGATGTTAATACCAAGACATTGGGGAAAATATCTCCAGAGTATGTCAGAGACCTTCATGGCAGCCTCTCCCATCACAGGCCCAGAGGCCTAGGAAGAAAAAATGGTTTTGTGGGCTGGCTATGTGCATCCTAGGGACTTGGTGCCCTGTGTTCCAGCCTCTCCAGCTGTGGCTGAAAGGGGCCAAGGTACAGCTTGGGCCATGACTTCAGAGGGTGCAAACCCCAAACTTTGGCAGCTTCCATGTGGTATTGAGCCTGTGGGTACACAGCAGTCAATAATTGAGGTTAAGGAACTTCTACCTAGATTTTGGAGGATGTATGGAAATGCCTGGATATCCAGGCAGAAGCCTGCTGCAGGGGTGAAGTCCTCATGGAGAATCTCTGCTGGGGCAGTGCAGAAGGAAAATGTGGGCTTGGAGCCCCCACAAATAGTCCCCACTAGGGCACTGCCTGGTGGAGCTGTGAGAAGAGGGCCACTGTCCTCCAGACCACAGAATGGTAGGTCCACTGACAGCTTGCATTGTGCACCTGGAAAAGCCACAGACACTCAATGCCAGCCATGCAAGAAGCTGGGAGAGAGGCTGTACCCTGCAAAGCCACAGGAGTAGGCCTTGGGAGCTGACATTTTGCATCAGCATAACCCGGATGTGAGACATTGAGACAAAGGAGATCATTCTGGAGCTTTAAATTTGGCTACCCTGCTGTATTTTTGACTCGCACGGGGCCTGTAGTCCCTTCGTTTTGGCCAATTTCTGCCATTTGGAATGGGTATATTTACCCAATGCCTGTACCTCCATTGTATCTTGAAAGTAACATGCTTTTGATTTTACAGGCTCATAGGTGGAAGGGACTTGCCTTGTCTCAGATGACACTTTGGACTTGGACTTTTGAGTTAATGCTGGAATGAGTTAAGGCTTTGGGAGACTGTTGGGAAGGCATGATTGTGTTTTGAAATGTGAGGACATGAGACTTGGGAGGGACCAGGGGCAGAATGATATGGTTTGGTTGTGTCCCCACCCAAATCTCATCTTGAATTATAGTTCCCGTAATCCCCATGTGTCATGGGAGGGACCCATGGGGAGGTAATTTAATCATGAGGGTGCTTACCCTCAAGCTGTTCTCAGGATAGTGAGTTCTCATGAGATCTGATGGTTTTATAAGGGGCTTTTCCCCCTTTTGCTTGGCACTTCTCCTTGCTGCTGCCATGTGAAGAAGGACGTGTTTGCTTCCCGTTTCACCATGATTGTAGAAAGTTTCCTTAGGGTTCCTCAGTAGAAAGTTTCCTTAGGCCTCCTCAGCCATGCTGAACTGTGAATCAATTAAATCTCTTTCCTTTACAAATTACCAAGTCTTGGGTATATCTTTATTAGCAGCATGAGACGGGACTAATACACCTGGACATTTGGACACTTGATTTACCACTTTGGCTTGGATTTTTCATATAAGGAAAATGAGCTGAGTACCTATTCTATTGAATATGGTGATGATTAAAAGAATTTATGTAAGAAATAACAACGCATAATTGTTTTATTTATTTATTTATTTATTTATCTATTTATTTATTTATTAGTTTTTGCCTTAAAACAACAAAAATGTATTCTCTCCAAGTCTGGAGTCTGGAAGTGTGAAATCAAGATATTGGCAGGGCCATGCCCCCTCTGAGGGTTCTAGAAAACAATTCTTCCGCCCCTTCCAGCTCTGATGTTTGTTAACAGGCCTTGTTGTCTCTCAGCTTGTAGAGGCATCACTCCCATTTTGTTATGTGGCCTTAACAGTTTTATACTTACATTTGTGTGTTTATAAATAATAAGCATAATAATTGTTCATGAGTGTCGTCTCTTCTTGTAACTCAAGGACACCATCTGATCTCCATATCTGAATTCATATAACTTTCCAAATTTACTGAAAGTTCTTTCACTCTGGCTCCTTTGATACTTCCATTTCTACCATAGTCCAGTTTCTATACCATAGTCAGATCTTGAGAACAAAAACCAAAACCAATGAGTCAGTTTTCTTGCTTACATCCCTTCAATGGTTCCAACTGCCTTAAACACACCTCTACTCTTGCTCTATTCTCCACACAGCAGATGAGGTACACTTTGAAAAATGTAGATCAGATCATGTTATTCTCCTGCTTCTATACGCCAGTCCCCATACCCAATAGCTCCCCATGGCACTGAGAATGAATCTAAACTTATTTCCTGGCTGCTATGCCCCACATTATTCCCACTCTGCCTTCTTTCCAACCTTGACCCCTACCTTCTTATCCTCCACCCCTGGCCATGCGGGTCTTCAACTTACGAAAAACAGAGAGCTGATCCTTACTTCTAGGGCTTTGCCATTCCTCTGTCTATAATGCTCTTCCTCCAGAACTCTGCATGGCTGGCTGGACGCCTCACCATTTCAGTCTCCACTTGAATATCACTTCCTCAAAAAGGTTTTTCTTGAACATCCAATCTAAAGTTAAGCACTCATTTTTATATATCTTTAATTCTCTTTAATTCTATAGTAGCAGTGATTAGCTTCCTTACTTAATTATACATTTTGTTTATTTTCAGTATGTCTCAACACCTATCCTTCTTCTCTCCCCAACTACTCCAAAGCAGGAAACTTGCTTTGTGTGCTGTAACATCTTTTGCAACCAGAACCAGGCCTGGCACATGGTAGGAATTTCATAAATATTTACTGGATTCCTTACAAATAAATATTATTTGTACTTTTGAAACACAGAACTTAGCACTACAAAAGAAACGTCATGACATTATTTTTTAAAAAGAACAGAAATTGTAAACTATATGGGTATTTTAAAAGGCTTTGATGGTTCTGATTAGAGTTAAGTACATAACTTCAATTTTGAAAAAAGAAAAGCCCACAAACAAAATCACAAAAGCATAAAATTATTTCATGAGTTTAATGAGAGCTGTCTTGTCAAATCCATGCTCTAAAAATTGTATCACCACTCAACAGGCTCCTTGCTTTGAAATGAATAAGGTTCACTTCTCACCAATATTTTTATTGCTGCTGAACATGTGATTTATTTACTGGGTTAGGAACAAGTCTTAATAAAAAGACTTCCCTTTCAGCACCAAAAGTGTTGGAAAAAGTATTTCATTTTTGGAGGCTGGTTTAATACAAGCCTCCAGAATGAGATATCTTAATGACTCCATTGAGTGCATGGGAGTTCAAGCTGTTTCTCTGTCATTCACTCTGGGATACAGGAAACGTAGTGACTGGGCCTCAGTGGCCAGGTATGATAACAAGACTCAAAATCTGAATTGCTATTTACAGATATGCCATAACATTTCAAAAAGTATACAGTATTCTCTCAGATGATCAGGCAGAAGTTTTGATATGCGTTTCAACATAGCCTATCTTCACCAGTTTTGAATTTCCTTCACAAAATTCATATGGTTGTTGTCAAATATTCTTATGGTTCCTGAAGGAAGAGGAAACACATATTTGTTAAACGTGTCCTTTGAACCAGTCTCCTTCCTAATTGCATTATCTTCACAGTTTCATTTAATCCTTACGACTGTGCAGTAAATGAATAAAGGCAATGGAAAGAAAGATTCTATTCTTTCATGCAATGTTGAAGGAGAAGATTGGTGAATGAGGAATCAGGAAAAGAAACGAACTGTCTATTCTTATCCCACTGACATCATCCCAGAGTTTGGTTTCAAGTTTTTTAAGGGATACTGTATTTTATTTTACTAATTCATGGCAGTTGTCTGGAGCATGACAAATGTTCATTGATCAACAATGCTATTAAATTGGGCACAAGGTTTCCATAGGAACTGCACATTTGTGTTGTATAAAAGTGCCAGGATTTAGAAAAAGACAATTGGGTGAGGCATCTTAAGGTTCCTTTAAGCTATTCTTACCTTCTCATAGAGTAGTACATCTGATTTGGCTTCATGCTTCTTATAATGCTTGGAGAGCTAGAGGAAGGGGTGGGGAGGGCTCATTTCCCTTTCTTTATCCATCTGAAGGAACTCTTTAAGCCTCTGGCTGATTTTTACAAAAACTCAAGGCTGTATAGTCTCATAAAACTCTAGGATTGTGACATCTATTTCTACAGAAATAGGATCAATTCTGAACTAACAACTAATCATGATAAATTAGAAGAGAGGAAAAAATTCCCTAAGGTTGTACTAAGGTACCATTGAGAGTCTGGATTGGTAGATCACTGGCTTTCTTTTGAGTACATTATGGTTAGAGAGACCTTAATTTTCCTTTTTTTTTTTTTTTTTTTTTTTTTTTTTTTTATAAAACCCATGCAATGGTCTCATGACTATATTTAATGGTTACAAAGTTCAAAGAAGCCAAAACTAAATCATCTGGTAAAGGAAAACACTGAAAAGATCTAAATAACTAAAGTGTATATGAAATCTTTGGATTGTATTAGTTTGAAATAAAGAAGGTAGGTGTGAGAAATTAACACTTCAATACGTAAGTAAATTTGAGAAATAGCAACATTAGCTTAGAGAGCTAGAGAACAGAAGCTTCCATAGTTGGAAGCTAAAATTAGGTCCTCATGGTATAATTTAAGTGGCAATGTTTTATAGAAGATACCTATAAGATTTTCATTCTAGTACATCCTTCTGATACTTTTGCAATAGATGGAAAATATATCAAATGTTTCCCATAATTCTTCATTCTTGTTGAGGAAATATGGGAGGTGAAATTCTAGCTTTTTTTTGAATGAAACAACTGAATGAAGCTTCAGTCAGGATAAAATATTGAGAATATAATGGTGATGCAGGACATGGTCAGAGGTCTTCTAAATAACAGAAGTCAGGAAAAGATTGAGGCTTTTCCTAATGGTAAATATTAAAGAAGAACATGGCAGGAAGTCTTCTTTTACTTATCCAGATATTTGAGAGTATAGAGCAAATCTTAAATTGAACCAAAAAGAGTGAAGTAGGTGGATTCCTTTGCTTGGGCTAATAATATTATGACATCCTTGTCTTCAATTATCTTGACATTTACATGATGATCAATTTATATATTTAACCATAAAATTAACTGAATAATTGATTAATTAAATACTATAGCTCAGCTAAGACGCCAGTGAAGCCATTTGTATTGGGCAAGTTTAAAAAAGAAATCTATTGGGTGACTACAATTTGACTTAATTTTTCCTGAGGTTAAAGTTGATTTATTCCTGCTTAAGATTAATTGTTGATACGGATTCGGTAAGAGCTAAATCATTAAAATGATGCTCTATAAAATCATTTTATGTACCTTTAAAATAAATATGAAAAACTTCAAGTGTATTTTGGTAGTCACTTGCCCTGCAGAACAACCATAATCTAGACCATGGTAGGAGGAAGCAGGAACGAGAAAAATATGTGCTGTGTGTGTGTTTGGGATATGATCCAGGTTCTGAAACGCTCTAGAATCTTGGTAGAATGAGCAGGTAGAATGAGCTCTGTGCCAAAACACTTTATGATGTGCTGCTTCTTTCAGGAAATGTACCATCTTTGCAGTAAGGAAAGTTTTCAAACAGATGTTTAAAAGAAGCTAAGAGAAGAACTTTCTTATGGCAGTGGGTGAGCTCAGCAATGTGCTGCTGTCCAGAGAGAGTCTGGTGAGAATCCAACTCTTGGATGATTCCTCTTCTTCCCGTAACAATCAAAATACCTTTAATCCAAGGTAAAATTTGATTTCCAGAGAGAGAACACTCCCCCCCAGATTGCTCTAAATTAAGCCTCTTTCAGTAATAGTAACAGCTGTTGTTTATTGAGGATGTCTTACATGCCAGGCTCTGTGTCAAGTATAATTTGACTATATTATACGTCATTTAATCCTCACCACAATCCAAAATAAAGCAATCTTATTATATTTAAGATCATGTAATAAAATCTTAAATTGACCATTACACACACATCACACCTCCAAATATATTATATGAAGCCAGAGTCTATGTTTTGTTCCCTTTTCTTTCCCCAATACACAGCGAGTGACTCATAATCGGTGCCTAGAAAATATCTGTTGAATTAAATGAAATGTCATTTCCTGTGCTTTCTGTGAGAAGCAGGTTTTCATCAATCATTTTGTTCTCTGAAAACCTAACTTTGAAGACCCTAGAGGTGAAAAAGCACTGGAATTTTTTAACCAAAGAAATGTGGATTGACTTATCTCTGTCTTCTTGGGTCCGTGAGGAAGACTGATGTAAAGGAAGATTGGAAAGGGTTATGTGGGAATTGGTGGGAAAGAAGAAATATTAATCTTTGTAAAAATGACTTCTGTTCCCTCTAGACTATATAAACACAAAGAAATAAGAAAAACAAGATACTGTGAACTTGATAGTCTTCCAGGGTGTGTCTGAGATTTAACAGCCTGGTATGGCAATGGTCACTGGCAGACAATGCTCTGAGCTGAGAACTCCAGCAAGACTGGATTTATACACAAGAGAAGGAAGGGTCATGGTGGAAGGAAAGCATGCAAATAAATGCAGTTTTGATTTCTGTGGATTTTAGGGTAGGCTTAGATTTTCTAGCTGCTGATTGAGTCCTTGGCCGCACTGCTCACTGCCCTGATAACTCCTGACAGACAATGATCACCTTGGTATGTGACATATGGGAGGACCAACCAATGACACAGATTCTGCAAACTAAGTCCTCTCTCTCCAACTTTAGCTAATCCATCCAGTCATGTCAGAAACCATTATTGTCAAGGACGGTCACATGGTGTCCACCTGCATGTACACACAGGGTCGTGCAAAGCAAGTTAAACAGACTCCATCCTTCACCTTCAGGAGCTTGCGATGAAAACCAGACAATAGTTGTAGCAAACACAATGGGGTAAACAGACACACAGCTGTATGAGCGGAGGAGTACAGCAAATTAGCGAATTTTGGTATGAACTGTTAGTGCATGTGCTGTTTTTGGGTTGGAAATGAGAAGAAATTCTGCAAGATGAAGAGAATTTGTGTGGACTCTCTGAAGGTAAGGAAGAAGAGGGCTGATGGTGGTGGGATAATCATCCTGCTCCTTTCAATTAGGAGAGAAAGTTTTCCTTTGGAGTCAAGGGAGAGGGTATTTCCTTCAGAGGAATCTACTCAGAGGGTACATGTATTGCTACTTAGGTTTAGGTTTTTCTAAGATATTTGGTTGTAACCAACAGAGAGAAGGAAAATAAAAATTGTATTAAGCATGGCATAGCCTGCCAGAGAAATTTCATAAGCCTTCTTTCCACTGGAAACTAGGCTAAAAAGAAAATAAAACAAGAATGTATTATAATTGAACATTTCACTTATAACCAACTACCATATGCCAATTGACTTTCCAAGGAAATGATTACTTTGGTGAGTTTTGTTTTTGTTTTTGTTTTAAGGGGCAATATTGCTTGCCACTCTCTAGCATTTATGGGCTTTGACATCCTGAGCATTGTCAAGAACTAATCTACTTGCAGAGAATTCAGCTGAAAGCAAATTCCATGCAGGTCTCTACTTCAACCACCCTGAGCTGATAGGTATCTCCCTTCTTTTAAGTACATTCAGACAAAGAATTTGAAAACCTCTCCAGGAATCTTTTCCAGGGTTTATAAACTCTTCACTGCCAATAAGATCTTTCCATATAACTTAAATTCCTTTGGTTCTAATTTAAATTCATTTCCTCTTTTTTCCTTGTTAGAGAGCAGAATACTACTCACCAATAGGCATTTCTTAAAATGCATCTGCTAAACACACATCTTAGGCTTCCTTCCTGAACGTATATGACTTCATTTCAGAAGTCATTTATTTATTACACACACACACACACACACACACACACACACACACACACACACACACAGCTTTGGTCTCTGTTTTTTTCTCAAGATAAGATAACCTGCTACAGATCCCTTAAAATTGTGAGTTTCCATAACTAATTTCATGAGGTTTATTCTCCAGATATTGACATGTAAATCTGTTCTATTTCTCTAGTTCCAATCAGACTTTTTAATTAAATCATAATAGTCTATAAGAATGTTGGAATTTATAGTTTATGCTTCCTTGGAATGGGTGAAGTGAATGATATTCTCAAGATAGTGATGGTCACTTCCTAGCTCTTAACATTTTGGGCAAGAACATTACCTCTAGATATTATGATGAGAGGGATGCCTTGTTTTGCAACTATAAAATGAAGAGATGGACAAAAAATGTTAAGGTTTTATTTACCTTTAATACTCAACAATTCTATGAATATGTTGTAAGTATTCCTTTGGCCAAAAAGAGCAGCTGTTTTCTTTTAACTATCATTAATTTTACCCACAATGGTCAATGTGTGTCATATTATCACTAATTTTTCAAGCGAGAACTTCTAAGTTAAATTTTTAATTGTTTTACTGAGGCATAACTTACATATTTTAAGTCTTGTCAGGTACCTACTCCTGCTTATATGACAGATTAATGTCAAAGGGTGTAAGTTTACAGCTTGATGGGTTTCTGCACATGCTAAATCATTTTGCAGTTTATTATTGCCTAAATGTCTTTGCAAGGCCATTGATATCATATATAAGAGTTTTTATTAAAGAGCTTTTATGCCACTGGAAAGGAGTCTGTAATTCTCTATCTCTTTTATTCACATGACTGTTTCCTGTCTTTCATGTGGTGGAATCTTTTAAAGCACATGGTAACAAAATGAGCCTTTTGAGACTATGATGACACATGGAATTCCCTTTAGAAGGTAATTCCTTTATTTCAAAAACTTAAGTACTAGGGAATAAAAAAAATTATATGATGAAAAGAATCCTCAAAAGTAGGGCATTGAAAAAAGTCCATAGCAACTATGTGTTGATCTTTTTCTCCTGTGATTATCTATTGAGTATCAATTTTCACTTCATTTCCTTTTAAACTTTTGCTGAACTTTGAATTAAGCAGAAAAGGGCACATCAGAGTTAGCCACATTGAAAACCCACTGCCGCCATCTTCTCAGGGGTTTTATAATAAAGGTGGATAGTCTCTTCCTTAAAGTCATTTTCTGCTTGACTTGAAAATGTACTTCATCAAACCTAATGGCTAATTAAGCAAAGGAAGTCTGAATTTAATTATACTCCAGATATCAAAATAGGATGAATAATTGTTATAAAATTTAAGCCATTCTTCTTCTATTACAACCTTATCAGCATTTTATTTTCTGCCTCAAACAACAAATCTGCCTGGGTTTCCAGCCATTTCCTTTGGCCTCCTGTGGGCATCCCCAGGGCCCCTGTCTCCTCTCTTTCTCAGCCTTGACCATCCAGGCTGTGCAGTTGCTTCTTTTCCTTCCTTCCTTCCTTCCTTCCTTCCTTCCTTCCTTCCTTCCTTCCTTCCTTCCTTCCTTCCTTCCTTCCTTCCTTCCTTCCTTCCTCCTTCCTTCCTTCCCTTTCCTTCCTTCCCTTTTTCCTTCTTTTTCTCTTTCTTTCCTTCTTTCTCTCTCTCTTTCTTTCTCTCTCTCTTTCTTTCTCTCTCTCTCTCTCTTTCTTTCTTTCTTCTTCTTTTTTTTTTTTGTCTAAATTGTGGCTTCTGTGCCACTGAGTGCAAAGCAGGTGTTCTACTCTCTGGCTGCCTGATGGGTCTGCTGAGCCATCCACTGACATTTTAAATGTCTTTTCATGTTTTTGACCCATATTACATTACACAGCTCACATTAATTATTCCCTGAGTAACATTTGCACTTTTTGACCACTGGGAGTGCCTGCCTGGCAGTCCCCCAACTTGGTGCTGGACTTGGCAGTGAGCAAAGGGGATGGCATGTTTGCTTTTTTGTGCTTCACTATCTGTAGTGGTACTCCTCAAATTCTGAGTGGCTTGGAGAATGCTCTCCGTCAGCCCTTTTATCTTTTCATCCCCTTCTTTCCTTTGGTTCACCTGTCTTCTTCTGCCCATTCTCCATTTCTACTCACCACACTGAAATCAACAAAGCACTGAGGGAAAAGTGAGGGTAAGGGGATCACTATGAAAGGTCTTTCCTCCCACTCACTTCAGTTCGCAGAAACTCCTCGCCATCCTTCTAAAATCTTGCTTTAAATTAATTCTTCCCCACTTTTGATTCCAAAACCAAAGATTTTCTTTTCTTAAACTCTATCCAGTACTTGGTCCTGGTTTTTGAATACATGACAGTTCTTTCATTTTCTCAATGCACTGACCACTAAGAAGCTCATTTTGCTATGATGAGCCAGTTCACACAGAGTTCAGAGCAACAGAAAAGATTGTTTTAATTTAGGTTCTCTTAGGTATTTATGTCAGCTTGCATGATATATTTATATGAAAGGCTGCCTTTTGGCAAATGTAATTACCTTGAAATATCCTTTTGAGGATCTATAACTATTATTTTTATAATGTTATCGCCTGGAATTCTGAGAAAGAAAAATTCAGATTAGTAGAATTCTAATCATATAGGAAGCTACCCATGGTAATATATTGTTATTTAATATACATTAAATATTGATAGCAATAACATATTAAATGAAAGGTCTATAGGAATCTGGAGCTTTTTTTGTTCCATATCTATCTTACAACCTACCTCCTTCCCTGAAAATTTTCCGTCTGTCATTCAATATTAGAAAATATACAAAATGTTCTGAGGCTGGGTCAGCCAATGCACAAAAAGTTAATTCGCCTTCTTTGCTCTAACCTTAGCAAAGAGAGATCTACTAGTTCAGTCATAGTATGGTATTGGGAAGGTAGCCAAGTGAGAAATTCTGAGAAATTCTATGACACAATTAACAGATCTAATTGGATCTATTCTTGATAACAACTGCCTGCCCACAGGGTGTGGGTTCGTAAGGTTCAGGATAGTTTTGGTCTTAGAGACCACTGCCGCAGAGACGGGTCTGGGTCTCAAAACCATACATGATTATAATTCTAGTCATGTGGACTAAAAAATTTACCAACATGCAAATGAATACCAAAGTTGATCTAGCTCAAGGCAAGTGTTAGAATTCTGAGAGTCCATTGAAATGGAAGAAATGACCAGAGTGATCATTCCGAAGCCCATGTCACTCACTCACTTAAATAATTTAAATTGCCCCACCGATGTTAGCGTCTAAGTCTGGGTCCCCAGTACTGCACTCATAGCCCTATTGACCTCTACATCTTTCTTTCTCCTCTCTTCACCTCTCACTTCATCTATACAGAACTATATTCATTTAAATGAAGTCACCATACTTTCTTACCTTCCGGATTTGCCATACCTTGTTACCTCTGATTTGCCTGGCTCACGCTTACTCATGCTTCACATTTTAGCCTGGATGTCATTTCCTCCAGAAAATCTTACCTGTTTCCTTGAGTTTGGATTAAGTGTTCCTCATATCTGCTCCCAAAAGCCTTGTACTACCTTAGCAGAGCAATCACTCTGGACAGGAATTGCCTGTTGATTTGCCACACCAGACCTGAAAATTAGGACTCTGTCTTGCTCACTGTTATATTCTGAGTGCCTGCCACATTTTAAGGCTGTTGTGAGGAGTAAATGAAATTTCTTATTCATTCAACAATTGTTGAGAGGGCAGGGAAGGACAGAAGATAGGTTACTTCATTCAACAATTCATTCCTGAGTGCCTACTATGGGCTAGGAACTCCATTTGGTTGAAATATATTAGTAAACACATACAAACTGTAAAAAAATTTGTATCTGCTAAAAATATGTATATGTAAGTTACCCAACATGGAGCCTGAAATATGGGGAGTATTTTTAAGTCTTTAATGATAATAATAATAGTAATGATGAAAAGCTAATATTACTGAGCATCTACTATGTGCTAGATACTTATTTAAATATTTTTTCACGCATTTCTCAGCTTAATCCTTACAACAAATCTCTAATCCAGTGCTATTAATATCTCTACTTAGTAGGCAAGGAAAGTGAGACACAGGAATGGTAAGTAACTTGCCCACACAGAGTTATAAAATCAGAATGCAAACCCAGAGTGTTTAACATTTGAACCTGGACTCTTAATGTTTTTATTATTTTTGTTTAATATTTAATATTCTATTATTATCATCTTCATGTCTGTTACGGTCATGAGGCACTCAATAAATTCATGCTAAATAAGATGAAGCTGGAATATGAAATCTTTTCCTAAGATGTTCCCAATGCCACTTCCTTGTGTAATGATGCTGTGGCATTCTGGTACATGTAAGTATGCAACTGAACTTTTTTTTTTTTTTTTACTAATTTTGGCTCATAACATTCCATATCATTTATCTTTCATCACATGGATTCAATAAAGTTTTTCTTACTCCAGAAAAAAGGTTAACTTCTAAGGACAGGACTTAGTGCCAGAAATCAATGCTGCAGAAGTAGAAATCTCATTTAGAAACAACTATCAGTCACTTGGGCAGTTTCAAGTGGATTTCCTCTACGTTTCAAAGAAAGGATTGTAGGATGGGATTAGAAGTAGCCTATCTTCTGTCCTTTCCTGCCCTCTCTAATTAGTTCTAATTAGTTCAAAACCTTAATCAAACTTGCCAGTTTTCAGTTTTTGTATTAGCATTGAGGATTCCCAGAACTTAACCAAGAATGGTTGGAGAAACAAGAAAATGTTTGTTCTCCTCTCTGGCCCCCCTGCCTAATCAACTGAGTATTACTTGAATACCTACTCTGAGCTCATTCATCACAATGTTCTGCTCCACAACAATTTGGTAAGCCTAAGTCATGGTACTTGTCTTCAAGGGGCCATCATCTAATTGAGAAGATAAGATGTGCACAAGAAATAATAGGGATAACATCATACACAGTGGATTACTGTGTTCTCAGTTGTGTGGACTAGTCTTGGGGACTATAGGTGCTCAGAAGACAGGGAATTTGATTAAGGCCAGAAAAGTGAGGGAAGATATTATGGAGGAGATGGGAAGCTGGGTCTTGCAGTGTGAATGGGAACTGGATAAACAGAGGGAGATTATTGTGCATTTGGGGAAAAATTTGGCAATGGAATGGATGTTTGTGAGATTGCAAAGACCCTGGTCTGTTTAGAAGAGAAAAATCATTTTAGAGATTGATGAACAATATGTGTCCATGTAAAGGGTAACCTTGAATAACAAGAAGAACAATAATAAAATATTTAGCGCTGGATGAGCCCTTAGAGAGTATCTGAATTAAGCAATTCCACAACGACAAATAATGTAGCTCCAACTTTACAGCCCTAGTTTGGGCAAGCCAAGCTCTCTGAAAGATCATCATTAGTTAAAAAAATAAGAGCCATCACTACAGTAAGAGAGGTTTTAAGTTATATACCTAATTGGGGTTTGGGCTCCTTCTAATGTTAGCTCATTACTAAGTTGCATGACCATGTAAAAGCTACTTAATTTGGTGAGGGCTCAGTTTTCACATCTAGAAATAATAAGTTTCAATCATTTTATTTCTAGTGGCACTCTGAGCAGTTAAGATTTGTGATTTAATGATTTATTTTGCATTGTACAACCTATGTAATATTTTATCATGTACCTAGAATAGATTTTCAGACTAAACTCAACTAACAGCCTAGATTCTCTTAGATTGTTCTAAGTGGTGTATTAGATGTGCTGTGCCTCTGAGGGGCCATGAACAGTCCAATCATCAGATCAAAGATTTTTTAAGGCTAAAATAAGCCCTACCAAGCATAGGCTGAAATGGAAAATAGTGCTTTGTTAGTTACTTTACATAAATGCGGTGGTGTTGCTGATGATATAATGAGTAATATTTGTTATTTACTAAATGCCTATTTTGTGCCAAGAATTTTACATAAAATATATTTATGTAATTTATATAATAACCCCTCATAGAAATATTATCTTATATGTATAGCACAAAACAGAGATATTATGACTTTCTTAAATTCACTTAACTTATCAGTGGCAAGACTGAGATTCAGTTCCAGGACTGCCAATACAGAAACCTATGCACTTTTCGATAGGAAGCATTGGTCTCCATGCTCAGTGAAGAATTCAGAGGTATAACATTGCTAACATTTAACACAGGTCTTGATTCCATATGAATCTGGGAAAATTCAAAGTAAATGCTGAAGAATTAGACCCCTTGGAAATAATTAGGATATTGAGTTCCCTATTATGTTTAGGCCAGAGAGTCAAATGCCATGGCTGGAATTTAAAAGGGACTGAACAATCTTATGACTAATAATAGCATTTGTAGTCATGAGGATTGAAACAAAAAAGGAGCAAACAGCAAGCTTTAGGGTCAAATATGCAGCACCAAGGGGTTAGAAAAGTACTTTTTGCTCAGTCCAAATGTCATGCAAAGAAGTGCTGAGGGTTGACTGTAATTGTGACTTGTGTCACTAATAGGGCTTTCGAGGAGGGGGATCATGAGTCATCTGATGTGACAGGAAGGCCACCTACTACATTTTCTGTCTGGGTTTTGATTTTGTTTGGAATTGTTGACAAACTATGCTGATTGAAATTCTTATTATTTAATAAGCTTTCTTTTTGTAGCACATTTTAGAACATGCATATAAAAATTTCACTGTCAATATTATTAAATGAATCTACGTATTATCTTCAGGGAGTCAATGAATTTGCATTTTGGTGCTAATCATTCTGACGGAATGTTTGTCTTACAAGTATTTTTTTCCAGTGCAACTTCCTCGGTGTTTAAGATGCTGGTCTGATGGGTGAGCTTTCACAGGCTGTAAGAATTCAGATAAAAAAGGTGCTACCCCACCAACGTGAGAATTAGAATGCTCAAGATAGTCTTTTGCATGATGTTCATGCATCAACCAGTTTTAGCAAATAATTCTACTAAAAGAACTATTACTCTATACTCTCCTAGGTTAATTCTGGCCCTGTAATTATCCACTTATGTATGACAGAGTATGACAAACTGAGATGTGGCACACCAAGTTTTAATTTGGACTCAAATGTGTATCACGTGGCAATCAATTTGCTGACTGTAAATTCTTCTACCTTTGGACGAAAAGGGTTATACCACTGTAAAATATAATTATTTTAATAAGGGCAATCTGAGAAATATCCCAGAGTGAAGGCATAAGACCTTTTAATTCTCTGTCACAGACTCCGTGAAATAGGGAAATGCAATAGAGTGTTCAGAGCCATCTCCAAGAGTCCACTAGTCTTTGCAGAATGGTCTAGAGAGTAAACACTTCAAGCCCTTACCCCAACTCCACTTTAGTGTTCCCACGTACTAGTGATGCAATAAAATCATTCATTTCAAGGGGAGGACCACAGAATAAAAAGTCATGTATTTGCTTGTTCTCTCATGTTTTTATATTCTAGAAAAGATTATTCTTTCTCTGCTGACAGCTTATGTAGCTCTGGGTCCAACAAATTTTTGCTTGTTCTGAGATAAATGCAGAAAAAAGCATTGGGAAGTTGGGAACTGTCATTACAGATACAAGTTCTGATACATAAATAACCTCCTGCTTCTCAGGACAACATGGACAAAATGGGGAACAGTTAACTCATTCTACCTTTCTGGATTCGGGTTATTCACGGGGAGTCAGTCTCAGGAAAGGGCACTACCACCTACCCAAGGGCAAAAGACCAGTACTTCAAATCAGTCTTCATTCTCCTCTTTCCCTTATTTCTCACATCTGAACGATCTGTAAGACCTGTCAGCTCTATCTTTAAAACAAATCCCTAATATATTCACCTCTTACTGTCTCCAGTAATAGTCCAAGCCACCATCATTTCTCATTTGTTTACTGCAACAATCTCTTAATGTTCTTCCTGTGATCACTCTCGTATCCTGCATCCCTCCTGCCCTCTCACTCTCCACCCAGCAGCCATATAGATTCATTACAATTATACATCAGATCATGTCACCTCTCTTCCCCAGATCTTTCAATGGTGTTTTGGTGCTTTTAGAATGACACACAAAGTTCCCTTAGGCTAGAAGTCCTATGTGAATCTCCAACTCCAACATAACCTGACTATACCATGCTTGTTTTCCTACAGCCACAAAGACCTTGCTATTCTTGAAACACACCAAGCTTATTGCTCCCTAAGGACTTGGCATTTACAGTGCCTTTGGTCTAGAATATTATTCTTTCAATTTTAAAAATTATTCCTAAATAAAATAGCTAAAATGTTATTTCCTCAGAGGGGCCTTCCCTATGTAAAGTGGTTCCTTCTCCCTCTATGGCACACCTCTGTTTATTCTTTATGGCACTCGTCATCTGAAAAATTTTATTTATTTGTTTTCTTATTCAATATCTATCTTTCCACTAGAGTGTGAGCACTTTTAGATAAGGAATTTTGCCTGCCTTGTTCTTTGCTTTACTCCCAGAACCTGAGATCATGGCTTAAATATTTGTTGAATGAATGAAGAATGGATGGATAAATGAATGATGGATAAATGGATGGAAACAGGTCCCTGGGACTATTGTCAACAAACATAAAGGGAGCTGCTCACAGGTGGCCAATAAGATGCGTAGTATATTTAAGTTGAGGTCAGTTCCTCAGATAGATTCCATTTCATCATTACTTCTGTTAACATTTTGGAAGCACAAGCTACATAAATCAAGAGCTCCAAGAGTCACTTGTTTCCTTGAGAATCTGGGAATTTTATGGGATAGGCTTTAGAAATTGCTTCCTTCCAGCCAGCCTGTCCAAATGCTTATGCTTTTCTTTCATAGTGGAGGGCACCCTTGGGGAAAATAGAATGTAATCCCTGGTCATGACGTTGAGGTAGGTCAAGTTTTAGGAAGTCCAGTACAGCACTAAGTTGAAAACAGATGGTCTGAATACAAAAAAGATAGAGCTACTTGCATTACAGCCACAACTGTGTGGTGGTGGTCTCTGGCCCACTAATCATAAATACATGTGTCTTAGACACATCCAGGGAGAGCTATGTCAGGGGCTCTCATTTAAAACATGGAAGTCTGAATTTGTCATCCAAGTGCATCTATGGTTAAACTCCCGGGTTGGTTGTGTTTTTCATTTGCCTTGATTTTAAGTGTTAACATGGACATACATCCATAATGTCTTTTTCTCCTCCCCTCTCATCAGAGCCACAGGCTTCTGGCATTCTGTTTTTATATAGGAAACCAGATTAAGTAAAACAGCTTCTTCCCATAAGATAAATCCTCCAGTGGCCAGTCTGGGGCAAGTCAGCTCCTCTTGTGCAACTACATACTCAATAGAACACTGTTAAAATTTCTTTTAATTGTATTTTTTTTCACAAATCCATTCCCAGAGCTTATAATACTCTTAAACGGTAAGCCAAGCAATTACAGTGGCAACTTTATTGAAACAATACCACTGCTCCTTGAGAGAAGGATTAAACAGGGCTCACGACAGCCGTCTGGCAAGATGCTTAGCTCACAAGAGGCTGCCCAATGCCCAGGATCAACGGCTGAAAGAATGCTTTAGAGGGAAGGCACTGAACATCTTACTGATGCAGGTTTCAAGTAACCTTGCTGTAAGAGTTTGTAGCTTTATTCCATAGAAGCTCATGGATTCTGTTTTAGGAGGTGCTAAACCAATTGCCATTTAACAAGTGTGAGCTTTACTGGTTTCCCTTTTTCTTAGTCTGTTACTTGAGGGAGCAGCTGGCATCTAGCAAGTTCTTGGGGTAGCAAATATAAGACTGTCCTGTTCTAATTCCATCTTAAAATTTAACGAGGCTGCATGTGGGGCATGAGAAGACTTAGTGATGGAAGGCTGAAGGAGTTGTTCTTGGTTAAGTTCAGTGTACTTCATGACATTAATTCTGGCTTTATCTTTACTACTTGTGTGAACTTGGGCAAGTTACTTGAATTTCTGTGTTCCTCAGCCTCCTTATCTGTAAACTGGGGACAATAAGAAGAAGTAACTCTCAGGACTGTAATAAGGATTAATTGAGATAATGTTTTTCAAGCACACATCAGAGGCCTGACACAAATCAAGGACTACATGAATATTAGCTACTGTTATCAGAATTTTTGTTACTCTTTTCTGCCTTGCTCACGTTGCGCAAGTTGTTCTCAACTTTGTGAAAACCTTCCTTTCTCTACATTTGAGTCTATAAATGACGAGTTAATGGGTGCAGCACACCAACATGGCACGTGTATACATATGTAACAAACCTGCATGTTGTGCACATGTACCCTAGAACTTAAAGTATAATTAGAAAAAAAAAAGAAAACCTCCAAAAAAAAAAAAAAAAAAAAAGACTTGAGATGCCTTTGTGGCTCAAATGTAGAGAAAGAGAGAAATGTAGAGAAAGAAAGGCATCTCAAGTCTGTTACAGACTTCAGTTGCCTTTGTGGCTCAGTTTTCC
The DNA here is from genome assembly GCF_007565055.1 of Rhinopithecus roxellana. Lineage (NCBI taxonomy): Eukaryota > Metazoa > Chordata > Mammalia > Primates > Cercopithecidae > Rhinopithecus > Rhinopithecus roxellana. The sequence goes on along the minus strand of NC_044549.1, from coordinate 20,310,843 downwards.
CAGTTTGCCTGAAACTGAGGGGTTTCCAGGGATGCAAGGCATTCAGCAATAAAACAAGGAGAGACCTGGGCAAGCCAGGGTGATAAGTCACTCTACTTCTGGAAAGCTTCCATGTCTGTCTAATTCCCAGTTCTGGGATTTCTTTCTTAGACTAAGTAATCTTTCAAAAAACAGCCACTTGTGAGGCTTTTTCAAATTCACCTTGTTTCTGGAAAATCTTTAGCTCTTTCCCTTCATGCCATCATCTCTGCAGATATGGGGCAGAGAAGGAAGTGGTGTGTTTCATACGCCAAAAGAAAGTCACATTTGTGAGGCATCCTCAGCTGCTTGGTTTTCAATTCAGGGCCTATAAATCATGAGCCCGGATGTCCGACAGGGTGGGAGGTGGACTGTGGAAAAGAATCACGATAAACTGAAATGACTTTTTGCCATTGGCTTGGCCAACACACCTTGCCAAGCGGTTTTCCCCTCAATTTTAAACAAATCAGTGTTATAAAGGGAAATGTACTCCATATGTTGCTGATGCCTTTATCCTCAATTCACAAAAATGCCATCTTCTTAGAGAGGTAGAGTTTCCAGGAATTGTTTGGAATCTTTTTCCTCAAAGAAAGTACCACTTGAACAGTCACAAATAACTAAGTTTCTTTTCATGGTTGTTGGTGAGGATAATAACATCTGATTTTGGTTTCTGCTACAAATGGCCCCAAATGCATTCTCTTCTAACCTTTTAAAACCTTTCATTCCAAAGTATGACTTTATTGCTTTCCAAGGACTACAGGTTTTCTGTTTTGCTCACTTCCAAGTTTACCTGAATTTAATAGAGGTCAACAAAACCCTGAAAGGCTCAAGTATTTTTATTAGTGGAAAGAAAGTCACAAACCAAGAGTATTACTTCTATTTACTGATAGAATCAAAATGCTTTTTTCCCCCACCAGCCTTGGTTTGGTAGATGTAAATCATCATTAGGAAGATGAGCGGTAGAAAATATTATCCCTATGTTGCTGACTATTTTTTTAAAATCATTCTGTTAAAAAGAATAAAACTACTTAGTTTGACCTTATAATTCTCTGTATCCCACATTCTCTCTCTCTCTCCTCTCAAAGTAAAATTCACCTTTTTCCTATGATTGGATCAATTGGCTGCTAAGTTGTGATGTGATTCTGTTTGTCAATGGTCTGAGGACCAGATAGGTCTGAAATCCTTTGCCATTTATCAGTCGGGGCTCCACTCCCACATCCCCCAGGTATTAGGTCACCTCCATTTGTTTGTCTGGTGAGAACTGGCTTCCTTTTCCAAGGCTGGAGGCCAGATTGGTTCAACACCAGAATAGGAACCTGGAACTGACATTGGTTTTGCAGATGTGCAAAGAATCCCAGGAGTTTTGAAAAAGGAAAGGCAAGAAAGGGTTTTGAGAAGAGAAAAGAAAGGGTTTTCAGAAGGCTGAAAACAAAACAATTAATCATATGGTGACTATTACATTTGTTTCTATTGGTGACTTACTTTCCCTGTGTTTTCAGACTCTAGTTCAATTTCCTTTTTATGTAACTACTGAATAACGATCACATTTTGGGGGGCTTTCTCTTTGTTTATTGTTTCTTCAAGTCTGAAGCTTTCAGATTGTCTCCTTACTTCTAAACCAGAAAAGGAAGTGATTTCATATGTGAGATAATGAGGCGAAAAAGCAGGACTGACCACTGTGAAGATTTACAATTGAAAAAATAATTTAGAAAATAGTCTTGGAATTGTCACAATAAATTGCCTATAGTGATAATTTTTTCAAGGCCCTCCTCTCCACCATTTACAGTTTGAGAACATGTTTGCCTTTTGGTACCCATTTAGAGTTCCAAAATGGTGGATTTCATCACCTTTGGGTAAGGCCCTGGAGTGGAGCTAGAAATTCTATCAAGAAAATAAAGTATATATTTTTTCTACCTCACATTTACCTACTTCTTCAAGATATTATGACTTAAAGCAGAAGTTTCCAGATTCTTAATAGTGCAGGGAGCATTGACCCTAGATTCATAGAATCTGATTTTGGATATTAACTTTACCACTTAGCCATTTGTGTGAATGTGGGCTAGTTATTTAATGTCTCTAACCCTGTCTCACCTATAAAATAGGAATAATGATAATAATATTAATAACACACATGCCTGGTCCACATGTTAGCACACCTGTGCCTGGCACAAACATTATTGTTAACAGCCAACAGACTGGCTGCACCTCCTGACAGTAGCTGACCAAGTGGATTAAACTTATGGAAGGTTTGTGAAAAACCTCTTTCTTTATGCTTGAATTTCGACAGCTTTGGTTCATTAAATGCTATTTGAAATTTTGCTTATGGGCCACTGACAACTTAGCTTAGTTTAACAATGTCCCTTTTATTTGGACATAACTGACATTCCTTAAAATATACATAACTTTCTTATATTTCTGTATTAAATCCTCCTATTGGTGCTTGGAGGGAATGGAGATAGTGGAGTGGGCTTATTTTCTATGCCCTGTGGTTTCTGCTCAGTCACAACCTGTTCCTCTGCATGATGCCATTTCCTTTGTGGGCAGGGCAAAGAGAGTATCTGGTGAGTAGCCTAGGCAAAAGTCTGGGAAATATCCCAGTTCCCTGGATGACAGTGTTGCTGCTTTGCTCTGGGATTCTCAGGCCATCTTTTTCTAGTTTAACATATAACCCAGAATTTTGTTTCAGTGATACAACCTTTTTAGTGTTAAATGTGTGTGCACATGCACACATACATGCATCCATACTCTTGACGAAACACAGAGTTAAATGGCATTTGAGTGAGTGTATGATTTAAAAAATTTATACTGGCTATTTAAATAGCAAGTATAGTTCTGAGATTCCCCTGTCCCCTCCAAAAAGTAAAAAGGCTGATAGCTAGGTTCTCCTCACACATGAGAAGAAGGGAGTTGGCTCTTAAAAGGAATTTCCTTATGCGTCACTATCTCTCTTTAACTGTGTCTTGACAGGAAAATTCTTTGCATCTTAAGCTTTGTTCTTAAAAACATTTTGAAAAACATTACACCAAAACACTCATCTTCTGGGCAGAAATTAATTTTAATCACTGATAATGCCTCTGTTGCTATTCACAACACTGATGTGATCACACAGGTCAAACCAAATAGATATGGGGTCAGATTCAATGTGGAGAGGCATGTGACATTCTGTGGATACTAGTTTTTGGCTAAATTCCTCATAGAGACATCTTTTGATTGCTTTATTGCCTTCTTTAAAAAGTGGAGTGAGATTAATTCCTGAAAACCAGGATTTATTTTAGAAAATAGCTCTGCAAAATTTATTTGCTGTAATTTGGGTCAATAAATATTTATTGAGCACCAACTGTAAGCCAGAGACTGCCAAGCTTTGGAAACCCAATTATGTCCCTGTACTGAGAGAGTTTATGTTCTGATGTAGAAGATGGACATTAAACAGGTCAGTACCAGTATGATGTGGGGTTGGACAGGGACTATGGAAGGGTGGAGTGTGAGACTGAACTCAGTATAGAGCAGACATCCTCCAACTTTCATGTGTATGTGAATCTCATGGGAGTTTGTTAAAATTCAGATCCCTAGGCCCTGGGTAATTCTGATGTGGGTGGTCCACAGGCCACATTTGGGGAACACTGATATAGTGGGTCAGGGAAGGCTGCGTTGAGAGTGAATCAAGGTTGAAAGGATGAAAAGGAATTGTGTTTCTAACTGGTGGTTGGAGAACGAGCCATCTAGGCAGACAGGAAGAACAAAAAGGCCAAGGAGGCCAGAAGGGTAGGCTGCATTCTTTGGTCAGGGCGGGGGAGGGTGTTAAGTCTGCTTATCCAGGGGCAGAGCCTTGGTGGTGTTGCTTCCGTGGGTTAGTCTAAGGAAGGTCACATTTAGGCTTGCATTCTCAGGTGAGCATTTGGAAAGCAAGGCCTAGTTTTCCAGGAAATACTTCCTAATACCAAAAAGGAAAGCAAAAAAAATGGAAAGAAAGAAGAAAAGATGCACCCCGGGTCTAATTTCACCCTCAGACTATTCCCACTACTGGAAGTGAAGTGGTTGGAAAATGCCTTTATAAGCAAAATTTGGTGTTATAATTAGAAAATTATCTCTCCCTAGAACATTTTGTGAAATTCTGCCCTGAGGTGTCAACAGGTCCTTGTGCGGCCCTATCCAGCAGAGATCAACTAACATGTAAAATACAACAGGGTTCCAAGAAAGCCACTGTAAAATCCCAAGTATGTGAAGGAGTTTGGTGTGCTTGCCAGTATGGTTTTTCCGAAAAAGAAAAATTCTTCAGGGATCAAAGAAGGGTGGAGGAAGTGGGCTCCAGCCTTGGGTGGAAGGTTTTGTCATCAGAATAATTCAAGCTGGTGATTTTCTGGCAAGGCAAGTCAATGGGCCAAGTTAGAGAAGTGAGTGTCTTAGCTTTTGATGTGGGGCAAAGAGGAATGGAGACCCAGCAATGAAGGAGAAATGAGGAATTAGAGACAGGCGCTCCCCTGAGTTATGTCTCTGACCACAGTCTGTCTTGAGGCAGCTGGTATCTTCTTCAGTTTCCAGTTCTAGGACAGAACTCACTCAGTGCATGCACCCTTGGATGCCTGCTCACCACATAAGCAGTGACGTCTTTGAGAAGTGGTTGAGGATGATGTAGGGGTGGCACCATTAACACTCTGTGATTTTCCCTTATTATTATTATTTTTTAATGGAGGGGAAATCACGCTAAACCAAAGAAAAAAAGAAATCAGACACAGTAGTGTCTGGAATGTGTGTTGTTGAACGGTGAAGGATGAGGCAAAGAAGGTGCTGGGTGGAGTTCACAGCTAAGAGGGTAGCTCTGGAGTAAGACTTTTAGGCCCAAATCCTAACTGTCCCACTTAGTGGCTGTGTGATTTTGAAGGGGTCACCTAACCTCTCCCTGCCTCAGTTTCTACATCTGCAAAAAAAAAAAAAAAAAAGAGTAACAGTATCTGTCTCATGGGGTTGTTGGTGGGATTACTTGAATGAAACATAAGGCTCTTAGAGCAGTATCTGCACATAGTAAGTGCTCAATTAAGGTTAACTATTATTTTATTAAACATATATACATGGACAGAGACTAGCAGATTTTTAATCTTATTAATTTTCTTACTTGTTTTATTTATTTTATGTGTTTCTTACTAGATGGCACTTTCTCCAGTTTTGTCTCTGGAAGTGCCCCGAGTTCGGCAGGGCGTGGGCCCAATCATGTGATCCTCTGTCTTCCCTAAACTCTTCCCTAGCAAGCAGGGACCAAAATTAAAAGGAAGCAAGGGACAGCCCAGTGACCTTTTCCTAAACACACCTGCCACGCTCGTCAGGGAGAGTTGAACACCTACACTCCCTAAGGAGTGATGGCTAGTTATAGGCAGAAGCAAGGAGGACAATGGTTAGCTAACTGAGGCTTTGAAGCTCCTTGGTTTTACCACTAATATGAAGCAGACAGCTCCTTAGTTGGATGTGAAGTCAAACCAACACCTGGTGCCCTCTGAGGGCTTGAGAGCCTGGTTATTCAGCCCTGAAAGTGGTGTACTGTACCTTTCCTCAGACCAGTGCAGCTCTGCCCTCTTAGTGTGTCAGCAATGGTGGTGAGAAGTGGGTTAATTTACTGTGTGTGTTTTGATAACTGAACATGTTTCCCTTATCACAGGGCCTGCTAGAGAGACCAGGGCCTTAGCTGTGGCCTCCGTCTCACAACTGTACAGCATATCTTCATACATATTCAGGGTATCCTCTTCACCATACTGCATTTCACTTTTCTGTCCTTAGTTCCCATTTAACTCATTTTCTTCACTTACTTTCATCTATTTTATCTTACTATGTTATTTGTGTCATTGTAAGTTGATCCAGATCCTTTCAGAACAAGGAAAGTTAAACATTTGAAAACACATATATGGATCAATCCAAGGCACTGATCATCAAACTAGATTGGTGTAGCTCCTTTACTTACATTTAGCTCTCCTCCTGGGTGCTCTATGAGAATGTTCCTTTTGCAGTGATTTCAAGAAAACCCAATATTACTCATGAACAGTAAAGTTTATAAACCTTTCTTAAGTAGTTACTAAAATCTACCATTGCAGAGCTGTAAAGGACAGAGCTATTTATTTAGAAATGATATGAAAATTTGCACATCAAGATGACTGAATCGATGTCATTTATATTTTTTCGTGAAGGCAGCTGACAAACTCTGGACTTGCCAGTCCTAACAAGCCAAGGAGTCAGAACTGTTTATTATGATCAAAGATAAAGGGCATTTGGTAACAACACAAGGCTATCAGTCTGAAAACATGTTTAAAGTTTTGGAATTCTAGTGCTGGAACTCTTTTTAGGGTTTGGCAATGTTTCTCTCTTTTTCCTTAGGAGAATGACTACATCAGATATGGTTAGCACCTTCTGTTTCAGAAAATGACTGAACATCCAGTTCTCCTGAGCTGGGTTCTAGGTAAGGAATAAATAATAGAAAAAAACCACTCTGGGAACAAAGCTGGTTTTCATTGAGAAAATTTCCTCTGCTTTTAAAAATAAGATTATGTTAGGAAAATAGAAGTCCTGAACCAGAGATTAACAGCCTTTCCTACTGTCAAAAGTTCACACTGTCACTATTTTTCCAGTACTGAGGAGGGCAGGCAGAAACACAAACCTGTATGGTCTTTTTTGCGGGGTGTACAGTGGAGTGGGGTGAGGTTGTACAGAAGGTGAGATGCTGTCGCCCTTTCCTTTTCCAAATTGTGTATACAGGCTACATATTTTTCCTAACAGTAATTTATTTACCTGTCACTCAGTTCACTATAGTTATACTTAAGGACCATACAACTTGGATCTTTTTCTAAAAATACCTAAGATATTTGTGCAAGTGTAGAATAGAAAGAGATACAAAACTGTAATGTATGCTAAGAAAAAAATTGACATTGAAAAATAGGTATTATTATTTATCATCATATTTGTTCTATGCTGGGAAAATGTTAAACTTGGATGAACTAAATTAATAACATAATTATTTATCTTTTATTGTGTTCATTATGACTCCCCCAAAAAATATCATACCTGGGGGCAGGAGTTTATTCATCTTCAAAACAGGAGCAAAGTCTCCCTGCTTCTTATAAATAAGTGAACTTTTGAGATCTTCTCATTTTAGGAACACGAATCATTGTCTTTTTGTGCTGACTGTTATGTAAATCAAGTGATCTGTCATGTATTAGAGTTTTATCAGCCAGTATTATGATAGATATCTCTCTTGGAACTTTTAGAAAAATTGTGGAATGAGGCTTTCTCAGCATGCAAATAATTCAAGTACAAAGAAAGGGAGAGAAATAAATAAAATCAAGGGGTTTGCTGTCCCTTCTTCCAGATTCCAGTGCTCTCTTTACATTAAAGTGAAGGCAGCATGTAAGTTCTAATAGAGAAAGAATACAAATAACCTTTCTATTTGCCACTGGGACGAGTTCCCAATGGCATAAATCAGTAGTTAGAAGCTCAGAACATAGATTGCCTAGAGAAACGGGGGAAGTTGGACATTAGGCTGGCCCTCAGAGGCCTACTTAATTCATAACAGAGGCTCCATAAATTTGTTAAATGAATAAATTAGCTTTTACATGATTCACTAACCTGGATGTACATCAAAACTACCTGGGGATTCTAATGGGAAACTGGGTTTTTGAATTAAATAACTCCACCATTACCTTGTTTTGTGGGGGCTGGAAGGAGAGTAACATATAGGCCAGAAGAAAAAAAGGTGTAGAGAAAGATGTCTTCTATTTCTGAGGTACAGAGTCACACCTGTCAAATTTGAAAGGTACATTTCTTGCCGGGCTCCTCTCCTCCTTGCAATATGTTCTTCCCCAAACTCCTGGACATCTAGTCCCTTCCTGCTGCCCTAAGCTGCCTGCTGGGTACTTCCCCTAGGACTGCCACCCTGTTCATGGGATCCGTGTTCAAAATTGCCTGGCTCAGCCTCTCCTCTCTCAAATCAATTAAAACTCCTGCTTTATCAGTGACTCTCCAAGTGGGTGAAAGAAAGAAAAGCCCTCAGCACTCCTAGAGGTGCACTTTATAAGACTTACAAAGTATGCCCTTTATAAGACTCAGATTGGTACTTTGGAAGTGTAGTAATGCAGAGCAACCCAGATTGTTCAGAGTCTGCAGGGCTTGGAGAATGGACCAAACCTGACAACAGGAAGGAGTGAGGGCTCAGTGGGCCAGCGCTGGCAGGAAGCTGACCCTAAGACTGTTCCAAAGAGCAGGGACTGCTGCTCTGTGTAATTTGACCCTGCTATTAGCTACTATCGCTGCATGTTTTTTCTTTTTGATATAAAATATATAAGCCTTGACCTTCTGACAAGGCTGTAAAATCTTTGAGTGTAGGAAGATCCTACGTGTAGTACCGCTTTTGCTTTCCCTTTAAAGTGTTAAGGCACTAAATAGATTATCTTTGATCTGAATTGGGTTGGTTATCTGGTGGGATTCATCTCGTTCAGTCAATTTTTAGACAATCTTTAAAAAAAAGTGAATGAGAAAAAATCATTCTTAAAGTATAATTTTTAGTACATAATTATGTATCTGTAGTTACATTTTACCTAATTATATATGTAAACATTTTACATAATTGTGTAAAAAATACAGTTTTTTATTAACATTACACATCTAATTTTAAGGGTTCTAAAATTCTGGCACATCATGAAAGAAGCTAATTTAGTTATGATTCTTTTTGTTTTAAGATAATGTTGAAGACATTTAATGACAACTTTCTCTTAGAACTTTTGGCAACCAGGCATTTAATTAAAAAAAATTGTAGATGAGAAGTGAGTAAAAAATATATCCACTGTGGAGAATTTCTTTATAAGTTTTAAATAATTAGAGAAACACAGGTTGTCTAGGAGTGAGGGTTGAGAATCTTGAATGGGTCATTTCAACAGAGAGATCACTGAAAGCAAACTTTAGTGCTTTCCACATGCCTCTTAACTTTTGCTGGGCAGGCCTGACAAAGAAATGTGCAAGGCCCTGTTTCAGTATTGCAGTTGACAGTTCTGGTAACCGAAACAAAGTCAATATTAAATTCTACTAATAACTCCTGTATTACTGCCTTGTAATAGACTTTCTCCTTTTTAACAATGTGACACAGTGAAGTATTTCTGACTCATTGTCTACAAAGTGCAATATGGTCTGTGAAATAACGGCAATAGAATGAGGAAACATGATGTTTCTTCTCCCAATTAGGACAACCCCTAGTGGTCTCACTCCAGTGATATTTGCATCAGTTTTCCTTGCCTCTGCATTTAACATCTTTCTTGTGGAGGGGTAGAGTGTAGAGGTTAATAGCATGACCTCCAGAGCCAGCTGCCAGGGCTGTTCTCCTGGCTCTGCAATTTACCGTCTGTGTGACTTCTCTGTTTCAGTTTTGTCGTCTGTAAAATGGGAAACAGCGCAAATCTCATAGCTTGTGAGACATAAATCAGTTAATAGAGCACCTGCATATGCTTCCTTAGAGTCTAAACAGAGCAGCCAGACTGATTCTCTTAAAATATGACTCAGATCACATCACTTTTCTGCTCAACACCCTCACTAGTTCCTTATCATCATTAGTGTGAAAATCAAGGTCTTGCTGATGCATTATGAGGTCCTGCGTATTGAAGATTCCTCTTTGACTTCAGCTTCTACCATTCTTCCCCCTTGCTTACTAAGCCCTAGCCTCACCAGCTTCCTTGCTTCAAACACACGAAACATGCTTCCCCTTCAGGATATTTGCATGGGCTTTTCTCTCCTCTTGAAATCCTTATAGCTCACTTCCTCATTTCCTTTAGGTCTTACCCTGAAGCCTTCCTTGACGATGTCTATAAAAAAGCAACTCCACCTAACAATGCTTTCTATATTTTTCTCCACAGCCCTTTACACCATCAGATACATTCTGCATATACTTATTTGCTTGCTGTCTCTGACTCCTTACTAGAATGTGAGTTTCATGAAGGCTCAGCAACTGAAACAATGCCTCACACATAGGAGGTACTGAATAAGCATGTGTTAGATAAATGAATGAATTGATAAATGAATAAAAGTACTTAGAATAGTACCTGACACACCTGACATTAGCTGTCATTGTCATCATGATCATCATCACTCATAGGAATTGAAATCTCCCCTGTATCGCCCCTGGAATATTAGTAGTCAAAAATATGTTGATTCAATTGGAAATGATAACTTATCTTTGTTTATATTCTCTTTGGACACTAGTCAGTCCTTAGCTACAGTTACTAGAGGCAACTAGACTCCATGTGAATTTTGCTGCTTATATTTTATTGCATGACAATGATGGTTAAGACCTGGCTTAAGCAAAAGTGTGATGCAAGTTAAGTTCAGCATACTTCATCTCTCTTTCTGCACTTTTCTTCTTTTTGTGGGCTTTCTGATACCCAGACCAAGGCTCTGTTTCTTCCATTATGGGGAGAAGTATCTTACAGACAAATTCAGAGTTGTTTGTTAATGACTTTAAGTATCACATCTCAGGAAGGTATAAATTTCATGACAGGGCACTAGAGAGGGTAATGCTTAGCACGAAGTTTAGAATATCTAAGAGTGGATGCTGTTGACGTGTGGTAGGGCTGGGAGACAGTTAGCAGAAGTCTTTCTATTGCCTTTTAAATAACATGATGAAGGAGACAACGTCTTAGGTTCATGCATAGTTAGTGGCTTGTATTACCTCATTCTTCATCACAGTCTCCTTCTGAACAACAAAAATGTGAGAAGGCAGAGGAAAATAATGGGTCCCAGTAATATCAAAGTGCTTTCTAATTAAGTTTTTCATTCTTTCGTGAAAAACTTGAAATAGTTTTCCATATTATAACTATAGTGAAAAGAGCACAAGATTGTGAATTAGAAGTCCTGGACCTGTCTCCAATTAAGAAATATTAATATTTCCCTGAAAAGGCCTCAGTGAGGCATGCATGGAGGATGATTTTCCAGATCTAAAATTAATGGTTTCTAGAGTTATATAACTCCAGAAGTTGGAAGTTGATAGCTGAGAGATTCAGAAACAGACTGGAAAAAGACTCCACAATTCAAGAAAATAATTAAACTACTTTCAAGAGGACAAAATTAGGAGGATAGCACCTCTTACTCAGTGAAACCTCTGCTTACTCTAATTTTCATTTTTGTACTACAGACTCTGGGGCTCCAAGAAGTGGAGGAGAATGCAGATCCCTGTGGGCACGTGTTGTGTCTCATTGATAACAAAATACTCCATTGCCAAACGACATGCCTCTCTTTCTCTATTAAGGAAAAATCTCACCCATTATGTGTAGGGGTAAAGCTTTCTAAGGGAAAGTTTGTACTGTGACCACCCATATTTTGTTTGGCTCTAGTTAGCACCATTATTTTTCTCCTTTCATGTTTTAAATGGGGTGAAATTTGCAAGCAGAAAGGAAAACACAAACCCAAGATCTTTTACTATATATGTGTTTTGTGAAAAGTAAATTGAAACCAAATGAATTCAAGACTGACCTTTTTCTTAATAGACTAAACTAAAAATGAGTGTGTTTCCCATTTCCCTCAGTTGGGGCCTTGCTATGATTTTAGATGCTCTCTCAGTGAGCTGTGAGTGACCTCTGGTCCTTGCAAGAGGAACAGAAATTCATGCTATTGTCTGGATATTCCTCTTGTTTTGCTTTTCATGTTTTAAACAAGTCCTTCTGACGTTAGGAGCCTGACGCAAAATCATGAAGCTATGGGGGGAAGAGTGGGAAGGTCTATACATGGGAAGCTACTAGAACTTTCCAAGTGTAAGTCAGACAGCCCACATGTAGAGATGGAACTTCCAGAAAATAACAAGAATGTGGTCCAAATGTCCAGCATACACACAGCCAGGGTGTGTGTATATGTGCAAACACACACATGCACACAACACAACTTAAAGGATGACTCAGCCATGTTTTGGTAGTGACAGCATGTCTAAGTCTGGGCCTTTCAGATTTCATAATCAGCTGATTTAAGAAATTTCAAAAACAGTCATCTTTTCTCTTGAGATTTTGGTAAAGGTGGTAAAAATGGAGAAAAGGCAGCCAAATGGATTTGGCAGAATTAGGAGTATTCTTTCTGATTCTCAGCTTTGGTGGTTTGGAGGTTAAGCCCACTGAGACAAGTAAGTAACAAAGATGATATTTGAAGACTTCTCTCCTCTCACAGTAGAAGGTGGTGAGAAACTTGCTGCTCATCTAAAAGGTGACTTCGCGTACCAAGTGGGGCCAGAAGAGCGTGAGGGTGCATGTCTATGCAGTGAGAGAGTGAGCCTGTGACTGTCTGTCTGTGCTTGTCCTTCTTCTGTGAGCACCACCTATGGAGCCTGGAGCACACCATTTCATGCTAGTTCTTTCTTTATTTCCTTCTTAAAAAAAAAAAAGCAACAGGATACATGAGCAGAACATGCAGGCTTGTTACATAGGTATACGTGCATTTCACGCTATTTCATGCTCTGCATCTATAAAAATGAGGGAGTTTCCACGAGAATCTCTGAGCTTCCCTGTGCCCTCGTACCTTGTCGTTAGCATCTTGGTTCTCAGAGCAGCAGTTTTGATATCACTTGGGAGTTAGTTAGAAATGCAGAGTCTCAGGTCTCAGTCCAGACAGACTGCGTTGGAGTCTGCCTTTCATGACATCCCTAGATGACTCATGGGCACATTAGCACAGGGGAGGCACTGCTCCCTAATCTTGTTTTTCATTCATCTAATTATTTCATCAACAGTCAGGAATTTCAGCACACATTATGAGCAGAACTCTGTATTAATTATGACTAGACTGTTTAATCTGTACTTAAAATGTTAAAAAAGACTATATGTGTAAGTGTGTGTGTGTGTGTGTGTGTGTGTGTGAGGTGGAGGGGACAGAGAGAGGTTAGCAATAGTTATTCAGAATGGAGAATTTACTTGATTCTTAACATTTTGTGATTAAAAGTTTTTAGCTCGGTTTTTTCCCCCTTAGAATGGAAAATTAACTATATTTTTGGTTAGAATGGAGAAAGCCCTGTGCTCAGAGTGCAAATGTATTTGAGAAAGTAAAATAAAGCCTAAGAAAGAAATATCTCTAAAAGGTCTTTGAGTTGAAGCTCTCGGATACTTTCTCATAGTATTATCTGGTGTTAATTATATCCATGTAAAATAACCTTTGATCACCTGTCTATCCGAAGCGCAGTGCTAGGTTCTGCAGAGGACAGAAACATCATAGGATTCTGTGATGTGAAAGCAGGAAGAGGAATGTGGACAGATTTAGTCCCTCTAAGCTCCTCACCTTAGAGGATGAGAAGACTAAAGCTGAGACAGGCTGTGATTTACAAGTCCAGTGTCTTCCTTTAGATAACCTAAAGGCAGAGCTAGGCCTAGAAATCATGTCTTGGAAGGTAGATTAGGGGCCCTGAGGATCAGTTCAGAGACTGTTGCAATAGTTCAGGTAAATGTTAATGAGGGCTTGCCCAAATGTTGATGGTGTGAGTGGAGAAGAGTATACAGATGACAGAGAAATGGCTGGAGTAAAGTCTCTAGAACTCAGACAATTCTTGGCTGTTGGGTAGTAGCAAAGTAGGGAAGTGGCTCTAGAGTTTGGATACATGTGATGGAGAGAATGGTATTTTAATGAACACATGCAGTGGGTGGTGAGAGGAAGTTTTAGTTTTGAATTTATCACATGGAGAAACCCAGGAGCTAGCCTATAACTATTCTACCAGTGGCACTTGTTTCTGCTTTTCACATCCTCCCTCATTTTGGTGGTCCTTCTCTACTTCTTCAAATTTGACGTATCTTCCCCTCTTCTATGGAGCATTCCTTGACTATAAAGCTTCCCTGTACTCCTCCTCTAATGCTCGGAGCTCACGTTATTGGCATCACTTTTGAGTACCTAATGTTAAAAGCTGCAGGTGATCTATTTTATTCGTCATTAACACTGACATTCGTCATTCAACAGTCTCAGTCATAGAGCATACATTCTAATAGGAAAGACGCATCATAAATAATAAATATACATACAGTACATACACAGAGCAATTTCAGATGGTGACAAGTGCTATAGAGAAAATCAAATACAGAGATGTGATGGAGCCTGGGGGCTAGTATTGTATTAATTTTTTAATGGAGTGGTTTAGCTTCTAATTGTGTATGTTTTCTCTCTCCAACTAGAATGTAAGGAAATTGAGGGCAGAGATCCAGCTTTCTGTTACTTTGGCATCCTTTATAATTTCTTTTTGAATCAGTGAGTGACTTGAACACTTACTCTAGATCCTTCTCTGACATGAATTCTGCTATTTCTCTTACACAAATATTTGTATTCTGAGCTGGCCAGGTAGCACTAATGCTATCAGTAAGAAGAAAAATACACATTGTGGAAGACAGTGTGGTGATTCCTCAAGGATCTAGAACTAGAAATACCATTTGATCCAGAGATCCCGTTACTGGGTATATACCCAAAGGATTATAAATCATGCTACTATAAAGACACATGCACACGTATGTTTATTGTGGCACTATTCACAATAGCTAAGACTTGGAACCAACCCAAATATCCATCAATCACAGACTGGATTAAGAAAATGTGGCACATGTATACCATGAAATACTATGCAGCCATAAAAAATGATGAGTTCCTGTCCTTTGCAGGGACATGGATGAAGCTGGAAACCACCATTCTCAGCAAACTATCAAAAGGACAGAAAACCAAACACCGCATGTTCTCACCCATAGGTGGGAACTGAACAATGAGAACACATAGACACAGGGCAGGGAACATCACACACCGGGTCCTATTGTGGGGAGGGGGAGGGGGAGGGATGGCATTAGCAGAAATACCTAATATAAATGATGAGTTAATGGGTGCAGCAAGCCAACATGGCACATGTATACCTATGTAACAAACCTGCACATTGTGCACATGTACCCCAGAACTTAAATTATAATTTAAAAAAAAGAAGAACAATACAATTTGGTATGAACTGGGTTATAAATTAGGAAGTGAAGAAGAAATGCCCAGATGTGTATCCACAAATATTTCCAAAGGAATTGGTCTTTCAAGATGTAAGCAGGTGCACTGAATCTTAAGTATCTCATGTCTTTTAAGACTTTGGTCGGTGAGAATTTGTAGCCCTCATTGTTAGAATTGTTTATTTTTCAAGCTAGAGTCACTCCTAGGTGCTGGAAGAGTCTCAAATCACCTTTCTAGTGCCAAAGCATTTTCAGTTAACTCCCCAAAACATGCTTTTATCTCAGCTTCCCCCATCTCTTTAGGCAATTCCAGCATTTTAAACAATTTGGTTGTTTTCCTTTTAACTACTTAATCTGACTAACTTAATTCTGAGTCATAAACTTACAAAGTTTATTAGCAGATCTAATCATGCCAAAGATTTCTTTGTAGCAGCTACCTCTTTAATGTCTCCTGTAGTTAACAGGAAACATTTGATAGCTCAAATAGACACTCAAGTTCTTTGTGCTATTTTAAATTTTGTGTATATTTCAGGTGGGGATTATAGCAAACAGACTCAATTACAACATGTTATTTTTGTTAAACGTGAAAACTCAAGAAAAAGTGTGTTTAACAGGTTGATTGTGAAAGTATGATAAGGTAGATCTGAATCAGTTATACCTAAATCTGTCTCATGAATTACAAACTAACGCCTCTATTTCTGAAACTTCGGTTACCACCTTAAACTCTGGTAGTCATAATCTGGTGTGCGCATGGCTGGTTTTTGTTTCTGTTATGATGGTGCATTAACCGTGTAACACTGGGGACTGATGAATGGCTGCCCAGTGTCTCCGTGCCGGAGCCCTGGTAGATGGAATCTCCCACCAGCGGTGGCCATATGCAAACAGGCCTCCAACATCTTTGGTGCTGTGCTGTCTGCCTGTCCCCTCGAGGGATGCTCCCTCCGATCTGCTCTTCCATCTTTGGTTTCCCTCTTTGGCCTTGTTTCAAGCTCTCTTTCTACCTTAGATGTTGTTGGTTGCTATGGGTGAAAATATCCCAACTGTCAGACTTGTCCTCCTTGGTCCTGGCTTCTCCTGGTAGGGGCCCCTAGCAAATTCTTCCTACCCTTGAGTAGGGACCTGGAGAAGCTCTAAATCCTGTTAATCTTGAGAGTATTTGAAAGAAGAAGTTTTTCTTAAATATCCAGGAATGGAAAGTGCTACAAAAGTTGAAACTTTTGATAGCTTCACTCTTTCTGTTTAGTCTATCAGATGTTAGGATAAACAATATTTAGAATTCTAGAATTCTAGAGTTTTTAATGAAAAAATGATTTACCTTTATACTCACCTAGCTCATACTCCTTACTTTGTTTTTTAATTTTTTTTTTTTAATTTTGCTTTTTGAGATGGAGTCTTACTCTGTTGCCCAGGCTGGAGTGCAATGGTGCAATCTTGGCTCACTGCAATCTCTGCCTCCCGGGTTCAAGCAATTCTCCTGCCTCAGCCTCCCGAGTAGCTGGGATTATAGGCACCTGCCACCATGCCTAGCTAATTTTTGTATTTTTAGTAGAGACAGGGTTTCACCATTTTGACCAGGCTGGTCTCAAACGCCTGACTCAAGTGATCTGCCCACCTCAGCCTCCCAAATTGCTGGGATTCCACGTGTGAGCCACCATTCCCAGCCTGTTTTTTAATTCTTTAACAAATTTTCAGTGATTCTTATGTGCCAGGCTGGGGGGCAAGTATTCTAGATATAACAATGAACAAAATCTTTGGTTCCTGCTCTACAGAGCCTATATTTTGTGCAGTACATATTAAAAAGAAGGAAACCGGCTGGGCGCGGTGGCTCAAGCCTGTAATCCCAGCACTTTGGGAGGCCGAGACGGGCGGATCACGAGGTCAGGAGATCGAGACCATCCTGGCTAACACGGTGAAACCCCGTCTCTACTAAAAATACAAAAACTAGCCGGGCGAGGTGGCGGGCGCTTGTAGTCCCAGCTACTCGGGAGGCTGAGGCAGGAGAATGGCGTAAACCCGGGAGGCGGAGCTTGCAGTGAGCTGAGATCCGGCCACTGCACTCCAGTCTGGGCGACAGAGCGAGACTCCGCCTCAAAAAAAAAAAAAAAAAGAAGGAAACCAACAAATAAATGAATGATTAAAAATTGTGGCAATGCTATGATAGAAACAAAAGTAGGAGGGAGAAAGGACCGGGAAAGCAGGAAAAGGGAAGGAGGGAAAGAGGGAGAGAGCAAGAGAGTAAGAGAAAAAGGAGGGAAAGAGAAGAGAGAACATACAATACAGCTGGTCTTCTGATTTTTAATTATTTTTATTTTTTATAGAGAAACCTGACCACTAACTGCAAATCTCACCCATGGTGGTAAAAAAATTCTTCAGTTTTCTCTTGGAATTTTTTGATACAAAAAACAAGAGACCATGACAATTGAATTATCTTAAGGCTTATGCTGGTTTATTACCCAAAAATGGCTTTTTAATTGTTTAAAAATCATTTATTCTTTCTCTTAAATTTTAACCATTTTCTTCTGATCTCTTAAGATTAACATGCTTTGTGGGGACCACTATGACTAATATAAAATACCTCTTGAGTAATTTTTATTTTGATTACATGTTGAAATAATATTTCAGAACTATTGGCTAAATAAAATATATCATAGAAATTAATTTTACCTGTTTCATTTTACTTTTTAAATGTGACTGCCAGATAATTTATAATTATATATGTGGCTCTCATATTTCCATTAAGTAGTACTGCTATAGGATCTTGCTATGAAAATTTATTTATTATTTGGTTGGATTGTGGTTTAAGATGAGTACTCTTAACAACTATTACTAAACAAAAGAAAATATTTGGTTGCAGAGGATGTTAATTATATTCCCTAACATCTGTCTTTTATAAGAGTTTACTGCAGCTTTTACTCCTGCCAGTAGCAAAAAATTTCTTGAGAACCAAGCAAGTTTGCATTTTGCTCAGTTCTTAGCTTCCTTTCATGCTAGACATTTTTTATTATTTGGCTAAACTTTGTAAATCACCTAATCTTGTCACACTGAAGAATGCTGATCTATCAATAAAGCCCTGCAATCTTATATCAGATGAAGAGGTTAAGCACAAAGAATCTCTCAAAGGCACAAAGATTTGCAGGTAGCAAAGAATTGAAGAATGAGGAAGATAATTGATAATTTAGATTTATCAAGCATAAAACAAATACTGAAATTAACTTTTGATTTGACACATTTAGCTAGACAATTCTCTGATGTGATGATCATGTTAAATGCTATGAGGGAGGAGAAAAAGATCATATTCAAAGCATGTACATGGCACCAGGCAGTCCTTTTTTTCTTTTTTTTTTTTTTTTTTGAGATGGAATCTCACTTTGTTGCCCAGACTGGAGTGGAGTAGTGTGATCTCGACTCTCTGCAACCTCTGCCTCCCAGTTTCAAGTGATTCTCTTGCTTCAGCCTTCTGAATAACTGGGACTACAGGTACCATGATCAGCTAATTTTTATATTTTTAGTAGAGATGGGGTTTCATCATGTTGGCCAGGCTGGTCTCGAACTCCTGACCTCAAATGATCTGCCTGCCTCAGCCTCCTAAAGTGCTGGGATTACGGGTGTGAGCCACTGCACCCAGCCACTTTTTCTTTGTTGTAAGTACAATTTTCTGTCACATGATAGTGATGTGTTTTGAGAAATGCGTCATCAGGAAATTTTGTCACTGTATGAACATCACAGAGTGTACTTACACAAACCTAGATGGCAGAGCCTACTACACACCTAGGCTCTAAGTATAGCCTATTCCTCCTAGGTTACAAACGTGTACAGCAAGTTTCTGTGCTGAATACTGTTGGCAACTGTAACACAGTCGTAACTATGTGTGTATCTAAACATAGAAAAGGTACAGTAAAAATACAGTATAAAAGTTTAAAAATAGTATACCTGAATAGGGCACTTTACATGAATGGAGCCTGCAGGACCTGAAGGTGCTCTGGGTGCGTCAGTAAGTTAGTGGTGAGTGAATGTCAACACCCAGGACATTACTGCACATTACTGTAGACTTTATAAACATTGTATACTTTGGCTTCATTACATTTATAAACATTATTTTTCTTCAATAATAAATTAACCTTAGCTTATTGTAACATTTCTTCCTTTTAATTTTTTAACTTTTTGAATCTTTTAAAATAACACTTAGCTTAAAACAAACATTGTACAGCACTACGAAAATGTTTCTTTCTTTATATCCTTATAAGCTTTTTTCTATTTTGAAATTCTTTTATCTTTTTACTTTTTAGACTTTTCTTTTGTTAAAAATACAAACACACACATTGCCTAGGCCTACACAGGGTCAGAATAATCAATATCACTGTTTTCCACACCCACATCTTCACATCTTGTCCCACTGGAAGAACTTCAGGGACGGTAATACACATGGAACTGTCATATCCTATGCCTTCTTTTGGAAAACCTGCCTGAGGCTGTTTTACAGTTAACCTATTTTTATATATTTAGAAGGAGTACACTCTAAAATAAGGATAAAAATATGGTATAGTAGATACATAAACAATAGCATAGTCATTTACCATCATCGAATTTTATGAACTGTACATAACTACATGTGCTATACTTTTGTTTTTGTTTTTGTTTTTTTAGACGGAATCTCGCTCTGTTGCCCAGGCTGGCACAATCCGGACTCACTGCAACCTCCGCCTCCTGGGTTCAAATGATTCTCCTGTCTTAGCCTCTCAAGTAGCTGGGATTACAAACACATGCCCCCATGCCTGGCTAATTTTTATATTTTGAGTAGAGACAGTGTTTCTACTCAGGTTGGTCAGGTTTGTCTCGAACTTCTGACCTCAAATGATCCGCCTGCCTTGGCCTCCCAAAGTGTCGGGATTACAGGCATGAGTCACGGCACCCCGCCATGTGCAATACTTTTATACCGCTGGCAGTGCAGTAGGTTTGTTTATACCATCATTGCCACAAACACCTGATTAATATGTTATGATGTTACAGTGGCTGCAACTTCACTAGGCTACAAACTTCAGCTCTATGGTGATGTTATGGTAGTACTGTAATATATGCGGTCTGTGGTTGACCTAACGTCTTTATATAGCTCATGACTGTATAGTACCTGGGACTTTTTCTGAGGCAAAACCTAGAATAGTCTTGAGGCAAACTGAAGAACACATTTGACTTGCTAAGGCAAAATGCAGTGTGATCAATTGTTCATTCAAATAGTTTTGTTACTGTTCCTGATTTTGATAGTACTAACTTGCCTTTTTTCTTGGTCACCGTCAGTGACAAGAATGAAAAAAGGAGCGGGAACAAAATGGAAAAGAAAAGATTGCCCTAAGGCAAAAGAGACTTGTTACCACGGAATGTACAAATGTCCATTAAACTCAATATTGGTTTAGATATGGCCATAATATTATTTTCTCAGCCTACTATCCATTTTTCTGTGGCTGTTTGAGATATCCTTGGTTTTTGAGCTACAGAAGGTTTCATTTGTTTTAGACAAGGTAAATGCTGGTTGTTGAGGAGTTATTGATTAAAACTGGGCTTGTGAGCATACTGTACCATGGATGCATGTAGTTTCTGCCGGTTTTCATAACTGAATTACACTTGGTGGTGGTGGTGGTTGTGGTTGGTGTGTGTGAGTAGGGGTTGGTGGTGAGAGAGGGAGGAAAGAGGAGAGTAAACATCTGGCCCAAGTATTGAGGCTTTCCTACCACCTGGAAGAGGAATGAGACACCTTGTAACTCAATTCTTCTCTAAGTACCTCCAGGAATAACGTAATTTCATTAACAAGTAGTCATTTTTAGGCTTTAAAAGGGCTTTTCTGCAAGAAGAAAGCATTGCTATTCCTTTGTTGTAACATTAACACTTGGCAATTTAAGCCCATCCCTTTGGTAACATTCTCTTGAAACGTTACAATAAAGCACACTGGAAAACTAATAACAAAATCTGGGTTCTGTTCCTAATTAGCTGTTTGGTTTCAGGAAATCAACTTTACCTCTCTGGGCCTCAGTTACCTTACCTGTGGAAAGAGAGGGCTTGGATTACTAGAGGCTTTTTTTTTTTTTTTTTTTAAGCTCATTGCTAATTCTTCCCTTTGAATGAGGCCCCATGAGGGTGGCTGGGTGGCAGTGAGGTAGGTAGAGAGTGGTCTGAGGTGCCAGGAACAGAGTTAGCAATCCTGTGTACTGGCCCACCTGGGGATCTTATAAAAAGGCAGATTCTTGGGTGAAGCCTGAGTCTCTACATTTCTTCTAAGAAGATCCCAGGTGGTGCTGATGCTGCTGGTCCATGGACCACACTTTGAGTAGCAAGATGCTAAATGACTTTTTCCCCAACTTTCTCATTCCATAGATGAAACTGGATCCTAGAAAAGAAAAGTGATTTACCCAAGCTCACACAACAGTTGGGTAGTACACCCTATATAAGAATTCATGGTATCATGACTATCAGTTTGATGACAATATCACTTGCTACATCTCTCATATGGCTTCTGCTGTTAAAAGCCATTTGATGATGACCTTTTGTGGTTCACCTGTCTTAGGAGGCATTCTGGGTTCAGTGTTTTGGCTACATTATCTCATTCTCTTTCACGATTTCATCTCTAACCATATGCAGTACAGTCATCCCTTGGTCTACCCAGGGGATTGGTTCTAGAAATTTGTGCATGCTCAAGCCCGCCATCAGCCCTGAAGAACTTGCATACAGGAAATGTCGGCCTTTTGGTGTCCTGTGAATACTGAATTTTCAAGCTGTGCTTGGTTGAAAAAAATTCATGAATAAGTGGACCCTTGCAATTCAAATCCACATTGTTTAGGGGTCAACTGTAGTTGTTAGGAAAATTAAATTTGTTACATTAAGTAATTTCATGGCTTTAATCTCCATTTAGAATTCCCCTTGCAGGTTTGTGCATTGCGCACAGAGAGGAAGTAAAAGTCCTCCAGGGAAAATATCCTGTTTGCTGATTCCATGAATTTTAACAGCTGTCCATTTATGCTCCTCAGGTGATATCGGCTACAACAAAGATGGTTTTTAGATTACTAGGGCCCACATTCTGTGGAACATTATGAGTTAAGATAAAATGAAAGTTAATTACTTCTCAAAGCAAAGAGGTAGCCAATACAAACCATGCTACCACCAGTAAAATAACTGCCACAATGTCTTTCATGTACATCATCCACATCCAATAATGTTTTTTGAGTCCCTGGGGGTGCAAGGCAGTGATTAACAAAATTAATCAAGAAAAGACAGCCTGTGACTGTAGGGACTTTAAAAACTAAGGTAGAATGCATTTTAAAATATCCATTGCCCTAGAATTTGTTCCCACCTTCGTCTGAGGAAAATAAATTTTTTTCTAATCTAGATAGATCAGGATTTCCCAAAATACATTCCTTAGAATATTAGTCTCATGAAATGCTCTTAGAGAAAAAAATGTTTTTTATCACATAAATTTAGGACTGACTGATTAATATATATTTTCCTTTAAGTTTCACAAAGCACAGTAGAATACTAAGGTATCAGAAGTTTTATAATAAATGAGTCATTTTAACTTTGTTTAATAACATTTCCTAATCCTATTTGACCACAGATCTTACCCCTATTCTCCACCTACTCTTCCTCATGTAATGCCTATTAAGATCCTGTAGAAATAACAAACAGTGGCATACACTTTGGAAAATGCTGGTCTAGATTATTTTCCCTAATTTTTCCGTTTGTTTTGTCTGTAGTTATCTGGCTGATGTCTTATGTTGAATGTGTCAGTACAAATTGTTTGGAAATGCTGTTTTTTTAAGGGCATGCATTTTAACTGTCATATTTTAAAGAAAAATAAAAAGGAAGATTTTTAGGTAAAGTGTATAAACATGAGCCCGAGTTTTTCTTTCTGGTTGTGAGAGCTTTCAGCATTTCTCCATGAGCAGTTTGGTTCGCTGTCCTTTGCTGTTCCCTCGTCTGTGAGGAAACTGTGAGAAGACATTTTTAGAATTCAAAGTTAAAAATTCAGGCTTTTGCTGATGTTGGTTGCATCCAGGGCAGTGGTTTTCAAAGTATCATATGTGCATCTAATAGTGAGAAACTTTTAGATGGCACATGGATGAATGTTAAATATTTTATAGCCATATATTTAATTTAAGTGTTTTAGAAGAATTACATGTTGCTAAAATAGTATTTATGTTTAAAAAAAGTAAGTCAATTTAAAGATAAATACCAAATAAATAATGGCAAAAATTATGAAAAGAAGTGTACAAATGACTAAAGCTTGGGAATTAATGCCTAGGGGGTTAAGCAAGAAGTGGGTTCCAGGGCATGATTGGTATCTTTTTAGAGATGCTATCACCTTTGTGCCTGAGAACAATCACAGTATAATGGAAATAATGCTGGGTTAAGATTGAGGAGATTATGGTCTATGGAAACAAAGACAGTATGACTTGATTCCTGCCACTAAGGGCCCACAGCTTTTGGAGATGTTTCATACTAAGTTTCTACTCTTTGCCTGATATCCAAAGAATTAAATGCCTCATGTGTAACCCTACACTTGAACATGCCATGTAGATGAGTTAGTGTCAATGAATAAAATTCAACTCTGACTTCCTTGTTCTTTCGACAAATAAAATTACTAGTAAATTTAGCCAAAAATGCTGAGATAAGTAGTCATTTGCCCTTTTAAATTAGTGATTAATTAATATCAGTGGAACTTTTGCTTTCTAAAAGTTATTGCCTTAAAGAGGCCATTACAATAATTTGGCTGCTTTCTGTATAGAATAGTGGTTCTCTACTGAAGGTGATTTTTTTTCCATCTATGAGACATTTGGCTATGTGTGGAGACACTTTTGATTGTCACAATTGGGGAGGGGAGAATGTCTCTGGGCCTCTAGTAAAAGTCCAGGGATGTTTCTAAAACTCACAGTGCAGAGGTCAGCCTCCTACAGCAAACAAATATGTGGTCCAAATTTCAATAGTGCTGAGGGTGAGAAATCCTGAGTTGGACTGACTTAGGCAGGAAGAACTGAACATAATGATTATGGAGCTCAATCACACGGGCTCATTGGGCATATTTGAACATAATTTTTAAAGCCACCAACACATTATTTTCCTTCAGAGATGAAGTAATAACAATACAGTGAACTAGCTGTGGTATGCTGAATGATGAACCTCCCAAAATGTTCATGTCTCAATCCCCAGAGTCTTATGAACATATTGTTTTCCATGGCAAAGGGGACTTTGCAGTTGTGATTAAGTTAAGGATCTTGAGATCAGGTGACTATCCTGGATTGCTTGGGTGGACCCAATCTGATCACCAGCGTTCTTATAAGAGGGAGGGTAAAAGTCAGAAAGGGAGATGTGATGACGAAAGCAGAGGTTGGAGCTATGTGCTCTGAAGTTGGAAGAAGAGTCCACAAAATAAGAAATGCAGGCAGCTTTAGAAGCTGGAAAGACAAGGAAACATTTGCCCCAGGAGCCACCAGAAGGAATGCAGCCTTATTGACACCTTGGTTTTAGCTCTGTAAAACTTTTTTGGATTTCTGATCTTCAGAATGGTAAGATACTAAATTTGCATTGTTCGATGACACTAAATTTGTGGTGGTTTGTTACAACAGTAAGCAAGAAATACACTATCATTTGGCATAATTTGAGAGTAGATATGTGTTTCCACATATAACATAAATATGTTTCATATTTTCATTGTATTAAAAAACACAAAATACAGCTAAACCTATAGCTATTTGGAACATTTTATTCCCCTAAAGGTTTGGGAGGCATTTTGGGATTTTGCATGAATATTGATGATCATACGGGTGAAGTGCTGGTGGGTGTAACAGCTGGTTGATAGAATCCTAAATAAGCCAACTGTCTTGTGCTGCCTTCTTTTACAGGCACTTTATGGGGATAATAATCCATCAAGTACGTTGGAAGATGCAGAGTACAAGGAACTATTGTGACAGTAGCTGAACTATTTGCAAAATTGCCAAAATGATAAATATTTATTATGCTCTTGCTTTAATGGTTTCATTAATTTTTACAACTATGTTAAGTTGGTTGTTGTTATAATGTTATTAGTATAATAAATTTCTCATCAAATCCTCACTGAAATGCTGCTTTTCAGTTTGAACCCTGAATAAAGATGATGTCAGTTTTCCCTGCTTCATATCAGCTACGTGTGGAAGCAACTGGATGATATTAAGAGCACAGCAGAGTCTTATACTGCCAGCACTTAGTGTATATATTTCTAGGTGCTCTAGTGTGCACATCCACAGCCTCCTGCCCAGGCATAGCTCCCCACTCTCAACCTCATCACATGGAGTGCAATTCTGTCATCTACCCCTCTCCATTTGTGACATGTGAAAGTTTTAGACACACACACATGAACAGATAAGGATAACTAACATTTGCATGATGCCTAACGGCACACAAAGTGCATTTTGCCTCCATTTTCTTATAATCCTTAGCACAAACACTGTTATTATCAATATTTTGCAGATTAGGAAATATAGGCTAAAAGAGTTTCAGTGACTTGTTTAATGTCAAAAAGGCAGTAGGTAGTTGAGGAAAGACTTGAATTTTAATTATTTGACCTGGAAACCACTGGTTGGTCTGCTGCTAGGTGGCTCCACATTGCCTTTGGATTTTCAGAGATGAACAGTTACAGGCCGGGTGTGGTGGCTCGCGCCTGTAATCCCAGCAATTTGGGAGACTAAGGTGGGAGGATCGCTTGAGTGCAGGAGTTCAAGACCAGCCTGGGTAACATAGCGAAACTACTCTATAAAAAACAAAAAAATTGGCCAGGTGCGATGGCTCATGTCTGTAATCCCAGCTCTTTGGGAGGGAGGCAGAGGTTGCAGTGAGTCAAGATCGCATCACTGCTCTCCAGCATGGGTGACAAGAGTGAGACTCTGTCCCAAAAACAGACAAACTCCCACAAACACAAACAAACAAAAACTTAGCTGGGCATGGCGGCATGTGCCTGTAGTGTCACCTACTTGGGAGGCTGAGATGGGAGGATCACCTGAGTCTAGGGAGGCTGAGGCCACAGTGAGCTGTGATCACGCCACTGGTTGACAGAGTGAGGCCCTGTCTCCAAAAAAAAAAAAAAAAAAGAGAGAGAGAGAGAGAGACATGAGTAGTTATAGAGCTCAGTCAAAGTCACTGTGATTATCACACTGAGCACTTATAGCTGGAGTGCCCACTGTGTGGTCCAGTCCACTTGCTCCTAATGTTCTCTTGCTCTAAAGACTTTATTTCCCTGCCTCTGGGCCTTGAGTGACCTCCTATTGAACCTTCACTGTTCTTCTTCTTAGGGTAGGATAAGGAAGGCATTTCTCTGACTTCCGGTTTCACAAGACCCTCTCCCCAGGGTCTTTCCTCCTTTGTGAATTCAATCTTTCTCTGAATTTACTCTCTCTGAAACCTATTAAATAAAGCAACATGGAGTGAAATAAATGATCAGCTACTTTATTGTTCCCTTTTCTTCATTTTCATACATTGTAACAAGGTTTATTCTAAATTGAATGAAATGTATCATTAATATTACATAGTGTATTATAGTAAATTATATTAATAGATGTCTGCGGGTCTTTGGTAAAAAATGTAACTCATGATTCTATTATTATTTTGAGAATGCAACATGTTGTTCAAATTTACTATGCATTGTCTGGGAAATTTTAGGACCTATTTAGGACTATGTGATTAGTTCTGATGAAGTGAGGTTGATGCTTGGTTACAATTGATTACAATGATTTTGGTTTTGTGTGGATTTTTCAAAACTAGCTACCTCTAGGAGATTTTTGTCCTACTATCTGACGAGGGAGATAATATTAAGATTTATTAGAGCCAAAAGTATTTTACGTATACTGAAAACAACAAAGATAAAAATAAAACCTCTCACATGGTTAAAAAGGTTGCCAAATCCTCTGCTGTGCACTTCACATGGGTAAAGTAGTCTGACTATTATATTCATATTTATTTAATCATGGAGAACTGCCATGGTGAATAAACTAGCACTCTTATCAGGAACTTATTCTATTTATTACCATATTATAGACTTAAATAAATAAAATTAACATGATTTGGCCATAGACTTTTAGTATCCAGAGGAAAGTTCTATACGTATGAGTTGAAAACAAAATCATTTACACTATGTGGAAAGGTATCAGAAGAAAAATTCTAAATGGAAAACCAACATAGGAGAATTAATAAAAAGACTCTACAATTCCATAACACGAGACATAGAGAAAAGGTAGAAAAAATACCTATTGAGAAAGGGCATAGTATAGACTGTGCAGGGATGGGTGAGTCTCACTTCTTAACTTCACATTGACACGTTTATATTTGGCAAATTTCTAAGATCATGCAGAAACTAAAAAAGACAGAAGATTAGCAAGGATAAAAATAATATATTAACTTTACTATCCAGTATAATGTGACTAAAATAATATTATTTCATGATTCTACATATAAAATTAAAAGTAGAAGACTGAAATGCATGGCATTTGGAAGATACTAAGATTTGGGGCACACCAAAAGTATGTAAATTCTTATTCCTTCTCATTGCTTTTGATGATGGTAAGAAAGTATTAAGAAGTATTCCTTTCCAGTAGTTTCCAATGCTGCATTTTGCATCATCTGCATTTGTTTTCTTAGAGTCTGAGCTTTCATTTTAGTTGGTTGATGACATTTTTTCTGAGTCTTTATTACATTAAGAATAAATTTATTCCTCAGAATGAGGCACTAAAATAGTGTATTAACATTTTTAAAGATGGTAAAATTTGCAAACTACTCAGAAAGATTTACTTTATGAATAGCATAGTTCAGTTTTAAGTACACTGGAGGAAGTGGGTAGAAAAGCAATGCCTTTCATTCTCCCCTTCCAGCTGCAATTACACCAGCAAATAGGATGATAATTCAGTCATGCTAATCCAGTCCAAAAATATTTCCATTTCTTTTAAGAGTGAGACCTTGAGGTCCACTTGAATTCTTGTACTGCCTCTTCTTCCCAGTGCCTTTTTAAATTTTGGCAACTTTTTGCAATTAGGTAATGGAAGCACAATTCCCGTTCAGAAAAGTACTCTACAAGGAGCCAAATTCAGACATTATAAAGTAAACATAACAACTCTACCTTAAGAAATGATTCCATCATTAAAATAAATACTGACAATTCACAAATAGCAATGGGAAATGGGTTATTGAGATCTGAATATTGTCCATTTCAGTAGGAAAAATATATACAACTGGGTTGAAGTAAGTGATAAACTCTTACTAAAGATTAACAATTGCTCATTCAATATGCCTTATGTATACTGTTCTATCTTTTTACAGCTTTCTGGATCAAATGTCAATAAATAATACCAGTACCCCAACCTTCCTACTTTAAGAAGGCAAGCAGAGAGATACATTTGAGTGTGAATCCTGACTCTAACCTGGTAGCTAGACAGATAGCCTTGGGAAATTTGTCCCATTTAAAATAGAAATAATGACCCTTGCCTTCCAAGATTGTTTTTAGGGATATAGAGAATATGTGTAAAATGTCTAGTACAGTACTAGGCACCCAGGAGGAGTTCATTACACAGTGATTAAACTTGAGAAGAGAGCCCTTCTTGTAAATTCATGCTCTAAATTTGGTTTGGTGGCATGCTGGACTTCCATCACCTGCTACATGACAGGCCTGAACAAGTGCAGAACATCATGGGATTTCAGACCCGATAGCACCGAAGTAGTGTCCAAGAACCTGAACCTGTTTGACTGCTCTGAACAGTGTACATAGTCAATTCACTTAAAAAAAAAAAAACCCAAAAAACAAAAACTTCATTTCAGTTTTTGATACCTAAACCTAATTTCATGAAATGTTGATTTTTTTTTTTTTAAGCTTATTGTTTTGGTCTTATAGAGACAAAGTCCAGTCACAGCACTTCTGATGGGCTGAAAGCATGCACTTAGGTAAACACAGAATGTTTGCAATATGACAATATTGGGTTAAATATTTGGGCTATTCTTTTAATGTGAGCTTTTTCGTGGCACAGTCAGGGTAACTGGAAAGAGTCATTTGATTGAGAGGATTCCTGAGGGTTCATTTAGAATTATTGAGTCACTGAAGTTCAGGCTGGAAGAAATCTTGTGGTCCTATCCACCTGCTTCCCGGAACGACAACCCACTCCTTTGAAAAAAACCTAAAATGTATCCTGTCCCTCAAGAGCTGCCAAAAAGAGAGTTCTGAAGTTTTAAACAATCATGAGGGATGCTTACATATTGTGCCTAGTTGTAGGTCTTCCCACATCTAAATGAAGCAAAAACTTATTTCCATTTTCAATGAAAAGTCTTATTTTCAATGAAATAAGTCTTAGTTTGTGAAACAAGTTCCAGTTTTATTTTATCTCCTGTGATTTTCTTTTTCTTCTTTTCCAGCTGAGAACTTTCATTTATTTATTTTTTTATTCAATCATTCTTTAACAAATATTTCATTGGTAGCTACTATGTGCCAAGCCCTGGCTGAGTAAAATTTTGGTAAATATGGAGAGGAGCAAAGGACAGACTTTGACTTGTAGAATATAGAGTCTTATGGGGGAGAAAGGCATGTAAAAATAATTAAAATATGATAAGTACTATAATAAAGCTATGAAAAAAATCTATAAGAATTCTACAACTCCAAACCACTTAAGGCACTTCTTTTTTAAAAATTTCACATTCATGTTATTTAATTCTGAACATACAAAGGAGAAAGCAAACAATGACCTTCCTGGTGATTTTTCTCTCTGGACTTTCAAAAAGTTCATACAGAAGATAACGATTCTCTCTTCTTCTTTTCTACACTTCACGGTATATTTCACACAATGTCAGTGAGTTCTTCCCTCTGCAACCTAAATCACTTATTCAAAAGGGAAAGTAGGGAGGGAGCTCATGCTCACTGAATGCTAAACACTGTCACCCAGGCTGGAGTGCAGTGGCACAATCTTGGCTCACTGCAGCCTTGACCACCCAGGGCTCAAGTCATTCTGCCACCTCAGTCTCCCGAGTAGCTGGGATTACAGGCATGCACCACCAGGCCCGGCTAATTCTTTTTGTTTTTTAGTAGAGACAAGGTTTCACCATATTGCCCAAGGTGGTCTTAAACTCCTGCCCTCAAGTGATCCTCCTGCCTTGGCCTCCGAAAGTGCTGGGATTACAGGCATGACCCCACCGAACCTGGCTGGCACTTCTAATTATTTCACAGTTGGTGGAGATGGAGAACTTCGGATTTGTATAAAAGGCCTTCCTACATTTGAAAGTTAAATTCAATAGTTTCCCTTTCTTATTCCAAAGAAAACTGCAACTAATTATGTGAGACTCAATCCATCTCAGAGAGGCAGCAGAGCCTCATGGTGAAGAGAACTGGCTCTGGAGTCCAACACCCTGGTTGCATATCACACTTTGCTGCTTGCTAGTCATGTGATGACTCTTAGTCTTCTCATCTCCAAAATGACAATAGTGATAACACTTTTTTCACAGGGCTGTTGTGAAATGAAAGGTGATAACAAATGTAATATACTTAGCACAAGCCTTAATATAGAAGCCCTTCATACACATGAGCTAATATTAGCCTCGTATCTGTCCTTAGTCTTAAGATATCTCCGAGAAGTGGTGAAAATCTCCCTTAGTGACTTGTTTCAGGGACCCAACCAGGAAATTATTTGGGTCTAACCCAAAGCACCACCTGCTTTGGTAATTGAAGACAGTCTTCCTGGGTTTCAGTCTTTGAGGAAATAGAGAGCAGCTGGTCTTTCATATTCTTATGACTTTTATTAAGCCACACTTCATAGTTTTTGTTTCTAGACTAAATATACTCCCCACTCAAACTCTTTCTATCTCCTTTAAACTTTATTCATAAATCTTTTTTTTTAAATCCCTCCCTCCAAAATCTTTCAGTCTTTTTTGGACCCTATGGAACAACGCCACTGGTGTGAAAATTTTACGGATGGAAAATACAAGAGCTTTTTCTTAGAAAATAAGTAGGGTCCATACTTGCTGACCTAGAATTACTGGAAAATCTCAACCGAGATGGTTGAAGTAACAGTTGCTAATGAGGTAACTCAGGAATGGAAGTTTTTGTGTATATTAAAAATACACCCCAATCCATATTTATGTATCTTTCAGCTGCAGTAATTAATCTTGTTAATGTGTTTTTCTTACTCTCCCAAATAGAGATTCTGACTTGGTCACTGCCATGCCAGAAACAGATTGAACCTTTTCTACAAATATAAACCAATTTGCAAAAAGAGTAGAAGAGTTCTGATAATGCCTGTGGAGATAATTTATCTCATCTCTTTTGTTTGACAGATGAGGCAAGCAAACTTAGAGAGGTTAAATGACTTGTTCAAGGTCATACACCAAGTTAGTGAAAGAGTGAAGTATTTTGACTTCCATTGCAAGACTCTTTATATGATATTAAGAACTGTCTCTCCTGTTGATGATTTCAATAGGCCACTATTGATGAATGAAATGCAATTGTCTAACAATGACTGGAAACTCTATTATAGAAGGACAGAGGGAGACTTTCCACAACTTATTGAATAGATATATTTTTTCCATTTTCTGGGGATTATAGAGAGCAAACAGTAATAAGACCCTATAAAGAGAACATAGGTGTGAAGGGTTTTGCTTCCTTGTTCTCTGTTCTTTTCTTTGCTACTATACAAATGCCACTTCTCATGTGTCCAGCTTCCATCTGGATTGAACACAAAAAGAGAAGTCAGTAGTAATATTATTTCATATTCTTAAACTGATCTTCCTAGGCTTTGACAATTACCTAATGAGTATTTTCAAGCACATCTTGGACTTGGAAGATTGCAACCTTGGCTCAGAAAGAAACAATCTTATTCTTCAGGCTATTTTTCTCAAGCTCCGAAAGCTTTAGTGAAATAATGCACATATGGTGCTCATCTCAGATGACTGCTAGAAGTTGCCGAGTTCTTTATCCATAATAGATAGCTATGTGGATAGAGTGAGTATATGTGTCAATATTTATATGGATAATGATCTGTGCTTTTCATCCCTCAATATATAAGACAATTTAATTTCTAGTGGGAGAAAGAAAAATCTGAACATATTTTTAAGTATAAGATAATAAAATGAATCCTAAGGAGTTGGTTTTTGAATAAATTGTCTTATATTCCCAATGTGAAAAATACTAATACATTTTTGCTATTTTACTACTATCTTTCCCAATGACTTCACCTCAGCAACATTAGTAACTATTTTTGTAACTATTAGTAACACCTCAACAACAATAGTAACTATTTTTGTGGAGAATAAACCATTCTGTCATGGATTTTTTTTTATAGCAGACATAAGGGAGTCTTGAGAGGCATCATAGTGCAGAAAATGACAACAACAACAACAAATGACAACAACAACAAGCAACCCAGAAAAATGCAGATCTACGCTACCATCTGGGAGAACTTCTAGATGCCCAATGTGCTCACATTTCCTGGTCTCAAACCTTCTCTTCAGCTGAGCACAATGCTGGCAACATATCCTTCTGGTGAATTCACCTCCCCTTCCATATTCACCATTGTCTTTCCTTTCTAAAGGTCTCCCCTGGGCCAAGGAAGAAAATATCCCAGGCGCTTTTATTACATGTTGTATTGTGTCCAAGTCAGCATGGCCAAGCAGTGGTTGAGAAACAAACGAGCAGTTGTTTGAGAATAATCATTGGCCAATGACTCAGTCCCCAACATTTCAGACAAGTTGTTTTGGGAATTGTATGGCCTCAAGC
The DNA here is from genome assembly GCF_007565055.1 of Rhinopithecus roxellana. Lineage (NCBI taxonomy): Eukaryota > Metazoa > Chordata > Mammalia > Primates > Cercopithecidae > Rhinopithecus > Rhinopithecus roxellana. Next base: position 20,278,131 of record NC_044549.1, on the reverse strand, counting down.
AGGGAAAAGGCAGACTTGCTCACCCACATGTTAAAGGGTCGAAAGCAAGGAAGATGGTAATTTGTTCCCCTGTTTAAATGTGTTCCACCCACTCACAGCCACAAGTGGGAGTGAAGGATGGGCTTTTGACCTAAAGGTGGAGCCGTACTGGTCCCCCTCATTTCCTTGTAGGGATGTTGGGGAGACCAGTGAGATCATGTCTATAAAGTGGATTGACTGGAATGTGCTCATGTTGTCCAATGTGAATTATGCTAGTAAGATTTTCTTTAATTTTTCTTTTCTTTTCTCACAGTCACAAACCATTGGCAACCTGTGTTGATTTTCCCATGTCCTTACATTCAAGTCCCTCTGCCAGCACACTCTGGGTAATTCATTTTTGGTTTTGTGTAAATGGCCAAGTCCTAGCTCTTTGTCCTGTGAAGCCTTCCCATAGACAGCTGAAGCTGTTCTGAGTGAGGAACTGTATGGAAAAGTCTGGAGGAGTAAAAAGAGGATTTCAAGTTGGCCCTGAAGTCTAGCAAATTCATCATAAATTCACACACTATTTGAGTACTTTCCACCTTGCCTGACATAGTATTCAGAAGTTCTCTATTAGTTCAAAATTGCTTCCCTAAACACTTTGTATATTTTCGCTATAAGATGTTCTGCATTAAGAAGCTATCTGATTTCATGGAAGATTATCCCTTTAACAGACTTTGGACTATCATGTATAAACTTATCCTTATTTTGTGCTCTCCCTGTAAATAAAATCAATTTAAAACCAAGGCTTCTGTGGAAAGTTTCCTGAAGGCCATTCCTATTATCTGGTGTTAGGTAATGACTGGTGAATTTTCAAATAGCTGTGATATTTTGCATTTGAGAAATCTAGAAGCTAACAGATGAGAGCAAGAATAAGAAAGATTTGGACATTGATTACTAAATGATTATTAAAAATGAGTTATACTTACTTATTGATTTTGGTTGTATTTTCAAGCACCTGTCACATCAAATTGTAACTCTTAAAACAGTCTTTTTTTGATGTTCATTCTTTAAATTCCTTTGCATACACCTGCTAAAATTGATGTGTTTATATATATAATTGATGTGTTTATATATAATTATATATATATAGGTTACATATATATAATTTCTTTCTCTCTCTCTCTTTCTCTCTCTCTTTCTTTTTGTACAGACAGGGTTTTGCCATGTTGCCCAGGTTGATCTCAAACTCTTGGGCTTAAGAGTTTGAGCCCAAAGCTTGCCTTGGCCTCCCAAAGTGGTGGCATTACAGGTGTGAGCCACTGCACCCAGCCTAAAATTGATGTTTTAATTGCTATTGTAAATGGTATCTTTCAAAAAGTTTCATTTTTCTATTTGTTTATTGCTTATATAGAGAAGTTAATGGATTTTTGAATATTGATCTTATGTCCATGGGCTAGATAAATGCAGTTATTAATTCTAACAATAAATAATGAAAATTATATTTTTCCTTTCCAGTGCCAATTCCTTATGCCTTTTATTTCTCTTTCTTACCTTAATATACATAATAGGACCTCTAGTATAATTTGAATAACAGTGGTGATAATGGGCATTCTTGTCTTCTTCCAAAAGTTGTAATTAACTATAATGTTTGCTGCAGAACTTTTGTATTCACTCTGTCATATTTAGGAATTCTCCTTGGTTTGCTAGGCACTTTTTGTCATGAATGTGTATTAAATGTTATCAAACAATTTTTCTGAATCTATTGAATTTATTTTGTGATTTTCTCTTTTTTATTAATGTGGTAAATTACATTGGTTGATTTTTGAATCATAAACCATTCTTGTAGTCCTGGAAAAAAGCCTACCTGATCATTTTGCAACCATGAATCTGCTATTTTCCTTTCTTGTAATGTTCTTGCCAGGTTTTGGGATCAAGATTATGCTGTGCTAATAAATAAGAGGAAAATATCTGTTATCACTTTTTATTATTATTTGGGAATGTTGTGTGAAATTGGTGTTATTTCATCTTTAAATTCACTGGTGAAACTATCTGGATGTGGAATTTTCTTTATAAGAAGGTTTCTAAAAATATATTTAATTTTTAAAAATAATATAGGACTATTCATATTTTCCATTTCTTTCTGTGTAGTTTGCTAATAATTTCACACAAATTGTCATATTTATAGGCATAAAGTGTTTTATAATATATTTTAATGATCTTTTAAATGTCAGATGATAGTTTACAATGCTATTAATATTATTCCTGTATGCAGTGATAATACTGAATATGATTATTCACTCTTTTAAGTTCACCAAGACATTTCAAATAGATTATCACTTTTACTTATGCCATTGAAGAGATGAAATAATGCTGATATGAATCACACACTCTTTTTTATCTCTATGACTTCAAATGCTTACACTAATGTGTGAGTATTTATTCAGCCTTAGATGGGGTCAAAATTCTACTTATGTTTGTGTCTAAAGGCTTATGGGTTGGGTGAACTGAGGCACACCACCAATATCTAATTAAAATTTGAAATATTACTTTTCAGTTGTCTTTTATTTTTGAGATGATTTCAAAGGTGAGTTGGTGAATGTGTGAACTCTCTGGATGAAGAGGATGATGTTCAGTGGAGATAGTAAGGGAAGTTAAAAACTAAAAAATATCTGGTGTCAGACATTTTAACTTCAAGCAGTGTAGCTTAGTAATTCTGTCACAAAATTGAGTATCTTTGGCTTCATTAGCAATCTGCTGGATGATTTTTGCAAGTAACCAAATTAACTTATAGTACATTTTTCCAGTACATGAAGTAGAGTTAATATGGTTTTCCCTTTATTGCATCACTGGCGCTGATAACAAATAACAAAATATTGTATATAGTGCTTTATGCCTCAGAAAACGTCCAGAAAGAAGGTCCTAAATGATAAAATTGTTAGAGGCCCTCCTAATCTTCTATAACAATTTTTCTCATGGCCAAAAATAAGGCAGGAAAGATAGCCATTGGAAGAGATCTCTGAGGGAGCTTCAAAATATTAGTTTATTATGGCTCTAGCTTTCTATGTCATACCCACCAAGACAGTCATGCCAACCCAACTGTGAAGCTTCACATGGAGCTATGTGAGAAACTGATGCTAGAAGCACACAGTTCCTCAGATTATGGATGAAATGAGAAAATCAGAAATAACCAAACCAGAGGGCTTATCTCTAGTTATTCCTAGACTGCCTTAGTTAGACATAGTGAATTTCAAGTTGGAAGGAACTGCAGAGGTCATTGAATCTCGTTCCCTAGTATCCCCCGAAAGAAAACTGAGCACCCAAAAATTAGATGATATGTTTAGTGGAGAAACTAATGCTATGGGTGTGTCTTGCTTTAAGGAAAACTAGATTTCAAAATTCTAATTGTGAAAAATAGATAAAAAGTATCACTATTACTTTATCATTATTCAATAAATCAATCTCTGTAGCATTCATTAAGTAGCAAATACCCATACACTTAATAAATGATCCAACTTCAAATATTTGATTTTCATGCAGAGTTTCAGCAACACAGTTGTTGAGGAAAGCAATGTATGCTGATATTCTTTCTGTGCCTGCCCATTGTGAGCTCAATTACATTCCTGGGTGTTTGCCAGGGACAATTTCTAGCATTTTTTCCAAGTGGTGAGGTATGTGAGTGTTGTTGCTTTTACTGAACAAAATGTAGAGCCTGAGCTGCATAGCCAGAATAGAGAGTCAAGTCATAATCTGGGGCTGGAAGACTTTTCATGTGTGAGGCAGTGGCAGGGTATTGCTTTCCTTCTTGTCAGCCACACCTTCAAGGCTTTTTTTTTTTTTTTTTTTAAAGGAGACAATACACTTTATCTCAAAGGTATATTAAAAATGGAGCAGAAGTTGGGTGGAGAAGAAATACCGCAGTCCAAAACCTTTACCTCCTAGTTGACAGGGTGGAGTGAGCAAGGCATTCCTTGCCAAGCATGTTTATTTTGGCCCATAGGTCCACCAGGGAGGTATGAAGGCACACTCTGGCCACAAAGCTGAAAGGTTCTTATGTTACCTCAACTCCCTCCATTCCGGAGAGATTTCCTATAAATAGTCTCAACGACGGTATTGATTGAAAAAAGGAAGGGTTTTTGGATTCATAATTTTCAAAGCACCCATTCATGAAAAAGCAAGAGATCATAAAAGTTGAGAGCATAGGATTGTTTCTTTCCACATGCCTTGAAAATTTCCCATAATTCATGAAATAATTGGGCTAGGTTATAGAGATGTCTGTGCAAAAAGACCTCATGAAAATTTGAAATATAATAATATGTAACATGTATTGGGAACTATTCTAAATGCATTATGTGTAATAACTTATTTAGCCCTTTTTATAACCTTATGTGGTAGGCACTGTTATTAACATCATCATCATTATTGTTCAGATATGAAAACTGGGGTACACTGAGGTTAAAAAGCTTCCCCATGTCACACAATCAGTAATAAGTGGCTGAATTCAAATCCAGGCAGTCTGACTCCAGAACTGGGAATCGAATCTTAATACCTATGCTCTGCTACCTCTATTAAAATGGCACATAAAATGATATTTTAAAAGAAATCCCCCAAAACTAATAATTATCTTAGAATCAGAGTGAAAGTCAGGAAAATAAAATAATAAAAAACAAGAAAAAGAATTTCCTCCCCAAAATATTGTTCTTCAAAATTTACTTTTATATAAATGTTAAAGATTAATACTGTTTAATGCAGTGAATAACAAAATCATATTATTCACATCAAAGGCAAGAAACTGTTTTAATATATAAAGAGGTAGAGAATGATTTAGACAAACTCATGAGTGGTAGTCCCATAATGGATTTTGAAAGGAAGCACAATGTCCCTAATATCTGAGTCTGAAAAGTCTTTTGAGTCTTCTTAGCCAGAAAATTCAAGGACTTTTACTCTTGATCAAGGAGGGCAACCAAGCCCCTCTCCCTCACATTTTGGCATCAAAGTAAGTGATACTGCGGTATGTGTTGCCCATTCACTAATCACATGTAGTGATTTTGATAAAATTATGACCTTGTATTAGTTTTACTTACAAAGCATTTCTTAATTGTTAAAAAAAAAAGTCCATAAAAATGAGAGTCAACATGTCTAAATCGTATGTCTAAAGTTCTTTGTACACTTGTGGTATACATTTGGAAATAGTCTGTCCAATTCATGAAGGGAGCTAGAAAATCTGGTTCAGAGACAGTCCTGGGATATAGCATGGGGATATGGATTGGAAACAGATGATCTTCCCTGGGCCATCGGTGGAGAGACCCTTGCAGAAACTGAAAGTCTAAATCTGAGCTGCTCATGGGATCTTAATCATAACCCAAGCAGTGCACGAACACAAGTCTAAGGTAAAAATTGTCTGGAACTGGTGAAATGTATAGAACTCCACAAAAGAAAATGGAAAACTGCTCCAAAAGGATACTCCAAAACTATTCCAAAAGGAATCTCCACATCTTATGGAATGATCAGCATACAGGTGGGAGGCAACTCTCTGAAGATGAGCTCATAGACCAAAATTATAAAGTATTAGCAGAGACTCTCTGCATAAGGAAGTTAGTTAATGCAACAAATGGAAGAATTCTATTAGATAAATTAAATTATTGATAGCATAATTATCTTTAAAAGACTTAAAATAAGTGTGTTAAGAATGATCAATGATAATAGAATCAATAAAGTTTATGAGAAAACAAACGCACACTGAAAAAAGCATTTTTTAAAAGAAGAACCAATATAAATTCTAGAAATAAAATACATTTATTAAAAAGAAAATGTGTTTTTAAATTTTTTTAAAAACCTCAAGAGTTGAATTAAAGGACTAGATAAGCTCACTACACAAGGAAAGCACTCAGAATGTAATCCAATGAGATAAAAAGATGGAAAATACAAAAGAGGTTAGAAAAATATGGAAGATAGCTATGAGTAGTTCAAGTTGATATGGAAGTACCAAAGTATGAATCAAAGTAATAGTTGTTTTTTTGCCAAGAAAAGAAGAAACGATGTTGCCTACATATAAGAAATTAAGATATTGAAACAGAGAACAGGTTCCCTTCCTTCCTTCCTCCCTCCCTCCCTCCCTTCCTTCCTTCCTTTTCTTTCTTTCTTTTTTTTTTTTTTTTTTTTTTTTGGACGGAGTCTCGCTCTATCACCCAGACTGGAGTGCAGTGGCGCAATCTCGGCTCACTGCAAGCTCCGCCTCACGGGTTCCCGCCATTCTCCTGCCTCAGCCTCCGGAGTAGCTGCAACTACAGGCGCCTCCACCGAGCCGGCAAATTTTTTGTAGCTTTCGTAGACACGGGGCTTCACCGTGTTAGCCAGGATGGTCTCCATCTCCTGACCTCATGATCCGCCCGCCTCGGCCTGCCAAAGTGCTGGGATTACAGGCTTGAGCCACCGCGCCCCGCCAGGTATTGTACCTCTCTTTTCGATAGCTTTTCTGAAAACAAGGACGTTAATTAATTCTTACTGCTCTGAGCTGTGGAAACTTCCTATGGATGAGTTTTGTGTTTGCCTCTATGGAGCCCTTCAGGTTTCACCAGTTCTAGATTTCTTGTGTCTGTTCTCTGTTAAAAGCTCTCAGGCTCTCAAGTGGTTAACTCAACATAATTCAATTAGTGTGTTCTATAGAAGACAATAAAATTGAATACAGTTTCCAAACACTTGCTTTTTTCTCTTGTAGCAGGTTGGGTATATTCTAGATAATTGAATACTTGACTTGCTTCTCTCAAAATTTGATGTCTAGTTTGAGTTATTCTATAATGAACATGGGGGTGCAGATATCTTGACATACTGATCTCATTCTCGTTGGATATATACACCCAGTGGTAGATTACTAGGTCATATGGTAGGTCTATTTTAATTATGTGAAGAACCTTCCTACTGTTTTCCATAATGACTGTACCAATTTACATTCCCACCAACAATGTACAGTGGCTCCCTTTTCTCCATATCCTTCGCAACACTTGTTATATGGAGTATAAAAAAGTCAAACTCATACAAACAGAGTAAAATAGTGGTTTATGGGGTAGGCAGTGGGGGACTGGGAAGATGTTGGTGAAAAGACACACAATTTCAGTTAGACAGGAGAAATAAGTACAAGGGATCTATTGTACATCATAATGACTACAGTTAACGTATTGTATACTTGAAGATTACTGAGAGTAGATTTTAAGTGTTCTCCACAAAGAATATGAGGTAATGCGTATGTTAAGTAGCTTGATTTGGTTATTCCACAATGTATGTTAATATCAAAACATCATGTTGGAAACCACAAATATATATAACTTTTTGTCAGTTAAAAAAAACTGATGTACATATCAAGAGCTTTGAGTTTTCTACCTTAGACCATCCTCTCATCAAAGACATTAAAAAATGCTTTTGAGCCTTACCACATCTGAAGAATGATCTTCTCTACAATCCTCTCAATGTTTTGAAATCACATAATCTTAATTATTACTTGTATTTTTCATATTTGTTTTAATAATTTTATTCCTATTCCTTTGAGATCATCTTCCTTCCCATTAGTTCATGCTCCATATTCTTTAAAAAATTTTTTTCCTTGAGGATTTTGATGCTGTTGTAGATTTATAGAGAATTTGCAGAAAGGAATTATACCTTTAAATGCCACCCCCCCCCCCCACACGCACACACACACACACACACCCCAGATGAGCCTGAATGTGCTACAAATGGGGAAGGAAAGAAGGCAAACAATCCACCATCTCAAAAGGCAGTGAATGGGAGTACCTTAAACTGGCCACAGGTATATATGTGGAATCTAAAAATGTTGAACTCATACCAGTAGAGACTAGAATAATAGCAGGGGCTGAGGGTATGGAGAGGGAGGAAATGAGTGCTTGTTGATCAAAGGGCACAAAACATCAGACAGGAGGAAGAGGTTTTGAGATTAACTGTACAGCAGGGTGACTATTTTCAATAACAATGTGTTGTATAGTTCAAAATAACTAAGAGAGCAAAGTTCACATATCTCACCACAAAAAATGACAACTAAATGAAGTGATGGGTATGTTAATTATTTTGATTTAATCATTCCACGTTGTATACATATATCAAAAAATCACATTGTACCCCATAAATGTTTACAATTATGACTTATCAATCAAAACTAATATTAGGCCGAGACGGGCGGATCACGAGGTCAGGAGATCGAGACCCTCCTGGCTAACACGGTGAAACCCCGTCTCTACTAAAAATACAAAAAAAAAACTAGCCGGGCGAGGTGGCGGGCGCCTGTAGTCCCAGCTACTCGGGAGGCTGAGGCAGGAGAATGGCGTGAACCCGGGAGGCGGAGCTTGCAGTGAGCTGAGATCCGGCCACTGCACTCCAGCCTGGGCGACACAGCGAGACTCCGTCTCAAAAAAAAAAAAAAAAAAAAAACTAATATTAATAATAAGAGAAAGAGTATCTTTGCAGACTCAAAGACTCACCAGCTTTCTCTCCAAAAAACTGGTTCCAAGTGTGTTTACTCATCAACCTAGCAAAGGATGACTAAATTTGACTATTATTAGGTCTGACTTCACATGAATGGAAGAATCGTGAATGTATAGTTCTATTCAATGTATTTCATGCAAACATACTTGAGATGAAAAAAGAGATATGGCCGTTACTACTCAAATTCATTTTTGGCTAAAAAACTTCCCATAATGGTTCTTACTTAAAAATATTTTTCTTTTTAGTGATTACTGCTCGTGTCAGTTTGATGTTACCTTGTTTTTACCTCATTGCAAAATAAACTCTTTAGCTAAATACAAGCATATGTATATATTTCACACCAAGGCAAAAATGTGGAATTAGATGTGAATCTATGAATATATAAACCATCTCTTCCTTGGGTCCTGGAGGTGATGTATTACATGTTTTTGAGTCAGAAATTGTACAGAATTTTGGAGCTCAGGAAGGCTCTGGAAAACATTTTTTTCCACTGGAATGAAGTGAGAGAACTAGTTGTAAAAATTTCATCATTACTCTATGTGTCTATAAAGCACTTTCTCACCTCTGAGCCCACCCCTCAAAGAGCAGGGATCACACCATGGCAATTAGATATTAGAAATGAAATATAAACTTTGTTTCTTTTCCATCAGGTTCTGGTTGTAACACAGCTTCCCTCTATCTATCTCATTAGCAGTTGTAACTTTACTCTCCTATCTTTCTTAAAGAGATAGAGGTTGACTTAAATGGTTATTATGTGGGATATGGAAGTGGAATTCCATTTCTAGTACTACAAAGCATTTCATTCATTCATTCATTCATTCATTCATCATTTATGGAAGATATATCATTTGCCAGACCTATTAGCTCTGAGCCTTGGTTTCTCCCTTTATAGTCTTCAACTCTAAAATTTGCTGATTCTAAGCAAACATAATTCTTCTCAATTATCTCAGTTAATGGATATTATGCCATTCCAGTTTAACTGCAGACATTAACAATGCTCTGCTTTTTAATGACTCAATGCATTTACAGACCCTGCTCCTGTCTGGAATGACCTTCCTTTTTTCACTGATCTGATGAGTTTTCATTCTTTAAAATTGAACTCAAATGACAACCTCCTCAGTCTGGTTTAGAGCATATCTCCTGTCTTTCTACTGTTCCTGTGTTTTTATCTTTCACAGCATTTATCATGTTTTACTATAAAATTATGTGGCAGATAAATTCTAACATACCCCCAACTGTCCCTTTGTCCCTGCCTCTATATATATATATACTGTTGCTGTTTTTGTTTTGTTTTGAGACAGGGTCTTACTCTGTTGCTCAGACTGGAGTGTAGTGTCATGGTCTTAGCTCACTGCAGCCTTGACCTCTTGAGCTCAAGCAATCCTCCCACCTCAGCCTCCTGAGTAGCTGGGACCACAGGTGCAGTCCACCACACTTGCTAATTTTTAAATTTTTGGTCGGTATTTGGTCTCATTTATTGCCCAGGCTCATCTCAAACTCCTGACCTCAAGTAATCCTCCTACTTCAGCCTACCAAAATGCTGGGATTTCAGTTATGAGCCACCAGCCTCCATCTTGTTAGAAGATTCTCTCTGTTGGCATTTTGACTTGCATGCTTTGATGAAGAAAGCAGCCATACTGGGGAGGCCCATGTGGCAAGCAATCGAGGGTGGCCTTCAGACAACAACCAGCAAGAAACTGAGGACCTCAGTCCCACAGACCACAAAGAACTGAATCCTACCAACAACCATATGGGCTTGAAGGTGAATCTTTCTCCAGTTGAACTTTCAGATGATACCTCAGCTTCAGTAACACCTTGGATTGCAGCCTTGTGAGGGACCCTGAAGCAGAGGATCCAGTTAAGCTATGCCCAACTCCTGACCTACTAAAGCTATGATAAAATAAATGTGTATTGTTTTACGCTGTTAAGTTTGTAAGTAATGTGTTATGCAGTAATTTGCTTGTCAATGTGTTTATTTTACTCTCCCTTAGGTTCTAACTTCTTTAGACCTGACACCCTGTCTTATTCATCATCAACAGAAACTAATACTGTGCCTGGCATATTACTATACAGCTGTTTATTAAATGTTTTCTGAACAGTATGGTAGTAAAGTAAGTTCACTGGATTTGCAGAAAGGAAATCATCTGCCACCAACTTCATAAACTTCTTTTCATTCAAGTTCTGAGCCTCAGGTTTTTTATGTGAAAAATCAGAGTTAGACTTAATTGGAGCTCACCTCAGCTCTAGTAGTTTCCATATCTCAGTTTTTCTCCTTAAACGTAAATATTAATGATACATGTGAAATAGTATTATGTTTGTAGATGACTTGATCTTTGATATGTTTCTATGTTCTTTCTAAGTCTGGTATATTTTTAAGTCTGATGTGTAAAAAGTAGTTATGGAAAGAATAGTTTATTTTTGACTTGTAAAAATGATGACTTTACTTAAAAGAAATCCCCAGAGGATTAAATAATGAAAACACAAAAGTTTGAATAAACTTATGAAAAATTGAAATCATTTTTAAAAAGGGCATTTGATGACATGTAGCATGACATTTAACAGCTTTCCTAATTAAATGGACTGAAAACCTGATAACACGGTTTTAGTCAGGAATTTCTCTTTCCACACTGACAGGAAACATTTGTTTTGTTTTAGCCAGACAGTTTTTAAAAATGCTATTTATAATAGCATTGCCAAAGTTTAAAAAAAAAATCTCATTTCTACGTTTTTAAAATTTGCTGTGTTATCGTTTCAAATATTTCTTCCCTTTTACTGAATGCTTAGCTGATAGGAAAATCATTATTAACTCAAATAATGATGGACATTTTTCACATTCTGGTCCAGCACATATGGAGAAAACAGTTCTTATTAAGATTATTAGATACTTTTTAATGAAATCAGTGTATCTATCAGTTGGAGGTAATTTCTTATGCATTATTTCTCCAAGGAGATAAAAACCTAGGCAGAGATGATACTGAATATTTGTTATTTAAAAGAAGAGTAGATGAGGAAGTGCACTTGTTTTTCTTTTATGTAAGACTTGAGCTACCCATCTGCCCATTTATGGACATTTTATTTCTTCTATTTTTAATCTGTGAAAACAGACAACCACTGAAACACTAATTACAAGAAGGAATTAACATTCTTCGTGCTGTCTCAACACAATACTTCTGTATCTTCCCTTAAGCGCATCCTGTCCTATTATGTCCTGTCTTAGGAAAGGAATAGGAAAAAATGATCAAATTCACTCTAAAGTACTGACGATACATTAGAATAGAAGAGAGCCACATCAGACAGAGAAAAATTCTTCCTCCTCATAGTAAGCTACAGATAATCTTCTAAGGAAAACTGTACAATTTGTATCTGAGGGAATCTCTAACATACCCAACAACAACAAAAAACCCACTTGTTTAGGTAGAGTATTTTTGAGTCCTAAGGCCAAAGAAAAATCTTCCTGGTATTTCTTTTATCTCCATCACTCACAACACAAAAGTGCTGTGAAGATTAAGGTATACTATTTTTTATTATGTATGGAACTAGCAATCAAAAATGCTTAATGATGTCTCTTACAAGAAAATAAAATAGTTCCATGGCTCAAAACAAGGAACCCAAAGGAATAGTTTAGGAAGCTCAGAGCTCATCTGATAGGAAATTGTAGAAGTTAAGAACTAGGGTTTGGAACTAAATAAATGAGGGTTTGGATTCAGGTTCTGTCATTGACTAGCCAAACCACATGCTGTGCAAGTTACTTAACCTTCCTGAATCTGTTTCTTTATGTACAAAATGCAGATTATGATTCTTTTCATATATATATATATATATATATAATGAATACAAAATAAAATAATAACATATAATAAATGCTCTCCACAGAACATGCTACAGAATAAATAATAAATGGATAATAAATTATCCTGGTCCTGCATTGATAGAAAAGTAAAATAAAGACTAGAGTTTAAGGCTTGCCAAATGTCATGTGTTTAGTTTGAGAACTTGTGGTGGAGTAAAGAGAATGTCTTCCATAAACTTGAAAGTTCATTACACAAATATTTTTCTACTTAGTTCCTATAGCATTTCTTTGAGAAGAGTAGATATTACCCCTTAATACTGAGGGAACAAAGGAAGGACAGAGAGGAAAGTGGGTTGTATAAGCATATGAGACAAATTTCAACAGAAAGTGGAAACCAACAAAATTAGATTAATCCACTCTCCACCACCTTAACTTTCCACATTAGTCTAAATTTTTGTTCCCTGAATGTATATTACAGATACATGTGTCTAATGTGTTTGAGGAGGATCCAAAAATGTTGGTGAAACTGTGAATGTGAAAGCAAAACCATATCAACTATCCCACTTTATCTGAGTGTGGCAGAAAAACAAATCAGTGACAAAGCCCATGATATGAATCAAATCTCAAGAAGGAGGATTATGCAGCATATGTTCTGCTTCGATATTCCGATGGCATTCGATGCCAGGAACTAATGAGACATTTTGAAGCTCAAGGAGTTCAAGGAACTTGCAGCAAGCAGAGATGAAACACTGTCTCATTATCAAATAGTTTCGCTTTTAATTTCCTTCTAAGTATGGATTTAATTTTTAAAATATTGCCCCTGTTATTTCCTCACATGGGGGATTTTTTGATGATTAGAGCAGCTGGGAAGCCATCCAGCCAAGAACCTTGTGAAGGTTCAGAGTGGGGTTTAGATATTCATGCAGTGGTCTGAAGTCTCCAAGATTTCATCAGGATTCAGGACATGACACCTACAAGTTTCTTCCAGAAGATTTCAGATGGAAGCCTGGAATTTCTGATCAACATCTCAGGCACCTACTGCTCTATCAAGAATTCATTCAGGCTGGGCGCAGTGGCTCACCCCTGTAATCCCAGCACTTTGGGAGGCCGAGGCAGGCAGATCACTTGAGGTCAGGAGTTCGAGACCAGCCTGGCCAACATGGAGAAAACCCATCTCTATTTAAAAAAAAAAAAAAAAAAAAAAAAAAATTAGCTAAGCGTGGCAGCGGGTGCCTGTAATCCCAGCTACTTGGCAGGCTGAGGCAGGAGAATTGCTTGAACCTGGGAGGTGGAGGTTGCAGTGAGCCGAGATTGTGCCATTGTACTCCAACCTGGGCAAAAAGAGTGAAACTCTGTCTTAAAAAAATAAAAAAATTAATTCAAAAAGTATTTATTAACTGTCTCACTCACTGCTTCCAAAACAAGGCACTGTGCTAACCCCTGAGAGAGGTGTGAATCTACAAGGCAATATTTTATGTGGCATAAGTAACTGGATGCTGATGGGACGTTTCCTGTTGCACTGAAATTGGTGTGTATGGTCCTAGTTGAAAACAGAAAGGTGGTCAAGTCTAAAAACATTCACCAATCGCTCCTCACACCCAAAGGTAGATGTACTAAGAGACCTCAGAAGAACCAGCCCTGTGGAAAAGAAACCTAACACTTTCCCTCTCCTCCATGTTATCTGAGAAAGGACATTAAAATGGGGGAAAGCTGGAGACTAAAACCATCTGCCTGTAGAGAAGTCAGCGATCATGGTAGCAGCTTTTCTGTGAGAGGGAGGAGATGGTGAGTGCTTTCTATTTCCCAAAGCCAAGTGAGAGGCTGGGAGTAGAGAGACGAGCAGCTCCAAGAAGCTCTCTTGTCAGAGTTGAGAGGCTGGGAGTAGAGAGGCGAGCAGCTCCAAGAAGCTCTCTTGTGAGAGTTGAGAATATATGCAAGAAGGAGAGCGCCTGGCACCTGCTCCTTGGACTTCCAGTCTGAGAAATGGCAACACAGAAGAGGATGAGGGAGCATGGAGAAGCTCACACCCCACTTTTGGATGTGACGAGGATGTGTGAGTTTTGACGAGGATGTGTGAGTTTCTTCGGAGTCAAGTGGACTTTAGAGATGGTAGCTGGACTGACATTTTCAGGAGAGAGTGAGAAGCTGCAGGTAGACCCTGGCATCCGAAGGAGGGTGGAAGCTAAGTTTCTGCTTCAAGGAAAAATGCCGTGGAGGGGCGCGCTCCTCCCCTTGATTCCCTCCAGCATTCTCCAAAGAACTCCCACTTATGTCCTGGAGAGAAGCAGCACTGGGGCTGGATGGCCATGCATAAATATTTGACAGCCAGTTGATACTACGCAATGAAGATGCGTCAGTCAACGGAAAAAGCAGGTTGAAGATAGCGGGTTGAATACAATTTTTAAAAAGCTCATCCATTTCTTCTTTCTCATCCCATCCCCAAACACTTGAGGACCTAGGTCTCCACACAGGAAGTAGGAAGAGGGATGTCAGAGTCGGGCAATGCCTAGCATCCACAACAGGGCACTGAGCTGGGAGGAGGAGTGAAAGAGCACGGTACAAATATAGCTGTTGGTGGGAGAGAAGAAAGATTTGCATTGAATCTGAGGTTGAAGTTTTAAACAGGATTGAACCTTTAATTGCTGAAAGTGACCACGAAGTTATAGAATCTATCTAAGATGTCACTAAAGGACAGCAAAAGATGGCTTAATAGAGCCAGTCTGAAAGCTGTGATTGGAGAAAAATATCTTGTTGCATTGATTCATTCAACAAATAGTATTTGAGGGCCTAAGTTGTGCCTGGCATTGCTCCAGGCCTTGGGGAACCAGCAAGCAGGGAACAAAAACGAAGTCCCTGCTCTTGAGAGCTTATATTCGAGTGAGGAAAGACCAACACTGAACAACAAACAATTGTATCGTTGCACAGTGGATTCTGTGTAACCACATCCTTTCTATGATGGGAGAATGTACTTAGCAATTCTACTTTGGTCCCATGGATAGACTCGATGCTAACGTTGCTGTTATACACACTGAGTATTTAGTAATTAGGGGTAGGCCTTTTGTGTTGGAACTCCTTCCCAACCCCCAAATCAATGAATTGTGAGAGAGTGTCCATTGTGTGCAGGAAACTGTGGTAGGGGAGTTTATAGAATTGGGACAGGACATAATTTGATAGAACTCATAGTTTAAATCAAAGATGGTATGTGTTAAAAAACAACTTACATTAATCATTTTTCTTAGATATGTGGAGAAATTTTACAAAAATTTAGGATGAAAAATATTCTCCCCAAAAAACAAAACCTGGTTTCAGTAAGGGATCCAGATTTCTCTCTCTCCATGGGAAAAATTTCACCATCTTCACTACTTTCTTTCACAGTTTGTTTCCTCTAGTGTAGATTTCTCATAATTTCAGAAATCGATTAAAGAGGGAAAATGACAGTAAGCATTGTTGGAAAATATGATTTAAAAGTCAAAGAGTCAGACATCAGCTTGCACTGGAATTTGGTAAATTTATAGAGCTTACTGCAGCGAAAAGACAAAATAAAGCACTGCCACTACCGCTTGAATTAGAATTCCTTAAAAAAAAATCCCCAAACAACTGATATTTGCTTGAATGTTGCAGCCCAACATTAGCAAAACATAGAGCAGGAAACGAGAAGTTTGAGAGGCCTTAGAGCAAACAGCAAAGGGAGTGAGCCCTGTTCCGGCACACGGTTAGTAAAAGTGAGGAGTGAACCGGGCTTGGTGACCTGCCCCTGTAGTTTCAGCTGCTCCGGAGGCTGAGGTGAGAGTACTGCTTGAGCCTTGGAGTCCGAGGCTGCAGTGAGCTCTGACTGCACCACTGCACTTTAACCTGGGTGACAGAGTGAGACCTCATCTCTCAAAAAACAATAAAACAAAATTTAAAAACATTATTTTTTTTTTAAAGTAAGGAGTGGGCTATGATAGGTGCTGACTCTGTAGAGGAATACTTAGTTGTTCTCTATAAGTATTCGTGATTATTCTCAGGACTTGTGATCAAATATCTGAAATCCTTTTACACCTGGATTTGTCAGAGTGGAGTCATCTACCGGGAGTGAAGACATGACACCTTTGAGAAAGTCGAAAGAATGCATCTGGTCAGAGATACCATTGTTTTTCTCCCTTAAGCAGTCCCTACTCCAATATGATTGGGTTCCTTATAAAAAGGGGACATTTGGGGACAGAGACAAATATGCACACAGGGAGAACTCCATGTGAAGACGAAGGCAGAGGTTGGGGTGATGCATTATCTACAAGCCACAGCACTAAAGATTGCCAGCAAACCATCAGAAGCTAGTAGAGGCATGGAACAGATATTTCCTCCCATCCCTCCATAGAACCTAACCCTTCCGGCCTGTTGGTCTTGAACTTCTGGCCTCCAGAACGGTTGCAAGTCACCCAGTTTGTTGTATTTTGTCATGCTAGCCCTAGCAAACTGATAGTCATTATAAGTACATTGTTAGGAAAATTGCTTTTCAAGTCAAAAGATAGATCAAATATATTCTTCCAAGTTAATACATGCATATATACAGCATCTTTTCAGTGACTGCATGGGATTCTATACAATGACTATTTTCTCATTTGAAGGACTTGCATGTTTTCTCTCCTTTCACTATTACTGTAATTAGCATTATTCTTTTTTTTGGGGGGGGGAGGGGGGGACAGTCTTACCCTGTTGCCCAGGCTGGAGTGCAGTGGCATAATGTTGGCTCAGGGCAACCTCCATCTCCTCAGTATAAGCGATTCTCCTGCCTCAGCCTCCCCAGTAGCTGGGATTATAGGCTCCCAGCATCATGCCTGGCTAATTTTAAAAATATTTTTGGTAGAGAGCGGAGTTTCACCATGTTGGCCAGGCTGGTCTCTCACTCCTGACCTCAAGTGATCCTCCCGCCTCGGCCTCCCAGAGTGCTGAGATTATAGGCAAAAACCACCATGCTCAGCCCATATTAACCATTTTTAAGTGTACAGTTCAATGGTGATAAATACATTAATGTAGTTGTGCAGCCAAGCTCCAGAACTCTTCATCTTGCAAAATTAAAACTCTATACCCATTTAAAAATAACTCCCCATTTCCTCCTTCCCCCATCCCCTGGCACATCATTCTATTTTCTCTGTCCGTAAATTTGACTACTCTAGGTATCTCATATAAATGGAATCATATAGCATTTGCCATTTTGTGACTGGCCTATTTCAGTTAGCATAATGTCCTCAAGGTTCATCCATGTTGTAGCATGTGTTAGAATTGTCATCCTTTTTTTGGCTGAATAATATTTAATAGAATATATATATGCCATATTTTGTTTATCCATTCATCTATCAGTGGATATTTAGGTTGCTTCTACCTTTTGGCTACTGTGAATAACCCTGCCATGAACATGGATTGTAAAAATATCTCTTGGAGACCTTGCTTTCAATTCTTTGGAGCATATAACCAGAAATGAAATTGATGGATAATATGCTAATTCTATTTTTAATTTTGTAAGGAACTGCCATAATGTCTTTCATAGCAGCTGTACCATTTTATATTCTCATCAACAGTGCATAAGGTTTCAATTTCTCCACATCCTCACTAACAATTGTCATTTTCTGGTTTTTGTTTTTTGTTTTGCTACTAGTCATCCTAGTTGGTGTGAGGTAGCATCTCATGGCAGCTTTGATTTACATTTTCCCTAATGATTAGTGATGTTGAACATCTTTTCATGTGCTTTTTGACAATTTGTATATCTTCTTTGGAGAAATAATCTATTTAAGTCTTTTGTTCATTTTGAATTGTGTTTCTTTTTGTGATTGTTGTTGAGTTGTAGGAGTTTTTAAAAAATATTCTGGATATTAACTCTTTATCAAATATATGTTTTGTAAGAATTTTCTCCCATTCTGTTGTCCGTCTTGTTGCTGTGTGGATTGTATCTTTGATGAACACCATTATTTTTATATCCTAAGACATACATATTCATCTTTGCACATTTATCTTACATGTAAGAAGAATAGCTTCTTAGGGTGGAGTTACTAATTCACCCTCTAAGAGCCATACCAATTTAGTCTCTTACCAACAGTATATGATCATTACCCCATCTCCATTCCCTTGCCAGCACTGCATGAGGTGTATTTTAAAAATTGACATAGGCATTGAAAATGATGTTTTTATACATGCCACTCTGTTTTTCAAACGGTAAAAGCCTGTTACATTATGGTTAGCTATCAAACAAATGTGGGCCAAATCATGTTCCCTGGAGTTTAACATGTACATAAAGTAAAAACCTATAATTCAGAAAGTAGTTCTGCCCCCAGCCCTAGGGTAAAAAGCTCTTACTTTATTTCTATTAAAAGCTTTCTAATCAGTTCTTATACCTCAAGTGATTTACTTTAATGATTAATGAATGGTGCCACTTTATAAATGAGTAAATAAGTCCACCCCAATAGCTAGAGAAATTACGGGAGAAGCCCATATGCCAGAACAATTCAGTGTCTGCCAAGGATTCAGTCTCAGCCCAGAATCCTTCTACCCATTGCCAGCCCCATTGCACCACCACAGACTTCCGGTTTTAGGGGCTGGAAAGGCTAGGCTGACTGCAAGTATGTAACAACGATGGTGGGAGATGATGTCCCACTGATTAGGTGAGAGTTATGTCACTGCAATTGAGAAAAGGACCTGTCTCAGGAGGATATTTATTTTATGGTTATATTTTAAAAATAACAGTTACAGGAAGATAATCATGCTTTGAGATCTTGGGACCAGATGAAGAAAAAGGCATGCTTTCCCCCTTCAATCATACCACCTGTATAAAGGCATATGAGGTCCCTACACTGACTTTGGAGAGCTTATGCAAAGCCACAGTGCCCTTAGGAATTTCCTCTTCTTTCCCTGCCGGAACTTTCTGTACAGAGCACTTGTGACGCACCACACTCACTTGTCCTGCGTGATTCCGGGTTGGAATGTAAAAGTCTTCCTGTTCCTAAGGTTCTCTACTGCAGTTTATTAAAAACCAGAGAAACTAGGCTTGGTGCTTCCACACAGCTTTTCTAGTTTATTGGCTCTATTTGCTTGTAAAAGTATGTTTTCAATTACACCTAAAAGGTTTGATTCCAACTACTCTGGGAAAAGCAGTATGTATTGTTTTTCATGCCCAAATCGCATACATTCTGGTTCATCGGAAGTTTAAGGTGCAGTGCGCTGACATCAAATGGCCAGCAATAGAACAGAGTCTTGGGAGGAAGGTAAAGGATAACCACAAGGTATAAATAATAGCAGAGAAACAGAAATCAAGTGTTTATTCTGGACTCATTGTGAGCACGGCAGATTATGGACACGATCATAAAGGACAAAAATATGTATCAAACCCAGAAGAAAAAAAGAGACTGTTTGGAACACAAGATCAAAACAAGGAATGCTAATTTCAGATAAACCTCTTTTTCTCCCATCAAACTTCCTAGATGCTTTTGTGAGCCAGCCATAGCTACTTATTTTTCTTTGACAATCATACAAAATTAGGGCTTTAAAACCACAGCCTCAGTGGGGCTAAAGGGGACATTTTTGTTTTCCTCAGAGGAGTATTCCCTTAGAATGATGTGATAGTTGTTATTATTAGCACTTTATCCAGGTCCTAGACAAGGGAATATTTATTCACTGCTGATTAAATATTCATTTGCCCAGAGAGAACGCAGAGATGGATTATACTGGGCCATGCCCCAAACAGGGAAGGGGAAGCAGCCGTGAAAAGTGAAGTGGGAGTTGTGACTAATGTGCCGTGAAAACACCGCTCCTCCACGTACACACGACCCTTGTTGAAACTTCTAACTTCTAATGTCCAACCACGAGCCAGCTAGGCGTAGCTCATCATAGATGAATCAGGGTGGGTGTGGCCTTATCCGTGAGTCACATACTGCACACGGAGCAACTGGGGGCTCACAGTGCTGAGCCAACCACCATCAGGGAAAGGTATCTGCTTTCTGGTCCTGTTCTACCTATTCAACCAGCTATTGTTTTTGTCTCCAGTTCCAGCCTGAAGACCTTAGGATGCATAAGAATCACCTAGAATGCTGGCTTGAAATGCAGATTTCTGGCCTCAACCCATGAGACTCTGATTCAGCAGAGCTAGTGGGGATGTGGAATCATGACGCAGGTAGTCCTTAGACCACACTTTAAAACACTCTGGGGAACTCTGCCCACAGTGAGAATGAGAGTGACTGATTGAGTGCTGTGATTATCAAGTTTGTTTACCATTATTGCCAAGGGCCTGTCTTAGATCTTTTCTTCCTGCCTTGCACTGTTGGTTGCTAAAGACGTCTTGTTTTCTGACTTTGATTAGACTTTTGACCACTCACTTTTCCTAGACCCTTGGTTGACCTTTGTATCTGCCAGTTTGTCTCTGATATCTGCTTCTCTGAATATCATTTGTTATCCTTCCTTCATTCTTTCATTAACAGTACTGAGTACCTGCACTTGGTTTCAGGCTCTGTGCTGGGGACACACTGCTTGGTAAGGCAGACTCAAATCAGGCTGTAACTGGGTTTACAGGCTAGCCATGGAGACAGTTAGTTAAACAGAAACAGTGATAGTATTAGATGCCACAGAGGGATGCTGGCAATGTGAGAGCACAGGGCAAGGCCACTTTATCTAGGCCAGAAGGTCAAAGGAGCCTTCTGGGAATGCTTGGGGAGTTAAGAGGTGATGAGAAGGCAGGGTGTTCTGGGTAGAGAGAACAAAACAATGTAAATAAAAGCCCTAAAAATTAAGAGGTCTGACAATTTCAAAGAGAGCTGTGACTATTGGGTAGGGTGGGACTGGTGACAGCAGATGGTGTGGCAAGGAATGGGACTGAGAAGATGGGCAGGCCCAGATGATGAAGGCCTGAGATGATGTCAGGACTCTGGTGGAAGGCTATGAAATATCTTTGAAAGGTGTTTTTTTTTTTTTTTTTTTTTTTTTTTTTTTTTTTTTTTTTTGAGACAGAGTCTCGCTCTGGGGTACAGTGGTGTGATCTTGGCTCACTGCAGCCTCTGTCTCCTGGGTTCAAGTGATTCTCCTGCCTCAGCCTCCTGAGTAACTGGGATTACAGGAGCACGCCATCACACCTATCTAATTTTTATATTTTTAGTAGAGACGTGGTTTCACCATGTTGGTCAGGCTGGTCTCGAACTCCTGACCTCGTGATCTGCCCGCCTTGGCCTCCCAAAGTGCTGGGATTACAAGTGTGAGCCACTGCCCCCGGCCCTCTGAAAGGTTTTAAACTGGGGTGAGTCACAATCCGGTGGGTACTGAGAAAGAACACTATGTGTGGCAGATGGTGCAAACAATTAAGAGTGAAGTTTCCAGAAGGCAGGAGGTGTGGGATGAGGGGCACTTAGAGAAGAGGTGAGGGAAAATGAATGAAGAGAAATAGCTCCTCCACTGTATCAGGAGGGAAGGCGCAAAAGACAGAATGGCCTGAAGTTAAGATGCATTAAGTTGAGCGTGTTTCATCCTCCTGAGGAGAAAAGAGTAAAGACGCTTTTGAGATGTTCCTGAGAGCATTTTAGGTAATCAGATTTTAGTACTGAATTAAATTCTTCAACTGGGTGATATGCAGGCTATACCAGCTACTCAGTCTTATCAGCTAAAAGATAACACTAGCCATTTAGAAATGTGCTAATAGTATTATTTTTCAGACTGTCAGTGTCTTTAAAAATTAGAATCAAAACAAGAAACAACTGTAAAATAATTAAGAAGTCAGGTGCATGCTAGGTCTAATAACACCCATGAAAGCCCTTAGCACACTAGAGTCACATGACTATGTTAGATTGTGACAACATCTAAGAAAACAAAAGGCATGACATCTGATCAAGCTTGGGATGTGATCATCAATTTTACTATAGGAAATGCTTTAGTGAAGATTCTCAGTACGTCTTTGGCTTTCTGAAGCATATAAGTCCTTTCCTCTCATAAAAGGATGAAGTCAGTCTTTTAGGTACAAAGCTATACCATTTTCCTATTTGTCCTAAAAGCAAGTTCAAGCTGAGAAATCATCTTAAGGTTTGAATGAGGAAGGTCTGATAAAAAAAAAAAAAATACAGAAGAACCAACTCGAAATTCCACTAAAAGGCAATGTTCAGCCATTTCTTTGTCAAGAGAGTTCTGACAACACAAAGGGACTTCAATGGGGATGGCATGCCCAAGTGGACTTTTCTCACAAATGCGTAACACTGGACAGATTTGGAATGTGCTGTTCTTTCTGCTAAAGACATTTTTCCACTCTTGGCCTTCCAAAACCCGGAGTTCAAAGCTTAACTACTAGTTTTTTAGGCAGGAGCAAATTGACCACAACACTATTAGAAAAAGACGTGAGTCAGTGTGTTTGGCTCTTTGTTTCTTTATTGTGTTCTTTGGAAAAGAAAGATTGTAAGGAAAGAAAAGCAGGGAAAGACTGACTGCCTTTGCATCTTTTCCTTGAGGGGTGTTTGCTTAAAAAATAATAACCCCAAACTGAGCTATTATTGAGATTTATATTAAGCAGTTTCAAGTTTTGAAATAGGAACAAAGTCCAACAGACCCATGTGAGGCAAGCTTTTTTTTTTTTTTCTCATTATACAAATAGATAAATTGAGTTACTGACCAGTGAAGTAACTTCCCTGGTCTTAGTTGCATTCAATGAAAAGAAAGCACAAACTTAGGGTTTGGGATTTTAGATAACCAGTTTGATCATGTCAAGCTGACAACCAAAAAGTTAATAATCTGTTCTACTGTATGTTAGGGAGATGAGATTTTCTAGCTTAACAGGAATTCTATTTCATATAATTTATATGTATTTATACATATGCGTTTGCATAGACACATACATGTTAGAATAACATCAACTTTCCACAATCTTTAGGAAATGAGACAGTTTGGATAATTAAAATTTTCCCAGTATTTTATACCTTTAAGGATCGAAATATGCTTGTTTTGATATATACTTAAAATACATAATGTTTTTCATTTTAAAAGATGCTACCAAATATGTCAACAAATTTATAGTTAGCTGTGATTCAGTGATTCTTTTAAAGATGTCCTAAAACCGTACAACTATTTGTGTCCACAGTGAATGCCATTTTGCTTTCTAAATTCTTGTGTTTGTTTAACTTCTTTTTTTCTTACTTTCTTGTTAGGCCTCCATACTTTTCTTTCTTCCTTCTGTCAGTGCACTTACTTGTTGCAACTCCTCTCCTTTTTCTAGGTGGGTGCTTCAAGTCGGTTATGTTCTGAGAACTTAAAGAACCATGTGTGTTAACATTATTCATGAAGTAAAAGTAAATAGGCTCAAAGTGAAGACTTCACATGACTGCTTAAGAATGCAAACCTTAATGACCATTGTCTTTTATTCTTTGAGCACTTTTGATTTACTTTTTGTCCTACGTTGTGTACTACGAAGTTGTGTACTACGAAGTTGAAATTGTCAAAAGTTAAGAATTTTAGATACATGAAATATCACTTTAAATATATTTTGCTTCTAAAACTCAACTTGCAATAATTTAGTTTTTCTCCAGTGATTCAGATACTATTTACCCAATGAGCATTAATTGAATGCCAAGTGCCTCTCTCTGCTGCAGGGCCTCAGGACCTCACAGTATTTCAGGTTCATCCCTGGGACCACCAGTATTCATTGTATAGTACCTTCATGGCAACAAATTTAAGATCTTCTAACCATTTTAGTTGAAAGACTACCATATAAAGACTGTTTCCTGTTTTGTATATTTTAAATCTATGTGTGTTGAATGTCTCAAAAGACACCTATTAGGTAGGTGACTTGCTAGCTTTTTGGCACCTAGTAGATGGGATGGGTCTTGAATTAATTACCCTTGACAGTCCTTGAGTGACAGCCTTCTGCTGGGTAGCGATAGGTATGATGTGAGAGGACACTTGCCCCAGGGAGGGCTCAGAGAAATGCACAAAAAGTGGCCTCTTTTCCATAGTAAAAGAAAGAAAGGGGTTTTCACATTCCCCATGCATTTGTTCTCCAAATGGCTTTTTACTGGTTTCTGTGCCTTTCAACTGCATCCTATGGGTGCAGTAGAAACAGTCCTTGATGGCATCTAGCACAGGGCTTGGCACGTGGTGGGTCTCAATAACTATTGAATGAATAAATAAGATTGATATGGAAGTCCTAACCAAACAAAACAGATAATAGAACTTGAGAGGAAAAGTCTTAAAAAAAGACCTCTTATGGTCTTTCTTCATTTTCATGAACTAAAATCTCTTCCACTATAGCTTGTAATTTACTTTATTCTCATATTGTGCTTTTTTTTTTTTTTTTTTTTGAGATAGGGTCTTACTCTGTTGCCCAGGCTGGAGTGCAGTGGCACAATTACAGCTCACTGCAGGCCCCACCTCCCGGGCTCAAGTGATCCTCCCACCTCAGCCTCTTGAGTGGCTGGGACTACAGGCATGTGCCACCACACCTGCCTAGTTTTTGTATATTTTGTAGAGATGGAGTTTTGCCATGTTGCCTGGGCTGGTCTCAAACTCTTGGGCTCAAGTGATCTACCTGTCTTCATCTCCCAAAGTACTGGGATTACAGGCCTGAGCCAATGTTCCCAGCCACTGTGGGCTTCTTAGAGCCATTTTCTTAAGATAACCTGGACTGAAAGATTTCTTGGTAATTAAGACACAAGGGTAAAAAAGTCAGGACATTTCTGACGGAAAAATTGAAATCATGTAAGGTAGAATTGTGATAGTTAATATTGAGTGCCAACTTGATTGGATTGAAGGATGCAAAGTATTGTTCCTGGGTGTGTGTGTGAGGGTGTTGCCAAAGGAGATTAACATTTCAGTCACTGGACTGGGAAAGGCAGACCCACTCTCAATCTGGGTGGGCACCATCTAGTCAACTGCCAGCACAGCTAGAATAAAGCAGGCAGAAGAAGGTGGAAAGAGCAGACTTGTTGAGTCTGCTGGTCTTCATTTTTCTCCTGTGCTGGATGCTTTCTGCCCTCAAACATTGGACTTCAAGTTCTTCAGCTTTTGGAGTCTTGGACTTATACCAGTGGTTTGCCAGGGGCTCTCAGGCCCTCGGCCACAGACTGAAGGCTGCACTGTCGGCCTTCCTACTTTTGAGGTTTCGTGACTAGGACTGGCTTCCTTGCTCCCCATCTTGCAGACAGTCTATTGTGGGACTTCACCTTGTGATCGTGTGAGCCAGTAATCCTTAATAAACTCCCTTTCATAAATACATCTATCCTATTAGCTCTGTCCCTCTAGAGAACCCTGACTAATACAAGGACTCTGGTACACTGACATTAAATATTGTAGGGAATATGCACAGGGCTTAAGGAGATTTATCGGTGCATAAAAATGCAGAGGCCAGGATGCATCTGGGATGCTGGCAGCCTCAAGGAGAATGTTGTAGAGCACAGCAGCACAAAACTCCAGAAACTCATGGGATGAGGTAAGATCTTAGAGGAGACATTCAGAACAGCCAGATTTTTCCTGATGATGCCACAGCTGCCCACCACACACACACACACACACACACACACACACACACCCCACACGTGGACTCTATATATACTGTGTATTGACATGGTGAAGGGAGAGAGGTGCCCGTGAACTGGACAGGCATTGTGCAACCAGGAAAACTTCCTTTTTGGGGAACTGGTGGGGAGATTGAACTCTTGCCATTTAGTGCAAACAAATAATTAGACGAAAAAACAACCCCCCACCCAAACCAAACCAAAACAAAAACAGACCAAAAATATAAATCAACCCATAAATAGTTTACACTGCCAGCATGACCAGTGCATAGCAGGACTCTGGCAAAGTAAAGAGTTCATTCAATGAACGACAAGGCACAGAGTTCCTTAGTGTCCCTATTTGCAACATGTAGACAATGACACTTGAAGCTGCTACTCACCTAAATGACCGCTGTGCTGGCACTTAAGTAAATATTCAATAATTGCTTTTCATTAGTATTAAATAAACTTCTATTGACCACCTTCTGAGTAGCAGACACTTTCTTATATGTTATCTTATTTAACTTTCACATCAATCCTGAGATGTAAGTTTATTTTAGAGCAGAGAAGCAAAGACTTGGCAAGACTTACTGTCTTGCCCAGGATGGCTGCATTGTTCAGTGGTAAAAGTGAGACTTTATCTCAGGGCTTCTTATGCTAACTTCAGTGCTTTTTATTCAGGACACAGTAGTAACTTCCCATAGATAATTTAAGGTATTTTATTTTGTCCACATAAATGATGCACATTTGGGCATTAAATAAAAAGGGGGATTTAAAACTATCATTTAAAAATTTACAGACAGGTATAAAATGGCTGTCCTTTAAAATCGTAAACTATAGAGAAGATAACCTACAAAACTATTCCTGCTGACTAGCCCGTCAAGACATGTTAGCTGCTATATTATTGAGGAGAGTTTGGGTTCTCTTCTTGAAAAGCACATTCTCAATCACTTTTCCCTAAGCAAACCTTGCAGGTCAGTCTGCTTTCTTTTGCTGCACTTTCTCTTTTTTCTACCAGGATGCTCCAAACCATTTCTGGATGTGATTTTGTTAAGATTCAGCCCACATTAGTAGAAAGAAGAGGACTTCAGGTATGGGATGATCCACGTTTATATTCCAGCCCCAACACTCACTATATTAATGATAAAAAGAAATTGACTTAATCTCTCTAAGCCTCTACTGCCTTATGTGTAAATTGTAGATAAAACCCCTCCCTACAAAATTCAAATGAAGGAGTGTACATAAAATAAATGTTGTAAACTGTAAGTTTCTCCACAAAGGTTATTATTATCATCATTATTTATAGATTATTTTCATGTTTCAAAGTTCCCAAATTAAGATCCTTGCTAACACCCCTTTGCTGATGTGGCAACAATGAATTCTATTTCATAAATACGAGAAGCTTAAACATCTCCAGTGTACTTTTCTGTGGAAAAGGAGTCATGGATTCTTCCTTTAGTCACTGGCTCATGTCTGCAGATGAGAATTTTATTTATATGTATTCAAATGTGATTGAAACACATGGTGATTCTTTTATGGTTAGATATAAAAAATTTACAAGTTAAATGTTATTGCTATCTTTACCATTCACTCTAGAGCTTTCTTATGATACAATTTGTAAACATTTTACGAGGCAGGGGAAAATACACACCCATAATTATTTCTTGATGTTGTCTGGCTCATGACAGCAGGATAAAGTCTTTTATTATTTTAGAAAGAGTTTTCATTGAAGGTTTTTCCAGTCATTCCAAATAAACTTAGCTGTGAATGGAAAAGATACAGCTGATTGCCCTGGCTTCTGGAGTGGCTCTCCTGCCCTTGTCCTGCTCTGTGCTGAGTCAGAAGGAAAGCATGTAGGGTGGCCGACCTCTGAAATCATTAAACATCTCTGTAAACTATTGTTGTTAGAGATCCACTCTGGCTTATTTTCTGAAGGCTTATTAATAGTTTAGAATCTAATCTGCAGCCAGAATGTTTGATCACTTTGCTCATGGCTTTGCCAGGTACAGGATTTTATTGCATGGTTGGCCTGTTGGCATGATGATTCCTGAAAGGCTGTCGGTAAGCCAGCAAGTGCCAGGGGCACATCATTGTCAAATTCCAAGACATGCTACCTCCCCTGACCTGCTGGTGGAGAGCTTAGCCTTCTTCACAGTGTTTCAGGTTGTCCACTGCAGAACACAGAAATAGAGACAAAAATGCTCTGGGAAAATCTATGATAAAGAACTACTTTTCTTTAAAAGGTGGTGAGGTTTCAGGAGGAAAGGAAAGCAAAAATCTGTGAGCTGAATTTGTTTCAGATACCCAGGGATAGTCTGTCTCTGTAGAAATGGTCATATTGAAGACTGAAGCAATTGTATGTCTCAGCAGGTATTTAAACCATGCTTTTTCCCCAAAGGAAAAGAGATGAGATGGTAATGAATAATGGAACTTTTTCAGAGGTTCAGTTTAAACCATTCCTCATCCTGTTTTGTTTGTATAGTGATAAAGAATCCAGGCATTGATAGGGTGTCATTCTGAGGGATTTTAAGCCATTAAAATAAAGGAAAAAAAGGAGGCAAACACCATTTGTACAATATTATTAAAATTACAGATACAGGGATGAAGACTTCTTTAAAATAACATAGCAGTTGGCAAAAGACCATGTAGTCAGGCAATGCATTGAAAATGATATTTAATGAACACTACTGCAGTCATAGCATTCACTGGGGATAGAAAAAAGCATATCTTATTCAATTTTTTCAGTAGTTTATATGCTCACCAAGGGACCTAAACCATAGCACATAAAAAGATAAATAGTTTGTTGTTCAATACAGTATCCATTAGCCACATGTGGTTATTTAATTTTAAATTTAAAGAGATTAAAATAAAATTTAAAAAATTCACTACCTCAGTTGTTCCAGCCACATTTACAGTGCTTAGTAGTCCTAGCACTTTGGGAGGCCGAGGTGGGCAGATAGCCTGAGCTCAGGAGTTTGAGACCATCCTGGGCAACATGGTGAAACTCTGTCTCTACTAAAATACAAAAATTAGCTGGGTGTGGTGGCATGCACACCTGTAGTCCCAGCTACTCGGGAGGCTGAGGCACGAGAATCGCTTGAACCTGGGAGGTGGAGGTCACAGTGAACCAAGATCATGCCACTGCATTCCAGCTTGGGCTATAGAGTGAGACTGTCTCAAAAAATAAAAATAAAAATAAAGTGCTTAGTAGCCATACGTGGCTAGTGGCTATCATGTTGGACAGCTCAGCTGTAGAAAGTAGAATGATTCATCATTGCAGAAAGTTCTATTGGACAGCCCTGACTATTTCAATACAGTGTATAGGTGACATATTACTGACATGTAGAGTAACTGCTTGCTAGTCGAGAATAGGGAAGGATCAATGCTTGTTACCATATTGACGAAGGCTTTAATAGGATCTTGAAATTATGGTTCTTCTGACAGGTTGAAAGGAGAATGGGGGACATTTTCAGTAAAGAAAGGAAAAAGGAATGTTTGGGGGAGTAGTAGCCCATCAGGTAGAATTCCTGTTTATAGACTTCAGGGAGGTGAAGGTGAAAAGAAGCTTTGGAGTGAGATAGGTTGTGAGACTCGACTGTCAAGCTGAAGTGTTTGTTCTACATTTCATAATGCCATTAAATCCTTTTGAGCAGGGTACTGACAATCCTGGGACAATGGTCACATGGAAAATAATTTTTCTTTGTGTAACCTGGTATATGGAGCACCAATATTAACATTAGAATACCATTAGGCATTCATCTTACACCACATGGTTAGCTGCAGAGTTGAGTCAAAGTCCAGTAACACTGTGTATGTGTGTGTGTGTGAGAGAGAGAGAGAGTGAGCAAGAGAGAGCACATATTTATGCTATGGGATGGGGAGGAAAGGGAGATGTGAAATGTGGAAGCTCAGTTCTTAGTTCTCTCAGAAAACCACAGGGAAGACTGGGGTAGTGTTGGTCATTTCATGAAGTCCTAAAGAAATCAGGATATTCTAAATTTTATTCAGAACTTTTATTCTTTCTAAGATGTTCATTTTCATCAAGGAATATTTCAGAATGGAAAGGAGTTTCTACCATATCTGGATATACCCCAATTATATCAAGGCTTCAAGAATGAACTTAGGCCAAATTGTCCCTTCTTAGAACAATTTATGGGGACAGAGAGTAGCACAATTAAAATCTTCTTTATTCACCATCACCTCATTTTATTCCCCCATCCCTATTTCGTTTCTTTTCTTTTCACATTTATTAAGCCCTTATTATGTGCCAAGCCCTGACGGTGCAGAGGTAAATAAGACACAAATCTTTCTGCAGGGAGCTCACAGTCTCTATGGAGAAGGATACACAAAGTAAACCCATGCCATTATAGAATTGAGACAACTGTGGCAGGGCTTGTGCAGAGTTCTAGGGAGTCTGTCAGAGATCCACAAGGCAGCTTGGGTCAAGCTGGTTTCAGGCATGTTCTCACAGAGGGGAAGATACTTACTTAATCTGACTCTTGGAAGAGGAGTATAAATTAATCTAGTAGATTAAGTGAGAAATACTACAAGCAGAGAGGGAAGACCAAGAACAAAAGCCAAAAAGCATAGCAGAATGTGAGCATGGGGAAAAAGCTAGGTTTTGTTTCCATTTTTGTCTTTGGCACAGGATAAAGGAAGGACTTGAGGTATATTTGTTTCTTTTTTTCCCCCCTTTTTTAAAACAATTTTTTATTATACTTTAAGTTCTAGGGTACATGTGCACAACGTGCAGGTTTGTTACATATATATACATGTGTCATGTTGGTGTGCTGCACCCATTAACTCGTTGTTTACCTTAGGTATATCTCCCAATGCTCTCCCTCCCCCCCTCCCTCCACCCCACGACAAAGGTATTTTTATTTCTATATATACTTTCAGGCAGGCTAAGCAGCAGGTGTAGACAACATAGACATTTTCCTAGGTGACTCTCATGGCTTGGGGGAAACATTTAAGTCATCTTTACTGTCATCATCTGGCTATGGTTTATGGAAGTCGTGCCAAAGAGAATAATCTGGGGAGCTAGATACAAGTTCATTTAATGTGTGGAGGTGCCTTTGCTCTAGTGTTTCTCATAGATTCATGGAAACTTCTGTTGCCTTAAGAATGACATGCTAGACTGTCACTCTTTTTACCGGATTTTTGCCAAGCAACTTGTCTTCATTTGGGGAGAGTTTATGGACTAACTTTTAGCCCTTAAAAATTACCCCAGGGAGAAATGATGTTTTTTGTGTTGTTTTGTTTGTTTGTTTTTTGCTTTTCTAATTACACAGTCCTTACTTTTTTGGCTCTGAAATGACAGCATGCTTTTAGAAAAAAAATACAAAAAAGAAAAAGAAATTAAAATCACTGTATTAAAACAAGAAAGAGTGCCAGTAAGAAGTGTCTAGGAACAGAGCCACTAGAATTTCTCACTTTCTTTATGAGTCAGAGGCGTTGTCATAGGAAGTTTATTTTTATTTTTTTCCTGTTATGATAGGACAGGACATCATGAGAGGCAGCACAGGCGGGCAGGAAGACCGTGGACTTGGGCATGTGACCTGGATGGAAGTACCTGCTCTGCCTCTTCCTAGCTGTGTGGCCCTAGGCAAGTTGTTTAACGAGTGGAAGCTTAGTTTTTCTCATTGTTAAATTGGGAATAATAATACCCTCCTTGTAGGGTTGACATGGGGAGTATAGATAATGGGACTAGCACAATGTCTGGTCCTGTTAAATAACAAATAGCTTTTTTTTATTATAACCACCAATAATGTGTTTGAATTTCTCCCTTCTCCTTTAGATGACTATGAGCTACTTATTTTCTTAAAGGAGAGGGTGCTCAACTGTGCCACTTATGGAATACTGACCTCCAGGCACTAACTTTGTGAAGTGGAAAGATAATTCCCAGAGTAATGTCCTAAGAGAAATAGTAAATTGTATGGAGTGGGAGGTCTGAGTGTCACAGATAAACTAAATAATTCCTCATTTAGTAAATTACACCAGAGTATCAGTGTGTTCCTCCTACAGAAATTAGCTCCCTATTGATGGTGAGAAAATAAATGCTCAAAGAAAATATTTGGCCAATGATCTTGGTTAGTTAATGATAGTAAAGATAAAGCAGGGAATTAACAGCTCAGAGACTGATGAGCTAGTTCAAAGAATTATCTAGGCTCCTCATTTATTGAACTTATTGCTCATTCTTGGCCACTTCTTTCTACACAGTATTCAGAGAGTGAGATGGGAACGAAGAGACAACTTCAATTTATCCAGTGTTCTAAAGATTTTTTGGGTAGAAGTGGAGGTTGAAGATATGAGAGAGAAAGAGAGAGAAAGTGAGAGAGAGACAGAGACTTGAATAATTCTGACATTCCTGCTATTATTGTAATAAAGAATTGAGCCATAGAACAAAGGCATGTTATCTACTTCTTTTGTTCCTTTTTCACCTGGGTTTTAGAAATCTCTCTACATATCTTATAGTGACATTCAGTATTTATTACTTAACAACTAGCAAGACTGAAAATACCATGTTCTGAGTGATCTTGAAATAATGCTGCAGGAAGTGATTCTTAAAACTATTCTTAAGCTGTTCCGTAGAATATCAATCCCAGGAGATGCGCTCAGGCAGGGTAGATCTGTCATCAAATGTTTAAGGAACACTTGATTGTAACGTCTTTGGAGGATGAAAAAATATATAGCATATAAAAATTTCTGTGAAGTCATGCAGTGAATAAAAATGCTTAATATTGTTTCATTGAGTGTTTCTAAAACTTATTTGACCACAGAACCTTTTTTGGTATAAACATCCATCAATCCCAGGTAGTCGTGTTTTGAAATGCACTTTGGAAAATGTTGAAGCAAGGGATGTAGAAATTTTATACAAAAGTCATTATTAAACAATTATCTTTCTCCAGTTAAAATAGAGTTTTTAGATCAGAAACCCTGTATTGTATGTGAGAAATTCCCCTTTGGCTGGTCTCAAAATTTAGGTTGGTAAGAATATAGGCCTTTTAAGACTCTTTAAGCCATTTTCTAATTATTATTTGTTTTTTTACTTTCCACTTACCCTTGATCTTGTTTGGCCTTTTGAGATACGTGGGATTGATCTCTGTATTCTAAGAAACAAAAATACTCTTGCTATATCTTGGAAGGTTATCTGGCTATTTGACATTTTATCCCATTTTGACTGATTTTGTATAAATACTTTGAGCCCTTCCTAGGTATTGTAAGTATAATCTATTTACCATACTAAACAAATAACCATAAAATGCATGTTTAATTAGGATCTTTCTGAAAAATACTTGACAAGACCTCACATGTCTCTAAGTGGCAAAGAAGGTAGTTATTTAAAAATTGTTCTGCTTAAGATAAATAAATAAAGGCACAGAGATGATCAGTGATATGCTCCTTACCCCAGAGACAGTCAAGGTGTTTTTGAAATTAAAACACTGAAGATTTTCTGGTGATTTGCAAGTCACATGCACACCAACTCCAGAGCTTCATCTCTATGGACACAAAAAATGATCTTAGAGGATTGCTGTTTTGCTGTGAATATCATAATTTTTACTAAGCAAGCAGCTCTCCTCTGGTGTGCCAAGGATTTTTTTTTTTTGTGGTCCTAATTGATCTCTGTCCCCCAAAGGGTTCTGAATTATGCAAGGATCTCAAGTCTTAACAAGCCATCCCCACACAGCTGTGCAATGGAAATGTTCAACAGAAAGGTATTCACTTCAGTCTAGGCAAGACCCTGGCTGCTCCCTGGAGAGACCCAGATTTAGGGGAGCAGGTTCTGGGCCATCTGGGCTGGAGAAGCCTGTTTGGCCCATTTCTGTCTTTTTTCTCCCAGCTCCCTTCCCATTACTCTGCTGACAGGGAGGGTCTAGTCACCACAGGCTTCCTCAGACTTTGCGCTTGTCTCTCACTGACCCCCAGCTGCCAGGCTTTGTTTATTACTGAACTGAGCATTTAGATTCAGTCTTGGCTGGTGGTAGCCTTGGAAAGAACATTTTCTAAGATTGTTTTAGTTTTCTTTCAAATAAACTTCCACAAGCCTGGACATTTCAGGCATTGCTAATGCCAGAAATGTGGGTGATTTATTCTTAGAGGCTTAAATTAGGATTTTTTTTTTTTTTTTTTAAAGAAAACTAACAATGTGATGTATTACTATGGTATACATTTTAGCCATTGGTTGTAAAGGACACTTTGCTCTGCCTTCGATCTGAAAAATTTAAACCTAAAGGCCCCTTCTGGGAACAGATCTGTTTCTATTGAGACACCCAGCCCCTGGCTCCCTCTACTGGTGAACAACCTCCCTCTCCATTTGGGCAGCTGGGGATTGTAATTAGCTGGAGGCTGGAAAACAGACTAGACATGCCCTTAAACTAGGAACTGTGGATCTGATAGCATATTTTCGCCGCAGATCCCCTTTCTTTCCTCATTCTTCCAACCTCAACAATCTTGGCTACCTAACTCACAAATTCTTAGCTCCCCCTAGTGCCTCCCTTCATGTACTTTTTGGCTTTAATCTTAATGTCTGCCATTTAACAAGAAGCCGCTTGTTTGGATTGAGAGCACTGATCAACACCATGACTCCTGGACTTTAAGGCTGGGCAATCGCTACGTGGATCTTCAAAGAAATACAATAATGTACAATCATCACTGAATTTATGAATGAAGTTTAGGCTTATCGTCAGTGTAGACAGCATGCTAGTTGGAGGAAGATCCTCAATGGGATGATTGCTTGAAAATGCCTCCCACCTGCCCCATCACAGTGCTCTTTATTCAGCTGGTAATATTTGAAATCCTCCTACTGAACTGATGGCAGTTGCAACTTAACCCCTCTGCTGCCATAAACTAGCTATAATTGCCTTAGAACATGCAGCCTCAATTATGGAGGCCATTGGCCCAGACTTCCAAAAAGCAGCTGTTTTATCTAGCTAACAGAGGGGACTAGAGAAGCTCCCCAATAGGCTAGATGCATGTTATTTCCTAGAGAGGTTGACAGCTGACACCCACACCCAGGCCTGTTTAGTTAGAGTTGGAAAAGTAGCACGTGAAGTGATTAATTGTCTTCAGTCTTAGCACATCAAATGATCCAACGCCTAAATATCCCGTGGTGTAAACACATCAATTGGAAGCTTAAGAGAGACAGTCTTCAAAAAAGACTTACTTAAAAGAATGTTTTCACAATCATGCTTAGCCATAGACTGTTAAATTTAACATATAATAAATCAATTTTAGAAACACACTCTTTCGGAGATATGGAAACAATTGTCAGGCATGCTTCAGAGGAAAGTGAAGAAGCATCTGGGCTAACATCTGTCCGCTTATTCAGGGTAAATTGTTTACAGAAACAATACAAGAATAGTCTTTCCTGCCTTCATCACTTTCCATGGTGGAGTGACTTTATGTGTTACCAATAATTGTGTTGTTATTTTAGCAGAGAACATTTCAATGACTTGACTTCCATGGAGTTATTATCCTGGGTCAGAGTCAAGTCTAAGAAATGAGGTTCTTTTCCCACTCGAGGTCCCATCAAAGGATAAGAAGTTTTAATAGATATAGTACTTATAAAGCTTTCACACCTGTGTGATCCAGGCTTCAATTAGTGTTGTATTTAAAGAACCCTGACTCAAACAGAAAGTCGTCTCTCAAGCATTTGAGAGGGTCTGGTTTTAGACAATCCTATGAAAATCTCTTGTAGCACTTCAAAACTCTTGGAAGATTCTCCCTCTTCTGTTTCAGAGGAATCAACTCTCTTAGCGTCACTGTTCTGTCTCTATACTCTTGGTCCCTTGATCACCTCTCCCCTCTGTCACAACAAATCTCATACCTACACATTCTGACCGATGTGTCTCTTAATGTTTTTCCTGATTATCCATTATGGGTATTTTGCTCTTTCTCTCATTAAAGGCCGAGGAAGGTACAAAATGGTTAAATTGGCAGCACATTGTCTGCTGGGTGGAAGAAGAGAAGAATTACGCTGTAAATCATCACATTCTAATACATTTGTTCCTCAAATGAATATTGGAACTAGATCTTAAGCCTCCTGTAAAAAAAAATACAGTTTCTAGAACTCAAGTAAGTGTGGGAAGAACTAGTGAGAACACTGCAGACAGGAAAATAGCTTAGCCATTGCTAAGGTTAAAATGAACTCTCCTATATTTCCCAAAGCAAGGGAGAATCTTAAACTCAATACATTTGAGACCTGAGTCACTATATGTCTGTATAGACTCTATTTTCTACAAAGTAAAATTTACTTTGTAAATCCCTTACTTTGTAGAAAGTAGTTTTATGGACTATATTTTCTATAAGTAAGGAGTTTATGAAAATGGATATTTTATACTCAGCTTTTTTCCCCATTCACTCACCCACTCAACACAGATTTACTGAGCAGCTACTATGTACCATATCCTGGGCTGGTTAAAAACATACCATCCATGTGATGGTGATGACCATTGACTTCACTCTTTACAAGAATTTATATCAATGTGTCCTAGACATTTGGTAGTAGAGGTATAGCTGTAGTCCAAACCTCTACCAAGCTATGGTTTCTGAGAGCCCTGTAGGTTAAGTGCCTACAGAATGCTCAGCATAGTCAAAGACACCTTAGATTCACATTATACGAAGAGCCACATTGTAGTTATTCAAGATTAAGCACGGGATGGAGGCTTTGGCTGTATGAACTCCAGCCTTGGGTGTGCCTCGGGAAAGACATTAACCTTTCTGATTTTTTGCACCTGTAAAATTAGCTTTTAGTTACAATTAGCTCCAAGGTCTTTTCCAGTATTTACCTTTTGTGATTCTCTAAGGTTTGTTTTTTTAATTTCCAAGTAGTTGTAATAGGTACTGGATAAGTAAAACGGCTTATCTTGAAACCTCATCTCAGATACTCTGTTGGAGGCAAGTAACAATTTTAAATTACTTTCTTCTAGGTATGTGAATTAAAGTTTAGAAAAATGTGAAACTTTTACATTTGATGGGGTGGAAATTTATATCCTATTTAAGAGAAGTATGAGGAAATTTTTTGATAATGAGAGAAACCACAAGTATGAGTGGTTCTTGAGAAACTTGTTCTATGAGAATTAAAAAGAGATTTCTTCTAGTGAAAGAACAAAGGAGATGTCACATATGACTGCATCTGCATATCCTGAAAGATTTGCTGAAGGCGAGAAGGGTCAGTTTTTGTTGTCCAGGAGGGACAATGAAAGTGAGCACCAAATAAATACAGGACACTGAAGGTGAATTGTCAGGTGTGTATTCATATTTTACATAGTCAGCTAAAGTTGTTGCTTTTGCTCTTATCCTACATTGAGAAGTTAGAATTCATTATTTTTATTTTAATTGATTATGATCAGTTTTGGTGAACACTTTTTGTTTTAATTCACTTCAGTTTGATCTGATGCAATTTCAATGGCTTCATGGATTTGAGTACACAGGGCTCCAGGCTTACAGACATTCTAACCTTGTGTGACTCCCTTTAACCCCATTCCTGCAAATCTGCTTGAGGAAAAACTATGAAGAACCTTCTTCCTCAAACAACAAACACACTTACTAAAGTGATAGAGGGATCTCTGATTAGCAGCTTTTCTCTGTTGGTGTTGAAATGTGGTTCATGCTCGTACTTCTCACTCCTTATCTCTCTAGAAAGGGGGAGTTTAGTAGAGCTATAATTTAGTACTGTGGGGTGTAACCTGCTGTTAATGTCTGCCAGGTCACTGGAAGATCTTCTTCATTATATTCTTAGCATTTTGTGACAACTTATGAACAGGTTCTTTAAAAATAATGTGTATTCCTAGACGCTTTAGGGATTGAGAGATCCTTTTCATACAATGCTAAAAAGAAAGATTCTCTAAATTCCTAAGGGCGTTCATTCTCCCCTTAATTCTCCTCTCCTCTCCTTTTGGATTTCTTTTCACTCAATAGTTAGAATAGTGCACCATTCACAAGAATACACTCAAGTTTCAAGATCTGTGCCTTCTTTAACTTCTGTACATGTATATTTATAGGGGTCTGGTTGAAGAGAAGCAGGTCAAAGCAGAAACACCTAGCTCCCAGAGGGTTACTTGGAGGACCAGAGGTTTTAGGAAATACAGTGTGTCTCAATCTCTCTGCAAGTTTCCATACCAAAGTGAGTAACCATGGATAAGGAGTAAATTGCTGTTTCTAACTTTTAGCTTGCAAATAAGCACTCAACATTACACTTTTCAGGAGACTTAGGGTTGGTTTTGTAGACATGACCCATCCATTAGTTAAAAACATGTTTTAAGAATTTTTTTTTACTCATAGTATAGCTTTTAGAATTATGACTCGCACATTACTGTGGGTTTTTAAATATGGGGCAAACCTGAAATCATTTTCATCATTAGAACCAAGCTGTTCTTTTCTGTTAAAGAAGGAGGGCTAAGGAGAGGGGCAGAGTAAAGATGGATCTTACACTTTCATTGATTAAAAAACAACAAACAAATAAAAAGACAAGAGCAGACATGGATTTTTACTCTTCCCCATCCCCTCATGTTCACATAAATGAGGGTTGGGGGAAGTTACGTTTTGTAACAGAGCTCCTAATCTTGCTTTTTCTCCTAGGGCACTTCTGTGATTCCTCCAGCTTCTTTTTCAAGTCCCTTTTCACCCCAATCCCTTCTCCTTGATTTTTGTTTCACAAATAAGAATAAAGTGGCATATGTTTTCTGATCATGGAAAGGATATCATTTTATAATTTTGACATTAGTAGAACATCTAAAATGCACGTTTCTGTAGGAACAGTAAGCCCTCAAAATCAGTAGAGCGCCCTTCTTGTGTCTCTAGTGAAAGGGGCAGTTTCTCATCTTGTCTTTTCTGAGAAACATTAAGAAGTCCTCCCAAGCCCGCTGCAATGCATTGGTTGGGTATAGTCATGGACTTGATCAAGAGGCAGCTACATAATGGCAAAAAGAGGAGACTCACGTGAAATATCCACATCCTATGCAGAAGGGGAGATTGGGGGCGACTACATGAAACTTCAACACTGATTTTTCTAAAAGCTTAAGAAGAGCAGTATCATCTTGCTTGGTATGTACCCTATGGAGAAAGGATAGCTTTGCCCCTGGGAACGTTAGATCATGAGCAAACTAAGATGATCTCACTCAGTTATTTAGGGGCTTGAACTTGATGGGACATAGGGAAGGCAGTTACTGCTAAAAGGTTCATAACTGGTCCAGTGCATTAATTGCCAGAGAAAGCAGAAGCAAACCCTTGGAGAATACTTTTATCCCCAAACTTAGGAATAACTGGAAGCTCATTTAAACTGGGAGCATTTCCCTCTCCACCCCAAGGAAAGATGACTTCCCTCAAGGGGATTGGGTGAATGAAGCAGCGTATTTTCATCCTTGTGATAATGGATGTGAGTCAGGCACTACCATAAAAGAAGAATTAACTTGAATGTGCCACATACTTGGTTTGGCCTTGTCCCATACCTGTACTCTTGTCATGGTTGATTACCTATGTACATCAGATATAAAGCAAGCAGTCTGCATTGTGGCATGAGATGAAAGGTATGTTAATATGCTCAGGCCACATACCATCTTGGCCAATAGTAATTTTATATCATTTGCTTAAAGGAAACTGCACTTCTTGCAATATTTTTTTCCAATGAAGAAAAATTTAACATGACTGAAACTTTACATATAACTCTTGCATTTGAATAACAGCACTGAATCCTCTCCATCTTGAACAGATCTTTTAAATATTTTTATTACTTTTGATATGCAAAAGCTAAGGAAAAACAGTTTGGAAGACTTAAGTTAAATTTCTAATGAGTCTTGTTTTGTTAATAGGGGAGAATTTTATACAGCTTCGATGAGTTTTTTCTTTCCACATGAGATAATATAAACAAACAAACAAAAAATAAAGAAGTGAAACATTTCTCTTCTTACTTTAAGAACCTTAAGGGCTAAAAGAGTGGTTTGGTTTCCTGACTGGCAGTTTTGGTTTGCCTTCTCTAAGTGGTCTTGTGCAATTCCCCAGAGGAAACATTTGAAGAGGTTTTTTTCTCCCACATGAGAGAGTTTCATCCCACACAACCCACAGAATTTGATGGCAAACTTCATGGACCAAGTGTCTGGTTTTACAGAAGTGGCTGTGGAGTATGTTTTTCCTTTCACAGGTGCACATTTATTCTACCTTAGGAATAAGAAGAGATCATTTTATTTTAAAGACGGTAGTTTAAACACTGATAATTGGATGCCAATCAGGTAGGTTTTAATTTACTAAATGAGGGAAAAAAGGGTGGAAAGAAGGATTAAAACTTCCAAAGCCTTTCTAGCTGATCTTTTTTTTACAACCATCTGGTGTGCACAGAAGTATTGTATAATCTGGCCTGTATTATTCTCTTACTGTGAAACATATTGAAACGCTTTGTGTTTAGGTGTGTGTACAGAAATTCATGAAGTTCTTTTATACACTTTCTTAGTTCCATCACAATTCTCATTTTAGGATGTCGTGAAAAGATAGCCTGGTGAGAGAGCACATTCTACCCTGGTTTGTAAATTTGGATTTGTTATTTCCTATCTACCAGCCACCTGATTACTTATACTGTCCCCGTGCAAAGGGCACCCGTTCACATCATTTTTTCCAAGCGCTAAAACCTGGAAAGATATTTTTTTAAAGGACTCACAGAAGCTGTCTTGGGGGTTTGGAAAACATCACAAAATTGTTAGCAGACCTTTTGACTGTGCTATTTTTAGGAAGTTAACTGTGTTCTTTCAAAGTACATTTTTGACAATGGGACAACGTTTTCCTTGCCCCCACTGATGTGTGAAATATGTACAATGAAAAACGTCAGTATAACACCCCAAACAGATACATTTTAACCTCAGCAACAGTCAGCAACAGGAGAAAAAGTGATTTAAAAAGAGAAAGGTTTTCGCAATATTTATGCTGCTGTTTCTTCCCTAAAGGAGCCTTTATTTTACCATTCAAAACAGAAGTTTGTTTTCAAACCAGTTGCTAGTTAAAGGAGCAGCGGATCGCGCATCCGTAAGAATCAGCTCTAAACCAAACAGCAAACGCGTTGGCCAGACGGTGTCTTATTCCCCCACAGCAACCCCTGGTAGGTCAGCTGCCTGCAGAAGTGTTATCTTACCTTGAGCACGTAAGATCAGGAAGAGAGGCTCGCGGGCTCCCACGGAGAGGATCGGGGAAGGGCTGTGATCCGCTGCTGGTAACATGCACTTGGCTTTTATGGGCAGGTGGGAGGAGCTGCTCTTCATAGTAGGTGGGCAGGGAAGGAGCGGCGGGCGGGCAGCCTCTGGAGGAGCTGGACACTCTTCTCTGGGGAGGGGAGGAGAGGGCAGAGACGGGAGCCCGCGAGGCGGAGGAGAGACGACGGGGCGGGGGAGGGGGGGCGCGGTCACGACGGAGGAAGGAGTGGAAAAGGGAGAGAGGGAGAAGGGAAAAAAGAGAGGGAACGAGAAATAGAGAAAGGGATCTAGACCACAGATGGGGAAAGGTGGGGGAGAAAATGAATAGCAGAGAGACAGAGAGAAAGACAGAGAGACAGCGCGAGAGAGTCTGGGAGGAAAGGGGAATTGGAGTATTTTCCGTTTTTGCATGACATTTTTT
The DNA here is from genome assembly GCF_007565055.1 of Rhinopithecus roxellana. NCBI lineage: Eukaryota > Metazoa > Chordata > Mammalia > Primates > Cercopithecidae > Rhinopithecus > Rhinopithecus roxellana. The sequence goes on along the minus strand of NC_044549.1, from coordinate 20,236,818 downwards.
GGCAGAGGGAGTTGTGGGTGATTGTGACTTTTGAAGGTGTTTTCTGGGAATTTGGGAATTTGAAAAGCTACACAGCGGTCCGGGAGAACTGAAGGGTTTCTAAGCGAGGCAAGGGAGGGGAAGCGGGGCGTCCGAGCAGCAGAGCCAAAGTGCAGGCTTGGACCCAGACCTGGAGCCGGAGGCACTGACACAGCCTGGAACCAGGCAGCCCCAGCCCGCAGCCCCGTCCCAGCGCCCGCAGGTGAAAACCGCCCCATCCCTCTCCCTCCAGGCAAGGCTTATTTGACAAGGAAGTTCCCGCGCTCCCTGTCCTCCCAGCATCCAGGGGCCCCTCTTGAGACTTCGGCAGCATCAAAGTAAATCCAGCAACGGGGAGGATCCGCGTGGACTTGCTTGTGGAGAGAGGAACCTCAGAACCAGCCTGGGTCTTCCAGCATCTGCTTATGTAACATAGGATTTCAGAGCTCTCTGCCCTCTGGTTATTTTCGGTATTTAAAACACTCTCATTCCTAACAATCGGAAAACGTCTTGGTGCCACAGCTCTTTCTCAGTGTGTCTTAAACATTAAGAGAGGATTCAACCAACAAGTGGCTAAAGGATCAGTCTGAAATTACTAAGAAATGCATTCAGAGAAAGAAAAACAAGCTCCTTTCGCTGCTGAGTGGTGACTCACTTCCTAGCCCAAGCCTGATTTTTGCCACCAAAGGAATTAAAGCATTTTAAAAGAGAACCTGAGACTTGGGGTGGGAGATGCAGTACCAGGAGGGGGAAAAGGCGGGAATGGGAGCGGGGAGAGATGGGTAGGCTAGAAATAATAAAGGAATGAAATTGTACTGAATATGTATATATGTACTTGACTCAGTGTTCACCGCAACCTTATGAGGTAGGTATGATTCATATAGTGCAGATTTTTTTTTTTTTAATTTAAAGAAAGGCATCTCTAAGGGTTTAAATAACTAGCTTAAGCTAGCGAGATGGGGAGCCACAGCTAGCCAGCTTGCAAACCTTAGGCACTCTTCAGTACACCAGGCTGCCACATAGAACACTTAGGTTGGTCTCAGGTTAGATCCTGATGTCTTTGGCTGGTACCAGGCTCCAAGAGAAGGAAACATGATGGTGAAGAGCAGAATTACTCAAACTTAGCACTACTGAAACTTTCGCGAGGATATTTCTTTGTTGTAGGGATCTCTCCTGTGCATTGTAGAATGTTAAGCAGTATCCCTGGCCTCTACCCACCAGATGCCAGTAGCAGTACCCATTCCGCACTCCCCACCCAGTTGTGAAAATAAAAAATGTCTCTAGATTTAGCCAAATGTCCCTGAGGGGCAAAATCCCCTCCTCTTCTTAAGAACTATTGGTCTAAAAAAGGTCCACAACCATAAAAAAGCATTTTAAAAGAATCTATTAAGAAAATACCCAATAGTGCCATTTGGGTAATAATAATACTTATGTCCATATGTGCCGAGTTTACACTGGACTTAGTTTTTTACATACGTATTTCCATCTGTTAGCTTCAAGAGCTCAAAGCCTCAATTGCTTCCTTTGTAACTAAGCTCATTCTCAATCGGTTACACATGGGAGTCAATGAACTAAACTCCCATGTGCCTGGGATATGAAGCAAGAACAATCATATATGAAATAAAAAATTTAAAATTTTTATTGTAAACACAAATTTGACATCAGAGTTTTCAAATTTACTCATGATGTTTTGCATTATTGATTATTTGCCTTAATTTTTATAACTTTTAATCTCTACGTTCCCTATTCAAATTATATTCAATAATTTTTTGGCTGCACAAAGTTATAGCTAGTGGTTTACCAGCTAGCAAAAAATAAGTGCTCAATAAATATATATAGTCTGGCTAATTGAATAAACAGCAATATTGAGCACTGACAATAGAGAATGGTCAGCATTTGTTAGTTTAATGAATACTTAGAAAGTTAAAACTTTCACATCAACTTTTCTGCCCATTTGCTATTTGGTTTTACTCTCTTCTTACCCTCCATAACTCAGTTTTCCTCTTCCCAAATAGTATGTCTTTTGAGGACATGAACAAATCTACTGAGTGAAGTCTGTCAAATGAATAACACTTGTTATTCGACCTAGAAATAGGACTGCATTATTTATTCTTGGACCTAACCCTGAAATCAGATGTGATTTCACAAGTACGATACCACTTTTGGAACTTTTTAATTTAGCAAAGAAATGTGTTCTGGGGAGACAAAATGGAACTCTTAGAGGAGAATCTGAGTGATAAAGCATGTTAGTAAACACCCTTATCGATTACAGCAAATCATCTTTTCAATCCTAAGTTAATGCCTCTCAAGCTCTCAAGCATTCCAGTTCCATCACATACGTATAAAAAAAAAAAAAAAAAAAAAAAACAGAAAGGGAAGAAAAGCACATTTGAAGAAAATACAATTGATGGCTGTAAGCTGTATTTCTCTTCTTATTTTTAATTATTTCCTCCTTTCAAACCTGAATATCCAGCCAACATAACAAAAGCACTGCTTTCATTTTGTTTGGATGGCACTAATGATTAGTTCATTTCTCCCATTCACACTTGCCTGAATCTGATTCAGTAGCAGATCTGGACAACAAGTCAGGAATCCAGGAATGTGATCTCTTTGCTGACTCTTAGTGTGCCCTTCCTAGAATCTCTCTGAAGGTGACTGAGGTTTGAAATGACCTAGTTTGGTCTTCTGTGGAAGGAAAGGAATCCAATGACAACACACTAGATGCTCTGAAGTTTCCATTTTGTGGCTATAACAGCTACAGATCATTACCTTACTTTTGAGAACTTTGCAAATGTAATCCTTTTTTGGAGTTTGTTTTGAATTAATCAGTTAACAAATATTTATTAAAAATGGATATCAGACAATGTGAGGTATTCAAAGCAGAAGACAATAAGACATCTGTTCTCACAGAGGAAGAAAAGCATGAAATCTTGATAGTTGAATTTTAGTGAAGAGACTTCAGGGAGGAGGTGGCATTTCAGCTGAGCCATGGAAAGTAGCATTTGAATAGATGAGCGATGGACAGTAGTACATTCCAGGCAAGGGAGGGTATGTGTGCAACCAGGGAAATCACAGGAATATTCAGAAGGTGGTGAATTGGCCAGCATCACTGAATAGAAGGGTTCATGTAGTAGAACAATGAGGCTGAGAAATGGAGAGGAGGGATGAGGTCACCTCAGTAGTCTGAACTGTATTCTGTAAGCAATGCAGAATCAATGAAGATTTTTGAGCAATAGAATGGCATGGTGAAAATGGCATATTTTCAAGATTTCATTTTTCTTTGAATATAGAGTCTTTATTGTAACTTTGCAGATAAATGCTTGCCTGTACATCTCAGACTGTTAGGAATAGAGAACACAGAGTGTTTGCATACTGCAGACTTGGAGGCCTAAGCAAGGTGGCAGAAACAGTAGTGGTTCTAGCCCAGTTTCCCTGGAGTGCCCTGTGTGGTTGCCGGAAGGGAAGAGGAAGGCAGGACCCTCTCACGGTGTGGCCAGGATGACATATGGGATTCACATAAAGGGTGGTGTCTTCTCTGTGTGTCCGAGGAGCCCAGTCTCTTTCTCACCTGATGTAGCTTTACATTATCCCTAAATAATATACCTGATCCATGAGATCCTTGAGTTTTCAACGATTTCTGGATCAGAAAACAATGCGATCTGGCTTTAAAAGCTGCACATTCACATCTATGTTCTCAAATAGTTAATTTTCAACTATTTGTTTGTGCTGCCCAGGCCAGATTTCAAGCTCTGATTCTTCCTTTCACTCCTTAGAGCTTTAAAATGCAAATGAATGTGGCTTTTGGCCTAAGCAAAAGTCACAGACAGGTGTGCTCACTTGAAGCAAATCTGACAATTTGAAATACGGTATACAGAAATTTGCTCTCCATCTATCAAATGACTCATCAGTCAGTCAGTCTTAGCCCGTGCTAAGCGTGACCATATATGATCATAGTCCGTAAGGCACTTAAAATTGCCAACTCTCCTAGGGCATTTAAAATGGGATTTTATTTACAAAAATGGAAAACGCTTTATAGCACAGAAGAAAGGCACACCTCTTATGCATTCCAAAGGACTGCTGGATTTTGTGAGTCACTGTTTTCCTGTTGGCCCATAGGGTAGAGCTGACTGATGCGGGTGACCCCACAGATGACTGCCTCACAGCTCCTGATGGCTTTGCAAAGAGTGGTGCATGGAGAGTCAGAAAATCTGGAGTTCAGTCCCAGTTCTGCCACTAACTATCCAAGTGAAAACTTGGGGCAAGTGTTTTATCCTTTTTGGACTCAGTGTTTGCATTTGTAAATGTGTTTGCATTTGTAAAATAAGGAGGCTTAACCAGACCCTCTCAAAAGTTCTTTCCACCTTCCAGATGCCTGCTCTGTGCCAATTGGTGGGCACCCCACTTACTCAACATCCCCATGAAGTCAACTCAACATACAATGCTACACATGCTCAATTTAGGTATGTGTCTTAGGGTTCTCAGGAGGAAGAGAACCAGGAGGAGATACACGCACACACACACACACACAACACACACACACACACCAGTAGCATATATATGAGTTTATCAGGGATAATTGAATCACATGGTTACAAGGTGAAGTGCCCTGCAAGCTGGGGAAAGAGAGAAGCTGGTAATGGCTCAAAATCTGAAAGCCTCAAAACCAGGGAAGCTGACAGTGCAGCACTCACTCAGTCTGAGGCTGAAGGCCCGAGAGCCCCTGGGGGGCTGCTGCTGCAAGTCTCAGAGTCCAAAGGCTGAAGAACCTGGAGTTTGATGTCCAAGGACAGGAGGAGGAGAAGCTGAGTTTCCAGCACCACATGGGAAGAGAGAAAGAGAGAAATCTGACTTAGAAAGCAAGCTATGTGTCCCCCTTCTTCCACTTGCTTTGTTCTAGCTACCCTGACAGCTGATTGGATGGTGCCCACCTGCACTGAGGGTGGGTCTACTTCTCCTAGTCCACTGATTCAAATGTCCATCTCCTCTGGCAACACCCTCACAGACCCACCCAGAAAGAATGCTTCATCAGCCAGCTAGGCATCCCTCAATTCAATTAAACTGATGTCTAATATTAACCATCACAGCATGGAAGAGCTCCTAATTCATTACTGGAGTGTTTGTTACAAGGAGAGTACACCTTAATATTAAACCTTATTTGTATCCTAGGTACAGAATCCCAAAAGGTGGGGCTTACCATTGTTCCTTAAGTAGCTCTTTACTGCAACCATTGCCTCTCTAAGTTTCAAGGCTTGGTAAGCATCTCCCAGACCCAGCCATCAGCCCTTTAACTCTATTCTTCTGAAGCAAGTAGTATTGTCCTTTTGATTGATGGAAATGTAACCACACCACACAGACCTCTGGTTTCTGAAAATTTTCCCTGTTGTGACAGATTTACTTGATGTCTGTATATATTAGTTTGATTTCCTAAGAAACTCTCTATTCCCACTGTAAATGGTTCCTTCTCCCCAGTGCTGTACCCCCTTTATTTAATTAGGAAAAATGTGGTCACCCTTTTTGCTATAAACTAAATTATTGTAGCTCTTTCTAGTTCTCCCAACTATTAGACTTTTATTAAGGTCTCTGAACCCTTTTTTTCAGCTTTCACTCTCCCTATTACCAATGTCAACTAAAGTCACCTCAACCTTTTATTATTACTTAAGAAATTTAATTGTTGAGATTCTCTCATGGGGGCAGGGCAATGGAGGGAGAGCAATGTAGCCCAGGTATTTTTTTTTCCCACTCAAGGGTAGAAAACTAAAAAGCCTTCCAGGGCAGTAGAAATAGAATTCACTCCCACTATGTGCTATCTTAGACCCTAGCTACCATATGGGAATTGTCTTGATCCTAGTCTTCCCTTATGAATAATTCCTTATCTCTGCTTTATCATCTATCTTCTGTTCCGTCTACTCATGGTTTAGTCTCTTATGTTCTTATTAATATTTACCTCATGTTCAATTTTAGTAAATCCAGTATTTTCTGCTCAGTTATTATATCTTATACAGCCTAAGATTTTTCATGATTTGAAAACTCTGATTTGAAAGGCAAAAATGAAGATCTGGGATGAGAGATCTAGCAGGTGTGCTGGCCTGAGACTGGCATGTCCTATTCCCAAATCACCTCCCATGCTGCCTCCAGAGCAATCACCATAAATCCGGCAAAAATTATGTAATACCCTTGTTCAGACATTGTTGATGGCATCACACCATTTACAAAAAACCCTCAATTTTGTGGTTGGCATTCAAAGCCCCTTTCCAAGGTTCAGGCCCAGGCTTTATTTCCATTCTGATTTACATACCTTATGCTTCAGTCAGGGGAAACAATCTGCTTTTCAAAATGTTTGTTTGTTAACTTTTCAGATCCCGCATGGGGGCTAATGGAGCTCCTGCTGCTGGGTCCAGCTACGGACACATGTTCAAATCCTTTATTACTTCCATGCCACCTTCAGGAAATGATTTCTGGTTAGTTTTATGAAATGCCAAGGAAAATTGGTACTTCTCTTATGCAATTTTTTACAGTCTACCTTGTCTTATACATATGTTAACCTCTTTTCTTTTCAACTTTACTGCCTTTTCCTTGAGAGCCTAACCCTTTTTCTTGACACTAAGCCTAGCATAGAGTAAGGTGGTCAGTATGTATCTGTGAATTGTAGAGATTAAAAAATAATTAAATACTCTCTTATCTTTCCCTATTCCCAGTCCTCTTTGCCCCATTTGCCTCAAAACAAAACAAAAACAAACATTTAGAGTTTCCTGGTACATTTCTTGCAGGGTCATAGAAATGAGTTCTGAAGATTAATATGGCTTGCTTTCCATTTTTGAGAATTTTAAATAGTCTTGTAGGGGAGAGAGGAAAATAAATAGATAATTTCCCTTCACTGAGGTAAATTCTATGGGCAAGGCAAGTACGGGGCTCTATAGCAGATCTAATGGAGCCTCCTCATTGGAGGGAGCTTTGAGGTGGTTACTGAGAATGCCAGGTGTAAGACAGAGAATATCTTTAAGTAACACACAGAAAAGAAAAGCTTGGTTCATCTCTGTGCTTTTTGGGATGAAAAGACAATGATATGCTTTATATATTTTGGTTGAAGATCAGGAGGGTCTGGCTGCATGCTGGCCAGGAAACTAACTCCTCCTGCCAGGTGAGTCAGTCGAGGTGGGAGGGTTATTTGAACAGATGTGTTTCAACATTGCTTTGAAATATAAAGGGTCAGAATATGTTCTTTTGTAAATACCACTGCACACTAAGAGTTTTGCCTGACTGACTGAGCAAAAGTTGTACCTAGTGCTGAATGCACTTGAGAATGGGAGCACTTATTTTTGGACCCTCTATGATGGCTTGACACCCTCATGGTGCCTAGTTCCCATCTATTTCCTTTAATAGCTATTTCTAGATATCCTTAGAGAGTCTCTGTGGCATTGAGGGGGACAATTTAGAGCCCCATATACCTTGGCTTCTATATTATTTATGAATGTATTCCCTAAATGTGGACATATAATGGTTGGCCCTTGTCATTTCTGCTTAGAACCACCATATGGTTTTGTGAGCACATTGAGCGTGCCAATACCAGATCTCTTCATTTCTGGCAGCCGGTTTGTTTTCCTAGAAGGAAAGTCAAACTCTTGGAGTTTCATTTTATGCATAAGGAAATAGGTAAGTCTCTTTGCCAGAACATCACAGCTATTGCATATGACTAAATGAACTTTAGATCACTAGGTAAGGGAGTGGGAAGAGAAATGACCTGTTAATAAATGAGACTTAAATTCTTGGGCAAAAAAAGTGGTCAGATCCCATGAAGCTCTGTAAGTTGTAACACATAGTTTTGGCCTTCTTGGATTTTACAGAAGGAATTTGTGTCATTCTGTCTTGGTTTCATTTTATTTTTCTTAGTCTCATTTCTTCTATTTTTTAATTTCCTTATTCTCTTACATTTTCAATTTATCCTTTCTGCATTTTGCATTCTTTCCAGAACACTTCATTTTTATATTTTTATTAGACTTTCTGTGCTGTATTTATTATCATAGGATATAGAGTTATTTATTTATTTATTTATTTATTTATTTTTTAGACAGGGTCTCACTCTGTCACCCAGGCTATAGTGCAGTGGTGCAATCTCGTCTCACTGTGACCTCCACCTCCTAGGCTCAGGCAATCCTCACATCTCAGCCTCCCAAGTTGCTGGGACCACAGGCACATGCTACCACACTCAGCTATTTTTTTTTTTTTTTTTTTGTATTTTTAGTAGAGATGGGGTTTCACTATGTTGCCCAGGCTGGTCTCAAATTCTTGGGATCAAGCAATCCTCCCAACTCGGCCTCCCAAAGTGTTGGGATTATAGGCATGTGCCATCAAGCCTGACTTACAGAGTTTTAGGAGGGCATTGGGGTCTCATCTGGCCACACAGCAAAGGAAGGACACCTGTTCAGGATCAGATGGGCTTCTTCATTCCCCACTCTCTCTGTGGCTGGGCCAGGAGGGTTTCTCACAGCTGGTGACATTTATCAAGATAACTTAAGTTTATATCTGAACAAATGCCTATTAGCTATTATTTTAAGTTTTGTTAGCTTGTCCTTCCTTGTACCTTCTAGAACATATATTTCTCAAATAGAGGGATCCAAAAGACTGTTAGCTCCTTGAAAGCAGGAAATGCTGTGTTACTGAAAGCACTAGTATAGGGTTAACCATGCTAATAAACATTTATTGATTTATTTTCATTTTCAGATGAGGGCTATATACATCTTTAAAATCCGTGAATATATTTTCCTCTGATTTTTTCTCTTTGTGACAAAAATATTACAGGCATGTGTAAATAATCGGCATTTGAGATATTGTTTTTAAGTCCCAAACTTGGGTTTTAATTTTTGAAGAGGATGCCAGTGTCAGTGGCTTTCTCATAAATTAAGAATCCCACTTTGCATGCTGCTAGTATAGGCAAGAGTTTGGGGTTTCATGAGGGGAAGGAGTTGGCCTATTATGATAAGCATTTCATTCAGTTGAACATTTAATTCTATGTTGCTTCTAAATAATGATGATTCTCTTTGAAACTCTAATGCCTTGGAATATTAACAGATGTTATGTAGAAAAGAATATTTCAAATCCATTTTTATCTTAGAAATTCTGCATTATTAAAATTAAACATATTTCTTTATTGTAAGGCTATTCTAATCCTTGAACGGCTAATGTCCTTCTCAAATTTCAAAAGTTAAATGTCATGTATAGTGTTTTCTGAGGTTATTTGACTGCAAAACCAACCCCACAATCTGCCTGCCCTCCAAGGGGCTTCTCACAGAACTAATGCTCTGTGGGCCCTAAATTAGGGAGACTGTAAAAAAATTGACTACATTGGGAGGCCAAGGCGGGTGGATCACGAGGTCAGAAGATTGAGACCATCCTGGGTAACACAGTAAAACCCTGTCTCTACTAAAAATACAAAAAATTAGCTGGGTGCGGTACGCCTGTAGTCCCAGCTACTCAGGAGGCTGAGGCAGGAGAATCACTTGAACCCGGGAGGCGGAGGTTGCAGTGAGCCGAGATTGTGTCATTGCACTCCAGACTGGTGACAAAGTGAGACTCTGTCTCAAAAAGAAAAAAAAAAAAAAAAAAAAGGCTACACTTCCACCACTGGTAATACCAATATCACCACTCTCTCTTAAATACACATAGCCCTTGAGGCTTTTCAAAACAGTTCCATATGTATCATTTCATTCCATTTTCATTGGCTATGATTAGTGTAGGGCAAGTAGTATTTTAAAACTTGGTAAATGCAAAATGAGACACACTATATCAATAGTTGTGCCTTAGCATGTCAAAAAATTTAATGAGTTCCAGTGATCTGTGTAAAGAGAACACAGATCCGTGACTAATTCTTATATAGAGTTTTTCTCTGTTTTTTATTTTGTAAACATTTTTCTCCTTTCAGCACTCTGCCCAGAGGAATTGTTTCTAACGTGTGTAGTGATATCCTCATGATTTCAGATATTGTCCCATATGGGCAGAGATATGCTTCAGATTCAGCACTAACATGCTAAATGTATTTATTTGCCTGTGTAAAACAGATTAATTCAATGCTGAATTATAATGGACTTAGGAGAAAAAGAGTCCTTATTGAAATCCACCCAAAACATCTCATTTATAGTAGATAATTTGGTACAGATTTGTTAGAAATTCTGCATATAGGCAACTCATTTTGAATGGTCTGAAAAGTTTCCTCTGCCTCCACTTTTTATATGGGAAAGGAGTGAGTGGTACCAAAGAGATTCGTTTCCTGATGTCCTTGAATGACACAGATTTATACAAAGTCATTAGGGGCAGAAATAAAAATAACCAAAGTAAAAAAAAGTAAATAAGATATATAGAGATCTTCAACTGCAATACTGACCTTTAAGCAATTGCAGGCTGAGAGGCTTCAAGGGCGTTGTAGCATCTGCCCTGACACCAGGAAGAGACAGGACAGTGTGGTGCGATGCTGAAGTGCCACTCTAAGACAGAGGCTCTGACATTGTACAGACATCCTCTTTCTCCCTGCTGGGGGATCAGTTTCAATTTGGCTGAGATGCTTACCTAATGATTAATGCCAGCTTGTGGGCCAACGACTCATGTTGGAGCACTGAACTATTGAAGACTCAGGAGACATAGCTGGAGAAACCAGACTGAGACTTGATCTGTTAAGAAGAGCTGAGAGTCAAATATCAGTGTCTTTTCTCCATCACATCTTTAGTGCCTACCATGGTGCTTGGAACACAAAATTGTGTTCAATAAATATGTGTGGAAAATATGGGTGATGAAAACAATGGCAGAGGTAGTAAGTCTGATGGGGACAGGCAGGATGAAAATTGGGGTGTAGTGTTGAGTCAGCGAGAGGATCAAGGGTGAAGAGATAAAACCTCATGGTGCCAGGTTCTGGATTAAAAATGACATAGTGGTTGGAAACAGGAAAAGAAGAAAACCAAGAATGTGTAGAGTATGACTCAAGCTGTCCTTATTCAAGGAGAAGCAGGTTAGTAGTAAACTTCAGATGTACACCCTCACGGTTGTATGTCTTATGTATTGTATACTGGCAAATTCTTGTTAACTTTTTAATAGTATAGTATCAGTTCTTCTTGACCAGTCTTTATAAAAACCTGAATTACACAAAACTTTTAAGGAGTTGGCAAAGAAGTAGGAAGACTCAATGGGGATTTCAAATCTGGGTTCACCTCCCATCTGGCGAAACTAGGTAAGCACCACACTCATATACAGATACACAGTAAACAGGATGTATTGGGTGGCAGAGAGGGTCAGCATATGTTGTAAGTTTAACCAGAGACAATCTACATTAGCAGGATAATCAACATGGAGATGTGGAAGAACCCATATTTCAAGTGACAGTCTGAATCGATTTGTTCTGGTCCTTGTTTATCATTGTTTGTCAAGTCCCTAGAGTAAGCTTCAAGAAGCAAGAGGTTTAAGACTTGTATCGTTCTTATTAACTTTTACATTGCATTAGTAGTGGTTAAAGCTCTGGTTTCTATTTATGCCATGGGTCTGTTTTTAGCAAATTTGACTTGTGGCAGTTTGCCCATTATTGACATGTTGGTTTAACGCATATTGGCAATGGAGAATGAGTGGCTTGATTTTCAAGAGATGAGAATGTAAATGTAAATGTCTGAGTTATCATGGGACTGACCATGCACACACTTCACTTGTCACCATCTCATTATGTCAATTTCACAAAAAAAAAAAAAAAAAGAATTGCCAGATGTCTTGGCGTGCATATCTATTGTCCATATATGGGAATCATTAGACTATGTAAATGTTGCCTTTTTGTATTCATCTATGCTTCATGTTCACTGGGTGGACTTATTCAGTAATATAAATATAAGTCACAGACAAAAGTCCTAGACAAAGAGTTCTTTGGGCTAGGGAATAGCATATGATTTTTAAAAACGTGTTTGTTGCTTCCATATGAGTTTTTGTTTATGTTCTGGATTATAGCCATTGCCACCATTGTGCAAAAGCCAGAAAGAAATTTAATCGGGTGTTGCTCATAGGAGTTGAGATTTATTACAGTTTTCAGTTTTCACTACATCTTACTGAGTCAATGAATCCAGAGGCAACATACCTCCACTGCAGAGGTGTAAGGCAGGCACTTTCAAAAAGGTTGTTTCATAGTTCTTTAAAATTATTTCAATCTCTTTGTTAAGTTTGTTTGACAGAATTCCGAATTCCTTCTCTGTGTTATCTTGAATTTCTTTGAGTTTCCTCAAAATGGCTATTTTGAATTCTCTGTTTGAAAGGTCACATTATCTCTGTTTCTCCAGGAGTGATCCCTGGTGCCTTACTTAGTTCATTTGGTGAAGTCATGTTTCCCTGGATGCCCTTGATACTTGTAGATGATTCATCTGTGTCTGGGCATTGAAAACTTGGGTGTTTATTGTAGTCTTGTCAGTCTGGATTTGTTTGTGCCTGTCCTTCGTGGGAAGGCTTTCCAGATATTCAAAGGAACTTGGATGTTGTGATCTAAGCTGTATCTGCTTTAGTGGGCACCCCAAGTTCAGTGACACTGGTTCTTTCAGACTCATAAATGTACTTACCCTGACGGTCTTGGACATGATCTGGGAGAATTCTCTTGATCACCGGGAAGAATCTTTTGTTCTCTTTCCCTACTTTCTCCCAAACAGAGTCTGTCTGTTCTGAGCCACCTAGTGCTTGGGGGTGGTGTGACACAAGCATCCCTGTGGCCACCACCACTATGACTGCCTTGGGTCACACTATAAGCCCGCACAGTGCTGGGCTTGCCTAAGGCCTTCTGTAACCACTTCCTAGCTACTGCCTATGTTTTCTCAAGGCTCTGGAGCTCTACAATCAGCAAGTGGCAAAGCCAGCCATGCCTTTGGCCTTCACTTCAGGGTGAGGTCCTCCAGACCCTGAGCAAGTCCAGAGGTGCTGTCTGGGAGCCAGGGACTACAGTCAAAAACCTTAGAAGTCTACCTAGTGTTCTATTGTACTGAAGCTGAGTTGACACTCGAACCACAAAATGCAGTCCTTTCCACTCTTCCCTCCCCTTTCTAAAGGTAGAGGAGCCTCTGCTCGCTGTGGCTGCTGCCATCACAGGCCCACAGGGAGTACTGCCAGGCTACTGCCAATATTTCCTTAAGGCCCAAGGGCTCTTCAGTCAACTTGTAGTGAATGCTGTCTGCCCTGGGACTCACCCATCAGGGCAGTAGGCTCCTCTCTGGCCCAAAGCAGGTCCAGAAATACTGTCCAAAAGCCAAGTCCTGGAATCAAGGACCCCAAGAACCTGCTTGATGCTGTACCCCACTGAGGCTGAGCTGGCACCTAAGGTGAAAGACAAAGTCCCTTTTGCTTTTTCCTCTACTTTTTTTAAGTGGAAGGAGCCTTACCCTACAGCCACCACAGCTGGGAATGTGCTGAGTCTTACCTGAAACTAGCAAGTCTCAGAGTCTTATCCAAAACTAGCAAGTCTTAGAGTCTTACCCAAAGTCCTGACATAGTACCTGAGTTTCACTGCTGGTTATTCAGGGCCAAAGGGCACTTCAGTTAGCAGGTGATGAATCCTGCCAGGATTGGGTCCTTCCCTTCAAGGCAGCGGGTTCCCTTCTGGCCTGGGTGTGTCTAGAAATGTTGTCTGAAGCTAGGGCCTCATGATTCTGACTGGTGCCCTATCCTACTGTGGCTGAGCTAATAACCAAGATGCAAGACAAAGTCCTCCCTGGTCTTCCCTCTCCTTTCCTCAAGAGGAAGGAAGGGGCCTCTTTTGGAGTCATGAGCTGTTCAGCTTGGGGTTGGGGAGGGATGATGCCAGCAGTTCCTTAGCCAGCCTGGCTGGTGTCTCAGTGGGTCATGCCCCCCCGCCCCACTACAACCCACCCGCCAGGTCCACTGACTCTGGGCCCAGTTCAACACTAGGTTTTGTGTAGGAGTTGCAGTCCTTGTGGCCTAGATTACCTTTCAAGTTTAGGACTCCAGGGCACTGTAGCCCATAGTGGCAAAGCTTGCAGGAACTCAAGTTCCAACCACTGGGATCCATGATTCCCTTCTAGCTAGGGCTGGATTAAATGCTCCTCCTGTGGGCAGTTGTCAGCTAAATTTGGTCAGGTTTTGTGTTTTGTTATATTAAGGCAGTGGTGAGTTCAGTGCCTCACAGTTGCTGTGATCTCCCTCTCCCAGCGCACAGAAACACTTTCTGCACCAAACCACCACTGCCAGGTGCGGGAACAGAGGGATGGGTGTCAGCAATTTAAGACTGATTTTCCTACCTCTTCAGTGCCCTTGTCAGCAATATGAAGTTAAAACCAGGCACCTTGAGTGCTCACCTTATCTTTGGTTCTTATGAAGGCGCTTTTGTGTGTGTGTGTGTGTGTGTGTGTGTGTGTGTGTGTGTGTGTGTGTGTAGATAGATGTTAAACTGGTGTCCTGGGTGGGGATGGGAACAATTTGTAGTGCCTTCTATTCCACTGTCTTGCTCCATCCCAAGTTCCCTGTTTCATAATTAAAACATGATTCCGTTCATTCATATTTATTCACAGATGAAAATGCATTTAAAAATGACCTTACCCTTTTTATGTGTAGTTTCCCTATGTCTAGTTTTTGGTTTCCTGAAAAACATCTGGCCAATTATCCTTTTCTAAAAGTATAATTCATACAATTTTTTTTACATTTCTCTAGCTTATATCTATTTGCCAGTGTATTCACTTCATCTTTGTAAAAGAAATTAAATTCTGAAAAAATGTCACTTTCAGAACTCAGTCAAGAAATTCCATCCTTCACTCTTCCATGGTTTTTTCAGTATCTAGCCTTGTACCTCTCCTAGCTGCTTCACTGATTGTTAAATTTTTAAAAAATCATTTCCCCCTTTCTGCCTTCTGTATCCAAACTGCTGTTCAGTCCTGTTTATTTGATTGCCATCTCACTCATCAATTCATTCATTCGGCTTGCACTTATTGAGGCAAAGGAATAGTCAGTCTCAGGGCACCATGGGCACTGCTGTCTGTAATATTCCATTCCCCATTACTGGCAGAGTTCAGGCCAGTGAATCACTTCTCATTTAGACCACTGAACTTGCCCTTTATGGGCCTTAAGACAAGAGCCACTGTACACAGGTCTGATCCGCCATTGTTCAGAATGCATTAGAACTGAGCATTCCCCTGTCCAGTACCATAATTTGTTTCTTGGTATTTTGACAGTGTTCCTCATTCTTAATACCTGGCTGTGATGGTAGGTAGAATAATGGCCTCCTAAGGATGGCCACATCCTAACCCTTAGATCCCATGATAAATATGTTACCTTATGCGGCAAAGGAGTTCTGCAGATGAGATTGAGTTACAAGTCTTAAAGTGGGAGGTTATCTGGGATTCTCCAGATGAACACAATCTCATCACCATGATGCCTTCAAAGTATCTCCACTCTATCCTGTTCCTAGCTGTAGTCAGAGAAGATGTCAAAAATGAAGAAGGGTCAGAGAGATTCTGCCTTGTTGTCTTTAAAGATGGAGAAAGGGTTCCATGAGCCAAGTAATGCAGGTGGCCTCAAGAAACTAGAAGAAGCAAGGAAATGGATTACTCCCTAGAGTCTCCAGAAAGAAATACAGCCTTATTGATGTCTTCATTTGAGCCAGTGAGATGCATGTCAGACTGCTAATTTACAGCCCTGTAAAATAATGCTTCTGTTGTTATAAGCCACTAAGCTTGTAATCATTTGATATCACAGCAATAGAAAACTAATACAACTTTCCTCCTAGCCACGGGCTTTAAGCAGCTTCCTGATTGGGTTTGGCATTTCCTGCCTAGTGGCCTCTCTATTTTGACCTCTCTATCTACTTCCAACCCTGTCTCTTGGATCTCAAAATGAAGACATCACCCATGCCTCGATATCTGATATTAACTGAGAATTTTTTTTGTTTTTTGTTTCTTTCCTAACACGTTTCTTTGGACTTACCAACCTAATTTTTTTTTTTCCATCTGTAGTACTTTCCTCCTGCAATATATCTTCTGGACTAGTCTAGATTTCAAGAGTTTACATTATCTGACCTCCAGTTCTCTTTCCGACTTTTATCTCCTCTAGATCCTCATGGCCAAGCATGTTCCAGTTAAATTGTACTGCTCACCATTTTCATATACAAGTTGTACTTTGGAGATCTGGATGTCAGGGAAGGCTAGGTTTTGGTGTAGAAACAGAAACAACAATATATCCATGTGGGTCAATTGAGGACTCATGTACCTGATGAAGCAGCTACCATCTCAGCAGCTGCTGGTCACTATGCAGTGGAAAAGAGAGAAGTGCATGAAGTCAGCATTTATATTTGGCCCAGAAGTAACATCTGTCCCTTTGGTTCTCAACCCACTATTCAAAGCAAGTCACATGGCCCCACCCAAGAGGACTATGGAGTGTAAGTCTATCATTATGTGGAAGATAACGTTGCCATCAGTCTATAACCCGCTGTAAGAAGCATTGGGGAATAGCTTCACATCTACCAAGTCTGTCCACAAGTTTACTCTCCGTAAAGTGGCTTCT
The DNA here is from genome assembly GCF_007565055.1 of Rhinopithecus roxellana. NCBI lineage: Eukaryota > Metazoa > Chordata > Mammalia > Primates > Cercopithecidae > Rhinopithecus > Rhinopithecus roxellana. The sequence goes on along the minus strand of NC_044549.1, from coordinate 20,220,291 downwards.
TAGGGTGTACCTGGTTATGAAATGGTAAAGTGGTTAATATTGCTGTGTCTTCATCTTATGTGCCCTATGGATAATGAGAATTTTAAGGGAGATAACATGGTTGTTCATTCAATCACCACAATCATGCATTGAAGTCCTACTGACTACAAAGTAGCTTTGAGTGCTTTGGAGACTATAATGATGGACCTGAATGCTGCAGGGTTACAGTGTCCTCTAGGCATAGGCAAGGGCTTTGGGAAAATGCTCTCCTCAACTTTGGCAGTCATGAAGGAGGTGGTCAGGAAGGCAGGTGGGATGAATACAAAAGTATGCTGGGCTTATCAATTTTGTCAAGCACTTGCATAGGCATTTGAAGATGTTTGTCTAGTTTACTTCACAACTTCTGAAGGAACTTGCAATAAACTAAGTTTTCTGGAATTTCATTCTAAGGAATATTGCTATTGCAATAAAAAATAAACTTGGGTTTATTGGTTATTGCAATAAACCAAGTTTTATGGGAAACTCTCTAAGGAAGTATTGTGCAAGAGTGGAAAAAACACATGCTTTGGAATTCGGCATCTGAACTAGATTCCCAGATCTGTCTTAGATTACTGTGTGATTTGGGAAAATTACTTAACCTCTCTGACATTTGGTTTGCTTATCTGTAAAATGAATAATAGATTTCTCAAAAGATTAATGAGAAAATACAGGAAATGCATTTATCCAGAGACCTACACTAGGCTCTAAGTAAACGTTGGTTTCCCTCAATCTTCCTCCTGGGACATATTAGGTACTAATATTTCATTTCACTTCATACCAGGTTCTCCACATAGCACTGTTTAAAAATTGTTCTATAGAGACATTATTTTGTATAAGTTTGACTGTTTTATGTAGATTTCTGTCTTTTATGGTACTTTTTATTGAGATGTAACTCACATACTGCAAAGTTCATGCTTTTGAAGTGCACATTAAATGATTGTAGTATATTTGCAAAGTTGTACCAATTTTATAACATTTCGTATCCATTAGCAGCCACTCCCCTTCCCCTGGTTCCTGCCAACCATTAAACTACTTTCTGTCTCTACGAATTTGCCTATTCTGAATATTTCACATAAATTGAATCATACAATATGTGGTCTTTTGTGACTGAATTCTTTCACTTACCATAATGTTCCCAAGGCTCACTCATGTTGTTGCATGTATTTCATACATTTTGATTGCTGAATAATATTTCATTGCATGAATATATGGACATTTCAGCTGTTTTCACTGTTTGGCTATTATGAATAATTCTACTTTGAATGTTCATGTACAGCTTTTATGTGGCCATATGTTTTCATTTCTCTTGGGTGTATCCTAGGAATGAAATATGGTATCTCTGTGTTAACTATCTGAGGAATTGCCATTGTTTCCCAAAGTGGCTGTGCCATTTATATTCCCACCAGCAATGTACGAGGGTTCCGTTTCTCCAAATCCTTGTCAACATGGGTTACTGCCCATATTTCTGATTATAGCCTTGTTGTCTGTCTTTCTGATTATACCTCTCCTAGTGGGTATGAAATTGTATCTCATTGTTGCTTTAATTTGCATTTCTTTGATGACTAATGGTGTTGAACATCTTTTCTTGTGCATCTTAGCCTTTTATATATTTTCTTGTCTTTGGAGAAATGTCTATTCAAATCAGTTTTCTTTCTTTTTACATGATTTCTTCTGTTTTAAAATTTCAGTTCTTTTCTTTAACTTTTATTTTAAGTTCAGGGGTACAAGTGCAGGTTTGTTACATAGGTAAACTTGTGTCATGGGGGTTGTACAGATTATTTCATTACCTAGGTATTAAGCCTAGCACCCACTAGTGATTTTTCCTGATCCTCTTCCTCCTCCCACTCTCCACCCTATGAAAGGCCCCAGAGTATGTTGTTCCCCTCTATGTGTCCATGTGTTCTCATCATTTGGCTGCCTTTTGTAAGTGAGAACATGTGATATTTGGTTTTCTGTTCCTGTGTTAGTTTGCTAAGGATAATGCCCTCCAGTTCCATCTGTGTCCCTGCAAAGGACATGATCTTATTCTTTTCATGGCTGCATAATATTTCATGGTGTATAGGTACTATATTTTCTTCATCTAGTCTATCATTGATGGGCATTTAGGTTGATTCCATGTCTTTGCTATTGTAAGCAGTGCTGCAATGAACAAACACGTGCATGTGTCTTTATAACAGACGGATTTATATTCATTTGGGTGTATACCTAGTAATGGGATTGCTGGGCCAAATGGAATTTCTTTCTTTAGGTCTTTTTTTTCAAGACAGGGTCTCACTCTGTTGTCCAGGCTGGGGTGTAGTGATGTGATCACAGCTTGAACTCCTGGGCTGAAGTGATCCTCGTGCCTCAGCCTCCTGAGTAGCTGGGATTACAGACATCACGTTTGGCTAATATTATTTTTCTTTTTCTTTTTGTAGAGATAGGTTCTCACTATGTTGCACAGGCTGATCTTGAACTCCTGGCATCAAGTAATCCTGCTACCCCAGCCTCCCAAAGTGTTGGAATTACACATATGAGCCACCGTGCCTGGCCTGCTTCTTTGTTTATACTTCTAGGCTTTCTAATTACTTCTAGGGAACACACATTCGAAGTCTAAGTGAGGCACCAGCTCCTTAATTGCAAGCTATTCGAGGTAAGAACACTAAACTGTGAGCCTGAGATCTGGGACCTAGCCCTGGCTCTGTCACATCAGTTGGCCTGTGAGACCTTGAACAAGTAGCTACAAACCTTAGCCTCCTCATCCACTTTATCTAGTTCAGTTAAGATGATCATTTGTCCACAAAAATGTAGTATTGAACATCAGTTATTAATCAAATGTGGTGCAAATTCCTGGGAAACATAAAGGAATAAGGCTTGGTTCCTCTGCTGAGGCCCCTTGATATCTAGATATATTTAAGTAGATATTACAACGTAACAAGTTGCAGTTGCAAGGAAGAGAATGAAATCCTGTACACGCTCCAATAAGGTAGCAGCTTGCTGTCCCCAAAGGCATTTGAAGAGGTTTCAGGGAAGAAAGTCTCTGAAATGTCTTTCACATGAAAATTTCCTCAATCTATGACATACTGCTTCTTTGGTGTATACATTTTGTTGTACTAAATGGAGATATTATGTTGCTTATGAAGATATGAAGTCCTATCGTTAATTACGTTTATTGAGATCACGTTTATTGAGATTACTAGAAAAACTCTGTCAAATAGAATGTTCCCTAGTTTTTGACTCTAAGGGGCAGGGTCAAGTTTTCTTTGTCGTCCCTAGTATATGTTGAATGAATGAATGCTTTTAGACAGAAGAGGAAATTACAAAGTACATTTTAAAGGCCTCAGGTATAACGTTTTTTATCATATTTAAGCTCCAGTAAGAATATCTACCTTGAGAATACTTTAATTCTTAACAGGAAAAATTCAGTTTCCTTTTAGAGAGTTCTGTAATGCTCTTGGTTAGGAGGCAATTATTGCTCCCTTTTTACCTTGTTCCAAAGTTCTTTACACAGTCAACCAAATTGAGTACACATCTGTCCCTTTTCCTCCAATATTAAATTAAAAGATTTGGAGAATTCTGTAGATGGAGAGAATATTTGGGGATCATTTAAAATTTCAATCCTTTATTTTTTGAGACAGGAGTCTTTCTATGTTGCTCAGGCTGGACTTAAACTCCTGGAATCAAGCGATCCTCCATCCTCAGCCTCTCAAGTAACTGGGACTGCAGGTGCACACTAACATACTTTGAAATCCTTTATTTTATGGAAGAACTTTGCATCAGTTATGTCCAATGGTGTTGTTTAGTTCAAGTCCAGGATTCAGGCAGGCAGTCACCCTCTTTGTTAGTTTTCTTCCTCTTCTACTTCCCGTTTGGTCTCTTAAAAAATATGATTAAGTGATCTGAACAGAAATGAATCCACAACATCTTTTAAATTGTGGGCATTAAGTTGAAGTAAGCAATAAAGTATTTTGATCTCTGATAAACTTTTTGATAGACTTTCAAAAAAAGTCTTCCTAAGACTGACTGTGTTAGTCAGTCTAGGCTGTCATCACAAAATACCATAGACTGGGTGGTTCAAACAACAGAAATTTATTTTCTCATGGTCTGGAGGTTGGAAATCCAGGATTGGGGTGCCAGAATGGTTGAGTTCTGTTGAGAGCCCTCTTCCTGGCTTGCAGATAGCCAGCTTGTTGCTGTGTCCTCATTTATTGGTTGGGCAGATGATGGTGGTAAATGCACTAATAGATTGATTCTTCAGTTTAACCATTTCCTCCCTCCTTCCCGTCCTTCCTGTCTGACTCATAGGGAATATTAGGGTGAGGTATTTATAACATAATACTTTGGAAGAATTTATCTTTATTTGCCTGATTAATGATATGTGTGTGTATGGAATAAGTGAAATACATAATACATGTTACTATTCCTTAGCGAAACTTAAATATTGTTTCCAAATGCCCCTCAGAGCTTCTATTTGAACTGCAAACATGGAAAATATTGCAAAATTTACTAGTGAAGTAACTGAGAATTGGATCTGTTATTATTCAAAGCGTTCAAGCAGAATCTGGCTTGGGTAAATATCTGTTGGGGATAGGATAAAGAGATTCTAGCACTGAGTGGGAATTGGAATAGATAACACTGGAGATTACTTCCAATTTTAAGATTTTATGACTCTCATCAGGATATTACATGGGCTTGAGATTTGCCTCCTCTTTTCTACTGTACACTCTTGACAGAGGTGATGACAAGTGATGAAATGCCCCTAAATGCAAGTGGTTGAAGGGTGCAAGGACCAAAGCCAGATTTCTGGAATCCACCATCAAAATTGAGAGCTGGCTGCATTATTAGTGTGGGGAATGTGTTATAATGATTTTGGAGTATTAATACACTAATGTTGAAAAGGGAAGATATTACCGTTACCCAAAGAGCATATGGTTAATACGGTGAGAATAACAGGGAAACAGCTACTCATGAACGAGTGCTTTATATGAATAGGTATTCCTAGCAACATTCATTATATTTATTTAATATTTTGATGTAAAGAAAAATACAAGAACATTTATTACCATCTCGGAAACAAATACCATAGTTTACTTTACCCAGTGGTGGGTGTCTGTTATTTCACAAATCTGTGAAGTCCTTGGGAAGGCAAATCATGCTGTAGAAATATTTGTGCTGCCAGCGTCTGGCACAATGATTAGCACATAGGATCCATGCAGGAGTTGTTGACTGAATGAATTAATGACTGTATCTGAGTGATATGGGTTACTTATTTCCTATATTTATTTTAAAATTTTCCTTTTATGTTTGTGTATTTTAAAGAGTATTGGTGGGAGTATAAATTAGTTCAGCCATTGTGGAAGACAGCATGGCAATTCTCCAAAGACCTAAAGACAGAACCACCATTCGACCCAGCAAATCCAATCACTGGGTATATACCCAAAGAAATATACATCATTCTATCATAAAGACATATGCACCTGTTTGCTCATTGCAGCACTATTCACAGTAGCAAAGACATGCAATCAATCTAAATGCCCATCGGTGATAGACTGGATACAGAAAATATGGTACATCAATACCATTGAATACTAGGCAGCCATAAAAAAGAACAAGATCATGTCCTTTGCAGGGACATGGATGGAGCTGAAGGGCATTATCCTCAGCAAACTAACACAGGAACAGAAAACTAAATACCACATGTCTCACTTATAAATGGCAGCTAAAGGATGAGAACATATGGACACATAGAGGGGAACAACATACACTGGGGCCTTTCAGAAGGTGGAGGGTGGGAGGAGGGAGAGGATCAGGAAAAATCACTAATGGGTACTAGGCTTAATACCTAGGTAACGAAATAATCTGTACAACAAACCCCTATGATTCAAGTTTACCTATCTAGGAAGCCCGCACTTGTACCCCTGAACCTAAAATAAAAGTTAAAAAATTAAAAATAAAATAATGTTAGTTTTGGTGAAAAAAAAAAAAACTGTGCTGTGAGTTATAATAGACTGTGATAACCCACATGTGTTTAAAGCATATAATTTGATAAGTTTAGAAAACATTGTCACAATCAAGATAGTGAACATAGACATCACCTCCAAACATTTCTCCATTCCCCCTTTTAATTACCTTTCCTGCCCATACCACATATCTTTCCCCTAAGAAACTACCATCTTTTTGTCACTATCAATGAGTTTTCATTTTCTAGAATTTTATATAAAAGGTATCATACAGTGTATACTCTTTTTTGTATTGCTTCTTTCAATTGGCGCAATTATTTTGAGATTCATCTATGTTGTGTTGTTGCATGTATCAGTAGTTCATTCCTTATTTTTGAAAACTCATTAGTTGTTACTGAAGAGTAGTACTACATTGTATGGACATGCCATAATTGTTTATTCATTCACTTATTGATGATTTGCATTTTTTTCTAGCTTTTGTCTAGGATGTATAAAGCTGTCAAGAATACTCTTGTACAAGTCTCTATATGGACATATGCTTTATTTATTCTTGGATAAATACATAGGAATAGAATGGCTAGATCATATTGTTTGAGGTTTAAATATGGTATGTTTTAAAGTTTTTAAGAAACTGCCGAACTTTTTTGAAGAGTGATTGTACCATTTAAAATTTTCACTTGCAGTTTATGGGGATTCTAGTTCCTTATCTTCCTTACCAACATTTGGTATGGACAGTCTTTTAAATTTTAGCCATTCTAATGGGTATGTAGTGGTATCACATTGCGGTTTTAATTTTCACTTCTGTAATGACTAATTCTGTAGTGAACATTTTTTCATGTGTTTATTTGCCATGTATATATCTTCTTTGGTAAAGTAACCATTCAAATCTTTCACATATATCCATTACATACATAATATGTAATATGTTTATTCATTTAAAAATAATAATATATTTTAAATATATATGATATTACATATATTATATTTAAGTTGAACTGCCTGTTTACTTATTACTGAGTTTTATGTTTAAAAACATAAAACATACTTTTTTTTTTGAGACAGGGTTTCACCCTATCTCCCAGGCTGGAGTGTAGTGGCATGATCACGGCTCACCACAGCCTCGACCTCCCAGGCTCAGGTGATTCTCTCACCTCCGTGTCCTGAAGCAGCTGGGACTATCGGCGTGTGCCATCATGCCCAGGTAATTTCTTTTGTGTTTCTTGTAGAGATGAGGTTTCTCCATGTTGCATAGTCTGGTCTTGGACTTCTGGGCTCAAGTGATCCACCTGCCTGGGCCTTCCAAAGTATAGGAGTTACAGGCATGAGCCACTCTGCCCAACCCTTAAAAAGTATATTCTTGATTCAAGTTATGTATCAGATATACTTCTTATAAATATTCTTCTGTGCACTTTGATTTGTAAAGTTAGAAATATAGTCCTAAGCACTCTATGTTCTACCTACTTTATGTATGTACAAATATATAAAACAGTACTTAGTTAATACTACTTCAAACCAAGCTTATAAAAATAACACAAATGAGGATTGTGCTATTCTAAGCACAGGAAGCAATAATGGGGTCAAAGCAAGGTTTTTAGCTTCTCATTTGGATTACTTTTGTTTTTTTTTTTACTTGCTAAACACTTGGCTCACATGTTCCTTCTTAGCATGCCAGAATTTATCTGTCTTACCTATATAGAGAAGCTAGAGATGTGAAACACATTTTTGTTATTGCACACTATATTATTTCCTTAATTTAATGTTTAAAATTTTTATCAAGGTAATGCATACCTATGGGTAGGTAATATAATATTTATAGACAAGGCTTATAAAAAGTCAGTAATTCTCTGATATATCCCTCACTATGCTCAGATACCATCACTATCAATTCTGTTAGCTGCCTTTTCTGGAATTGCCTCCATTTTTCTAAATGATAGTCCTTTGTATGTGTATGTGTGTGTGTGTGTGGAGGTGGGGGCGGTGTCCATTTTACCTTATTTAATTTTTAATTTTTATTTTTATTTAAATAGTTTTTGGGATACAAGTGGTTGTTTAGTTACATGCATAAGTTCTTTAGTGGTGATTTCTGAGATTTTAGTGCACCCATCACCTAAGCAGTGCATACTGCACCGAATATGTAGTCTTTTTTTTTTTTTTTTTTTTTTTTTTTTGATTGTCACAAATAAGTTTATATTATATAGTTAGAGATTCTATTACATAATTCATCAATTTTAGATACCACTTTATTTTTTTTTTTTTTTATTATACTTTAAGTTCTAGGGTACATGTGCATAACGTGCAGGTTTGTTACATATGTATACTTATGCCATGTTGGTGTGCTGCACCCATCAACTCGTCAGCACCCATCAATTCATCATTTATATCATGTATAACTCCCCAATGCAATCCCTCCCTCCTCCCCCCTCCCCCCTCCCCATGATAGACCCCAGTGTGTGATGTTCCCCTTCCCGAGTCCAAGTGATCTCATTGTTCAGTTCCCACCTATGAGTGAGAACATGCGGTGTTTGGTTTTCTCTTCTTGTGATAGTTTGCTAAGAATGATGGTTTCCAGCTGCATCCATGTCCCTACAAAGGACGCAAACTCATCCTTTTTTATGGCTGCATAGTATTCCATGGTGTATATGTGCCACATTTTCTTAATCCAGTCTGTCACAGATGGACATTTGGGTTGATTCCAAGTCTTTGCTATTGTGAATAGTGCCGCAATAAACATACGTGTACATGTGTCTTTGTAGTAGACTAATTTATAATCCTTTGGGTATATACCCAGTAGTGGGATGGCTGGGTCATATGGTACATCTAGTTCTAGATCCTTGAGGAATTGCCATACTGTTTTCCATAATGGTTGAACTAGTTTACAATCCCACCAACAGTGTAAAAGTGTTCCTATTTCTCCACATCCTCTCCAACACCTGTTGTTTCCTGACTTCTTAATGATTGCCATTCTAACTGGTGTGAGATGGTATCTCATTGTGGTTTTGATTTGCATTTCTCTGATGGCCAGTGATGATGAGCATTTTTTCGTGTGTCTGTTGGCTGTATGAATATCTTCTTTTGAGAAATGTCTGTTCATATCCTTTCCCCACTTTTTGATGGGGTTGTTTGTTTTTTTCTCGTATATTTGTTTGAGTTCTTTGTAGATTCTGGATATTAGCCCTTTGTCAGATGAGTAGGTTGCAAAAATTTTCTCCCATTCTGTAGGTTGCCTGTTCACTCTGATGGTAGTTTCTTTTGCTGTGCAAAAGCTCTTTAGTTTAATTAGATCCCATTTGTCAATTTTGGCTTTTGCTGCCGTTGCTTTTGGTGTTTTAGACATGAAGTCCTTGCCCATGCCTATGTCCTGAATGGTACTACCTAGATTTTCTTCTAGGGTTTTTATGGTATTAGGTCTAACATTTAAGTCTCTAATCCATCTTGAATTAATCTTCGTATAAGGGGTAAGGAAAGGATCCAGTTTCAGCTTTCTACTTATGGCTAGCCAATTTTCCCAGCACCATTTATTAAATAGGGAATCCTTTCCCCATTTCTTGTTTCTCTCAGGTTTGTCAAAGATCAGATGGCTGTAGATGTGCGGTATTATTTCTGAGGACTCTGTTCTGTTCCATTGGTCTATATCTCTGTTTTGGTACCAGTACCATGCTGTTTTGGTTACTGTAGCCTTGTAGTATAGTTTGAAGTCAGGTAGCGTGACGCCTCCAGCTTTGTCCTTTTGACTTAGGATTGTCTTGGCAATGCGGGCTCTTTTTTGGTTCCATATGAACTTTAAAGCAGTTTTTTCCAATTCTGTGAAGAAAGTCATTGGTAGCTTGATGGGGATGGCATTGAATCTATAAATAACCTTGGGGAGTATGGCCATTTTCACGATATTGATTCTTCCTATCCATGAGCATGGTATGTTCTTCCATTTGTTTGTGTCCTCTTTGATTTCACTGAGCAGTGGTTTGTAGTTCTCCTTGAAGAGGTCCTTTACATCCCTTGTAAGCTGGATTCCTAGGTATTTTATTCTCTTTGAAGCAATTGTGAATGGAAGTTCATTCCTGATTTGGCTCTCTGCTTGTCTGTTGCTGGTGTATAAGAATGCTTGTGATTTTTGCACATTAATTTTGTATCCTGAGACTTTGCTGAAGTTGCTTATCAGCTTAAGGAGATTTTGGGCTGAGACGATGGGGTTTTCTAAATATACAATCATGTCATCTGCAAACAGGGACAATTTGACTTCTTCTTTTCCTAACTGGATACCCTTGATTTCTTTCTCTTGCCTGATTGCCCTAGCCAGAACTTCCAAGACTATGTTGAATAGGAGTGGTGAGAGAGGGCATCCCTGTCTTGTGCCAGTTTTCAAAGGGAATTTTTCCAGTTTTTGCCCATTCAGTATGATATTAGCTGTGGGTTTGTCATAAATAGCTCTTATTATTTTGAGGTACGTTCCATCAATACCGAATTTATTGAGCGTTTTTAGCATGAAGGGCTGTTGAATTTTGTCAAAAGCCTTTTCTGCATCTATTGAGACAATCATGTGGTTCTTGTCTTTGGTTCTGTTTATATGCTGGATTACGTTTATTGATTTGCGAATGTTGAACCAGCCTTGCATCCCAGGGATGAAGCCCACTTGATCATGGTGGATAAGCTTTTTGATGTGCTGCTGAATCCGGTTTGCCAGTATTTTATTGAGGATTTTTGCATCAATGTTCATCAGGGATATTGGTCTAAAATTCTCTTTTTTTGTTGTGTCTCTGCCAGGCTTTGGTATCAGGATGATGTTGGCCTCATAAAATGAGTTAGGGAGGATTCCCTCTTTTTCTATTGATTGGAATAGTTTCAGAAGGAATGGTACCAGCTCCTCCTTGTACCTCTGGTAGAATTCAGCTGTGAATCCATCTGGTCCTGGACTTTTTTTGGTGGGTAGGCTATTAATTGTTGCCTCAATTTCAGAGCCTGCTGTTGGTCTATTCAGGGATTCAACTTCTTCCTGGTTTAGCCTTGGGAGAGTGTAAGTGTCCAGGAAATTATCCATTTCTTCTAGATTTTCTAGTTGATTTGCGTAGAGGCGTTTATAGTATTCTCTGATGGTAGTTTGTATTTCTGTGGGGTCAGTGGTGATATCCCCTTTATCATTTTTTATTGCATCTATTTGATTCCTCTCTCTTTTTTTCTTTATTAGCCTTGCTAGCGGTCTGTCAATTTTGTTGATCTTTTCAAAAAACCAACTCCTGGATTCATTGATTTTTTGGAGGGTTTTTTGTGTCTCTATCTCCTTCAGTTCTGCTCTGATCTTAGTTATTTCTTGCCTTCTGCTAGCTTTTGAATGTGTTTGCTCTTGCCTCTCTAGTTCTTTTAATTGTGATGTTAGAGTGTCAATTTTAGATCTTTCCTGTTTTCTCTTGTGGGCATTTAGTGCTATAAATTTCCCTCTACACACTGCTTTAAATGTGTCCCAGAGATTCTGGTATGTTGTATCTTTGTTCTCACTGGTTTCAAAGAACATCTTTATTTCCGCTTTCATTTCGTTATGTACCCAGTAGTCATTCAGGAGCAGGTTGTTCAGTTTCCATGTAGTTGAGCGGTTTTGATTGAGTTTCTTAGTCCTGAGTTCTAGTTTGATTGCACTGTGGTCTGAGAGACAGTTTGTTATAATTTCTGTTGTTTTACATTTGCTGAGGAGTACTTTACTTCCAATTATGTGGTCAATTTTGGAATAAGTGCGATGTGGTGCTGAGAAGAATGTATATTCTGTTGATTTGGGGTGGAGAGTTCTATAGATGTCTATTAGGTCCGCTTGGTGCAGAGATGAGTTCAATTCCTGGATATCCTTGTTAACTTTCTGTCTCGTTGATCTGTCTAATGTTGACAGTGGAGTGTTGAAGTCTCCCATTATTATTGTATGGGAGTCTAAGTCTCTTTGTAAGTCTCTAAGGACTTGCTTTATGAATCTGGGTGCTCCTGTATTGGGTGCATATATATTTAGGAGAGTTAGCTCTTCCTGTTGAATTGATCCCTTTACCATTATGTAATGGCCTTCTTTGTCTCTTTTGATCTTTGATGGTTTAAAGTCTGTTTTATCAGAGACTAGGATTGCAACCCCTGCTTTTTTTTGTTCTCCATTTGCTTGGTAGATCTTCCTCCATCCCTTTATTTTGAGCCTATGTATGTCTCTGCATGTGAGATGGGTCTCCTGAATACAGCAGACTGATGGGTCTTGACTCTTTATCCAGTTTGCCAGTCTGTGTCTTTTAATTGGAGCATTTAGTCCATTAACATTTAAGGTTAATATTGTTATGTGTGAACTTGATCCTGCCATTATGATATTAACTGGTTATTTTGCTCGTTAGTTGATGCAGTTTCTTCCTAGCCTCGATGGTCTTTACATTTTGGCATGTTTTTGCGATGGCTGGTACCGGTTGTTCCTTTCCATGTTTAGGGCTTCCTTCAGGGTCTCTTGTAAGGCAGGCCTGGTGGTGACAAAATCTCTAAGCATTTGCTTATCTGTAAAGGATTTTATTTCTCCTTCACTGATGAAACTTAGTTTGGCTGGATATGAGATTCTGGGTTTAAAATTCTTTTCTTTAAGAACGTTGAATATTGGCCCCCACTCTCTTCTGGCTTGTAGAGTTTCTGCCGAGAGATCTGCTGTTAGTCTGATGGGCTTCCCTTTGTGGGTGACCCGACCTTTCTCTCTGGCTGCCCTTAAGATTTTTTCCTTCATTTCAACTTTGGTGAATCTGGCAATTATGTGTCTTGGAGTTGCTCTTCTGGAGGAGTATCTTTGTGGCGTTCTCTGTATTTCCTGAATTTGAATGTTGGCCTGCCCTACTAGGTTGGGGAAGTTCTCCTGGATGATATCCTGAAGAGTGTTTTCCAACTTGGTTCCATTTTCCCCCTCACTTTCAGGCACCCCAATCAGACGTAGATTTGGTCTTTTTACGTAATCCCATACTTCTTGCAGGCTTTGCTCATTTCTTTTTCTTCTTTTTTCTTTTGGTTTCTCTTCTCGCTTCATTTCATTCATTTGATCTTCAATCGCTGATACTCTTTCTTCCAGTTGATCGAGTCGGTTACTGAAGCTTGTGCATTTGTCACGTATTTCTCGTGTCATGGTTTTCATCTCTGTCATTTCGTTTATGATCTTCTCTGCATTAATGAGTCTAGCTGTCAATTCTTCCACTCTTTTTTCAAGATTTTTAGTTTCTTTGCGCTGGGTACGTAATTCCTCCTTTAGCTCTGATAAGTTTGATGGACTGAAGCCTTCTTCTCTCCTCTCGTCCAAGTCATTCTCTGACCAGCTTTGATCCGTTGCTGGTGATGGGCTGCGCTCCTTTGCAGGGGGAGATGCACTCTTATTTTTTGAATTTCCAGCTTTTCTGCCCTGCTTCTTCCCCATCTTTGTGGTTTTATCTGTCTCTGGTCTTTGATGGTGGTGACGAACTGATGGGGTTTTGGTATAGGTGTCCTTCCTGTTTGATAGTTTTCCTTCTGACAGTCAGAAGGACTCTCTGTTGGTCTGTTGGAGATTGCTTGAGGTCCACTCCAGACCCTGTTTGCCTGGGTATCAGCAGCAGAGGTTGCCGAAGATAGAATATTGCTGAACAGCGAGTGTACCTGTCTGATTCTTCCTTTGGAAGTGTACTCTCAGGGGTGTACTCCACCCTGTGAGGTGTGGGGTGTCAGACTGCCCCTAGTGGGGGATTTCTCCCAGCTAGGCTACTCAGGGGTCAGGGACACACCTGAGCAGGCAGTCTGTCCGTTCTCAGATCTCAACCTCCGCGTTGGGAGATCCGCGGCTCTCCCCAAAGCTGTCAGACAGAGTCGTTCGCGTCTGCACCGGCTCCCGCTACTTTCCCTGTTGGTCTTCAGCTGTGCGCTGTCCCCAGAGGTGGAGACTACAGAGACAGGCAGGCTTCCTTGAGCTGCTGTGAGCTCCACCCAGTTCGAGCTTCCCAGCGGCTTTGTTTACCTACTTAAGCCTCAGCAATGGCGGGCGCCCCTCCCCCAGCCTCGCTGCTGCCTTGCGGATAGATCGCGGCAGACTGCTGTGTTAGCAGTGAGGGAGGCTTCGTGGGCGTGGGACCCTCCCGGCCAGGTGTGGGATATATTCTCCTGGAATGCCTGTATGCTTACAGCGCAGTATTGGGGTGGGAGTTACCCGATTTTCCAGGTGTTGTGTGTCTCAGTTCCCCTGGCTAGGAAAACGGATCCCCTTCCCCCTTGCACTTCCAGGTGAGGCGATGCCTCGCCCTGCTTCAGCTCTCGCTGGTCAGGCTGCAGCAGCTGACCAGCACCGATTGTCCGGCACTCCCTAGTGAGATGACCCCAGTACCTCAGTTGAAAATGCAGAAATCACCGGTCTTCTGTGTCGCTCACGCTGGGAGTTGGAGACTGGAGCTGTTCCTATTCGGCCATCTTGCTCCGCCCCCTGTAGTCTTTTATCCCTCACCCCCTTCCCAGCCTTCCCCGCTGAGTCCCTGGGTTATCCATTTTAGACTTCATCTATTGACTTGCTTTTAGTATAGAGGAACATTTAGATCTTCTAAATGTCTTTGTTTATATATCCTCCCAATTTTAGTTAAATCAATAGACAGTAGTCATAATAATAATAGTGCAAATAGTTCCACGTACAACTACAATGTATTATGATTCCATTCTTTTCTTCTATATCTATTTTGCCTGGAGTTGATTATTTATTTCAATTTTATCTTGCACAATTTTCTTTGTACCTATTCTTACTATTTCCCATTTGCTCTATCAGACTGGTCATATACCCATAGTATGTTTGTCTCACATGCTCAAGTGTTTTGGTTAACATATTAATTATTTTTTCCCTTGAGATCTTTCCTCTTGAATCTTGAAGTCCCTATTTTTCTGCTCCATTCCAAACACACTGCTCTTGAACCTTCTGCATAGCTGTTACCCTGGGATTAACATTCATACTTGTTTTCCTGTGTTAAATGTCCCAAACCCTGGAACTTGTCTTTTCCTCTTTGGCTGGAACACATACTTTAGCAGCTTCCCAATAAAGAATGCAAAGCAAACAACATTTCCTTTTCCCTCATCTTTGATTGACAGTTTAGCTAGATATGGAATTCTAGGTTGAAAATAATCTTCCTTCAGAACTTGAAAGGAATTTCCCATTGTATTTTATCATCTAATGGTGCTCTTGAGAATTCTTTTTTTTTTTTTTTTATACTTTAAGTTCTAGGGTACATGTGCACAACGTGCAGGTTTGTTACATATGTATACATGTGCCATGTTGGTGTGCTGCACCCATTAACTCGTCACTTACATTAGGTATATCTCCTAATGCTATCCCTCCCCCCTCCCCCCTCCCCACAATAGGACCCGGTGTGTGATGTTCCCCTTCCTGTGTCCAAGTGATCTCATCGTTCAGTTCCCACCTATGAGTGAGAACATATGGTATTTGGTTTTCTGTTCTTGAGATAGTTTGCTGAGAATGATGGTTTCCAGCTGCATCCATGTCCCTACAAAGGGCACGAACTCATCCTTGTTTATGGCTGCATAGTATTCCATGGTGTATATGTGCCACATTTTCTTAATCCAGTCTGTCACTGATGGACATTTGGGTTGATTCCAAGTCTTTGCTATTGTGAATAGTGCCACAATAAACATACGTGTGCATGTGTCTTTGTAGTAGAATAATTTATAATCCTTTGGGTATATCCCCAGTAATGGGATGGCTGGGTCAAATAGTATTTCTAGTTCTAGATCCTCGAGGAATCGCCACACTGTTTTCCACAATGGTTGAACAAGTTTACAGTCCCACCAACAGTGTAAAAGTGTTCCTATTTCTCCACATCCTCTCCACACCTGTTGTTTCTTGATTTTTTAATGATTGTCATTCTAACTGGTGTGAGATGGTATCTCATTGTGGTTTTGATTTGCATTTCTCTGATGGCGAGTGATGACGAGCATTTTTTCATGTATCTGTTGGCTGTATGAATGTCTTCTTTTGAGAAGTGTCTGTTCATATTCCTTTGCCCACTTTTTGATGGGGTTGTTTGTTTTTTTCTTGTAAATTTGATTGAGTTCTTTATAGGTTCTGGATATTAGCCCTTTGTCAGATGAGTAGATTGCAAAAACTTTCTCCCATTCTGTAGGTTGCCTGTTCACTCTGATGATAGTTTCTTTTGCTGTGCAGAAGCTCTTTAGTTTAATTAGATCCCATTTGTCAATTTTGGCTTTTGTTGCTGTTGCTTTTGGTGTTTTAGACATGTAGTCCTTGCCCATGCCTATGTCCTGAATGGTATTCCCTAGGTTTTCTTCTAGGGTTTTTATGGTTTTATGTCTAACATTTAAGTCTCTAATCCCTCTTGAATTAATTCTTGTGTAAGGAGTAAGGAAAGGATCCAGTTTCAGCTTTCTACTTATGGCTAGCCAATTTTCCCAGCACCATTTATTAAACAGGGAATCCTTTCCCATTTCTTGTTTTTGTCAGGTTTGTCAAAGATCAGATGGCTGTAGACATGTAGTATTATTTCTGAGGGCTCTGTTCTGTTCCATTGGTCTATATCTCTATTTTGGTACCAGTACCATGCTGTTTTGTTTACTGTAGCCTTGTAGTATAGTTTGAAGTCAGGTAGTGTGATGCCTCCAGCTTTGTTCTTTTGGCTTAGGATTGTCTTGGCAATGTGGGGTCTTTTTTGGTTCCATATGAACTTTAAAGCAGTTTTTTCCAATTCTGTGAAGAAAGTCATTGGTAGCTTAATGGGGATTGCATTGAATCTATAAATTACCTTGGGCAGTATGGCTATTTTCACAATATTGATTCTTCCTATCCATGAGCATGGAATGTTCTTTCATTTGTTTGTGTCCTCTTTTATTTCACTGAGCAGTGGTTTGTGGTTCTCCTTGAAGAGGTCCTTTACATCCCTTGTCAGTTGGATTCCTAGGTATTTTATTCTCTTTGAAGCTATTGTGAATGGGAGTTCATTCATGATTTGGCTCTCTGTTTGTCTGTCACTGGTGTATAAGAATGCTTGTGATTTTTGCACATTGATTTCGTATCCTGAGACTTTGCTGAAGTTGCTTATCAGCTTAAGGAGATTTGGGGCTGAGAAAATGGAGTTTTCTAAATATACAATCATGTCATCTGCAAACAGAGACAATTTGACTTCTTTTTTTAACTGGATACCCTTGATTTCTTTCTCTTGCCTGATTGCCCTAGCCAGAACTTCCAACACTATGTTGAATAGTAGTGGTGAGAGTGGGCATCCCTGTCTTGTGCCAGTTTTCAAAGGGAATGCTTCCAGTTTTTGCCCATTCAGTATGATACTGACTGTGGGTTTGTCATAAATAGTTCTTATTATTTTGAGATACGTTCCATCAATACTGAATTTATTGAGAGTTTTTAGCATGAAGGGTTGTTGAATTTTGTCAAAGGCTTTTTCTGCATCTTTTGAGATAATCATGTGGTTTTTGTCTTTGGTTCTGTTTATATGCTAGATTACGTTTATTGATTTGCATATGTTGAACCAGTCTTGCATCCCAGGGATGAAGCCCACGTGATCATGGTGGATAAGCTTTTTGATGTGCTGCTGGATTCAGTTTGTCAGTATTTTATTGAGGATTTTTGCATCGATGTTCATCATGGATATTCGTCTGAAATTCTCTTTTTTGTTGTATCTCTGTCAGGCTTTGGTATCAGGATGACGTTGGCATCGTAAAATGAGTTAGGGAGGATTCCCTCTTTTTCTATTGATTGGAATAGTTTCAGAATTCTAATTCTCTAGAATGCGACTTTTCCCTTTCTGGAAACTTGTGCACTCTGTATCTTGGTTGCTTATGGATATTTGTGATGGTGTGTGTGCAACAGGTCTTTTCATTGTGTGAGCATTTAGTAGATCCTCTTGGTTTGTGGAGGCATGTCTTCATGGGGAAATTTTCTTAAGTAATTTAACTGATGATTTTCTTCCCTCCATTTCTTCTGTTTATAGAACTCATGTCAAATGTTGAAATATTCTAAACTTATTATTCTCCCTCTCCTGTTTTTCAGTTTTTAAAATCTTTTAATTCTATTTTTGAGAGATAGCTTTATCTTTTAATCACTCCATTGAATTTGTTATTTTATCACATTTCTATTTTCTAAAAGTTCTTCATTATTTTTGGATTATTTCTTTATCAAAGCACCCTCTCTAGTACATCTGTGTATTTTGTAATGCTGTTTCTTTCCAATCTTTTTGAAAATTTAAACTTATTGATGTTTTTTGTTTCTGTTCCCTGTATTACCTGTATTCTGCAGAATTCTTAGCCTTTTTGAGTTCTGAAATATGAATCAGCTCAGTTTTCAATTCTGGTTGATCTTCCTGTAGCAGATGCTGTTAGTGTCCTGCCAGATTCTTTTTACTAGGCTGCTGCACACATTCCTCAGCTTCAGGGTATGGTGCTTGCTAATAGCTTACATCTGCAGCCTTCTTTGGAAGCTGCTATCCTGATAGAGCATTGGAATGATCAGGTTCAGTTCTATTCCTATCAAATTCCCAATAACATTCTTCACAGAATTAGATACAACTATTTTAAAATTCATATGGAACCAAAAAAGAGCCAGCAAAAGCCAAGGCAATGTTAAGTAAAAGAACAAAGCTGGAGGCATCACTTATCCAACTTCAAACTATGCTATAGGGCTGCAGTAACCAAAACAGCATGGTATTGGCACAAAAACAGACACATAGACCAATTAAACAGGATAGACAAGCCAGAAATAATGCCATATACCTACAACCATCTGATCTGTGACAAAGCTGACAAAAACAAGCAATGGGGAAAGGAATCCCCATTCAATAAATGGCGTTGAGATAACTGGTTAGCCATATGCAGAAGAATGAAACTGGACCCCTACCTTATACAGTATACAAAGGTCAACTCAAGATGGGTTAAAGACTTAAATGTAAAACCTCAAACTATAAAAACTCTGTAAGATAACCTAGGAAATTCTATCTTGACTTAGGACTTGGCAAAGATTTTAGGATGAAGACATCAAAAACAATTGCAGCAAACACAAAAATTGACAGATGGGCTCTAATTAAACTAAAGAGCTTCTGCACATCAAAGGAAACTATTAACAGAGGAGGCAGACAACCTACAGAATGGGAGAAAATATTTGTAAACTGTGCATCTGACAAAGGTCTGATATCCAGCTTCTATAAAGAACCTAAACAAATTTACAAGCTAAAATCAACTCCATTAAGAAGTGGGCAAAGGAAATTAACGGATACTTTTCAAAAGAAGACATACATGTGGCTAACAAGCATATGAAAAAAGTTCAATATCACTGATCACTAGAGAAATGCAAATCAAAACCATAATGAGATGCCAGCTCACACTATTCAGAATAGCCATTAGAAAAAGGCCAAAAAATAATAGATGCTGGCGAGGTTGGGGAGAAAAGGAAACACTGATACATTGCTGGGGGGGGGGGGTTCAGCCCCTATGGGAGGCAGTGTGGCAATTCCTCAAAGAATTTAAAATAGAATTACCATTTGACCCAGTAATCCCATTGTTGGATATACACTCAAAGGAAAATAAATTGTTCTGCCGTAAAGACACACACAGGCATATATTCATTGCAGCACTGATCACAATAGAAAATATGTAGAATCAACCTAAATGCCCATCAGTGATAGACTGGATAAAGAAAATGTGGCCTGTATACACTATGGAATACTGTGTAGCCATAAAAATGAATGAGATAATATCCTTTGCAGCAACATGGATAGAGCTGCAGGCCATCATCCTAAGAAAACTAACATAGGAACAGAAAACCAAATACAGCATATTCTAACTTATAAGTGGGAACTAAATAATGAGGACACAGAGGGATATTAGGAGATGAACAACAGACACTGGGGCCTACTTAAGGGTGGAGAGTGGGAGGAGAGAGAGGATCAAAAAAATACCTATCAGGTACTGTGTTTATTACTAGGGATGATGAAATCATCTGTACATCAAACCACTGTGACATGCAGCTTACCTATATAACAAACCTGCACACATACCCCTGAACCTAAATAAAAGGTAATAATAAAAAGAGAAATTAAGGGATATAAGTAAGCATGATCCAATTCACATTGCTATGAAGCTCTAGGCTCTGTGAGTCTAGAGATCCTCTTTCCCACAAAGGAAATTCTTTCACCTTGGGAACACAGGAAGCATTCAACCTAATTTAAAACTATGTCCCTGGTGACCTAGTGGCTAAGAAAAACCAAATAAAAACAAAACTACAGCTGACACCTGGCATTGTGGCCTACCATCAGGCAAAGAAAGGAATTGTCTATTGGGAGGGCTAATTTTGACCCTTTTCACCATTGAAGTGGTAAAGGTACTGCTATATGAAGAGGCAGGGAGGAGTATGTGTGGCACTCAGATGATCCACTGGGCCACTGGGACATCGCTTGATATAGTCACACCCAGTCTCAATTGTAAACTGGCAAGTGAAACAATAAAGGCTTGCTAGCAAGGGGCTTTGACTACTCAAGGATGAAGGCCTGCGTCTTCCTAATAGGTAAGTCACCTAGATTATCAGAAGTGCTATCAGAAGGGGAGGAAATCTAGAAAGGATGGAAGAAGAGGAAGATGTTGTACATTAGTTGAGGTCTTGAAACCTGTTTCAGCAGGGAGGCAGTAGCTCATCCCCAGTAACTCTCCTCCTGTAAATTTTACTGGAAATTGCAACCAACGAGAACCCTGAAGAAGCAGTGACCAGATGGAGCACATTTAATGTGAGAAGCAAGTGGACTAAGCTGTGTAAGTGATGGACTAGAGCAGATACTATTGGTACCTTACCTAGATTCCCTTTACTAAGGGTGTACACCCAGCCTCCAACTGTTGGAGGTGCTGGCTGCTCTAGTGGCTCACACCTGTACACTTCTTTGAAAGATCATCCTTGGGCCGGGCGCGGTGGCTCAAGCCTGTAATCCCAGCACTTTGGGAGGCCGAGACGGGCGGATCACGAGGTCAGGAGATCGAGACCATCCTGGCTAACACGGTGAAACCCCGTCTCTACTTAAAAAAAAAAAAAAATACAAAAAAGTAGCTGGGCGAGGTGGCAGGCGCCTGTAGTCCCAGCTACTCAGGAGCCTGAGGCAGGAAAATGGCATAAACCCGGGAGGCGGAGCCTTGCAGTGAGCTGAGATCCGGCCACTGCACTCCAGCCCAGGCGACAGGGCGAGACTCCGTCTCAAAAAAAAAAAAAGAAAAGAAAAGAAAGATCATCCTTGGGGAAGGGGAGCCTGTTGGTCCAGGGACGCATGGGAGATTACACTTCTCTCCCTCCGCCTGGGACAGACCTGTTACTGACTGATGCAGGGGTATAATAGCCCAGCATTCTTCTGTCTGGAAGGGATAACCTTTTGGTACTATTCATCCTCTAGCACTCTTTGAGGGATCAGGCTTAAGCTAGACTTCTCTGAAATCACGTTTTTGCCTAGCCTTTTCTTATGCTCTAGCCAACGTCCCTCATTTTCCTATAAGTTACTCCTGAGGATATTCCATCAATACGTCATTTACGCAGGAATCTCCATTTCAGGCTCTGCTTCTAAGGAACCTGACCTAAGACCTTTCTAGGCACTTGAGATTGTATTCCTCCATAAGCTATGTTAGTTACCACCGCTCCATTAGTTTTCCAAAAATTTGCTGAAATTTCTCATACTCTGATGTTTTCTTTCTCATAATTTATTTTGTTTTTTAGAATTGATATATTTTTATTCCTCTACTGACATTGTAGCACATTTTTTGGAGAAAATAGTTATATGCATATATGGTCAATCTCATAAGGAAGTTTAAGTGGTCTATATACAAGAATTTAGGTTTATTCTGTATTTTCTACTAAATATGCCATTTCCACTAAAGGTATGAAGGACTCCATTAAAAACTTTTTCGATAAAAAGACAATGAAACAATATTAAACAAGACTGTCAGAAATTCCAAGAATAGCATGTTGGGGTGAGGTCATCCATTTTGCTTTCAGTTTAGTGTTTTCAAAAACACATTTCATTTAATAGAGTGACATGTATGAAATGTCTACTTTGATGAGATTTACTAATCTCGAAAACACCAAATTCTAATAACTTTATTAATGGGGTAAAACTAGAGTTATAATTACAGACCTCACTAAATTTTCACCAACTTTGTTTAATTTGTTATTATTTTCTTAAAACGTTCAATTGCCATGCTCATATTTCTTGGCTTGCAACCAATCTGTATGTGTATAAATATCTTTAATGATTATGTGATATATGTCACAATGACTTGATGATGACCAGCCAAAAACCGACTTTGATTCTTTTTTTTTTTTTGAGCTTTTTGAGATTTTATTTATGTCTCAGCAAGTGACCAATATTTGTAAATGTTTCTTTTTTTTTTTTTTTTTTGAGGCGGAGTCTAATTCTATCGCCCAGACTGGAGTACGGGGTGGGGGGCGGGGGGTGATCTCGGCTCACTGCAAGCTCCACCTCCCGGGTTCACGCCATTCTCCTGCCTCAGCCTCCTGAGTCGCTGGGACTACAGGTGCCCGCCACCATACCTAGCTAATTTTTTTAAAATTATTATTATACTTTAAGTTCTAGGGTACATGTGCATAACGTGCAGGTTTGTTACATATGTATACTTGTGCCATGTTGGTGTGCTGCACCCATCAACTCGTCAGCACCCATCAATTCGTCATTTATATCAGGTATAACTCCCAATGCAATCCCTCCCTCCTCCCCCCTCCCCATGATAGGCCCCGATGTGTGATGTTCCCCTTCCCGAGTCCAAGTGATGTCATTGTTCAGTTCCCACCTATGAGTGAGAACATGCGGTGTTTGGTTTTCTCTTCTTGTGATAGTTTGCTAAGAATGATGGTTTCCAGCTGCATCCATGTCCCTACAAAGGACGCAAACTCATCCTTTTTTATGGCTGCATAATATTCCATGGTGTATATGTGCCACATTTTCTTAATCCAGTCTGTCACAGATGGACATTTGGGTTGATTCCAAGTCTTTGCTATTGTGAATAGTGCCGCAGTAAATATGTGTGTGCATGTGTCTTTATAGCAGCATGATTTATAATCCTTTGGGTATATACCCAGTAGTGGGATGGCTGGGTCATATGGTACATCTAGCTCTAGATCCTTGAGGAATTGCCATACTGTTTTCCATAATGGTGGAACTAGTTTACAATCCCACCAACAGTGTAAAAGTGTTCCTATTTCTCCACATCCTCTCCAGCACCTGTTGTTTCCTGACTTTTTAATGATTGCCATTCTAACTGGTGTGAGATGGTATCTCATTGTGGTTTTGATTTGCATCTCTCTGATGGCCAGTGATGATGAGCATTTTTTCATGTGTCTGTTGGCTGTATGAATGTCTTCTTTTGAGAAATGTCTGTTCATATCCTTTGCCCACTTTTTGATGGGGTTGTTTGTTTTTTTCTTGTAAATTTGTTTGAGTTCTTTGTAGATTCTGGATATTAGCCCTTTGTCAGATGAGTAGATTGCAAAAATTTTCTCCCATTCTGTAGGTTGCCTGTTCACTCTGATGATAGTTTCTTTTGCTGTGCAGAAGCTCTTTAGTTTAATTAGATCCCATTTGTCAATTTTGGTTTTTGCTGCCGTTGTTTTTGGTGTTTTAGACATGAAGTCCTTGCCCATGCCTATGTCCTGAAGGGTACTACCTAGGTTTTCTTCTAGGGTTTTTATGGTTTTAGGTCTAACATTTAAGTCTCTAATCCATCTTGAATTAATTTGCATATAAGGAGTAAGGAAAGGATCCAGTTTCAGCTTTCTACTTATGGCTAGCCAATTTTCCCAGCACCATTTATTAAATAGGGAATCCTTTCCCCATTTCTTATTTCTCTCAGGTTTGTCAAAGATCAGATGGCTGTAGATGTGTGGTATTATTTCTGAGGACTCTGTTCTGTCAGTCTATATCTCTGTTTTGGTACCAGTACCATGCTGTTTTGGTTACTGTAGCCTTGTAGTATAGTTTGAAGTCAGGTAGCATGATGCCTCCAGCTTTGTTCTTTTGACTTAGGATTGTCTTGGCAATGCGGGCTCTTTTTTGGTTCCATATGAACTTTAAAGCCGTTTTTTCCAATTCTGTGAAGAAAGTCATTGGTAGCTTGATGGGGATGGCATTGAATCTATAAATAACCTTGGGCAGTATGGTCATTTTCACGATATTGATTCTTCCTATCCATGAGCATGGTATGTTCTTCCATTTGTTAGTGTCCTCTTTGATTTCACTGAGCAGTGGTTTGTAGTTCTCCTTGAAGAGGTCCTTTACATCCCTTGTCAGTTGGATTCCTAGGTATTTTATTGTCTTTGAAGCAATTGTGAATGGGAGTTCATTCATGATTTGGCTCTCTGTTTGTCTGTTACTGGTGTATAAGAATGCTTGTGATTTTTGCACATTGATTTTGTATCCTGAGACTTTGCTGAAGTTGCTTATCAGCTTAAGGAGATTTTGGGCTGAGACAATTTGGTTTTCTAAATATACAATCATGTCATGTGCAAACAGGGACAATTTGACTTCTTCTTTTCCTAACTGGATACCCTTGATTTCTTTCTCTTTCCTGATTGCCCTAGCCAGAACTTCCAAGACTATGTTGAATAGGAGTGGTGAGAGAGGGCATCCCTGTCTTGTGCCAGTTTTCAAAGGGAATTTTTCCAGTTTTTGCCCATTCAGTATGATATTGGCTGTGGGTTTGTCATAAATAGCTCTTATTATTTTGAGATATGTTCCATCAATACAGAATTTATTGAGTGTTTTTAGCATGAAGGGCTGTTGAATTTTGTCAAAAGCCTTTTCTGCATCTATTGAGATAATCATGTGGTTCTTGTCTTTGGTTCTGTTTATATGCTGGATTACGTTTATTGATTTGTGAATGTTGAACCAGCCTTGCATCCCAGGGATGAAGCCCACTTGATCATGGTGGATAAACTTTTTGATGTGCTGCTGAATCCGGTTTGCCAGTATTTTATTGAGGATTTTTGCATCGATGTTCATCAGGGATATTGGTCTAAAATTTTCTTCTTTTGTTGTGTCTCTGCCAGGCTTTGGTATCAGGATGATGTTGGCCTCATAAAATGAGTTAGGGAGGATTCCCTCTTTTTCAATTGATTGGAATAGTTTCAGAAGGAATGGTACCAGCTCCTCCTTGTACCTCTGGTAGAATTCAGCTGTGAATCCATCTGGTCCTGGACTTTTTTTGGTTGGTAGGCTATTAATTATTGCCTCAATTTCAGAGCCTGCTATTGGTCTATTTAGGGATTCAACTTCTTCCTGGTTTAGTCTTGGAAGAGTGTAAGTGTCCAGGAAATTATCAATTTGTTCTGGGTTTTCTAGTTTATTTGCGTGTGCTTATAGTATTCTCTGATGGTAGTTTGTATTTCTGTGGGGTTGGTGGTGATATCCCCTTTATCATTTTTTATTGCGTCTATTTGATTCTTCTCTCTTTTCTTCTTTATCAGTCTTGCTAGCGGTCTGTCAATTTTGTTGATTGTTTCAAAAAACGAACTCCTGGATTCATTGATTTTTTGGAGGGTTTTTTGTGTCTCTGTCTCCTTCAGTTCTGCTCTGATCTTAGTTATTTCTTGCCTTCTGCTAGCTTTTGAATGTGTTTGCTCTTGCTTCTCCAGTTCTTTTAATTGTGATGTTAGAGTGTCAATTTTAGATCTTTCCAGCTTTCTCTTGTGGGCATTTAGTGCTATAAATTTCTCTCTACACACTGCTTTAAATGTGTCCCAGAGATTCTGGTATGTTGTATCTTTGTTCTCATTGGTTTCAAAGAACATCTTTATTTCTGCCTTCATTTCGTTATGTACCCAGTAGTCATTCAGGAGTAGGTTGTTCAGTTTCCATGTAGTTGAGCGGTTTTGATTGAGTTTCTTAGTCCTGAGTTCTAGTTTGATTGCACTGTGGTCTGAGAGACAGTTTGTTATAATTTCTGTTCTTGTACATTTGCTAAGGAGTGCTTTACTTCCAATTATGTGGTCAATTTTGGAATAAGTGTGATGTGGTGCTGAGAAGAATGTATATTCTGTTGATTTGGGGTGGAGAGTTCTATAGATGTCTATTAGGTCCGCTTGGTGCAGAGATGAGTTCAACTCCTGGATATCCTTGTTAACTTTCTGTCTCGTTGATCTGTCTAATGTTGACAGTGGAGTGTTGAAGTCTCCCATTATTATTGTATGGGAGTCTAAGTCTCTTTGTAAGTCTCTAAGGACTTGCTTTATGAATGTGGGTGCTCCTGTACTGGTTGCGTATATATTTAGGAGAGTTAGCTCTTCCTGTTGAATTGATCCCTTTACCATTATGTAATGGCCTTCTTTGTCTCTTTTGATCTTTGATGGTTTAAAGTCTATTTTATCAGAGAGTAGGATTGCAACCCCTGCTTTTTTCTGTTCTCCATTTGCTTGGTAGATCTTCCGCCATCCCTTTATTTTGAGCCTATATATGTCTCTGCATGTGAGATGGGTCTCCTGAATACAGCAGACTGATGGGTCTTGACTCTTTATCCAGTTTGCCAGTCTGTGTCTTTTAATTGGAGCATTTAGTCCATTAACATTTAAGGTTAATATTGTTATGTGTGAACTTGATCCTGCCATTATGATATTAACTGGTTATTTTGCTCGTTAGTTGATGCAGTTTCTTCCTAGCCTCGATGGTCTTTACATTTTGCCATGTTTTTGCAATGGCTGGTACCGGTTGTTCCTTTCCATGTTTAGGGCTTCCTTCAGGGTCTCTTGTAAGGCAGGCCCGGTGGTGACAAAATCTCTAAGCATTTGCTTATCTGTAAAGGATTTTATTTCTCCTTCACTGATGAAACTTAGTTTGGCTGGATATGAGATTCTGGGTTTAAAATTCTTTTCTTTAAGAACGTTGAATATTAGCCCCCACCCTCTTCTGGCTTGTAGAGTTTCTGCCGAGAGGTCTGCTCTTAGTCTGATGGGCTTCCCTTTGTGGGTAACCCGACCTTTCTCTCTGTCTGCCCTTAAGATTTTTTCCTTCATTTCAACTTTGGTGAATCTGGCAATTGTGTGTCTTGGAGTTGCTCTTCTCGAGGAGTATCTTTGTGGCATTCTCTGTATTTCCTGAATTTGAATGTTGGCCTGCCCTACTAGGTTGGGGAAGTTCTCCTGGATGATATCCTGAAGAGTGTTTTCCAACTTGGTTCCATTTTCCCCCTCACTTTCAGGCACCCCAATCAGACGTAGATTTGGTCTTTTTACATAATCCCATACTTCTTGCAGGCTTTGTTCATTTCTTTTTCTTCTTTTTTCTTTTGGTTTCTCTTCTCGCTTCATTTCATTCATTTGATCCTCAATCGCTGATACTCTTTCTTCCAGTTGATCGAGTCGGTTACTGAAGCTTGTGGATTTGTCACGTATTTCTCGTGTCATGGTTTTCATCTCTGTCACTTCATTTATGACCTTCTCTGCATTAATTATTCTAGCTATCAATTCTTCCACTCTTTTTTCAAGATTGTTAGTTTCTTTGTGCTGGGTACGTAATTCCTCCTTTAGCTCTGAGAAGTTTGATGGACTGAAGCCTTCTTCTCTCATCTCGTCAAAGTCATTCTCTGACCAGCTTTGATCCGTTGCTGGTGATGGGCTGCGCTCCTTTGCAGGGGGAGATGCGCTCTTATTTTTTGAATTTCCAGCTTTTCTGCCCTGCTTTTTCCCCATCTTTGTGGTTTTATCTGTCTCTGGTCTTTGATGATGGTGACGTACTGATGGGGTTTTGGTATAGGTGTCCTTCCTGTTTGATAGTTTTCCTTCTAACAGTCAGGACCCTCAGCTGTAGGTCTGTTGGAGATTGCTTGAGGTCCACTCCAGACCCTGTTTGCCTGGGTATCAGCAGCAGAGGTTGCAGAAGATAGAATATTGCTGAACAGCGAGTGTACCTGTCTGATTCTTACTTTGGAAGCTTCCTCTCAGGGGTGTACTCCACCCTGTGAGGTGTGGGGTGTCAGACTGCCCCTAGTGGGGGATGTCTCCCAGTTAGGCTACTCAGGGGTCAGGGACCCACTTGAGCAGGCAGTCTGTCCGTTCTCAGATCTCAACCTCCGTGTTGGGAGATCCACTGCTCTCTTCAAAGCTGTCAGACAGAGTCGTTCGCGTCTGCACAGGCCTCTGCTGGTTCCCCTTTTGTTGTTTAGCTGTGCCCTGTCCCCAGAGGTGGAGTCTACAGAGACAGGCAGGTTTCCTTGAGCTGCTGTGAGCTCCACCCAGTTGGAGCTTCCCAGAGGCTTTGTTTACCTACTTAAGCCTCAGCAGTGGCGGGCACCCCTCCCCCAGCCTTGCTGCTCCCGTTTTGGTTAGATCGCAGACTGCTGTGCTAGCAATGAGGGAGGCTCCGTGGCCGTGGGACCCTCCCGGCCAGGTGTGGGTATAATCTCCTGGTGTGCCCGTTTGCTTACAGCACAGTATTGGGGTGGGAATTACCCGATTTTCCAGGAGTTGTGTGTCTCAGTTCCCCTGGCTAGGAAAAGGGATTCCCTTCCCCCTTGCCCTTCCCAGGTGAGGGAATGCCTCGCCCTGCTTCAGCTCTCGCTGGTCGGGCTGCAGCAGCTGACCAGCACCAATTGTCCGGCACTCCCCAGTGAGATGACCCCAGTACCTCAATTGAAAATGCAGAAATCACCGGTATTCTGTGTCGCTCGCGCTGGGAGTTGGAGACTGGAGCTGTTCCTATTCGGCCATCTTGCTCCGCCCCCGCCCCCCGCCGACTTTGATTCTTAAAGAATGTTGTCTCCATTATTTGTGGGCCCATCCCTACTGTATTGTGCTGTATCTATTTGTGTATGTCTTATTTCCCCTACAGAGTTGAAGGCAAGATGAATACCTTATTCATCTTTCTATCTCCACACGTCTATTACTGTTCTGACACATTGTAGATACTCAACTGGGTATTGGTTTAAAAGAAAGCAAAACAAAACAAAAAACAAAATACTCAGTAAATATTTCTGTTTTGAGAAATTTCTTGTAGTCACCAATGACTTTCAAATTGGTTGTGGTATCTCTATTTTTAATCTCTTGCAGGCAAATAAATGTTTTCCCTTGGGTCTGCATACACATTCTTGTTGCAAATAAGACTGGATCAAGGATTGTGGCACAGCTGGTTTGAGAACCAGTTACCAACTCACAACTCAAGCGAAGTCATTCTTGGTGCAGCTGGCTGGCTCACAGTCATTCAGTTTCACTTTGCAGAGGGGCACACTATTTATGTTCTTCCTCCCACATCTGCAGAACTGCTTATAGAGTCAATGAGAATTACAGGATTTTAGCACACTGGAGAGGTTGTATAAGACTTTATTTTGTGCTTATTTTTTTTTCTTTTATTGCCAGAAGACAGTATTAATATTTGGGTGATACACAAATAGTGTTATAGAATCCACATAGTCAAATAACTTCACAGTTGGGAAGGACCTTAAAACTCACTTAGCTGAATGCTCATCACCTCTATTTTAAGCCTAAGAGAGGTGATACTTAAAGACTTGAAGTTACTTGACTAGGTATAGCTACTGTTGAATATAGGATTAGTGATGTTATCTCAATGCAGGTATATTTTAGGAAACTGATGCTCAGTTGTTAGACATACTAAAGGCTATAATGGATTTCTATTGTATTCAATATTTTAAAATCTCGGTTTATTGGAATATTAGAAGTTAGTGTTGTTTAGTTAATTTTTGCTCTAATATTAAGGGACAAAACTTTTAGTATTGAAAATCATTCTAACATACATCAATGTATGCTCCTACTTTGGTATCCATGAGGCTATGGGGGCCATTTTAATCCTTAATCAGTGAAAAATAGACTATCCTTGGTTTAGGATTGTTAGTGTGAGATTCGAATACATAGAATCCAGATTCCAGGGTATACAGGAGTACCTTTTAGAGCAAATTCCTTATGTAAGTTTGTTTTAATGACTTTTAATTTTTCTGACAGAAAGTTGAATGTGTTTTTAAAACGTCTGGATTATTTGAAAGCTAGAGCTAAGTAGGTTCTGCTAATTTAAAAGTTGTTCTAAAGAAAACACCTTCTTTATTTAATTATTTATTCTAGAGATGTGGTCTCACTCTGTTACCCAGGCCGGAATATAGTGGTGTGCTGATAGTTCACTATGTTGCCCAGGCAGATCTCAAACTCCTGGCCTCAGCCTCCCAAGAATCCGAGATTAAGATGCAAACCACCATGTCCAGTCACATCAGTCAGAATGGCTATTACTAAAAAATAAATAACAGATGCTGGCAAGGTTGCAGGGCAAAGGGAATGTTTATACATTTCTTGTGGGAGTGTAAATTAGTTCAGGTATTGTGGAAAGCAGTTGGTGATTTCTGAAAGAACTCACAACAAAATTGCCATTCCACATAGCTATTCCATCATTGGGTATATGCCCCCAAAATAGAAATCATATGGTACTCCATAAAGACACACATATATCTATTGCAGCACTATTTACAGTAGCAAAGACAGGGAATCAACCTAAATGTCCATCAATGGTAGACTGGACAAAGAAAATATGATACATTTATACCATAGAATATTACATAGCCATAAAACTGAATGAGATCATGTCCTTTGCAGCAACAAGGATGGAGCTGGAGGCCATTATCCTAACTGAACTAACACAGCAACAGAAAAACTAAATACCACATGTTCTCATTTACAAGTGTGAGCTCATCTTTGAGTACACATGGACACAAAGTGGGGAACAATAGATATTGGGGCCTACATGAGGGTGGAGGGTGGGAGATCAGTGAGGACTGAAACACTACCTGTCAGGTGCTATGCTTATTACCTGGGTGATGGAATAATGTATACACCACCCCCCTGTGACACAAAATTTACCTATATCACAAACCTGTACGTGCATCACTGAACCTAGAATAAAAGTTAAAAAAAAAAAGAGTTACCACATTTCAATCTTACATACAGTTCTTCTCACAGGCTTCCTGACATATGCAATTCTGTATTCACTGAGGCCACTGCTGACTTGTGAGTTACTTCGTAACTCTTGCAGAATTATTGATAGTGATTTTCCATGACCCGTGAGGTCAGTGAGAATTTGGATTAAAAAAAAAAATGGAAAGAACTCATTACTTTTCTCTTTAGAGCTTGCTTTTGTGGAAAATCTTAGGAAGATGAGGCATTAATAAACATTTTCAGACAGGATAGATTTTTTTGACTAGAGGGGACCATAAAAGTGTATATGGCAATGTTTTTGGGTTATGATGTTCTGGAATTTGTCATTGCAACTAATTGAAAGACTTATGAACCTGTGAAAGTCCAGGAGTTATGGTAAGAACTGTTTTCTTATTCTAGTCCCACCATGATATTACAGAAGGACTTGAAAAAAATATTTCTCTGGGTCTCAATTTCATTGTTGGGAGACATGAACATTTCAGACTAAAGATTTAGGGTCTTTTTCAGCTCTGTTCATGTTTATTTTTTGTTTCTCACACACAGTTTTGGCACGTAATGGGTACTCATTCAAAAAATACTGACTGATCCTGGCCTTCACAAAACCATGTGGTTCTAAGAAAAAGAAGTGGTCCCATGGGTTGGGCAAACAAGCAGAGGATATGGGTGAATAAACCTACAAATTGAGCCTCTCACTGAAGTGTATCGTAAAGAAGATCTGCCTGGCTCCAGACATTTGATAGCATGCCTAATTACTTTTTGACAAGTAGAACTGCTGGTGATAAAAGTTATGTCAACATCTGAGTGAGGTGTAGAATAGCAGTACCTAACTTCTTAAGGAAGGCTTATAACTGAGACACAAGGAAAATAAGGCCAGTAGGAAGGGCATCCAAGTAAATTAGAATAAAGTCCAACCTACAGAATGTTCTCAGCTGAGGTGTAAAAGATTCAATTGTAATTGGCAGAGACAGTATTTGCTTTCTGCATGAGAAGAGCCAGCGAGAACAATGGAAAGGACCCAGCAAGTAAATGAGACATTCCAAAAAGGTGGAGAGAATGATGTAGCTATGTAGCTCAAACTGACCCCCTCCTACTACTTTTTATATTATCTTACCGCTTCTTTTCTCAAAAACAGTTTCCTCTTTCTCTCTCCCTTGTGTCTTCCTGTCACTTCTTGAAAGACTTGTTATTTAGATTACAGCTTCTGTATACCAATGAAAACTTGTACTTGAACCATTAAGTTGAAGAATTCTTACTCAAAGGCCCCTGAGAGACTCTGACAACAGAACTGCTTCTGGGACTTGATAAATGATCAGTCTCTTTGATTTCCTAGGGGAAGCCACCACAACAAAGTCCTCAAGGTCAGAGCTCAGTTTTACACTGAACAAGAAATTGCAAATTTTGACTTTTTGGTGGGTTCACAGGGAGGTCACCAGGACTAGTTCCTACACACATTGCCAGTAACAACAGACTTGCCCACAATGAAAAAAAAAAAAAAATCCTTGGAATATTGTTGCAAAGTATCTGTGGATGGATTTAAAAATTTGATGAATACCGGGCACGGTGGCTCACGCCTATAATCCTGGCACTGTGGGAGGCTCAGACAGGCAGATTGCCTGAGCTCAGGAGTTCGAGACCAGCCTGGGCAACATGGTGAAACCCCGTCTCTACTAAAATACAAAAAATTAGCCGGGTATGGTGGCATGTACCTGAGTAGTCCCAGCTACTCAGAAGGTTGAGGCAGGGGAATTACTTGAACCCGGGAGGTGGAGATTGCAGTGAACCGAGATTACGCCACTGCACTCCAGCCTGGGTGACAGAGTGGGACTCCGTCTCCAAAAACAAACAAACAAACAAACAAACACTTGATGAAATGATTGATCAACTGGATGTAAAATCTGATTAAGTGGATCGAAGAGCAAAGAGTGGCTTAGAGTGCAACTGTAAACACATAAACAGGTGTAGTAAGGCAAGATTGCTCATTTTTGTGACTTTTACGATGTTAAACTTATAGTCTTGTTGCCTTTTCCAAGTCAAAGCATATTGTCTTGGTTTCTCCCTGTGTCCCCTCTCCCCCCAAGAGTGATTTGATGTTCTTCTACTCTCTTGAATCTCTATTCACTCTATTAACTCTTCTCTGATATTTCAGGCAATAGTCTCAACGAATCTTGGAAATCAGGTCTAAGCTTGCATAGGCAGACTGTCTGCAAAGCTAATAATGTTGCTGAAAATCCAGGTCATCATTGTTAAACATGAGGCTCTTTCTTGACCTGGCAAAGCATCACAGCTATGTCTGTGTTTGGAGAACCCAGGTTGTCTGAAAAGAAACATTATTCATTTACAGCATTTTCTGCATTGTTCATTTAAAGGACCCTTTTTGGAAAGATTGTATCAGGGGTCTCTAGACCCTTTCCAATGATAACTCCTAGATAGGACAGTGAAAGTTTTGTCCATAAGAAACTTGACATTTCACTCCAGAAAAAATACTTTTCTTCTAAAAATTGGGGGGGGCACATTTGAAACAAAAGAGACTTAATTCAAAGACAATTATAATTGTTTTATAGCAGTGACAAGAATGTACTAAGACAAAACTCAGTTGAAAGGTCTATCTTGGATTGGAAAGTGAACTGTCCATGAAAAACTGGGCTCTTGAAAATCCTGATTGCCAGTGGACAGAAAACCCTTCATACTGCCCAGTCACTTTAATGTGAGTTTTGGGGAGAAAGAATTTTTGCTTTTGATCTTAGTTTTCAGGCTTGTTGCTTTAATGTGTCATTGTTTTTAATGTAAACATTTCTAAAATGTTTAAATTCTATTTGAGTCCCTGGAGCTGTAAGCTCCTTTTGCACTGATTAGGGGCTGACCATAGACTGAGTCCTTGGTTTTGTTTTTCCTCTAGGTAGAGTTGTAATAAATGTTTCCCCATAGTTTGGACTTTAGGAGTTGGCCCACTGAGCTCAGTGGCTACTCTCCCCTTGCTTTCTCAGGAAGGACAGCAGATAGCACTGCTGTGGAATGCTGCTGAGAACTGCAGGACAGCCCGCTGAGAAAGCCCTTCTGAGGGTCAGTTTGGCAAGAGCCACAAGAAAAGTAGGTGAGGGTTAATGACTCCCTTCTTGCGGCTTGCTGGCAGCGGTACTTTACCTCAAATGGAAATTTCAGAAGTTTCGGTACTGCTCACAAGAGCATTCCTGGAGTCGAGTAGTAGAAAGCAAGGCCAAACATAATGTAGTGACTCTGCTGAACACAGCTCTGTCTCCAAGAACTCATCATCATCATCAAATAGCATTTATTAAAAGCCCACACGCATATGGTGCAGAATAAACCACATTAAACAAGCACAGTTGGGCTGCTCGTCCTCTGGAGGGCAACAATTTAAAACACTAAAAAATCAACTCTGCTTCTGTTAGGCTTTGTTCTTACAACCCAAGAACATTGAGAAAGATCAGTTACATGTTGAAAAACAACACAAATAACAATTATTGTTACACTAAAAATAATATTAAATTAATATAGATAAAAGTTATTTAGTACTTTCTTGGAGCCAGTACTATGCTATTTGCTCGTATTATTGCAAAACTCTATGAAGTAGGCGGCATTGATATATGTATTTTATGTAAGAGGCAACTGAAGCTTAGAGAAGTTAATAATTTGCTTATGAAAACAAAGCTAGCAGGTAGCAGAGCCAGAAATTGAACCTGGGTTTATTGAAATCCCAAGATCATATGGGCCATATTACCAGATCTCATTAGAGCTGACAATTGGCCTTGGGTTGCTTAGTAGAATAGTTATATTCACAAGATAATAATTTATACACTTTTATAGCATAATTATCTGTGACAAAAGTTCATTAGCTCTTTATTTGAAATGGTGCTGATTCCTTTATTAATGGGATTAAGAATTTTCTTTGTCAGGGCAAACCAGTGGGTCTCAAGGGTCTTGACTAGAATACTTTACACACTAAATAGAATGAGGAAGATTAATCTAGATAACTGGTCAGAATCACCTAGACCACAGAATTTTGAAATTCATGCTTCCTAGAATAATCTATGCTGATTAATAATCTTCATACTGGAAGTAGGAGGATTCAAGTAATTTCAACCTCTTCTCCTTACTATATATTTTTTCTAGTTAAAGCAGAGAGCTGACTGAACAGTAGTTGGTGGAACTGCACAAAATGAAATCTGTTTTGGGAACCATGCCCTCTCTTCTTTACCACTGTTCCTTGCCCATGAGGCTGACCATAATGGACGGCAGCATGGAAGTTAGGCAGATAAAAATTTGTATAAACAAATTTTATAGACAGCACAGCAACTCAAAAGTGGAGAAAAATCCAGGAGTGGAGAGCATGTGCAACTTACAGAATACATCTTGTGCTATAAAGAAAGCTTATTTCTTGGCCAAAGAGTTTGGTCCCTCCCTATTTTTATTTACTATTGGCTATATATTATTAACTTCTCTATATTATAACATAATTATTATATTACCTGTTTATATATTGATGTTTATGAACATCTTCCCCAACTTTAGTATTCAAACTACATTTTTGCTTAAGCATATTGATTTACCTATTTAAAACATCATTTGTTCTCTTACCTGAACATTATGCTGACTTTTACGGACATGCCTTTGAACTATTAAGCTAAGTAATATTCAAACTATTTTTTGTTGCTGTTGAAGCATGTGGTGGATGCTGTGGTATGCCTTCTGCATTGCCCCTTCAGGTCTGAAGCATGCATTCCCACACCTGCGAGAAGTATTGGCTGTAGACTTTTCATGGCTGAGTACCACTTTGCAGATTGCTCTAGAATAAAGGGAGCTGCTTTGCTCATGGTTGCACCCTCTCACTGGAGTTAGCTCACATCAGAGAATTGGTCTATGCAGATGTACAAAGACCTGGACTTTTTGTCTCAATTCTGGAAAACTTGGAAGAGTCATTCTAGCTCTGGGGCTCTTGAAGGACTGGCTAAGACCTGTTAGAATTGCACACTGACGTTCAACTTCCCCCTCTGTCCAGTTCTTATTTCTCATTCCTTTATAAGTATTGTTCCATCTTAGAATCTGTTTCCTAGGGAACCCAATTTAAACACCAGTTAGAGTGTCTGAGGAAGCAGACTCTAAAATGCAACTTTGAAGCTGGATTCCCTGCTGGCTGCGGGGAAATGAGAACCCTGACACTGGTATTAGGTGGGGAACTGATAGCCCCTGGCATGCTATAGCAGTGCAGTTGTTAGAAATTTTACAAATTCTGAGCTGGAACAGGACGCCAGTGGAAGGGAATGCACTGGCAGGAGCAATATCTCAGGCATTTGAGAGGTTCTAGGGAAGTAGCAATTACCAGGCCGAGGGAGTCAAATTGCTTTTCCTGGGTACTAGCAATGCACTGAAGAAGAAAGACAAGGAAAGGTTAAGGGTGATTAATCCCCACTTTAAGGTAAAGTATGAAAGCCAGTGAGCTTTCTTGGTAGCATACAAAATGAATTTTACCTTCTATAAAAAGAATAAAAAATCGAAGATCAATTCCAGGACTTAATTATGGGAATAGTGGAACTACAGAGAAGGTTGCCATTTCAACCTCAGCAAGTCTGCTATACCAAGATCAGGGCCTAGGTAGGAAGCAGAAGGACTCTTGAGATTTGAAATGGGGACATTAGGTTAATTTCCTCAAAAATCTTGTACCTGCCTATTTCTTTGAATCCTCTGGGCTCACATAAATAGCCCACCCTACAATACACCCTGTTTGAAGATGACACACAGGCTTTGAAAGACAACACACGCTCTTTTCAGGAACTCTCCTTACCTGCGCTCCTGGACACCAGATAAAAAACTAGAGTTAATTTGCACTATAACCCAGCCAGAGATGTGCTAGGCTATACTATTTCAAATATCAAATTAGAAGAGGTTTACAAAAGGTAATAAAATGTGGTTAAGGCTAGATTTGTAGAGCTATAAGTTGGTGTAACATTTTTGAAAAGGTATTTTGTAAAATATATTAATAGACTTAAACATAATCTTATATTGATCCAGAAATTCTCCTTCTTCGAAGCTATTCTGAAGAAATTATATATATAATATTACACACACACACACACACGTATATATAATATATAGAGACAAAAAATGCCAGTGGAAGGGATTTTTATGACAGAATCCGATTGAAAACAACCACATTTTCAATGATAGAAAAATGTCCAAGTAAATTATGGCACATAGTAGAATGTATTATGCAGGTATATAGTGTTAATATGAAGCACTTTGAGGATAATTGTGACATGAAAATAGTCAAAGCTAAATATCATGTGATGTCAAAACACCAAGACAGACTTTGACAAAATCTTAAAAATGGTTTTCTCCCCGTGGTAAAGTAATAATACTTTATTTTCATTTTATCTTTTTAAATGTATATTTCAATCCTTTCCAAGAGAGAATTTTAAAATTTTACGATGTGGCAAATTTTTATTTTAGAAAGAAGACCTTGTGGTCTAATCTTTTACTTCTGATGCTGGGCTACAGAGGCAGAGGTGAAGGGTGGATAAGTAGGGGAGGGTTCCTTTTCCTGCTTGTCCCCAGAAACACCTGGTCCTTTAAATGAATCATTTGGTTACTTTGACTAGTAGGAAGCAGAGTCAGTGTCCATTATTGGAAATCTCACCCAGTCTCACAATTTTCTCAAACTTTGTAAGAAATGAGGTTCATCTGGGAGGCTGAGGCAGGCGAATCATCTGAGGTGAGGAGTTGGAGACCAACGTTGCC
The DNA here is from genome assembly GCF_007565055.1 of Rhinopithecus roxellana. Classification (NCBI taxonomy): domain Eukaryota; kingdom Metazoa; phylum Chordata; class Mammalia; order Primates; family Cercopithecidae; genus Rhinopithecus; species Rhinopithecus roxellana. Next base: position 20,182,653 of record NC_044549.1, on the reverse strand, counting down.
AACATGGTGAAAGCCTCTCTCTACTAAAAGTACATTTTTTTTTTTTTTTTTTTTGGAGATGGAGTCTCGCTCTTTTGCCCAGGCTGGAGTGCAGTGGCCAGATCTTAGCTCATTGCAAGCTCCGCCTCCCGGGTTTAGGCCATTCTCCTGCCTCAGCCTCCTGTGTAGCTGGGACTACAGGCACCCGCCACCTCGCCCGGCTAGTTTTTCGTATTTTTTTAGTAGAGACGGGGTTTCACCGTGTTTGCCAGGATGGTCTCGATCTCCTGACCTCGTAATCCGCCCGTCTCGGCCTCCCAAAGTGCTGGGATTACAGGCTTGAGCCACGGCGCCCGGCCCAAAAATTAACTGCGTGTGGTGGCACATGCCTGTAGTCCCAGCTACTAGGGAGGCTAAGGCAGGAGAACCGCTTGAACCTGGGAGGCAGAAGTTGATGTGAGCCTCGATTGTACCACTGCACTCCAGCCTGGGTGACAGAGAAAAAGAAAAAAAAAAATTAGGTTCAGGGTGTGGGACTGAATTATCTTCTCTGAGGTTGTGAAAATATAAAATATCTTAAAATTATTAAAGCTGTTTGGGATGCAATCTGCCAGCATCTTAAAAAAATCCATTAGTCTCTATCCTGGAAATCTAACTCATACGAATGAAAGCATTGGCATATAATGACACATATATAGTAAACACTGCTATAACACTTGACTTTTAAAATGTGAATTTGTTCCACTTAAGTTGATGTATTAGGGAACACATTGAACATAGTGTGGATTTTGTTTCTGCATTATTTTTTCTGTAAGAAATACTAGAGGATGGCAGGAAACTGCATCCGGCTGAACCAAGCTGCCTGGCAAAACACAAAACAGACACCTCAACTATCTCGTTACCTCAGTTCACTGTGTTATGAACTGCACCTATCTACATCTAGTATTCCAATGTTCCATCTGATTTCAGATAACCGTCCATCTACCACTTCACGATAACTCACAGATTGCAACCCTACTGCTGCCCAGTTCTTCATGTAAATTTCAGGTTTTCTTCATGGATAAGTGCCACATTCATTATAGTATTTATGTATTTCTTAATGTGTATTTAACACATGTACTACCATTTTAAACCAGTTTTTAGGTTCCTATCTTTTTTTTTTTTTAATACTTTAAGTTCTAGGGTACATGTGCACAACGTGCAGGTTTGTTACGTATGTATACATGTGCCATGTTGGTGTGCCGCACCTATTAACTCGTCATTTACATTAGGTATATCTCCTAATGCTATCCCTCCCCCCTCCCCCCTCCTCACAATAGGACTTGGTGTGTGATGTTCCCCTTCCTGTGTCCAAGTGATCTAATTGTTCAATTCCCACCCATGAGTGAGAACATGTGATATTTGGTTTTCTGTTCTTGCGACAGTTTGCTGAGAATGATGGTTTCCAGCTGCATCCATGTACCTACAAAGGACACGAACTCATCCTTTTTTATGGCTGCATAGTATTCCATGGTGTATATGTGCCACATTTTCTTAATCCAGTCTGTCACTGATGGACATTTGGGTTTATTCCAAGTCTTTGCTATTGTGAATAGTGCCACAATAAACATACGTGTGCATGTGCCTTTATAGCAGCATGACTTATAATCCTTTGGGTATATCCCCAGTAATGGGATGGCTGGGTCATATGGTATTTCTAGTTTTAGATCCTTGAGGAATCGCCACACTGTTTTCCACAATGGTTGAACAAGTTTACAGTCCTACCAACAGTGTAAAAGTGTTCCCATTTCTCCACATGCTCTCCAGCACCTGTTGTTCCCTGATTTTTTAATGATTGTCATTCTAACTGGTGTGAGATGGTATCTCATTGTGGTTTTGATTTGCATTTCTTTGATGGCGAGTGATGATGAGCATTTTTTCATGTGTCTGTTGGCTGTATGAATGTCTTCTTTTGAGAAGTGTCTGTTCATGTCCTTTGCCCACTTTTTGATGGGTTTGTTTGTTTTTTTCTTGTAAATTTGATTGAGTTCTTTATAGGTTCTGGATATTAGCCCTTTGTGAGATGAGTAGATTGCAAAAATTTTCTCCCATTCTGTAGGTTGCCTGTTCACTCTGATGATAGTTTCTTTTGCTGTGCAGAAGCTCTTTAGTTTAATTAGATCCCATTTGTCAATTTTGGCTTTTGTTGCTGTTGCTTTTGGTGTTTTAGACATGTAGTCCTTGCCCATGCCTATGTCCTGAATGGTATTCCCTAGGTTTTCTTCTAGGGTTTTTATGGTTTTAGGTCTAACAGTTAAGTCTCTAATTCATCTTGAATTAATTTTCGTATAAGGAGTAAGGAAAGGATCCAGTTTCAGCTTTCTACTTATGGCTAGTCAATTTTCCCAGCACCATTTATTAAATAGGGAATCCTTTCCCCATTTCTTGTTTTTGTCAGGTTTGTCAAAGATCAGATGGGTGTAGATGTGTGGTATTATTTCTGAGGGCTCTGTTCTGTTCCATTGGTCTATATCTCTGTTTTGGTACCAGTACCATGCTGTTTTGGTTACTGTAGCCTTGTAGTATAGTTTGAAGTCAGGTAGTGTGATGCCTCCAGCTTTGTTTTTTTGGCTTAGGATTGTCTTGGCAATGTGGGGTCTTTTTTGGTTCCATGTGAACTTTAAAGCAGTTTTTTCCAATTCTGTGAAGAAACTCATTGGTAGCTTAATGGGGATGGCATTGAATCTATAAATTACCTTGGGCAGTATGGCCATTTTCACAATATTGATTCTTCCTATCATGATCATGGTATGTTCTTCCATTTGTTAGTGTCCTCTTTTATTTCACTGAGCAGTGGTTTGTAGTTCTCCTTGAAGAGGTCCTTTACATCCCTTGTAAGTTGGATTCCTAGGTATTTTATTCTCTTTGAAGCTATTGTGAATGGGAGTTCATTCATGATTTGGCTCTCTGTTTGTCTGTTACTGGTGTATAGGAATGCTTGTAATTTTTGCACATTGATTTTGTATCCTGAGACTTTGCTGAAGTTGCTTAAGGAGGTTTTGGGCTGAGACGATGGGGTTTTCTAAATATGCAATCATGTCATCTGCAAACGGGGACAATTTGACTTCTTCTTTTCCTAACTGAATACCCTTGATTTCTTTCTCTTGCCTGACTGCCCTAGCCAGAACTTTTAACACTACGTTGAATAGGAGTGGTGAGAGAGGGCAGAGGGCACCCTGTCTTGTACCAGTTTTCAAAAGGAATGGTTCCAGTTTTTGTCCATTCAGTATGCTATTGGCTGTGGGTTTGTCATAAATAGCTCTTATTATTTTGAGATACGTTCTATCAATACCAAATTTATTGAGCGTTTTTAGCATGAAGGGCTGCTGAATTTTGTCAAAGGCCTTTTCTGCATCTATTGAGATAATCATGTGGTTTTTGTCTTTGGTTCTGTTTATATGCTGGATTACATTTATTGATTTGCGTATGTTCAACCAATCTTGCATCCCAGGGATGAAGACCACGTGATCATGGTAGATAAGCTTTTTGATGTGCTGCTGGATTTGGTTTGCCAGTATTTTATTGAGGATTTTTGCATCGATGTTCATCAGGGTTATTGGTCTAAAATTCCTTTTTTTTGTTGTATCTCTGTCAGACTTTGGTATCAGGATTATGTTGGCCTTGTAAAATGAGTTGGGGGGATTCCCTCTTTTTGTATTGGTTGGAATAGTTTCAGAAGGAATGGTACCAACTCCTCCTTGTACCTCTGGTAGAATTGTGCTGTGAATCTGTCTGGTCCTGGACTTTTTTTGGTTGGTAGGCTATTAATTATTGCCTCAATTTCAGAGCCTGGTATTGGTCTATTCAGGGATTCAACTTCTTCCTGGTTTAGTCTTGGAAGAGTGTAAGTGTCCAGGAAATTATCCATTTCTTCTAGGTTTTCTAGTTTATTTGCATAGAGGTGTTTATAGTATTCTCTGATGGTGGTTTGTATTTCTGTGGGGTCAGTGGTAATATCCCTTTTATCATTTTTTATTGCATCTATTTGATTCTTCTCTCTTTTCTTCTTTATTAGTCTTGCTAGTGGTCTATCAATTTTGTTGATCTTTTCAAAAAACCAGCTCTTGGATTCATTGATTTTTTGGAGGGTTTTTTGTGTTTCTATCTCCTTCAGTTCTGCTCTGATCTTAGTCATTTCTTGCCTTCTGCTAGCTTTTGAATGTGTTTGCTCTTGCTCTCTAGTTTTTTTAATTGTGATGATAGGGTGTCAATTTTAGATCTTTCCTGTTTTCTCTTGTGGGCATTTAGTGCTATAAATTTCCTGTACACACTGTTTTAAATGTGTCCCAGAGATTCTGGTATGTTGTATCTTTGTTCTCATTGGTTTCAAAGAACATCTTTATTTCTGCCTTCATTTCCTTATGTACCCCAGTAGTCATTCAGGAGCAGGTTGTTCAGTTTCCATGTAGTTGAGCGGTTTTGATTGAATTTCTTAGTCCTGAGTTCTAGTTTGATTGCATCGTGGTCTGAGAGACAGTTTGTTATAATTTCTGTTCTTTTGCATTTGCTGAAGAGTGCTTTACTTCCAGCTATGTGGTCAATTTTGGAATAAGTGTGATGTGGTGCTGAGAAGAATGTATATTCTGTTGATTTGGGGTGGAGAGTTCTGTAGATGTCTCTTAGGTCTGCTTGGTGCAGAGTTGAGTTCAATTCCTGGATATCCTTGTTAACTTTCTCTCTTATTGATCTGTCTAATATTGCCAGTGGGGTAAGAAAGTCTTCCATTATTACTATGTGGGATTCTAAATCTCCTTGTAGGTCTCTGAGGCCTTGCTTTATTAATCTGGGTGCTCCTGTATTGGGTGCATATATATTTAGGATAGTTAGCTTTTCTTGTTGAATTGATCCCTTTACCATAATGTAATGGCCTTCTTTGTCTCTTTTGATCTTTGTTGATTTAAAGTTTGTTTTATCAGAGGCTAGGATTGAAACCCCTGCTTTTTTTGCTTTCCATTTGCTTGGTAGAACTTCCTCCATTCCTTTATTTTGAGCCTATGTGTATCTTCGCAAGTGAGATGGTTCTTCTGAATACAGCACACTGATGAGTCTTGACTCTTTATCCAATTTGCCAGTTTGTGTCCTTTAATTGGGCCATTTAGTCCATTTACATTTAGAGTTAATATTGTTATGTGTGAATTTGATCCTGTCATTATGATATTTCCTAGTCATTTTGCCCATTAGTTGATGCAGTTTCTTCCTAGCATAGATGGTCTTTACTATTTGGCATGTTTTTGCAGTGGCTGGTACCTGTTGTTTCTTTCCATGTTTAGTACTTCCTTCAGGAACTCTTGTAAGGCAGGTCTGGTGGTGACAAAATCTCCCAGCATTTGCTTGTCTGCAAAGGAGTTTATTTCTCCTTCACCTATGAAGCTTAGTTTGGCTGGATATGAAATTCTGGGTTGAAAATTCTTTTCCTTAAGAATGTCAAATAGTGGCCCCCACTCTCTTCTGGTTTGTAGGGTTTTTGCTGAGAGATCTACGTTAGTCTGATGGGCTTCCCTTTGTGGGTAACTTGACCTTTCTCTCTGGCTGCTCTTAACATTTTTTCCTCCATTTCAACTTTGGTGAATCTGACAATTATATGTCTTGGGGTTGCTCTTCTCAAGGAGTATCTTTGTGATGTTATTTGTATTTCCTGAATTTAAATGTTGGTGTGCCTTGCTAGACTGGGGAAGTTCTCCTGGATAATATCCTGTAGAGTGTTTTCCAACCTGGTTCCATTCTCCCCATCACTTTCAGGTACACCAATCAAACGTCGATTTGGTTTTTTCACATAGTCCCATATTTCTTGGAGTCTTTGTTCATTTCTTTTTACTCTTTTTTTCTCTAACCTTGTTTCCTTACTTTGTTTCATTAATTTGATCTTCCATCACTGATACCCTTTCTTCCACTTAATTGAATCTGCTACTGAAGCTTGTGCATGCTTTAGGAAGTTCTCGTGCCATGGTTTTCAGTTCCATCAGGTTATTTAAGGTCTACCCTACACTGTTTATTCTAATTATCCACTCATCTAACCTTTTTTTTAAAGGTTTTTAGCTTCCTTGCAATGGGTTTGAACATGCTTTTTTAGCTTGGATAAGTTTGTTATTACCAACCTCCTGAAGCCTACTTCTCTCAACTCGTCAAAGTCATTCTCCATCCAGCTTTGTTTTATTGCTGGCAGGGAGCTGTGATCCTTTGGAGAAGAGGTGCTCTGATTTTTAGAATTTTCAGCTTTTCTTCTCTGGTTTCTCCCCATCTTTGTGGTTTTATCTAACGTTTATCTTTGATGTTAGTGACCTACAGATGGGGTTTTGGTGTAGATGTCCTTTTTGTTGATGTTGATGCTATTTGTTTCTATATGTTAGTTTTCCTTCTAACAGTCAGGTCCCTCAGCTGCAGGTCTGTTGGAGTTTGCTGGAGGTCCACTCCAGACCCTGGTTGCCTGGGTATCATCAGTGGAGGCTGCAGAACAGCAAATATTGCAGAACAGCAAATATTGCTACCAGATCCTTCCTCTGGAAGCTTTGTCCCAGAGGGGCACCCACATATATGTCTGTCAGCCCCTACTCGGGGGTGTCTCCCAGTTTGGCTACATAGGGGTCAGGGACCCGCTTGAGGAGGCATTCTGTCTCTTCTCAAATGCTGTGTTGGGAGAACCACTGCTCTCTTCAGAGCTGTCAGACAGGGACGTTTAAGTCTGCAGAAGTTGTCTGCTGCCGTTTTTCAGCTAAGCCCTGCCCACAGAGGTGGAGTCTAGAGGCAGTAGACCTTGCTGAGCTGTGGTGGGCTCCGCCCAGTTCGAGCTTCCTGGCTGCTTTGTTTACCTACTCAAGTCTCAGCAATGGAGGATGCCCTTCCCCAAGCCAGGCTGCCACCTCGCAGTTTGATCTCAGACTGCTGGGCTAGCAATGAGCAAGGCTCCATGGGCATGGGACCCTCGAGCCAGGCATGGGAGAAAATCTCCTTGCCTGCCTGTTGCTAAGACCTTGGGAAAAGTGCAGTGCTTAGGTGGGAGTGTCCCGTTTTTCCAGGTACAGTCTGTCACAGCTTCTCTTGGCTAGGAACGGGAAATCCCCTGACCACTTTCGCTTCCCAGATGAGGTGACACCCTGCATGCAATGGGAGTTTTTAAGAACAAACAGGCAAACAAACATAAACCTAGATAATTGGTGCTTCCCGATTTGTTGCAGGGCCCAGATTCATAAATAATTCACTATAATACAAGTTGAACTATGAACCCAAAAGGCTGATGGGGTTTTCTAAAAGACAAATGTTACATTAGTAATATAGCTGAGGGAGAAACACTGTCCTGACTTAAACTCTAAGCATTTTAGACATGACGAGTCAGGTAAAATATATATGTGTCTATATATGCTAATGGATTTTTTAAAGATGCTGACAGATTGCATCCCAAACATACATATATATATATACATATATATATATATGAGTAAGATCAATGCAAGGAAGTATACAATAAATCAATGCTAAATAAGACGTATAAATTAGATATTCTAGGTTTTGGAAGGCTCCCTTTCTGGTTAAAAGCTGCAGAAAATCATGGCAGAGATGGCATTCAATATATGCTTCAAATTATACAAGGAACTTTTATGTCCAATCTTAAAAGCAAGGTTATACAGTATAGGGGAACTAAATATATATTTTAAACAGTTATAGTCTAGAGGGGTTGGAGTTTAGGTGTATTTATAAACATGTGAGTACCAACTTAATGTGATAGTTGAGTGCCAACCAATATGGCCTAGAGTAAATGTTTAGACCATATTTTGATTTCATTAAATACCACAATAAACCATTTCACTTATGTCAATTCATTGGATTAGTGTGTTGGTCAGAATAACCACTAGAAAACTCCAGGAAACTGGCCTTTAGGATTCAAGTTATGAACTTTACTTAATCATCTGTGAATTGAGCAAGTGACTTTACCTTTCTAGGCCTGAAATTTCCCATCTTTAAAATGTGGATGTTGAATAAGATGGTCCTGAGTTTTAGGGTTCTGCAGTTCCTTGACAGACAAGCTTCCATTTTATTTCCAAAGATTTGTGGGAATCATGCTATTTTATGTTTACCTTTCAACTTTCCTGAAATCTGGGCTCTTATGAGCAGATTTATTTGGTATAAAGGAGCAGTTATCGAATGGAGTCTCTTATTTGGGTGAAGGATCCATGGCTGGCATGATCTAGCATGCTAGCTTATGCTTATGAATTCTGTGCACTACCTCTCCAAGAAGAAGGCACAGCCAATGGGTATTATTTATAATACATAGACTATAACTACTCAGATTTTTTTTTTTTTTTTTTTTTTGAGATAGAATTTCTTTCTGTCGCCCAGGCTGGAGTACAATGGTGTGATCTGGGCTCACTGCAACCTCTGCCTCCTGGGTTCAAGAGATTCTCCTGCCTCAGCCTCCCGAGTAGCTGGGATTACAGGCATGCACCACCATGCCCTGCTAATTTTTGTATTTTAGTAAAGATGTTGCTCAGGCTGGTCTCAAACTCCTGACCTCAGGTGATCCACCCACCTTGGCCTCCCAAAGTGCTGAGATTATAGGCATTAACCATTGTGCCTGGCCCAACCACTCAGAAATTTGATGACTTTTTTCCCCTTGAAATATCACAATGATTCCAACAGTGAACATTCATGACATGCAGCCAGGAATATTAATCTTTGTTCTCTTCAAACACCACAAAGAGGCATCTACTTGTAATTCCTCTGTGCTCATGATAGTTCTTAAAAATACGCACATCACACACAACTTTGAAAAACAAATTTTAAGGTATAGGAATGTAGAAAAGAAGGTATAAAAATTTTAATTATAAAGAACTTGCTGTGTACATATGACTTCTGATATTTAAGGAGCAAGTTACAGGATGTCAAATCTGATTTTTTTTCTTTTAGAGTTAATGAGAAAGGACACGTATATGCCTTTAAATAGAAGAGCAAGATTCTGCATTAAGCTTTTTATAAGACATCAGAAACTTGCTAATAGATTTCTTTTCTCTTTGAAACTGTCAGGTTGAAGGCTGAGCGACCCAGTCTCACTTTCTACTGAAGGGATTATAACATGTGGTTTCTTCACTTTGGCTTATCAGGTTTATGACCCTGTCATCTCTATCGACAGCTTTCTTTTTTAAAAAAAAACCATACACTTGAAACAGGTATAATGCAGGTATATACATAAACAGTCAATTTCTTTGAGTGGTTCTCAAGTTAGATTTGTCTTTGGGTTGTATAAAACTTACTTTTGCATAATTTAACTTGCCAATAATTATTGCCAATAATTATTGAGTGATTCAAGAAACTTTTCTATTCAAAACATTTTCAAAATTACCCTTCAACTGAGGAAGAACTTGTCATAAAATACATAACAAGGCAAACATAAAATTGTACTTATGTGGTAACAAACATTGCTGAAAAGGAAGAAGAGTCTCTGAGTTAGAAAGTTAGGATTTTTATTTCTATTGCTATTATTTTCACCGACTTACAACCAATCTCTGTGACACTGTTATTTATATCTTTTTCTACTTCTCACCTCATATAATAATTGTTGAAGCAGAAACAGTTTCTCAAGTTTGGAATTAAAAAGAATTGCCGTTTGCTGAGTGCACATTGCTACCAATGTTGCTGTAAGAAATAAGTAACTTCTGAATCAAAACATAGGAATCTGTAGCAGTTGCCACAAACCAAAGAATCCTCAAAATTTAATATTTTCTTATTTTTGTTCCAACTTCTCATTCTGGGATAGAGGAATTCTGGGATATCCTATTTTCTGCCTATGATTTCTGTGGTCCTTTTTGTTTTTGTTTTGTGTTTTCTCAATAAGGAAAACGTCTGATTAAGTACTTTGTTGACTCATCCTCGTTTAAAGGGAGGTGGCAGCATCTTCCCACTGCGCTCTGTTCACTAGGCAGCAGCCTCCGTCTCATACCGGGTCAGGTAGTTACAGTCCTGGCGGGAAAGCTAGAAGAGGGAGGGACATGATACCTGGGGTTCTTTGCCCAATCTCAAAAAGAGGGTTTCTCCTCAATTATTTTATGCTACAACTTTGTTATTTGCTTTATCCAGGCCAAGTTGAAAGCATCTCATGATTCTATTATTGTTTATTTTGATTTGTTTTGGCTTGAGACACATGTTGAAGCTTTTTTTTTTTTTCCTGTTGAATGGCTGAATGTTTGCATTTCAGAATTTTACTGTTAGAATTGTCATGTAGCGTGAGCCAAGGTTCTTTGGTTCTACTAGATTTTGATTTCACTCATACCAATTAGAGGGAGTTCCAGCAGTCAATTTCTCGTCTTAAAAAGCAGTAAGTTGTTTGTCGTAATTCTGGTCGTACCAACAGCAAGGTCTTCTAAGGCAGCTCCAGAAAACTATTATAGGAAAAGGAATTTTGAAACATGATTTCTGTTGCTGAACTCAATCACTAATATTCTAAATGAAGGTTTCCCCATTTCTGCCTCAATTTCTCCACCTGGAGTGTAGAAATGGGATTGTATAGGGTATAATATAGAAATGATATTTTATTGGGCCACAAATATAAATAATTATAAGACCTTGGCAAATCCTTCAAGACCATTTTTAGAAGTTGCACATTTGAAGCTACACTTAATTAAGCAAAAATGATTTAAGAGGTTTGCCCCCAAAGCACTGTTTGAATATATAAATCTATAACCATGCTTGAAAACATTATTCTTAAAAAGCCAACAGCAAACTGTATAGAAAACATATTCAAGCATATTCAAGTATAATGCACATGAAGAATTCTCATCAGACCAGCTGAATTAAATGGCAAATGGATATGTAACATCTTGGTATGTGGGCAGATTTAAAATCTAAGTGTTCATATTTATTTATTCTAAGAAAAGTATAAATGTCCATTGATTTAAATCAGAGTAAACACATAATATCTACATTATTCTACTTTTCCAATGTTTCTAATAAGGAGATTTTTTTTCTCTGATATGAGCAAAAGTATATCAAGTTTAGGGCTAGAAATTTGGGCCTCTACATAAAAGTCTTTTCAGGAGTCATGATACTCTTTTGGCCATTTCTTTTGCGTATGCTTTGGTTTTATGAGCCTTCCTGCTTCTTGATCTGACCTTTTCAGTACCACATTAAACTGTCGGTTTCCAGTGCTTATTTGGATTATTTTCAGACTGAGCATATGGATTTTATAGTAAGTTGTAACACTATTTTGACTCCTTAGTAACTTTTTCTCATCATAATAGTATTTGCATTATATGGAATCATGTGTGTTTGGCTGGGCCAGGATAAGATGAGGGTGTAATATAGAGAATGTGTTTTAAAGCCATTTATGTAAAAATGAGAATCTGGATGAATGCCATTGCCGTCCAGCTATTGACCTGCAGGATATAATGTACACCACTGGCATGGAACACAATCTGAAGTGATTTAGTAGAAAGGATAAAACATCTTTACTGAGGCCCAAGGAGCAAATGAATACTTTTCATAATAGTTTCTAGAACTTAAGCAAAGAATATTAATATTTATGTACATTCTTGTGAAATACATATACCTTTGTTATATCATTTCATACAACCTCTCCAAAAGTAATGTAATAGAATACATGAAACTGACAATGCAATTAGGATTTATCTCTAATTTTTATCTTTGAAAACAGCTCTGGAGTACTTATTAACAGAAGAGCTGTCAGGAACAAGGTGAACACAGATTTGACTTGGTTTCAATTCATTCATGCTCCACCTGATGCTGGATTTGGGCAATGGAAGGTCTGCCTGAGTGCTGGATGATGGTCAGGAGAGGACCACACAACTGTTAGTAGAACTTAGGCAAGGGTCATCAAAAGATACCCCACAACAGCCATCCTATTCAGTAACTCTTGCACAGTGCCTTGGATTTGTAAAATGCTTTCACATCTATTTCCCCTTTTTGAGCCTCACAAAAACCTTTTTGTCTAAGTAAGGTAGATAAAAATACTCCAGTTTTATAGATGGGAGAGCTCCAGTTTGGAGGGACTAAGAAACTTGCCCAAAGTTACAAAGTAGTAAGTGATAGCTGGGGTTCAATTACCGCTCTTGGGACTAAAGTCCAGCGCTCAGCCTCTATAGGCTGCAAGTAAGATGAGACAGGAAATAAATTTATACATTGTGGAAAGCGCTTCTTTGATGGTCTGTGCTTAATAACAGACTGAAATGCTCTGGGCCATCTTAATTACTGAAATATCCAGATGCCAAAAATTCTCTTTAGTGTTAATTATTGATGTAACTACTTGTGTTTTTGTCTGAGGGTTTGAAAATTCTTTCAATATTCCAGGTCATTAATAACATCAGATGTGCCAGGAAAAGCACATGGTAGCCTTAAGTTATAGAGTGCAATTCCCAGGCAAAAATAGCTCCTGTTGTATTTACCTTTAATAAGGATTATGGTTTGTTGCTTAATCAAGATAACATCTAAGGAAGAGAAAAGCAATCAGCATAGAAAGATTTCCTTAAACACCTTCCCTCTTCCTGTCCTGACTCTCCTTTCACTCCTCTCCAAATATTCTGGGCATGAAACGAAACAGGCAAATGCTGTTTGTGGAATGAGAATTGTTTCCCAGATGGTTCCTTAAATCTTGATCAGTTCTGCCTCAGATTTGGAATGATTTAACCTTACGACTATAATCTCGAGTTCTTCCAATGACAGTTCCGACTTAACCACCTTGAAAGGCCATTCCACATAATCTTGGGGAATGTCTCTTGAAGCTCAACTATTCCTCAAAGAACTCTCATCTCCATCCTTCCTGGTAAATTAGCATTTTCCTCCAGTCGTTTGTCTCACAGAAGCCAGGAAATCCACAGCTTTTTGACTTAATCTGAAAGGGAAATTTCCCAGGAAGACTTAATGAAAGAAAGCAAGCCACAAAAAAGGAAGAAATAAAAAATGACTCAAAATAAAAAATAGAGCAAAAGTAATCAATTAATAATTTTGTGGTCACATAGGTTTTTTTGTTCCAGAAATCTAAAGACAAAGATTGTTCATTTTACATGGCTGTATATTTTTATAGTAAAGATCTTTTTGCATATTTGAACTCCTGTTTTAATACTTTGGTCATCAATCAGTTTTCTAGAAGGTGAAAGTAATTGATTATTTTTCTGGGGCATCTAATTTTTATTACCTATTTATTGGTCTTCTACTAAGTGCAAACTATTGTGTATGTTGCTGGGAGGGGTGGTTTAGGTACAGTGAGGAAATACGCTGATTCTTATCCTCAAGGAGCTACATTAAATTATTAAATAAATTTTCTAATTTTTGTGGATACATAGTAGGTGAATATATTTATGGGGTATGTGAGATATTTTGATATAGGCAAGCAATGTGAAATAAGCACATCATGGAGAATGGGGTATGCATTACTTCAAGCATTTATCCTTTGAGTTACAAACAGTCCAATTATACTTTTTAAGCTATTTTAAAATGTCCTATTGAGTGATTATTGACTACAGTCACCCTATCATCCAATCAAATAGTAGGATTTATTTACTCTTTCTATTTTTTTGGTACCCATGAACCTTCCCAACCTTTCCCTGAGCCCCCCACTACCCTTCCTAGACTCTGGTAACCATCCTTCTACTCTTTATTCATGAGTTCAATTGTTTTGATTTTTAGGTCCTGCAAATAAGTGAGCAATATTTGTCTTTCTGTGCCTGGCTTATTTCACTTAACCTAATTATCTCCAGTTCCATCCATGTTGTTGCAAATGACTGGATTTCATTCTTTTCTTATGGCTGAATAGTACTCCATTATGCATATGTGGCATATTTTCTTTATCTGTTAATCTGGTTGATGGACACTTAGGTTGCTTCTAAATCTTAGCCATTGTAAACAGTGCTGCAACAAACATAGGGGGTGCAGATATCTCTTCAACATACTGATTTCCTATCTTTTGGGCATATACCCAACAGTGGAATTGCTGAATCATATGGTAGCTCAGTTTTTAGTTTCTTTAAGGAAGCTCCTAACTGTTCTCTGTAATGGTTGTACTAAGTTACATTCTAACCAACAGCGTACAAGTGTTGCCTTTTCACATTGTTCACTGTTGGCATATAGAAATGCTACTGATTTTTGTGTTGTGATTTTGTATCTTGCAATTCTATTGAGAATGTTTATCAGTTCTAAAAGTTTTCTTGTGAAGTCTTTAGGTTTTTCCAATTATAAGATCATATCATTGGCAAACAAGGGTAATTTGACTTTTTCCTTTCCAAATTGGATGCCCTTTATATCTCTCACTTGTCTGATTGCTCTAGCTGGGACTTCCAGTACTATGTTGAATAGCAGTGGTGAAAGTGTGTACCCTTGTCAAGTTCCAGATCTTAGAGGAAAGGCTTTCAGTTTTTCCCTACTCAGTATGATACTAGCTGTGGATCTGTCATATATGACATTTATTATGTTGAGATACGTTCCTTCTATCTCCAATTTTCTGAGGGTGTTTATCCTGAAGAGATGTTGAATTTTATAATGTCAAATGCTTTTTCAGCATCAACTGAAACGATCATATGTTTTTTTATCCTTTATTTCGTTGATGTGATGTATCACAATGATGGATTTGCATATGTTGAGTCATCCTTGCAGTCCAGGGATAAATCCTACTTAGTCATGATAAATGTTCTTTCTAATGAATTGTTGAATGTGGTTTGCTAGTACTTTGTTAAGAATTTTTGAATCAATATCCAAGGAGCTACATTAAAGGAAGATAAGAACAGCACATTTAAAATAAATTGGGTTAATTTTTATACCAAGACAGTGAAAATTTTAAAGTTACAGAGAAGGGACACATGGCTCTGTAAAAAGGAGAGACTCTTCTGGAACCCTAATAAAGTTTATATAAAATTGACTAGAAATAGCTATTTCACTCATTTTATTGAGTCTTGGATACCTTCTTATTTTTCTTCTACTTTTTGTTAAGAGTTATTTTCAAATAAGAGCAATTATTTGTGAGTGTCTGAATGTAAGGTAGAGAGGATTCTGCCCCTCAGCTGCTTTAGTGTCCTGAATGATTTCTGGTGGGAATTTCTGCCAGGCAGTTGATGGAGGATGCCGTTAAGTCAAGCTTGGTGAGGAGATGACTTGGAATTGATGTTTTACTGAATTCTTGTCAGAATACATGCTGGGATTCTCAGAATCAGTGAGATGATATAAGTATAATAACTGAAGACATCTGGCCACAACATTTAGAGACTCTTAGAAAAGCAGAGACTTTCTCCATTAACGTCTTGCTTAAATTGTATAGAGTAAGACCGGACATGGTGGCTCATGCCTGTAATCCCAAGACTTTGGGAGGCTGAGGTGGGTGGATAACTTGAGCCCAGGAGCCCAGGAGTTTGAGATCTGCCTGTGCAACATGGCAAAACCCTGTCTCTAAACAAACAAACAAACAAACAAAAAAACAAAAAAAAACCCAGAAAACAAAAATCATAGACTGTTTTCAGCAAGCAGGGGCCTCCTGCTAGTTGGGAAAACATCTGAAAGCTTTGGAGGCTCCCTGTTTCCTTCAGGTGATAGTTTGATAAGGTTATTATTATGATTTTTTTCGATAACACACCAACACACCAAAGGTGATAAATCACTTGAATCACTCAGTAAACTAACTTAGCATAACTGGATTTCATGATCTATTTCTATACTTACTATCCTATCTCCTGAGTGATTATTTGCTATACATCCCATGCTTGTTAAAAAAATTGTTGTTGTTTTTTTTTAGGGCTTCATGGCTTAACAAAAGTCCGTAACTGCCTTAAGTGAGAAAATGGTAGAAAGCTGGAATTGTCTTTCATTTCTTAATTCTTTAACTTGTACAAGGTATGTTTCAGACTTGAAAACAAAAATAACTAGAATTATTTCTATGTGTCTCTGTTTTTTTATATATTTCACATATACCTCAAAATTTATTATGAAGAAAGAAAATAAAGCTGGTCAAATATCTGCACAAGAAAATTTTAGGAGACCCTTCTTTTTGGGAAGTGGAATGGGGTAGGGGGGTGTACAATAGTAGTCTATTATATAAATTAAAAGAATGCTTTAGACCAGTGGCTTGGTTGCTAACTTCATCTGCCTCAGAGGAAAGGAAGACTTTCAGAGTGCAAACATATTTTGTGAAAAGGAGGGGAGTCTCTGTTTGAAAAACAAAAACAAAAACAAAAACAGTGGAAAGAATGGAATGCTTGGAAAAAACATATTTTAAACAGTTGGACAAAGACAGCTGGTTCATTTTTTTCTTCCTGCCAAGCCATTTCTACATAGGATTAAAAAAAAAAAAACACAGTTTGATATTGAATTCAGAACCAAATTTTCAAAGAAATGCATTGCCAGGGAACATACATGGAATTCCCACTGATAATAGCATAAAACGTGAAAGGATACAGTCTGACCTCCCAGTGTGGTCTCTCCTTCTAGAACACCAGGTAACCAGCTAACAATGTATCTTTGTACATACACAACTTGTTGCTAGATTGTAAGTGACTTGAATTTCAGTTCTTAATTGGTTTTTTTAAATAGCAACTTAATAAATAATAGATACTCAGTAATTGTCGATAGTACTACATTTAAGATTACAATTCAGTGAGACTGCTAGGATCTCTGTTAGTGGGGTCTGCCAAGAAGCAGGCACAGGCACCAAGACAAAATTAAATTTGCAAGAATATTTTAGGGGAAATTTCTGGGGAAAATGCCTGAGAGCAAAAACAAGGAGGGAACTGGGAGAGACATCAGTTTGTAAACACAGGTCTGACAGCAAATGAAGGAGAGAAGGAAGGAGGAAAATTTAGGTGGAAACATGTTTGACTGAAGAACAGTTCTAAGAAAAGGTTGACCTCCCTGCTGAAGAGTCCTTGGGCCAAAGTTGCCTATCAAAAGATTCTTGCATTTCCGAGGAAAAGGCCTGATTTAGTGTCCCTGTTGCACTTAATCACTGGCCTGCGAGTAGCTGGTGGAAAGTGAGACTTAGGAGCAAAGGCATTGGATGAGATTTGAGAGTGCCACCTCTCCAGTTGTTGTCAATAACCCGCCCTGCAGAGGGAGATCCAAGAGGCGTATTCTCATGGCTAACATGTAGTCTTTGGTCAAATTTTGTGCATTTCTCCAGCAACGAGGGGAGCTTTCTTTTGGAAACATCTACTCGTGGCTGTGAAGATGAACTGAGATAATGTATATAAAGGGCTTAGCACAGCAAATAGCATGCAGTGATAGTAAGAGACAGGTCTTTTCTTATTATCATTAATAATATTACCTGCCTAGCTGGTATTTTCTGAACCTTGTTATGTACTAAGCACGATCATGGGCACTTTGTATGCAGTGGGGCATACTAGGAACACACTAGCTTTGATGGTAGACAGAATGGAGTTTTAAACCGGGACGTGGCACTTACTAGCCATGTGATGACATTGGCAAATTATTGAAAGTCTTTGAACCTCAGTTTCCACATCTGTAAGGCAGAGAGAAAGTATCCACCAGAGAGGGTGGTGGTAGCGATATCAAAGAAATAATACATATGACTAGTGACTAGTACATATGATAAATACTATATATGGTTTTTGTTATTATCGTTTCTAAGAGTTGCAAGAACTCACAAAAATTATTGGTTCTGAAAGGCTTTCCTGCGTGGACTACATCAACTGGGCTCTCCATGTCCTGAGGTTTTCTTCAGGATTTGGACAATGGAAAGATCTTGCAGGAGTGTGGCAGGGAAAGACAGTGAGGTCAAGGATATAGTATCCCTTGGTCCCTTCCTTGTGACACTGGCTGTGTCCCTTTACCAAATGTCATGATTCTTCTCAAGATAGTGGACTCCAACCAACTCTCACTCATTCTGGGTTCTGATAATTGCTTCTTCTTCTCTCTCTTTCAACTGGTGGTTAAAACAGCTGTTACTCTTTCTAGGTTACTGAACTAGCCTTTGTGGTTCCCCCAAACTCACACATCCCTCAGAAATACACCCTTTCTCTGAATTATTGTACTTTTGGGTATGCCTTCCTTTCCTATTAGGACCTCCTTTCTTCAACTCCACACCTTGTGGCCATGAAATTAATGAGCATTAGATGTTAAAAAATAATGACCTTTTAATTAGGGAATATGAAAGACAAAAAGGGTGGTAAAGTATTTGGGATCTAGCACCAAGATAATTGGTTTAATTTAAGAAAAACTCACAAGTTCTTTCAAAGAAAATGGTATTTGAAAACAACCATGCTAAGACCTAGGGAGAGAGTGTGGACAAGAAGCTCCACCTCTGATTGCTGAACCCCTGCATGATTTGGGGTGTGTCCCTTAACCTCTCTGACCCTTGAATCAGATCATTGGTGAATATGGGACTGAGATCTTTTTGACTATAACAATACTGGCCACCAAAACATTGTTTATGGAGAGATATTTTATTTTTTGGTTCTTGGAGAGGTGCTTTGAAATTCTTGAGTAAAGGACAAATGTAAAAGGGCAGATGATTTTCATCTTCTGTTTGTGTTGGATTCTGCTTGGAAGAATCTTCTGAAGTTGAGGACATTGACAGGAAAGATCACAGGGACTCCTGTTAGTGGGGGATGGACAGGCAGGGAAGATGATCCAAGGGAGGGTTCTCCTGTTTTTCTGGCCAGTATGAAGTCTAACATTCCTGAAGTAAAATAGTTTGAAATCAATAGTCCCAGGTAGAAACACATTATTAAAGGAAAAAATGGAAAATCAGACACCATCAGTGTGAACATGAAAGCTCTAGCCAGCAGACAATTTCAAACAGATTTGCAAAAGATTTTTCTGAGAGCTACTCAAATGGGATTCTGTGTTTTCTTGGACCTCAGACACCAGACATGGGGCCCAGATGATACCTATAGATTTGAGACAGATGACCTGTTCTCACTCTCTGTTTTTTGGCATTGAGAACGAGCAAGGAGGGCTTTCTCTTTGGGTGGGAGATGTTTTCTTAATGACTACAGGAAAAGTTTTGGCTCTTGGTCCGGAAGTGGTCACACACCACCCTAATTAATTATGTTTAAAGGATATGAGCAAAGCTACATTATTGAAGATAAATTGGATTGGCTTTGCTTTCTTTTTGGGAGAGAAATGGAAAGTGCTCAGTAGCTGAAACAATAGATGCCAGGAATTAGAAGAAAATAATAATAAAGCCTCTGAGAGCTCTGAATAGGGTAGGGTCTTTCTTATTTCTTCATATACCCCTGGCTGGCTGTCTTTTGCAGGTCTAAGTTAGGTACCCCTTGTGGTCTTACTTCATGCCGCCATTAACCTCTCTTTTGAAATGACTGGCAGTTCACAGAGCACACTTTCTCATCACCACAGTCCAGTTACTCTCTTTCGTCTCAGGTGCCAAGAACACCCAGCACAAGGAACACAAGGCCAAGTTGAGGGTGGGGTGCGACTCCCTGGCTAATATTTAGTCATAGAAAAAATAGAAAATATGAATCAGATGTTCTTGTTCAATACTTACTACTTTGACTGTTTTGGGCAAGTCTCTACCTCACTCAGGCTCATCTGTAAAATGGGGCTATTGTTAAAATCCAACTTGTATTATAGCTGTCTTTATATGTAGACATGCTATGTAAACTGGAATTTACTATGTAAAGGTAGTTGTAATTAACATGAAATATGTAGTAAAAATGCTATTTTTTTTTTCAGTTTGTCTGTTTCCTTGTTGCCTTTTGATAGATAGTAAACACTTTGGGGAATTTACCTCTGTGCAATTGATCCATTTATATTTATTGAGCTTCTGCTTTGTGCAAAGCCTTATGCCATATGCTATGGAATATACAAAGGTGACTAGCACATGGCCCTGGCTCTCAGATTACACAAACTAGTGAGAAATTTGAGACTCTCAAAAATAACTACTAGTGAAGTAGACTATCATGCTTATTTTTTTTCCTGCCTTTCCCAATACAACCTTCTTTTGCACTCCATATGGCCCTAGTGGGGTTGTGACCATGGACCAGAGTTCTCAGTATCAAGGATGATGGGCTGTGGTAGGCAGAAATTTGGCTCCCTTGTATTACTCCTATGAATATGTTATGTTAAATGGCACAAGGAACTTTGCAGGTATAATTAGGGTCACTTACCAACTGACCTTAAAATAGAGAGATCCCAGTTAGGAAAAGAAGTCAAATTGTCCCTGTTTGCAGATGACATGATTGTATATTTAGAAAACCACGTTGTCTCACCCAAAATCTCCTTAAGCTGATAAGAAACTTCAGCAAAGTCTCAGGATACAAAATTAATGTGCAAAAATCACAAGCATTCTTATACACCAGTAACAGACAAACAGAGAGCCAAATCATGAATGAACTTCCATTCACAATTGCTTCAAAGAGAATAAAATACCTAGGAATCCAACTGACAAGGGATGTAAAGGACCTCTTCAAGGAGAACTACAAACCACTGCTCAGTGAAATAAAAGAGGACACTAACAAATGGAAGAACATACCATGCTTATGGATAGGAAGAATCAATATCGTGAAAATGGCCATACTGCCCAAGGTAATTTATAGATTCAATGCCATCCCCATCAAGCTATCAATGAGTTTCTTCACAGAATTGGAAAAAACTGCTTTAAAGTTCATATGGAACCAAAAAAGAGCCCGCATTGCCAAGACAATCCTAAGTCAAAAGAACAAAGCTGGAGGCATCACGCTACCTGACTTCAAACTACACTACAAGGCTACAGTAACCAAAACAGCATGGTACTGGTACCAAAACAGAGATATAGACCAATGGAACAGAACAGAGTCCTCAGAAATAATACCACACATCTACAGCCATCTGATCTTTGACAAACCTGAGAGAAACAAGAAATGGGGAAAGGATTCCCTATTTAATAAATGGTGCTGGGAAAATTGGCTAGCCATAAGTAGAAAGCTGAAACTGGATCCTTTCCTTACTCCTTATTCAAAAATTAATTCAAGATGTATTAGAGACTTAAATGTTAGACCTAATACCATAAAAACCCTAGAAGAAAACCTAGGGAATACCATTCAGGACATAGGCATGGGCAAGGACTTCATGTCTAAAACACCAAAAGCAATGGCAACAAAAGCCAAAATTGACAAATGGGATCTAATTAAACTAAAGGGCTTCTGCACAGCAAAAGAAACTACCATCAGAGTGAACAGGCAACCTACAGAATGAGAGAAAGTTTTTGGAATCTACTCATCTGACAAAGGGCTAATATCTAGAACCTACAAAGAACTCAAACAAATTTACAAGAAAAAAACAAACAACCCCATCAAAAAGTGGGCAAAGGATATGAACAGACATTTCTCAAAAGAAGACATTCATACAGCCAACAGACACATGAGAAAATGCTCATCATCACTGGCCATCAGAGAAATGCGAACCAAAACTACAATGAGATACCATCTCACACCAGTTAGAATGGCAATCATTAAAAAGTCAGGAAACAACAGGTGCTGGAGAGGATGTGGAGAAATAGGAACACTTTTACAGTGTTGGGATTGTAAACTAGTTCAACCATCATGGAAAACAGTATGGCGATTCCTGAAGGATCTAGAACTAGATGTACCATATGACCCAGCCATCCCATTACTGGGGATATACCCAAAGGGTTATAAATCATGCTGCTATAAAGACACATGCACACGTATGTTTATTGTGGCACTATTCACAATGGTAAAGACTTGGGATCAACCCAAATGTCCATCAGTGACAGACTGGATTAAGAAAATGTGGCACATATACAACATGGAATACTATGCAGCCATAAAAAAGGATGAGTTTGTGTCCTTTGTAGGGACATGGATGCAGATGGAAACCATCATTCTCAGCAAACTATCACAAGAAGAGAAAACCAAACACCGCATGTTCTCACTCATAGGTGGGAACTGAACAATGAGATCACTTGGACTCGGGAAGGGGAATATCACACACTGGGGCCTATCATGGGGAAGGGGGAGGGGGAAAGAATTGCATTGGGAGTTATACCTGATGTAAATGACGAGTTGATGGGTGCTGACGAGTTGATGGGTGCAGCACACCAACATGGCACAAGTATACATATGTAACAAACTTGCACATTATGCACATGTACCCTAGAACTTAAAGTATAATAATAATAATAAAAAAAACCTCATTCACCCCAAGGAAGTAGGGAGCAAATTTCCGCTCCCCAACAAGGTGGTGTTGGAGTGTAAAGCACAGTTTAATAGAACCAAATGGTGCCCTGATTCCCTGCTGGGGCAGTGTCAGCATTGAGCAGGGCTATATGTCTCTTTTTCATGCTAGTACCATACTGTTTTCATTAATATAGCTTTGCAATAAAGTCTTAAATCAGGAAAAAAAAAAAGAGAGAGAGATCATCCTGGATTATCTGGGTAGGTCTAATCTAATAACATAAGCACTGAAAAGCTGAGGTCTTTATTTGGGTAGTAACAGAAGGGGAAGTCAGGGAATTAAGGTACTATTGTTGGCTTGATGAAGGGGTCATGTGTGAAGGAAATGGAGGCCTTAGTTCTATAACCACAGAGAGCTGAATATTACTCAGAAGCAGAATCTTGCCCAGAGCATCCGGATAATAGCCCATCCCAGCCAACATCTTGATTAATTCCTTATGATTCCCCAAGTAGAAGACCCAGTTAAGGCAGGCTGTACCTGGACTTTTGAGATAATAAGTGGGTGTTGTTTAAGTCACTAACTTTGTGTTTATTTGTTATGGCAGCAAGAGAAAACTAACGCATAAGTCAAATAAGTGGTATTTTTCCATTTAGTAAAGTTTATGGAGCCCCTGCCTCATGTCCAATGTCCAGAGCCACGTGGACACAAACACTAAGTAAATACCAAAAATAATTACACAAAGTTCTCTTCAAAGCTTTATGTCCTTTTTATAAAGAATGCTTGGAAGAAAAGTGAATGCTGGATACAGTGGCAAGGACAATGTCTTTTTTATCTCTCTGTCTCCTGACACCTTCCTGGCACATTATAGAAGCTCAACTTCTATTTGTACCACTAAACTGAATGGTTTTACAATACTGTTGATTCAACAGCACATGGTACTGGGGAGTCAAGAGCCAAAGACTTTAGTGTGGTTTGGAAGTTATGCTTTAGGGAATGTTTTCTGCTCTGGTCTTCAACTTATATGTGAAGAAGGAAAAACTTCTTTAAATGCTTAGGTTTACTTCTTTCTCTTTAAAATACAGATCTGCTTGGTCTTCACAATGATTCGTATTTTGATTCATCACTAAGATTAATTGTGATTATTTATGGCTTATGGTTTAAGTGTCCCAACCATCAGCACATTTAAGTCTTAATGCCTGGAGCAGATTCAGGAATCAGCAAATTCAGCAATTATACTCGCTTCTCAAAAATTTAGTGTGATTAGGCTTAGTTAGCATTTTCTCCTTGGTGACTACCATCAGTGTCCAATCTAGTTACCAGTATTTGTCCCTTGTCATGGTTCCAGGTTGTGCAGGGTGCGCTGGTCCTCCCTTTGCATGTTGATACTCCAGGGTACAGTTCCTCTATACACCAGTCAGATGTCTGAATTCTGTCCCCCTCACTCCTTCGATCCCTGCCAGTCCCAGTTATTAGTTCCTCTCCCAGGACTTGTTTGAGATTTGCAAACAACTTGTCCTCTACACTTTCCACTACCTCCATACTGCCTCCTTACTAGCTTACTTCCCCCTATTTTACTGCTTATCTCTTACTCAGGAATGGGGATGCATCTTACGTGACCCCACATTTACTTTTCTTATGATTCTGATACCTAACAGGAAATATCCACATACTCTTAAATTGTGATATCCTTCTGTAGGATGGCTAATGAATACTGTGCATTTCTGAGCTGTGAGAATTTAAGAGTTCCAGTAACTTTGATCCATAGAAAATATCTGGGCTAAATAAACAAATAAATAAAATATTCTATCATGATTGACTCTGTTCTACAGATGTGCTGTTCTTGAAGTTCTTGCTGTTGTCCTCAGAATCATATCTTCACATCTGAAAGGAGGCAACAGCATTGAGCAACAATCTGGGACTCTTTGATATCTTCCCCTGAGAAGTGTTTAATGTTGCCATAATCTTGACAGTTCAAAAGCTAGTTATGTGGTTGATATTTTACCAATGAGATGAATGTGGTGAATATCACTTTTCCTTTAATTAGTTCTGTCAGTACAAACCTGGCAAGAGATAATAGTAAAGAGATATTGGCATTTAGGCGTGTTCATACTTACTTTTATGATTTAGGATTATGACAGCTTTCATGGTCAGTATCCTAACAGCAACCCTGTCTGGTTTATAAATTCTGAAATTACAGTGTTTTACTTCTTTCCTATTCCTGCAGACAGGAGCAGCAACACTCATCAGACACTGCAGTTTCATCAGATATGGCCATGTAGCCATGAAAACATTTTATTTTGTATTAATCAGCTGATATTTATTATTCATGTGGAAAAATAGGTCTTTCCTTTTCTTTTTTTTCCGACAAAGTTTGCTGTATAATTTAATATGTGTGTGAATGCTTTCTTGTTTTTGTTTTTGTTTTTTTCAACTATTCACTGTGTTTTGCATGATCAAAGTTACTGTCTTCAAAACTTAAAAAAAAAGGAGCTGTTTGTCTTTTCCATATTATTATTACAGAGCGTTGGAACACATGTATGACCATGCTTTTTACTTTTCTGGTTTGAATTATTAGAATTCAGAACTTATTCTTGGCATTCTACTAATAGAAAAACAAATGAAGAATTATTCCCTTGTTGATTAAAAAACTTATCATTTTTTTCCACGCATGACATTTTCATGAGGGAAAGAAGATAACAGACAGAAGCTGGTTAGGCTAGGAGAATAAACAATAATAATAATAATAGCTACAGTTTATTAAATGCCTAACCCATGCCTGATAATTTATATAAATAATATCACCTTCTATTTCTGATAATATGGTGGGACAGATACTCAAATAAACTTTCCCAGTGAAACCATCAAAAAATGCTATCCAATAGTGCTTAAAAGGATTAATGAGCAGGCAATAAGGTAGATAACTATCTGGTTAAAATCTGGATCGATAAAACAGAAGTCCAGACAGCTAAACTACTGCTAAATTTTACCTTATCCAGAGGACATTTACTGACATAGTAGCCTTTAGATTCAATTTCCTCACAGAGTTATGAGACAAGAAACAGAGACCATGGGACACTGGGACAAAAACACTCTCCCTTCAATGGTGAGAGTGAACAACAGGGAGGGTGAACTATAAATTCCGCATCCTCCACTAAGAGAGATAAATATTTGGAAAATATGAAAGAGCTTAAAAGTCACACAGGAGAGGGTGAGATATCTAATGTAAGTGTAATTTGAGTTTTATTAAAAAATAATAAAGAGAATGGGAAAAGGTAATATCCAAAGAGATGATGGCTGAGGATTTCCCCAAATTATTGAAAGACATAAATCCTCAGATACATAAATTCCAATAAATCCAGAGCAGACATTAAGAAAGAAATCCTTACCAAAATACGTGAGTAAGCTACCAAATACCAAAGACAAAGAAAATATCTTTAAAGCAATCAGAAGGAATAAACTGATCACCTACAGAGAAATGGTTGACAGCTGGTCTCTTGCAGCAACAATGAAAGCCAGAAGAAGAGAAATAGTATATTCCGTATGATAAGAGACAATAATTGCTGATTATGAAGTTTTAACCTAGTGAAACTATCTATAAATCAAAGGCAAAATGACAACATTTTCAGGCAAACTTAAACTGAAACTCAACTGACTACCCAAAGATCATCATTAAAGTACTTTCTAAAGGATATCTTTCTTTTTATTTTTTATTTTTAAATTTACATCATAGTATTATATTTTCCCCCTGCTTTCCAACTTTATTTTAGGTTCAGTGGGTACATGCGTAGGTTTATTACATGGGTAAATTGCATGTTGCTGAGATTTGGTGTACAGATTATTTTGTCACCCAGGTAATAAGCATAGTACTAGGATAGTTACTTTTCCATCCTCACCCTCCATTCTCAACTACGTAGGCCCCAGTGTCCAACATTCCCTTCTTTGTGTCCATGTGTTCTCAGTGTTTAGCTCCCACTTATAATGATAAGATGTGGTATTTGGTTTTCTGTTCCTGTATTAATCCACTTAGGAAAATGGCCTCCAGCTTCATCCATGCTGCTGTGAAGGACATGATCTTTTGCTTTTTTTATGGCTGCATAGTATTTCATGCTGTATATGTACCACATTTTCTTTATCAGTCAACCATTGATGAGCATCTAGGTTGATTCTGTGCCTTTCCTAATTATGAATAGTGCTTCTATGAACATATGTATGCATGTGTTTTTATGGTAGAATAATTTATTTTCCTTTGGTATGTACCCAGTAATGAGGGTTGCTGAGTCAATGGTAGTTTTGTTTTATTAATAAGTTATTTGAAAAATCTCCAAACTGCTTTCCACAGAGGCTGAACGAATTTACATTTCCACAAAAAATGTATAAGCATTCCCTTTTCTCCACAACTTTGCCAACATCTGTTATTTTTAGTCCTTTTAGTAATAGCTATTCTGACTGGTGTGAGATGATAGCTCATTGTGGTTTTGGTTTGCATTTCTTTAATCATTAGTGATGCTGAGCATTTTTTCACATATTGGTTGACCACATATATGTCTTTTTTTAAAGAAGTGTCTGTTCAGGTCCTTTGTCCATTTTTTAGTGCAGTTGTTTATTTTTTGCTTGTTAATTTAAGTTTCTTATATTAATAGATTCTGGATATGAGACCTATGTTGGATGCATAGTTTGCAAATATTTTCTCCCATTCTGTAGGTTGTCTGCATACTCTGTCGATAGTTTCTTTTGCTGTGCAGAAGCTCTTTAGTTTAATTAGGTCTCATTTGTCAATTTTTTTTTGTTACAATTGATTTTGGAGCTTTGTTGTAAAATCTTTGCCAAGGCTGACATCCAGAATGGCATTTCCTAGATTTGTCTTATAGATTTTTGTAGTTTGAATTTTTATATTTAAGTCTTTAATGCATTTTGAGTTTATTTTTGTATATGCTGAAAGGAAGGGGTCCAGTTTCAATCTTTTGCATCTGGCTAACATAACCAGTTATCTCAGCATCATTTATTGAATAAGGGGTTCTTTTCCCCATTGCTTGTTTTGTTGATTTCGTCAAAGATTAGATTATTGTAGGTGGGTGCCTTTATATATGATGTATCTAACTTGTTTCATTGGTCCACATGTCTGTTTTTGTACCTTAACCATGTTGTTTTGGTTATTGTAGCCTTGTAGTATAGTTTGAAGTTGAGTAGTGTGATGCCTCCAGCTTTGTTCTTTTTGTTTAGGGTGACTTTGGATATTCTGGCGCTCTTTTAGTTCCATATGAATTTTACAATAGTGTTTTTTTTTTTTCTACTTGTGTAAAAAATGTCATTGGTAGTTTGATAGAACAGCATTGAAATGGTCATTGCTTTGAGTAGTAAGGCCATTTTAACGACTTTGAATCTTCCTGTCCATGAGCATGGAATGTTTTTCCATTTGTTTGTATCATCTTTGATTTCTTTCAGCAGTGTTTTGTACTTCTCATTGTAGAGATCTTTCACCTCCCTCGTTAGCTGTATTTCAAAGCATTTTATTTTATTTTTTTCTGTGTGGCTATTGCGAATGGGATTGCATTCTTGATATGGCTCTCAGTTTGGATGTTGTTGTTGTATAGAAATGCTATTGATTTTTGTACATTGATTTTATATCAAAGGATATATTTCTAAAGAATATATTTCAAGAAGGATGAAAATGATCCTAGATGGGAAATCTGAGATGCATTAAGAAATGCTGAGCAAAGATAATGGCAAATTTAAATAAAGATGGCACTTTGGGAGGCCAAGGCAGGTGAATCACCTGAGGTCAGGAGTTCAAGACCAGCTTGGGCAACATGATGAGACCCTGTCTCTATGAAAAATACAAGAATTAGCTGGGCATGGTGGTGTGCATCTGTAATCCCAGCTACTCAGGAGGCTGAGGTATGAGAATTGCTTGAACCCTGGAGGCAGAGGTTGCAGTGAGCCAAGATGACACTGTTGCACTTCAGCCTGGACAATAGAGAGAGACTCTATCTCAAAAAAATGAGAAAGGAAAGAAAGAAAGAAAGAAAGAAAGAAAGAAAGAAAGAAAGAAAGAAAGAAAAAAAGAAAGAAAGAAAGAAAGAAAGGAAGGAAAGGCATGAGGAATAGGTCAAAACTAAAATACTGAAATAAAAGGCAGAACTAAAATACTGGAAAATAACAGCACTTAAATTGGGAAGGGAATGAATAAAGTTAAAATTGTGTTGTTCAATAAAGAAATGAAGATATTTTTATGGTATGCATGTTATAATTTCTAGGAAGACCATTAAATAGTAAAATGGTACATGTCTTTGAAACTAGTAGAGGAAAAAAGGTGATAAAAAATAACCAATTTTATTTAAAAAGGCAAGAAATGAGAGAAAAAAGAAATCAGGAAAAGGCAAGATAAATAGAACCTAATAGCATATCTCAAAATTAATGAAACAAAAATTGACAGAAATTAAAGATAAATAAATTCTCAATTATAAAGAAGGTCTTAAGATATCTATCAGAAGACAAGTGATGGAGCAGATAAGGAATCAGTAAGAAAAATGAAGATTTAAACAATACAATTTACCAACTATATCCTAATACACATGTTTAACATTGTACTCACACAATGCAGAATACAAATTTTGTACAAGAACACAAGGGACATTTGCAAAAATTGACCATATAGCGAGTCTCAATAATTTCCAAAGTTACCTGTCATTCTTTGAACACAATTCAGTTAAGCTAGAAATCAATAGCCAACAGATAACCAATAAAACTTCATGTGTTGGGAAATTAAGAAATACATTTCTACATAAACCCCAAGTCAAAGAAAATAATCATAGTAAAACCAGAAAATATTTAGAATGGAATGATGGTGAAAATACTACCATTAAAACTTATAAGATGCAGATAAAGCAGCAATTAGAATTCTAGCTTCTAATTATTATATTAAAACAAAAACAAAGATTGAAAATTAATGACTGATACAGCCATCTTAAGAGGATAGGAAAAGAAAACTGAAGTAAACGCAGAGAATCTGGGAGAAAGGAAATAATGAAGATATGGGCCGAAATTAATGTAATGGAAAATAAGCATAGAGTAGAAAGGATGAGCAAAAACAAAAGTTGGTTGTTTGGAATGACTAATAAATTTGACAAATCTTTGATCATGAAAAAAAGAGCTATCCCAAGTAAATAATGTGAGGAATATAAAAGAGAATATAACTGCCACTATTAAGGAGACAATAAAATGATAGTATGAATAATTTCATGCCAGTTACTTTGAAAATTTATATGAAATGGACAAATTCCTAGTAAAATGTTACAAAAATTGATTTTAAAAAATAGGACACATGAAAGGTCATAATCATTAAAGAAATTGAACAGGTAGTTAAATATCTTCCCACAGAGGAAAACTCCAGGCCTAGATAATTTACCATGCTGTCCAACCAAACATTCAAAGAACAAATAATTTCAACTTCATAGAAACAATTTCAAAATAGAGTAAAAGAGGGAATATTTTACAGTGAAAGAGAATTCATTTTATTTTATTTATTTATTTTTTGTGACATTGTCTTATTCTGTTGCCCAGGCTGGTGTGCAGTGTCACGATCACTGCTCACTGCAGCCTCCACCTCCCGGGATCAATTGATGATCCTGCCTCTGCCTCCAGAGTATAGCTGGGAATACAGGTGCATGCCACTGTGCCTGGCTAATTTTTGTATTTTTTGTAGAGATGAGATTTTGCCATGTTGAGGCAGGTCTTGAACTCCTGGGCTCAACTGTACGTCCCACTTCAGCCTCTCAAAGTGCCGGGATTAAAGCGTCAGTCACCGTGCCTGGCTATTAATTTTATGAGGCTATTGTAACCTTGATACCAAAAACCAAATGTGGACAGTACAAGAAAGGAAAATTACAGGCAAATCTTATTTAGGAGCATAGATAAAAATAATCTTAAGCAAAGTATTCTCAAAGCCAACCCAGCAATATATGAAAAGAATAATGCATTATACTGAAGTTGTGTTTATTGCAGGAATGCAAAGTTTTTAAGAAACATTAGAAAAGTCAATATTATTCCCCATGTTGACAGATCAAAGCAAAAAGCAATATGTCAATAGATGCTGAAAATCATTTCATAAAACTCAAAATACATTCATGAAACAAATTCAGAACACTAGAAGTAGAGAACTTGTTAACTTGAAAAAAAGTAACTAACAAAACCTTGTTACAGAAATAAAACTTAATGGTGAAACTGAAAATTTCTCTTTCGATACCAGAAATAAAAGTTTGCCTATTTAATTGCATTAATTAACAAAAGAAAGGAAAAAATAATGCTAGCATAAAAAATATAAGCTATAATAAACTGGAAATAAATCTAGGAAGGGAAAAACCTTTCTGGAGGAAATCTTTTTTTTTTTTTTTTTTTTTTTTTTTTGAGACGGAGTATCGCTCTGTCGTCCAGGCTGGAGTGCAGTGGCACCATCTCGACTCACTGCAAGCGCCACCTCCCGGGTTCATGTCATTCTCTAGCCTCAGTCTCCGAAGTAGCTGGAACTACAGGCGCCCGCCACCATGCCCGGCTTATTTTTTGTAGTTTTAGTGGAGACAGGGTTTCACCTTGTTAGCTAGGATGGTCTCGATCTCCTGACCTCGTGATCCACCCAGCTCGGTCTCCCAAAGTGCTGGGATTACAGGCGTGAGCCACGGCGCCCGGCATATCTCTAGCTTTTATAGCAGCTCTGCAAGGATATCAGTATCATCCATCAAAGCGGTAAAGCAGCTTACACCGATATCACACATACCTGGGAAGTAGAGATGTGAGGATTTGAATGTAGGAGTGTTCAACTCCAAGATCTGTGTTTTTTCCCAAATAGTGGCCCTAATTTTGGGCCTC
This sequence comes from Rhinopithecus roxellana, assembly GCF_007565055.1. Lineage (NCBI taxonomy): Eukaryota > Metazoa > Chordata > Mammalia > Primates > Cercopithecidae > Rhinopithecus > Rhinopithecus roxellana. The sequence goes on along the minus strand of NC_044549.1, from coordinate 20,151,699 downwards.
CCCAAATGTGCTCAGCCCTACATGACTCCTGAGACTTAGATGCTTGTCCCTTTTCCTAGCTAGAGAACAGTGGCAGGTTGCGTCATTTCTAAGGTATTAAGCACTAGCTGTATGACTAGTCCCTAATCTTAGGTTGTCTCAGCCTCCCTTGAGGGTAAAATCTGGCAATCGACATTGTGTCCAAGGGCAGGTGTTTCCAAGGTGAGCCTTGGCACAGGTCTCACCTTGTTGGAGGAGACTCTGCCCAGAGGGTTTCCAAGGTGAGCCTTGGCACAGGTCTCACCTTGTTGGAGGAGACTCTGCCCAGAGGTACTGAGTGGTGCAATCTAGAAATAGCCGGGAGAGGAGTTGAGCTGAGATGAAGTTTAACCAATGAGAGACTGCAGATGAGAAGGAGCTAGTAGTCAATAGCTTGCCCTTCCTCATCCACCCTCTACAAAGAACTCTTCTAGGATGTAATGGTTCTATGTGGCCACACTGGAGATGTCCCTCCCTTGTGACTGAGCAATCAGTTGTTTGTTCTTTTTTTTTTTTTTTTTTTTTTTTTTTTTTTGAGACGGAGTCTCGCTCTGTCGCCCAGGCTAGAGTGCAGTGGCCGGATCTCAGTTCACTGCAAGCTCCGCCTCCCGGGTTTACGCCATTCTCCTGCCTCAGCCTCCCGAGTAGCTGGGACCACAGGCGCCCGCCACCTCGCCCGGCTATTTTTTTGTATTTTTTAGTAGAGACGGGGTTTCACCGTGTTAGCCAGGATGGTCTCGATCTCCTGACCTCGTGATCCGCCCATCTCGGCCTCTCAAAGTGCTGGGATTACAGGCTTGAGCCACCGCGCCCGGCCCTGTTTGTTCTTATAAAGCTGTGGCCAGCTGAGTAATGCACCATCTTATATGTGATCTTCCTTTTCCCCTGACTCACTCTTCCTTTCACGCTTGCTTTCCTGAGATAAAGCGCCCCAAACACTAAAACCTTACCATGGGGCCTGATTTCCAGGAAATCTGAACTTGGACATCTGTTAAGTTTCAACTTCTCCAAAGTTTAAACAGTATGTCACAGTCTGTTAGTAGTTTATGCAATCATTTTCAGTGCATCACCATCAGCATTTGAAAACATAATGAAATAGAACAGGAGCAAAATATCAGGGTATATCTTATATACTGAAGATAAGCACCATTTCCTAAAACTGTTGTTTCATGTATGTGTGTATGTTTGAGGGTGTGAGTATGTGCATACTGAGTTGTGATGTTAAATGTGTATTTTGCTGTGTGCCATGGTCAGAAATGTTTGAAAGTCACTTGTCTAGGCAGCAGCTATATGAGGTGATGAGTTCATGTTATAACTATGACATCTAGTTGTGCATTCACAATGTCCTATCAGTGGAAACTTTCGGTGCTCTAATTTCTTACTTTGAAAAGTAGTAAAATGTCTTTAAAGCCCTCATATGATTTTCCTAAATGGAAACAGCTTACATTTGCTTAGCCGTTATCTTAAAGGAAGAATCTTTTGAAGTATTATTTCTTTCCCTGGAAGCTAGATGGCATGCCTTATTTAGAAAAAAAAAGGGGATTATCTAGTGAATGGGGTTTAATTTAATCATGTCTAAATGTGTTTATTTATTTATATGCCTTGTGAGACTATGGTTGAATAGGCGGATACATTTTCTAGTAGCAGTCATTGACAATCCAGGCAACCCAAGTAGTATGCATCTTACTTTTCCTTAATGGTGTTTATATTTTGAAAAATATGTTCACTTTTTCAAGTATGATGACTTATTGATACTCTTTCTAACATCTTGATTTGGAGAATGCTGGGGGTTGGGAGAGGGAATATAAGTCTCAAAGCTATGAATGCACTTGCTAACTTTAAAAACAAACATGTGGGGCAAGTTTTAGTTTATAGTGTGTGTACTGATTTAACCTGAAGATAATAACTAAGAACAGCTGTTGAGTTGCATGCGGTTAAATTTTCTGAGATAAAATACTCTGGCAAGACACTTGAACAACAAACAAGAAAGTTTGTGAAGACATGACAATCTTGAAAGTATGATCCAAAAATTAAATAAATGGCAAATGTTGTGTTAATCTCTCTGATTCTAAAAAATATTTTCACTATCACCAGGGAGGGTAATTTGAATGGATTAACACCCTGTTCCAAATGCAACGACATAGTTAAGTTGCCAAAGCCTTATCGAATTCCTTTTAATGTTATAATAATTCCTAAGTGGCAGACGGATGGACCTAGCTTTCTCACTTGATAGTCATAACACAATCTACAATTACTGCCAAGCCCATTGAGAATTTAATGCATTTGAAAATCTCTGAAGAGAAATTTTGAAGTTCATGCTATCTACACCCAGATGGTCAAATCATTAAAGCTTGGTAAAGACTCTGAGAGGTTATCTCTTCACCATTAGTTATTATGCAATAACTAGCGAGCACCACTCAATGTCCAAATAATAAGGGATTTATAAACTATTTTGAATATGTTTACTTATTCATAAGTATTAGTGATATGCTAAGTAAATTTAAAGAATAATGTTTAAGAGGAAGAATGATCATTCATTTCACTTTTGTAGAGCTATTTCAGAAGGTATGTATTGACCAGAGGAGATTTGATTCAATATCCATTATTCTTATTGTGGATTCAATAGTAACAAAGGCCACATAAAGGGAGCACACTTTGCAGAAGTAGCCTTGTCTAAGATGACAGGTCTGCTGGTCATCTTCGTATCTGTACAGAAGTTCCATCATGGACTGCTTGTTATTTGGTCTGCTTGTTGACCGCCTCTGTGGCAGGTCACAATTCCATTCTCTCCTCTGTATTCATCTTCTTTGTCATGTGACTGTTCAGTTTCCCTCATTAAAAGGCTACAGTTTATTTCCTCACCCTTGACTTTGGGGATTGGTCACAAGGCTTGTTTTGGCCAATAGAATTAGATGCAAGTCTAGGGTGCCAGTTCTGAACCTAGGCCCTGGAGACTTTGTGTGTATCAACTTACTGTCTTGTGCTTCTGCAATCCATGAGAATAACATTCCCAGGCTAGTCTGCTAGTCTTAAGAGAAAGCTGAGAGACATATGGGGACGGAGGTAACTATTCAGCCACGTCCAGCCTGGATTAGCTACCTCTAGTAGACCTGCACTGCATGAGCCAAATAAGTGCTTGTTGTTGTTTGCCAATAATGTTTAGTGGATTTTGTTATGCAACATTATTGTAGCGATAATTGATTGACAAGTCCTCCAAATCCACATGTGATTTTCAGGAAGTTTCTTGGCCCTATCGGATTTTAGAAGTTGATCTTTGTCTTTTTACATGTCTAATTACATGAGGAATTAATTCGAGCTCTGCAGAAACAGAAAATTAAACACTGCATGTTTTCACTTATAAGCGGGAGCTAAACAATGGGTATATATGGATAAGTGGAGTGGAATAATAAACATTGGAAACACCAAATGTTGGGAGATTGGAAGAGGGTGGGAGATAAAATGTCACGTGTGGGGTACAACGTACACTATCAGGATGATGGGTATACTAAAAGCCAGATTTTGCAACTATGTAAGATATGCATATAACACAACTGCATTTGTATTCATAAGTCCGGAAAAATAAAAAATAAATAAAATGTGGCTTTTCAGAAATATACACATTTGAGTTAAGAGATTAAAGCAATTTGCAGAACCAAAAAGAAAGAAAAAATGGATCCCTGGATTTATTCTTCAGCTCTAGATCCATGTACTTACTCTTTCTAGGCTCACTCACAAAAACATCAAACAGTGGTTAAGTTTGTCAGGATATCACTTGACCTCTACACACCACGTACTAAAATATACATATGTTCAGCTGCTCTGGCCAAGACCATCTCTGTAGTTAGTCAGGTTCAAAAATTACATCTCTACTGGTTCTTTTCCTTTCTCTTCATGTGCAAGGTTATAGGAGGCTTCATGTTGGAACCCAACTGAGTTATGAAAGCATTCAAAGACACCATTACCTCAAGTAATTTTGATATAATGAGGAGTTATCACTGGGTACACTGAAAATGTTAAAATTATTAGTACAATAATGCAGCCTAAACTTCTTTCCCTAGGTATTATTTCTAGAATCACCTAGGAGTTTATTGAGTAAAAAGTCCAGGATTACAATCACCGTGCTGTACAGTTCCTACCTTATAATAAGTTAATGGCTTCTTACAGAAAGAACTCATATGTGACTATGCCATATCTTGTCCAGCTGCAGATGCATTGCTTCCGTAAAGATTTCTAAAGGAGGTCCTAGCCAGAGCAATCAAGCAAGACAAGGAAATAAAAGGCATTAAAATAGGAAAAAAAAGAAGTTAAATTATCTCTCTTTACTGATGTTATAATTCTATACCTAGAAAACCCTAAAGACTCCACCAAAATGTTCCTGGAACTAATACATGACTTCAGTAAAGTCTCAGGATACAAAAATTAATGTACAAAAATCAGTAGTATTTCTACACACAAATAACATTCAAGTTGAGAGCCAAATCAGGAAGACAATTTTTTTTTTTTTTTTTTGAGGCAGAGTCTCGCTCTCTTGCCCAGGCTGGAGTGCAGTGGCCGGATCTCAGCTCACTGCAAACTCCGCCTCCCAGGTTTAGGCCATTCTCCTGCCTCAGCCTCCCGAGTAGCTGGGACTACAGGCGCCTGCCACCTCTCCCTGCTAGTTTTTTGTGTTTTTTTAGTAGAGACGGGGTTTCACCGCATTAGTCAGGATGGTCTCAATCTCCTGACCTCGTGATCCACCTGTCTCTGCCTCCCAAAGTGCTGGGATTACAGGCTTGAGCCACCGCACTCGGCCCGGGAAGACAATTCTATTTACAATAGTCACACACGCAAAATACTTGGAATATGTCTAACCAGGGAAGTGAAAGACTTCCACAAGGAGGACTATAAAACACTGCTGAAAGAAATCATGAATGATAAAAACCAGTGGAAAAGCATCTCATGCTCATGGATTGAAAGAATCATATCATTAAAATAACCATACTGCCCAAAGCAATTTACAAACTAACAATGTCATTTTTCATATAATTAGAAATATCTAATTTAAAATTCATATAAAACCCAAACAGAGCCTAATTAGCCAAAGCAATCCTAGCCATCACACTACCTGATTTTAAACCATACTGCAAGGCTACGGTGACCAAAACAGTATGGTGCTGATATAAAAACACAAAGCAGTGTAACAGGATAGACAAACCAGGAATAAAAAAACCACACACCTACAAGCATCTGATCTTCAACAATATTGATAATAACAAGCAAAGAAGAAAGGATTTTCCTTTTAATACGTGGTACTGGGATGACTGGCTAACCATATGCAGAAGAATGAAACTGGACCCCTACCTCTTATCATATACAAAAATTAACTCAAGATTCAGATATAAGACTTAAAACTATAAAAATCCTAGAAGAAAACCTAGGAAATACTCTTGTAGACATCTACCTTGGCAAAAAATTTGTGATTAAGTCTCCGAAAGCAACTGGAACAAAAACAAAAATAGACAAGTGGGATATATTTCAATTAAAGAACTTCTACACAGCAAAAGAAGCTAACAGAATAAACAGACAACCTACAGAATGGAGGAAAATATTTGCAAGCTGTGCGTCTAACAAAAGTCCAATATTCATAATCAATAAGGAACTTAATTCAACAAGTAAAAAACAAAAAATTCAATTAAAAATGGGCAAAGGGCTAAACAGACCCTTCTCAAAATAAGACATATGTGCAGCCAACAAATACACGAAAAACTGCTCAACATCACTAATCATCAGAGAAATGAAAATCAAAACCACAATGAGATGCCATCTCACATCCATCAGAATGGTTATTAATAAAAAGACAAAAAAAGAGAAAACAAGAAGAAAAAAAAAAAACAGATGTTGGTGAGTGTGGAGGAAAGAGAACACTTATACACTGTTGGTAGGAATGCAAGCTTGTTTTAAGTTTTTTGAGAAATCTCCAAACTGTTTTCCTCAGGGGCTGAGCAGTTTGGAGATTTCTCAAAAAACTTAAAACAGAACTACATTTAGACCCAGTGATTCCATTACTGGCTATATACCAAAAGGAAAATAAATTGTTCTACCAAAAGACACATGCACTTGTATGTTCACTGGAGCACTATTTACAATAACAAAGACATTGAATCAACTGAGATGTCCATCAACGGTTGACTAAAGAGTCATACATATGTATTATGAAATACTATATAGCCATAAAAAGAATGAAATCATGTCCTTTGCCACAACATGGATGAAGCTGGAAGCCATTATCCTAAGTGAATTAGCACAGGATTAGCACAGGAACAGAAACCCAAATACTACAGGTTCTCATTTATAACTGGGGGCTAAACATCGAGTATACATGGGCATAATATGGGACCATAGACACTGAAGACCAGCTGGGGTACGGGTAGGAGGGGAGTAAGGGTTGAAAACTACTTTTCAGGTACTATGCTCACTACCTGGGTGACAGGATCATTTATTTGTACACCAAACTCAGTGACATGCAATTTACCTGTATAGCAAATGTACCCCAGGAACCTAAAATAAAAGTTGAAAAAAAAAAATCAGGAAATTCAATTTCCATGGGGAAAAAAGTGCTTGAAAAGAGAGGTCCTTCTCATCTACTGGGATCTCTGTAGCTGATGGGTCGCTCCTAAAATTTCTTAGACATGTTTTGCCTCTGCTGTCTCATCAAGCAGAAGTGAGTGAGTTTAGCACTAGGGTAATGTGTGTCTTTTGGCATATACAGTCACAATGATACCTCTTGAATACTTGTGAAACATCTATTACATTTCAGTTAATTTTGTTTGATATAATGAAGCCCAGACCAAGCTCTTATCACCAAGAGAATGTGTACATATGAAACTAGCATAATATTATTATCATGAATGCCTAGAAATTCTAGATAAATTTTCCTGTGAGATTCAGGATGGTATAAGACACTATCACTTCCACCATCAAAATGACTGCCTTAAAGAGGAAATGTTTAGAAAAATTCAAATTTTCTACCTTTATTTGAAGCACTCCCTTCAACATAGATTCTCTAAGTATTTGATTGAGTTTGGATGCAGGCTTCTGGGTGTTCCCAGGGAACAAGGCTATTCTAGAGATGGCCCAAAGATAGCTAGCCAGTACTCTGTATTTATTTCCTATGAAGACCAATGCAATTAGGCTCGTAGTTCTAGGACTAGGGACCAGCTCAGTCACATTTTTGGAGAGATTAGTTTAGTAGCTCTCAAACTACAAACCACTTTAAATTCAGCTCATTGGAGGCTTGCTAAAAAGAAGTTCTAAAGCCCCACTCTAGGAGATATACTGAATCAGAATCTGCGCAGAGGCCTGAGAATATTCAGTTTAACAAGCTCCCTGAATGATCTTAATACTCAGAAAGTATCCTCAAAAACAGGCCATATCTGGCTGTCATGAAGCCTTAAGCTACTTTGGCCATATGTGTCAGGCTTATTGGACATTTTAATTGCCTCACCAATCAGTCAACAAATATTCTTGAGCATTTTTTATATGCCAGGTATGTTACAGGATCTAGTGATTCAATAGTAAACAACTGAGACAAAGACCTCCCCTCAAGGAGTTGACATAGTTTCCTGCAAAATGCCTTGATCCACTAGCAGCGTTAACTCTTTCTAAAATCACATTTATGTAGGTCAGGATAATCCAGTGGCTCCTTAGAGTTCAAGAGTTTGATAAATGCGTCTCCTACCTCAACTTAAAGATGGCCCACTCTTATAGCTACACTCATACCACTAGCAGCCCAGTGTCTTTGAGCCTATAACTACAAACTCATTTAGCTCTCTTGAGCTGAGGGACCCAGCTTCTCATTTTCTGAATTCCTTGAAACATGCTCACTGAACTTAAGAGTAAGTGTCAAGCTGCCTACTTAGAACTTTCTGGCATAGTCACAGCTGAACATATTGAATATCAGAAAGCTATTTCTTGTAGAAAGTTTTTTTTTTTTTTTTTTTTTTTTTTTTTTTTTTTAGCTTAGAAAGTCCACACCAACTGTTCTTGCTTATTTCTTCCTAGAAATATATGCAGAGGTGCTAGACCCCCACATGAGAAACATGAAAAGAATTCTCAAATGTTTTATTATTCTGATAACACATGGGAAAAATACGTGCTTGGAATTCCATTAAGATAGGTCATAAATTTCTCTGTGAGTTAGATCAGGTAGGTTGGAGAATACAGTGACTACTCTGTATAAATCAGTACTCTGTATTAGATCTGGAGGAACCTGCTTTCCCAAACAAGAGTACCTTTTATGGCTTCCCTGAAGATACTTAATTGGCTCTATAAGTTTCTTCCAGGGCACACTGACTCCCCAAAATGTAACAGTCCTTGTCTCTGAACCACATTCCAACTCAGTCTCTGTGGATGTCTACAGAGAACATATGAACCTGATTTGGGACTCCAAGCGATTGTCTAAAATATCCCAGAGCACATGGGCTATGTCATGAAATGTGCTAAAATTACACAAGAATTGCCATTTAAAGCTTGTTAGGTCTGTCTGAACAGTGCTGACACTTGTGAGAACTTGTGGAGGCATCAACAGAACTTGCTGAGGCCCTAGAAGCAAACAGGTGTTTCAGGAGCCCAGCCTAGCGAGTTCAACTCAGGCCAGGAGGGACCCTGAAATACTGATGCAGAGATTATTATTCCTCACCCACCCTCTCCATGATTCCCAATGTACCCAACATCCATCTGAGACGTGGCCCTTTGCAAATGCCAGTAGAGTCTGATTTGTGAATGCTGACTTGACTGGACTGTGATCAAATATGTTTCCTGTGAGTCTTTGCTGTCTCCATGTATCTACCACTAGACCTTGAGAGCTACGAAAATATTGCAGCAGCTACACTTAATGCTTCAGCCAGACTCTGGTATTAAAAGCTACAATGAGGGTGGGAGATTGAAGAACCTCCTAGCCACAAATGTCAGTCTTGCAATAAAAACCACAATTGGGAACCTGACGGGGAAGCCCTAGGGAAAGGAGCTGTCCCTGGTGTTGGTGCTGATTGCTCACAGCTTGTTGGCCCTATCAGGAACAAGAAAAAGTGTGTGGGAATAGGCTGAAGGTCTTAGTGTGTCCCATCTGGAGAGGTGTGAGGAAGGGAGAGAAGAAAACAGGACGAGAACAGGAAAGAAGAGAGGAAAGGAAAACAGCATTGATATAAATACAAACTAGATAAAGATGTTCAGTTTGAAGGGCTGCTCTTTCTTTCTCAATACCTACTTTATGATATGAGGGAAACCAGATACAACCTAATCATAGGATTGTTTTGTCATATCTCCAGTAGTCCATTGTTGGAAGTAAACTTTTGAGGGGTCAGAATTATAGCATAAGCAAGTTTAATTACAAATTTACAATATCAAGCTACTGCTCAGTTTAAGGAGAGGGCAGTTTAAGCAGAGGTTATGCAAAAGGGTGACAACCCTTAGAGTTCTAAAAAAGAAGCCTTTGACCAGCATAATCTTTTCTGTTTAATCTGGAAACATGAGTCATGATTCTGTTAAGTAAAATCATCAAAGTGCATCCAGACGGACCTCCTAAGTCTATAACCATCATCAAGTGTCCATCAATAGGAAAAAACATATAAAATACCCTGCTGATTATGAGAAAGGTCTCAACAAATCCATCCTACTTTATGGGTGGTGCCCTGGAAATAGATGGCACTTGTTCTTGCTTTGATTTTTCTTTCTTTATGGTCTGTGGTTGTCTTTCGTGCACCATGTTATTTACGTCACCAATTAAACTTAGAGTTTAGGGCAATAAAGGGGAGACCTGACACTCTATAGCCTGTAGTTGAAGCATTAGCTGCATCTCTATACTCTGCTTTGAAGCTTCACTCTATGAACACTAGACACCAGACAGAAGCTGGTCCCCTCCTACATTCCTTAGCTTTGCTGGTTCTTGGCCTACTGTTTGATGTCTATCTTTCAATAGGCATATCAGACATAAGAGCAAGTTCTGCTTGTTTGAATCCTAATGCTAGATTTTGTCTGGCATCATTGTTGCTATGTCTTCTACTTTTCCATCTAGTGACTAATTTCAATCACTGTCTTAACTCTTATTTCAACAGAACTTTCAGAGCAAAGAACTGTGAAAGGCAGTGTTGTGTAGCAAACTAACCCAAGAACAGAAAAAACTGGATATTTTGTTTATCCATTCTATCTTTCCTGATTAGGAAGACAGATTCCAAAGCCAGATTGCCCGGCTTTAGATTTCATCTCTGGCCTTGACTGACTATATCCTTGAGCAAGTTACTCAAAGTCTCTGTGTTTTGGTTTCTTTATCTATAAAACAGAGATGGTTACGATGGAGCCTACTTCATGGGACTTTTTTGAGCATTTACTGAGATCCATTTCCTCTTCTATAAACTGAACCAATGAAAGCATAACTCACGCTTAATATGCTAGTTGCCTTATGTCTTATCAGCTCTGTGCTGCTCTAACAAAATATCACAGACTGGGTAATTAATAATGAACAAAATTAATTTTCTCATAGTTCTGGAGGCTGAGAAGTCCAAGACTGAGGGACTGGCATTAGACAAGGGACTTCTTGCTTTGTCACCCCATAGTGGAAGGTAGAAGAGCAAGAGAGGCCAAGAGGCACCAACCCCACCCATGAGAGTGAAGCCCTCATGGCCTTATCACCTCTTAAAAGTCCCACCTCTTAATACTGTTACAGTGGCAATTAAATTGAAACATGAGTTTTGAAGGGGACAAACATTCAAACTGTATAGCACCTTACATCATCAGATCTTTTAATCCTTACAAGTCTTTGAGGTAGCGCCATTATTATCCCCATTGTATAGTTCAGGTCAGAGAAACTAAGTACCTTTTTGGAGACTAAACACCCACTCAATTGTGTGGCTAGATCTTAAATATAGGTCTAACTTCAAAGACTGAGCTTTTGACATTATGTGACCTTAGACTGGCTAATTGTTCCAATCCAGGCCCTTTTCTGTAACTCCTAGGCTCCCAAGCCTTTATCTTACTTAGCCCTTGTGCTCAGCCCTCAGATTATGGTTACTTGGGTATAGAAACACAGATAGAAGGGACTGATTGTAGCAGGAGTGAATACTGTAGAGCAAGGACCCTTTTGTCTTTCCTGTCTTCTGAGTTCAGCTCATTCAAAAAAGTCGCCATGTAGCTGTGGTCTTCACTGATGGGGTCGGAGGGCTTTTGCTTCACACGAAGAAATCCAAATGGGCATATGCAGGTGCATCTTGTGTTCACAGTGACATTCTTCCAGAAACTCAATGTGAATGTAGCTAAGCAAAATACGTAAGAGGAGTTTATGAAAAAAATAAAGAAGAATGTTTTTGAAAGTCAGAAGGGTTTTAACTTAGAAGAATGTTGAATGAATCACTTTGAAAATATTCTGTTGAACACCCAAATTAGCAAAATGCAAGATATTTCAAAAAGAAAGTTCATTTTAAATTCAAATAAAACCAAAAATAATTAATTATGAGAACATTTCCTTGCAGTGAAATCTAAACGCCATGCAAAGACTTTCCCTAAATTAGAGTTTGAAATAAAGCTGTGTGTGTGTGTATTTGTGTTATGTGCATGTTTTGTACATACTCTTTCCCAACAAAGTGATGCAAGAGCCCAGTTTGAAAGTAACAGTGTTATGATTCCTTTAACCCAAAGAAATTCCAAGCTTGCTAAACTGTTTTTTTATATTGCTTTTTTTGGATTTTTCATGTTGGAATTTATGTGCTTTAGAAGTGTTAAAGGAAAAAGGAAACCCTCAAACTACTCAAAGATTTGAATCTCACTGTTATCTAAAACTGTAATTAAGAGAAAGATTAATAAAATAGTAAAATGAATTAATTAAAACCTTCCATAAAAAGGAAGCAAGCATCTAAAAATAAAAACTACCATAGAGAATAAATAATAGAACTCTTCAGATTAAATGAGTAAGTCTTTCCAATTATTACACTCTCAAGCACACTGAAGGAAAACATAATTCTGTAATTATTACTATTATTGTTCTTAGGTAATTAACTTACATTATTAATCTTTCCTGTACAGAATGCCTTTCTGTGTAATTAAATGTCATAGTATTCATGGATCCTACTTTATGGATCCTTACAGAGTCAGTGTGATTGCTGACTCAGAGTGTGACTATATTTTTTCATTATGAGCTATTCAAATGAAAGAACTAATACTTTCAGGTGACAAATGTTTTCCTCCTTTATTCAGAAAAAAATATTTTATTACTTTTTAATATTTTCATATCCATAAAGAACAAGATTTATCTATTCCATCTTGAAGTTCTCTTTCTTTTTTTATAATTTCAATTTTTATTTATAGATTAAAGGATACATATACAGGTTTGTTACATAGTAAATTAAGTGATGTTGAGGTGTGGAGTCCCAATGATCCCATCACCCAGGCAGTAAGCATAGTACCCAACAGGTGGTTCTTCAGTTTATGCCTTCCTCCCTCCCTCCCTGATCTGGTGTCCCAGTATCTGTTGTTCCCCTCTTTTCATTCATGTGTATTCAGAGTTTAGCTCCCATTTTTAAGTGGCAATGTGTGGTATTTGGTTTTCTGCTCTTAGGTTACCTTGCTTAGGATAATGGTCTCCAACTCCATCCATATTGCTGCAAAGAACATGATTTCATTCTTTTTTATGGCTGCATAGTATTCCATGGTATATATGTACCATATTTTGTTTGTCCAATCGATTGTTAATGAGCACTTAGGTTGATTTTGTGTCTTTGCTAGTGAATAGTGCTACAATGAACATACACATATATGTATCTTTTTGAGAGGATGAATTATTTTCCTTTGGATATATACCCCGTAGTAGGATTGCTTGGTTGAATGCTAGTTCTGTTTTAAGTTCTTTGAGAAATCTCCAAATTGCTTTCCACAGGGACTGAACTAGTTTACATTTCCACTAACAATTTGTAAGCATATCCTTTTCTCCACAGCCTCACCAGCATTTGTTGTTTAATAATCACCACTCCTGACTGGTGTGAGATAGTATCTCATTGTGGTTTTGATTGGCATTTCTCTGATGATTAGTGATGTTGAGTAATTTTTCATGTTTACTGGCCACATATATGTCTTCTTTTGAGAAGTGTCTGTTCATGTCCTTTGCCCATTTTTTATTGGATTTTTTGGGTTTTGTTTGTGGATTTGTTTAAATGCCACATAGATTCTGGATATAAGAACTTTGTCAGATGCACAGTTCGTGAATATTTTCTCCCATTGTGTAGGCTGTCTGTTTACTCTGTTGGTAATATCTTTTGCTGTGCAGAAGCTGTTTAGTTTAATTAGGTCCCATTTGTTAATTTTTGTTTTTGTTGCAATTGTTTTTGGAGACAATCATAAATTATTTGCCAAAACCTACGTCAAAAAGGATATTTCCTGGGCTTTCTTCTAGGATTTTTATAGTTTTAGGTTTTACATTTAAATCTTTAATACATCTTGAGTAATTTTTGTATATGGGGAGAGGTAGCAGTCCAGTTTCATTCTTCTGCATATGGCTAGCCTGTTATTCCAACACCATTTATTGAACAGGGGTCCTTTCCTCATTGGTTGCTTTTGTTGATTTTGTCAAAGATCAGATGGTTGTAGGTGTGCAGATTTATTTCTGAGTTATATATTCTGTTCCACTGGTCTATATGTCTTTTTTTTCCCTAGTACCATAGTGTTTTGATTGCTGTAGCCTTGTAGTATAGTTTGAAGTCAGGCAATGTGATGCCTCAGACTTTGTTCTTTTTGCTTAGAATTGCTTTGGCTGTTTTCATTCCCAATTAATTTTAGAATATGTTTTTCTTATTTTGTGAAAAATGATGTTGGTATTTTTATAGGGATAGTGTTGAATCTGCAAATTGCATTGGGCAATATGGCCATTTTAGTGGCATTAATTCTTCCAATCCATGAGCATGGAATATTTTTCCATTTTATTTGTGTCATCCCTGATTTCTTTCAGTAGTGTTTTGTAGTTCTCATTGTAGAGATCTTTCACCCCCTTTGTTAGATAAATTCTTAGGTATTTAATTTTCTTTTTTTCTTCTTCACTTGTTGCTTAGGCTGGAGCGCTCACTGCAACCTCACTGGCTATAGACAGAGGCCAGGCAAAACTCAATAGTTTTGTTGATTATAGTAACAGTAATGATCTAAGTTTTTACCCTAGATGCAATGAAAAGCCACTAAAAGGATATAAGGTAGGAGATAGCAAAATAAAATAACAGTTACACTTTTTTTTTTTTTTTATTTTCTTGAGACGAAGTCTCGCTTTGTCACCCAGGCTGGAGTGCAGTAGTGCAATCTCAGCTCACTGCAACCTCCACCTCCCGGGTTCAAGCGATTCTCCTTCCTCGGCTCCCCGAGTAGCTGGGATTACAGGCGCCCACCACCATGCCTAGCTAATTTTTGCATTTTTAGTAGAGACAGGGTTTCACCATGTTGGTCAGGCTGGTCTTGAACTCCTGACCTCAGGTGATCCACCTGCCTCAGCCTCCCAAAGTGCTGGGATAACAGGTGTAAGCCACTGCACCCGGCCGGTATTTAATTTTTTTTGTGGCTGTTGAAAATGGGATTGTGTTCTTGATTTGGTTCTCAGCTAGAACACTATTGACGTATAAAAATGTTACTGATTTTTGTACATTGATTTTGTATCCTGAAACTTTGTGTCATTTATCAGTTCCAGGAGCCTTTTGCTTGTGTCTTTAAGATTTTCTATGTATTGAATCATAAGATTGGCAAAAAGAGACAATTTGACTTCTTTTCCCTGATGCCTGATTGCTCTGGCTAGGACTTCCTTCCTTCCTTCCTTCCTTCCTTCCTTCCTTCCTTCCTTCCTTCCTTCCTTCCTTCCTTCCTTCCTTCCTTCCCTCCCTCCCTCCCTCTCTCTGTCCCTTCCTTCCTTCCTTCCTTCCTTCCTTCCTTCCTTCCTTCCTTCCTTCCTTCCTTCCTTCCTTCCTTCCTTCCTTCCTTCCTTCCTTCCTTCCTTTCTTTCTTTCTTTCTTTCTTTCTTTCTTTCTTTCTTTCTTTCTTTCTTTCTTTCTTTCTTTCTTTCTTTCTTTCTTTCTTATTTATTTCGATGGAGTGTTACTCTGTCACCTGTCACCTAGGTTGGAGTGCAGTGGCGCAATCTTGGCTTATTGCAACCTCTACCTCCTGGGTTCAAGCAATTCTCCTGCCTCAGCCTCCTGAGTAGCTGGGATTATGAGCACAAGCCACCATGTCCAGCTAATTTTTGTATTTTTAGTAGAGATGGGGTTTTGTCATGTTGGCCAGGCTGATATTGAACTCCTGACTTCAGGTGATCTGCCTACCTCTGCCTCCCTAAGTGCTGGGATTACAGGCATAAGCCACTGTGCCCGGCCATGGCTAGGACTTCTATTACTATGTTGAATAGAAGTGGTGAGAGTGGACATTCTTGTCTTGTTCCAGTTCTCAAGGGGAGGATTCCAGGTTTTGCTCATTCAGCATGATGTTGGCTGTGGGTTTTTCATAGGTGGCTCTTAATATTTTGAGGTATGTTCCTTTGATGCCTAGTCTGTTGAGGGTTTTTATCATGAGGGATATTGGATTTTATTGAAGGCTTTTTCTGCACCTACTCTAACGATCATATGGTTTTGGTTTCAATTCTTTGATGTGGTGAATCACATTTATTGATTGCATATGTTGAACTGACCTTGCATCCCAGAAATAAAGCCTTCTTTATTAAGATGAATTCACTTTTTGATGTGCTGCTGAATTTTGTTTGCTAGTATTTTGTTAAGAATGTTTATGTCCATGTTCATCAAGGATATCGGCCTGAAGTTTTCTTGGTTCATTGTGTCTCTTCCAGATTTTGATATCAGGCTGATGCTGGCTTCATAGAATGAGTTAGGGACAAGCCCCTCCTCAATTTTTCAGTAGGATTGGTATCACTTGCTATTTCTATGTCTGGTAGAATTTGGCTGTGAATCCATCTGGTTCAGGGCTCTTTTTGGTTGATAGATTTATTACTGATTCCATTTTTAAACTTATTATTGGTCTCTGTCCACTTTCCTCCTGATTCAATCCTGGGAGTTTATGTATTTCCAGAAATTTATCAATTCCTCTAGGTTTTCTAATGTGTGTGCATAGAGATGTTTATAATAGTCTCTGAGGATCTGTTATATTTCTGTGGGATCAGTTGTAATGTCATCTTTTTTATTTCTGGTTGTGCTTATTTGGATCATGTCTGTTAATCCAGCTAGTGATCTATCAATTTTGCTTATTCTTTCAAAGAACCAACTCTTGATTTTATTGATCTTTTTAACGGACTTTTGGGTCTCAATTTCATTTAGTTCTTTTCTGATTTTAGTTATTTCCTTTCTTCTACAAGCTTTGCAGCTGGATTTGAAGTAGGTAGAAATTGTCTAAAACAACTCCTGCCTCTTTTTCTTTTTCTTTTTCTTTTTTCTTTTTTTCTTATTTGGAGCCACCTCTCGCCCTTATATGTGCACACCTGGCTCCACAGAATGGTTGGTCACTTAATGACTGTGCTCGATGTTTTCCAATGCTATTTCCTTCTCTGCTGCTGCTACATAGAGTTCCTTGCCAGAAATCAATGTCCTACACATTTTCTCACTTTCTCTCTTTTCTTCAGATCTCAGATACTCTTTCCTTCCCATTGTTCTCAGTTGATGACCTTTCTTCTTATTCAATGAGTTTTCAAATGTTCATGAGAAATGCATATTACAAAAAAAACTATGCATGATTTCAAAAGTTTGTACCAAAATAAACTTGTACTAACTTATTATAACATGACCGAATGGAATCTAGTTTAAGACACTAACAAGGATAAGAAATCAGTTTAAAAAGAGCTCCTGTCAGTGTAACATGAATCCTGCTAAAATTGAAGTCAGAACAACAAGTTTATGGTGAAGCTTGTGTAAAAGAATGATGAAATTATTGATGCTTTATAAGAAAAGTTTATGGGGAAAAAACCCCAAAGAAATCAGCAGTTTAAGAATGAATATCTCATTCTAAGAAAGGATGAGACAATGCTGAAGATGAAGCCCATGGTGGCAAACCAACCTCATCAATTTGTGAGGAGAAAATTAATCTCATTTGCACAAATTGAAGAGGATTGAGGATTAACAGCAGAAACAATTTTCAACACCATAGACATCTCAACTGGTCCAGCTTACACAATTCTGATGGAAAAATTGAAGTTGAGCAAACTTTGTACTCAACTAGGGTCAAAATCATTGCACCCAGATCAACTGCAGACAAGAGTGAAGCTTTTGATGGAAATTTTACACCAGTGAGATTAAGATCTTGAAGAAGTTCTTTGAAGAATTGTTAAGAGGAGGTTGAAAATGGCTTCACTAATATGATCCTGAATACAAAGTACAATCAAAGCAATGGCTACTAAGCAGTGGAATTGGTTCAGTCAAAGCAAAAATGGACCAGTCAAGAACCAAGGTCATGGAAACAGTTTTTTTTGGGATGCTTAAGGTATTTTGCTTGTTGACTTTCTGGAATGCCAAAGAATGATAACATTATTAGAGTGTTTTGAGAATATTAGTCAAAGCTTTGCAGAAAAATGCCTGAGAAAGCTTCACCAGAGAGTCCTTCTCCTTCATGAGAGTGCTCCTGCTCATTCCTCTCATCAAACAATAACAGTTTTGGAATTTAAATGGGACATCATTACCATCCTAATTTGGCTCCTTCTAACTTCTTTTTGTTTCTCAGTCTTAAAAAATCTGTAGGGCCGGGCGCGGTGGCTCAGGCCTGTAATCCCAGCACTTTGGGAGGCTGAGACCGGGGTATGACGAGGTTAGGAGATGGAGACCATCCTGGCTAACACGGTGAAACCCCATCTCTACTAAAAATACACACACACACACACACACACACACACACACACACACAAAGTAGCAGGCGTCTGTAGTCCCAGCTACTCGGGAGGCTGAGGCAGGAGAATGGCGTGAGCCCGGGAGGCGGAGCTTGCAGTGAGCCGAGATGGTACTACTGTACTCCAGCCTAGGTGACAGAGCGAGACTCCGGTCTCAAAACAAACAAACAAAACAAAACAAAAAACAAACGAACAAAAATCTGTAAAAGGCGCCCAGTTTTTTTTCCCCAGTGAATAGTGTAAAAACGTCTCCAGTGACAAGGTTAAATTCCCAAGACCTTCAGTTTTTTAGTGATAGACCGATGGCTGATTTCATTGCTTACAAAAGTGTCTTGAACTTGATGGGGCTTATGGTAAGAAATACTTCATATTTTTTATCTTTCAATTCCATGTCCATGGGCTTTTTGAAGTTCCCTATCACTGGAGAAAAAGAAGCAAGTAGAAAAGGACTTTCTTTTCTACCACCGAATAATATCTGTACCAGTATATTGTACCTTTAGTCCCTTTCAAATATACTGTGTCTACTCTTTTCTACTGTCAAGTCCTCCACTTGTGCGCTGGATCTTGTTTTCTGTTGTCTAACCTAGATTTTTCTCTTGCCCGTTTCTTTCCAACATGAATTCCTTCAGTTCTACTGGATCTTTCTATCAGCATATAAACATGCTGTCATGTCTTACACTTAAAAAAAAAAAAAAAAAACCATGAAACCCTCCTTTGATCTCCTTGTTATTTTCCAGCTGTTTCTCCATTTCTTTACTCCCTTTATATGAGGCAAAATTTCTGCAAAGATTGCCTGCTGTTGTTGTCTCCCCCCTTTTTTTTCTTTCATTTCCTCTTGAACTCACTTAGTGAGGTTTGTCCTCATCATGCCATGAAAACTGAATATCAGTGCTCTAGGTGTTCCCAAATTCTGTGGTCAATTCTCAGTCTTCATCCTGACCTTTTGGGAGCAACTAAAAGTGTTTACCACTCCTTTTTAAAATGCACTTTCATCACTTGACTTCTAGCACACCACAATTTTTGGTGTTTCTTTTTTTCAGGCTTCTTTATCTGTATCATTTTGTGTTCATCAAAAATCCTTTGTTGGTCCTTTCATTACTGACCTGTAAGTGTTGGAATGACAAGAGTTTCTTGGACTTTATGAATTTCCCATCACACTTATTCTTTGGGTCATCTTATTATGTTCAACAATTTTAAATACTATCCACTTATGTCTCCAATCTGAATCTCTCCTCTGAGCTCCAGACATTTTAATTCAACTTCTTACTCAATATTTTCATTTTAAAGACCAGTATATAGCTCAAATGTAACATGATCAAGACAGAATTCTTAATTTCTCCCACTGACCTGAGAAGTCAATGCTATTCACCTGTTGGGCTTAGACTATAAACCTAGGAGTCAATCTTAAGTTCTCTCTTACAAAATGTTCACATTTAATCTTGAAACTGTTCTTGTCACTTCTACTTTCAAAACATACTTCCATCCAAAAATATCTTATTGTTTTTACTGCTACTATCCTCGTCCAAGCCACTATCAGCTTTCTCCTTAGCTCCACCTCTTAGGTTTCCATTTATTCAGCAAAGACTTAGAAGGTGCCAGTAGTGTATCAGGCACTATTCTTGGTGCTAATTTTGCAACAATGAGTAAGTCAAATAAAAGCCCCTTCTCTCAAAGAACTTAAGTTCTGCTTTAGGGAAACGTTTTCTTATTGGCCTCTTGGATCTCCTCTTATTCTTTCCCCCATTCTCCGCATAACAGCCAGAATAATCTTATAAAAAGCTGAATAAGGTCATTGGTTCCCTGCTGAAAGCCCTCTAGTGGCCTCTCTGCCCTCCTCTTCACTCCTCCCTACCTTCATTTATTCCATGACAGCCATACAAAAACACACTAAGCTCATTTCAGCTTCCTGGACTTTGCACATATTGTTCTCTCAGTGAGAAAGTTCTTTCCACATTGTTTGTGTGGCTTGCACCCTTACTTCATTCAGACTCTGCTTAAATATCACTTGGAGACAGTTCCTTTGATTAACCCCCACCTCTCTCTTTTTTTTAGACACAGAATCTTGTTCTCTCACCCAGGCTGGAGTACAGTGGAGCTATCATAGCTCACTGCAGCCTCGATTTCCCAGTTTGAGTGATGATCCCAGTTCAGCTTCCTGAGTAGCTGGTCCTACAGGTGCCTGTCACTCCATCTACCTAATTTTTTATTTATAGAGATGGGGTCTTACTGTGTTGGTCAGGCAAGTCTCAAACTTCTGGCCACAAGCAATTCTCCCACTTCAGTCTCCCAAAGTGTTGAGATTACAGACATGAGCCACCATGCCCAGGGTGATTAATCTCTTTTGTATAGCATCCCCTCATCATTCTCTATCCCTTGACCTTCATTTATTCTTCTTGCAGCATTTACTCACCTGACATGATATTATCTATTTGTTGATCTAAATTTTGTTCATCTCTTCTACAAGAATGTAAACTAATTGAAGCAGAACTTTTGTCTGTCTTGTTCCTTGTTCTTTGTCCAGAACTCAGAATACAGCTTGCCATATGGTGGACAATGAATTGATGAATGAAGAAAACATCAATGTCATAATGGGGAAAAAGCTTACTAAACTTGGAATCAAGAGGAATCAAGACAACTGGGTTCTAATCCTGGTTCCATCATTGACTAATTATGAATCATTTGACTTTCTTGGATCTCAGTTTCTGTACAACGAGAAGTTTGGACTGTGAACTTATTTTATTTTATTTTATTTTATTTTTGAGATGAAGTCTTGCTCTGTGACCCAGGCTGGAGTGCAGTGGCACGATCTCGGCTCACTGCAAGCTCCACCTCCTGAATTCACGCCATTCTGCTGCCTCAGCCTCCCAAGTAGCTGGGACTACAGGCACCTGCCACCACGCCCAGTTAATTTTTTGTATTTTTAGTAGAGACGGGGTTTCACCAAGTTAGCCAGGATGGTCTCAATCTCCTGATCTTGTGATCCACCCACCTCAGCCTCCCAAAGTGCTGGGGCTGTGAACTTTTAAGACTTCAATTCTACCATTCTCAAATTGTGTGTGTGTGGTGTTTTCACATTAGAGACCATCTCTATCTCTCAACCCTAGGCCCAAACAGGACTTATGGCATTTGTTTTTCTAGAGCCCCTGGGAAATAAGCACAGGACTTTTCTTTCCTCTATATCCTGTCAAGGTTGAAATCCCCTCTAGGAGGGAAGTCACAATATTTGCACCTGCACAAACATTTCAGTGGAGAATCTCCCCAAGTTGCCTACTGAAAGGAAGAAGCCGGAGTTGTGAATTCCACATGGAAAGAGATTCAATTGTACTTTGATCAGAAAGTCCGTTACATTTGCTTCAGATTGCAATGCATATTCACTCAGGCCTGCAATCACTTACCCTGCGTTAGGCAGAAATCTTAGTGGGAAAAAATAGCATGTGTGTACGACTCCATCTGTGTGAGTGCCTGCCAGAAACATTTATGAATCACTTGTCTCCTGATAGACAACTTGCCTTCTTAGTTTGCAACCATATTTCCCACAGATGTTGCCTTTGAATTAGCCATTGTCTCATTTAGTTTTGAATGTTTTCTCTGATTTGAGACTGTAATATGGGCAAATCCCACCTACCATAAAAGCTGGCAATACTTGCCTAATACTGAAGGAAGGAGACATTTAGAGCAAGCCAGGGAGCTGGAACACCGGATCGGGAATAGACACTTCTGCACAAGTTTAGAGTTTGGTATTTCTCAAGTCCTGGCCTGAGGGATGTTTACTCTCAGGTTATACAGAGTCCCAGCTTGGGTTCTGGAAAAACTGAACTGACGACTTTGCCTGAAAGGAGTTTCTCGCTAATTCCTAGATACATCTTGATTTTATTAGACCATGGCTATAGTTGTGAGGTTTATTCAGAGCAATGAAGATATCACTTACTGTGTCAAATTCATACGTATGGTGGCCTTTATTGTCTGGCAACATGCATTCTGTTATACATCAAATCCATGTATAGTCATATTATCTGAATCTCAGATGTTACTGAGAAATGTTGTAAGGTAAATAGATTGTTTTGGCAATATTTGGGACTTAGCACACTGTACTTAATAGAAATATATTTATTGTCTTCACTTTTAAGTTACTCTGCCACTTTGCCACTCAACCTCCATTGATTCTTTATTAACTTCAATTAGATTTTTCCTTCTCTTTTCCTTTAGAGATGAAATTAAATGAAAACTTCTAAAGCGAACTCTATTCCTTTGTAAATACTGTCTAAATGTGCCAGTGGTGTGTCCAATTTTAGATACAAGAGCTTAAAGTTAAATGCAAATTTTAATTTTCTTTATAAAGGAGATGGTGAAAATCTATTGTGAAAAGGTTATGAGAAAAAAGCTTATCTTGTAATTGCAGCCAAGATTCAGGCCATTATTTAAGATGTGAAGCATTTGGCAACAAAAAGATTGTTGTCATTTAAAAGGAAGCCCAACGCATTATTCTTGGGCTGAGAAAAAATAATTTAGCTGTCATTGTTATTTAAGGAGTAACACAGGAAGATGGGA
The DNA here is from genome assembly GCF_007565055.1 of Rhinopithecus roxellana. Taxonomy (NCBI): domain Eukaryota; kingdom Metazoa; phylum Chordata; class Mammalia; order Primates; family Cercopithecidae; genus Rhinopithecus; species Rhinopithecus roxellana. Next base: position 20,129,261 of record NC_044549.1, on the reverse strand, counting down.
GACATTAAAATAAGCAGCTTTACCCCAAGAAGTATAACATCTTTTTTTCCCTCTAAGATGCAGAGGTAGTTAACAAACATTTGATGATTGATTTAAACATATTAGAGAGAGATTCACTTGTTAGTATTTATTATCTAGCTAAATTGAATTTTTAAAATGTATGCAACTGAGACGAAGCCAATAGAACTTTACCACAGTGGTTGTAAAGAGAGAAGTTATTCTTTCCTCATTATACCATCAGCAGACTGAGGTCTGTAACTTGATACTTTTATGCAAAAGGTTACTAAATTCGTAGCTATTCTTATAAAATACACACTTTTGGAAAGAAAGTCAGAATGAGGCCACTGAAGTCATCTTGGGTTAGTTTCCTTAAGCCTGGGCAAAGAGGGAAAAGGGCACTGGAGATTTGCATAGGTAAGTATTTAGAAGGCACTATTGTTTTTAAAGGCTACAGAAGTGTTCAATGTGCTTATCTTCAACTCCTCCCAAATAGTTCCTCCAAATGCCCTATCCCTCAGGGGTTATTGTGAATCACTGTCCAAAATAGTTTGGCTGTCTCTTTTTTCACTTGCTTCTAATGTGGTGTTCTTTCTCTTCTTGGTATGAGAGGAAAACAATGGACATATCTCAAAGATGTTTTCAAATGGGTTTCTTAATCTAACATACTATATCATAAATATACCTTTTCTTTGTCTATCATCATTGCCTTAACCTTGCATTGCACTTCTTTTTCCATTTTTTGGGGTGAGGAAAGAGATGGCACATTAAACTTAGGCCATTAAGGAGACATTAATGGAGGGCTGTTTTCAAGGGTGTGAGCAGCCTTAGTGGAAACCACCCAGGGATGGTGGAGTACATCAATCTCTTAAGTCTCTCATTTTCTTATCTCCTACTGGTGTTTCCCATTGACCACACTCAATTGAAAGCTCAGGGAGCTCCTTGATGCAGGTCAACCTTTGGAGCACAGAGCAGGATGGAAAAGATTGATGTGTGTATACAGGTGGACAAATAGAGGTTATTCAGTGCATGGATTACTTCTGGAAAGCTATCAGTTTCTTCCTTTCCTGGCACTCAATGGGCTGCTTTCTTATTCTGTCAGTTGGTGTCCTTAGCAATCCAAAACAAATGCATAATTTTTTTTTTTTTTTTTTTTGAGATGGAGTCTCGCTCTGTCGCCCAGGCTGGAGTGCAGTGGCCGGATCTCAGCTCACTGCAAGCTCCGCCTCCCGGATTCACGCCATTCTCCTGCCTCAGCCTCCCGAGTACCTGGGACTACAGGCGCCCGCCTCGTCGCCCGGCTAGTTTTTTGTATTTTTTAGTAGAGACGGGGTTTCACCGTGTTAGCTAGGATGGTCTCGATCTCCTGACCTCGTGATCCTCCCGTCTCGGCCTCCCAAAGTGCTGGGATTACAGGCTTGAGCCACCGCGCCCGGCCACAAATGCATAATTTTTAAAGTGAATTGGGAACTCACATTCAAAGGGAAGGGAAAATAATCAAGGATTCTATTGTGTTTTTGCTTCCCATCCATAGTCTTAACCAACTTAAGCAGAACATAGGAAAGTGAATCTGCTCAAATATATAATCTTCCCTTGTAGTCCCAAGTGCAGTATAAATGAATATGGAATGATATGTTGTGAATTATTCCAGCCACATGCAGGTAATTGAGAACTCATCATAGTAAAAATTTTATTTTTTCTTACTATAATTCTATTTAACTTAGAATATTCCTCCCTTTTCTCTATTTTTATTCCTTCTCCAATCAGTTTTTTCAATCTGTACTGTCTTATCTTATGCGCTTTTAAATGCATACCCTACTTTTTTTCCCTGATGCTGATGAAACAATTATTCTAATTAGCTAAGATACCATCAGTAGTGTGTTGCTTTCACCCTCCTTCCAGAATAGGTAGTTATAAACTAGCTTCTTCACAGTGAGAATTCTTGACCAAGAAAGGAAAATATTGTAAAGATTGACTTTTTATATATGAACCTCTTCTCTTCCAAAACCTCTACCCTGTAGCAGGTTATGGAAACCTCCTTCATCTCATGGGGGATGCAAATTTTGCTTAAGTTTTTGAATGTCTCCTAGTCCTCATGCCATTTCTCCATTAGACTAACTAATGGCCTTCCTTCAGGTTTCATCTGAATGCCATTTTTTTTTCAGGGAAGCCTCCTGTAAGTCCCAAGACAAGGATGAATCTTCTGTTGTAAAACTACACTGTAATTAATCTCGTATATGTGTCTTGGTCTCATTATAAGCTTCAGAAGAATAGAAACAACAAGTGTTCTGTTTACTTCCACATCTCCTGAAACCAGGCATATAGTAGACACTCATTAAAGACTTGCTGAGTGGAAATTGAATCTGACCTAATTAAAGACAACCAAACTGCAACTAGGCTGGTTTGGAAGCTCAAGAGCTTTATCAGTCATGGTAGGCTACACCACACTGTCAGTCTTTTTAACAAAGATTTTTATTAAAAAAAAAAAAAAAAGACATTGTTTGGTCAGTAGCAGGATTAAAAGTAGAATTTTGCATTTAGCTGCAAATATAGTGGAACTGCAAGTTTATTGCAATTTACAAAATTCCAAAAGATATGGCAAATATTTTTGTCTATTGCATTTTTGTAAGTATTTATTTTGGGAAGAGGCTGAAAATTTAACCTTCTTTTCATGGTCTCTTTCTTGTCTTATTTATGTCTAAAAGAAACTGATATGAAATGAACTGGAAACTTTAGGATTCTCTTTGTTCTTTTTAAACTCTGTTATTAAAACAATATGGAGAGAACACTGAAATTGGTCTCATAAGCTCCAGATTCCAGCTCCCAATCAACCATGTTTTCTCATCTGTAAAACACAGACAATAATAATGCCAGTTGCATAGAATTGTTGTGAAGATTAAATAGATGATTCACGTAAGACATTTATTTAGTGCAGGGCCCAGCAAATAGTAAGTGCTCATTAAATGATGATGATGATGATAATGGTGATGGATGCTGAATTACTTAATATATCTGAATACTTCCTGTTTAATCTACATCACAGGATTGGCCAGTCATGTAAAAATGAGAAAAAATATATGAAAGCACTTTGGAAACTACTTAATTCTAATGTACAACATTAATAATAGTAATGATGGGAGTGGTAAGTAATGGTAGGCATAAATGTTTCATGTGGATTTAACTCCTAAGTCATGCAAGGAGGACTCAGTTCTGTTTGTAACACACTGTGTTCTCTTTCTCTTTCTGTTTCTTTGCTTGAGAAATCAAGAGTTATGATTGGGAATGTAGTTTAAATGAGCCAGCAAAACACTCATCAAATGGTTTATTTTCCTAACCTTGGTGTATCAATTTCAAAACCTGAAAAGTTCATTTCATATTTCACAGGCTCTTGTACATATAGTGTCATAAATGCCAAGAAAGTTGTTGACTTAACTTTACATTTGTGAAAAGTAACCCTTAGTTGGCAAACAAATACTCCTGAACTGAAGGAGATAAGCTTCCTGTATACTTGCAAGTCGCTGCTTTTTGTTTTGTTTCATTTTCAAAAAACAAAAGACTTCTGGTTGCTTAAGTTCTTATCACAAATAGCACAAATTTCCAGATTCTCAGCTGTGTTGAAGTCTCTAGCAGAAGTTCATTGTATTTTCTGCCAGCATTCTCCTTTAGAGGTGCTTTTACAATCAATCTTTACGCTTGCTAAGGTTCAAATCACAGCTAACTCTTCCTGTTCAATGCCACCGAAGAAAGACATATTTCAGAGAATTTAAACATGTGGGAGAATTCTGTGCATAATCTCAGAACTTCAACTTTCTATCTCATCCAATTTGACTTAATAAAACTTCTTTTTGTCTCCTCTTTGATTAGCAATTTTAGTGAAAAATGAATACGTGGTAAGAAACAGAAGGAAAAGAGGTAAAAATAGAGTATGGAGTACTTAAAATGGGTAACTAGCCTTTGAAGCATTTTTATCTCATGTTATTCAGCAGATGCCTTCTGAAAAGTTTTCTGTTCATCAAAGTCATAAAATGTTAGCACTAGATGGTGCCTTGAAGACCACAATGAGGTAACTTTCTTCCTTTGCCAAGGAAGAAGCAATTACTTCAGCAACTGGTGGGTATCCCTTATGCACAAGTGTTATGCTCACTGTGTTTTTCTGCATCTCTCGTGTTAGGTCTTGGTTATCACATAAACACTTGCCAGCAATCAGTATAATCAGTGTTGGCAAAACACAAATGTTAATGCCTTTTAATCAGCTAGGCTTTTAGAAAACTTGGGCTGAAAGCCCGGAATAATCCTACTTAGCTCTATAGATGAATGGTGCAGAAAGTTTTAAGAATTTTCATTCTAATTAACGATGGTGACAGAAATGGCAGTTGTGTTCACAGTGATAGAAGAAACCACATAGTCATGTGCTGTGTGGGCATGTGGGTGTGTGTGTCCTGACCTCACCACATGTTTCACATTCCCAACTTCCTTGTTACATTTCCTTCTAGCTTCTGTATTATTTAGCAATAAGCCTGGGGCAAGACACTGCCTCTGCTACCAAATGTTAGTGGAGCAAATACACCACCATTAATATTTATTTGGCGCGTGGAAAAGTGGGACATCTGTGCAGTTTGTCCTTCCCAGATATCCTCGAGTGGACCAAGTTGACCAATTTCTTTTCATAACTCAGGCCCTTTTGGCCATGGTCCTATCTCTGTTCCTTCCATTTCCTTTCACTGTTTCCTGATAAGAAGTGTAAGATTTGATGCCCTGAGTCAGAGGGCGAGGATATTTCTACGGCTAGCACATGCAGGTCAAAATCTGCTAGCACATCTGCGAGTTCCACATCCATGGATTCAACCAAATGCAGATTGAAAATATTCGGAAAAATAATTGGATCTGTACTGAATATGTACAGACTTTTTTTCTTGTCATTATCCCCTAAGTAGTACAGTATAATAGCTACTTACGTAACATTTATGTTGTATTAATATTATAACTAATCTAGAGATGATTTAAAGATTATGAGAGAATGTACATAGGTTATATGCAAATACTGTATCATTTTATATCAGGGACTTGAGCATCCTCGAATTTTGGTATCTGTGGGGAGTACTGAAACTAATCCCCCACTGATACCAAGAGAGGACTGAAACCTTGGAACCTAGTAGTTGACACCTTAGAACCTAGGCATTTAATAAAAACAAAAAAAGTCATTTAGTCACTTAAGCTTGTGATTTTGGAACACATTTTTGACGTGTAATCAAGGTGAATAATAAAGTTTACTTGATTAACGATAAGAAAAGAGCTGCATTTCAAGAACTATGTTCACCTAAAAAAATTCTCCATAATTAGAATGCTTTGGATTTAAAATCTTACACTGAAGCATCAGTGATTGCCCTAAAATCCTTTCTATGGACAGTTACATGTCCTTGATGAAATGAGCACTATAGGGACACCGCTGTGTATTTTCAGCCTAATACTTCTGCTGGGGCTTTTCCTCCACACCTCCACAGCCTCTCTGCATGTCAAAAACTCTACTCTTTGGGAGGGGCTTAAAGTACCCTAAGCTATAGAACACAATGAGGGGTCTGTGTAGTGTCTCTGGATGGAGGGCAGCATACTCCAGACATGAGTGAGCTTCATTTTGCTGGCATTTCCACTGTGGCTTGCCAGCAGCTGTTGATGCACGGTGTTTTCTGAGAGAGATGAGCAGGTAGTGTGATCCTTTAGTATAAGCAGATGAGGAACTCAAACAAGGGACCTTGAGATGGGAGAGGAGGTGGGGATGGACTGCAAAAAGTGGTTTTGCTTTGACTTCCAAGAGCATCCCTGTGCTGGACAGGCAGACAGTTTTCTAATACATCAGCTTCTTCTAGTCATCGGTCCCTCCCCCACATCAGGGTTCCCTCCACCCAAAGTTGTTTGATTGGTATTCTTTGAGAAACACTTTTATTGTCTGAGATTATGACCTTTCCTCATTTTTAAACTTAAAATGCCTTTTGTTCACAAAATGAGGGTGATGATAGATGGTATTTCTTGTTTTTGATGGGCCAACTTGGCAGCATTGACACTTGGCAGTTTTCTGACAATTCTCTACATTTTATAAAAATTTTACTGGTTGTTGAATTCCCAAAGTTGGGAAACTAGGGTGTTCAGGTCTTCAGGAACAGGGGTGGCCAGGAAAGCTTGGAGGGGAAAAGGAAGATCTTGCAGACCCTATAAATAAGGCAGACAAGGACACAGAGTGCCAGAGGAAGGGAGGAGCAGACAGGTACTAGACAGGAAATGGGTTAAGTCAGAGGAAGTGAGATTAAGCATCAAGGAATGGGCCTTGCAAAATCGATAGAAAGGAATGTGAAAAAGAAGTGACCTCAGAGGCAGGGTTGCAGCACAGGTGCCTGCTGAGAGGACAGCAGAGCTCTTCCCTGGTGCATGTGGTAGTCTTGGAACTGGAATAAATGCCAGGTAAGTCCGACCTTGAAACCCCACTGCTACTTTGTCACAATGAAGGAGTAGAGGTTGCTAGAGGCTTCTAATTCAGTAGAAAGGGAACTCAGACATATCTTCCTTCAACTTAGAACACACATAGAGGGGCTAGCCATGGGATTTTCTGTGTTATCAGAGTGAGGGAAATGTGATAACAGTATCCCAGGCTGCCAGGACAAGGGGAGACAGACACCTCTCCAAAATCTCCTGAAAATAACAGGAAATAGGAAGATCAGCATCTTCACCCAAAACAGATACTGTTAATGTTTTTAACACTTACATCCAAATATAATGGATGATAAAACAGATAATAAATTGCTGTTTCAATTTGCGTTTTCCTGATTAATAGAGATTCAACAGCTTCTCTGATGTTCAGAGTCATTTGTACTTCTTTTGAAATTGTCTGTTTGAAATTGACCATTTAGTTTTCTGGTTATTAGAATGTATTAAGGGATAGAATATGGTGTGGTTTTGTTTTTGTTTTTTTAGAGACATGGTTTCACTCTGTTGCCTAGGCTGGAGTGTAGTGGCAAGATCATAACACATTGCAGCCTTGAACTCCTGAGTTTTAAAATTTTTACCTACCTATTTACATATGAGATTAAGATCTTGGCCTTGGACTCAGAGAGCTTGGGTTCAACTCTTGGCTTTGCTTCTTATGTGTGATCTACTTCTTAGAGCTTCAAGTACATAATCAGTAATGAGGAAATTCTATGTAAAGGGCTTAGCACAGGATTTGGCACCTTACATGAATGGTTGTGATTGTATTTAATAAAAAAAATTCAGATCACTAATAATAAAGACCAACTCCACTCATCCACTCTAGTCAGTTAATTCTACTTCTACCTCAGACTTAGGTTGGGGTTCACACTGGGGCTTCTATTCTGAGTTGTGCTGTTAACTGCTATTCCTGAGATACAGGATATATCCTATAGATATAGGTATGGATGAGATATTATTACACCTCATCTACTTGCTTTGTTATGTATTAGTTACCTCTTATAAATAGTTTAGAAATTTGAAAATATGCTCCCACATCAAAAGGTTTGCAAGTTTTTGCTATGTGGGATCTTGACTGAGGCAAAGCACAGAATTAAGCAGACACAATCATTATTGAGTTGTAAGTTATGATAGCAACAACTGAAGTGAATGATGCTTTGAGTATATGAAAAAGGAAATAAAGTTCCAGTTTTCTGCTAGAATATTTTGGAGAACTATCTGTCATTATTATCAACAATTATAATATGAAACTGATAATATAATTTAAAATATCCTTATACAATGGGTATAGCTAAGGTCATTTCATAAAAATGGATAATTTATCTTAAAAATTCTATTAAGAATATATGCAACTAAATAATTTTGAGAGAAAATATGGAATGTTTCTTCTTTTTCCTCTTATTACTGAATTATAATGTGTAAAGCTATAAAATGTTACATAAAGGACTTGTAAATGTCACCCCAGTCTCCCTTACCAATAATTTTTATTTTATGAAACTAGAATTTCTATTAAAATGAAATAGGTAGAATTAGGAATTTACAGTAATAATCTTGATAGCTCTGTGCTTCAGAGACTTTTTCCCATTGATCTCTACAAATTACATGGAACTTTTGAGAGGAAGCAGATATTATGTCCTCTTGGTGGATATCAAATGCATGTGGTCATGAAGGGGCTTGTTGAGTGAAAGCATGCAAGAAACCAGGCTGGCATCACAATCTAAGTCTATCAGTTCCCAAAAGTGGAGCCCTGGGGCTCAAACAAAGCCAAGGGGTGAGGCAATTAGGTTGATGATTACTTCAACTGCCCTGCTTCTTGCTTCTCTAAATGGTGCATCTGTCAATTCTAGGAAAATGAACAATTATGAAACAGTGTTTGGATTTACTTCTAACTCAGGTGCCTTTCCTCATTATCGTCATATAGGCTGTTGTGATTGTCTTAATGTCTATTCATCTCCAGGTTTTGCAGAATGAGAGAGATAAAGTAAATGGGACATAATTCTTTATTTTAGAAGGAATTTGTTTTCTAAATGAGAATGTAAATGGGATGATATGTGTGAACGTGGACATGACAGTATCAGGCCATCACTGAGAACAACCAAGCAACTGCTGGTAGCCTGTGTGATAAAATTTCGGCTGAATGGACAGAAATATCATCAGAAACAAAGTTTTTGTTGGTGGGCTAACACCATCAGGATTGACTTTTCTGGCTTGGTGACTGATGGTTTAGTTGGGATTACAGGATTGGGTGCACCAAAAAAATCATCTCAAGTCTTTACAGGTTACTTGTTACACCAGAGTTTTGTCTTTCTGATTCTCATATGTGCTGCTCTATCATGGAATTTTCATGCTCCTTTAAAAATTAGATGTGATTTTTTTTGAAAGAGGATGAAGACAAGAGATTGAGAGAGATATTTCTTTTCAGACAATGGCAAATATAGTGAATTTTACTATTCAGAAAAAAAAACCTCTTAGATAAATTTCTTAGAGATTTCTATTACATAACAGCACAAAATATATGTGGCCATGATGTGTTTGATTCAGGCTGTCATGAGTGAATGACACAATTGAAAAGAAACTAAACTCCTGCACAACCAACAAAGTTCAGGCAATGGTGCCGATAACCACCATACACAGACTCAAGGGCATTAGGTGCCAGGTTCCAAGGGAGATGCATTGTATCTTCAAGTTAAAGCCAGTCACAGAACTATCACCAGAGGCTGAGTATGCCATGCTACTGAGGAAGATCTCCTGAGAGTGGCACAAGGCAGCATTGCAGCTGGACTGCATGGGACAATGAAACACATCTGGACTACAAATGGAACACCTGGGTCTTAGTCTCAGCTTTGTGCTTCAGAAATTGTGAGTTCATGGATAAATCGTTGTACTTTTTACTATTCCCATTTATTTGTTTGTGAAACCAGAAGATAGGAATAGATTATTGTATTGGTCAGGGTTCTCTAGAGGGACAGACTAATAGGAGATATATATATGATTCATATATATTATATATATATATATATTTTATATATATATATATATATATGGGAGTTTATTATGTCACACGAACACAAGATCTCACAATAGGCTGACTGCAAGCTGAGGAGCAAGGAGAGCCAGTCTGAGTAACAAAACCGAAGAACTTGGAATCCAATGTTCAAGGGCAGGAAGCATCCAGCATGGGAGAAAGATGTAGGCTGGGAGGCTAGGCCAGTCTAGTCTTTTAATGTTTTTCCTACCTGCTTTATATTCTGGCCACACTGGTGGCTGATTAGATGGTGCCCACCTAGATTGAGGGCTGGTCTAACTTTCCCAGTCCACTGACTCAAATGCTAATCTCCTTTCACAGCACCCTCACAGAGACACTCAGAATCAATATTTTGCATCCTTCAATCCAATCAAGTTGACATTCAGTATTAACCATCACAATTATTTTCAAGGTTCCTTTTTAGCTCTAAAATGTTAATGATTTGCCGCTATAACCGGCAATCAATTGTCACCCTCTTTCTTTCCTTTGTTTTTCATTTTTAAAGCGAAGAGTTTAAATGTGTACTGTTTTCTCTTGGTTTACGCATATGTACTTTTATTTCAGTGCATGGAGAAACACAATTGACATTTAAATTAAGGACTGTTGCAAATATGGTATCCATCTTTCTTGAAGCTGTAGTTCTGTAGGAATAAAGAATATTCTTTGATAGCTGAGATGTCACCAAAATTCCACAGAAATAGGACAAAACAATGCTTACCCTAGTTGCCAGAAAGTTGGCTTTCATCAAATGCATAATTTTCTGGTGTTTTTGATCTCAAACTCCACCCTACTGCAAAACTGCAATTTGGGCCAAATACCATATCCAGGGATGAGGTAAATTTAATCTCCTTTTGTTCTGGATGAAATACAACTGATTTTTTTTTCTTTTACTATTTTGGTACAGTCTTCAATAGAAATCATTATCCTATTTAATAGACTATATTTTTCAAAACTATGTTGGCAATAAAAATAGTATCATAAAAATTATATCCACCAAAGTCAATCTTTCTAATAAATAGCTGGCAGCTCTAAATTATAGTGAGAACCTCTAATTTATTTTGAGCCCCCAATTTATTAAAAATGCTTTAAAGAGATATCATCTATATTTTATTCAACCATTTTCCATTAAATGTACAGTTTTTCGCAGATTAATTTAGTTAGATTTAGCAGAGATTCCTTCTTTCTTTAAAAATGTAATGTTTACAGTCTAGTCTGCACTCATTTGGGTATTTCGTCAAGTATGATGTTTGTTTTCTGTCAACTCACAATTTTGGAAAACCCTCTCCATAATAAAATAAAATAAAAGCATAAATATGTGGCATGCATGTGATACACACATGGCAGAATTAACTCTTTTACTAAACAGCGACTGAATGTCTGCTGTAGTCAGACACTGTATTATACACTGGAGTTACAGCAATGAGCCCAAGAGACACAATTGCTAACTCACATAGCTTATTATCAACAGGGGAATGATCGCTCCAACGGCACATTGACTTCTTTCTCACACAAGTGTAGGAAGTGCAGCAAGCACTGTTGCTGCCTGATGTGGCACTGCGATGCTGAGTCTACGAACCAGAAGGAACTCAAAGATGCCTTTTATACCTTTTGTGGAGTCCTGTGCACCCACCATGGACCCCAGAAAGAGATACTAGGTATTTCTAAATTCCTGTGTGAGCAATTACCAGTACTGTAAGAGAACTTTCTGCCTCCAAACTGGATTTTCATTTTTCTGCTTGACTTTTTATGTTTTGGTAAGCATGAGAGGCAGTATGACCTGATAGCTAAGAATCTGAGGTCTGGAACCAGGCTACATGGGTTCAAGTCCCAGCTCTGCTATTTTCTAGTTCTGGGACCTTAGACATGTGACATACCCCATTTCCCTCACCTGTGAGAAAAAGATAATACTACCCAGCTGATTTATTGTGGCTTATTGTGAGTACTACATGAATTAACAAATGTAAAATGCTTAGAGTAGTGCTTGGCATGTAGGAGGCACCCAGAAGATACTATTATACATAATACAAATCTCACCTAAAATATATACATTTGGGAATTATTTTCTGTGTATTCTTGTTATAATACACTATTTTGGAGGTCATTTTTTCCTTTTCGTTTTGAGAGAAACCTTTGTTAATGCCAAAAAAAAAAAAAAAAAAAAAAAAAAAGAACACATTTTGGTAAATATGAAGTTGCAGGCTATGTTTTAGGGGCTTCTCTCCCTGAAGCCTCTCCATGACTTGGTTCTGGTCCCCTCACTTTCATCCTGTGGGCTTCAGGTTCCCTATACAACAAAAACACAGACCAGATGTTATGAGGCTGAGCTAATGGCTGCCCATGGCACCAAGCTCTTCGACTGATGGGTTCAAAAGCTTTTCCTCAGCAATTCAAGAGTGCCAAGAATGAGTGGGCCAAGAAGGAGAGTTATGGCTCTTTGCAAACCCAGAAGGAGCAGTTCTCAGTCTGCATTTGACATGTCTGAGGCTTTAGAAGACCGTTTTGTGGTACAGTTGAATCCCCAGTGTGCTATGTTCCCAGGGAAGAAAACCAATAACAACAGATCCCACAACTCATACCATTTACTAAATGGGCTTCCTCGCAAGTGGGGCTCTGGGAGGAATCTCACAATTTCCTGCTGCTTTGTCTCTGAAGGCTAAGCAAGAAGAGTTGTTCCCGTTTCAGTTACTTTTGTTTCTTGAGACCGTGTGGAGAGCGTGGCTATGTGTTTGATTTTCATTTTTGATTCCATTCTGATGCTTGCCTTTTTATCAGCTTTGCCTTTTTTTGCTGCTTGATAACCCTCAAATTTGAGATAAAATTTAAGCCAAACTTCTAATTTCACCTGTTTGGGGTTTTGGATTAGAAGAATTCTCATATCTATGTTTCAGTCTCATAGAAGACAGAAAGTGGAGGGAGCATGATGACAATACGCGGCAGGACATCTCAGCCAGCTGAAGTGTTACAGAAACACCGCAGACTCACAGGAGAGAGTCACACCAGAGTCTCCAAAGAGCCATTTGTTATCTGACTTAACTAACATTAACTTTTTTCACTTAGATGTGCTTTCATGTAACTAAAATAAACAGAGCTTAATAATTCCCTAGGGATCAGATTCCTGTTTCTGGCAGGATTTTGTAATCAAGTCCTTGAAACACATTCTGTCTGACAAACACTGATGCTCTAAATACCTAATTCACCACATTTTTGAAGTGCAAAATGGTGCGGTTTCGTCCTTCAAAATGCAGAAATTCATATTCAATAGTCCTTGACCTTAACCAGTTGATCTTTGATGTTAGTTTTAATATTTTTGTGTCCCACTCACCATTTGAATGAATCCTTGTGGCTTGTCGGCTTACCCAGAAGGGAGCAGCTTGGAGACTGAAGGACTTGAACTAATAAGTCTTAGTCATGAGAGAGCAATATCATGATTTGGGTGTCGTCATCTCTTGGGTACCTTATATTCTTTCCCTGAAGAGAAATGATTTGGCTGAAGTAAGAAATGATTGAGCTGTCACTTCTAAGAAATCAGGACTATAATACATTAATAACTAAATTAGGGAAATTCTTAAAATTTATTACCAAATACCTGGAAAGAACTAGAGAAATGATCTTGAAAATTTCCCCTTTTGATAGGTGAGAAAACTGATTCAGAAGGGCTTTTATGATGGTCACAATGATGTTTTTAAATTTTTTTTTATTTATTTTTTATTTTTTTATTTTATTTTATTTTATTTTATTTTATTTTTTTTGAGATGGAGTCTCGCTCTGTCGCCCGGGCTGGAGTGCAGTGGCTGAATCTCAGCTCACTGCAAGCTCTGCCTCCCGGGTTTACGCCATTCTCCTGCCTCAGCCTCCGCAGTAGCTGGGACTACAGGCACCCGCCACCTCGCGCGGCTAGATTTTTGTATTTTTTAGTAGAGACGGGGTTTCACCGTGTTAGCCAGGATGGTCTCGATCTCCTGACCTCGTGATCCGCCCGTCTCGGCTTCCCAAAGTGCTGGGATTACAGGCTTGAGCCACCGCCCCCGGCCTAAAAATTTTTAATATTAAATATATTTTTAGGGTTTTGAAATGACCTTTTAGTTTTAGTGAAGGATAAGAAGTATTTGAAGAAAAGGTTGTTGTAAAGAAAATAAGAAAACACAAGGATTTTAATAAATCCAGTGAAAGAGTAGTAGAATGGATAAAGGAAGGAAGGGGCCAGGGTTGCATGCGAAGGTAATCAGTGGAGACAAAAGTGGCAGGCATTTGGGTCTAGACTCTAAGGCACTGAAAGGTCTTGACACATGATGACATCAAATTAATCATTTAAAACTGAACCCAAGCTGAATATGTTCTAGGTGTTTAACATATGTTTGCTTTATTCCTTTTGTTTCACTACCACCATATGCCAAAAACATTTCTTGCTTCCTATACGTGCTCAGTAATGCTCAAACTGGAAGGAAAAGGAATGGGTAGAATTTGAATGGGCAGATTTGATTAAGAGGGTGTTGACAATGGCATGAACACTGAATGTGGCAAAAACCAAGATATGCATGTGCAAGAGTAAATATGCCAGCAGGGTAGGAAAAATAGGAGATACAACTGGGAAAATCACAGTTACTTTCTACATAAGTTCTAAAAAAAAAATCACAGTTACTTTCTACATAAGTTCTAAAAGAGTCAAATCTGCTTTTCGGTTTCAGAAGCTGAGAAACGCTGGAATCTGGAGAGCTCTGTGGTTCTCTGGCACTGTGTTTTTTACTTATTTCCTGGGTGTATTTCCATTAACCATAATAAAGACATATAACACTCCAAGAAGTGAATTTAACTCCACCACTTTTATTTAGTTAGTTTTCATCCAAGATTTAGTGTTTTTTAAAATGCTGGATTGCTGGACTTCTGCTTATTTTAATATGATGTAAAGAAAGTATACTCTCGAGTGTCATCTTGCATGCTGGTGCTTTGAAGACTGAAATAGGAGAATGTTTGAGTCATTGCCATAGCCAGCGGTTATTTTCCAGTTCCCTCTCTGTTAACATGTGGTCATTAATATGTTGTGATAAAACATATGGTTCCATAGTTTAGCATAGTTTCTTGTTGTTAAAGAGGCCAGGGTGTCTGAGCATACCTCAAACTCCACAGCACATTCCAGCCCCACCCGACATTCCTGCCTGATCTCCTCCCATTATGCGTACACAATTCTGTTCCAGAAATCATACTAAACTTTTCTCTTTTCTTTCCAAACATGCCTCAGTGCCTTTGTACTTGCTATTTTCTCTTCCTGGAATACATTTTCCCTCTTCTAAGACTGGTAATCTACATCTCATCCTTCAAAATTGATTTAAAATTTGGCTTCTTATGTAGAATATTTCCTGACTCTCCTGGGCTGACTTCATGAATCACTTTTTTGGGGATTGCCAATTCTGTGTCCTCACAGTACTCTTTAACCTCTCTAGCTCAGTAATATGCTACTGAAACATAGCTCAGCTAATTTTTATAATTCCTCAATGCAGCTATTCATTTAATATCAACTTTCCAAAGCGTTGTATTTAATGTATAAATAATTTCTAAAGGAAGGGTAGCTTATTGTTAAAAGCAAATCGATTTACCACTTTTTTCAACATCCCAAAGTTGAGTCTGTACATTTTTAATATTGCTCCTCTAAAGACTTTTCAGGACCTTCGTCCTTTGGCAGTGGTGTTTGAAGACACGAGAACTCTTTCTTTTTCATAATCCATGCTGGAGATTTAGGCAGTTTCACTTTTAGAACTGATAAAATAATTCTAAGATGTGTTCAAGAACAGCAGAGTTTTAAGTTCATTTCCTATTTGATGAAACTTTTGATTTTTTTCCCCTTAACTGAATTACATGTTACTGAAAATTAAACAACTTTCTTACAAATTTTCTAAAAACTTTAAGTGGCCAAGTATTTAGAATTTGCCTGGTAGTAGTCTGTCAGGACCTGTATATTCCCACTAAACTCTTTTAACTTTAAAAATTCTATGATCTTTCCCCAAATTTGGAAACTTTTATTGCCTTAATTTTATGACTTGTCATGTTACAGTGGTTGACTGAGTATAGAACTTTCATTTTAAGGTTGCATCATAATTTATTCTCTTTGAAGACAGTAAAAGCAATAGCAGTCTGAATTTATGGGAATGTTCAACAGTTTCATTCTCTTACTCTCTCCAATATTTTATTCTTCTAATTTTCGTCCTTGGAGGAAACTTGTGGAAGCTCCAGAGCTTTAAAAGAATCAAGGGGGAGAATACAGGGATTACAGAGAAAGATCAATGTGAATTTTTTCTTATTTTTTTTTGAGACGGAGTCTCTCTCTTGTTGCCCAGGCTGGATTGCAGTGGTGCGATCTCTGCTCACTGCAACCTCCACCTCCCGGGTTCACGCAATTCTCCTTCCTCAGCCTCCTGAGTAGCTGGGATTACAGGCGCCTGCCACTACACCCAGCTAATTTTTGTGCTTTTAGTAGAGATGTGGTTTCACCATGTTGGCCAGGCTGGTCTTGAACTCCTGACCTCAGGTGATCTGCCCGCCTCAGCCTCCCAAAGTGCTGGGATTACAGGTGTGAGCCACCACACCCGGTCCCAATGTGAAAATTTTAAATTATTGGAGAATGGGCTTCAAGCTGTCCTCTCTTTAAAGGGAGGAGATTTTGTCCACTCTTTTTTTTTTTTTTTTTTTTTTTTGACAGAGTATGGCTCTGTCTCACAGGTTGGAGTGCAGTGGCGCTATCTTGGCTCACTGCAACCTCCACCTCCTGGGTTCAAGCTATCCTTCTATCTCAGCCTCCCAAGTAATTGGGACTTCAGGTGCATGCCACCATACTTGACTATTTTGTTTGTTGGCATTTTTTGTAGACACAGGGTTTCAACATGTTACCCAGGCTGGTCTTGAACTCCTGAGCTCAAGCTATCTGTCCGCCTCAGCCTCCTAAAGTGCTAGGATTATAAGCCTGAGCCACCATGCCCAGCCTGTTCTTTCTTTTGTCTTGAAAATGTGATAGTCAGAGCTAGGACAAGTAGAATTGTTGAATTTGTAAGAGCAGGATAGATTACGATGACACTTTCATTTTAATGAGGAAACTGAAGGCCACGGAGATTATGGCCTTGTCCAAGGTTACACAATTAAGCAATCTCAAAAACCTGAAAAACTTCAGAGGCAAGTGAATAGGCCTGGCTAAAACAGAGGGGATCAGGTTTTATTTAGTTTTGGGGGAATAAAAACATTGGTATGTGCAATTGCCTTGGGGATAAAAATACACATATTGGTTACATCTGCATGTCCTTCCAAACATTCACAAACATATGGGAATGAATTATAAGTAACAATGAATATGACATAGCTCCATGTTTTAGTGACTTACTTTTAAATCCCATAGCCCACTTATGTTCTACTTTTAGCTGTATCGCCCCTGGCCCAACACATGCTAACTGGATTGTTTCAAATACCAGACATGTAAAGACACTAGCCAAATAATTTTATCAGTACTCCCTTACTTTTGTAATATATTCTCTATAGTAAAAAAAAAAAAAAGCCTTGAAATGGCCTATTTATGCATCAAATGGAGACTTTTAAAAATAAATTATGACAAGCTTTCCAACATATATACCTAAGTGGAAAACAACAGAGATAGAATAATATGTGTTTTATGCTTGTGGACATTTAAAAATATTCATGTTTGTATATGGGAAATTTCAAGAAGAATACACAAAATAAGTAACAGTGGCTATGCTGTGTAGAGAGACTGGGGGTATGAAGGGAGAGATAAACTTGTTTTTTTATTGTATATAATTTGTATACAATATATGTGGGTTTTTCCCTTCATATTTTAAAATAATTAAATAAACACATGCATTGCCCATAACACATTTCCTATCAAGGACCTTTAGGTGAAGTATGGGAGACAGAGCTAATTTTCTCTCTCTTTTCTTCTTTTTCTTTTGCTTGCTGTGCCAATGGTCTTTTTTCTGTTTACTTTCAATTCCATCTCCTTCCCTTTCCCTGTAGGTTACAAGATAGAACACCATGTGAACTCATTCCCAGGCTCCCTTGCCTGGTGACTTTCATCTAAAGTTAACCAGTAGGGGGCACTGGGAAGATACTGAAAGGAAGGAACTGGGAAGAAGGGAGGCTAGTTCTCCTGACTCCTCTGCTCCTGGTGGCAGCTCTGGTCCAGTCTCCTCTGTGCTTTAACTCCCTCTTTAGTCACAGCTTTCAAGAGGCAGTCCTGTCAGGGTTCTAGCATTTTTGGTGGGCCCAGTGCCTAGACCTTAGGAATATCGTCCTCTCCTTTTGTCCTTCTGGCTTAGGTATATTAGCAGCTTTCCACTGTGAATAATTTTTTGATGGCACCTTCCTTCATTTACTCTTTCAGCTATTCTAATACCTTTATAATTAGTTCCCACATTAAATTCTCTTATTTAATTATTATATGTCAGGACTCTGTATTGCTAGCTGGGCCCTGACTGATAGAGTCACTATTGAAAGTGAAATGTTTCTAGCTCCTGTATTTTAAAAGTTCTTACTTGCGTATAGGACAGCAATTACTTTTATGTATGATTTTTATTATTTATAATCTTATGTATTCCCTTATTTTCTTTTTGAAGTTATTTTGAAAGGTTTAACCTGATGGCCTTGGCTGGAAATTAAAACCAAGAACCCTCAAGTCTTCAGCCTCCTAATATGGCTATTTCAGTTTGATTTCCTGTTTGACTTGAATTGTTTGAGAATGTTTCAGTTCTTGGTTTGTTGGCCTTAATTGTTATTGCAAATTTCTTATGTCTGGCATTATAATTAAAAACTATTATCTATGTATAGCTCTTAAGGAAAACCTTAATACATTTGCGAGTGCAAAATAGTATAGATGACATTCTTTAATTATAATACAAAATTTATGGAAATTTTCTTTATGGACTATTACCTGCCAACTTTAACACATTTTCCATTTGTCTTTAAAAGTTGCTTCATTTGATTTTATATGTGTGTGTATGTATATAACATCCATATTATTATGTTACTTATTTTTTTTCTGTATTGGTACTTATTTTAAATCTATATCATTTGTCAAAGGCTGTGTGTATGTTTTGTATTACTATCCATTTATGTCTACTTCTTCCAGTTTTTTGCATTATGCGTTTTATTGATATATTATTTGGTTCATAGATATTAGGGATAGCTAGGTCTTCGTTACAGAGTGTGTACTTCATCATTATCAAGTCTCATTCTTTGACTAATTTAATAATTTTTGCTTTGAAATTGTAACTTGTTTTTTAATTTAAATGTCCTGGAATGTTTTTTTCTAATACATCTTTGAATTTGTTTCTAATTCATTTACTTCTCTTCATGGATGTGCATATTGGATTCTATTTAATTGTCTTCCATATTAATTTTTATTTATCTTTAATTCTTCTTTGCAATGATTTCAAATTATTTTTCTCCTGTTCATTTTACTCAGTGTTCTCAAGTCTAAATTCCATAATCAATTCTGTATTTTTGGTGATATCCATTAAAAGATGTCTGCTTCTAAAGTGGATTTTATTTCTGAATGAGTCATATTTATTTCTTTTATTTCCTTGCTAAATTCTGCTAGCTTACTTTTATTATCCTTCTACTGGGTTCTCTTTTCTTCTTTGAGCCATTCTGTCTTGTTCTAAATACTTCTTCAAAAAGGTTTTATTTAAATTTTTTTCAATATCATTGAAAATTATTTGAGGAAATAATATATTTCTTCTATAATTGTTACATTTAATTTGTGTGCCTCTTTTGTATAATTTTTTTCATTTTTTTCTTGTAGTATCTCTATATGTCGGTTTTATTCCAGCTTCTTTCTGATATTTTTCTCATCTTTAAATGGGGCCACTGTTTATAGGGTAGCTGGCTATTTGCTAAACAATAGTCTGAAAAAGGGCTGGGGAAGTAAGTTGGGGCAGAATATAGCTTTATTATGGTTATGCTGTTTCAATTCTTTTTCCAAAGTTTCTGCCAGGGGACAGATTTTTGCTCACTTCTTTCACAGATGTGCCCTTTCAGTTTGCTTATCTTGCGATGGAGCAATGTATTGGAATTCATATTTATTAATTTTACTTTAGCAATTTTGAACAGCAACTGTAAAACAGCAATGGTTACCCACCATCTCTCCTTGCCATATTGCCCGCCTAGTAGTTTCAAAGACGGGATGTCTGCCTCCTTCGTCATTTGGCCCCACATTGCCTGTCACTCTGCAGTTTGCTGTTTCAAAAAAGAAATCCCTGGTCAGGCGCCTCAGGGCTGTGTCTCTTTCCTTTGTAGAATTCCATGCTCTGCCTGAGGTCTATTAAGGTATGCATCTATTATGCTCAATTGAATCCAAATCTCACTGTATTCCTCGTAGTTTTTGGTTTGGTATTGTAGTAGCTAATATCATTTAAAATGGAATTTCCTTGGTTTTTTTTCTTATTGTTATTTTCAGCCAATTTCAGAGAAGAGAATAGAGGTAGAAGCATCTTTACTTTGCAATCTGTAACTGTAAGTCTGTAGGCCAGTTGCTGTCAGAATGCTAACATTACTGGGTTCACTCCCAACAGTTTCTGATAAAGCAGGTCTCCGGGAGCATCCTAGAATTTGCATTTCTACAAGTTCCCAGGTAATGCTGATGTTGATTGACTATGGGTCACACTTTGAGAACCCCAGCTTTAGGTTATTTGTATAATAGCAGCACCATCTCTAGGCTTACCTAGTAAGAGATAGATTGGAATCACAAGTCAAAAATGTGCTAAAATTTGCATTTCTACAAGTTCCCAGATAATACTGATGCTGTTTGACTATGGATCATACTTTGAGAACCTCAGCTTTAGGTTATTTATATAATACAAGCACGATCTCTGGGCTTACCTAGTAGGAGATAGATTTGAATCACAAGTCATAAATGTCAGATGGAATTTTGCTGAATTCTTCATGTAAAATGGGAAATCACTATGTGTTTTACAAGACTGCTATGTACAGACTTTCTTAAAGGTCATTGAAAATGTCTATGGCTATCGACTCGGTGGAAACAATTCTGTTCATTTTTTTCCTCAAATGACCAATTTTACTCAAGATTGAGCTAACTCTTTCTCCAGCTGTTCTCAAGTTTTCTAAATGTAATTAATGCTCAGGCTTATGTGTTTAAAGTATATTTAAACAGGCACTTCTTTGCTCTGAACTTCTATCCATAGTTTTTAGCTTTGAGCTACTCAGTAGATATCTGACATATTGAACAGAGCTCTACGCATGTATTCCACCTGAATGCTTTTCATTCGGGCCAATGTATTTTCAGGTTTGACAATTTGATGACTTGCTCATCTCTATCTCAATTTTCCTATCTTTCCCAACATAAGACAGAGATTAGCCCAGTAAATGCCACGTTTCAAGCAGCAGAAAGCCCGAACACACTTACAACTCAATGATTCAGGTTAATCTGGAGAAAACTAGAGATTCGATAGAGGTAATGAATTTTCTGGCTATGTATTAATAATGAAACCTCTGTAGTTATAATAAGCTTTAATTGGGCGAAAGATTTACTTAAAACTTAAAAATTCAGAAGCTGCATCTGGGAAAACAATTTAATCTTTTGTTTGTGGTTCATGCTAACTTTTCTCAATGATGTCATTTCTGCTGCCCATAAATTGTAAGCTGCTCTACATACAGAGTTCAAACCTGAATCTATGCTGTGAGTTGAAGGATAATTCTGGCATTTGTTAATCTACACCAGAAATGCCAATCTGTAATAATGGGAAGCTTTGATGACTGCAAAGTACTATAATCTCCTTTTAAAAAAGTAATGCTGTCAATTAGAGGAAGGCAGAATGGGTCCTTAATTTTAGCAGGGGTTCCAGAAACTTTTATTGAGTTTAAACCGAGTTCAGAGCCATGTGCCTGGGAAAACTATTTGAAGATATGCTCAGTTGTTAAAAGAGCCAAAAGAGCAAGGGGATCATAGCATTTTCAAGTCTTTTACACTGTTTTTTCTCTTTACAATCGCTGTCTAATAAACCCAGCCCACAACTATATAGACAGCTATAAATAACTTACCCATTAAGATCAAGAAGAAAAATAATTAAGGATCACGTAAGAGGGTTGCTTTAAAAATCAACCAGGATAAATTTAAAAAAGAAAAAGTTGGCTAAATAACAAAATGACAACTGTCAGGTCTCCCAAAATAATGTTGTTCTCTAGGGCCTGACCCCATGGTTTTGGATGTAGCCTGGAGTACGAGTGCTGCTGAGTGTTTCCTACTACAGACTTACTCCATAGCCTGGCTAGCCACCACAGCCTCTGTCACTCACACGGGAAAGACCCTTTTTTATTTAGTGAAAGGCTGCTGCGGCACTCACTTGGTGAAACTGTATTAAAGCTGACAGTTATGTGATAGTTACCTTCTCTAACTTCCTGGCATGTCATTTCAACAGTGTGCCTCCCTCCAGGAGGGGCTATAGGCTTCTCAACACATGGCCGTAGAATTTCTGCTTGTGCCCGGGTGAAGCCCCCGGGCAGTGATATTTGTCCATTTTATATTCCCATGGGCATATTTTCTTTTCTCAGTTGTGCCATTATCTAATAGAAGTCTGTTTGTCTTTCTCACTGAAAACACACTATTAATATTAATAACAGCAGCAACTGCTTTACATCCTGTTTGTCGTCTCTAATTTCCATAACAATTTCAGTAGCACAGTTCTTACTATCTCCACTTCACAGATAAGAAACTAAGGTTTTGAGATAAGATATTGTAGCTAGTATCTGGTGTTACTAGCCTTCAAAAATTGCTTTGTCTTGTTTTATATTATATGGGAAAAGTAGAAACAGAAATTACTTTCCTTTACATTTCTAATGCGATACTGTGGTCTATGGCCAGGAGGTTAGTGTAACAGAATGACTTGCTAATTTCCAGAAATCAAAGTGAAGAATGGGCTAACTTGGAGATTCAAAGTAGCCTTGGGATGATTTTTCAAACTCCCCAGTTCAAGAAGAATGACAGAGACTGGGCCCACATAAACCTGGCTGACAGAAAGCTGCCCATAGTGTAGGCAGTTAATTTTGTACAGCTGAACTTACAGCTTAGAATGGGAACATCTGACTCCAAAAAGGGGCTGACCAGTTGAAAAAGTCCACAGTCCTTACAAATCTCAGAGATTTGACCAGGGAAGTAGAAAGCGGATTTAGCTTGGCATGTGAAGCTGCCGATTGAAAACATTTCAAGTATGCAACCTAGACTTGTTTTTTCCCCCCTGAAAAGGACTAATATGGAAATCTCGGCTCATAAAGACCCCTCCGGAAGTTCTTCACATTACTGTGAGTATCGTTCGTTCTCATAAGCTAAATGTACATGCAGCTAAGGAATAAAGCATTCTAGCTATGTATTTGTTAAAGATCAGGCATGCACTGGAATTTTATAGCATCAATGAGAGAGAGAGAACAAGAAAAACCCAAAAAGATAACAATGAATTAAAGTGCAGGTACTAGTCTGTGAGTACTAAGTCTCAAGATTAACCGAGCAGTCAAAAACGAAGATCAACTTGCTTTACAAGGCCTGGATGTCTAGGCTACTCTATCTAATCAACACAGCCCATGGTTATTTATAAATATTGATGCCTTTATTTAAAAAGTAGAGAAAAAACTCACCAGGAAAAAAGAAATCAGAGTATTTCATAAAAGCTTTGTAAAATATAATATAAGAATAATTATTAGGCCCATGAACTCAGAATTAACTTCTCTTTACCAGCTCCTTCTTCTACTTTGTAGTACTTGTCATGGTAAGAAATTTTGGCAACAAGAGCATTTATTTACAGCAAGCAGAATTTTTTCACAGAACTTGGATTTTTATGAAAAATGAACAGAAGCGGCCGGGCGCGGTGGCTCAAGCCTATAATCCCAGCACTTTGGGAGGCCGAGATGGGCGGATCACGAGGTCAGGAGATCGAGACCATCCTGGCTAACACAGTGAAACCCCGTCTCTACTAAAAAAATACAAAAAACTAGCCGGGCGAGGTGGCAGGCGCCTGTAGTCCCAGCTACTCGGGAGGCTGAGGCAGGAGAATGGCGTAAACCCGAGAGGCGGAGCTTGCAGTGAGCTGAGATCCGGCCACTGCACTCCAGCCTGGGCGACAGAGCGAGACTCTGTCTCAAAAAAAAAAAAAAAAGAAAAAAAAAGAAAAATGAACAGAAGCAACAACAACAGCAATAAAAGCCCAAAGGGGGAAACGAGAAGAATAAAAGAGTAATTGAATTCCTTTAATCCCTATAATTTCTGTGTCCTCCCTGAATTCATATGTTGAAATTCTAACCTCCAATGTGAGGGTATTAGGAGTAGGAGGTGAGGACTTCGGAAGATGATTAGGTCACGAGGGTGGAGCCCTCATGAATGAAATTAGTGCCTTTATAAAAGGGACTTCAGAGAGCTTTCTAGTCCTCTCTCTGCCATGTGAGGACACAAGGAGAAGCTGGCAGTGTGCAGTCAAGAAAGGGTTCTTACTGGCAATGACCATGCTGGCAACTTGATCTCATACTTCTAGTCTCCAAAACTGTGAGAAATAAAATTTTCTTACTTATAAGCCACCCAGTGTATGATACTGTGTAATGGCAACCTCAGCTGACTAAGGTACTACAGCCAAAGTGAATGTGATTTTTGACCCCTGTGTTCTTGATCTGTTGGCTGCAGCAGGAGTGTGGACAGAGGCCTGTCTTTAATGCCTCCAAGGCAGGCTTGGCTTCTCTCTTCCATGTTGTCCCATGGCACTTTGTACATAGAGCGATATCACTCATATGTACGGACTAATGTTTCTCAGAATGCAGAAATACATGGAGGTCTGAGGTTGAATCTTATATAACTTCCTAAAGAAGGTCTGTTCTTCTTTATAGTTGCTTTATTCATTACTGCTAAGGAACTTTTTACATTTCTTGATATCCCCTGTCATATTTGTTTTGTTTTGGTGTTGGGGGAAAGCAGATGTAGGATTGAACAAAGGAAGGGGGAAGCAAGAAGATGAGGATGGCCACTCTCATTTGCTTAAGTGGACTGTTTTCAATTCCTATTGGTAGAGAAGTGAGTGTCAAAGAACTGGCTATTCAAGAGAGTGTTGGAGATTCTGGCCGGCAGAGATTCTTTGGAGACCGGGTGGAAAGTGAAGTGCGGAGTCAGGGAGAAATGCTCATGCCTTCTGCAGACCGTAAGTTTTGGGAGCTTCTGGAGGCAACTACCTTGGCAGGCGTGTTGGAGTTCTCAGGGCCAGCAGTGCCAGAAGTGAGGCTTCTCAGGCCCGAGTCTGTGTGTCATAGGATATCATGCTGCTGCTTTAAGCAACTGAACTTCTTGAATTTTTTTGAGGAGTCCTTAGCCACTCCAGGCTCTTGCTTCTCCATGAAACGGGTGGAGAGCAGAGATGTCTTCTGACTTAGGACCTCAGATGGATCAGTCAGCCATGGACTGTTCCCATCTTTGCTGTGAGAAGTGGATTCTGGTGGGGATTGTGTTGACTGTTGGATTGTTCTGATTACAAGAAGAGCGAAGAGACTCTGCAGAGGGGTGGAGAATGTTATAGCCAATATTGTCCAAATCCATTCCATTTCTAGGTAAATGGGGAAGAAACAAAAAGACCCAGGTAGTAATCTCCACAGAGAACCACACTGAACCTTTGTAGGCAAGTGGGAAGAGAGTTCTTTCCCCTTCCCTTTCCTCCTTCCCTCTTCTCCCCACCCTTCCTTTTTCTCTTCCATTCTCTCCTCTCCTCTTTTCTCTTCGCCTCTTCTCTCCTTTCTTTTCCTACTTTCTCTCACAGTTTATGTTTCTAAGAAGCAAATGTTAAGAGTAACAGAAAACAGTGAGTTATAATCCTTGTCAGCTTTGATTGAAACTGTATTAGTCAGTTTCCAAGGAGGAACACAGGAAACACCCTAAGTATGTAAAATAATGGAAGCTTAATAGAAGGACTTGATTATATGCATGATGAGAGATCTGAGAAACGAAACAGAAGATAGAGAGGCAACCCAGAGATTGGCAACAAAGAAAGCCATGCCAAGAGAGACTAAGGGAGGGGCATTTTTATGGGATCCTAGGGACTGAGGGTCATCCAGTGGAATTTGAAACTATGGCTGGCCTTTCCTGCCATGAAACCATGCTGGAGACACAGCCAGAAGAAAACAGAGGTAGAAATATCGAGTATTTCCTTTTTTCCTGCTCTCCAATTTTCCCACAAGTTGCCTCTCTTTAGCAAATGCCAGAGGCCCACTGGGAACTTGGGGAATGCAGCCTGCAGGAGTCAGCACATCCTCGTTACAGAGCAAAACATGGTGCCAGGGAAGAAAAGATTTGAGAACAAGCACACAAAGGAGCAGCCTGCTCTACTTTATAGGAGGAGGCTTCTAGGTAATGTGATGGAAGGTGTGTGTGTGTGTGTGTGTGTGTGTGTGGGTGCGTGCATGTGTTATGAGTGGTGGTGGTGGTGGGGTGGGAATTTCTCGAATTGAGAGAAATTTATAACTTTACTGCTAGAAGAATTTATGCAGGCTTGATACTAAACTTTCAGACCAAGAGATCATATTCAAAGTGAATTCATTTCATAGACTTCAATAAACATTAGACTCTGCCACCAGTTCAAATGAGCTTATCTCAGATTGTATTCAAAATGAGTGATAGAAGATAGAATTTTTTTTTTTCTATAATGCAGAAACAGCCAAACAGTTGAATCAAATGATGCTTGGTCTTTACACTGAAATGGTAATACTCATTTCTCTTTATAGTAATCGTGGAAGAATTAAACTTAGAGGAAGCAGATGTGTTTAATGTATTCATGATGTTGTCACCAAGGATAGCAAGTTTGTTTGGATAAAATACAAATTTGCTTAAAGGTTAACATAAAAATCGACTATTTAAGAGTTGAAAATGTTTAATTAACTTTTTCTTTCTTTTTCATTTTTATGTGTCTCTTGCTTTTTCTGTTTTCAGCCAAGAGAGACAGTACTGAAATGTCATTTTAAAAACGTTGATTTTGCAATATTTCTCTGCCCTTGGGAACAGGAAATACCTAGAATTCTGCTAGCAAGATGGTTCTTATGAAATTTCTAGTGTAATTTTTATAATGAGCGGGATTAAATATGTTTAGATGAGTATCCAACTTTGAGAACTTTGTCACCCTGATGCTTCAGACCCATTGACGTTTTCCCAAAATGTTCCCTCTTCCATATGTTAGGGAATTACATTTAAGATCAAGTAATGAGGATAATTGAGTCTATGCTGGTTTTGGATTTTATACTCCTTATGAATGTGAAATAGATTAAATAAAGGACACTTGAGAAGTAATGAATTCCAAAAATAATATCAATTGTTGTACCAAAAAGCTGAGCAAGTGACTTTTCTACAGCATTAAAGTGGTGTTGACCTTTTCTCTTCAGAAAAGAGAAGTTGAGTAGGAAGGAACAGTCAGCTGTCTAAAGGCCTCTTAGGCTACCTAGACAGCATTTCAGCTTGCGTAGTGATCTGGTCATCTGAGCCATCAAACTGATTTAGCAATAAATTCATAAAACAATGTTACATAAAGGCCAAAATTGAAAAAAATTATGCTGGTCTCCTGTCTTTCTTGTATCATGGAAAAGAATTTTCTATCTTTTTTGTATTTAGTTACTTGAGATCCATTCCTTATGCTTATACTTACTCTTCCTATAGATGATTTGATTGACTTAGCCAACATGTGAGAGGGGAAAAAAACAAACTAATGGTCACTGTGCCCACAATGTTCTAGTCACTATGTGAGGTGCTTGGTAATGCTTAAGATACAGAAAAGGCATTATGATATTGGCAAATGGATAGCTTGTTTTTGTCATAGCTACAGGTTACACTCAGTTAACACATAGCTACAGGTTACACTCAGTTAAATGATGGAGTGTAGGCGACATAGCTTAATGATAAGGTTAACGTGAGCTTTGGAGTCCAGTGAGCCTTTGCCTGTTTATTCTCAAGTTCCTTCCCTTGTATCCCTCTCTGTATTGGAGAGAAGCTATTCTTGTGAATTAGTTCCAAGACTTCCTTGCTAATTAACTTCTCCCTAGAAGTCTCATTGGAGGTCAGTGGTAGGAAATAGGAGGGGTGGAGGAAGAGATAACCTAGGGTGCTTGCCTCCAGGTCTCTTTGCTTTTCATAGTGACTGACTGTGTGTCTTGGAAAGCTCCAGCTCCTGCCAGGCAGCTTGTTCTTCCATGGCCCCAACTCCCACTGTCTGAGCCTGTTTCGTTTCAGCTTCTACTGCATCTACCTCCTGAGCTTTAGTGACGTTGTCGCTTCCTTTGTTCATCCAAGTCTGGGGATGATAGGAGCCTCCAGTTGAAAATTCTTGGTTGCTTGCCCTTCCAATGTTTGCTCTTTGGGATCTTCTAACACCTTTGTGAATAATACCCCATAGTAAACTCCCTCTTGAATTTCTGAGTTAAAAAACACAGGCATTATGTTCTTGGCTTCACCATGAATGATACAGACTGATAGATTCAAGTTAAAATCTGTGTTTGACCTGTCATGAGCAATGCATTTGGACAAGTTATTTAAACTGTCCAAGGCTGTTTTCTCATCTGTAGTGTGGGGTTAATACTGACCACCAAACATTGTAATGGAATTTAAATGAGATTTTTATCATGGTACCTGGCACATTGCAGCATCCAATAAATCTTAGTTCTTAATTCTATAATTAAAATACTGGGGCACTGTTCTCTAAACTATCTAATACAGAGAATCATAGGGAAACAAGAAAAGCATCATGATTGTATGAGTAAAACATCCATTTAAGAGGGTGTGTGGGTTGTTGGAAAGGTCATGGAATACAAATTGGAGTTGTTTGGACATACTGTCTATGGAGAAGAGCAGATTGTCTGGGAGAAAAAGATGAGACAAGGGTGTATTCCAGGGAAAGGGTCAACTGGGAGGCAAAAGTAAATGTTGGCTAAAAGACCTTAAGGCGTGCCTGTGGAACAAGAAGAGTGGGTAGCAAGTAGTTACAAAAACTGAGGGCACATAAGGATAGCTTCTCGCTGTGGGAACCATGAGAAGATTAATGTAAATCCAAAGTATCAGGGGAGAGTATTCCCTTATGTAAAAGAAAGTAATGCTGTTTATACAGTTTTGATAATGTATTTGCAACATGACATCAGAACTCTCCTATGACATGTTTAGTAATTGGAAATGGGAAGCTATTTAAGCAGAAAAAGCTCATAAGTTTACCCCAACTTATAGAGCCATATTCAAGGAAAACCTTTGATAGTTGTCCAAATCTTAATTGTATTAGATATGTTCTTAACCTCCTTTCTTCTACTAGAATCATCATGTAGAGTAGTATAGTTTATTCATGTGACAGACATGGGATTTACGATATGTTCCATTTGTCTGAGGCTGCAATGGAAGAACATTTGTAAATATGTTTACAGGGTGACATGCGCTTGAGAGGTAGTAGGTGCTTAATTAATGATGGTTTAATTTAATTAGATGTGTATTAAATAAAATCATTGGCAACATGAGATGACACAGTTTTCAAAAATTTAACAAGAGAATTACACAGAAACTGCACCTGCATTATGAAATAATGAACTTGAGGCTACAAAATTTGATACAAATGTAAGATATTGTTGTTATTTGAAAAATAGCTTGAGTAACATGACAAGAGTTCTTGGCATTAAATAATAATCATGATTTCCATCTTGTAGACAAGGGAGTGTAAGGTGTTTGTATCTTTGACTCATATTTCAGTAAACCATGGTACAAGTGTAGTGGGCCTGGAAAATACAAATCGAAAGCAGACTTGAGTCTGCTTTTGATGATCCAACATTTGGGTGGAATGCAAACATTTCAGCTCAAGTTATGTAATAGACTGTAATAGCAACACAATAAAATATACACATTAGGTCTTTCTCTCTACAGGGCTTGTCCTTTTCCTGGCTGCAGGGAACAAGAGGATTATCCTGGCCCTCCCCTAAACTGGCTCACATTATCTTCATCCTCAGGCTAAATCTGATACCAAGGAGACTGCATATACAGTTGCTTTGGGTCCACTGCTTGACAAAGGAAGCTCCATTCTTTGTATGTAGAGACATATAGTACTTACCTCTGTTAGCTACCATGAGGGACGCCTGTTGTCTTTGCTATTTGGGAAAACTAGAGATAACTTCTCACTCATAAGGTTGTACTCTTCAAGAGTATTGGGAATACTTAGGAATGTATATTTGGGGACAAAACATGGAAACTTAAAGCCAGAAGAAAAATTCCGATGACTCAGCCTTATTTACACAACGATTGAAGTTAATATGTTTAGTTAACCTATAATAAACTATATATAACTTATATAACCTTCATGAAATTTTCCTTTTTATGAACTTACACTTTTTCATAGGATTCTTCTGCTGATGCTCCTCCCTTATCTTTTTCAATATTTCAAATCAACTCTCTCTGATAATTTTGTATGTTGCCTAGACACAGCTGTTGTTTTATTTTGGAGAAAACAACACAGAAAGTCCTAAATGAAAACAGAATGCAGCTTCTTTCAAATATAGCAATATGTTGAGATTTTTATTTTTATTTCAGCAATATACTGAAAAATAAAGTTTCAAATAGCCACTCTGAGAATGCACAGACATTTTGGTACCATCAATAGAAAATTAATCTGTGGTTTATTCAAATTATGCTACATGAGTTGAAAATAGCTCAGTAAATGAGTGGAAACCCATTTCTTAATGTTTCTCATTTGCCCAATTGTTTTCCAAAGAAATAAATACAAAACGCTCAAATAGAAAGTCCATAAAAGTATACAAAATATGCTTATGGCCACAGACTTCCTCTCATGCTTTCATAGCTTTACGTTTTATTTTTGAACCCATTGCGTACATTGCTGCTTAACATTATCAACATTAACAAAACACAATAGTCACCCATTTCCAATTGTTTTCCCCTTCTCCTACTCTTTCTTCTTATATCCCCCCCATACCCCTCCTCCTTTCCCTCCTCTTTCTTCTACCCTCCTCCTCTGCCTTCCCCTTTTCAACAAAAGAATCTTTGTTAAGCATTTTCTGGGCATAGGATACTGTGGGCTCAAAGGTGGGCTGTAAAGAGTTCACTGAAAGAATAAAGGGGGTTTCAGAAATCAGAGTTCATTGTGGAGAGTCTTTGGGGAGGATGGATAGTGGAGGAATGTTCAAGAAACAATGAATCCATGTCTGACTGGGGAGAAAAGAAGTAGAGGAAGTAATGAGAGGAAGGTAAGTGCTGGCCAGATTATAAAAGCCCTTGAAAGCTGTTTGTATTTCATTCTGTAGGCAACAGAGAACTGTCAATGGTATCTAAATGTCAACATATGTTAAAGAGTGATTAGGGAAGATAAACGTATTAATTAAAGGTTCAGCTGGTCTAACAGAAACCATCAGTAAGAGTGGCTTAAACAAGATAAAAGTTTATTTTTCAGTTTATTAACTGTCTAGGCTTAAGCAGTCCAGGCTGGCAGATTGGCTCCACAGAGTCAGGGCTTCGGTATCTTTCCATCTTATTGCTTCACCATCCCTAGGGCTCATTCTTGTTCACATGGTCCATGACCGCTTGCTTCTGTTTCCATATGACTGCTACAGGAAAGCAGGATGGAGAGGGCAGGTGTCTAGCTAAAATACAGAGGTTCTATTCGTATAAAAATACTAAGAAACAAGGGTCAAACATAATTAACCTGGCAGGCAGCAGTACGCAGAATACACTGGGACAGGGAGTCTGTCTTTGTCCCTTTCGGTCCCATAACTATCCTAGAACCAGTTTACAATATATAGAGTTCTGAATCATATGTTTCCTGGCTCCTTGGGGAAAATTAAACTAGTTCATGAATATATTTGGTTACAAGGAGATGCAGAATGATGCACTGGAAGAAGTAGCAGACTGATTGTTAAGTGAGCTGGGTTTAAGTCTCAACTTAGAACTTCAGTGACCTTGGGCAGGTTACCCAAAATTTCAATGTTAATTTACTGTCTGTGTATAAGGTTATAAATACTTTTTCCTTCTTTTCACAGTATTTGAAGAAGAGAAAGGTACTATCATTTCCTTGTTGTTAGTATATAATATAGATGTAAATATATATCTATGTATAAGTATGTGTCTGTATTTGATAGATTTTTAGAGGAATAACAGAATAATATAATCAGGAACAAGCATGAAAACAGCTAGGATCATGACTTTGATTTTTATTTATTTCTTTATCCTCAGTGCCTGGCATATGATAGGCCCAAGACATTTTGGTTGAGTTTATTTATTGCTAAATAGCAAGTTTTACCTTAAAACATCATATCCAGATGTTTTTAGGGAAATTATTTCTATGTATTTATAGTTTGTCAAGCCTTTTTCCATTTTATTTCTCTTTATTAACTCTTTATAGTAGGCTACATGGTAGAAAATAAAGGCGTGGTTTAATACAAAATTTCTGCTATTTTTTAATATTATCAGATATCTAAAAGGGTATCAATTTAAAAAATACTTATCAGTTACATTTTTCATTCTCTCTTTTTTTTTTTTTGAGACAGCGTTTTGCTCTTGTTGCCCAGGCTAGAGTGCAGTGATGCTATCTCGGCTCACTTCAACCTCTGCCTCCCGGATTCAAGTGATTCTCCTGCCTCAACCTCCCGAGTAGCTGGGATTACAGGTACCCACCACCACACTTGGCTAATTTTTTTATATTTTTAGTAGAGATAGGACTGCTGCATGTTGGCCAGGTTCGTCTCGAACCCCTGACCTCAAGTGATCCACCTGCCTTGTCCTCCCAAAGTGCAGGGATTACAGGAGTGAGCCACTGTGCCTGATCTCATTCTCTCTTAAATCATCTTTTCCTTTATGCTTCCTGTCGTTAAGACTAAGCCAAGGCATGGCGGCTCACACCTGTAATCCTAGCACTTTGGAATGCTGAGGCAGGCAGATCACTTAAAGTCAGGAGTTGGAGACCAGCCTGGCCAACATGGTGAAACCCCATCTCTATCAAAAAATGCAAAAATTAGCCGAGCATAGCGGCATGCACCTGTAGTCCTAGCTACTTGGGGAGGCGGAGGTGAGAGGATTGCTTGAACCTGGGGACAGAGGTTGCAGTGAGTCGAGATCGTGCCACTGCACTCCGGCTTGGGCAACAGAATGAGACTCTGTTTAAAAAAAAAAAAAAAAGACAAGAAGGTTTTTGCCTTGAAAATGAGTCTCAAAGATGAGTTTCTGAGTCCATAGTATTAGAGTGGTTTTGGTATCTTTGACAAAGAAAAGAATTTATTAACTTTCTAACTCTCTCCCACAATAAATATCAAAAACCAAGCCTGGCAGACTTCCTTCAGAAAGTTTTGTTATAAGCCATTGTATAGAAATATTGGAGTCTGTTTTAAGCAACATTCTCATCAAGGTACTTACGTTTTTGTTTTTATTTGTTTTTTTTTGTTTTTGTTTTTTTTTTCCCATAAAGAGAAAAAGGCAAGAGGAAGAGAAACAAGAAATCAGATGTTATTGTCCTACTTTTCCTCCCTTGGCCAAAACCCTAAGGAGTGGGAGTGAAAGGCAGAAATACCCAGATAGTTTTGGGAAACTACCAGCATAGGGAGGCTTGCTCCTCACTTTTCAAACAGGGAATATTGAAGTCAGCCCTTTACAGAATTTGTTTCTTTCCATATGTGTTGGAGTCTTTTGATGGCAGCCAGGTTAGATAGGCCACACGTGATGTGCTGGTAACCTGTAGTCTGAGTGTGGCCTTTAGGGGTTCTAAATATTTCTGTATCTCTTGGCAAGTAGACACCTAAGCACTAAAAACTCAGGACAAGGAAATGGTAGAAGGTATTAAACTGATCTATGCCAGGCACTGGTTTCATTTCAACAAATACCAAGGAAGGATTCCTAAGGACAAGACCAGATTGACTACTATGTGGTAGACAGGGAAGAAAACAGCCATGGAGGATATGCAGAGTCTTCCCACTATGTAGATGCCATCTTTGGAAGATGGAGCAGAAGGGAGAAACCCCTAAATAAGTGAGACACTTATAATTGACTGGATTAACTCAAAGGAAGTAATTCTAATTAGAAAAAGAAGGGTTTTGTTTTCCCTCCTGCCTAAAAAGACGTTCTGGAGAAAGAAAAGTTATAGACAATGGCAAAAACAAGTGTAGGATATATCTGAATTGTTGTATGTACTACAAGTTTCAGTCCTACTACATTTCAGTCCTACTGCTAGTCCTTAAAGTATCTAGTACCATCCCAAAGTGAACACTGACATTTGCTGACACTTAACATATATAGTATTTTAGTCAGAGATTGCATAGTAAGATATTCTTTTTTATATAAAAAAGAAGTCATTGATTCCAGAAGCTTAATGATTTCTGAATTTCTTCATGACTAGGTGGTAGGGTGAAGAAATTTAAACCCTTTAAGAGAAATCCAGTTGGCCATGATGAGCATTTGCCAAAGAACTTGGAAGCTCCATGAGAGGTTACTGAGCATCCTGTGGAAGGCGCAGGGTGGAGAGGTAGAAAATGCTTATTGCCAAAGGTAGGGCTGTAGGCAGAGCCAAGGCCCCAGCTCAATTTACTTTTGGGCTTGCTGTTTGTCTTGGCAGAAGCAGACTCTTTTGCAGGAGGGAAATGATTTTTACATTGGTCTGTCAACTAAGAGGATATAGACTCAAAAGAAAGGAGGATTGAGTTGTTCTGACTAACTAGGTTTGGGACCTCCCCAAACACATTGATGATTTTGTAAGAATTAAATGAAGGCAGTGATGGCAAAGAAGACATTTTAATTGATGCCTGAATTTCCAGTTAGTGTAATATCTCCTTGCTAATGCTTCTGAAATGGTTCTGTGAAGGAAAATCCCAAAGAAATCATCTAATTCATTTTCCTGGTGGTACAGGATCACTACCTAC
Organism: Rhinopithecus roxellana; assembly: GCF_007565055.1. Taxonomy (NCBI): domain Eukaryota; kingdom Metazoa; phylum Chordata; class Mammalia; order Primates; family Cercopithecidae; genus Rhinopithecus; species Rhinopithecus roxellana. The sequence continues at coordinate 20,094,874 of NC_044549.1, read as the reverse complement.
TATTTATCAAAGATTAGGTAATTACATCTGACCCAAAAGAGATACTTTGGAGGAAGCATCACTGCTGAACAGGCCTGTCCTATAATTAAGGGTATATGCCAAGGAGCTCATAGTCAAGGAGATAGTCAACACACATTTACAGTGTAACAAGTATTTTGGTAGTTGATCATTCATGTGTCACACTGTTGTTAAACACCATCCTTGTGCCAGGTTCTGGGCTAGGTTCTGGGTACATCAAAGAGATTATTATCTAACTGGAGTGGTAAGTTTAAATGATTCAATACGTTGAAAAAAGTTAGAAGGGAAGGGCTAGCAGAGCCCTCAAGTAGCATGAAGAGTGATGACTGGGGATCTGGATTAGGGAATCAGAGAAAGCTTCGTGAAGGAGGTGACATTTGTGAGAATTTTTTATAGATTGCCACATGAAATCACCTCTATAATACAACAGGTGCATTGATGAATACGCCATTTTGGTATTGTTCTTAAAAAACAAGTGAGCCTGGGTGTGGTGGCTTGCTCCTGTAATCCTAACAGTTTGAGAGGCCAATGAGGGAGGATTGCTTGAGGTCAGGAGTTCAAGACTAGCTTGGGCAACATAGTGAGACCTTGTCTTTACAAAAATTAAGAAAAAAAAAAATAGCTGGCCGGCTGCACTGGCATGCACCTGTAGTCCCAGCTGCTTGGGAGTCTGAGGTAAGAAAAGTACTAGAGCCTGGAAGGTCAAGGCTGCAGTGAGCCTAAATGACAGAGTGAGACCCTGTCTAAAAAAAAAAAAAAAAGAGTGAGAATAAAAGTGAATTGATCAACAGGAGGAATTGTCTTTAGAATGCTTTTTAAAGTTAACCTGAAATGAAAAGATTAAGCCATTTTTCATAGCTTGGTTTATTTTGATTATTGCTAAGGTAAAAGCAGCTCTATCATGTTGCATTGTGCTTGATGACTTGGGGAATGACCATTACGAAGGTCAGAATCTGCTGGAGCAAAGGTTTGAAGGGAAGTGAGGTTTGTCAGCAATATTTTCTACTTACTTCATCTTCTCTCATCCTTTTTCTCTTGGACCCTTCTCTTGTTTCCCTTGACAGTTGTGATGTAAAACTAGGGTTCATCCATTCTTCTTCTCTCTCTTTGCTGGTTAGGAAAGAAATTGATGATTGAATTGGCATTTAACTTTTAGAACTTAATGAGTTAACCCTACTGTAGGAACTTTGATTTTCAAAGAGATTTATAGGAGGAAGACAATGCTTAGTTTAAAAAGAATGATAAAATTTCTGATATGAAGACATTTAGATGGTAGAGAATATACTTTTACCAAGAGTCCTTCCAAATCCCTGGAAGAAATGCTTCCTCCTTTGCTTACGTGACTACCTTGATTTACAGCCCTCCCCTAGTATTCCCCTGAAGGATTTTTAGGTTTAGTTAAGCTATAATGACAGAGCCCATAAGACTGTAAACTCCTAATGTAGTTATGATATATTTACACTTTACAAACTCATGAATGAATTCCGTGACTTGAGGCTTACTTACATGTATGCAAGATCTACATTTTTATTCCCAGTGTAGACTTGAGTGGTGTGCGTAAAGAAAAAAGAGTTGGCAGAAAAAAAGTATGTGTATGTGTTTACATAGAGCCCTATATATATATGTATGTGTATGTATTTATGTGTGTGTATGTGTATTATGTATACGTGCATGATATATCACACAGCATGTCATTGCATTACATGATGTTGATTGTGGCACCAAGAATCACAAGATCTGGGAAATTATAATTCAGTTCTTTTTGTGTCTGGCATTCTCATTTGCCACCTGCAGGGCAAGTGAACTTTTCAGCTTATGAATTGATTGCTTATTTTTAGCTGTTTAACCAGTTGGGCTCTATCAGTCCAGAGCAATCTGATTCTGGGATGATTTCCTGGCAATACTGAGTGCTGATCCTTTTTAGAGAAGGCATGCAATCCATTGTTATTGACAAGATTTTGATGGTTTTCAGTTTCCTTACCATGTAGTTCTAGACACATTTTTGTATCAATGTACATTTCCTTTGTTATTTTAGTTTATTATCTTGTTTTATATGCTATTACACTATTTAAGGTGATTTTTTCCATCTTAATTTTCCAAAATAATCAGTGAAGAATTCTCATTGATTTTCCACTAATTATTCTGGAGAATTGTCAATATGTTGATCAGTATTGAGCCCAACTACCAGTACACTCTCTTTTTTCCCCCTTCCAAATTTTAATTTATTTTCTCTTCCTAAATTTCAACAAAATTCTAAAGCTCCCACTATGTCTAATGAGAAATTCTCACTGTATTTAACATTGTATTTGTTTATTACTTTCATTTCAATTGCTTATCATTTCTTATGAATGTCAAGTGGAAGAAACAATGTAAAAAATGTAATATCCCTGCAACTTATAAAATCATAAAATCTAATCTTCGGTTTGATGCAAAATTAAAAAACAACCCAAATTGTTCAAATGTAAATTCTTGGAAGTACTTCCAAATTGATTCCAAATATTCTTTTGTAGCTATGGGTCTTATTTCCCTCTACATATTTGTTAATTTTCCTCCCCCATCCCAAGTTTCAGAGAAATAAGAGTTCAAACAAGTACCATATGATCATGGAATCACATAGTGATTAGGTTATATAAGACTTTCATGGTTATTTTATTCATCTATTCATTGTGTTTTTAAATCTCCTTTATATACAGACATCCCCTCTGAGAGATAATCTGGCTTATTCTTGAATTCCTCTTAAGAGAATTATTAACTTTCAAAACAATGTAGCTTATATTTGAACAAGTATGTCAGAAATATTCTCCTTTCAGGACATTTCTGCTCCTAGCCTTAGTTCTAGAGTTCTCTTGGAGTTATAACCTTTTTGGAGTTATCTTGAACAAGTCTGATTCTTCAATCCCATGCAAACCTTAAACTGTTGTATGTCAACAACTATGAGTCCCAAAGTCTTTTTCTCTTTCCTCACATGTCTATCATTTCCTGTTTCCTTGATCACTGCTTACATCATTTGGCAGACTGTTGTTCTCAGGACATGTTCAGTTTATAGGCTTCCTAGAGTGTAGTGCCCTAAATTGGACACAAAACTCTGGGTTTGGCCAAATAGAACTATCATCCTTCTTCACTCTAAAATGATAAACATTCATCAACATATCCCAAAATTGCATATTAGGAATTTTGGACATTATATTTCACTGTTGACTTACCTCAGGCTTGCTGTTGATTTAAACCATAACTCATGTTTTCACCTGTCATGCTGAGCCCTGTGTTCTTCACCACCCAGAACTCAAACTGTTTTTAGACTTCAGTGAAGTATTTTAAATTCGTCTCCTTTAAATTTCATCTCATTGTATTCAGCCTAGCTTGAGAAGATGTTTTTGGTCTTTATTTGGTCCTAAATCATTCATAATAATTTCCGGCTTTCTACCATCTACAAATTTAGGATACCTATCTTTCACGTTTTTATATGAATTATTGATAAAATTATGTGTTATGATATAATTAAGAAAAATTCTCTCTAGGTTGCCACTGATACACAGATGAATGACTATTGCATAGTGTACAGTTATTCAAAAATTACAAATGCAACTAGTCAAATGGTCATCTCCCTTGTTTTCCCATATTATCAACTAAACTATTTAGAGAGACTTTGTAAAATGCAGACGTCACATGTTCCATAGCTATTACATGTGGCCTTTTGGCCTGCCTAATAGGAAAAACAGGTTAATCCCATGTGGTCTATTAATGAACTCATGCTAACTACTAGTAGAAACTGTTAATTGTGTTTTCACCATGTTTCCTTCTTCTGAGTGAGGATAGCTCACTGTCCTTTGGTGTGTGCAATTTCCATCTATCTCTCTGTTTTGGAATAAGAAAAACATTTGGTGGGTCTGCAATATTCCTGATCCTCTATTGGTTTTCCCATTTCCTCATGGGCACACATCACGTTTGCATTTCTTTCAGCCACAGGGGTTAAAATTCTCCCTGATAGAAATATAGAGTTTGTTTAGAGAATGTAGATGTTCTCTTGGCACTTATGTAAATTTTAATACATTTAATAAACTTAATCCGATCCTGCTGTGTTTGTAGCACAATATCCGTTCTGAAGAACATTCTCCACAGAGAAGATGGAGATCAAATGAGAGATATAGGCTTTCACTGTCTCTCCATTTTCTATCAACTCTCAAAAGTGGGCTTCAAAGTGGCCTATAGGTCTTAAACATTCATTGTTAGAGGAATAAAAAGATACGCTGGAGAAAATACTTTCAAATCACATATCTGATAAGAGACTTATGTCCAGAATACAAAAGAACATTTGAAAGGCAATAGTCAAATAACCCAGTAAAAAGTAGGCAAAAGATCTGAGTAGACACTTTACCAAAGAAATAAATGGATGGAAATAAGCGTATGAAATGATGCTCGACATCATTAATTAGCAAGGAAAGGCAAATTAGAGCCACATGAGATGTCAATGCATACTTATTAGAAAAGCTTAAAGAGAAACCTGTTCATACCAAGTGTGGGTGAGGATGGAGAAGAACTTGACCTCTTACATTGTGGGTGGGAATGCGAATGGTTTGGTCACTTTAGGAAATAATTTGGCAGTTTCTTATAAAGTTAAACATACACTTAGCATACAAACCTAGAAATCTCACTCCCAAAGTATTTACCATAGACAAATGAAAACTTACATTCCCATAAAAACCTGTGTGGGGATGTTCACAGTGGCTTTATTTGTAATTGTCAACAACAGGAAATAGCCCAGATGTTTCCCAAATGTGATAAAGTCATACAATAGGATAATACAGAGCTACAAAAAGGACAAACTATTGATTTATGCAACAACATGGATGAATCTCAGATGTATTATGCTAATGAACACACCAGGCCTAAAAGGCTGGATACTATCCCATGTAAATGACATTCTTTCAAAGGAAAACTATGGGACATAGAACAGGTAGGTGGCTGCCAGGGGCCGGCATGGGGAGCTTTTTTGGATGGTGGAACTGTTCTTTGTCTTGATCTTGGTGCTAGTTACACATGATCATATGTGTTTGTCAACCCATAGAACTGTATACTAAGAAGGGTGAATTTTGCTGGATCTAAGCTAAACCTCAAATTAAAAAATGAGTATGTAGTTTTTTGTTCTTGTTATCTAAGTATTTTGTTTTTGCAAACAAAACCATTTTAGTTTTTCTAACGTATTGTTAGCTCAGTCAAAAGATCTTTAATAATAGCTGGACATAACTTCAAGCCTGTCTTGGTCTGTTCAGGCTGCCATAGCAAAATACTCCTATAATTGGTGGCTTATAAACAATAGGAATTTATTTCTCCCAGTTCTGGAGGCTGGGAAGTCTAAGACCAAGGTGCTGACAGATTCTTGCTTCTCCATAGATGTGCCTTCTCCGTGTAACTTCACATAGTGGAAGGAGTGAGGAACCTCTCTGAGGTCTCTTTTATAAGAGGACTAATCCCATTCATAAGGTATCTGTCCTCATAACCTAATCATCTTCCAAAGGCCTCACCTCCTACCATCACCTTGGTGGTTAGGATTTCAACATATGAATGGGGGCCCGTGAATACACATTTAGTTCATTGCAAACACTGACCATTCAGATCTCCCTTTCCAAACCCTTCCCTCAAGGATTTTTTTTCTCATCATAGAGTTCTTTAGTGTATATCTGATTATAGCCCTCAGGATCACAGCCCCCTAAGAATCTTTGCTGTTTTTCCCATAGATTAATATAGCACAAACCTAAAGGCCAGATTAAAAAAAAATTTTTTTTTAAATACCCTTGAACCCTAGCCCCAGTTTAACATTTGAGAAGGGCTCTGCAATGATGAAATACACACAAATTAAATATGTCTGGTATGACCACATTTTCCTGGTGCTTTATAGAATCGTGAGGTTTTAAAAACCACCACCAGTCCAGATCAGATTTTCCTTGTTTGTCAATGAATGTGGAATGTGGAGTGGAAGCATAGAATCACAGAATGTTCAAGCTGGAAGACTCTTAGAGTTCATCTCGTCCAATTCTCTATTTTACAGAATCAAAAGCTTCATTGCCTTTTGGCCATTATCTGGTAACTTCAGGCACTCTCTGATCTTGCATTCCTTGGGCTCCATCCAGACCCAGGTCCAAGATATGCTGTGCTTCTAGAGAAATGCATTCCACTTGGATAAAGCAAAACAAAACAAAAGCCCAGCTACCTATTCTACTAGCAGACAAGAGTATAAATATGCAATTCTGAGGGTGCATCAGCGATCAGGTATGCTGTGGTTTGGTAAAATGAGGCTTCTTTAAGTGGCCCTTGGGTTTCCTCTAAGGTTATACATTTTGGGTTCCTTTAAGGTTTCTGGTGGTCTAATAGTAAGGACTTTAGATGATATATTTTATGTATTTATTTATTGAAATTTAACTGCAGTTCAGGCTGAATATCATCCTGGATGCTCAGAAGTCTGTTCTTTCTTTCTTTCTTTTTTTTTTTTTAAACCACCTACCTCCAAGCCTGCTCTACATTGTTTAGTAAATTTCTGAGAAGGAAGTCCAAGGCTCTCTCAAAAAGGAAAACATAAAGTTAGGTTTTCTGGTGCTCTTGGCTTCTTAAGAATAAAGTTCGTGGCAAAAGTACAGAACCACCAAGGTTTGAAGTTCTCACTGCTGAGGATGGATAGGTGACATTTGAGGAGATAGTCTCAGTGGGAGGAAAACAAGGCTACCCAGCTCAGTTGTTTATTTCTCTTTCTTTCAACCAATTTACTGGGAGAAGCGTCTGGATCCTCAGTTTATTTGTCCTGTTGATTATTTTCCTTACAATTATATTTCCAAAGCATGATACTGTCACTTTTAATTTTCACCTCTCTCTTACCAGAGCCCTTCCACTCTCTTCTGGGCACCAGCAAAGTCACTATCTCTGGGCCATACATTTCTCCTTGAATTGAATTGGCAACAGTTCAGGTGTATGGAACCTCTGGTTGTTGAGAAAATGTGTGCTTTTGTGTCACTCTCTCTAAAATCTTGTCCTTCTTGTGTCCAGGGTACACGGAAGAGCTAAATTGTTAAAGTCACTTAGGTTTGCTGTTTTCCCTTTTTGTTTTCTTGCTTGAGTGTGTGAATATTGTTTGGACTAGAAAAACTCATTAGAGCTTGATTTGGGGGCTGGGCAGGACTTGCTGGGGAAGCACTTATTTCCCTGTGAAGCTGGCCACCTTCCTTTTCAGAGTTGCCTTTTGGGATTTTTCTTTGACATACTCCTCTAACTTCTTCACTCCTTCTCTGGTTGGCAAAGCCCCATGAAATGTGAATATCCTGTGGGCTGTCCTTGTGTCTGGTCCTTGCCACTCTCTGCCACCCAGGTCCTGTCAGGATCCAATCTCATGCCCCATAATAACGCTCCTTAGATGTGGTCTCATTTTCTTAGTTCTTCTGAAAGGACAGTTAAATTCGATAAGTAAATGTAAGGTAAGAAACTCTTGTAGATTTTTAACAGCAGCCATCCAGAGACAGAGAATCTGCTAGCGCTCTCTAAACTAGCAGAGTATCTCCAAGAGGAAAGTGGGGAGAGCTGGGGAGGGCATCCCACATCAAGGGAGCCTCCTTTGCCCACTCTGGCCTTGGGACTACCCATAGCAGTTCCAGAGCAGTGACATTTAGACCTGCTCTTGGGCTGCGTGTGGCTTTTTGTGTTCACTCGGGCCTCTAATGTCTGTATTTCACATGCCGTTATCCTGAGCCTTACAAGCATCAGCAGTTCTGTGGCTCTTCTGGTGAATGCTGCTTGTGAATAAGCCTCTCAAGTCACAAAATGGGATAAACTTTCATTAAGGGAAAAAGCATGGGCAGTATTTAGCCAATTCCCAAAACCACTTGGAATATATGTTGATTTATCCTTGGGAAAAACAAGAGTAGAACAAGAGGTTGTTTATTAAACATGAAAATTATTTAAAAAGTTAATGAATAGCTGTTTATTAACATGCCTACCTCCCTCTTCACTTCTCCAAAAAGAAAGGAGCAGTATTTATACCCCAGCAGGACTCGCTTGAATACAAGGAACACCATCTAATGAAAATCCCATGCTGCAGGCTGAGCTGGAGGGAGCATCGTGAGTGGCTCAGACCCAGGCCTTCAAGGCAAGGGACAGACACCGTCTTGCTTGGTTTGCGGTGGAATATCTGGAAAAAGCATTGGTTACATTTTTTGTAACCCTCGGCTAATGAGTCCCAGTCGGTGGAGGCTGAGTTAAACACCACACAGGCAGCAGACCATCAGCTCGCTTCTCATGAATGCAAAGATGTCATGGAATCAGGTCTTGTCTTTTCATGTAACCTGGCAGCTAATTTCTCCCTTAATTAGTTACAACACCGTTTATGCAAAACAAAGGGTTTTCTTATTTCCTTAAACAAAAATTGTGCTGGAATTCTAGAATTTATTTTATAAGTATGTAATTAAGCACATTAAAAAAAAAAAGACATAATTGCTGGTCAGAGATTTTCTAGTGGAGACTGTTACCCATGTTCTCAGGGTGTTGACAGGAGGATATGCTTCATCTCCCTCGTCCTGCCCCCATGTTATAACAGCTAACAGTTATTTGGTATTTTGAAGTTTGCAAAGAGTTTGGATATGCAGAATCTCAAGTGGAGCTCCTTTTTAGGATTAGAGTGGGGAAAAAAGAATCATAGAGTAAAATTTTAGAATATTACTGCTTGGGAGGCCTTTGGGAATCATTTAGACTAGCATTCTACTGGAATACGAGTTCTAAAAAATGATATTTGAAAATAGAGCTCCAGCTGGGCGTGGTGGCTCACGCCTGTAATCCTAGCACTTTGGACTTTGGGAGGCCAACGTGGGTGGATAACGAGGTCAGAAGTTCAAGATCAGCCTGGCCAACATGGTGAAACCCCGTCTCTACTAAAAATACAAAAATTAGCTGGGCATGGTGGCACGCGCCTGTAGTTCCAGCTACTCAGGAGGCTGAAGCAGGAGAATCGCTGGAACCTGGGAGGCTGAGGTTGCAGTGAGATCCTGCCACTGCACTCCAGCCTGGGTGACAGAGTGAGGTTTCATCTCAAAAAGAAACTAGGGTTCCAAAATCAAATGGGGTTGGGAAACACAGGACACTGTTTCCCCTCCTGGAGATATGCAGTTCATATTAACATATTATAGGCTTGAGGAGTCCCAAAATGAAAAAAAAAAAGCATTAGGTTTCTTTTAATGCAGCATTTCCTACTTTTATTTGATTATGCAATATCTCCCCTCCCCTCCTTTTTTTTTTTTTTTTTTTTTTTTTTTTTTTAGCATTTAAGGAAACCAAAGCCTTACAGTTACAGGGTTAATGGTGACAAATCCTCAATTTCACAATTCTCAGGCTCCAGATTATTGCATCACTTGCTAAGGTCTGTGAAGTACTCTGACTGTGACTCACAACCGAGGACTTGTGGAGTAGTGACTGGGCCACGCGACTGCACTAAGCTTTTGCTTTGCCAAGTCATTCTGAATCTAATGATCTTCGGGTGATTCCCCAGACTGAGGAGGAAGCAATAGCAGCTGTGCATTGGACCCACAGAAAGAATGGTTGAAGATTGCAGTGTATTTTGAGTTTCTGCTTTGGAGGGGAGAGTTGGTCCTGATGCCCGCAGACAAATGACTGCCTGGTTGCAGTCAAGGTCAGCCCAAGGCAAGTCAGTGAAGAGGTGAAATGTGACTTCAGAAAAACTCTGCTCTCTTTTCATTTTACTTTATAATTCTTGATATACGTGTAACTACACCTTCAGATCCTCAGTGCTTTTGATAAAAATTCTGCTCTGAGAGCTTTTATTCATATTAAATTATAAGTGATTGATAACTACAGTTAAAGTGTTTCCTATCCCACAGAGATTTCCATTCCACCCTAAACACCGTGCTAAAAAAGTACAGCTCTAAGGGTGGGTCTCGAGGCAAGTGATTGAGGGAGAATTTTTTCCCCTACATGGGGTCATGGACTCTGAAAACCACATTGGATAGGTACATGTCCATTTCATGTTTGAATAAAAAATATACATTTCTGGTCCAACCCAATTTAATACACGTCTTGACATTTTATTTTAATATTTCTAGTGAGATTTTTTTTTTTTGCAAGATGAAGTAGCCTTATTGAGTCCTTAGGGTACAATGTGACTTGATTCATCACACATGAAGAATGTGGTTTCATTTTCTCAGTTCTCGGATAAGTAAATGTCAGGGTTCTCTCTCTTCTTTAAGGAGATAGGAGAACATGCTCAGTGCTGCATAGTACTATACACTCATTAAGTCCTTGACAGTGAATAGCTGTCATATTCCAGACCTGAGGAAAGAGAGACACCTAAGTCATGGCTTTTGTCCTCAAAGAGATTACCTTCAAGAGGAAGCATTCACAAATTTATATAAACAGATAATAATAATTTGATAATTTCTATAATGGAGATCTATCCCAGGAATGTGGGAATAAATCTTCATGTCAAAATGTTTTGAGTTCTTTGACAGAGTCAATTCTGTCTGAAAAGTACTTTAATAGAACACAAATTTTATGCTATTTTTCAGGCCTCAAATCTAGACCAAAGTCATGGGTAGTACTTAAAACATAGGTAAGTTTCCTGTATGATGTGTGTGTGAGGTGAAAACCTTTCCACCCTTACCCTACTCCCCACACTGCCATCATAAATGGTACACGCTTTTAAGGTGACGTTTGTGTTTAGTGTGGTCTGAAGGCTTTTGTTGCTGGAGAGAGGCAGCACACTAAGTTAGGGAAAACCGTGGATTTAAAAGATGTTAAGAATTACTTGGACAGCCAGCAACTTCCTTAATAACTAGCAACAGGAAAGAAAGGCTTAAAAAAAAAAAAAAAAAAGGAAAATGTGGTCATTAGGCCCTGACATCTCAATTAGCTTTTTCTAAAGCTAATCCATACAACTAAGTTTACAACATATTGATTAGGCACATCATCAAGAATTGAGATGGCAGGAATCATCTGAACTTGCTTCATCAGGGCCTTGTTGAATATCCCAGCAATGCAAAACCGCAGATGGCGGATGCAGGTGGTAACCAGTGTCCTTAGGAGTTGTGCAACGTGGAGACAGTATCCTGTCTATGAATGTCTTGGTTTACTCTGTGTCCCTCTTTTCTTACATCTGCCGCAAGTGAACTCATAGGGCATAAGTTCAAACAATTGAATTCCAGAGCTATAAATGATGTGGATTCCCTCTGGGAAGCAGTGTTGGAACAGTTTAACACCCAGTTTTTGAAACTGACATGTTTGGGTTTAAACCATGGCTTTAGTAGCTTGTGTGACCTATGAAATGGGGAGATTTATAACACTAACATGTAATGAGATCATTTGGGCTAACCACTTAGCACCTGGCACAGTATAAATATACAAATACATGTTAATTGTTATTATAACCTTATCTCCTATCCCTCCATTTAAAAAGCAGCTTGGGACTCAGTATTGTGAAAAGATTTGTCTTATGTCTTGTGTGGCTAGTCAGTAAAAGTCAGAATTAATTTAGTGTTGGCCTTAATTGAACTATGTGATTCGCTCAATAGAATTTTATATTTTAAGCCACCTTTGAACAACCATATAGTAAGGCTCCACTTGAACTTTCTCCTTCAACTACTTTTCACACTTACAGCATGACATTCTTTTTGCAAACGTTTCAGTAGTTTTGGTATTGGGCTTTGAATTGATAGCCTTAATATTCTGTTTTTCAAAGTCTGTTGTCTGTAAAGCTAAACCCACAGTGGACTGTGCTATTACTCTGCCCAGATTCCCTCAAATCCCTTTTACTGTTTATGTCTGTGAGCTTCCCGTCTTTTGTTTGTTTGATTTTCTCCTGACAGTCCTCACTTGCAACTCTTCTGGAGTTGTGCAGACAGCCAGAAGAGTCCGGGATTTTGTGTTCCCCGATCACTCCACTCCACTCCCCTAAGCCCTGAGCCCATGAGTGTATCTTCAGGAATATGAAAGCCCGGCCCCTGTGCTACTGGTCAGGACAAACTCTGAAGTGTGGCTTATATTCCAGACCCCTTTTGGGGATCAGGCTGGAGCTAGGACTTTGCCTGCAATCCCACCTTTGCTTGGCTACTTTCCCTCCCTGTCCCAATTTCCTGGTTGGGAGTGAATCTCTCCCACATTTGTTCACATTTTATCTCTTTATTTATTTTTTTTTGTTCAGTCAGTCTGAGTCTGCTTCTGGAATCCAAACCTAAGGGACTCAGCTATGTTTGTGTTGACCTACTATGAATAAAGAAGATCCTTATTTAAGAACAGGCCACATTCTGTTTTACACACGCACTTTCTCACCCTAGAAATTGTTCAGAAGGTGGAATGTTTTGCTGTTTCAATGAGATCACATGTGTAAAGTCTCTTTGTACACTGCAGGAGCTATAGAAATGTGAGTTATGATTGCTCAGATTTCATTCCCTTTGCTCTAATTTTGAGTTAGGGGAGAGAAAGCTGGCCTGTAAAGTACGTATCACAGTTTCTCTTTCTCAGCTTTCAACTGCATGGAAGTTTGTATTTCTATTTCTAATACTCCAGTTCCTCTACTGATACCTTGCCAGGAAGGTGAATGTATCAGGTCAGGAAGTAGACTTCTCAGAATAAAGGATGCCACACTGGAACGTTTAGTGCACACAAGGTTAGGTGTAGAGTGTGTCATATGAAAGTAATAGGTATACTTTTTTCATAGCATTTAATATGCCTTTATCCTTAAATTTTAACAGGTTTTGATATACAAAAGTATATAAAAGTATACATTTTATTATAATTGTCAACTGTATTTATGTAGTTTTCTCCTGTCAGGTTTTGGAGAGGGGAGAATTTAGCCCTTACTTTGAAAATAAATACACAAGGAAGAAACAAGCTTATTACAAACAAGAATGTTCCTCTATTACATGTACTGACCAAAAACTTTAGTCTAGTTACTCCTCCTGATGCTCATGTTTAATAATTGGAAAAGAAAATACTTTTCTATTAAAAAATCCAAAAGAAATTAAGATGTTGATTTTTCCCCATAAGATCTCTGTTGTCACTGCAGTGACCATAATATCTTCTGTCGTTGCATTTGTAATGGCTTCATCAAGAATGAGGTTGCCTCCCAAAGGGTAGACTAGAAGTTCCCCATCTGCAGGTGTAGCTTGGCCAGCATCTATCCTCTATTTCCACAACCCACCACGTTTTTTGGAATAATAAGGGTGCTCTTAGTAGCCCACGAAAGGGTGGCTGGTGAAACTCTGACCTGGTCATTTTGCTTCTGTATGATGTTGATTCTATAACTTGCAACCAGTAGCAGAGCTCAGGGGAGGACTCTCCACCTTCCATCCACCCTGCTCTTTTCTGGTCACAGCCAAGAGCTCCAGATTACAGAGATTCTGACTGGTGAATTTGGAAGTAATCACTTCATTTCCCAGGAGGTCCAATTCAGGATATACCTCTGGTTTAGAGTTGGTTGCGAGAGTTACGCAAGCCAGCAACGAAGCTGGGAGACAGCAACCAGACACCATTGCCCTGAAGGCCTTGGGCGCAGCCCCAGGAGTGCCTGGCTATGTGGACTTGGAGCTGAGGGCCCTGGGACTGCATGTGACACCACTCCTCAACACACAAGAGACTCCCAGCTTAGCGCAAAATAGGTTTTTGTTTGATTCTTTCCCAGTGTTTACCTAATTTTAAACTCTGTACTCTAATTTGAACAGTTGTTATGTTTGCTCTCAGTAAATCAAAATGAGATGTTCTGAATAATCCATTTGGTACCAATGGGAAAAAAAAAAACCCACTGTTGAAATGTATGATTGTTATTTTGGTGAAAACATGAAAAATAAAATTATTCTATTTATGACAACCCTGGTTCTGGTTCTCTTTTCTCTCATTTCAAGCTTATAATTCTGGCTTTAAAATTCCAGATGAGTTTCCTGCCAAAACGTACAGTCTCTGTTTGTGCCTGAATAGCTCAGAATATTTTTTTCGTATAAAGGAGAATTCCCTTATTCCATTCAAAGGATTATAAGACCTCAGTGTGTATCTTGCTGCTGAGCTCAAGATCCTTAAAAGCTAGTTTTGGTTTGCTGCGACGTATCTGAGGTTTTTCACTACGTCCAACTCTACCCTTATTTTGTACATATTCTCAGAAGTGAATGCTTTAGAAGAGTGCCAATGCCATGAACACTACTTGGATGGGGTTGTCTCTCAGCCCTGGGCATCCTGAAATACTCAAGACTGTTTTTGCTTGCGTGAGCAGGTTTTATTGAATTGGGTTCTGATTTCTTGATGAAGGACCTCATCTGTATTGTATTTGCCATAAGCAATGCAATTGATACCCTTTGGACATATCCACAGACTGTAGGCCATGTGATATTGGCCTTTAGGTAAGTCAGAATTGAAATGTTACATTTTCCCACCAAGGCATACCTGACTCTGAGCTCTTGGCACAGAGCTCAACTTATCAATTAGAGAGAAAGATGGTGATCAGGGACGTCCAATCACTTGTGGACCATTGTGGGCAACATGAAGCCAGGAATAAAAATGCAGCCATTTTGTCTTTGTTCACATTTTATCATACACGTTTATGGGAAATTCGTAAGATGATTCATGCTCCGAAACCACATACACTTGCCTTTTCTGCTGGATGGGATGGAATTCAGAGAAGGGAGGGACTTGCACACTTCTGGCTCCATCTTCTTCTCTATAGTTTTATCATAGATCTGGATAAGAAAGCCAGCTGTCAGTAAGCCTTTCTTCATACTCAGCAACACCATTGTAGCTAACAGCGCAGCATAGCTAACACAGCACAGCACAGCTAACACCACCAGTGTAGCTTCAACAGCACAGCACACTGTTTCTCTGCTTAGTGAGGTGTTGAGGGCGGCAGAGAATAAAGATAGAAACGTGTCCTTGGAGACAGGAAACTTACTATGTAGTTGGAGCGAGTCCTCATGTGACCTCCCAGCACTGGAGTTTCTCTTGAGTAAAATGAGAGTATTGGACACCCTCATGCAGGAGGCAGAATGGAGAGTGGAGAAAGATAGACTCACTTGGGTTCACATTCTGGTTCTACTGTTTGTTTCCAGCTCTTAGACCTCGGGCCACTTTCCCAGTTTCTCTAAAATTAGGCAAATAATATGTAACTTATAAAGATATTAGGATCAGAGGTAGTATATATAGAACATCGCAGAGGTAGTATATATAGAACATTGAACATTTCTTAGGCACTTAATAAGCAGTAGCTATTATTATCATTACTTATTTCAGTGTATGTGTTAGAAACTTTGTGCATCCAAAGAGCATCATCTACTCATTCTCTGAGTGCCTATCTTTTGATTAACTTATGTTTCTTTTCCATCAATATCTCCTATTATCTTTAGGGAGATGTGCAGGCAAAAATGAACCTAAATGCAATTGTTTTGCCTCACTATTATTTGGAGTTTAGTTCTGCCAATATTTTTTGAACTTAAGTTATGCTTATTAAGTCTATTTTGTGCCAGGCAGTGTGTGCCATGTGTTGGGAATACAAGAATGACTGGGCGTCTCTGTCTGCCAAGTGCTGTTAATTCTGGTGAAAGAGAAGAGAGACAAAGAAACAGAATATTTCAATGCAATTTGATCAGTGCTATGCACAGGGTGTGGCAGACACTGTTGGTTTCCTCCCCAGTAGTAGTTCTGTCTTCTTTGTAGTTGATAGAACTCTGATTTTGTTCTGACTGACAGGGTGTCCAGTTAGGTTCTCATATCCCTAGGCTCCCTTTATGCTAGGTGTGGCTGTATGATGGAGATCTGACCAGTAGAGCACATGCAGAGGTCTGATGGAGATTCTGATGGAGTTGTAGTCCTGATAATTTGGGATTAACGCAGGGGACTCTGCCCTTCTACTTTTTTCCTATCTTGAACGTGAACATAATGCCCAATGATACAGCAGCCATCTTGTGACTATGAGAGAGACAAGTCTGAGGGAAAGTGTGAGAGAATTCCAGAGATACTAGCCCTGATGCCACTGAACAACTGAACCAATGCCAGCTGCTATCTAGATTCAAAATCTTGTTATGTGAGAAAAATACACTTGTATTTGTTTGAGCGGCTGTGAAGCAAGTTTTCTGCTGCTTGCAATCAAAGACATCCCTACATGTCTACAGCCTTAAAGAAGAAAAAGTCCTATTTCTTGTATAATACAAAGTAGCTTGGAGGAAGCAGCTACTTTAGCCAGAACATCTGCCCTCTGGTGGATGCAGAGTGCTGGACAAATGCCCTCTCCTTTGGCAATGAGGAATTTCTTATCCATTGTGTACAGTTTAAAACACTTCTCAGGCTGCAATCGATAGAGACAAAACAAACAAACAAACAAACAAACTTCTATGAACCTGCCTCCTGAGAGACTTCTGTCTAATTGTAGACATGTTCCTGTACAATCTTTAATGCAATTAGTCACAATATCACCTGAGTGACCCCTTGTGCCGAGGGACCTCACAGTTCCTTCTGACTTAGATTATGCCAGAGCCATCCACAGTCCACGTTTCAGGTTAAACCCTTCCTGCATTTTCCAGAAGTAGGGCCTTGGAAACCCTGACTGTGGCCAGATTCATAGATATGCAGCTGCCAAGACTAACAGACTGGTAGACAGTCTTTTCGCTGCCCTCACAAACTCCCGAAGAGATACCTGTTTTTTCCAGTAATTCACTTTTTTTTCTCTCTCTCCCTCTCTGTCTCGCCCTTTTCTTTTTCAGGCACAAGTTGAGAGTCTCACAGATGGCTTTGGGGAAAATAACTGCTTGTTCTCAAACATGCTGTTGGGAGACACATTCCTCTCCCTCCTTCCCTCCCTCCTGGCCTGCCTCGGTCCTGTCTCCAGGAGATCATGATGCTGCAGCCTCATTCTGCAAGTCCCCATACCTTCCAGCAGTCCTGCTGGCGGTCTGGGCTGCTGGCATTTCCATTTTTCTTCTAAGTAGCTTGGCAGATAGGAGCCTTTGCCTCTCTGTTTTGAGCTTGGCTTTTAATTGTTGGGCTGAAGGGAACATTTAGCTTTGTGCCCACAAACACACAGACCTTCCATCTCTTCCTCCCATGCCTACCTGTAATCACTGAGGTGTGGCTCAGGGTGCAAAACAACCAACCACAGAATGAGCTGGTTTGAATGAGAGCCTCATTTGTGGGGAGGCAAGACAGGATCAGCTGGGCGTCTATAGGTTGTGAGCTGGCATTGAGGGCTGGAAAAAAAGCCTCAGGGGACCCATGAGAATGCCGTAGATGTGATCCAAAGTAAGGACAAGCACAGTGTGAGTTCCCAGGTTTAGTTTTGGTGAATTCCAGGCAGGTGAGGAGACCAGGAACTATAAGCAAACACTTAGAGAAAGTGAATTCAGATGTCACCAGTGAAAATAACCATTGGTATAAAAGGCAAGTGGCAGCTGACATTTAGAAGACACAAGGTGTGTGTTAAAGTATGGTCTTGTCTGGGTTTTCAAAGGCCCTGAAATAAGTAAAACTGCCCCTAACTAACACTCATTCCTGCCTTTGCCTTAAACTTTCTTTATGTGACCTTCCAAGTCTTGGTTTCTTCACTGGTAACTTAGGTGAAGTATATAAGTTCTTCTCACAGGATTGTTTTGAAACTTACATAAATCGACATCTTCAAAAGAACTTTATAATCTGTATTATTCCTCACTAGTTAAATTTTTTATTTCTTTTATAATTCTTAATGATTTTTATTAAGGTATAGTTGACAAATAAAAATTGTATATATTTACAATATACATCATGATGTTTTGATCTATGTATACATTGTGAAATGATTAGCTTATTAACATATCTGTAACCTCCTATGCTTATCATTTTTGTTGTGAGAACATTTATCTACTCTCTTGGCAATATTCAAATCTACAATGCATTACTATCAACTACAGTCATCATGCTCTATAATACATCTCTAGAAATTATTTATCCTGCTTAACTGAAGCTCTGTATTCTTTGACCAACATCTCTCCATCCCTCTACCTTCTTCCCTCTGAAAAATCACCATTCTACTGTCTGCATTAATAAGTTTACAACTTTTTTTAGATTCTATGTGTAAGTGAGCTCATGCAGTATTTGTCTTTCTGTTCCTGGCTTATTCTATTTAGCATAATGCCTTTAAGTTTATCTGTGTATTTCCTGCTTTTTAAAGGCTCAATAGTATTCCATTGTGTGTGTGTGTTTGTGTGTGTGTGTGTGCATCACATTTTCTTTCTCCATTCATCTGTAGATTAACACATATGGGTTGATTCCATGTCTTGGCAATTGTGTGTGTGTGTGTGTGTGTGTGTGTATCACATTTTCTTTATCCATTCATCTGCAGATTAACACGCATGGGTCGATTCTATTTCTTGGCCTTTGTGTGTGTGTGTGTGTGTTTGTGTATCACATTTTTTTTTTATCCATTCATCTGTAGATTAACACACATAGGTTGATTCCATGTGTTCGTTATTGGGAAAATATGTACATGTACCCAATAGTGGGGTTGCTGAATCACATGGTAGTTCAGTTTTTATTTTTTTGAGGAATGTTAATACTGTTTTCCGTAATGACTTAATTTACATTCCCACCAACAGTGCACAAGGGTTCCCCTATCTTCACATCCTTGTTAATGTTTATATTTTGTCTTTTTTGGTAGCAGACATTCTAATAGGCATGAAGTGATATCTCACTGTACTTTTGATTAGTGATGTTGAGGATTTTTAAAATATAATTGTTGGCCATTTCTATGTCTTCTTTTGAGGGATGTTTATTCAAGTCCTTTGCCTATTCAAGTCCTTTGCCTTAACCTTACCTTTTTCTTGCTATTGAATTGTTTGAGTTACTTACATATCTTGGAAATTAATTCCTGATCAGAAGAATGCTGTGCAAATATTTTCGCCCATTCTATGGGCTGCTTTTTCACTCTGTAGATTGTCTCCTTTGCTGTAAAGAAGATTTTTAGTTGAATAAAATCCCATTTGTCTATTTTTGCTTTTGCTGCCTGAGCTTTTGAAGTCATACCCAAAAATATCATTGCCCAGACCAATGTCATGGTGATTTTTCCCTATGTTGTCTTCTAATAGTTTCACAGTTTCAGGTCTTATATTTAAGTCTTTAGTCCATTTTGAGTTGATTTTTGTACATGACATGAGATGAGGGTCCAATTTCAATTTTTTTTTGCTTGTGGATATTTAGTGTTCCCAACACCATTTATTGAAGAGATTGTTCTTTCTTCATTGTATGTTCTTGGCACCTTGTCAAAGATCAGTTACTGTAATTGTGTAGATTTATTTTGGGCTTTGTCATTTAATTAAATTGTTTCACATACCTGTTTTTATTCCAGTACCATGCTATTTTGATTATTATAGCTTTGTAGTATTTTAAAAAATCAGTTAGTGTGATGTCTCCAGTTTTGCTTTTTGCTCCAGACTGCCTTGGTTATGCAGAATCTCTTGTGATTCCATACAAAGGATTGTTTTCTGAAGTAGGGAGCTTTGATATCTTGTGAACCTAGTACAGAACTTTTCTTTGTGGTTACCATGAGGCTAACATTTTATAACATCCAATTTTAAGCTGATAATAACTTAACTTTTATCCCATACAAAACACTGCACTTTTACTTCTTATCCCCACATTTTATGTTATTAATGTCAGCATGTACATATTTTATATATTGTGTATCCATTAAGAAAGTATCATCATCATTATTATTTTAATGCTGTCTTTTAACTTTTATTCTAGAGTCAGAAGTGATTTATGCACCATCATTAAAGTATTCTGAATTTTACCATATTCTTGCCTTTACAATGAGTTTTCTAGTTTCATATGTTTTCATGTTTCTAGTCAGCATACTTTCATGTCAATTCAAAGAACTTCCTTTAGCATTCTTGTAAGACAGTTTTAGCAGTGATATACTTCCACAGCTTTTGTTTGTCTGGGAAAGTCCTTATCTTTCCTTCATTTCTGAAGGATGCTCTTGCCAGGCATATTATTCTTGATTGGCAGATTTCTCCTTCAGAATTTTAAATTTATTATCCCACTCTCTCCTGTACTGCAAGATTGCTGCTGAAAAATCTGCTATTTGTCTTCAAGTGGTTCTATTTTATGTTTCAAGCTGCTTTTCCTTGTTGCTTTCACAATTTTTTTTTTTGTCTTTGATCTTCAAAAATTTTATTATAATGTGTCTTGGTCAAGATTTCTTTATATTTAATCTATTTGGTGCTCTGAGAGCTTATGAATTTGAGTGTTCATTTTCTTCTCCAGGTTTGGAAAGCTTTCTCTGATTACGTCTTTAAATAAACTTTCTGCTCCTGTTTCTTCCTTTATCTGTTTCTTCTTGGATTCTCATGTTGCATAAATTGGTTAATCTGATGGTGTCCCATAGTTCTTATAAACTTTATTTACTCATTTACATTGTTTTTTCTTATTGTTCCTGTCAGTGGGTAATTTTGAATGGCCTGTCTTAAGCTCATTGACTATTTCTTCTGCTTGATTGAGTCTGCTGTTGAATCTCTCTATGAAGTTTTTAAGGCTAGTCATTGTGTTCTTTAGCTCAAACCAGAATTCCTTCTTGTTTTTTTAAATGTTTTCTATCTATTTGTTGAACTTTTCAGTTTATTTGTGTATTGTCCATGATTTCAATTAATTGTCCTCTTGTAGCTCATTGAACTTCTTTAAAATGATTATTTTGAATTCTTTGTCAGACAATTAATATTGATTTAATTAGGGCTGGCCACTGGTGCTTTATTTCTTTGATGGTGTCATATTTCCCTGATTGTTCATAATCCTTGTGGCCCTGCATTGCTGTCTGTGCATTTGAAGAATTAGGAATTTATTGCAGTCTTTAAAGACTGGATTTGGCAGAAAAAGCTCTTCACTAAACAGTCTATCCAGAGATTCTGGGCAGGCTTTCTAGCATGGTCCCCAGGAGGGCTTTCTGTTGTAGTTCTTGGCCAGGCTGTCCTGATGCCTGTGTCAGCAGGTAGGTGGTCCTGGCCCCTGGATATGTGGGATTAAACCTGGATTCTGGGTCCACAGGGGTCTGGCTCGAGAATAATCCACCAGGGTGAACTTGTTGACTGGGTTCACAGGGTTGAGCCTAGAGTCTAGGTCCATGAAGGTGATCTTGAAGCCTGAGTCTATAGGGGCAAGCTTGGGCCCTGGGTCTTCATGGGACAGTGTGACACTAGAGTCCATTGGAGTGGACCTGTTAACTGGGTCCCAAGAGAGCCCTAGATCTTGGGTCCACAGCAGTGGGCCTGGATCTTGTATCAGCAGGAACTAACCTGGAGCCTGAATCTTCAGGGGCTGGGCTGGCGGTGAGATTGGCGTGAAGCCTGAGTCCATGGGGGATGGCCTGTTGGGTGGGGGAGTGGGGAGTGGGTCTGGAGCCCGAATCTGTGGGGAAGAGCCTAAGTCCTGGGTTCACAGTGGTGTTGGCCTGGGCTATGGAGGCTGGCCTGATATTCAGGTGGACTGGGTTCTTTGTCAGTAGGGGCTAGTGTGGAGCTAGGGTTATGGGTACTAGCATAATGTTGGGAAGGGTCTAAAAACTGAGTTGGTGAGTCCTTGCCTGGAGTCTGAAGCTAAGGGGGAAGTCTACAGCTGGGTAGATAGGGGCTGACCTGGTGCTGGGGGGGTGGTTTGGAGCCTGGGGCTGTTGGAGCCAGCCTTTTGGTAGGGTGGGCCTGCAGTCCTGAGCAGGTCTACAGCCTGAATTTTCAGGAGCTGGCCTAGGACCTGGTGCCACTGGGACTAGCCTAATGGTGGGTCAGGCTCTGAGAATGAGTCTGAGGGGGCTGAACTGGTACTGGAGTGGGCTTCAGACTGAGTCTGTGGGCTGGAGACTGGAGCCCACTGGCCGGGAGTGGGACTGGCCTGGAGACAGGTTGTGGTGTCCTGACTGGTGCTGGGTCCTACTGGGGTGTGCCCCTTGCTGGAGTCTGAGGCAATGTTCCATGCTCACATCACTCTTCTCCCCCCGATTCAAGGGTATCTTTCTCTGCTCTATGGGAGGGTTGACATAGATAATGCAAAACTTTCCTTTCTACTGTTTTCAATGCTTTTGTTATTTCTGTGCTATATCCAAGTCCTGTAATCTATCACCTGGCTTCCTTAGCGGTTGGAAAACTAGAAAGCTGAGGCTACATAGAGCTAGAACTTAATTTTAGGGGTTCAGAGGATAAGGACTGTAAATATCTAGTTCTCCTCCACTTCCAGATATACAGGGACTGTGATTCCTCTGTTCCTTGAGGTCAGGCATTGCTGAGAAGTGAATAGAGATGGCCAGTGAAATGCAAGCAGGAACGACATATACCCATTAGTCCTCATCACTGGCATGGAATTTCCTGCTCTCTCTCCCACTGCCACACTTTCCAAAGGGGCCATGTGCTTCAGATCATGCAGTGTGTTGGGTGGTGGGGACAGGAGTAGAGGTCGAGGCAACCTCTGCAAGCCTGGGTTTGGGACTGGGTTTAGGGATGGTTGCCCTGGAAAGTATCCTGAACTGCAGAGGATATTTGTGTGAATGAGAAGCAAACCTTTACGGTACTGGGTGGGGTAGTACAACAGCATAAATCAGCCCAAGCTGAACATTACAGATACATGGAGATGAGACTTTTGCTGTTCTCTTGGTGGTTTTCCTTGTGCTTTGCCTACATCTAAGCAGCCAAACCACTGCAGAGTTTCCCACTTCTCTTTTGTTCTTACTCTATCCAAAACCCAGAATAACAGATGTGTGAAGGATTTCAGCTATTGGAACTGAAGGGAGGAAATGGTTGCTCCTTTTCTCTTCAAAATTAGTCTTGTCAAACTGGTGGTCTCCAGATGCCAGGTCTGTGTTCTCAGGTACTTCTCCCATTCCACATACGGCCAATCCCAACTTTATCCCAATGCTTCAATTCTCTGAGTAGAAAGTGGAATAAGAGAAAGTGGCATCCACAGGAGCCAGGGACCCCCCCACAGAGGCAGGAGGCATTGTGACACTTTAGGGGGTCCAGGTTCCTCTTTGAAACAAACAGACCTGATGTGTGCCACCCACAAATCCAGCTGTTGAGGAAGGAAGGGATGCAGCCACAAACAAAACCCTGCAGAACTATTTCCTGGCAAGAAATAATGAATGTGGTTTGGTGTTCCCTCGAGCTCCCCCGGGGCCCCAAGGGCATGAAAACAGTATATCTCAAGTGACTGAGAAAGGAAGTGTGTCCGAAATGTACTTTAAATTATTCTTGTGGGCTTGTGTGCCATCATGTCTTCATTCTACAGTTTTTTCCAAGTATACTTTATTCCTGAAGCTTTTGGAATTTGCATCGCAAAATCCATATGCACATTATTTTCATTTTTATTTAATTAGATGTAAACATAGATTCATATAATTTTCCATGGTATTTACTAAACTATTGCCACACTTAAAAAATACTGTAAAATGTAATGGTTACGTTTTGCACACTGATTAAAAGTTGTTAGTATTTAAAACAAATATGTCCAAATCAAAAAATGGAACTTTTACAATATACTACCAAAAAATACCTTCCTAGGAACGTTCTGGCCCTTTATTCCTTTTGTTTTAACTGTGCAATAGGGATAATGACAAGAAATCTTGGAGTATGCCACTGTATCTAAACTGTTGGCTGTTAAGAAGTATCGATGATCATTTTATTAGTTTAATACCATCAGGAAGGAAGCAGGACCTATTGAAATCACTTTCAATTTTGTGATTTTTATTAATTCAACAGATGAAAAAATT
The DNA here is from genome assembly GCF_007565055.1 of Rhinopithecus roxellana. Classification (NCBI taxonomy): domain Eukaryota; kingdom Metazoa; phylum Chordata; class Mammalia; order Primates; family Cercopithecidae; genus Rhinopithecus; species Rhinopithecus roxellana. Next base: position 20,071,122 of record NC_044549.1, on the reverse strand, counting down.
TGGTTAGCTTTGTTTTATTTGAACTCACTCCGTTTAACAAAGTTTAAAGAGTTTTCTTCCCTCCTATTAACTAAATCACACTTCTTAATTTCTAGTACAAAATCCTAACTTCACATTTCTGAACTAGGGGGAGAAAATCTAACTAGAAGTCAAAGGATGGGAACATTCTAAACTCAAATTGAGTCCAATTAAGTTTTCTGTTACATGTGATAACCCAGCATTGATTGTGGTGAGAAGCATAACCACTGTGGTAGGATTTGGGCAGATCTTGTTTTCTGTTGAACTGAGAGAGATAAATGCACATCTCTGTGTTCAGCTTTTGTTTACTCAGATCTCATCTTGGGATACTCATTTCTGACCCTTTAGGGTCAATTCCAGATGAAAATCATAACACAGATATCAAGTTAAAACACAGATTTTAGGCAAACCCTATCCTTAGCTGTACTCATACAGCCCTTATGGCCTTGATAGGGAACCTTGCAGGCACACCTGTCGATAAGATTTGGCCTGGAGTGGCGAGATCTGAATGGCTGTCGTACACAGAATTAGAAATTGTTGGATTCATTATGAGTTCTCAAATTATTCATTGTGGGCATCTTTTTGCTGGAGCTGCCAGCTGAGACTAAAAAAGTCAAAAGGGACTCTGTAATCTGTTAAATGATTTTAAGCTTCAGGAGAAGCATCAAACTTCTTAAGTTGGATGCGAATCTAGTTGCAAAAAAAGGGTGTGTCTCAACCTATGTCTATTCTTAGAGTCTGCTAAGATTAGCACTTGTCTGAAGTCTCTAAAGGAAGGATTGTCAGATTTGTCTAAATAAAAAGAATTGTTCCTGAAACTATGACCTTTGAAGGCAATTGAGGCTGGGAGAGGAGAAAAAAAATGAGCTTCTCATAAACACAGCCATTCCTAGTCTTCTTAGATCCCCATACACAGATGGCTATCCATGAAATTGTTTCTTCCACTGGTTTATTTTTCAGTGTCATAGACTAAAACACTTGTTCAAAAAGCTTTTTAGCGATTAGCTGCCAATGGGCCTCTGAATGTTTAAACAATAGTGTAAGGAAGAAAAAGCAACATCTTTTTTTTCACACATCACAAGGTTCATGGGTGAATAAAATACAGATTAACAAAAGAAAAGTATACAAATTTACTTAATGTAAGTTTTATGTGACATGGAGCCTTTAGAAATGAAGACCCAGAGAAACCAAGAAACCTGTGTATTTTTATGCTTAGGTTTGATGAAGAGTGGACAGTCATGGGGAAGTCTGATTGAACAGAGGGTTTATGACCTAGTGGTAATAAATGGGTTGGGGAACTTAGCAAGGCCTGTTCATAATCTTCTTTGTGATCCTGTGTCTTCAAAGATAAAAACATTCCTATCTTCCAAGTATTGACTGGGCATCTTTCAAATAAGGTGCATGAAACTTTCTTCTATTTTTAGAGGAAGGTTGAAGAACTCTTTCATGACCTTCTTTAGGGGAAAAGGGTAGGAGCATGTGAGAGAAACTTTCCAGCTTCAGCTGTTTTCTCAAAAAGCAAGGTGCCACATTTTGGGATAGTATGTCCTAAAACCCATCAATATTCTTAAAGAGAATTCTTAATTAAGAGCAGACTGCACTAACGTTTTATAGATTCCAAAATGTTTCCACTGACCTATTCCCTTGGGCATTACTACTGGATTGAAATAATATATTAAGGTAAGTGCACCAGTTAAGATAGTCTAAGTAATGCTTGGTAAAACAAACAAACAAACAAACAAACACGTAAAATTGTAAAGGTTTAAAACATTTGCTAGTACTTCATGTCCCTGGTGGGTTGGCTTGTGGGGGTGGGACGGTGGGAAAGAAGGATGTATTCTACATTGTCTTTTGTCAAGAACCCTGATAGGAGAAACTAAATGTCCGCACTGCCAGAATGTCAAGTCAAAAAAAAAAAAAAAAAAAAAAAAAAAAAAAAAAAAAAAAAAAAAAATCAGGGTCGGAGGAAATGATGCAGAGCAGACGGGAAGAAAGCAAATGACATAATGATTCATAAAGCTTCCTCTCAGAAGTGACACACATCACTTCTGCTCACATATCATTGGCCAAAGATATTTATATGGCCACACCTAACTTCAAGGGGCAGGGAAGTGTAACCGTGTCAATTTCTAAGAAAGAAAACGAAGTACTTTGTTGAACAATATTAATGACTACCAGATGAACTTTAATTCATGTGAACCCCACTAAATGCTTACGTGTATTTAATTAAGAGTTTATCTGTCAAGTCCCTGTGTCTCACAAAGACAGCTAGAGGAAGCTAGTCTTACACCTGTACTTCTGGTAAACTGTCCTCTTCATAGCCATGGAAATGAGCTTCAATGTAGCAGCAAAGCTTAAAGGAGCAGGTGAGTAGTTAGCTAGGAGTATGCCACCATATCTAAGCCATCGGTTGTAGAGTATCATCTTTTGTGGGTCGTGCATACAAGGGGCCAAGGAATGAGCAAGTACAAGAAAACACCCTAGTATAGTAAAAAATAAGACAGGAGTTGAAGTCAGAAGACCAGTTTTGGTCTCTAACTTTGCAATTTACTGCATGAGTGATTTTGTGTCCATTGTTTGTCCTCTAGGAGTGTCCCCACATGAAAGATAAAGAATCAAATGGATATTACATGCAAAATATTTTGTGACTCATAAGCACTATGTAACCATCACAGAAAGGAAGAATACATTATTCTGAACCCTCGACTTGTCTGAACTGTGCACAGATTTTAATGAATCCCTGATTCTATCTCAGAAAATAGAATTACTATTTGGCATGGTACCACTCCTTTCTTTCTTTTTGTTGAGAGAGAGTCTCACTCCGTCACCCAGGCTGGAGTGCAGTGGTGCAATCTCGACTCACTGCAATCTCCGCCTCCTGGGTTCAAGCAATTTTCTTGCCTCAGCCTCCCGAGTAGCTGGGACTACAGGCACATGTCACCATGCTCGGCTAATTTTTTGTATTTTTAGTAGAGATGGGGTTTCACCATATTAGCCAGGATGGTCTCAATCTCCTGACCTCATGATCTGCCCGCCTTGGCCTCCCAAAGTGCTCGGATTACAGGCGTGCCCAGCCTCTATTTCATTTTTCTATAAGTCAGCAACTCTAACTTTAAAAGTACAAAATGTATTACTAATAAAATGATATTTTATAACACTTTCCAGAATTATTTCATACCACAACACCCAAAACCCATATCAACTGCCATCATCAAACAGAGAAAAAGACCCTAAGAAACTTGGTGAATGATAACAGAACAGAACAGAAAACGAATTTCCTGGACACAGAAAATGAAGTCTCCATGAAGGAAGGCAAAAGACAAAGAAGAGAGACTAAAATGTAAGTTGTTATATCTTTATCTTTATGCCTGATGTTATAACACTGGAAGCCTATACATTATGTGCAACTACCTCCCTTTATTATATCACACATTTCGAGTATTCAGGAGCTCTTAGATCATTCAGTAAATATTATTGTGAGCTTAGCAATTGTAAATTTAGGTTTTGGAAATATTTTTGGTCATTTTAAAAGCCTCAAGTCTCCCTTTCTTTCCTTCCCCCTTTCTCTCCCTCCTCCTCTTAGTTATTTGTACATGTATTAACTATAGAGCTGCTTTGTGTCGTGTGGAGTGCTGCTCTTAGGGATATCAATATGCTTAGAGTATTTTCCCTGCCCTAGAAGGATGCAGAAGCTAGAGATGGTAATGAAGTAGAGGCTGTGATAGATGTATAAATAGGATGTTACAGGAGCAAGAAAAATAAAGTAACTGTGTTTAGCGAGGTCAGGAAAGGATTCACAGAAAAGGTGGCATTTGAGTTGAGTTTACTGTGTGTGAAAGGTAGGGTAAGAACTTCTGTGTAGAGAAAATAGCTTGTGCTAAAGCACAAAGACGAGAAATAGCCTCATGCATCTTGAACCTCAAATGATTCAAAGTAGCTCATACAGAGGATATTTGTGGCAAGGAGAGATTACATAGATAGGCAAGAGCCTGACCATGGTGGTCTTTACAGGCAATAGCCAAGGAGTTTGTGGGGTGTTCTAAGTGGACTTTAAATAGGCAGATTTTAGAAAGAAGACAAACATTGTTATTTACTAAAAACTCCCACATTACCCACAAGTGGGAAAAATACTGTTTACTCTCAAGTTTATACATTTGTGAATTACTATATTAATCTAAGTGTTGATATCTAAAATAACCTTTTACTTTGGCTCAACAACATTATCAAGATTACCTTCATAAAGCAGGAAATATCCTGTCCTGATCTCCTTCAAATAATTTCATTAAAAACATTGGTCTCTTTTAGGGAACCTAATCTACATATCCAGTATTTTAATTCCAAAGCATTTGAATGTGATTCGTTTATTGGAGTTGTGCTTGACTTTAGTGTAATCATTACAAACACAGACACAGGGAATGTCCTTGAGATTTTTCCATTGTGTAACTCAGTCCTAAAGCTTTCAAACAAATAAAGCTGGCATGCAATTTCTTTCTCTTTCTCATGCCATCTCAGTTGTGCCAACAACCCTAAGTGCTTAACAAGCTAATTTTTGATAGTCAAATAACCAAAAGTAATAGTTCTACTTAATTTTTCACAGTGAGTTAACTTTGTTGCATGTTGTGACAATAAAGAACTTTGGACAAAAGTAAGCATAAACTAATGACCATGATTCAGATACATTAGCAAGCTGGAAACATTTTGGTCATTGTAGCTGGATGCCTTAAAGGAAAACACAGCGATACATGTTCTCTTTTCTGTAAGTGTAACATTTACACATTCATATCAGACTTATAGATTAGAAAATGCTTGTAGTAGATTTAAATTGAATATAAGCTATGGTACTGGGATATTTTGTTTGAGTATGCAACCAAAAATCTTGATTATCTGTATGACTACGATTGTAACATGCACTCTATGTTTAAGTTAAAAATGGATAAGATCAATAAGATGGGTAATATTTTCTGAGCAAAACATCAAATGATTGTCCTTGGATTCTGACATCACTAGGACACTATACCTAGTTCTGTGGAACGGTATATAAAAAGCAAAATCTGATTTAGTGAGTAGAGAAAGAACACTTGAAAGTAAAGTTTAGTTGAATATAGGCAGAAGCAGATCATAATGCTGTACAAGGAAGACATAAGCTTAACCTAACTTTTTCTTATCTCTGTAAGGCCTTTGTTTACTTCACCCTTACCCTGTTCATATTAAATATTCGTCTCTTGGCCACAGCTAAAATGCAAAATGGTTAATTGTCAGCACTTAAAATTCTAAGGGCTGGAATTCTGGTTTACATAGTAGATTGGAAAAATACTTAGCTAGTCAGTTCACTAGTGGCGTTCCTTGTGCCCCCCTCCTCCCTGCCAGCCATAGGGAAAATAGATGAAGGCTCTAAGATGGGGAATAACTCTTCTGAGGTGAGGAGAAATGTTTCCTGAGGACATTTGCTGAATCCTGGATATTCGTCCTTTGGAAAATATAGCTAATTAAAGGGACAGCCTGCAGATTGCGCTTGGTTTAGCCATTGAGCCATTTCCAGGGAGAAAGAAAAACCAGCAAAGTTTTTGTTGGTTTCTTTGTTTTAGCCATTGTAGGAGGCTGGTGAGGGAAACTAGAAATTTTAGGGGCTTCTTCAAATGCTAATTTATCCTATATGACCTTGGCAAAATTATGGATACCTGCAACCACACTGGAGGTTGAGAAAGTCATCTAAAAGCTTCAAAAAGACATACTGGGGGAGTACCTTAGACACTCCATTAGTCTCTAAATAAGACATGTGCTAGACTATTAAGGTGTCTGAAGTGACCGGCTAAAGAGCTGGGCTGGAAACTTATGAATGATAGAGCTGGAAATTCCGAAGTCTTTCAGAACTGCAGAGAAAGAAACCGAGTAGGCTTTTAATTAAAAGCTTGAGATGGTCATTTTCAACAAGATGACTGAAACAGATGTATACTGGGACTTACACAATCTATAGTCCAGCTCTAACCTATATCAATTCCTGACTCTGCAAAATGATCAGCTGCTTAACTGAGTGGCTTAACAGAAGAAACAGGAAACCCTGTCTGGTGAAAGATAACATTATTTGGACCCTCTTTATTTCTTTTATACTTAATGTCTGACATACAATAAAATATTACTATACATGCAAAAAGACAGGAAAATTTTTATTAATAATGAAGAAGAAAAAGATAGAAATAGTAGCAATTAGTAAGTGATCCAGATATCAGAGTTACCAATCAAGACCTTTGTAATAACAATAATTAATATATTAAATAAATTAGAAAAAAGATAAAAAGAATGGATGAAAGTGTGGAGATTTTCTCCAGAGAATTATATTCTGTTAAATAAAAAGAAATAGATAATATACAATTGAAAAATACAATCTCTACAATTAAGAACTCAGTAGATGGATTTAACAGTAGATTAGAAACAGAAGTATACAGGACAAGTGAATTAAAAGATAAGTCAATAAAAACACACACAATTAAGAACATGGAAAAAATCAGAAGAAAAAATGGATAGAGATTTATAGGATGATCCAAAGGTCTAACATACTAGGTATCACAGAAGTAAGAAGAGAAAATGGGTGGAATCACTATTTATATTTTCCAAACTGATGAAAGATTACAACTGAGAGATTCAAAAAGCTTTGAGAACCCCAACTTGAAGATAAACAAAGCAAACTACACCACAGTGTATCAAAGAATCTTCTGAAAACCAAATATAAAGAGAAAAGCTTAAAGTTTTTGCTTTAAAAAGAGAAACACAAAGACTAAAATCTAACTTCTTAACCGAAATGATGGAAACTAGAAAACAATGAAATGACATCTTAAAAATGTTAAAATAACTGCCAACCTATAATTTCATACACAATATTTTTATATCCTTCAAAAAATGAAGATAAACATAGTTTTAGTCAAATAAGAGATAAGAGACTTTGTCACTAGAGGGCCCACTATTGTAAAATTAAATGAACTTCTCTCAAGTAGAAAAACGATTCCAGACAACCTACAAAATGAGAGAAAATTTTTGCAATCTATCCATCTGACAAAGGGCTAATATCCAGAATCTATAAGGAACTTAAATAAATTTACCATAAAAAACAAACAACCCCATCCAAAAGTAAGTGAAGGATATGAACAGATACTTCTCAAAAGAAGATGTTTATGTGGCCAACAAAAATGTGAAAAAAAGCTCATTGACACTGGTCATGAGAGAAATGCAAATCAAAACCACAATGAGATACCATCTCACACCAGTTAGAATGGCAGTCATTGAAAAGTCAGGAAACAACAGATGCTGGAGAGGATGTGGAGAAATAGGAACGCTTTTACACTGTTGGTGGGAGTGTAAATTAGTTCAACCATTGTAGAAGACAGTGTGGATATTCCTCAAGGATCTAGAACCAGAAATACCATTTGACCGAGCTAGGCTTTGCTATTACTGTGTATATACCCAAAGGATTATAAATCATTCTACTATAAAGACACATGCACATGTATGTTTATTGCCACACTATTCACAATAGCAAAGACATGGAACCAACGCAAATGTCCATCAATGATAGACTGGATAAAGAAAATGTGGCACATATACACCATGGAATACTATGCAGCCAAAAAAAGGATGAGTTCACGTGCTTTGCAGGGACATGGGTGAAGCTGGAAACTATCATTCTCAGCAAACTAACACAGGAAGAGAAAAACAAACATTGTATGCTCTCACTCTTAAGTGCGAGTTGAACAGTGAGAATACATGAACACAGGGAGGGAACATCACAAACTGGGGCCTGTTGGGGGGTGGGGAACTAGGGGAGGGATAGCATTAGGAGAAATACCTAATGTAGATGATGGGTTGATGGGTGCAGCAAACCACCATGGCATGTGTATACCTATATAACAAACCTCCACATTCTGCACATGTATCCCAGAAATTAAAGTATAGTAAAAATAAATAAATGAAAATAAAAAGTAAAAAAAAAAAAGAAAAATGATTCCAGATGCAACATGAGAATATAGGAGAAAATTTCAAACTTCAGGAGAGTAAATATGTGGATAAATACAAATGACTAGTGGCTGTATGTATGAAACAAGAATTGTAATGTCATATATATTTGCATATAGTATATATTATATATGAAAAAAGCTGAATTACAATGGAAACATATTATTATATTGCTGCAGGTAATGCAGTGCTTAGAGAGAAACTGTAGCACTACAATTTTGATTTGGCATGTTTCTATTTTATTTTAGTTCAAAATGTTTTCTAATTACTAGCTTAATTCTATTGTGGTCAGAGAATATGCTACATATATTAGACAAGAAGAAAAACTGAAAATCAATTATTTAAACTTACAACTCAAGAAGCTAGACAGTAAAAAGCACATCAAAACTAAAGAAAACCTAAGGAAAGAAATAAAAAGAGCAGAAATAAACAATGAAAAGGAGAAAAATTAACAAAACTGAGGCTTGAGACTTAGGTAAAGTTGATAAAGTTTTAATAGGATTGATCAAGAAAAAATAAAGAATCCATAAGTTTTCAGAATTGAAAAGATACAGATCACAATACATTCAGTGAGATAATATTATGAACACTTTCTCCAATAAAATTACTGATTTGGGGGAAATGGATTCATGACTCAAAAAACTCAACAACTTACTAATTTTGCCATGAGAAGAAATAGAAAATGTAAACAATCAGACATATGTGTTTAAAAAATGGATTCTTAATCAAAATTTTTTCATATTCAAATTCTTAGGCGCCCGTAATTTCACTGGTGATTATTTCAAACATTTAAGAAAGACATAATAGCAATATTATACAAATTCCTCCAGAAAAAGGAAAAAGAGGAAACACTTTCTAATTCTTTTAAAGAGGTACCATAATATGGATTATAAAATTGACAGAATAACAAAGGGACATTATACACCAAGTTTTCTGATGAACATTGACGCAAAATTCTTAAGAAAACATTAACAAACTCAAGTGAGCAATACATAAAAAATGATGATACATCATCATTAAGAGGAGTTTGAGTATGCAAAAGTAGTTTAACATCAGAAATCAGTCAATGTAATTCATTACACTAACTGATTATAGGAAAGGAATAAGAATTTATAAATAGATTTAGCAACATCACTGAATACAAGGTTAATCTGCGTAATTTAGTAAGTCTTTCTAATAATCTAATAATAATCTAATAATCTGCATAATCTAATAAGTCAGAAACAGTTGAAAAAAATAAATTTAAAACATTATCACTTACCAAAGTATCAAAAATTATATACCTAGTATGTTAGTCCATTTTGTGTCGCTATAACAGGATATTTGAGACTGGGTAAATTATAAAGACCAGAGTTTATTTAGCTATAGTTATGCCAGATGGCAAGTATGGGAAGCATAGCACTGGCATCATAGCTTCTGCTGAGGGCCACATGCTAAGTCAAACTATGACAGAGAGGGTCAAAGGGGATGTAAACACATGGCAAGAGATACCAACAGTAAGGAGGAATCTCGCTTTATAGCAACCCCTTCTTGCAGAAACAAATCCATTCCTGAGGAATAAATCTAGTCTCAGTAAAGCAAGAACTTATTACCATGAGAAAGGTACCAGGCCATTCACGAGGAAACTGCTGCCATTACCCAACACTTCTCCCACTAGGCCCCATCTCCCAATACTGCGACACTGGGGATGAAACCTCAACATGAGTTTTGGTGGACAAACAAGATTTCAATCATAGCACATAGGAACTAATACAATGAAACATGGGCAAACACCTCTGCAGTCAAATTACAAAACATTATTGAGAAAAATGAAAGAGGATCTAAACAAATGGTGAAATATTCCATGTTCATAGATGGAAGACTCAATGCTGTTAAGATATTAATTCTGCCTAAATGAGTCTACATCTTTAGTGTAATTCTAATTTTTAAAGCCAGCATACTTTTTATTAAATGAAAATTGGAATGGCAAAAGGCCAAGGATATCCAAGGTGTTATTGGAGAAGAACATAGCTAGAGGGCTTTTTTGACCAGATATCAAAATTTATTATAAAATTATAGTAGTCAAGATAGATATCAAAATTTATTATAAAATTATAGTAGTCAAGACAGTATAGTGTTTGTAGGACAGAAAAACTGACCATTGGGACAGAGTCCAGAGCCAGACTAACCTAGTCACTGGATTTGTGACACACAGTAGAAGAAGTTGCAATGCAGTACAGCAAAGAGATAACAGTCTTTTCAATAAATGATGCTGAGTCCTACTAAATAGAAAATAGTCAAATTCAGATGGATTATAGATTCAAATGTAAAAGGCAAAATGATAAAACTTTTAGAGGAAAAGTTTGATGATCATCTTTATGATCTTGGAGCAGGCAAAGACTTTAAAATGAGACACCAAAAGAACTATTTCTAAAACAAAAGAAAGATAATTCAGTTTATATCAAAATTAATAACTGCTTTAAGAACCCCAAGGTACATGTATCCAGAATACATAAAGAACTAAAAATCAATAAGAAAAAGGCATATAACCAGTAGAGAAATAAACAAGGCTGAAGTAGACAGTGTAATAGAGAATATTCAATCACATTAGTTATCAGGAAAAGACAAACAAAAAAACCCTAGTATACAACAATACTGTACATTCACTAGAATGGCTAAAACAGAAAGGGCAGAGAATCCTGAGTGTTAGTAAGGATGTGAAGCCACAGAAATTGTTGGCTGAATCACTGCTGGTAGGAGTCTAAATTGGTACAACTACATTGGCAAACAGTTTGACACTATCTTCTAAGCAATATGATGCCCAGGTATATAACTCGACAGAAATGTGAGCATAGGTTTATCAAAAGATACGTCCTAGTAGATCTTAGTAGGACTATTTATAAAATACAAAACTGAAAATTGCTTGAGTGCCTGTCAAGGGTAGAATGGATTAATGAATTGTGGCATCATCACAAAGTGAAACACTGTATAGCTCCATACTGTGGACAAATATTTTCCTCAGAACTCATCATTCAGAACTGCATAGCTGCTTCCAGAGTGTGTCTAATATTATGGGAACAGACATTTCAGAATGAAACAAGAGGCCCAATGGGGTTAACTGCATGGAGGGCTCCGTGAGCCTCTGGTGAGAGGTTTGGCCTATGAGAGGCAACGTTTCTATCATTTGCGATTCAGCCCTCGTTTCAGATTCACTGAGCATGTGGCTCAGCGGTATCTGAGCAGCCTGAGTTCGTGAAGGCATCCCTTAGGATGCACAGTGATAGCGTGACTAAAAGTGATCAGTCCTTTCAACCACTTTAATGGCATTTGCCCAGTGGGATAGAGCTAAAGTATGTTTAGATCTTGAAAGTCATCTTCTTTTTTTGCTGGTTGTTTTTTGACGGGGAGATAGAGCTGGAAAATACACCCACAGGTGTTTGACAAAAGTACTCTTATGTGAGGAGTCTTGCATTACAAATCTGTCCCTGAGGCTGAACTTGCTATTCTGGTATGTTTTCATATGACATCTAATGTGCAGTGAGAAGAAAAAACAAGTGGAAGGTTGGTTGTCTTTTCCTGACAATGAATAAGACAGAGACCCTTGATAGTTAAATTCATTTGCAGTCAAACTAAGTTTTGCAGTGTCTTTTTAAGAGCCAGGCAATTCTACCCCCAAATAAAATATATTTTTTTAATCCACATTACTATACTACTGACAAGTCTTTACTTCAGAACTCATCATTCAGAAATGTGTAGCTGCTTCCAGAGTGTGTCTAATACCGCTGGAACAGGCGTTTCAGAAAGAAATGAGAGGCCCAGTCTCAGTAACTCCATGGAGGGTGCCGAGCTCCTCTGTTGAGGGTTTGGCCTGTGAGAGGCAATGTTCCTATCATTTGCCAATTTGGCCTTTGTTATTCCCATGTGGCTCACCAATAGCTGAGGAGAGTTTGGCCTCCTGTCAGCTGGGCACTTAGGCAGTACGTCCCTCAAGTCACAGAGTGACTAAAAGTGATCAGTTCCTCTAGTCACTTTAATGATGTTTTGGTACTAAAAGAAAAAAAAAAACACCAATTTTCAAGAACATTAATCATATTAACTCTTTTATATTATTTTTAATTTTATTTTTACATTCCCTGGACTGAAATGGAAATGTCCCTACTGGGCATCAGCCATCACAGACTTGGCTATTTAAGCAAAGCTGGGAGAAAACAGAGCTGGTGGCCAAGTGAGTTGCCCAAATCATTAAGAGTTGGAGGGAGTCCGGATACAGTCAGGGTTCTGCTCTTGCTACTCACCACTGTTCCTGGCAACATTGATCGTTGTGGCTGCGCCGTGCGCCGTGGGCCTCCAGGACTCAGGAATCTGAGCCTGTGATGGAAGAAGGGAAGTCCAAGTCCTCCCAGAAAGGAGAAGCCTCAGAGTAACCTCATGTGGCCTACATGTGCCTGGGCTCTGTGCCAGTCTGCACTCGGCTGGAGTACCAGATAATCCTTCCTGAGTCTGTATGGAGTCCCTTGGCCTCCACAGGGAAGGCACATTCAGGACATCGGGGCTATTTCTCATGGTTCCAGAGCAGGCTCAGCTGTCTTCACTTCCCACTTATTATGTAACTCCCACAGAAGCAAGAAGATAGTTTCTATCTAAGAAGATAGAGGGTGTGAGGAAGTGGGGAGAGAACATAAGAGAAATAGAGCTATTTCCAGGTAGAATATTCTTGGCAGAGAAACACGGGCGGTCAAAGAATTTTAGAGATGGAGAGAGACCTTGGATGTAAACTTATCTAAATCCTTTGGTTTACATATGAAGAAACAAAGCTTCAAACAAGTCAAGTGACTTATCCAAGGTCATAGATATATAGATAGCAAGGTCAAGATTAAGACTTTGTTTTTCAAAGGTTGAGATTCTTGTCTTTCTTTTCACTTTCTACCTAGCTATAATTACACACCCTCACATACACCTTTCTGTTTAAGAAAATCGTTTTTCTTAAAATCTCCATTGTGTACTCATACTTCTGAAGTTATATAATATTGAGTAGCCTTTTTTTCCACACTTATTTGTTAGGTCCAAGGATTGTTTCCTTTTGGCAATAGCAAATTCATCGTTCTCTAGTTTCTCTACCTTAAAAACTAAGGGGTTTTCTTCTCCTTCCCTCCATTTGGCAATATCCTCAACGAAAATCAAACAAGCTGTGAATGGGTTAAAAAGGGGTGGGGGGTGGGGGAGTCTTTAGAAATTGTGTGTAGCCCCATTTGGCCTTAGGAAAACATAAGAATTGGTGATCAAGTACATTCAGCAGGATGGCTGCCTTTCAAGGGAAACAATATCTGGATATTTCTATGTCTAGACCACAGAGGAAAAATGTTTCCTTGGTAATTAACCCACTGAAAGCAGAATAGGCCTGTGTGGCTCTAAGAAATAGAGATAGAGAGGAGTTAGACAGCTGAAGTTACTGAAGATTCATCCTACAGATGGCATTGTTAGTGATACATTTATAAAAGCTTGTTCACAAGTCTGTATGTCAGCATTTTAAATCCAGAGTCTTCACAGAGTGAAAAGTAAATAGAGGGTGGTAAGAAGTTATTTGTTTTCTTAACCAGCCAATGGTATTTTTTCATTTTACTGTTTTCACTTCACTCTCTGTTTGCACGCTACTGGTGAGGGTCTTGTGAGAAACGTCCCTTCCCCTGGAGTGTGAAGCAGGGGTCATATAATTAAGACCTTCAAGACATTTTTTTTATTGGGAATCAAGACGTTAAAAGGTTGCTTAGACAAGCAGTTTGTCTGGGTTCTGGAGATGAAATCTGTCTGAATCTAGGTAGAATTATGAATCTCATTTGATTTGATAATCACAGTCTTTGGGTCTTGCTTTGTCATTTACAAAAGCTAAATGTAAGTTGATATGTATTATTATCTAACTAATTAATGTATTAAAAAATTCTCTGCAGGGATAGGCCATGAAATAGCACAGATTGCAGTGAAATATTTTGAACCTTTTATGTGGATACTATACATTAGCAATCATAGAAAAGGGATAGGTTTCCTTTACAGTTCAGTTTCCTAAGTATGACTTTGCATTTTCCTTCCACATCCATTTATAAAATGCTACTGCAGGCTTACCGAGATGTTTAAAATCATCGGGATCTGAATTGACAGAATACACAGGATCTATTTGAGAAATGCATTCTATAAAGAGAAATAAGATAAATACAAAAACAAGTATACGTGTAATTAATATTACATAAATGATATCACAGTGCCGAGAAATACACAGTACAAGCATGGCCACTGTGTGTGGTGAAGACAGTTAGGGTAGGAATTTTACAAGCCTCAGTTAATTGATGAAATAATGTTACAAGGGATATTTAAATAGCTATGAAGGAAATAAAAAATAAAATACCTCAAACTAATCTCTTAGCTTGATTTTTTTCCCCACATTCCCTTCTAAGCCTTTTCTGTATGCAGGCATAATTTTAGGAATCTCTAATGGAGCATGAGTCCAGTCCTTTGCCTTCCTTCCCAGCTCCCCCATGCCTGCTCCATCTCTCCTGCTTCCCTCTTGTGAAAGCTCCCCCTCCCTCCACCAGGCTGCTTATCGCTGTGGGACCTTTCTCCTTCGCCTGGAATCATCTTTTTCAACACGGTCCCTCATCACTCCTCCTTTCACCTATCAGACTTCTGTTCACACTTCGAAGCACTGGCATTGCATTTTCCAAGAATTCTTCCTAGTATGTTTCCTACTCCTCCACTCACCTGTTTTTCTACTTGTTTTAAAGCCTCACCTCCCTTTCCCTGCAGATTATATTAGATGCTCCTCCTCTGTGAGCTTATAAGAACGCTTTGCAATTTTTATCAATGTATTTACCATATTAGATTTTAATGATTTATTCCTCCAACTATGATGTGAGCACTTTGAGAGGAGGAATTGTATCTTATTGAGGCTGTATTCTTAGTGCCTGTGTTAGTGTCTACCATACAGAAATAGTTCCATAAACTTGACTGAATGAATGGACTAGGGGCCTGATATCCAGTGCTGAATGTATAATACAGAGTCCCTTCCCTCAAGAAGTGTACAGTCTGGCAGACAGACAGACGCCACACACGCACACACACACAACCCTCCCTGATCTCCCCCACCCAATATAAGTTTTGCTAATACAATAAAGGAAACAAAAAGTGTTTTGTGATAGAGAATAATAGACTAAATATGCCTTAGATGGGAGATTATAAATGTTAGGTTGTAGTTCCAAACAATGGAATCCACTGTGGTTTGTTCTAGCAGAAAATTAATTTATCAACATATAAAAGGTGACTCACAGGGTCTCTGAGAAGACTGGGGAACCAGGAACAATGTCCACACATAATTCAGGGTCTGCTCCAACAAAAGCAGCATAGCCACCACCACTTGGCTCTGAAACTACAACTTCCACAAATCCCCAACCCCACCAGTGAGGCTCAGGGTGGGCTGTCAGAATCTCCACCCTTACTGCCCAGAATAGCTTGTCATCTCCACCACCTGCTTTCTGAAAAGTGAGTACTAGTAAGACTCCCTCCTCCTGTTAGCCCCTTCTCAGTGGAAGGCTAACTCTGGTGCAGCTGACTGGCAGATCATGGATCACAGACCTGTACTCCAGCTGCAGTGGAGCAATGGAGCTGGGAAGTTGAGTTCTGGTATTTACTCTGGGGAAGCAGGATTCACAATGCAAGAATTACTACATTCTTGGAATTTCTATTAGTGTAAAAGAATATTAAAGAGATGCTAGCCAGCCACAAAAGAAGGTCACTGTAGCTTATGAAGAAGCTCTCTGAGAAGGTAACATCAACATTGATATCCGAAGGATGATAAAGAACTTGCCAGGCAAAAACTAATGGTTTAACAAAAATGGTGAATATTTTATTTATGGCAGGGAAATGCTTAGCAGCTTCCAGGATCTGAAAACATTCCACCATGGCTAAGGAGTGATGAGTGATAGAGAGAGAGCCTGTGCTGAGACTGGAGATAGCACAAATTATTCAAAGCCTTGTAGGAGATGTGGAGGTGTTTGTATTTAATTTGAAATCTAGTGAGAATCCCTTAAGGGTTTGAAGCTGGGAGGGTTGAGGAGATTTAATTTATATTTCACAAGTTTTATAATGACTGGTACAGAAAATAGATTGGAAAAAGGCAAGAGAGAGAACAGAGTGACGAGCAAGGAGACTATGGAGTTTTCCAGGTGAGATAATTGTAGCTTAAACAGGGGTGGTGGGTGGCTGTGGTGACAAATAGGCAAACTATGAAATATAAGTTGGAGAAAAAGTGGCTGGACTTAACACTTGTCTATATTGTGAGTGCCTGGTTAAAATAAAAAAGAGATATTAGGAAGGACTTCTAGGTTTCTAATTTTAAAACTGGTGGGTAGATTCCTGAAATGGAAAAGACTGGAGAAGGGTCATATTTAGGGGAGGAGGGTGTTGGTTAATTTTAAGAGTTTGGTTTGGGACATGTAGTGGATACTGAGACTCTCCAGGCAGATCTGTGAGTATTGCCCAGATAACAGAAGTCACAGAAATGTAGGTTATACTTACCTATGAACCTGACTCCTCAAGGAAGATGTCAGACATGCAGAACTTATTGCCCTAGCTATGAGAGTGCTGTCAGCAGACAGGCTTCAGCTGTCAACCCCACCAGCAATGCCCTCAGCAAGCCACTTCACACAATGTCATGCTGCCTCCAGGGGTGGCAAATGGGCAAGTCCAATGACTGATAAAGGCCTGGCCATCTTGTTCCAACAGACAGTCTTAAAGGTGTACTAGTTCCAGAGCTCCTCATGGCTTAGCCAACACTGTTGTTGGTCCTATTTCTCCCTCTTCTCACTTCTGCTTTCTACAAGTACTGATTTCAAGCATACACTTTAGTAAACATCTAAACCCTGTCTTAGGATCTGTTTTCCAGAAAACCCAACCTATAAAGTTGATACCAAGAGTGGTTTAAGAAAACAAGTGCTAAAATGGAGTTCTGGAGTCAGATTACCTGCCACTTGGCCAACAATGAAGACACCATTCCTGGTAGTAGATGAAGCACAGAGAGCCCTGGTACAACCATCCAGTTGTCAAAGGTTTTGCTGGTGGTACATCGGGATGGTATAGCAGCATAAGGGAATCCACTAGTTGGTTCCATATATCAGGCATTTGAGGAATATGGGTGAAACAGAATCAAAACAATAAAAAATTCTGTGTCTTTAGGAAGTTAGCATCAGAATTGAATTAAATTGTAGGACACCCAGCTAGTGTACAGAGAGTTGGAGAATTGATTGTGGGAGGAAAACCTCCTTGCCGACTTGGTGTCAGAAGTAGGCCAGATGTGGTAGCTCACGTCCATAATCTCAGTGCTTTGAGAGGCTGAGGCAGGGGAATCACTCAAGGCCAGGAGTTTGAGAAAAGCCTGGGTAATATAGCAAGACTCTATTTCTAAAAAATATGTATTTTTTAATTAGCTGGGCATGGTGGCATGAACCTGTTATCCTGTCTCCTTAGGAGGCTGAGGTGGGAGGACAGCTTGAGCCCAGGAGTTCAAGGCTGCAGGGAGCTGTGATCGCATCACTGCATTCCAACTTCAGCCTGGGAGATCTCATATCTAAAAAAAGAAGTGTTCTATGGGTAGAAAGAGATCATAGTTGTCAATATGTTTGGTACAGAGGTGAACTACTTGGCTACCTGTTGGTAGTCCCTTGCCAACAATTGAAGGTTAAATGAATGAATGCCGCACCCTAGTCTTAGAAGGACATGAAGGCCATGGACTCAGATCTCTTAGGGCTGAAGTCTGGATCATGTCATGGGTCAAGCTATCAAAAACAGGATAGGTGCTAGCTGAAGGTAAGGAGAATTGAGAATTGATAGTGAAGCATGAGATAAGACATGCCATTTGCAACCTGGAGACCAGCAGTAGTGTAGAGGCTGTCATTTATTTAAGTAATCTTCTAGGTTTGCCCCAGGAAGAGAGCTCTACTGATATCTTGAAAAAGCTGCTTCAAGAACATGCAAGAAAAAGTAGATATGAGAAGCTCACAGGGTAGACTCCTCTTTTTGTGAAATTTCAATTACACTTGGTTAGACCTTTTTGCTTGTACCATAACACCAAGATGTTCTGTCACTCCCCTACCTTTCTTAAAAATTCTCTTTTAAAATTGTGTTTAGTTTGGGTAAATTTTATTGATCTGTCAAGATCACTGATTCTGTAGTTGTGTCAAGTTGATTGATGAACCTTTTGAAGGCATTCTTATAGTGATAATGCAGATGTTTAATAAACAGCTGCATTGAATGTAATATTTTCTCTACTGATATATTAAAAATGAGATTACTCTATGACTTTCTTTTATTGTACTTTTTATTGTACTGGGTGTTGACATTAAAGTCTTCTAGCCTCATAAAATACATTTGTGGGTTTTCCTTCTTATTTAATGAATTAGTTTTTATTATACTGAGATTACTTATTGTATATATTTTTTAAATGTTTCATATAAAGTTAACTTTTTCTGGTGTTTCTATGGGGAAGATTCCTTTTTTTTGAGGTGAAAGCCATATAACATACAACTAACCATTTTAAAGTACAATTTAGTAGTATTTAGGGTACAATTCAGGGTACAATTCTAGTTCTCTAAAGAGAACTAGAACAACAACTAGTTCTCTTTAGCTTAAAAACTTTTTATTGTCCCCCCCCAAAAAAACCCCATATCCATTAAGTAATTATTCCCCATTTCCCTCTCCCTAAATCCCCTGGTAACCTCTAATATGCTTTCTGTTTTTATGGATTTCCCTATAATGGATAGATCATATAAAAGGAATCATATAGTATGTGACCTTTTGTGTCTGGATTTTTTCACTTAGCATAATGTTTCAGAAGTTTATCCAAGTTGTAGCATGTGAGTGTACTTTATTCCTTTTTATGATTAAGTAATGTTTCATTCTTTGTGATATACCCCAATTATTTTGTTTAGCCATTTATTCATTGATGGGCATTTGGGCTTTGCTATTTTCAGGCTATTATGGATAATGCTGTTACAAGTTTCTGTATGGACATATATTTTCTTTGTTTCTTTTTCTTTTTTAAAGAGTGACAGGGTCTTGTTCTGTCACCCAAGCTGGAGCACAGTGGCATGAACATAAGTCACTACAGCTTCAAACTTCTGGCCTCAAGTGATCCTCCTGCCTCAGCCTCTTGAGTAGTTAGGACTATGACTGAATACTGCGTGTACATATATTTTCATTTCTCTTGTGTATATACTTAGGAGTAGAATTGCTGGGTTGTATGGTAATTGTATGTTTTACTTTTTCAGGAACAGCCAATATGTTATCCACAGCAATGACATCCTTATATTATATGTTACTATCAGCAAAGTATAAAGGTTTCAATTTTTCCAAATCCTTGCCAACACTTGTTATTTTCCTTTTTCTTGATTAAAGCCATCCTAGTGAGTGTGAAGTAGTATCACATCTTGGTTTTGATTTGCATTTCTTTAATGGAGGATGATGCTGAACACCTTTTCATGTTCTTGTTAGCTATTTGTATATCATTTTTGGGTAAATATTAAAGGAATCTTTAGTCCATTTTAAAATTAGGTTGTTTGTCTTTGTTGTTGAGTTATAAGAGTTCTTTATATATTCCGGATATCAAACCATTATCAGATACATGACTTGCAAATATCTTCCTCCATTCTATAGGTTGTTGAGAAGACTTTTGACTAATTAACGATTATTTTCTTTAGTGCTATATACTTTTCAAGTTCTCTGTATCTTCTTCAGTCAATTTCATATTTTCATAATAGTACCAATTTTATTTATAAAACATTTCTGTAAGGTTTATATTATTCTCTGCGTATAGCTTTAATGTCTGTTTTAATATTCCTAATATATATATATTTTTTTGAGACAGAGTCTCACTCTACTTCCCAGGCTGGAGTGCAGTGGCATGATCTCAGCTCACTGAAGTCTCCACCTCCTGGGTTCAAGCGATTCTCCTGCCTCCCAAGTAGCTAGGATTACAGGCGCCCACCACCATGCCTGGCTAATTTTTTTATATTTTTGGTAGAGATGGGGTTTCACCATGTTGGCTGGGCTGGTCTCAAACTCCTGACCTCAAGTGGTCCACCCTCCTTGGCCTCCCAAAATGCCGGGATTATAGGTGTGAGCTCAGCCAATATTCCTTATATTTTATTTGTCTATTTTTTATTGGGTAACACATTCTTGGTTTATACATCTTCTCTCTTGGGCCTTTGTTTTCTATTTTATTATTCTCTACACTTAGTTATATAATTTCTTTCATTACACTTCCTTTAAGTACTCTATGTTTTTATTTCAGTCTCTTAATTTGAATATCTAACCCATTATTTTCAAACACTCTTGTTTTATGGTAGAAATATTTCAAGGCTTAAGGTTTATCTACATGTACTGCTTTAGCAACATTCTAAAACTTTTAAATGTCGTGCTTTTATTTTCCAAGCCTAAATATTTTGTCACTTCCAATGTGATTTCCTCTTTATCCCATTAATTACTTAAAACTATAGTTCTTAATGCACAAACATAAATTTAAAAAACTATTTTAAAATCATTGGGAACTGTTTTATTTTTACTTTTAACAATGTTTTAATTTGTAACTTTTGTGGTACCTAGTAGGTGTATATATTTATGGGCTACATGAAATATTTTGCTACAGGCATTTAGTGTATAATAATTACATCATGGAAAATTGGGTATCCATTCCCTCAAGCATTTTTTCTTTGTGTTACAAACCAATTTTACTGTTTATTTTAAAATGTACAATTAAATTAATATTGACTATTATTATAGTCTCTGTTGTTATATCAAATACTAGGTCTTATGCATTCTTTTTACTTTTTTGTACCCATTAATTCTTCCCACTCCCCCACAGCCCCTCATTACCTTTCCTAAGCTCTGGTAACCATTCTCCTATTTATTCTTTATCTCTATGAGTTCAATTGTTTTTATATTAATTTTTTAATTTTAATTTAATTTTTTAAAAATATAGATGGGGTTTCACCATGTTGCCCAGGCTAGTCTCTAACTCCTTGGCTCAAGCAATCCATCCACCTCGGCATCCCAAAGTGCTGGGTCTACAGATATGAGCCACCACACCCAGACCTGTTTTGATTTTTAGATCCTACAAATAATTAAGAACATCTTTCAACTGGGTTTAGAGAACGTTGTTCATATAATATCATTTCTTTGATAGGTGTTGATTCTTGTTGACCTAGACAATTTTAGAAAACATTCAGTGTTGAAAAGACTGCATATTCCCTGTTAGATGCAGAGTTTTTTAGTTGATCAATTATATTTGACATTCAAAAATTCTGTAATTTTACTAATTTTTAATGTGCTTGGTATATTAATTTCTGACAAGTGTTCAAAAATATGCCACCATGAATTGGGATTCATAAGATTTATTTTTAATTCTGAGTTTTCGTTTAATGAAATTTCAGGCCTTTTTTAGGTTAATATTTGTATTAGTTCATTCTCATACTGCTAAAAATAATTACCTTAGACTGGGTAATTTATGAAAAAAAGAGGTTTAATTGACTCAGTTTCACAGGCTTAACAGGAAGTATGACTAGAGGCCTCAGGAAACTTACAATCATGGTGGAAGGTGAAGGAGAAGGAAGAACCTTCTTCACATGGCATCAGGAGAGAGCACGAGTGAGGGGGGAAGTACTACACACTTTTAAACCATCAGACCTCCTGAGAACTCACTATCACCAGAACAGCATGGGGAAAATAGCCCCCATGATCCAACCACCTCCAACCAGGTTTCTCCCTCAACATTGGTAATTACAAGTCAACATGGGATTTGGGTGGAGATACACAGAAAAACCACATCAATATTAAATGCTTGTTTTATCTTCCTGTTAGATTATTCCTTTCATTATATAGTACTTATCTTAATTTCCCGTGATGTTTGTGCATTTAATTCAATTATATTTGATGATGACTTGTTATACCAGCTTTATTTTGGTCAATAAGTATCTGAAATATCTTTTTTGTACTTTTATTTTCTGTGTGACTTTATCATGTGTCACTTTTAGTAGCTTGCAGCAGTATTATTTTTTCTTAGATCCCAATCAGATCATCTCTGTTATTTAATAGATGGGATTATTTCATTTACATTTATTACTATTAATATTTTAGACTATTTTAAATCTAATTTTATTTTCACTTTTGTTTTTAAAAAATCTTTATTTTTGTCTCTCTACATTTTTCTCCTTCTTTGTTAACTCTTTTCCTAATTTGTTATGAATTGATAACATTAAATATTTTTCTTTGCTGTTTTTTGTTTTCAAGTGATATCTTTCTATATTTTTAATGGTTAGCCTTATATTTTAAACTTTCATGTTTAACTAGAATGCTGAAAAGTAAATCTATAGTTATTTAACATTCATATCCTCTTCCTGGATACGACAATCTTATTCATCCTTTACTACCTATTATATGCTATGCCTCTAGATTTTTCTTTAGGATGTAGGCTTTAACTTATTTTTAAACCAAAAAAGTTAATATAATATGTATTAGTTTATTAAGTTTATCAGAATATTTTATTATTGTCTGTGCTCCCCACTGTTTATTTTAACCTTTGCTTTCCTTACAGATTTAATTTTCTGATTGTTTAATTATGTCCTAATGTAATATCCTAATTCAGTTAGGAGCAGAGTAGGAATAAACACTGTTACTCTTTGTATTTCTGAAGTTGTCTTTGTTTTGCCCTCACAATTGAAGGTACAATTGAAGCTTGTATCAATCTAAATACCATATTTCTGGAGGTTCAATTAGGAATGTGCTCAAGTCTTTCAATCTCTGTTTACATATTTTAACAACTCTTTCATATTTTTAAGTTTTCTTTCTGTAGAACACGCTGAATGAATTCCTCAGAGCAAGCTATCATTTTTCTAATTTTCACTTTGACTGTATTCAGTCTACATTCTACCCTATTTACTGAAATTAAAAACTAAATATTTTAAAATTTTATTTTAAAGGTTTCTAGTTTATCTTTTCCAAACTCCTTAGTTTTGGTCAGATTGCTTAGTAACATTATTTTATCCAAAGGGAATTTATATTAATTTTTTTTGCCTATCTTTCTTTGCATTAAAATTGTTCAAGTGTTTCACTTTGCAGGCCCTTTTTGCATGAGACATTTTCCTTTTTGCTCTTTCTAATAGTTTGTAATTTTCTCCACCTGGAGTTTTGGACCATTTGTTCAGAACTAAGTCTTAGAATGGCACTTTGGAGTTCGTTTTCTGTGGTTAGAATTGGAATATAATTTACAATTTTGTTTTGTGTCTATGACCTCAGTAATCCATAGACCTGAAACTTCATTTAAGTTGCAGCCTTACGCTGCCTTTGAACAACTTTATTTTCAGCCTCCTTTTACAAATACAGCAGCCCCTCCCTAGTTCTTGGCTTCAAGTAGTAAACCTGGCTCAGGTTCTCTACAATTTTGTGTGCAACACATTTTGTTTCTGTATCTTGCAGGGCCAGATGCTTCATTCCCAGAGCTTACTTCCATCACCAAATCCAACAGGCCTTTGGCTTGAACCCCTCTCTGCTTTACAGGGGTTTCTGTTTCTGATCAGTAGAGATGTTTATGTATACATACACACATATAATATTAAAAATACGCATATATAAAACACTGTATATATATGCAAGTATACAGTTACATATATATGTGAGATGTATAGGTATATATTTTAAATAAACCAATACATATTTTAAAAATATCTCACTTAATGTATTTAGAATAATAGGATTTTATAAAGCATTAGCTTACATCTTAAATTAAATTTCATTTATTATCAGTTATTCGGTTAAAGTTTAAACATGTGGTGAAACAAAATTAAATTTCACTAATGACTTAACCCCTAAATGTTATCATATTTTTCTCCCAATTTTTAAAAGTAAGTACTACAGATGAAGCTAATATTTGCTTAAACTATGACCCCAGGTTTATGTATTTTCTTTTGCTCTAAATATAGCCACTCTCACGTCTTTGTGTCTGCCCATCCATTCCGTATGTATATGCATTCATAAACAGTTTTACATTCTGTTTTTAAATGTGCTTAAATAGTACTACACTGTTGATTTGCATCTGTGTCTCTAAGATTTATCCTTACTGATTCTTATCAGAATCAATATCTTTAAGTTTTTTATATGATTTCACTATATTGATAAAATATATTTTTCTCTAACTTACGATAAGTCTGTTTTAATTTTTTATTGTTATAACACAAGTACAATTAATATTCTTATATGTGTCTCCTTGCGCAGATATGTGTAGCTTTTCTAGGGCATACACCTTGAAGTAGTACATCTGGATTGTAGAATATGCACACTTGTAATTTTATCATGAATGGTTCTCTCCAAATGATAATAAAAATGTGCCCTCTCACCAGTGGTATATAAGTGTATCGTATTCTCAATATTTTCCCCAATACAGTATTGTCAGACTTTTAAAATTTTGCCAATGCTATCATAAAAAAAACATTGCTTCTTTTAGTTTGCATTTCCCTAATTATAATAGAAATTAACATTTTTTTCAAATATTTATTGCCATTTAGATTTCCTCTTCTGTGAATGTTCCACTCATAGTCTTCACCCAAATTTCATTATATATCTTTTTTAATTCAGGAAGTGACAGATGGTCTTAGTAAGATACTGGTCCAGACAAAAAAGAAAACAAATGAGACACAGGCCGGGCGCAGTGGCTCACGCCTGTAATCCCAGCACTTTGGGAGGCCGAGGCGGGTGGATCACAGGAGATCGAGACCATCCTAGCTAACACAGTGAAACCCCGTCTCTACTAAACATACAAAAAAATTAGCCGGGGGTGGTGGCGGGCGCATGTAGTCCCAGCTTCTCGGGAGGCTGAGGCAGGAGAATGGTGTGAACCCGGGAGGTGGAGCTTGCAGTGAGCCGAGATAGCGCCACTGCACTCCAGCCTGGGCGTCAGAGCGAGACTTGTCTCCAAAAAAAAAAAAAAAAAAAAAAAAAAAAATGAGACACAGAGGAACCAGTAAAGAGATTATTCACCAATTTAGGCATGGACTGATGAAGTTAGGCCTATGGGTGGTGAAAAAAAGGGTCAAATTTTGAAGTACTGCAGAGAAAGAATTATCAACCATGGAAAATGAAGACATTAAGTACATTTTAAAATTTATGTTTTAGGGGCTGGCATCTGTGGAGGTGGAGCAAGATGGTGGACTAGAAAGCTCCACCACTCACCCCTCCTCCTCTCCCCTGCAGGGAGTTTTTGACACCAAGTCAACAACTGCCCAGAAAAACACAGCTTCATAACAACAGGAAATCAAGTAAACACTCAGAGTACGTGATTTTAACGTCATATCACTGAAAGAGGAACTGAAGACATAGAAAACACAATCCTGAATCACTGCTGCTGGTCTCACTCGTCTCCAGCAGCAACAGTGTGGTCCTGAGAGCATCTCTGGGGACTGCCTGAGGAGAACACAGCAACTGTGAGGCACTGAGCTCAGTGCTCTCTTGTTAGAGGAGGAAGGAAAACCAGACTAAACTCAGTGGATGCCCGCCCACAGAGGGAGCATTTAAACCAGCCCTAGCCAAAGGGGAATTGCCAATCCCAGTGGTCTGGACATGAGTGCCTGCAAATCTCCTCACCCGTAGCCAAATGCTTTGGGTCTCTAAGTAAACTTAACAGGCAGTCTAGGAGAGTCCTAGGGCTGAACAAGGCCCAGAGACAGTGGACTGGGGAAGCATGCAACACACTGAGACATCAGCTGGGGAAGCCAAGGGAGTGCTGGCATCATCCCCCCGTAACCCCAGGCTGCACATCTAGTGGCTAGTGGTAGAGCCTCAGGGCCTTGACCAGAAAGGTCTAACCCAACAAGGTCTTAGTGGTGGTGGCCACAGGGATAATTGTGTCACTCCACCCCCAGCTTTAGGTGGCTCAGAACAGAGAAAGAGAGACTCTGTATGTTTGGGAGAAAGTAAAAGAAGAGAACAAGATTCTCTGCCTGGTAATCCAGAGAATTCTCCTGGATTTTATTCCAAGGCCATCAAGGTGGTACCTCTACAAGTCTGCAAGAACCAGTGTTACTGTGGGTGGGGTGACCCCTAAAGCCGAAACAGCTTAGATCAGGACCCAAGTCCTTTCAAATGTCTGGAAAGCCTTTCCAAGAAGGACGGCTACAAATTAGCCCAGACAGTGAAGACTGCACTAAATGCCTAACTCCTCAATGCCAGACTAAGAATAAAAGAGAGAAGATCAAAATAAATACAATCAGAAATGAGAAAGGGGAGGCATTACAACTGATACTACAGAAACTCAAAGGATCATTAGTGGCTACTTGAGCAACCATCTGCCAATAAATTGGAAAATCTAGAAGAAATGGACAAATTCCTAGATACATACAACATACCAGTATTGAACCAGGAAGAAATCCAAAGCCTGAACAGACCAATAACAAGTAACAAGATTGAAGCCATAGTAAAAATTCTCCCAGTAAAGAAAAGCCTGGGACCTGATGGCTTCACTGCTGAATTCTACCAAACATTTAAAGAAGAACTAATGCCAATCTTACACAATCTATTCCAAAAAATAGAGAAGGGAATACATCCACACTTATTTTACAAGGCCAGTATTACCCTGATACCCAAATCAGACAAAAACAGAAAAAAAAAACCCTACAGGCTAATATCTCTGATGAATATTAATGCAAAAATTCTCAACAAAATAATAGCAAACAGAATTGAACAATATATCAGAAAGATCATTCATTATGATCAAATAGGACTTATCCCTAGGATGCAAAAATGGGTCAATATACTCAAATTAATCAATGTGATACATCACAACAACAGAATGAAGGATGAAAGCTATATAATCATTTCAACTGATGCTGAAAAAGCATTTTTAAAAATTCGACATCGTTTTATGATAGTAACTCTAAAAAAACTGGAGATAGAAGGAACATACCTCAATGTAATAAAAACCATATATGACACACCCACAGCTAGTATCATACTGATTGGGAAAAGAACTGAAAACCTTTCCTCTAACATTGAGAACACAACAAGGATGCCCACTGTTGCCACTGTTAGTCAGCATAGTACCGGAAGTCCTAGCTAGAGCAATAAGAGAAGAGAAAGATATAAAGAGCATCTAAATTGGAGAGGAAGAAGTGAAGTTTTTCTTATTTGCAGATATGATCTTATATTTGAAAAAACCTAAATACTTCACAAGAAAACTATTAGAAGTGAGAAACAAATTCAGTAGAGTTGCAGGATACGAAATCTACATACAAAAGCAGTAGCATTTCTATATGTAAACAGTGAACAATGTGAAAAAGAAATAAAAAAGTGATCCTATTTACAGGAGTCACAAATAAAATTAAATACCTAGGAATTAACTTACCCAAAGAAGTGAAAGATCTCTATAATGAAATTTATAAAACACTGATGAATGAAATTGAAGAAGACCCCAGAAAAAACAAAAAGAAGGCACATATTCCATGTTTATGGATTGGAAGAATCAATATTGTTAAAATGTTTATACTACCCAAAACAATCTACAGATTCAATGCAGTCCCTCTCAAAATATCAATGAAATAATAAGAGAAGAAAAGAAATTATAAAATTTTTTTTTTTTTTTTTTTTTTTTTTTTTGTTTTGTTTTTTTTTGAGACGGAGTCTTGCTCTGTCGCCCAGGCTGGAGTGCAGTGGCCGGATCTCTGCTCACTGCAAGCTCCGCCTCCCGGGTTCACGCCATTCTCCTGCCTCAGCCTCCCGAGTAGCTGGGACTACAGGCGCCCGCCACCTCGCCCGTCTAGTTTTTTTGTATTTTTTAGTAGAGACGGGGTTTCACCGTGTTCGCCAGGATGGTCTCGATCTCCTGACCTCATGATCCGCCCGTCTCGGCCTCCCAAAGTGCTGGGATTACAGGCTTGAGCCACCGCGCCCGGCCAGAAATTATAAAATTTATATGGAACCACAAAAGACCCAGAATGGGCAAAACTATCCCAAGCAAAAACAATAAAAGAACTTGGAGGAATCACATTACCTGACTTTAACTTATACTACAGAGCTTTAGTAACCAAAACACTGCAGTACTGGCATAAAAACAGACACAAAGACCAATGGAACAGAACAGAGAACACAGAAACAAATCCATACAGCTATAGTAAATGCATTTTTGACAGAGGCATCAAGAACTTACACTGCGGAAAAGACAGTCTCCTCAACAAATTGTGCTGGGAAAATCGGATATTCATGTGTAGAGGAATGAAACTAGAACCCTATCTCTCAACATATAAAAAATAAAATCAAAATGGATTAAAGACCTAAATGTAAGACCTCAAATTATGAAACTACTACAAGAAAGCATTGGAGAAACCCTCCGAGGGAGGGAGAGCTTCAGCAAAAATGGCTAATGCATGCTGGGCTTAATACTTAGGTGATGGGTTGATAGGTGCAGCAAACCACTATGGTGCATAGTTGCTTATGTAACAAACCTGCACATCCTGCACATGTACCCTGGAACTTAAAATAAAATAAAACAAAAAGTAGGTTAAGGATATGAATAGACAATTCTTAAAGAAGATATACAAATGTCAACAAATATCTGAAAAAATGCTCAGCATCACTAGTTATCAGGGAAATGCAAAATCAAAACCACAATGCAATAACACCTTATTCCTGAAAGAATGGCCATAATAATAATAAAAAAAGATATTGTTGTGGATGTGGTGAAAAGGGAATGCTTTTTTGCTGTTGATAGGAATGTAAAGTAGTATAAGCACTGTGGAAATCAGTGTGGTGATTCCTTAAAGAACTAAGAGTAGATCTATCATTTGATACAGCAATCCCACTCCTGGGTATCAACCCAGAGGAAAAGAAGTCATTATATGAAAAAGATACATGCACACACATGTTTATGGCAGCACAATTCACAATTGCAGAAATATGAAACCAGCCCAAATGTCCATTAATCACCAAGTGGATAAAGAAAATGTGATATATATGTATATACACACCATGGACTACTACTCAGCCATGCAAAGGAATGAAATAATGGCATGCACAGCAACCTGGATGGAATTTGAGACCATTATTCTAAGTGAAGTAATTCAGGAATGAAAAACCAAACATCATATGTTGTCACTCATAATTGGGAGCTAAGCTATGAGGATGCAAAGGCATAAGAATGATACAGTGGGCTTTGGAGACTCAGGGGAAAGGGTGGGAGAGGGTGAGGGATAAAAAACTACATATTGGGTACAACATACTGCTCGGTTGATGGGTGCACCAAAATCTTACCAATCACCGCTAAAGAACTTATTAATGTAACCAAACACCACCTGTTCCCCCAAAAACTATTGAAATAAAAGAATTGATAAAAAAGAGAGTCATCATTAAAAATTTATGTTAGAATACACACTCACAGGTTAGTAGATGATATGGAGAAGTACATGATACTAATAAGAGAAAGAAAAGAAGGAAGTTGTAGTCTCAGAAAATGAAATAAGGATAGAATGTCTGTGTTTCAGATGTAAGAAACTAGGAAAACAGGGGATTAATTAAGTTCCAATAGCATCCTGTGCTCATTTCTTCCTGTGCCTAGTTCTTAGTATCTTCTCTCGCTGTGCTTAACTTTTGCTGTACTCTAGTGAAATGACACTAGTGAACCTATAATTGTCTCCTCCTTAACAAAAACATGAAAACCAGAACAGTAATAAAACCTTGACAAACATTGGTGGAACATAAAAAATGGGAAAAAGGGAGGAAAGAGGGAGAGTTTAATAGTGCCAAATGGCTTTATTTAATTTTAGGGTTTATATAGTACCTAGTTTCAGAAATAATTTAGAGTAACATAGAGTTGATTATTAGAACGGCTGAAGAGGATGGAGAAGGGGGAGCAATAAATTAAGAGACCACAATTCTTTATAGATGTATCAGGAAAAATTTATGGTTTTAAAAGAGGAGGGATTTAGAATATGATAATATATGTACATTATACAACCCTTGGAAGGAATGCATTCACAAAAATTATTGCATTTTTGTTTAAATAGACTACTACCGCCATGAACAATAAATACTCTACTGGAAACCAAGATATTTAGATTGTGGTTTGTGGGTTGTAACTGTACACTGGAGCAAGAGACTAGCCTTTCTGTTGTCAGAGTTATTGTTTATGAAATAAGGAGTTTGGAATATAGAATTTTGAATATTGTTTACTGCTATGAAATTGTATGATTCTCACTGCATGTATGGACTGATTTAAAACCTGATTATAGTAAGTGATCTTTGAAGCTCTTTTTTAAAAATAATGTATCCATATAAAGTCAATATAATATAGTGAGAAGCATTTTCTGCCATTTTCTTTTAGGGGATACTGAAGCTCTGCCACTTATTTGCTCAGTTGTTTCCTCCTATTCCCCTCATTAGATATTCTCCCACTTTTTATCTCCCCTTTGCAGCAAACTTTTTGAAAGATTCTTTGATTTTCAGTGTCTCCAATGTCTTCAAATTTCCACCTCTTCGTTCTCTCTTAAACTCATTCCAGTCAAACTTACACTGCCGCTAATCCTCTAAAATTGCTCTTGCCAACATCACCAATGATCTCTGACTGTTAAATGATGAGGTCAACTTCCAGTTCTTATCTTATGTAACCTATCACAGTGATCACTCATCACTCATTTTTTTTTTTTTTTCTTTTGAGATGGAGCCTCGTACTGTCACCCAGGCTGGAGTGCACTGGCGTGATCTCGGCTCACTGCAACGTCTGCCTCCTGGGTTCATGCCATTCTCCTGCCTCAGCCTCCCAAGTAGCTGGGACTACAGGTGCCAGCCACCATGTCTGGCTAATTTTTTGTATATTTAGTAGAGACAGGGTTTCACCGTGTTAGCCAGGATGGTCTCGATCTCCTGACCTCATGATCTGCCTGCCTTGGCCTCCCAAAGTGCTGGGATTACAGATCACTCCTTCTTAATATGCTTTCTTCACTTAGCTTCCAGTTCCCAACATAGTCTTAGATTTTTTTCTATGTCACTGATTGCTCCTTCAACGATTCCATCGCAATTTTTCCTCTTCTTCCTATTGCTTAGTGCTGGAGCACTTCAGTGTATCTCTTTGGTCCTCTTCTTTTCTCCATTTACATTGATTTTCTATGTAGTATTATCCAGTCCTGTTAAAAAATACCATCTGTATGCTGAAAACCCCTACATTTTTATCTCCAGGCCAAATTTCACTCTAGAATACCAGATTTATATACACATTTGCCTACCTGGCATCTCAAGTTGTATGTCTGATGAACATCTGTATTAGTTTGTTTTCATGCTGCTGAAAAAGACATACCCAAGACTGGATAGTTTATAAAGAAAAAGAGGTTTATTGAACTCACAGTTCCACATGGCTTGAGAAAACTCACAATCATGGTAGAAGGTGAAAGACACATCTTACATGGTAGCAGGTGAGAGAGAATGATGATCAAGCAAAAGGAGAAATCTGATATAAAACCATCAGCTCTTGTGAGACTTATTCTCTACCATGAGAACAGTATGGGGGAAACCATTCCCATGATTCAATTATCTCCCACGGTTTCTCTCTCACAACATGTGGGATTTATGGGAGCTACAATTCAAGATGAGATTTGGGTAGGGACACAGCCAAACCATATCATTTTGCCCTGACCCTTCCCAAATCTCATGTCCTCACATTTCCATATCAATCATGCCTTCCCAATAGCCCACTGAAGTCTTAACTCATTTCAGCATTAACTCAAAAGTCCACACTCCAAAGTCTCATCTGAGACAAGGCAAGTCCCTTTGGCCTATGAGCCTGCAAAATCAAAAGCAAGTTAATTACTTCCTAGATACAATGGGGGGTACAGGCATTGGATAAATGCAGCTATTCCAAATGGGAGAAATTGGTTCAAACAAAAGGGCTACAGGACCCATGCAAATTCAAAATCCAGCAGGGCATTCAAATCTTAAAGTTCCATAATTATCTCTTTTGACTCCATGTCTCACATTCAGGTCATGCTGATGCAAGAGCTGGGTTCCTGTGGTTTTGGACAGCTCTTCTTCTGTGGCTTTGCAGGGTATAGCCTCCCTCCTGGCTGCTTTCACAGGCTGGTGTTGAGTGTCTGTGGAAAGCCACATAGTGCAAGTGCTCGGTGAATCTACCATTCCAGGGTTTGGAGGACAATGGCACTCTTCTCATAGCTCCACTAAGCAGTCCCCCAGTAAGGATTCTTTGAGGGGGCTTCGACCCCACATTTCCCTTCCATGCTGCCCTAGCAGAGGTTCTCCATGAGGGCTACACCCCTGTAGCAAACTTCTGCCTGGACATCCAGTTGTTTCCATACAGCCTCTGAAATCTAGGTGGAGGTTCCCAAATCTCAATTCTTGACTTCTCTGTACCCACAGGCTCAACACTAAGTGGAAGCTGCCAAGGCTTGATGCTTGCACCCTCTGAAGCCATGATCTGAGCTATACCACAGCCCCTTTTAGCCATGGTATTTGGCTGTGAATTCTAAGCCAATCTTTTCACCTTTGCACTCCTGATACCCCTTTTAGCCTTTAGCTTGGCTCCTGGAGCAGCTGAGATGCAAGGCACCAAGTCCATAGGCTGCACACAGCAGGGGTGTCCTGGGCCTGCCCCAGGAAACCATTTTTTCCTCCTAGGCTCTGGGCCTGTGATGGGAAAAACTGCTGCAAAGATCTCTGACATGCCCTCTGACATGTCTCCAGGAGACATTTTCCCCATTGTCTTGGGGTTTAATATTTGGCTCCTGGTTACTTATGAAATTTCTGCAGCTGGCTTGAATTTCTCCTCAGAAAATGGGTTTTTCTTTTGTATTACATAGTCAAGCTGTAAATTTTTCAAACTTTTATGCTCTATTTCCCTTTCAAAATTGAATGCTTTAAATGGCACCCAACTCACCTCTTGAATGCTTTGCTGCTTAGAAATTTATTCTGCCAGATACCCTAAATCATCTCCCTCAAGTTCGAAGTTCCACAAATCTCCAGGGCAGGGGCAAAATGCTGTCAGTCTCTTTGCTAAAACATGGCAAGAATTGCGTTTACTCCAGTTTCCAACAAGTTCCTCATCTTGATCTGAGACCTCCTCAGCCTGGACCTTATTGTCCATATTACTATCATTATTTTGGTCAAAGCCATTCAACAGGTCTCTAGGATGTTCCAAACTTTTGCACATCTTCCTATCTTCTGAGCCCTCCAAGTCTCTAGGAAGTTTCAAACTTTTCCATATTTTCCTGTCTTCTTCAGAGTCCTCTAAACTGTTCCAATCTCTGCTTGTTAACCAGTTCCAAAGTTGCTTCCACATTTTTAGGTATCTTTACAGCAGTGCCCCCACTCTACCAGTACCATTGTACTGTATTAGTGTGTTTTAACGCTGCTGAATAGTGCTTTCACACTGCTGATAAAGACATACCTGAGACTCGGTAATTTATATAGAAAAAGAAGTTTAATCGACTTACAGTTCCATTTGACTTGGGAGGCCTCACAATCATGGCAGAAGGTGAATGGCATGTCTTACATGGCAACAGACAAGAGAGAATGAGGACCAAGCAAAAGGGGTTTCCCCTTATAAAACCATCAGATTTCATGAGACTTACTCACTATCACGGGAACAGTTTGGGGGAAACCACACCCATGATTCAATTATCTTTCACTGGGTCCCTCCCACAACAGGTGAAAATTATGGGAGCTACAATTCAAGATGAGATTCGGGTGGGAACCATCCAAACAATATCAACATCTGACCCCCAACGTGTCTAAAAATGAACTTTTGTTTCTTCCTTTCATATTTGTTCTGTTGACAGCCTTCCTTATGTTGGTTGATAGCATCTTTCAAGCTACTTACACTAGAACATTAGCACCATCCTTGAACCCTCTCCTTCTCTCATACTCTATAGCCATTTCTCAGGAAATTCTATTGGGACAAGCCTCAAAACATGTGTAATATAACCACTTTTTACTACTTCCTTTTCTATCTCAATGGTCTCAGCTATCATCATCTCTAACCTGGATAATTACAATGCCTTCCCGACTGCATTTCTTGCTTCCATCTTTGTCCTTCTGCAGTCATGACTGATATAATTTGAAAGAGTAAGGCAAGTAAAAAAAGTAACTTTTTGCTCAAAATCCTCTCATGGATCTCCATTTCACTCAGACAAAACCAAACTTATTAAAAGTCCTACAAAGCACTATATTAGCAGACTCTCCATTATTTCTTCAACCTTATCGTCTACTCTGTTTGCCACTGGTCATTCTGCCACAGTTATACTGGCCCTCATAATTTTCTTCTAGTTTATTAGCATGTTCCTACCTTTGGAACTCTACCATAGTCTAAAATACTTTCTCCCCAATAACTGCATAGCTAACATTCACCACTTTGAATGTCACCTTCACAATGAGGCTCACCTTAATGATTCTAAGCCCACATTTTCACCCTTGCGCTCCTGATACCCCTTAACATGGTTTGCGTTTTCTTTTTCCTTGCATAACGTTTATTGCTTTCTAAACTACTACATAATTTACTTAGTGCCTTGTAACTTAATCCATAATTTATTTATTTTTTTTTGAGATGGAGTCTTGCTCTGCCGCTCAGGCTGGAGTGCAGTGGCCGGCTCTCAGCTCACTGCAAGTTTCGCCTCCCGGGTTCAGCCATTCTCCTGTCTCAGCCTCCCGAGTAGCTGGGGACTACAGGCGCCCGCCTCGTCGCCCGGCTAGTTTTTTGTATTTTTTAGTAGAGACAGGGTTTCACCGTATTAGCCAGGATGGTCTCGATCTCCTGACCTCGTGATCCACCTGTCTCAGCCTCCCAAAGTGCTGGGATTACAAGCTTGAGCCACCGCGCCCGGCCAACTTAATCCATAATTTATATACTACATATTTGTTACGCTTATTGTCTGTTTTCTTCCTCTAGAATGCAAGGGCCTGGTATAAATATTTGTTGAATAAATAAATAATGTATAAAATGGATATGATGATTTCTAATGTATAAACTAAAGATTTGGAAACCAAAATAGAATTTTCATAAAGACATTTAAAACTTATCTTAAAGACTTCCCCTTAAGACATGTGATTCTCTTTGAAAGAGAAATTAATGTTAATGCATTAATACAGATTACTTAATTTTCATTTTATGATGTTATATTTTGTGAGTTGATATCTTGTATTATTTTACATCTTTGTAGTGACAGTCAAGAATATGTAATTTTTACTATTTGCTTTCTGTGACCTCATTCATGTTATTCCTTTCTTCCCTATTTTATTTCATAAATACATGAGCACCAATTATGCACTGACCATGGACTAAGCACAGTGCTAGGCTCAGGGAACACTCGTAGGTCCTGGAATGTTGATAAACATCTGGGCAAAACATTCCTTTTCATAAATTCAGCAGGCTGGTCATAAATTTCCCCAACAAATGCTTGTGTAAAGAGAATCCCTGAAAGAAGTGACAGCTGCATGTCTGGGGGATCAGTGATACTTTAGACAAGATACATAAGATTTAGGTATTCTATGTTGCACAATTGCTTTAACGCTTTACCAAGCTACAGATGGTAAACTGTGCAAGAATGTTTTCTAAATAACTCTCATACCTCTGTATATATAGTTGAGTGTAGGCAAACACATACAGAGAAGAAATCATAATTACCAATGCACTATGTTCAGATCTGGGTCCAGGAATGGACTAACTATAACTGCAAAAAACAAAACAAAATAAACAAAAAAAAAAAAAACCCAAATAGAACAAAAATATAAGAATACTTTCTTTAACATCACCCTCTGTTTTGGCCAGAGGAAGTAAATTAATAGATAAATCCAAATGTACACTTTTTATTAATATAAAATTAGTTTTTCTTTGCTCCTGTAAATGAATGAACAAGAAACATCATAAAACTATAACTTTGAATTGGCACTGGGATAGGGAGAATAATTGCCCAAATATGTTCACATCCTAATTTCCAGAATCTGTGAATATGTTACATTACATGGCAAATGGGACTTTGAAGATGTTATTAATGTTACAGAATACAAAATGGGGAGATTATCCTATATTATCTAGCTAATCTCTCAATCTAATCAGATGAGTCCTTAAAATGGAGGAGGTTGTCTGGCTAGAAGGAAAAGAAAAGTGCAGCACAAGAGGAAGAAAAGAAATGGCAGAAGTAAAAATCATAAGAGATCCCAAGTGTGAGAAGGATTTAACATGCTTTGCTGGTCTGAGATTCAGAGACCACATGCAAGGCCCAGAGTGAGATTTCTAAAAGCTAACAGTGATCTCCAGCTGACAGTCAGCAAGGGAACAAGGACATCAGTCCCAATCTGAAAGGAGCTGACTTATACCAGCAACCTAAATGAGCTTTGAATGGGACTACTTATATCTCTATTTTCCTGATAATAGCTCACCTAGCCAACATCTTGATTTAAATCTTGTGAAACATGGAGCAAAGAAACTAGTTACTTGTGTTGTTACATTTGTGTTGTTTTAAGCTGCTAATATAGACACCAATTAATTAACGTTTCCGAGGCACCCAGCTTGGTTGAATTCTGGAAATTCAATTTTATGTCAGTTGGGGTCCTATAATCAATTTACCATAGAGATACAGGCTTATTGAATGTCTGTTATCTCCAGATGTGCTCATAAAACTTCAGTTTAACCTACAGCATGGCTTAAGTAGACCATTTATATTTTAACCATGCCTATCCAACTTGTATACCATGATTTCTGTCAATAAATTTATCCCAGCTTCTAATACATCTGTTTTTACTCTGAAGAGCCACAGTTTTCCTGAAAGAGACATTGGCAAGAAGGAGCTCCATTACTAGTATGCTGGGGTAGTAATTCCTGGTTGCAAAAAGGATCTCCTGAGAAAATATACTTTCTTGGCATTCTAAATGTCCAATTTAGAATTAAATGTCCAACAAACAAGACAATTACTTTTGCACAAGAGGTATATTCCCTTGATGATTCATTAATCTTGTATTCATTAACTTTCTATTAGATGTTTGGAATTATTTTAGGAATTGAGGGGACAAAGATATAACAATAATCCTGTTCTGCCTGTACATTGTTACTGCCTTCACAGAGGTTACAGCCTGGGTGAAAGAGATGGAAGAGTTTATGAGCCCCTTGGGAGTGCTTATGGAAGGCTTCTCAGAGGAGGTGGCTATTGAACTCAGACTTGAAGGGTGATAAGGCTATGACCCATGAGAAGAGGATTTAGGTTTGTTCT
The DNA here is from genome assembly GCF_007565055.1 of Rhinopithecus roxellana. Classification (NCBI taxonomy): domain Eukaryota; kingdom Metazoa; phylum Chordata; class Mammalia; order Primates; family Cercopithecidae; genus Rhinopithecus; species Rhinopithecus roxellana. The sequence goes on along the minus strand of NC_044549.1, from coordinate 20,033,842 downwards.
AGCTAAGGTGTGGATCATGTTCAAAGGCAAGCAGAAGAGAGGTGTTACAAGCAGCTCAGTGTTTATATAGTGTGAAGTATGAAGGGGGAAGGGGTGGAGAAGACAGCGCGTAAGTAGGCAGATACCAGATCATGAAGAGTCTTGTGTGTTATGCAAAGGGCTTGGGAGAAGTTTTGAAATTTAGAAGCCGAGTTCTCACAAGTTGAAGATTCTCTGTGTCTTTGTGTATGCACATATACACATCTGTATATAATCATGTATATGTTAATGTGCAGACTTGATGCTCAATACATTTTTGAAAGATTGGGAACAAAAATAAGATGAAGTCCCAAAGCAGAGAGGAAAAATGAAAAAGAAAAAGTTAAGACTGGATTTGAAAGGAAAACAAAGTGCCTGATTCAGAGAAACAACACAGGGAGAAATGGGATCAGAAGTAGACTTTGATTAAATAGACACAATACAAACCAAAAGAGAAAAGATTGCAAAAGAAATCATGAGAACTGGCTGTATATTTATCTTTTCCTGACATAGGCACAATAATGTATGTGTGTGTGTGTGTGTGTGTGTGTGTGTATGTGTGTGTGTATGAATTAATATGTAGTTCATATTAGACTCATTTAGTTTTGCTTTTTGGAATTTGACATTAATGTAAATACTATTCTATAGGAAACAATAGACAAGGTCAATACTAAGTCTTTTCAAGCTGTTCATTTTCAAATATGTAGAGTTTTATGACTTTTTTTCAATGTAAAACTTGGCTCCAATTTATTTTAACACTTAGATTTAGTATGCCAGAAAATCACACTGTAGCTGAACAACATTAAACTGTCTGAATATGATGATTTATACCATCTGACCTAAAAGAACAAGCTAAAAACAAAAATTACAGCCAGTCAGGACAGATACACTTATGCAAGAGTAACTAGCTACCTTTCTTATCATTCTAAAAGCAATTATTTCTTGGTGGAAAACCTGCCATTTTCTCCCTTGGGGAAGGTTCCACAAATGTAGTGTATTACCTCAGCATCCCATTCCCTGGAAAACAAAGAAGCTTTTTGTTTTCTGAACCAAAACCTGTTTACCTCTCTTGTGAACCAAGTCCTAAAACAGCTATAATTGAGACAATGGGAAGAGCAGACACAAATGACCTTGTTTCATCAGACGTATATATTAAGCTTTGGAAGACAGTATATAAAAAGGGTTTTTGTTGTTAAAAAAAATATTGATTTCCTTTCCCATTATGGCCTTTGGAACAGAGACTGTCTTTTCCTAGTGTCTTTACGTGGTCTTTCCTCTGTACCTGTACATGTTTCTGTCCTAATTTCCTCCTCTTTTAAGTACATCAGTTATATTGAATCTTTGCCTGCTGTCACTTCTGCATTTCCTAAAGCTTCTGAGACAACTCCTACAGTTTGCTCTTAGTTTAATTTATGTCATTTGGGGTGGGCACTCACAAAAATGGGTAACTAGGTTTCCTCGGGTTCAGCTACCCAAAGCCATCCCATGTAACTCTCCCTTTTTCATAAATAAGTGATTTAAAAAATGTATATGTTTCTAAATTTGGAATGTAGGGAAAATCAGTGGAAGGAAAGAACAAGTAGGAGGAAGAGTCAGAGGGGTTTAGTTGGTTGACAAAATTACATCATTCAAAGAAGTGGGACTATCAGCCATCCTCTCTGTGAGGCCATTTTTCTGATATCCTGATACTAAGATATCTTTAAAAATTCTTAATTTTTTTTAAAAACCTTTCTTTCTTTTCTTTTTCTTTCTTTATTTTATGTATTTATTTATTTTGAATTGGGTCTCACTTTGTTGTTGTCCATGCTGGTTTCAAATTCCTGGCTTCAGTTACTGCCTTGGCCCTCCAAAATGTTGGGATTACAGGCATGAGCCACCACATCAGCCAAAGTCTGCCTTTCTAATCACCATGCCCCTGGAAGTGACATGGACTTTCCTCCCGAGTTTTCAACAATGCTCTATTTCTAGAATTAGGTACTTGGATTTCTTTTCACTGATTGAACTTGGAGTTTCATGTCTCAGAGCCTTCAATTCTTTAATTGAAAAATGAGTTAAAAAAGGGAAATACCTCATATCTTTTCCAACTCCATGAGTTTTTGTCTAATTAAAATCCTTAAAACTGAGATCTTCAGCTACTGAAAAAAGTTCTTGAGATGAAACTTTATACTGCCCTACTTTCCTTTTTTTCTTATTTCCCTCCCTCCCTCCCTCCTTCTTTATTCTGCTTTAAATTTTATGCCACAAGTATTCATTTGCTAGGGCTGCTAAACAAAGTACTGCAGACTAACAGAAATTTATTTTCTTACTGTTATGGAGGCTAAAAGTCTAAGATCAAGGGGTTGGCAGAATTTGTTTCTTCTGAGGCCTCTCTGCTTGGGTTGCAGATAGCTGTCTTTTCCTAGTGTCTTCACGTGATCTTGAGAGGTGACAACGTGCTAGCAGCCCTTGCTCTCGGTGCCTCCCCGGCCTTGGCATCCACTCTGGCAGTGCTTAAGGAGCCCTTCAGCCCGCCACTGACTGTGGGAGCCCCTCTCTGGGCTGGCCGAGGCCAGAGCCGGCTCCCTCTGCTTGCGAGGAGGTGTGGAGGGAGAAGCATGGGCGGGAACCCAGGCTGCGCAAGGCGCTGGTGGGCCAGCACAAGTTCCGGGTGGGCGCGGGCTTGGCGGACCCCACACTCAGAGTGACCAGCCGGCACCACTGGCCCTGGGCAATGACGAGCTTAACACCTGGGCCAGCAGCTGCAGAGGGTGCGCTGGGTCCCCCAGCACTGCTGGCCCGCCCATGCCGCGCTCCAAGTCTCACCGGACCTCAGCTGCCTCCCTGACTGGCAGGACTCGGGACCTTCAGAAAGTAACCAAATACAGACCTATTGAGATGAATTTGCATTTATGTACATTGACTCATACATATGTTTCCTGCCCTTGAGATTAAAAAGTCACCCTGTAAGATCTCCATGCACAATGATTCTTGGGGCAGCCCTACCATGCTGTGGTGAGCCTCATGCACTCTCTCTCCAGTCACAGATTCTTTTCTTTGATCTATTACAGAAGTGTTGGATGTCTCTGCCTTCTATAGTCACTGACTCAGTAGGAAACAACTGCATAAGCTAAAATAAATTTGGCCTGATTTGGGAAGTGCTAGCATGGTTTTCCCACCTAAAAAATATTTCATAACAAGACTTCTAAGTAACTGTCTGCTCTCAGTCACTATCTTTCATCTAACTTTCTTTGCATCTCAGCATGCTCCTAGGAAGAACTTGAAAAATCTTGTGATTTTTAAAAAAGATAGATACTTTGAAGAATTCTTACAATTGGAGAGCTCTCTGTTCTTGGTGGCTAGGGCTTCACATTTCCAGCTATTATCTCATTTGTTCACATGCTCCTGTCTGTCAGAAAAAGAGGAAGTGTATACAAGAAGTAGAAATGGAGTGGCAGCTCAGCATTTGTGTTTCCAGTTTCAGACTCCTACACATTGCTTGAAATTAGTTTAGAACTTCAGGTGGTCATTCCAAATATGAATTCACTGACTGGATATAATCGTAGTCATTCTAAACCTCCTCTCTTGTGAATGTTTACCTGGTGATATTTTTTGAGAGATTAATGTTAATGACCTCACCAGAGAGTTCTTTCCAAATGAAAATTGTACTCCCTTGGAAATTGCAAACTGCTATCTGGGAGAATTTTCATAAGATTGCTAATTTGAAGAAAGATTTTGATTTAGGTAATAAAAGGAAGAGAGATCTTAATAACCCATCTCTAAGGACCAGAATATACTTAATTGATTAGTATAGTCTATGAAGCAATTAAACTAAAAGGGTTCTACTTTCTTCTTAATAGGTATTTCAGATTTGCAAATATTCAGATTTCTATTTTGTAGGAAACATTATGTTCAGATTCACTTTTTACATATGTAAAGAAATTCACTGATGACTAGGAAGCAGAATTAAAAATTATAAATTTTATATGATTTTTCCCTACTTCTGTTATGTTTTGTTTAATCTCCATCATTTAGCACTATGCCAAGTATAAAGTACTCATGGGAAATAAAGTAAATGCTTAGTATTTATTGAATAAATGGATGTGCTCTGACTTAGATGTTTGTGCTCCAAAAAATTCACTTAACCCCCAAAGTGATGTTATTATGCCTAATTGGGCGTAATTAGTCATAAGGGGGGAGCCCTTATGAATGGGATTAGTGCTGTTATAAAAGAGGCCTAAGGGAGGTTGTTTGCCCCTTTCACCAACTGGGGATGCAACATGAAGGCAACATTTCTGAGAAATGGACTCTCACAAGACACAAAATCTGCTGGTGTCTTAATCCTGAAATTTGCAGCCTCCAGAACTGTGAGAAATACATGCTTCTTATTCCTAAGCCAGACAGTTTATGGTGTTTTTCTTATATCATCCCAAGAAGACTACTATGGTCTGAGTGTGTCCCCCAAAATTCATATATTGAGACTTAATGAGCAATGTGACACTATTAAGAGGCAGAGTCTTTGAGGGGTGATTAAGTCATGAGAGCAGAGCTCTCATGGATGGGTTTACAACCCCTATAAGAGGGCTTCAGGAAGTTGGTTTGTTCTTTTCCCTCCCTTCTGCCATTGAAAATATCTAGAAGGCCCCTATCTATGTGGAATGGTCCTTCACCAGACACTAATCCTGCCAGTGCCTTGATTTTCGACTTTCCAGCCTCTAGAACTATGACAAAATAAATTTTTGTTATTTATAAATTATGCAGTCTTAGACATTATGTTATAGCAGCGCAAGTAGACAAAGATAGTTACTAAAACAGAATGGACTTATATATTTAGTTTTCAGTACAATCTAGATGGTCATTTTAGCCATATTTATTCCTATTGTATGTGGTTATCATTGATTGGTTCATTCAGCTGCTAAAATGGATAAAATAACATTTCCAAACATTGTGTATTTTGGTTCATATTGATTGCCTCAATTTGCATATTAAGGTAGTTTGTGGTAGATTGTCCTTAGTGTGTTTCTCAAATTATTTTTAGTTCTCCTAAGCACTTGGTAAATTTGTACTTCTGGGTTCCCTTGGAGATAGGTGGTGTGGCGTGATTTGCTGTAGCAGTGGAATATAAACAGAAGAGGCATGTATTTTTTTCTGATGGAGGCTAAAGGGCTAGTGTATGACTTGCCATGCTTTCTCTCTTCCTTTGCCTTAATATTTTGCCATGTTCTAGATACTAGCTGTTTCATCAACCATGACTAGGAGTGAAGAGAAATCATATTGGATCCCAAGGTCAATTTTCTATAAATATAAAGGATTTTTTATTGTGATATAAGCGAACTCATCCTGACTGAAACCAAAGAAAGGGTGTTTCTGGAGTAAAGGATTAATTAGTAACACTAAATGTTGAAGAGCAGTTAAAGACTATAGGACTAAAGAATGTCTATTGAATTTGGCTACAGTGAAACCATTTTTTAAACTTTTTTCATTTTAGTGAGAATAGTTTCTATAGAGTGATAAGTGTGAAACCAGACTAGAAGAGGTTGAGGAGTCAATGAGGAAGTGAAAAGAGTGATTGTAAAAAAGTCAGGAAGTTTGTCTGTGCAAGTGAGAAGAAAATTGACTTGGTATTTGGAGAGAAATGTAAAAATCAGAAATGTGATCTTCCTTAAAAATGGAGACTTGAAACATGTGAAAATGTTGATAAGTAGGGGGCAATAGGGAGTGAAGAGAGGGAAAAGAGCAAATAATAAATAAAAAGAGCAGATGCCCTGAGGAATGAATGAAAAGAATGAAATCCAGTGTCTAGGCAGAGGCATTAGTTAAAAAAAAATTAAAAACCCCTCTTTCACCCTAGTAAGAGGAGGAAAGGAGCAAAGATATAGTGGCCGGAAGTTGGAAGAGGTGGAGACCTTTACTGGGTGAGAAGTTCAAGCTGACACTGTCTGCTGAGGATGAATGAGGTGATGGCACATCCATAGTTTGAGGAGAGTAGAAGTTTTTGAAAAACAGGACACATTTGGGATATGACAAGTGAAATATGAAAGCTCTGTTACTAAGACTCAGTGTGTTTTCATTTTTAATGTAAAATCAAGGAACAGAGAGAAGTATAATGCTGCAGATGAAAATAAAGACTCGTGCCTGGATATTGCCAATAAAATGAACTGGCTACATTAAAATGTCCCACTTTTAAATTTATATGGTTGGCCCCAAGATATTTGTATTGTTTTATCTTCAAAGTTATAAAGTATTGCATTAGATTTCCAATGCTAAGACAGGGCAGTAGAGATCTTTCCATCCCCCTTTTCTGTTGAAAGTTACAACAAAAAATCCAAGAGTTAAAGAAACAGCAACATAAACCCCATGCTTAATCAAACACAAAGACATCTACAATCCTAAATTATAACATTTAAAGAAAGAAAACAGATGGAGGAATCATGAAGATCTTAGCAGGAAAAAAAAAAAAAAAAAGATCAAATTCAAGTACCTGCCTATGGTGGAGAAAGTGGAGATAACTGATAAAAAGTAAACCAATTCACCACATAGGATTTCAAGAAAGGCTCAACAATTAGGAGCATGAAGAACTGCAAAAGGTGTAAGTTAGGCAGGTGGCTGAAAATAGAGATTTGAAAGCCCATTTGTGGAGTTGTTAGGACCCGGGTGCCCACCCTAATGCAGCATCACATGGCGGCCTCCCTTCTACACTCCGGAGGAATCAGCAAGGTTCCAGATGCTGAAGCACCAAGCACAAAGGAGGGCAGCCATGAGGCAATGGATTGAAAATGAAGATATTATGTGTAAGTCTACACAGTAACTAGTGAAACTCTAAATTCTTCTCAAACCTACCAGCTGAACATTAGCAGTGAGGAGCCTCCAGGAGAAAGGTTAGAGGAGACATAAAATTGGTATGCAGGTATTGACATTTGTAACACCTGAAAGCAAAATACCAGTTTTTTAATCCAATTGCTTTTAAGAAAGCTCACTGACTGTCATGCCATATCTATGCACACAGAACTCCAGTCAGCTTTTTTGGTTCCTGACTCTTGCAGAAGACAAAGATTAACACATACTGAAGGAAATCCACCACTGCTGAAGAGAAAGGTCAAAGTACAACAAATCTAATAAAAGGAACTTGGAGGAAACAGAGATAATGCAGAGAAAAAAAATTTAAGTACATTAACACTTAATGCTTTCAGTTAATTAAGAAGGTGTTGTAACCTTGAAATAAAGACATGATAAAAGCAGAAAAAGTAAAAAAATAAAAATAAATATAAATTGAAGTTAAAACAGCTGAGTTTTTATTTTTAAAAATATTTTCTATTTCAATAGCTTTTGGGGTACAAGTGGTTTTTGGTTACATGGATTACATGGATGAATTCAATAGTGATTAAGTCTGAGGTTTTAGTCCACCCATCAACCAAATAGTGTATATTGTATCCAGTACATAGTTCTTTTATCCCTCACTTTACTCCCAACCTTCTCCTTCTGAGTCTCCAAAGTCCATTATATCACTCTGTATGCCTTGGTGTAAAACAACTGAAATTTTAAATAAAATTCCTAGAATATTTAAAAGATAAGATCAAGAGGATCACTCAGAACACAGTCGTAAAAAGCAAAGAGAAGGAATATTGAAATAAAACCGATATGAAAATGGGAACATCAGTATACAGCTAGTAGGAATTGAGTGAAAAACTCACTCCTGTAATCCCAGCACTTTGGGAGGTTGAGGTTGGTGGATCACAAGGTCAGGAGATCGAGACCACTCTGGCCAGCATGGTGAAACCCCGTCTCTACTAAAAATACAAAAATTAGCCAGGCATGGTGGTCTGCACCTGCAGTCCAAGCTACTCGGGAGGCTGAGGCAGGAGAATAACTTAAACCCGGGAGGCGGAGGTTGCAGTGAGCTGAGATTGTGCCACTGCACTCCAGCCTGGGTGACAGAGCGAAACTCCATTAAAGAAAAACAGACAAGCAAACAAAAAAGAAGTAAATTATCAAAGAAATAATAGAAGAAAAACATCCATAATTGAAGGATATAAAACCATAGATTAAAGAGCTTAAGAATGCTCAGCACAATGAATGTGGAAAAAAACAAACCAAAATCCATCCAGAAAAAAATCTAGTGCATGTAGTACTCCATTATTTCCTAGACAATGAAAGTGTCTGTACATAGTGGTCAAAAAATACTGCTCTCAGTGAAATTATAATTATTCTCAGCAACTTCTTTTACCTGAAATAATTTTCTTCACTGACTATGATTTCTTAATTTATCCTAATGCTTCAACACTTCTAGCTCTTATTCCATAATTTGAAATCGACTATTTCCAGAGAGTACTGGTCTCCCTGTCCAATGTGCTGAATCCTGCTCAGAACAAACATTAGTATCCAGTCTGCTTAGTTGGGTCTGGCACTCATAACTCATTCTAATATACATTAGTTGCCAAATTTTAAAACATCCTAATTCCATGGATTCATATTCAAGCTTGAGAAATTCTTACAGCTCCCAACTTCATCAGATTTTGACTTCTGAAATCATTCACTTTCTTAAAAATCTCATTTCTTGAGAAGGTTCTGAATTTTTTTCAAATTGGCTGTATATTCAGATTACTGAAAAATAGGTGCAAAGGAATTGACTCTGTATTTTTTCTTATTATTTAAAAAAATTTGGCTTTCAATAATATCTACAACAGCAGAGACATTGTCTCTTGTATAAAACCTCTTCCCACATCATATTTTTACAGTTATACTACTCAATAATGCATTTGTAACATGAAAAACTGTAGCTCACAACCTCTGTATTTCAAACTTAGCTGCTTTCATTTACTTTCTATTGGTATCAGGTAAGCACTAAAAACCCTATGTCTTAGTCGGTTTTCTGCTGCTGTAACAGAATACTATAGTCTGGGTAATTTATAGTGAATAGAAATTTATTGTCTCTTGTTTCTAGAGGCTGGGAAGTCCAAGATCAAGCAGCCAGCGCATGGCAAGGGCTTACTTACAGTATCATTCCATGGCATGTGGGCAAAGAGAGAGAGAGACACATACACGTAAGAGGGCCAAACATGTCTCTTTATAAGGAAACTACTCCGTTGATAACAAGATCACTATTGTAATAGCATCATTAATTCATTCATGAGGGCATATTCCTCATAGTCTAATAATCTCTGACTAGGTCCTACTTCTCAACACTATTGCATTGAAGATTAGGTTTCCAACACTTGCTTTATGCTGTGTTGGATGGGGATGTCCATTTAAAGCATAGCACCCTACCACTAAAGAAGATGGAAGAGAAGACATTCTTCGTCGCAGTCATTTGAGGCTACTCTAGAATATTTATCATAATGATTTAGTAGAATTTATTTCCCTCAAGTCTTCTTTATCTAAACTATCTGACTCCAAGTTTTAATACTTTTATGTGCGCTAAAAATGTGTCTGTTACATCATAAGGTAATTACTAGCCATGAAATCCAGCATAGAAGCCTGTGTCTGAAGCTTTTTAGTTGACATTTCGGATATTAAAAAATATTTTATGATTTATGTCTCTTACCTTTTGATTTTAAGTTTCTAGAAGTGAAAAAACTTAGACTCTTTTCTTTGATCTAATTAACTGAGAAACAGGTTATACAAATTCTTAAATATGTAAATATCTATTCTCCTTCTAGAGAAAACTACTAGCATTAAAAATATCTGTAAGTTTTGAAAACTAGGAAGCATAGGGTCTACCACATAGTAGGATGTCAATTTCTTTTTTTTTTTTTTTTTTTTTTTTTTTTTTTGGAGACGGAGTCTTGCTCTGTCACCCAGGCTGGAGTACAGTGGCCGGATCTCAGCTCACTGCAAGCTCCGCCTCCCGGGTTTACGCCATTCTCCTGCCTCAGCCTCCCGAGTAGCTGGGACTACAGGCGCCCGCCACCTTGCCCGGCTAGTTTTTTGTATTTTTTAGTAGAGACGGGGTTTCACCATGTTAGCCAGGATGGTCTCGATCTCCTGACCTCGTGATCCGCCCATCTCGGCCTCCCAAAGTGCTGGGATTACAGGCTTGAGCCACCGCGCCCGGCCGGATGTCAATTTCTTATCTTGTAGTGAATGACTGGGGAAAAAGCACATTAAATAAATGCATAACTTAAATTATTCAAAGGTGATTCCAGCTTGTTAGTAGGTCCATGATGGCATTTAAAGATGACAGATTCTCCACCTAATATTCACGGTGAGGGGGGAAAAGGAGTAAAAGTGATTATACAGAAGATTATTAACAAATGCAACCCAAGAGACCACAGCTTTACCAGTTGGTGGGTATAAATGATATTTCATTTACATAAATACCCAGCTCTTCACAATTCTGAGTAGACTCCAGAACTTTCTAATTAATGACTTCAACACCATCCCTTAATAGGCCACCTGAGGTTTCAGGTTGTTTCCATTTTTTTTCACTGTGGTCTCCCATTCAGCAGCCTTAATACTGCCTCTGCTTTAATTGTCTTCCCTTATCAATCACGATGTTGCACAGATATTTTCAATTGATGGCAGCTATCATTTGGATATGCGACCATCCAACCCCATGTTGAAATTTGATCTCAGTGTTGGAGTTAGGGCCTAACAGGAGATATTTGGTTCATGGGGACAGATTTTATAAATGTCTGGGTGACATCCTCCCTCCTGTTAATGTGTGAGTTCTTACTTTATTAGTTTTCATGACATCCTTTTGGAGCATGCACCTCTGCTCTCTCGCTCTCTCTTGCTTCCTCTATCCCTATGTGATCTCTGCACTTACCAACTTCCCTTCCCCTTCTTCCATGAGTGGAAATGTCTGAGACCCTCACCGAATGACTAATCCTGAGCTTTTGCAGACATCAGAAACATGAGCCAAATAAACCTTCTTTCTTTATAAATTGCTCAATCTCAGGGATTCCTTCATAGCAATATAAAATGGACTAAGACAGTGGCTACGCTATACTAAACTCCTAGTCTACCAAAGCTGTCCTTTCATCTGTGTCAGAGTAGTCTGATTGTGGGTGGGGAAGTGTTAAGAAGAAGAAACACTATTCTCCCAAGAGTATGTTGCACTTTTGTCTTCTTGCCTTCAAAAGAAGATAAATTTATCTACGTCTGATATGGTTTGGCTGTGTCCCCACCCAAATCTCATCTTGAATTCCCACATGTGGTGAGAGGAACCAGATGGGAGGTAATTGAATCATGGGAGCAGGTCTTTCCCATGACATTCTTGTGATAGTGAGTAAGTCTCATGAGACCTGATGGTTATTATAAGGGGGAGTTTTCCTGCACAACCTGTCTTCTCTTATCTACTGCCATGTGAGATGTGCCTTTCACTTTCTACCATGATTGTGAAGCTTCCCCAGCTATGAGGAACTGTAACTCACATAAACCTCTTTCTTTTGTAAATTGCCCAGTCTTTGGTATGTCTTTATCAGCGGCATGAAAACAGACTAATACAGTAAATTGGTACCCGTAGAGTGGGGCATTGCTAAAACGATACCATAAATATGGAAGCAACTTTGGAACTGGCAGAGGTTGAAACAGTTTGGAGGGCTGAGAAGAAGACAGGAAAATGTGGGAAAGTTTGAAACTTTCTAGAGACTTATTGAATGGCTTTGACCAAAAGCCTGATGGTGATATGGACAATAAGGTCCAGGCTGAAGTGCTCTTAGATGGAGATGAGAAACTTGTTGGGAACTGGAGCAAAGGTGACTCTTGTTATGTTTTAGCAAAGAGACTGGCAGCATTTTGCCCCTGCCCTGGAGATTTGTGAAACTTTTAACTTGAAAGAGATGATTTAGGGTATCTGGCAGAAGAAATTTCTAAGCAGCAAAGCATTCAAGAGGTGACTTGGGTGCTGTTAAAGGCATTCAGTTTTATAAGGAAAGCAGAGCATGAAAATTTGCAGCCTAACAATGTGATAGAAAAGAAAAACCCATTTTCTGAGGAGAAATTCAAGTCAGCTGAAGAAATTTGCATAAGTAACCAGGAGCCAAATGTTAATCCCCAATATCATGGGAAAAATCCAGGGCATATCAGAGGTCTTCATGGTAGCCTCTCCCATCACAGGCCCAGAGGCCTAGGAGAAAATGGTTTCATGGGTCAGGCCCAGGGTCCCCATGCTGTGTGCAGTCTAGGGACTTGGTGTCCTGCATCCAAGCCACTCCAGCCTCAGGCTGTTGCTTCAGAGGGTGAAAGTCCCAAGCCTTGGCAGCTTGCACATGATGTTGAGCCTGTGAGTGCACAGAACTCAAGAACTGAGATTTGGGAACCTCCATCTAGATTTCAGAAGATGTATGGAAATGCCTGGATGCACAGGCAAAAGTTTGCTGCAGGGGTGGGGCCCTCATGGAGAACCTCTACTAGGGCAGTGCAGAAGTGAAATTTGGGGTCAGAGCCCCCACACAAAGTCCCACTGGGGCACCACTTAGTGGAGCTGTGAGAAGAGAGCTATTGTCCTGCAGACCCTGCAATAGTAGATCCACCAATAGCTTGCACCATGCCCCTGGAAAAGCCACAGACACTCAATGCCAACCCATGAAAGCAGCCAGGAGGAGGGCTATGCCCTGCAGAGCCACAGGGGCAGAGCTGCTCAAGACCATGGGAACCCATCTCTTGCATTAATGTGACTTGAACAAGTGATATAGAGTCAAAGAAGGTCATTTTGAAGCCTTAAGATTTGACTGCCCTGCTGGATTTTGAACTTGCATGGGGCCTGTAGCCCCTTTGTTTTAGCCAATCTCTCCCATTTGGAACTGTTGTATTTATCCAATGCCTGTACCCCAATTGTATCTAACAATTTATCTAAAAGGAGGTAGTTAACTTTACAGGCTCATAGGCAGAAGGGACTTGCCTTGTCTCGGATGTGACTTTGGACTGTGGACTTTTGAGTTAATGCTGAAATGAGTTAAGACTTTGGGGGACTGTTGGGAAGGCATGATTGGATTTGAAAGGTGAGAACCTGACATTTGGGAGGGCCCAGGGCAGAATGATATGGTTTGGCTGCGTCCCTGCCCAAATCTCATCTTGAATTCCCATGTGTAGTGGGAGCGGCCAGGTGGTAGGTAGTTGAATCATGGGGGGAGGTCTTTCCCATTCTGTTCTCATGATAGTGAGTAAATCTAATAAGATCTGACAGTTATTATAAGGGAGAGTTTTCCTGCACAAGCTCCTGCCACCATGTGAGATGTGCCTTTCGCCTTCCATCATGATTGTGAGGCCTCCTCAGCCATGTGGAACTGTAAGTCCAATAAATGTCTTTCTTTTGCAAATTGCCCAGTCTCATGTATGTCTTTATAAGCAGCATAAAAACGAACTAATGCAAAGCCTTACACAGTTTAGCATGAAACTCTCTCTCTTATTATAGGTTCAGAAATACTTGATCAGAATTCAAGATAGGGTAAAGGAAACTTTATGTTTTCCCCTTTTATTACTTTTATATTCACCTTTCTTCTTCTCAGACACTCCTGTACACAAACACTTTCTTTGTCAGCAACATCTGCAAAATGTCCTATGCACATTATATTCAAGCAAATTCTCAGGAGTTCACAACTCAATCATAGTCTTCAAATTGGACTCAGCTAAGACATGTTTATATACAAAAAAGGAGACAAGGTATAGAATCAATATGTGGTTTTGTGGGCTGAATTTTGTCCCCACTCCCAAATTCATATGTTGAAGTCCTAACTCTTAGTTAAATAAGGTAACTAGGGTGGCCTCTAATCCAATGTAACTGATGTCCTTAAAAGAAGAGGAAATTAGGACACAGACATGTATGTGTACAGAGTTAAGACTGTCTCCGGAATTTGTGGGTTCTTGGTCTCGCCGACTTCAAGAAAGAAGCTGTGGACCCTCGTGGTGAGTGTTACAGTTCTTAAAGATGGTGTGCCTGGAGTTTATTCCTTCAGATATTCAGATGTGTCCGGAGTTTCTTCCCTCTGGTGGGTTCATGGTCTCACAGGCTTCAGGAGTGAAGCTGCAGACATTCGTGGTGAGTGTTACAGCTCATAAAGGTGGCGCAGACCCAAGGAGTGAGCAGCAGCAAGATTTATTGTGAGCAGGTTGCCACTACTGGCTTGGGCAGCCTGCTTTTATTCCCTTATCTGACCCCACCCACATCCTACTAACTTTTCCATTTTACGGAGAACTGATTGGTCCATTTTACAGAGTGCTGATTGGTGCATTTACAATCCCTGAGCTAGAAACAGAGCACTGATTGGTGCGTTTACAAACCTTGAGCTAGACACTGAGTGCTGATTGGTGCATTTATAATCGTTTAGCTAGACACAAAAATTCTCCAAGTCCCCACTAGATTAGCTAGACACAGAGCACTGATTGATGCATTTACAAATCTTGAGCTAGATAGAGTATTTATTGGTGCATTTACAATCCTTTAGCCAGACATAAAAGTTCTCCAAATCCCCACCTGACTCGGGAGCCCAGCTGGCTTTGCCTAGTGGATCCCATGCCGGGGCCACGGGCAGAGCTGCCTGCCAGTCCCACACCACGTGCCGGCACTCCTCAGCCCTTGAGCAGTTGATGGAACCCGGCACCGCAGAGCAGGGGAGGCTCCGGCCTCATGGGAGCCCATGGTAGGGGACGGGGCTCAGGCATGGTGGACTGCATGTAAATGTAGGGCATTTTAAAAAGTGAAATATTTACATCTATTAAATATAAAAAAGGCAAACCGAGTTAGGGCATACATATATGGTATAGGAAATTCCAATTGTCTTCAAGACATATGTGACTGTAATGTTAAACCAAGATGTATTCATTAGCGTGCTCCCTAATCTCATATGCCTGAGATTCTTCTGAAAGCTTACATTGGGATTCTAAGCAAAAATCTAGTTTGCTAGATGGACTGAGACTATGGCTGAGTCTTCCTTCTAAGACAAGTCCATAATCTCACCCCTATCTTTTATTCAGGAATATCTCTGGCTCTGTCGTTACACAGCTCTTTAGTAGACCATCACAGTTCACTTAAGAGAACCAGAGGAACATAGCAAATGTCCCACCTAGACCTGTTTCTTTGGTTAGTCAATTTTGGTGGGGGGAAGTGCAAAGGCATAAACTCCTGTGAGGAGACCGGAGACTCCAAAGGCATGAGACTTGGCCCATGATAAGTAGAAGAAAATATCCATATTAGGAAAGGGAGAGTGCAAATCCAAGTTAAATATGACAACTTTGCCCCTTAAGATTTCCACATGTGGATATGCATGCTTGATCAAGATGAAGATATCCCTGGTTTCACGTGGCTTAACTTGGCACTTATGAGCACCATTTCGCTTCTCAGTTTGGTTGCATCTCTGGCCAGGTTCCAATGATCTCACAGTAGAAATTTTTGACATTAAATGTATGCCTGTAAAGCACTTTAGAGATATTTGAAAAATATTTTTATTTTAAGAAAAATATTCAACATGACAGAATACACTAACATATCTATTAATAACTTGAACTGAAACATACATACAATATAGATGATACAGAATTTCAGCAAACACAGGCCCTACTGCAGCGTTTGCAGTCAACACCCCTTTGTGTTTACAGTATGGTATTTCTCACATATACATTTAGAGTGGGCATTTGCAATGTAACTGGTCATGCATTTTGTCTACAAATAAAACATTTAAGTAAAGAGAATAGCATCAAAATGTATTTTCAATTCAAATTAAAAAATTTATAAAACTTCAATTCAGTAAACATAATAAATTCCTTAAGAAGGTGTACAAGTGTAGTGATTGAGAAGACAGGCTGCTACTAGTAACTACTTTTGTGAGCTGGGGCAAGTTACTTCACCTTCTACCTCTCATTTCCTCCTTTGTAAAAGGGTAATGTATCCTGGAGGTGTTGCGAGGATTAAGTGAGTTCGTATGTATGAGAACTGCTTACAACAAGGCCTGGCACATAGATAGGGCTCCATACGTTTTGGTTGTTGCTGTTATTGGTCTATTGCAAGCACTGCCCTTGGTGTACCAGTGCAAACAAAGGTAAATGAGCAGTAGTCCTTACCTTCAAGATGCAGAAACCTGAAATACATACAAAGAGGTATAATTCAACTCAGTCTGCAAGAAGAGTTATAACAGAGACACAAAGTACAGTTAGTAGTACCCAGGGAGGGCAGGTTTACAACAAGGGGTACATTTGATATGGGTCTTAAGGAATGAGTAAGATTTTGACAGGTAGAAGGGAAAATGAGAGAACAATAAAATATTTTGGACAGATGAAGCAGCAGATAAATTTATGAATGTAGGAGATACAAGGGACCACATGTATTCCAAATTAGCTACAATGTAGTATACGGTATCAATGCAACTAACACCCTTTTCTATGCCCAATGGCAGACTCCACAAATCTATTTCAACATTGTTTCCTGCTGAATCTGATTTGCCTCAGAATCCTTAGTGTAGGGCTCAAGAAACAAACATTACCTCTTCACCAATTTGGCTTGGGTAATGAAATCTGTTTGCTACCTCAGGTATAGGATAGCTGCAAGGTGGTGGGGGGTGATAGGAGTAGCTAAAGTCAAAAAGTTAAAAAATAGTAATAATTACTATATATTCAGTGTTTATTATACACCCTCATATAGGTTATCTAATTTAATTCTCACAAAAAATATGTAAGGTAGGCATTTTTCTTTCCATTTTCAATATATAAAGAAACAGATTGCAAAAGTTAAGAATCATTTCTAATGGTTCCAATTGTGCCTGTAAAGCATGGTCCATTAGCTCGAAAATGTGGGAGTCAGAGTTTAAACTTAGGGCTTTTAACATCTAAAACCTGCATTCTTAATCACATTATGATGCTGAATCTCATTTAAAACAACATGGAGGTAAACTGAAATCAGTCACAAACCAGGTCTTAATTTCATGTTAATAATTTTTGAACTTTTATTCTGTACATAAAGGGAAGATATTGGAGGTTTTTGAGCAGAATAGTTTGATTGGATTTGCCTTGTAGGAAGAAAACTCTGGTGGCAGGATGAAAAATATATGAAAACTAAGGAGACCAGAGACGGAACAATCAATTTGTTGGCAGAGAAGTGGGAGTATGAGTAAAAAGGAGATAACAGAATCAAATTATAGCTTCAAAATGAAATTCATAGGACTTGTTGACTGTATGAAGAGAGGTAACATTTCTGAAATTCTGAGTTTGGCCCCTTGCCAATTGACATGAGCAGGAAGAGAGTGAGTTAAGTTTGAGACACTTATGGACTATACAGATGGAGATTATCTATCAATTTGTATATGTAAGGTTTAACCTATTAAGTTTTGATCTAGTCAAAAAAAAAAAAAACAAAAAAAAAAACAAAAACAACAACAACAAAAAAACACCAATAAACAATGGACTAATGGAACTCTAGACAGTTCCAGGATATAACAAGAATGGGCACATTTCCCAATGACATTAAAATGTGGAGGGGAGAAAATGAGAAAAAAGTTACAAGATTTAAGTTAAAAGAAAAGTTTGATGTTATCAGAGATATACTTTTTTTCATTAACTCACTTCTTTATAAGCACAAGGTAGATTCATTATGTCATTTTCATTCTTCCATGGTAGAGAATTCTTGCCCAGTCGTAAATAAACTTAGTGCTAGGGCTCTCAGCAGTCTGACCTACTTAGCTAAGTTATTATTATTATTATTATTATTGGATTTGTAGTTTAATTCTGGTGAGAAATTGTCAGAATGATAACCCCTGGGACTGATACATAGTAGAACACTCAATTTGTTGGAAAGCATGTGTGTTAGCAAATTTCAATTCCTGTATTCTTTTAAACATATTGAAATTCTTGAGCATGGCAAGGTGTGAAAGGTATTTCATATTTTTATTCCAACTCTAACCATCAGTTAGAATTTATATTATAGTAACACCCAATAATATCATTCCGAAGAATATTTCTGTGTAGCTGACAGGTAATGCATGTATATCCTTATGGGACTTTAGGAAAGTGGCCAAGGCAGGTAAGGAGACATAAAAAAGAGAGCAATTAGACACTAAAACCCAAAGTAGCCTACAGACATGGAAATAGATGCTGAGAAAACAACACCCTATAATAAGATCAAACTTTGGTAGTTAATAAACTTAATTAATCTCTATATTACAAATACTAAATTTTTTAATAATTCAATATAGTATCTTACATTGAAATAATTAAAATCTTTCATAATGCAATGAGAGTAAAAAAGTGATTTGTCCTTCCCACAGGAAGCTGTTCAACAGCCAATAGACCTTAAGGTAAATTATTAACCAAATGTTGAACATATTTCTAGGCTCTTATGGCTTATAATAGAGAACATGATCACTAGTCTTGAGAAGTTTGGGAGTAATAAAGTCATGGGAGATGTATAATAATCATGAATGCATTCATCTGAGCAGTTGTTAAAGGAAACAGGAAATAAAGCAAGCAATTTTTTTATTTAGAGATGATGCAAGTATTTATTAGAAAGAAAAGCCTCCCTTAAAAAGTAGGTCTTGAGACCGGGCGTGGTGGCTCACGCCTGTAATCCCAGCACTTTGGGAGGCCAAGGCGGGCAGATCACGAGGTCAGGCGATCGAGACCATTCTGGCTAAGACGGTGAAACCCCGTCTCTACTAAAAATACAAAAAAATTAGCCGGGCGCGGTGGCAGGAGCCTGTAGTCCCAGCTACTCCGGAGGGTGAGGCAGGAGAATGGCGTGAACCCGGGAGGCGGAGCTTGCAGTGCGTGGAGATCGTGCCACTGCACTCCAGCCTGGGCGACAGAGTGAGATTCCGTCTCAAAAAACAAAAAACAAAAAACAAAAAAACTAGGTCTTCATCTTTATGCTACAAGAATAAAGAAAAGAGAAACTCATTCACCTCCTAAAGGAACAAGATTTGGAAATTAAACAGGGCTCTTAGTACTGTTGAATTTTCTGTGTAATATCAACAGAACCTTAACTGAAATAGCCTTTATTTAGAAAGTTTAAACAAATTATTGATTAAACATTGGGTAACATTGGCTGGCAATAATTTTATGTTATCTACTTTCAGAAAAATATGATTACTGATTCAACACTGCAGGGAAAACGTGACAAATAATCAGGGTCTTGGCTGTAATTTTGATGCTTGGGTTGGGAGCCAACCTCCTCAGAAATCAGCTGGGTAGTTCCCTCTCCTTTCATGTCCTTGGCATGCAGAGCTCTGCCTGTCTCCAGAGTCCAGTTGTGAAGAATTTAAGGGAGGCCTCTCCCAAGGGTGTCAGTCCAAGGCATGTTTTCCATGCAGATTTCTACCAGAACCTCAATACAGCGAAGTTCACAATGTGACCATCTTTCTATTTGGACTTCCCAATAATGTGAAAATATTTATCATGCTCTTTCCACCTCTGCTACTATTTATTTAGTCTTTGCCTCTGAAAAGTATTGCCACGAGGAAAATTTCCCTCATTTATTTTATTTCTAGTGTGACATCTTGCCTTGAAACCTGAGCATGGAGTATAGGCAGGAAAAGAAAAAAGAGGCTTCACTCTTTTCCTTTTTGCATTAATACACAGTCTTGAGAGGAAACCCAGGATAAATGATAAAAGTCATGGGCTTATAAGATCTTGTGGAGTGACTTAATACACAGTCCTAATAATAGAGGTTTTATTTTACCTTCAAAGACACCTTTACAGCAAATACTCTTTGAGACAGTCTACTAATTAATTAAAAAGAAAGAAAGAAAGAAATAAAAACTGGAGTTTGAGTTCTTTATTCAGAAATTGAAAAGAAAATCTAAATTTTTATGCATTTTTTGGTTGTTGGGGAAGGTGGAAAGTAGTAAGAGGTGTCAGAGACCTTTTGTTTTTAATTTTTGTACCCAAGAGGATAAAATTCAGCTATAGGTTACAAAAGAACACATCTGGTTTAATGCTGAATAATCTTTTGGGGATGAAGGAACTGGGTATCTTGGCATAAAGTAAAGGGAGGATACTATCACGTGCTGGGGTTTGACATAACAAATATATCAGAAAAAGTCATTAAAATGGAGATACATTTAAATCTGGCAAGAAAAAGGCAATAATGGGCCTTCCAAATACCACTTACAATTACCCGATCATGACAAGAAGCTCTACATAAAAGAAATGCTATGGTCTCACTATTTAAAAAACCTACACTTTTAGAAAACTAGTGGATTTCAGTAAGGAAAAACTAATAGCTTAAGAATGTGACCACCATGACAAGGTATTGAGAAGTCAATTTTCCTCAGGTGGTTAGCATGGACTCTGTAATGAACTAAATACTTGGAAATTTAATTTGAATTTTCCAAACTGTGTGCCCAAGTGTGCATGACTGAAACATATTTTCAGAAAGCTGTAAAATAATTGTATTTCTTGACAAGGACTAATAGACGGCTTACACAAAGAACTTTTTTTTTTTTCATTTTTTTATTATACTTTAAGTTCTAGGGTACATGTGCATAACGTGCAGGTTTGTTACATATGTATATTTGTGCCATGTTGGTGTGCTGCACCCATCAACTCGTCAGCACCCATCAATTCATCATTTATATCATGTATAACTCCCCAATGCAATCCCTCTCCCTTCCCCCCTCCCCATGATAGGCCCCAATGTGTGATGTTCCCCTTCCCGAGTCCAAGTGATCTCATTGTTCAGTTCCCACCTATGAGTGAGAACATGCGGTGTTTGGTTTTCTCTTCTTGTGATAGTTTGCTAAGAATGATGGTTTCCAGCTGCATCCATGTCCCTACAAAGGACGCAAACTCATCCTTTTTTATGGCTGCATAGTATTCCATGGTGTATATGTGCCACATTTTCTTAATCCAGTCTGTCACAGATGGACATTTGGGTTGATTCCAAGTCTTTGCTATTGTGAATAGTGCTGCAGTAAACATGCGTGTGCATGTGTCTTTATAGCAGCATGATTTATAATCCTTTGGGTATATACCCAGTAGTGGGATGGCTGGGTCATATGGTACATCTAGTTCTAGATCCTTGAGGAATTGCCATACTGTTTTCCATAATGGTGGAACTAGTTTACAATCCCACCAACAGTGTAAAAGTGTTCCTATTTCTCCACATCCTCTCCAGCACCTGTTGTTTCCTGACTTTTTAATGATTGCCATTCTAACTGGTGTGAGATGGTATCTCATTGTGGTTTTGATTTGCATTTCTCTGATGGCCAGTGATGATGAGCATTTTTTCATGTGTCTGTTGGCTGTATGAATGTCCTATATATGTTTTATATACCATAAAACCCTAGAAGAAAATCTAGGTAGTACCATTCAGGACATAGGCATGGGCAAGGACTTCATGTCTAAAACACCAAAAGCAACAGCAGCAAAAGCCAAAATTGACAAATGGGATCTAATTAAACTAAAGAGCTTCTGCACAGCAAAAGAAACTACCATCAGAGTGAACAGGCAACCTACAGAATGGGAGAAAATTTTTGCAATCTACTCATCTGACAAAGGGCTAATATCCAGAATCTACAAAGAACTCAAACAAATATACAAGAAAAAAACAAACAACCCCATCCAAAAGTGGGCAAAGGATATGAACAGACATTTCTCAAAAGAAGACATTCATACAGCCAACAGACACATGAAAAAATGCTCATCATCACTCGCCATCAGAGAAATGCAAATCAAAACCACAATGAGATACCATCTCATACCAGTTAGAATGGCAATCATTAAAAAATCAGGAAACAACAGTTGTTGGAGAGGATGTGGAGAAATAGGAACACTTTTACAAAGAACTTTTAAAAAAAATCTGAGGACTTTGAAGAATAAGTATAGAGTCAACTATAATGCCACCATTTACAATTAAGGAGGGTTAGGAGTGGCAATTGGGAAATGATGAATTTGCAAGTTATATTGAGTCATGGTTCATTTTTTTTCATTTTAAATCTACAATTCTGCATTTTTCTTTGCTTTTTTTTTTAAGTTAGAAAAACTAGAAAATCTTCCACAATTTCACTCAAAGAATATCCCCAATGTTTAAAGACTGTTTGGTATTTTATTTCAAATATCAAAAATATTTTCAAATTGTATTTATTCTTAAAATTTCTAAAGCAATAAAATTCCAAGACCGCTCACTTAATGAACACTAGGGCCATAATCCTTTGTTACTGAAAAATCTTGTGAATAGAATAAGAAAAGAGAACTGAACTTACCCTCAGAGGACTCACTGGTTAATAGAAGTA
Source organism: Rhinopithecus roxellana (assembly GCF_007565055.1). Taxonomy (NCBI): domain Eukaryota; kingdom Metazoa; phylum Chordata; class Mammalia; order Primates; family Cercopithecidae; genus Rhinopithecus; species Rhinopithecus roxellana. The sequence goes on along the minus strand of NC_044549.1, from coordinate 20,011,694 downwards.
GCAGGTGGTGTGTTCAAACAGAACCTGGGGACCATAGGAGACAGGAGAGTGAAGTGCTAAACAGGGTTGTATGGGACATGCTGCATAAACCCCAACACTGTAAAGTAGGTTGGGGAAAAGGAAGTCTAGGATATGAAATCTAATTTTGGAAAGAGCAGGACAAGAACATTAAAGACAAGCGTTGTCTGCTTTACAACTTTGTATAGGCTTTGTTCATGATGTGCTCATGTTAACATTACAGGAGGCCAGAATGGACTGAATGTCACAGCCTTTATAACCCACACTGTGGCTGCAACAAGAGACTCAAAGGAAAGACGATCCTCCCTGCCATTCCTCGGTGGCTGAAGTGTGTGGTCAGTCATTTGTTGAGCCCTTACTAGTGTAAGACATGCTGCTGAACCATTAAGATATGCTCTCATTTAATCCTCATACTAACCTAAGAGACATCTAATAGTATCTATACCTCATCTCCACTTTTTTTTGTCTTACAGAAGATACTGAGAGTCTGAGAGGTTAAATTACTTTAAAATCAAACAAAAAATATTTTAAAACTGGGATTTAACCCTCAAAGCATGAACTCCGAAGTTCAAGCTTTATCCTAGGGCCTTAAGACACAGGAACTAGCATCAGAAGTGCCTCAAAAACATGATGCTATTTGGTTTCTAGGTGCTGTAACTCAGCCCAGATCAGCGGCCTCTGTGCTGGAGCAGAAATGGAAGGAAAATTCCTGGGACTTGAGTGCTTCCTGCAGCCAGCCTCAGGCTTCTTCTGCAGATTCTGAGATGTAAAAATCCTACTTCTGCTCCAAAAGGAGAAAATGTGATTGCAAAGAGAATGAAAGTCTCAAAGAGGTAAAGATGTGAATCTCTGACTAGTTTCTGCCTCTCCCCATCCTCCTCACTCACTTCCTACTACTTCCCAATATCAAAGAGCATGTAAGAAAGGACAGCATTTGGAGGGGCAGGGCTCTTCAGCCCCTGCTCTGCTCTTTTCTAGGTACCTCTTCTTCCTTGAAAGCCATTGTCCCTTTTATCAATGTGACACAGCCCTTTGAAAACAGACTCCTTGTTCTTGGAACTTGGCAGGGAAAAAAAGGCAGGAACTCATTTGCAGGTGAGTTAATTATTGTATCCTGTAAGGATGGCTACACTACAGTGCAGTGCTGACTGTGGCATTTGCTGCCTATTAAGTATGATAGTTCATAATTGACGCTAATTGGAATGAAGCGACTTAAAAAGTATGTCTCAAAACAGAAGGATTTTATCCCAGATAGATAAGATAGTTAATTCCCCTTCCCCTTATTACTTTCCCCCTGTGTCTATGAACACACTGACTAACTTTTCCCTATGGCTTGGCACAATTCATGAGCAGAGGAGGCAATGTGGAAGGATAAAAACATTACTCAGGCACACACTACGAAAGTTTCTAGCAGTTGGCAAGACTCAGTCTGACCTTTATGTTGAATTTTGCCATAGTTTTAATCACTTTACCATCACTTGCAGGAGAGAAAGCATCGTTAAAAATGCCCTATTTAGGGAAAACTTCAGAGCCAAGACTAGGTGTATGTTCTCATTATTTCACATGTTGTCAGAGTAACCAGTACAGTGAAAAGACAGCCTTTTGAAGAAAACAAGTTTGTGGAAAGTGCTTAATTAAGGTAGGAGGACATTTTATTGAAATTATTTATATTTGCTATTAATATTTTTGACATTTTATGTTTATGCAGCAATAAATAAAATACATGTGAGTTTATTGCATCCAAAACTTTACTTCTAATTTCCTACAACTGTATGCCAAAGCCCTTGCAAATTCTATGTCTTTTGCAAGAAGTTTTGGACTATCTACTGTATTCTTTATGTTTCTGTGTAGTTGGCTGATTTTTTAAGTATAACTGGGATCTAATTTGCAAAAATTGTTAACTCACGTATAGCATGTTAAAAGATTTTCTAATGTATTTATCGATCAAAGGTAAGCTTAACTTTTTCTCTGTATGATACCTAACACCCATAGGATAAAACATTTGATTTTATAATGATGATTTCTACCGTCATTCATTTTATTTACTGTTCCTGTTTCTAATTTTGAAAATATCAAGCCTGTAGAAAAGTTGCAATAAGGGCCCTTCAATTAGACTTATTAGTTGTTAACATTCAGTTGTCTGAGAGTTAATTGCAGACATCATGACACTCACTGCCAAATACTTCAACATTTCTCTCCTTAAAGGAGAACATTCTCCCACAAACCGCAATATAATTATCACTGAAATAATTAACATTGATACAATGCAACTATCTAAACCCACTACATAATCAAATTTCCAGAGTTGTCCCAATGAAATCCTTCTTCCATGCCCCTTCTTTCAAAATCCAATAAAGAATCATACATTGCATTTAGTTTTCAAGTCTATCTATCCTCCTTTAATCTAAAGTAGTTCCCAGCTTTTAAAAAATTTCATGATATTGATATTTTTAGAGTCCAAACCATTGTTTTACACACTATCCCCTAAAATGAGTATTTTCTCATAATTAAATTCAGGTGAAATATTTATGGCAGGACTAATACACACGAGATGCTGTGTCCTTCACGGAGCAGCCTGTCAGAAGTACATGACGTCAGTGTATCCTGGTTTGAAGAATTTAGCTTGATTATTTGGTTGAGGCGTGTCTGCTGAATTTCTTCATTGTAAAGATGCTCTTTTCTTTTTGTGATTAACAAGTAATCTGTGGGGTAATACTTTGAGATTATCAAAGGTAATCTGCACAGGTAATACTGTGCAGATATCTTGCTCTCCAGTGATTCTAACCCTGATGGTTTTGGCATCCATAAATTCATATTGCTTGAATCAATCATTACTATAGTGTCAGCAAATGATCTTCTAATTTCATCATTTCTTCTATATTTATTAGTTATGTTTCTATAAAAGAGAGCTTTTCATTCATTTTCTCTTCAGCATTTGAAATTACTATTTTGAGGTATCATTAAGAGCTAGTGGATTCCTTCTTTGTTTAATGTATTGTAATTTATTTCACTTATTATTTGTTATAATGCACAAATTGTCCCAAATTTGGCAGTGGAAGCCCTGCTAAGCTCTGCTATTCATTTCAATTGCCCTATCCACTTAACTTCATCATTGGAAATCGGTTTTCAAGCACTTTTAAATAAACTTTAGTCTGTTTGTAGTGATATTTCAACCCCTTATCAAATTTATTTTTACCTGTGAAAAATCATATGTTTCAGCTCCAACATGTCAAGAACTTGGAAGTTTTCACTCCTGTCATTATAAGATGAAAATTAAACGTACTGAACACCATAACCTTTCTTAGGCCCAGTAGAGGCCTGAGGTCACATGTTGAATTGCCACCTGCAAACCAGGCAAATTCAGTTACTACCAAGATCTGCTTACCTGGAGCAGAAGTTCCAGCAATACATTTATAGTAACACTTACATGGCAAACTTGATGAATTGTACATGCTGAGTGTGGATGAGCATATGGATGAGAAACTCCTAAGGAATACAATGTTAGCCTCCCCACCATGCCCCCACCCCGCAACCCCCACCCGCCAACTTTCTTGGACTTTGCCTTCAGGAACGCTACCAGATTCTTACGGTAGAGTCAAGAAAGATCCCCTTGTAGCTTTGGCACAAGGGGGAAAAAGTGACTTACCCAAAGCAATCACCATACAAAGGCTCACCTTCCAGGGTAAAAGATATTACTAGAGCCTTATCCCAACTGAGAGAAGAGCATCTACTCCTCTCTAGCTCTTTCTAGCCACCTTGTTTTATATAAGTGGGGAGTAAAGCTAAGAAATACTTGTTAAGGTCATGGCTGAGTGATACCCATGTGAAGACTGAGATTTAATTATAAAATTATAGAATGCTCCTTCTCCCCCTGCCCCAGCATCTTACCAACACACCAACAGAACACAGTATAACAAAGAATTACAGCTAAAAGAGGCACAGGACACAGACTCTCTCTGAGGAGGAGTTCTTAGGAAAACCAAAAAAAAAAAAAAAAAAAAAAAAAAAAAAAAAAACCCACGGGGCGAAAAGAGCAACAGAGGGATTTGAAACCTCTGGTATGTACAAGTACAGAAAACATTAAACACAGCCCAACTCCTAGCCAGATTAGCCTAAAACCTTACACTAAAGGCCAATTACAAAGCATGCTAAATGGCAAGAGAAAAACCCATATAACAAAGAGTCCTCTTTTTAGAAGATATTTTCCACCTTCAGTTGAATTAAGATGGAATCGCACAGAAAAATCCTTTGTTATATTTGTGCTCTAAAATTTGATACGTAACATCTGATTTATGACCACAAAGATCAATACAATGGCTCATACAACGTGAGGAAAATTTAATTAATAATTCAGTACTGGAGCAAACAAGAAGTGCAATTAAAAAATACCATTATAAAGACTTGTCAATCGAACAAAAAGCTGACTGTTTTCCTTAGGAATGGAGAAACTAAAACGAAATATTTGCATTGAAAAGACCTGCTGGTTTTATGGTCACATCTGCTAACCAGTCTGCATCCTTGGCTCACAAAGATCCCCATGACTGCTAAAAAAAAAAAAGCGATGCTTTCAAAAACATTTCCCCTTCATGTAACCTAGCATATTTCAGCAGTCTGTGTTCCCAAAACTTGTGGTTGAAAAAATCTCAACTTCATGCCTACATTTCCTGAAAAGAAGATCAGCCCAGGAGTGAATCAGTAACACATGAAGCTTGCTCTCCGGACACAAATAGAAATACACATCAGAAAAAACACTGGCATAAAGATGACAGAAACCTCATCATGTTGAGTTGAGAAGTCAATCCTATTATTAGTTAACAGAGATTGAGTGTCCTTTGGCATTAGATGGTGCCAACACCATTGCTAGGTGCTGTAGAGAACATAGAATTAGACAAAGTTCTTGCCCAGGGGGTTCATAATCAAATCAGACAAACCAGACACTAACACAGTCCAGCAGTCTGGAGTGGAGAGAGTTGAGTTTACATGGGGAACCTAAGGTCATTCTGTACATGAGAATTCTAAGTTTCACTCCAACTCTCTTGTGTCAGAAAAGTCTGGGGAAAATCCTTTGACACACTATCATATGATTTCCATTTCAACATCACCCAGGAAGCCTGTTTTGCAAAGGAGTACAGTTGAGTTTTCACTTATCATGTAATGGGGTTCAGAATAAATTCTTTGAAGCTATTGGCCTAGTTTATTAGAGAAGGAAGGAAAAACTCACAAGGCCAGAGTTACTACGAGGAGAAGTAAAGTTACGTAGGTGAACATCCCACAGAGAAGCCTGTGGGGCCAGACTTCTGCTGAGCCTGTAATACATATTGTATAGATGACCATTTGGTGGTGGGTCTATTTTTACCTCCACTCTGTCATGAGAAGTGAAGGTTACATAAATAGTATTGACAAGTGAACTGGGCTGCTTGGCACCAGGTAGTCTGAATTTGAGTTGTCAGTTGTTTACAGAAGATTTCTGGATGCATCCGTAACCCAGCTATTAGAAACATTGGAACCTGTTTGATATTCATAACATGAAAAACAGGATGTTGCTGTTCACATGGGAGTCTGAGATTAAAAAGTAGTCGTATGCATGTGAAAACTCTTCTCAAGGTTGGGTTAGATCATTTCCCCTCCTCCTATAGCACTTTAGTACTCACCTCTATCATAGAATTTAGTACTCCGTGTTAAGGTAATTGCCTATTCGTATCTCTCCTTAGCACCTAGACAGTACATGATACATGGCAGCTTCCAATACAAATTTATAATAAATAAATGCCATAACAAATGTAAGCAAGCTGTAACTCTGCATACTCTTTGAGCTTCTGAAAAGAATTCAAGTATGATAACTTTCAAAAATCTTCACACAGTTCTCCAATACCTTAACTTTTTTTTTAAAGGCAGTCCATGGGCCCCAGTTTTACATTTAACACGTAGGATGTTTTTCATAGTTGGTTGAATAACAAGAGTATCACTTTCCTCATCTAGTGAATCATTCTATGTATACATCACCAGGTATGCATTGTATACATGGAATTCCATCATGCTATTATGTTTTGTATATAACAGTGCCTATGTAATTTGAACTCAGAATAATAACTGTTTGTGAATTTAAGAGCCATGTGGTATTTAAATAACCATTTTGCTCATTTAAAGTTCTTTCAAGATATTTTGTAGATTTTTAATGAGAAAATAACTTTTAAAAAACCATATGTGAAGGTAACATAGACAGACTAGCTTCCAGTAAGAGCAATGGATTCTTATCCAGACTGTCTTGGAGTCCATCAGCTGGTGACAGACAGAAGAGCAGAAGAAGTGTGCCCCAGATGTCATGTAAACATGTTAGTTCTAAAAACTAAGCCAAACCCAACATCGCTGAAGCTAAAGTGAAGTAAAGGACCTGCCACACATTTATTCCCCTTCCCTGAGAAATAGGGCATGGGAAAAGTTTGGTTTTCTGAAAACATCAAAAATAGCTAGAAAGGACATATTTCTTTAGTTCTCTGATTGGCTGAAAAGGTAGAGGCTTATAATGTAATCTTAAACCAGTCTCTCATATCTAATATTTGGGGAAAATGCTGTCTTGTGCTGGGTTGAAGACCCTTTTTAGAGATTTTTTCATTACTAACCAAACAGATCAGTCTTTTTTAAGTGCAAGATCTTTACACTTGGGTATGACTGTTTTCCTGGATTTAAAATAATTCCCATGTACTTTATTTCAGTTGTGTGGAGAAAAGTATATTTTGTGGAAATAGTCTTTCCTAGGAAATAAAATACCATGGAAGAATTGTATAACTGGAACACAATTTCAAAAATCAACTTATCTAATCTACACATTTAGACATTAGAAATCTTTGGTTGTGAAAGCTGATATGACTTACCCAAGGTCATATGGCTTCTGAGTGGTGTTACTGGACAAGAACTTACGTCCAATGCTGTGCTCCTTCCTTTAAAAATGATTATTCTTTGGGAGGCCAAGGCGAGTGGATCATGAGTTCAGGAGATGGAGACCATCCTGGCCAACATGGTGAAACCCTGTCTCTACTAAAACATAAAAAATTAGTCATGCGTGGTGGCGGGCACCTGTAGTTCCAGTTACTCTGGAGGCTGAGGCAGGAGAGTGGCGTGAACCCAGGAGGCGGTGGTTGCAGTGAGCCGGGATCGTGCCTCTGTACTCCAGCCTGGTGACAGAGTAAGACTCTTGTCACACACACACACACACACACACACACACACAAATTGTTCTATTGTTTTTTAAACTTTTAATGTTGAGATAATTATAGATTCATGTGCAGTTGTAACAAACGACACAGAGAAATTCCATCTACCCTTTATCCAGTTTTCCCCAATGTTAACATCTCGCAAAACTATACTGTAATATCACAATCAGAATACTGACATTGATACAATAGACATATAGAACATTTACATCACAACAGGGATTCCTCATGTTGCTTCTTGTAGCCACACCCACTTCCCTCTTACCCCATTCACCTCCTTAATCCCTGACAAATAATTATAGTAATTTGTTCTTTATTTCTATTGTATGATCATTTTACAAATGTTATATGAATGGAGTCATACAGTATAGAAGTTTTGAAGCTGATTTTTTTCACTTGGTTTAATTTTCTGGAGATTCATTGAGACTGTCATGTGTATCACCAGTGTTCCCCCTTCCCCCACCTTATTTTTTTCTTCTGAGTAATCTGTGCTCTGATCGTATCACAGTTTGTTTAACCATTTACCCGTTGAAGGAACATCTAGGTTGTTTCCAGTATGGGGTTAATATGAATATATTTGTGATAAACATTCAGTAGAGGTTTCTGTGTGTACACAAGTCTTTATTTCTTTGGGATAAATCCCCAAAAGTTTCCCAAAGGTGTAAATTATGGATTGTATGATAAATGCATTTTTAATTTCAGAAGAAACTGTCAAACTTTTTCACAGTGGCTGGACAATGTTACATTCCCACCAGCAATACGTGAGTGATCTAGTTTCTCTATACCCTTGCCAGCATTTTGCGTCATCACTACTCTTACTTTCATAATTCTAAGAGGCAGGTAGTGATATCTCATTGTGGCTTTAATTTGTATTTCCCTAGTGACAAATGAAGTCGAATTTTTTCCATGTGGTTATTTTGCATCTGTATATCTTTAGATCTTCAGTGAATGGGTCTTTATACCCTTTGCCCATGTTCTAACTGGATTTTTTGGTTTGTTTATTTATTTATTTATCACTGTTTAGTTTTGAGGGTTATTTATATATGTAGATATGGATTCTTTGTCAGATATGTGGTTTACAAATATTTTCTCCCAGTCTCTAGTAGGTCTTTTCATCTTCTTTACAAGGCCTTTCACAGAACAAAAGTTTTGAACATTGGTGAGGTGTATCAGTGGTTTCCTTTATAAATTGTGATGTTGTAATCAAGTCGAAGAACTCTTTGTCTAAGTTTAGATTCCAAAGATTTCCTTCTATGCTTTTATGTAATTCTTATAATTTTACATTTTCATTTATGGCCATGATCTTTTTTTTTTTTTATTTTTATATAAGGTATGAGACTTAGGTTGAGGTTTATTTTCTTCCTAAAAATATCCAACTGCTCCAGCACTATTTTTTGAAAACACTATATTTCCTCCATTGAAATACTTTAGCACATTTAGCAAAAGTCAATTGGGCATATTTGTATGAGTCAATTTCTGGGTTCTGTATTCTGTTCAATTTATCTATCCTCTACAATACTTACAGTCATGATTATTATAGGTATAGAGTATGTCTTAAAATTGGGAAGACTAATTAATTTTATTTATCTTTTTCAACACTGCTGTAGCTATTCTAATTCTTTTGCCATTTCATATTCATATTTCATAATAATATCTATTTTTACAAAAAAAGCTTGTTAGGGTTTTTTTTTTTTTAATTTTAATTTTATTTTAGCTTATTGTTTTTGAGATGGAGTCTCACTCTTTCGCCCAGGCTGGAGTGCAGTGGTGCGATCTTGGCTCACTGCAATCTCTGCTGCCTGGGTTCAAGCAATTCTTCCTCAGCGCCCCCAGCAGCTGGGACTACAAGCGCATGCCACCAGACCCGGCTAGTTTTTTGGTATTTTTAGTAGAGATGGGGTTTCACCATGTTGGCCAGGCTGGTCCCGAACTTCTGACCTCAATTGACCCACCCGCCTTGGCCTCCCAAAGTGCTGGGATTACAAGCATGAGCCACTGTGTGCAGCCAGGGTTTTTTTTAATAATGGTTTTTCTTTAAAACTGCACATCAATTCAGGAGAAATGAATCTTCCAATGCATGAACATGAAGTATGTCTTTCTGTGTTAGTCTTTGATTTATTTCATCTGAATTTTGTAATTTACAGTATAAAAAAATTCCTTTCAATGTCAAAAATCACAATTACTTTTGCACCAACCTAATAGATCCTGTGCATGTCTTGTTAATTGTGTACTTAAGTATATATTTTTCATTGAAGTGAAGTGTAAATGGATTGTTTAATTTCAGGGTTCATTGATAGAACATAGAAATATACTTGATTATGTGTTTTTACCTTTTAGCTTATAACCTTGCTTAACTCACTTATTAGTTTAGGGGTTTATTTTGGGGGGAATTTCTTGGGATTTTCTATTATTAGCAAACCAACCTTTGGAATACAGAAAATTCAGGTCCTTCCCAAAGTGAACCAGAACTCTGCTCAGTCCATTCTCTCTAGGTAGTCACTTTGTTTGGAAAAGGAAATTCTATGGAGTTGGGGCCATGCCTTTAACTTCTTTGTAGTTCACTCAATGCCTGCTACTGCTATAAGAATTATAACATAGTGACTAAAAGTTAGGCTCTGAAATCAGACTGGGATTTCAAAGCCTATTAAGGGATCAAATCCTGACCTAATCATGTACTGATCAATCTGACCTTGTGTACGCTTCCTAAATTCTCTATGTTTTCTCGGCTGTAAATAAATATAATAATTATATATCTCTCACTAGATTATGTAGGATTAAACAGAATAAAGCATTTAGCTGAGGACTAACATGGAGTAAGTGTGCAGTACAGATTAGCTGGTTATGAATATAATATGCTAATATGCTTTAAATGATTAATATAGATACAGACAGTAATAAGTACTTATTGAATAGCTCTTATATATTTTCCACTATGCTTTGGCTTTAAGCATTGCTTTGGAATTCATTTAAAACTTGCTTGGTATTTCCTGTCCCAGAGAGAGAATTCACGTAGTTCGGAGTGGTGAAGATTCTTCCACTATGTGTCACCATATTTTCCAATATATTATTTTGGTCAACAGATTCCAACTAAATGGGAGATATTAAAAAACAAGTTCAGTTGGTTTCCTGAAACACAAGATGTGCAAATGAACAATTTCTGATAATTCAAGTAATTTTAGGCAGACAAGGAAACTTTTTTTGCTTAGCAGTTTCCAGAAGAGCTGTCTGTACTACTCGGATTTATCCAAAGTTCTTTCTCATTTTGGCAGTGTAGACCTGATTCTAAACATACCATGAAATAAGCTGTACATTTGGCTTAAAGGTTATTCTATTCAGTCCAAAATGGTCTCAAAATTATTAACTAAATACACATTGACTTGGAAGGAAAGAGAAATAGAACTCAAGTAAAACATGTTTCTTATTGCTAAAATCTGAGTTTTCTTTCAGTGGCTGCTATAACCTCACTAATACCCACGGCAGACAAGAGGCAGGTGTTCTTTACGCTATCAGTGTTAGTGATGACGTAAGTTGTAGTGGGAAACAATACAGTTCTTTTTAAAGCTCTCATTGGTTTTAAAAAAGGAAGAAAAGGGTTTTCAATATTGAGGCTTAAAAATATTTATTTGTAAATTCTCCTATTGTTTCTTGCTTCTTTTGTTTTGAATTATATCTTGTAGTTACACCTGTAGGTTTTCAAAATGTTCTCACTATCGTGCTTTCTACTTGTATGCTTTCAGGACACTGGCATTTATTTTTATTTTTGTCATTTATGAGAGGAGAAATGGTCACAGAAAACTAGATGACTTTTCTTCACCAACATACTGAAAACAAACAAGGAGCATCATTCCTACTAAGCTCTGAAGCAGCATATACTTTAATGTGTTATGGTCTAGCCAATATTTTGGTCAAGTGATAATGGGTAAAAAATAATTTAATACTATACCATTGCTTTTACTGATAAGACAAAGCGAGAGGCTACAAGCAAATGCTGATAGTACTCCAAGGAAAAATGGTTCCATTGACCATGTTAGCATGGTAATTTTTAGTGTCATCATGATGCCTTTCTAGTCTCTTTTTATTCAGTGATACGTATAGCGAAGAACTGTTGCCATGTTTCTAAGTTCAGGAAAATACTAACTTATCCACAGAACCCTCCCAAGAGACTCGATATAATTTAAAGGCCCTACGTGTTATAAATGTTAAGACCTAGATACTACTTCTGTATAAAAGATTTTTTCATAGTCTATAAAGTTTTTAAAATAGATTTATTATTATGGAAAATAATTGGACATCATAAAATGTTTTTAAAATACCAAAGCATAAAGAAAATAGAGGTAAACTATAATCCTGTAGCCAAATAATAAGAAGAGTTGATATTTTGTAGGATATCTTTTCAAGTGCTTTTCTGTTCTATACATAAAAATAATTATTATTAGGAAAAATGAGATTGTACTCTAAATTATTTTATAACAATTTTAAGTGAAGAACCCTTCGTAACCATTTTAATGTCAATGTTTATCTACATATCATTTTTAGTGTCTATAAAATATTTATCATCATTTATTTAGCCAAGTCTCAAATGATTAACAGTTGAGGTTTTTTTTTTTTTTTTTTTTTTTTTTTTTTTTTTTTTTTTGTGGGAGCAGGTATTGTTAGAAACAATCCAAAAATGAGATACTCATATATATATCTTTGTGAAACTCTTTTGTTATTTTATTAGGGTGAGCTCCTAGAAATGGAATTATTGGATCTAATGGGAAATGTTTCTAAAGAGTTGGGCAGTTATTGAGAAACTGTCCTTCAAATAGTTTGTATCTATCCATGCCTCCAACAATACTGTATTAGAAAGCCCATTTCCATATACATTATTGTTATCAAAAGCTATTATTCAGCGTTTTATTTTTTACCAAACTTGTGAATGGAAAATAACAACAGTAAATTGCATTAGAATAAAAGTTCCTATTTTAATTCTAAAATTTTACTTATTAATTCACTATTTAACTGCTTGGTGATTACCCTTAATGATTAAATTCTGCAGCTCATGCTTGGTAACGGTGGTGGGAATGGCTTGCTAGAACTACACATATTTTAAATGCAGAATAATTCTTAAAGTTCTAAATTTCTTAAAGTTTAAAATTCTAAAGTTCTTCCATTTCTTCCAAATTCAGAACATCATCAGATAGATATTTCTTGTACAGAAAATTTATGTTTATTTAGACTACTTGGTTTTTATGGGAGGGGCGGGGGAGAAAAAACATAGATTAGATAATAAAATAGTAATTTTATATTTTATTAGTATTTATTGAGAGCTCCAAGTGCCAAATTAAACATTTCACATGAACTGTCTATGTTTTCCTTACATAATCTCATGTAGTGGTAGTAAAATGTTCCCGTCGTAAAAGGTGTCGTGGCCCTAAGTGATAACAACCATAATTTGAGTCCAGGTCTGTGTGGAATCCAGAGCTTGAACTATTCATTACAACAACATCCTGCTTTCTCTGAAGTGGTCTCACGCTAACGATGATATGAATCGATTCTTTCTTGATGATGGAAGAATGAGATAATTAATGCCAGCACATGCTACATCTGGTAGCAGCATTTTATTCTCTCATCAGAAAGTTAAAGAATGAAAAGGGAGGAGACTGCCTGCTATTTATTTATTTATTTATTTATTTATTTATTTATTTATTTATTTATTTTACTTCCTTTAGTTCCCTTTCTTGCTGCCAGATTTCTGTTTAAGCCAGTCACGCAGGGCATGGTGGTTGTGTGAGAGCCGATACACTTCTTTTCCCACAGGCACTCATCCACCCCTGTTCTGTTTTTCTTCATCTCAGGGGCACTGTATAATCTGCCGGGCCCAACTCATTACTCATCCTGGAGCCTGTCAGTCCTCCAGAGATCGGAGCATTGGCTTTGGTGGTTATGTGGTCCTTGGTCTCCGCCCTCTGGGAGCTGAGGGTGAGAGAGCCTGTCACACTTGAAAACATAAATTCTGCTGCCTTTCAAGCCACCAGTCCTGCTGTGATAGACAAGCTGCATTTTCTTCCTGTTCTATAGAAAGCAGCAGAACACCAGATAAGATATGGTATAAACTTCTGATTGTTTACAGGTTTACAGAGTCTGTGGAATGAAAGCATAACTGTCCACAAATATCCTCAAGTATTTAACCTTCATTTGTTTTCCTTCATGGTTTAAATTTTCCATTGTGAGGGGGAAACTCCTGGATCTCTAGCAGCGCTTGCTGAAAAATGTTAATTTCCCCTCATATTTTCACATCCTCAAGACTAGCATAGAATGGGAATTCCTCATAGCTAGAATTATATTGACTTATATAAGAGAGACTTTGTTTGCTCATTTAACAGATATTAAATGAGAGCTGACTGTATTCCAGACACTACTGAAGGCGTAGAGGGCTAAACTATGCAGACTAGAATCCTTCTCAAGGGATGGCATTGGGATAAGCAGGCAGCGATAATCAAATAACCGAACAAATAAGATCAGTGGTGCATGCTATGAAATAAGAGTGGTGTAATAGAAAGTGTTGGGGAGGCCAGTGGGGAAGGGCTACTTGTAAGTGAATGTCTGTGAGGAGGTGACATCTGAGCTGAGGCTTAGTGACTAGAGGAACTAGCTATGCAAAGGCCTGGAGGAAGAGAACTCCAGCATGAGGGATCATCAGGGGCAACCGCCTCAAGAAAGGAAATATCTTAACCTACTCAGGAAGGGCAATGTGGCAAGAGCATAGAGAGATGGGGATAAAGGGAGAAGAAGTCATAGATAAGAATAGGATCAATCACATAGAACCTAATGGACCATGAAAAATAATTAAATTTTGTTCTAAATGCAGTAGGAGGCTACTGGAGATTTTGATATGGGGGTTTAAAAAAAATTCGTATTTTCATAGCACTACTCTGACTTTTTAAATAGATTTTAGAGAAGCTGAAATAGAATAATACTTTCATAATAATCAAAGCTAGAGATAACAGTGACTTAGACCAAGGTGAAAAATGGTAGAAGTGAAAAGAAATAAAAAGATTTGAAATATATTTTTTAGATGGAACCAAGAGTTTTTGTTGATGGATAGATGACATCTACTAACATGAGGAAGACTCAGGAAAGAATAATTGGTAGGGGGTGGGAGTTAAGACCTCTGATAGGCAGAACTAAAATTGATAGGTGCTTTAGAAATTCAAGTGAGAATGTCAATTGTGTAGTTGGGCTAAGTGGTACTTAGTTAAGGTTAGAGTTTGGAGAACATCTTTCAATTAATTAAATCCAAAATGAAGAGAATCTCAAATGAAAATATGCATAGTTTGGTATGGGGAAAAAACTTCTCAATCTAGCATCTCTATTTCTGTCACTGACACCATTTTTCTCATTATCCATATTAAAAACGTTATATTCAATTCTTTTGCTCCCCTTCACTTCCATATTTAGACACAGTATTTATCATCATGGTATTTATCTGCTCCAAGATCTTTGATGACTCCCAATAGGATAAATTATTTAGCCTTCTATACCTGCATCTTTATCTATTTTCCAGCTTTCTTTCTTCTATTCCCTATCATGAACTATTGGCTTCAACTGAATATATCTCTCCAACTGGAATCTACTTGTGTCATATCTGCTTCCTTATCTGAGATGGCTTTTCCACTCCTCTTAGCTGAGTCTTACCTGTCTTTTGAGGTCCAGATAAAATTCTACCTCCTCCAAGAAATACTCCTTGGGTTCTCTCAAACCTATAGACAATGTTTGTCTTATCATTTGGACCATCGTTTTCAAGATCACTCTGAAATTAAGTGTGTGGTATTGGTAACTGTCCATTACTCTCTTCCATGTCATGTCTATTCAGAAAATCATATGCTTCTTTAGGCTAGAAATTTGACATATCTCTTGGTAATTAACAATTGCTGGCCGAGTGAATTTGGAATTTAACTTAACCATGTAGTTTCCTTTGAAACATAGCTGAGATTATATATTTAAAATACAGTCATCTCTTGATATCCTTGGGGGATTGCTTCTAGGACACCCCTCATGTACCAAATTCCTCTGATGCTTAAGTCTATTATAGGATAAATGCAGGTTATACACAAATACTGTGACATTTTATGTAAGAGACTTAAGCATCAGAATAGTTTTTTTTCTGAATATTTTTGATCTGGATTTGCTTGAATCCACAGATCTGGAACCCATGGATACAAAGGGCTGACTGTACTTCATTAAAGAGCAAAGCAAAAGAAGTAAATCCTAGGTGGGGATTGAATGAAAGAGCATGTAATTTGAACACAGAAGGTTCACAGAAATTTTATGAGGTTTTACTAAAAGAATGTGTATAAAAATCCTTTGTACCTGGCCAGGCACGGTGGCTCATGCCTGTAATCCCAGCACTTTGGGAGGCCGAGGTGGGCCGACCACTGGGTTAGGAGATCGGAACCACTCTGGCTAACATGGTGAAACGCCGTCTCTACTGAAAATATAAAAAATTAGCCGGGCGTGGTAGCGGGTACCTGTAGTTCCGCTACTCGGGAGTCTGAGGAAGGAGAATGGCGTGAACCGGGGAGGTGGAGCTTGCAGTGAGCAAAGATTGTGCGACTGCACTCCAGCCTGGGTGACAGAGCAAGACTCCATCTCAAAAACAAACAAAAAAAATCCTTTGTACCTATAAACTACCATCTCAAATTATTCTTAGTATGAGAGATTCATGAAATGAAACACTTGAACATCCATATTGCAAATTTTAATGGCTTGGCTGGCACTATAACTTTGTCTCTGGCCCCATAGGACATTTTTCTTATACTCTGAACTCCTTTCATTTTTAATTAAAATGTTTAGAATTAAATAGCTGAAGTTTATCACCCTTGAATTAATGTTTATTACTATCTCCTTGTGTTGTTTTGTTCATCCCATTTGAATTGGAAAAAGAGATGCCGATATTAATCAGTGGCAAGCACATCTAGTGCACTCTGAAATATGCATCCTCTTACTCTTTACTGAATCAATCCACCAAACTCTCTCAACCAGATTTTGAAGAAGCCTGATTGAGAAGACATGCTACACCCCTTAATCATAAAAGTTCGCACATCAACTTTGGCCTCTTTGAAGTTTTCTGCAGAAGCCAGAGGTGGAAAAACCACCTTTCATACTTTCTTGTTTGTCCACAAGCAATGAAACATTTAAGAATTGAGATAACATATACACAAGCTCTCTTCAATTTATGCTGACAGCATATGCAGGGTGAAAGCAAAATATATAGCATCTGTGTTAAGAACGTAAGCTGGCCCTCCAGCAATGTGGAGTCAGACTGAGCTTGACTGTGTGGGCCAGAGGGAACCATGTCCTGTGGGAAGCCCTAACAGCAACCATTGCTCTGACAGCATTTCACTTCCACGCTGTTCCTATTTGACTAAATAATCTCTTAAATGTTAATGGCCTTCTCCAGAGCTGGCAGAGGGATCACTAGTATACTGAGGGTAATTTTTAAAAAGTCATTATAATAAACTGTACTTGAGTCTATTTCAGGTTTTCATCATGTGCTAAGGGACAAAGGGAGCTATCAATAAAGTGAAATAACATAACAGAACTACAGGCAAAACCACTTGGCTATCTCAATAGATGCAGAAAAGGCTTTCAATAAAATTCACCACCATGGAATACTATGCAGTCATAAAAATAACAAGATAATGTATTTTGCAAGAACATGGGTGGAACTGGAAGCCATTATCTTCAGCAAACTAACACAGAGACGAAAAACCAAATACCACATGTTCTCACTTATAAGTGGGAGCTAAATGTCCACATGGACACATAGAGGGGAGCAATACACCTTGGGGCCTATCAGAGTGTGGAGGTTGGGAGGAGGGAGAGGATCAGGAAAAATAACTAATGTGTACTAGGCCTTATACCTGAGTGATGAAATAAGCTGTAACACAAAACCTTATGACACAAGTTTACCTCTGTAATAAACCTACACATGTATCCCTGAACTTAAAATAAAAGTAAAAAAAAAAAAAAGAAACTAATTTGTTTTACCTGTGACAGTGTCATTATGGCTATGGATTTTTAAAGTGCTTAAATATGAGAATGTTTCCTCTGAAAATTTGCTTTCAGGATTGCTTATACTTTTACAAATTATTGAGAATTCCAAAGTTATTACATTTTTAAATTTTTAATTATGTATACATATTAATCATATATATTTATGATTGGGGTATCTGTCACCTCAAGCATTTATCATTTCTTTGTAGTACAAACATTCCAATTTTACTCCTTTAGTTATTTAAAATATTTAATAAATTGATATTAATTATAGTCACTCTATTGTGCTTCTCACTGCTAGATCTTATTCATTCCAACTGTTTTCTGTACCTGTTAACCATCCCTTCTTTATGCCCCACTCCCCACTATCTTTCTCAGCTTCTGGTAAGCATTGTTCTACTGTCTAGCTCACTGAGTTCATTTTTTTTTTCTTTTTTAGCTCCCACATATGAGTGAGAGCATGTGATATTTGTCTTTTTGTGCCTGGCTTATTTCACTTAACAAGATGGCCTCCAGTTCTATTCATGTTGTTGCGAGTGACACAATTTCATTCATTTCATGTATGAATAATATTTCATTGTTTATATACTCTGCTTTTTCTTTACCCACTCATTGATGGCTACTTAGGTTGATTTCTACTTGGCTACCATGAAATGTGCTGTAATAAACATGAGAGTACAGATATATCTTCAATATACTGATTTCCTTTTCTTCAAAGATGTATACTCAGCAGTGGGATTGATGGATAACATGGTAGTTTTATTTTTAGGTTTTTGAGGAACTTCCATGCTGCTCTCCGTAGTGGCTGTATTAATTCATATTCCCATCAAAAGTGTAAAAGGGCTCTCTTTTCTCAACATCTTCGACAGCATTTGTTATTGCCCATCTTGTGGATTACAGCCATTTTAACTGGGGTAAGATGATATCTCACTGTAGTTTTGATTTGCATTTCTCTGTTGATTTGTGATGTTGAGCAGTTTTTCTTATACTTGTTGGCCATTTGTATGCTTCCTTTGGGAAGTGTCTATTTATATCTTTTGGATTATACTTATTGATATGTATTCATTCAAATTTTAAAACTCAAAAATTAAAACAAAACATGTTTATTAATTTATTTAAAATTATAATAAGAATCCAATTACATGTTAACGTATTTTTACAAAAAGAAGTACATTTTCCAAAGAAAGAAAAAAGGATAAGTGTTGCATTATTTCATGTTTACAAATCTTTTCTTTTCTTTTTTTTTTTTATTATACTTTAAGTTCTAGGGTACATGTGCATAACGTGCAGGTTTGTTACATATGTATACTTATGCCATGTTGGTGTGCTGCACCCATCAACTCGTCAGCACCCATCAATTCATCATTTATATCATGTATAACTCCCCAATGCAATCCCTCCCTCCTCCCCGCTCCCCATGATAGGCCCCAGTGCGTGATGTTCCCCTTCCCGAGTCCAAGTGATCTCATTGTTCAGTTCCCACCTATGAGTGAGAACATGCGGTGTTTGGTTTTCTCTTCTTGTGATAGTTTGCTAAGAATGATGGTTTCCAGCTGCATCCATGTCCCTACAAAGGACGCAAACTCATCCTTTTTTATGGCTGCATAGTATTCCATGGTGTATATGTGCCACATTTTCTTAATCCAGTCTGTCACAGATGGACATTTGGGTTGATTCCAAGTCTTTGCTATTGTGAATAGTGCCGCAATAAACATACGTGTACATGTGTCTTTGTAGTAGAATAATTTATAATCCTTTGGGTATATACCCAGTAGTGGGATGGCTGGGTCATATGGTACATCTAGTTCTAGATCCTTGAGGAATTGCCATACTGTTTTCCATAATGGTTGAACTAGTTTACAATCCCACCAACAGTGTAAAAGTGTTCCTATTTCTCCACATCCTCTCCAGCACCTGTTGTTTCCTGACTTCTTAATGATTGCCATTCTAACTGGTGTGAGATGGTATCTCATTGTGGTTTTGATTTGCATTTCTCTGATGGCGAGTGACGATGAGCATTTTTTCATGTGTCTGTTGGCTGTATGAATATCTTCTTTTGAGAAATGTCTGTTCATATCCTTTCCCCACTTTTTGATGGGGTTGTTTGTTTTTTTCTCGTATATTTGCTTGAGTTCTTTGTAGATTCTGGATATTAGCCCTTTGTCAGATGAGTAGGTTGCAAAAATTTTCTCCCATTCTGTAGGTTGCCTGTTCACTCTGATGGTAGTTTCTTTCGCTGTGCAAAAGCTCTTTAGTTTAATTAGATCCCATTTGTCAATTTTTGCTTTTGCTGCTGTTGCTTTTGGTGTTTTAGACATGAAGTCCTTGCCCATGCCTATGTCCTGAATGGTACTACCTAGATTTTCTTCTAGGGTTTTTATGGTATTAGGTCTAACATTTAAGTCTCTAATCCATCTTGAATTAATCTTCGTATAAGGGGTAAGGAAAGGATCCAGTTTCAGCTTTCTACTTATGGCTAACCAATTTTCCCAGCACCATTTATTAAATAGGGAATCCTTTCCCCATTTCTTGTTTCTCTCAGGTTTGTCAAAGATCAGATGGCTGTAGATGTGCGATATTATTTCTGAGGACTCTGTTCTGTTCCATTGGTCTATATCTCTGTTTTGGTACCAGTACCATGCTGTTTTGGTTACTGTAGCCTTGTAGTAGAGTTTGAAGTCAGGTAGCGTGACGCCTCCAGCTTTGTCCTTTTGACTTAGGATTGTCTTGGCAATGCGGGCTCTTTTTTGGTTCCATATGAACTTTAAAGCAGTTTTTTCCAATTCTGTGAAGAAAGTCATTGGTAGCTTGATGGGGATGGCATTGAATCTATAAATTACCTTGGGCAGTATGGCCATTTTCACGATATTGATTCTTCCTATCCATGAGCATGGTATGTTCTTCCATTTGTTTGTGTCCTCTTTGATTTCACTGAGCAGTGGTTTGTAGTTCTCCTTGAAGAGGTCCTTTACATCCCTTGTAAGCTGGATTCCTAGGTATTTTATTCTCTTTGAAGCAATTGTGAATGGAAGTTCATTCCTGATTTGGCTCTCTGCTTGTCTGTTACTGGTGTATAAGAATGCTCGTGATTTTTGCACATTAATTTTGTATCCTGAGACTTTGCTGAAGTTGCTTATCAGCTTAAGGAGATTTTGGGCTGAGACGATGGGGTTTTCTAAATATACAATCATGTCATCTGCAAACAGGGACAATTTGACTTCTTCTTTTCCTAACTGGATACCCTTGATTTCTTTCTCTTGCCTGATTGCCCTAGCCAGAACTTCCAACACTATGTTGAATAGGAGTGGTGAGAGAGGGCATCCCTGTCTTGTGCCAGTTTTCAAAGGGAATTTTTCCAGTTTTTGCCCATTCAGTATGATATTAGCTGTGGGTTTGTCATAAATAGCTCTTATTATTTTGAGGTACGTTCCATCAATACCGAATTTATTGAGCGTTTTTAGCATGAAGGGCTGTTGAATTTTGTCAAAAGCCTTTTCTGCATCTATTGAGACAATCATGTGGTTCTTGTCTTTGGTTCTGTTTATATGCTGGATTACGTTTATTGATTTGCGAATGTTGAACCAGCCTTGCATCCCAGGGATGAAGCCCACTTGGTCATGGTGGATAAGCTTTTTGATGTGCTGCTGAATCCGGTTTGCCAGTATTTTATTGAGGATTTTTGCATCAATGTTCATCAGGGATATTGGTCTAAAATTCTCTTTTTTTGTTGTGTCTCTGCCAGGCTTTGGTATCAGGATGATGTTGGCCTCATGAAATGAGTTAGGGAGGATTCCCTCTTTTTCTATTGATTGGAATAGTTTCAGAAGGAATGGTACCAGCTCCTCCTTGTACCTCTGGTAGAATTCAGCTGTGAATCCATCTGGTCCTGGACTTTTTTTGGTGGGTAGGCTATTAATTGTTGCCTCAATTTCAGAGCCTGCTATTGGTCTATTCAGGGATTCAACTTCTTCCTGGTTTAGCCTTGGGAGAGTGTAAGTGTCCAGGAAATTATCCATTTCTTCTAGATTTTCTAGTTGATTTGCGTAGAGGCGTTTATAGTATTCTCTGATGGTAGTTTGTATTTCTGTGGGGTCAGTGGTGATATCCCCTTTATCATTTTTTATTGCATCTATTTGATTCCTCTCTCTTTTCTTCTTTATTAGTCTTGCTAGCGGTCTGTCAATTTTGTTGATCTTTTCAAAAAACCAACTCCTGGATTCATTGATTTTTTGGAGGGTTTTTTGTGTCTCTATCTCCTTCAGTTCGGCTCTGATCTTAGTTATTTCTTGCCTTCTGCTAGCTTTTGAATGTGTTTGCTCTTGCCTCTCTAGTTCTTTTAATTGTGATGTTAGAGTGTCAATTTTAGATCTTTCCTGCTTTCTCTTGTGGGCATTTAGTGCTATAAATTTCCCTCTACACACTGCTTTAAATGTGTCCCAGAGATTCTGGTATGTTGTATCTTTGTTCTCATTGGTTTCAAAGAACATCTTTATTTCCACTTTCATTTCGTTATGTACCCAGTAGTCATTCAGGAGCAGGTTGTTCAGTTTCCATGTAGTTGAGCGGTTTTGATTGAGTTTCTTAGTCCTGAGTTCTAGTTTGATTGCACTGTGGTCTGAGAGACAGTTTGTTATAATTTCTGTTCTTTTACATTTGCTGAGGAGTGCTTTACTTCCAATTATGTAGTCAATTTTGGAATAAGTGCGATGTGGTGCTGAGAAGAATGTATATTCTGTTGATTTGGGGTGGAGAGTTCTATAGATGTCTATTAGGTCCGCTTGGTGCAGAGATGAGTTCAATTCCTGGATATCCTTGTTAACTTTCTGTCTCGTTGATCTGTCTCATGTTGACAGTGGAGTGTTGAAGTCTCCCATTATTATTGTATGGGAGTCTAAGTCTCTAAGGACTTGCTTTACGAATCTGGGTGCTCCTGTATTGGGTGCATATATATTTAGGAGAGTTAGCTCTTCCTGTTGAATTGATCCCTTTACCATTATGTAATGGCCTTCTTTGTCTCTTTTGATCTTTGATGGTTTAAAGTCTGTTTTATCAGAGACAAGGATTGCAACCCTTGCTTTTTTTTGTTCTCCATTTGCTTGGTAGATCTTCCTCCATCCCTTTATTTTGAGCCAATGTATGTGTCTGCCTGTGAGATGGGTCTCCTGAATACAGCAGACTGATGGGTCTTGACTCTTTATCCAGTTTGCCAGTCTGTGTCTTTTAATTGGAGCATTTAGTCCATTAACATTTAAGGTTAATATTGTTATGTGTGAACTTGATTCTGCCATTATGATATTAACTGGTTATTTTGCTCGTTAGTTGATGCAGTTTCTTCCTAGCCTCGATGGTCTTTACATTTTGGCATGTTTTTGCGATGGCTGGTACCGGTTGTTCCTTTCCATGTTTAGGGCTTCCTTCAGGGTCTCTTGTAAGGCAGGCCTGGTGGTGACAAAATCTCTAAGCATTTGCTTATCTGTAAAGGATTTTATTTCTCCTTCACTGATGAAATTTAGTTTGGCTGGATATGAAATTCTGGGTTGAAAATTCTTTTCTTTAAGAACGTTGAATATTGGCCCCCACTCTCTTCTGGCTTGTAGAGTTTCTGCCGAGAGATCTGCTGTTAGTCTGATGGGATTCCCTTTGTGTGTAACCCGACCTTTCTCTCTGGCTGCCCTTAAGATTTTTTCCTTCATTTCAACTTTGGTGAATCTGGCAATTATGTGTCTTGGAGTTGCTCTTCTGGAGGAGTATCTTTGTGGCGTTCTCTGTATTTCCTGAATTTGAATGTTGGCCTGCCCTACTAGGTTGGGGAAGTTCTCCTGGATGATTTCCTGAAGAGTGTTTTCCAACTTGGTTCCATTTTACCCCTCACTTTCAGGCACCCCAATCAGACGTAGATTTGGTCTTTTTACGTAATCCCATACTTCTTGCAGGCTTTGCTCATTTCTTTTTCTTCTTTTTTCTTTTGGTTTCTCTTCTCGCTTCATTTCATTCATTTGATCTTCAATCGCTGATACTCTTTCTTCCAGTTGATCGAGTCGGTTACTGAAGCTTGTGCATTTGTCACGTATTTCTCGTGTCATGGTTTTCATCTCTGTCATTTCGTTTATGATCTTCTCTGCATTAATTAGTCTAGCTGTCAATTCTTCCACTCTTTTTTCAAGATTTTTAGTTTCTTTGCGCTGGGTACGTAATTCCTCCTTTAGCTCTGATAAGTTTGATGGACTGAAGCCTTCTTCTCTCCTCTCGTCCAAGTCATTCTCTGACCAGCTTTGATCCATTGCTGGCGATGGGCTGCGCTCCTTTGCAGGGGGAGATGCGCTCTTATTTTTTGAATTTCCAGCTTTTCTGCCCTGCTTCTTCCCCATCTTTGTGGTTTTATCTGTCTCTGGTCTTTGATGGTGGTGACGTACTGATGGGGTTTTGGTATAGGTGTCCTTCCTGTTTGATAGTTTTCCTTCTGACAGTCAGAAGGACTGTCTGTTGGTCTGTTGGAGATTGCTTGAGGTCCACTCCAGACCCTGTTTGCCTGGGTATCAGCAGCAGAGGTTGCCGAAGATAGAATATTGCTGAACAGCGAGTGTACCTGTCTGATTCTTCCTTTGGAAGTTTCCTCTCAGGGGTGTACTCCACCCTGTGAGGTGTGGGGTGTCAGACTGCCCCTAGTGGGGGATTTCTCCCAGCTAGGCTACTCAGGGGTCAGGGACACACCTGAGCAGGCAGTCTGTCCATTCTCAGATCTCAACCTCCACGTTGGGAGATCCACGGCTCTCCCCAAAGCTGTCAGACAGAGTCGTTCGCGTCTGCACCGGCTCCCGCTACTTCCCCTGTTGGTCTTCAGCTGTGCGCTGTTTACAAATCTTTAAGAGTATTTTTTAGTAGAAGACAAATGGAGTCTCATATTTTCTTTTATATTCTGTCCTTTGTGATATCGCAGGTCATGTAGCCTCTGGAAAACTTCCCAAGAATGGAGATAAAAAGGCAACCAGCATCTTAGTATTATTATAATAATAAACTCCCTGAAAGGGTCTTAGGGACCACCAGTAGTCAACCAGAGTATGCAAAAAAACAACTATTTTAGAGATACATTCTGATATATTTAAAAATGAAAAAAAAAAGATTTTTGGTACTAACTTTACTATAACTAGGGGTTGGAGGAAGTGATTGAGTATGTATTTGACACAATATTTTCCACAATTTAATAATGATTTAAACTAGGTGATGAGTACATGGGGTTCATAATACAAATTTCTTTCTGATGTTTGAATTTCCCATTAATAAAAATAAAAAAATAGTTGACTTAAAGGAAATAAATTAAGTAAATAACAGTACAAGTGTTTTACAAATGAGGAAGATATTTGACTGTAATACAACTATGATTACAGTGTTGAAAATTTTGGATAAGGAAAATAATAATTTTTGTGAGAATTATCTTAGGAAAATATGAATGAACATATGAGCAATATTATATTATTGTAACATTTAAACTTTTTGGAAAGACATACAGTTTTAATCCCTTAATTGAAATTTGGTGAGTTTTTGCCATGAAAGCATCAACAGATATAAAGTTAATATGAATTTTTAAAGTTGGATGAAATGGAGTTAAGAGATGGTTTGTGTTTCAGTGTCCTAGACTATATGTTTCTTACAGTAGTAATTAATAGTTAACAGTCGGCAAGGGAGTCTTCCCTCAGAGAAAACATCAATCTTAAATGATTTTACAGGTAAGTTTTAACAAGCTTTAAATGATTATCTAATCTAATTGTCATCATCTAATCTTGTGTAAAGTCTTTTAAGGTGTTGAGAAGTATTAGCAAGGGTCATCATTTTATTCTACAAGAATAATGTAAACTTTTTACCCAAACCAGGAAAGAGCAAAAGAGGAAATAAAAAGTATTGGTTTATTTAACCCCTGGATATAGCTGCAAAAATCCTGAACCAAAAGTTAGCAAACTAAATTTAAAAATGTATAAAATGCATGATATATCATATATGATGAAATTGAGCCTAATATCTCGAATTCAAGGACGATTTGTTAAACATGCTTTATTATATCAGTAGATTAAAAGAGAAACCTGGAAAACTGTATCAACAGATGAAGGGGAAAAAACATGGCAAAATTTTTAGTAAACTGAAATTGAAAGGGAATTTCCTAAATCTGATAAAGACATCCATAAAAAACCTAAATTAACATAATTCAACCTTTGAAAATATTAGAAGCATTTCCTGTAGAACCAGCAACCATATAAAAATACTTGCTATACCACTTCTGTGAGAAATTATATTTGAGGTCCCAGTTAGTACAATAAGCAAATAAAAGCCTAATTATTGGGAAGGAGGAAATAAAGCTGTTGTGATTTTCAAATGATATAAATGTCAACAGAGAAACCTGGTGGAACCTATAGATGAGTTATTAAAAATTATAAGAGACCTTAGTCAGGTTATTGGATATAAATTCAATATTAAAAAGTCAAGTGCATTTCTATATGCTAGATACAAAACTTAGAAAATGAAATTTTAAAGGGGTAATATTTGCAATAACAAAAAGAGCTATAAAGAATTTAGGATCAACCAAATAAAAATTTGCAGGATTTATTTCCTGAAATTAGCAAAACTTTACTGAACAGTACAAAGGAAGATACATGTAAATTGAGAGATATCCTATAGATAAATAGATAGATCCAATATTGTCAGAATGTCAGTTTTCTTCTAAATTATCTATACGTTCAGTATAATATGACAAGCCTATTCTAAAATTGATTTGGAATAACAAATGGTCAATATATATTTAAATAAGAATATTAAGACATGGAGGATAGCCAGATATAATACTTATTTTTGAGCATAGCGATTAAGTGGAATATTAGTGAAGAAATAGGGAAATTAACCAATGGAAGGGCACACAGAGCCAATAAACACGAATATTTGAACTTTCCCGAATGACAAAAGTGAAATGGCAAGTCACTGGGAAAAGAAAGAGCTATTCAATAAGTGAAGATTGAAAAATCAGTTTTCTGTATGGGACAAAAAAGAACTTAGCAGATTAAGAAATGTGAAGAGAAAAACCTCATTCTTTTAGGTTAAAATATAGCTGAAGGATTTTCTAAAGAAGACAAATATGTTAACCATAAAAGAAAAGACTAATAAGTTAATTGGGCTACAATTTTAAAATTATGTTTAAGAAAAAACTTTTTAAAGTAAAGAAACTTGGTTTCCAGGTACAAACTGGTAGTAGATATCTGTGACAAAAGAATTACCCTCAAAAACGTATCAAGAATGCTTACAATGATAAAAGAAAAAACCTCAAAAGAAAAATTGGTAAAAGACATAAAGAGACATATTACAGACAAGGAAACACATGATCACACATGAAGAGATGTTCAGAACTTAAGAAAATAAAACCAAAACCCAAATGAGATACCACTTTACACCCACTTGGCAGAGCCTAAGAAAATCTGACAGTACCAAGACTTGGAGAGAATGTAGATCTGGGGAAGCTCATTTACATTGCTGGTGAATGTAAATTGTTACAATGACTTTGGCCAGATTTGTGACTTTTCTTGGTATATTAAATGAACAAATTGTATATCCCAGAAATTCAGAAAAAATGTTATTTCTGGACTGGGTGTGGTGGCTCACACCTATAATCCCAGCACTTTGGGAGGCTGAGGAAGATAGATCACCCAAGGTCAGGAGTTTGAGACTAGCCTGGGCAACATGGTGAAACCCCATCTCTACTAAAAATGCAAATATTAGCTGGGTGTGGTAGTGCACACCTCTGATCCCAGCTTTGTTCCGTTTGTAATAACAAAAAAACTGAAATGAAATGTTTATTGACAGGAGAATGGATTAGTAAATTGTGGCATATTCTTATAGTGCAATAAACCATAGATGAAAGAATGCAATTCTATACAATAATATGGATAAACCTTGGTAAAAAAAAAAAAAAAAAATGCTAAGAAATGTCCCAGTCTGACAGCTTTGAAGAGAATGGTGGTTCTCCCAATATGGAGTTTGAGATCTGAGAACAGACAGATTGCCTTCTCAAGTGGGTCCCTGACCCCCGAGTAGCCTAATTGGGAGACACCTCCCAGTAGGGGCCGACTGACATTCGGGGTGCCCCTCTGAGACAAAGCTTCCAGAGGAAGGATCAGGCAACAACATTTGCTGTTCTGCAATATTTGCTGTTCTGCAGCCTCTGCTGGTGATAGACAGGCAAACAGGGTCTGGAGTGGAACTCAAGCAAACTCCAACAGACCTGCAGTGAGGGTCCTGACTCTTAGAAGGAAAACTAACAAACAGAAAGGAATAGCATCAACATCAACAAAAAAGACATCCACAACAAAACCCCATCTGTAGGTCACCACCATCAAAGACCAAAGATAGATACAACCACAAAGATGGGGAAAAACCACAGCACAAAAGCTTAAAATTCTAAAAATCAGAGTGCCTCTTCCCCTCCAAAAGAACATAGCTCCTCGCCAGCAATGGAACAAAGCTGGACCAAGAATGACTTTGACTAGTTGAAAGAAGTAGCCTTCAAAAGATCAGTAATAACAAACTTCTCTGAGCTAAAGGAGGATGTTTGAACCCATCACAAAGAAGCTAAGAACATTGAAAAAAGATTAGATGAATGACTAACTAGAATAAACAGCATAGAGAAGACCATAAATGACTTGATAGAGCTGAAAACCATGGCACGATAACTACATGATGCATGCACAAGTTTCAGTAGCTGATTTGATCAAGTGGAAGAAAGGGTATCAGTGATTGGAGATCAAATTAATGAAATGAAGTGAGAAGAGAAGTTTAGAGAAAAAAGAAATGAACAAAGCCCCCAAGAAATATGGGACTGTGTGAAAAGACCAAATCTACATCTGATTGATAAAACTGAAAGTGACAGGGAGAATAGAACCAAGTTAGAAAACACTCTTGAGGATATTATCCAGGAGAACTTCCCCAACCTAGCAAGGCAGGCCAACATTCAAATTCAGGAAATACAGAGAGTGCCACAAAGATACTCCTTGAGAAGAGCAACCCCAAGACACGTAATTGTCAGAATCACCAAGATTGAAATTAAGGAAAAAATGTTAAGGACAGCCAGAGAGAAAGTTCAGGTTACCCACAAAGGGAAGCCCATCAGACTAACAGAAGATCTCTCAGCAGAAACTCTACAAGTCAGAAGAGAATGGGGGCCACTCTTCAACATTCTGAAGGAAAAGAATTTCAGCTCAGAATTTCGTATCCACCCAAACTAAGCTTCATAAGTGAAGGAGAAATGAAATCTTTTACAGACAGGCAAATGCTGAGAGATTTTGTCATCACCAGGCCTACCTTACAAGAACTCCTGAAGGAAGCACTAAACGTGGAAAGGAACAACTGGTACCAGCCACTGCAAAAACATGCCAAATTGTAAAGACCATCGATGCTAGGAAGAAACTGCATCAACTAATGAGCAAAATAACCAGCTAACATCATAATGACAGGATCAAATTCACACATAGCAATATTAACGTTAAATGTAAATGGGCTAAATGCCCCCAATTAAAAGACACAGAGTGGCAAATTGGATAAAGGGTCAAGACCCATCAGTGTGCTGTATTCAGGAGCCCATCTCACTTGTAGAGACACACATAACCTCAAAATAAAGGGATGGAAGAAGATCTACCAAGCAAATGGGTAATGAAAAAAAGAAGGGGTTGCAATCCTAGTTTCTGATAAAACAGACCTTAAACTGACAAAGATCAAAAGAGACAAAGAAAGCCATTACATAACGGTAAAGGGATCATTCAACGAGAAGAGCTAACTATCCTAAATATATATGCACCCAATACAGGAGTACCCAGATTCATAAAGTCAAGTCCTTAGAGACCTACAAATAGACTTAGACTTCCACACAATAACAATGGGAGACTTTAACACCCCACTGTCAACATTAGACAGATCAACAAGACAAAAAGTTAACAAGAATATCCAGGACTTGAACTCAACTCTGCACCAAGTGGACCTAATAGACATCTACAGAACTCTCCAACCTAAATCAGCAGAATATGCACACTTCTCAGTACCACATCACACTTATTCCAAAACTGACCACATTGTTGAAAGTGAAGCACTGCTCAGCAAATGTAAAAGAACAGAAATTATAGCAAACGGTCTCTCAGAAAACAGTGCAATTAAATTAGAACTTAGGATTAAGAAACTCACTCAAAACTGCACTCACTCAAAACTGCACAACTACATGGAAACTGAACAACCTGCTCCTGAATGACTACTGGGTACATAATAAAATGAAGGCAGAAATAAAGATGTTCTTTGAAACCAATGAGAACAAAGACACAATGTACCAGAATCTCTGGGACACATATAAAGCAGTGTGTAGAGGGAAATTAATAGCACTAAATATCTACAAAAGAAAGCAGGAAAGATCTAAAATTGACACCCTAACATCACAATGAAAAGAACTAGAGAAGCAGAAGCAAATACATTCAAAATCTAGCAGAAGGCAAGAAAAAACTAAGAGCAGAGCAGAAATGAAGGAGATAGAGACACAAAAAAGTCCTTCAAAAAATCAATGAATTCAGGAGCTTGTTTTTTGAAAAGATCAATAAAATAGACTGCTGGCAAGATTAATAAAAAAGAAAAGAGAGAAAAATCAAATACATGCAATGAAAAATGATAAAGGGGATATCACCACCAATCCTTCAGAAATACAAACTACCATCAGAGAATACTATAAACACCTCTATGCAAATAAATTAGAAAATCTAGAAGAAAGGATAAATTCCTGGACTATACACCCTCCCAAGACTAAACCAAGAAGAAGTTGAATCCCTGAATAGACCAATAGTAGGCTCTGAAATTGAAGCAATAATAAATAGCCTAACAACCAAAAAAACTCCAGGACCAGACAGATTCACAGCCGACTTCTACCTGAGGTACATAGAGGAGCTGGTACTATTCCTTCTGAAACTATTCCAATCAATAGGAAAAGAGGAAATTCTCCCTAATTCATTTTATGAGGCCAGCATTATCCTGATACCAAAGCCTGGCAGAGACACAACAAAAAAAGAGAATTTTAGACCAATATCCTTGGTGAACATTGATGCCAAAATCCTAAATAAAATACTGGCAAGTGGAATCCAGCAGCACATCAAAAAGCTTATCCACCACAATCGAGTTGGCTTCATCCGTGAGATGCAAGGTTGGTTCAAAGTATGCAGATCAATAAACATAATCCGTCATATAAACAGAACCAAAGACAAAAACCACATGATTATCTCAATAGATGCAGAAAAAGCCTTTGACAAAATTCAACAGCCCTTCATGCTAAAAACTCTCAATAAACTAGGTATTGATGGGACGTATCTCAAAATAATAAGAGCTATTTATGACAAATTCACAGCCAATATCATACTGAATGGGCAAAAACTGGAAACATTCCCTTTGAAAACTGGCACGTGACAGGGATGCCCTTTCTCAACACTCCTATTCAACATAGTGTTGGAAGTTCTGGTCAGGGCAATCAGGCAAGAGAAAGAAATAAAGGGTATTCGATTAGGAAAAGAGGAAGTCAAATTGTTCCTGTTTGCAGATGACATGATTGTATATTTAGGAAACACCATCGTCTTAGCCCCACATCTCCTTAAGCTGATAAGCAACTTCAGCAAAGCCTCAGGATACAAAAATCAATGTGCAAAAATCATAACCATTCCTATACACCGATAATAGAGAAGCAGAGAGCCAAATCATGAGTGAACTCCCATTCACAATTTCTTCAAAGATAATAAAATACCTAGGAATGAAACTTACAAGGGATGTGAAGGACCTCTTCAAGGAGAACTACAAACCATTGCTCAACGAAATAAAAGAGGACACAAACAAATGGAAGAACATTCCGTGCTCATGGAGAGGAAGAATCAATATCGTGAAAATGTCCATACTGCCCAAGGTAATTTATAGATTCAATGCCATCCCCATCAAGTTACCAATGACTTTCTTCACAGAATTCTAAAAAACTACTTTAAAGTTCATATGTAACAAAAAAAGAACCCACGTTGCCGAGACAATCCTAAGCAAAAAGAACAAAGATGGAGGCATCATGCTACCTGACTTCAAACTATACTACAAGGCTACAGTAACCAAAACAGCATGGTACTGGTACCAAAACAGAGATATAGACCAATGGAACAGAACAGAGCCCTCAGAAATAATACCACACATCTACAGCCATCTGATCTTTGACAAACCTGACAAAAACAAGAAATGGGGAAAGGATTCCTTATTTGATAAATGGTGCTGGGAAAACTGGCTAGCCATATGTGGAAAGCTGAAACTGGATCTCTTCCTTACACCTTATACAAAAATTAATTCAAGATGGATTAAAGACTTAAGTGTTAGACCTAAAACGATAAAAACCCTAGAAGAAAAGCTAAGCAATATCATTCAGGACATAGGCATGGGTAAGTACTTCATGACTAAAACACCAAAAGCAATGGCAGCAAAAGCCAAAATTGAGAAATGGGATCTAATTAAACTAAAGAGCTTCTGCACAGCAAAAGAAACTACCATCAGGGTGAGAAGGCAACCTACAAAATGGGAGAAAACTTTTACAATCTACCCATCTGACAAAGGGCTGATATCCAGAATCTAG
The DNA here is from genome assembly GCF_007565055.1 of Rhinopithecus roxellana. Lineage (NCBI taxonomy): Eukaryota > Metazoa > Chordata > Mammalia > Primates > Cercopithecidae > Rhinopithecus > Rhinopithecus roxellana. The sequence continues at coordinate 19,979,774 of NC_044549.1, read as the reverse complement.
AAAGAATTAAACAAATTTACAAGAAAAAAACAAACAACCCCATCAAAAAGTGGGTGAAGGATATGAACATACATTTCTTAAAGGAAGACATTTATGCAGACACATGAAAAACTGCTCATCATCACTGGCCATGAGAGAAATGCGAATCAAAACCATAATGAGATACCATCTCACACCAGTTAGAATGGCGATCATTGAAAAGTCAGGAAACATCAGGTGTTGGAGAGGATGTGGAGAAGCAGGAACATTTTACACTCTTGGTGGGACTGTAAACTAGTTCAACCATTGTGGAAAACAGTGTGGCGATTCCTCAAGGATCTAGAACTAGAAATACAATTTGACCCAGCCATCCCATTACTGGGTATATACCCAAAGGACTATAAATCATGCCGCAATAAAGACACATGCACACATATGTTTACTGTGGCACGATTTACAATAGCAAAGACTTGGAACCAACCCAAACGTCCATCAATGATAGACTGGTTTAAGAAAATGTGGCAAATATACACCTTGGAATACTATGCAGCCAGAAAAAAGGATGCGTTCACGTCCTTTGTAGGGACATGGATGAAGCTGGAGACCATCATTCTGAGCAAACTCTCGCAAAGACCAAAAAACCAAACACAGCATGTTCTCACTCATAGGTGAGAATTGAACAATGAGAACACTTGGACACAGGATGGGGAACATTACACACTGGGGACAGATGTGGGGTGGGGAGATGGGGGAGGGATAGCATTAGGAGAAATACCTGATGTAAATGATGAGTTAATGGGTGCAGCACACCAGCATGGCACATGTACACATATGTAACAAACCTGCACGTTGTGCACATGTACCCTAGAACTTAAAGTATAATAATGAAAAGAAATTACACATCTAGCAACCACTGAGCATTTGAATATAATAAAGTCTGGCTAAACTTAAAAAAAAATGCTAAGAAAACAACTAACAAGTACTAGCACACTCTGCAAACATACGATTTTTTTATGACATTAAAAAATAAGCAATATGCAAAGTGTCCATAAATACATACTCAAATACATATATTCATATATACATGCTTTGAAACATATATATTTATAGATACATCTATACATATATTTATGTATACATTTATTGATTTGATATACCATACACATATATTTATATACGCATGATTAAAACTACTTTCACAAAGAAAGAAAATTATAAATGAACAATTCAAAACAGTGAGTAATTGTGTGTGTGTGTCTTTTTTTTTTTTTTTTGAGATGTCACCAGGCTGCAGTGCAGTGGTGCAATCTTGGCTCACTGCAACCTCCACCTGCTGGGTTCAAGCTATTCTCCTGCCTCAGCCTCCCAAGTAGCTGGGACTACAGGTGTGCACCACCATGCCCAGCTAATTTTTGTATTTTTAGTAGAGATGGGGTTTCACCATGTTCACCAGAATGGTCTCAATCTCTTGACTTCATGATCCGCCCGCCTCAACCTCCCAAAGTACTGGGATTACAGGTGTGAGTCATTGTGCTTGGCCTTTGCAAATATTTTTAATAGGTAATGGGATTCAGTATTCATTTTCTTATTTAACAATTAATTAATTAATTAATTAATACAAATGAGCGGTGTGTAGACCAAGGATGATAGTGTGTCATGAGCCAAGGATTATAATTAAATCTGTTCTGCTCAGCTTAGTTCCATAAGTGACAAGAAGAAAACATAATAAAAAATAAAACTGTACAAAGCTAGAAAAATATGTAACTAACTGGTCTTGGGATAACATATGCCTTTTCAAGTATAAGAATGTTAAGAAACTATTAGATAATTATTGGTAAATCTTACTGGACATAATTTAATATTTGTAAACACCAAAATTACTGTAAACTCAATGTAAGAGCAAATATTGGCCTAGAGGAAAATATTTGGAAATAAGACATATGGTTAAATCTTTACATATATTAAGAGCACTTATTAATAAGAAACACGTTAGCACCACAATAGAAGTATGAGCAATGACTATATAGAGGATTTGGAGAAAAACTATGAAAGACCAGTATGAAGTTTTAAAAAATGTTTCCTTTAAATGAATAGAAACAAAATAACAGCGGTATGGTATTTCATGTCAAGTAAATAAGTCAGAATTCCTTATAAAGTGTAAAGATGATACTAATAAAAGATGCTTCTACTATATTGCTGGTATAAAACTAAATTTTGGTAAGCTGTCAAAATGATGTGATTATGCTTGAAAATTCTTCTAGAAATCAGTTTATTTTATGAATACTCATTGTGTGACTTTTATGAGCCAATGATTGCAAAGCAGTAGCAATACCATGAAAAATGATCTTAGTTGCTGATCTAATTACCTTATTGTATAGGGAAGAATATAAGCATTAATAAAATAATTACACAGAATTGGTAATTACCAAGTGTAATTACTTCTATGAATGTAATGTACACATGTCATATAAACATATAACAAAAAATCAGAGTTCTGGACATAAGAGTTTTCCCTTGAAGAGTGGTAATTGACCTGAAACTTGAGGAACGATGAAGAATTAAATAGTCTAAATCACACATGGCACAACACGCCTGTAGTCTTAGCTATTTGGCAGGCTGAGGTGGGAGGATCACTTTAGTTAAAGTCCAGTCTGGTGAAAACAGTGAGACCTTATTTCTAAATAAATAAATATGGTGAAAAAGGTGAATTCTAAGAAGAGTTTAGAATAAGATTGGCGATTGAGGCAGCAGTGAGATGATCGAGGGATTTGGGGATCCATAATAAAGTCTCTGGTCTTTATTCCAAGAGTAGCCATTTAGTTTTATAGATTGTGTTGGCTGCTGCATGAAGATAGAGTGAAGGAAATTAAGAGGAGTTGTAGGAGCTCATTAAAGAGACTGTTTAAAGTAAGAAATAGGTGATAATAATTTGACTAGAGAAGTGAACAGAGAAGTTTGTTATAGTTTTTTTTTTTTTTTTTTTTTTTTTTTTTTAAGTAAACGATGTCTGATATGGTTTGGCTGTGTTCTCAACCTATTCTCTCCTGTTTCCCCACCCATATCTCATCTGGAATTGCAGTTCCCATAATACCTATGTATCATGGGAGGGACCCAATGGGAGGTAATTTAATCATGGGGATGATTACCCTCATTCTGCTCTTGCTTTTTTTGTGATAGTTAATGAGATCTCATGAGATGTGATGGTTTGATAAGGGGCTTCCACCTTTGCTAGGCTCTCATTCTTCTCACTCTTGCTGCCATGTGAAGAAGCATGTGTTTGGTTCCCCTTCTAACATGATTGTTAGCTTCCTGAGGCCTTTCCAGCCATGCTGAACTGTGAATCAATTAAACCTCTTTTCTTTATAAATTAACCAGCCTTGGGTATTTCTTCATAGCAGTGTGAAAATGAACTAATACTGTAAATTGGTACCATGTAGTGGGGCACTGCTATAAGAATACCCAAAAATGTGGAAGCGACTTTGGAACTGGGTAACAGGCAGAAGTTGGAACCATTTGTAGGATTCAGAAGAAGACAGAAAAATGTGGGAAGGTTTTGAACTTCTTAGAGACTTGAAAGGCTCAGAATACAGAAAGATGTGGGAAAGTTTGAAACTTCCTAGAGACTTGTTGAATGGCTTTGACAAAAATGCTGATAGTGATACGGACAATGAAGTCTAGTCTAAAGTGGACTGAGATGGAGATGAGGAACCTGTTGGGAACTGGAATAAATGTGACTCTTGTTATGCTTTAGCAAAGAGACTGGTGACGTTTTGTTCCCGCCCTAGAGATCTGTGGAACTTTGAACTTGAGGGAGATGATTTAGGGTATCTGGCAGAAGAAATTTCTAAGTGGCACAGCATTCAAGATGTGACATGGGTGCTTTTAAAATCATTGAGTTTTATTCATTCATAAAGATATGACTTGGAATTGGAACTTATGTTTAAAAAGGAAGCAGAGCATAAAAGTTTGGAAATTTGTAGGCTGATGATGCAATAGTAAAGAAAAACCCCATTTCCTGGGGAGAAATTCAAGCCTGCTGCAGAAATTTGCATAAGTAACGAGGAGCCAAATGTTAATCACCAAGACAATGGGGAAAACGTCTCCATGGCCTGTCAAAGACCTTCGCAACAGCCCTTCCCATCACAAGCCTGGAGACCTAGGAGGAAACAACGGTTTTGTGGGCTGGGCCCAGGTACCCCTTACTGTGTGCAGCCTAGCAACTTGGTGACCAGCATCTCAGCCACTCCAGCCCTGGCTAAAAGAGGCCAAAGCACAGTTTGGGCTGTGGCTTCAGGAGGTGCAAGCCCCAAGGCTTGGCAGCTTCCATGTGGTGTTGAGCCTGCAGGTGCACAGAAGTCAAGAATTGAGATTTGGGAACCTCTGCCTAGATTTCAGAGAATGTGTAGAAATGCTTGGATGTCCAGACATAAGTTTGTTGCAAGGGTGGAGCCCTCATGGAGAACCTCTGCCAGGTCAGTGAGGAAGAGAAATGTGGTGTCAGAGGTCCCATACAGAGTCCCCACTGGGGCACTGCCTAGTGAAGCTGTGATAAGAGGGCAACCATCCTCCAGATTCGAGAATAGAGGATCCACCAACAGCTTGCCTGGAAAAGCTACAGGCACTCAACACCAGCCCATTAAAGCAGTCTAGAGGGGAATTATACCCTGCAAAGTGAAAGTGGCAGAGCTTCCCAAGACCATGGGAGCCCACCTCTTGCATCATCACGACCTGGATGTGAGACACAGGATTAAAGGAGATTATTTCACAACTTTACGATTTAATTACTGCCTTGTTGAATTTCCGATTTGCATGGGACCTGTAGCCTCTTTGTTTTGGCCAATTTCTCCCATTTGGAATGGCTGTATTTACATAATACCTGTATCCGCATTGTATCTAGGAAGTAACTAACTTGCCTTTGATTTTACAGGCTCATAGTTTAAAGGGACTTGCCTTGTCCCTTCCAGATGAGACTTTGAACTTGGACTTTTGAATTAATGCTGGAATCACTTGAGACTTTGGGGGACTGTTGGAAGAGCATGGGTGTGTTTTGAAATGCAAGGACATGAGATTTGGGAGGGGCCAGGGGCAGAATAATATGGTTTGACTGTGTCCCCACCCAAATCTCATCTTCAATTGTAGTCCCCATAATCCCCACATGTCATGGGAGGGACCTGGTGGAAGGTAATTAAATCATGGGGATGGTTACCTTCATGCTGCTCATGCTATTCTCCTGACAGTGAATGATAATGAGTGCGTTCTCAGAAGATCTGATGGTTTTATAAGGGGCTTCCCCATTTGCTTGACAGCATGAAAATGAACTGATACAATGTCCAAATGTCCTTTAAGCTGTATTCATGTAATATGATATTATTCAGTTGCCCACTGAAATTTGCTTTTGGAGAATAGTTAATGACTAAGACAAATATACAGTGATATAAAGTAGAATGGAAAGCCACACCTGCAGGATGTACTTTTATTGCAAATCTAAAAGAAGGAGGAGGAAAAGAAAGAGGAGGAGGAGGAAGAAAAATCTATGAAAATATTACTAGTTTCTTTGTTAGGTAAGAGTATAAATTAAGTGTATCTTCAATTGTATGTATTTCACTATTTAGTACATTTTAACAGTAAGTGTATATTGAGTTTAAAATCAGAAAGAAATGAGATATGGTAATATAATTTATTTGACATTTCTATTTAGAAAATTATAGCCAAAAAATGAGTTAAAGAGACTCAAGAAGCACATCTGATAGATTTGCATGTGTAATTCATTTTGTAGATTAGTTAGCTGGCAAAGTAAATATGCCACTGGGATAACTCAGAACTTTAAAAGGAGTAGTCTGGGTAACAGTATTTTCAACACCACTATGATAACTTAACTGGGCTATGAAATGCCCAGATAGCTGATAAAAAATTATTTCTGGGTGGGGCTGTGGGAGTATTTCTAAAAGAGATCAGCACTTGAATCTGTAGACTGAGTAAAGCAGATGGCTCTCACCAATGTAGATGGACATTACCCAATCTGTTGAGAGCCCCAGTGGAACAAAAGGCAGAAGTTTTGGGTGAGACATCCATCTTCTCCTGCCCTCAAATATTAGCACTCCTCGTTCTCAAGCCTTTGGAACTGGACTGAATCACGGCACCAGGTTTCCTGGTTCTCCATCCTGCAGACAGCATATCATGCCAATTCTCAGCCCCTATAATCGTGTGAGCCAATCCTATAATAAATCTACTCTTATACCTCTATCTCTATTTCTCTCTATATCTATATATCCTATCGGTTCTGTTTCTCTGTAAAACTCTGACTAATACAACTACGAAAACCAAAATTATTCATCCTGTTTCTTTTAAGTGTCTGGAACATTTGTTGATCCATTGAGAGTCATAATTCTTGTGAAGATTTGCAAATCAAATGCAGATGCCTGACTGACTGGGTAACAAAACAGAATCAAATGGGGTAATCAGCTTCAATGGTATGATTTATATATATTTTCATTTCTGTTTCTCCTCAAATTCTCCTGGTTTTATTAATACTGTTAATAAATAATGTGAGCAGAAGTCAGCATTGCCAAATAATTAAATCCACAAGTTCTTCAAGCAAACTGCCTGGGTTTGAATTATGTCTCCCTTCTTACTGACTTTATGACTTGGAGCAAGACATTTAACATCTCTGTGCTTCAGAATCTTTATCTATGAAATGGGGATAATGGTAATACCTTCACAGGATTTTAACAAGTGGTGATGTGACTTGCATTGTGACAAGAAACATGGTTATACAGCCTAGAAAATTCTCAGTGCCTATTCTGTATAGAAGGAATCCAGGAAGTGCCACCTCCAGGTTTCTTTGTAGCCAGGAAAAGGTTGAAACTCCAGCACCATCTCAAGTGTTTCCTAGGAATATGGGATCCATATTTCCAGACTTGTCCTAGGAAAAGTCTGAGGCATTGGCATAAAATGGCTTACTGACTTTCCAGTTGTAATACTGAAAATATTTTCATTTTCCCAAATGCATTGTAAGTACCAAGTGAAGAATGCACTGTACATGAAACCAGGCTCCCTAAACTGTTTGCTATTTATAAACAACTTAATGTGAATTCACATACTTATACTGACTCATTTCCTTATATAGGTTTTATACTAAATCTATTTAAATAGGATTTTGGTTAAGTCCTCAAATTTGGCATTCTTCAAAGTATTTAAATATTGCTGACAGCTAAAATGTTTAGTTTTCTTCTCAATACCATGACCAGCTTCCATGATTTAATGATTGACTGCAATGCACTATTATTTTCTTCTTTCCTCACAAAGAAAGATATCCTACAAGGATCATCAGAAATCAACAAGGGTAGATATTAGGGGTTTACTGGTTCTCTTTGAAGATTCCAGGGATTTAGATCTAAGTTGAACTGAATTCAGATGATGAAGTAGAGCAACGAACTTGCTTTTGAACCTTGTTAATTCTTTAGTTCTAGGAAGTTGATGTGTCAATGATTACCATAATTCTGACCAGCTTAAAAAATATGCATAGTGAAAAGTCATAAAAGTCACTTCACCACATTAAATGTTGATGAAAGAAATTGCATCCTTGACCTTTGAGTCATTGATGTTGCAACAACCCCATATCTTATAGTTCTTGCTAAAGGCACACAGTAGTTTAACAAATATTTTGCTTAACTGGATAATGACTTAATTATAAAGGGTAAATGGGAATTCTAATCCTGGTACATGTGCAGGCTTCTAGGCCAAACTCAGAAGATGATGGGAGGACTTTGATTCTGTTGGTCATTTATTCACAGGAAGATCTGCTTAGAAGTTCACTTGTAGGGTTGGCTTTGCTGCAAGCATACCAACTCATTCTATTATTCTAAATATTATGACATTCTTTCCTCACTTGTAAAATTGGAAGAGATTTTTGGGGGAAGAAATAAGTGAGTAATTTTCTTGGATCTTTGGAAACAATTGTGAATTATACTGAAGGCAGCTGTGGTAAAGTAAAATTTTTGGACACTTGAGATGAACCATTTCTTGTGCAGATCTCATTTACTGATCACACATCCAAAAACTCTCCTGGCTCCAAGTATCTTTGCCACCATGGTGATTTTGAAAGATATCTAATGTTCTAGACTCACTAAAAAGTGAACTCAATAGTGATGATTTAGTAAATGTTATGGAGTGCAATACAGATCCTTGCTTTCAGGACCAGGACACTCAGTATCCCAGGTGTTGGTTACAAACAGCTCTGAGTTTCTCTCTGGGAATTCCCCTCAACTACAGGAAGCCACCTCTTCTAAAGTTGTGCTTCCTTCCCTGGGACAGTCTGCACCCAGTGACTGACTGTTGATGAAGGTACAATGGCCCAACTTTATTGCCTCCATTTTGGACTACTTTGAAGGCCTTTCCCAGCTCCAGAGCTTCCTGGAGGACTGGCTGAGATCTCTGTTTGACTGTGTTGCAGTTCCACTTGTTCCTCTCCCTAATACTGCAGCTTTTCCATCATTTACTGGTTTTGTTCCCAAGAGCTTTCTCCCACAAAAATCTCCTGCATACAAATTTTTATCTGAGAGTATTTCTCACAGGGAACCTATCTTCTGACAGATGAAGTCAGGAGTGACTCCAGGAAATAGATTATAAAGTGAAAGTCTGGGAGCTGGATCTCCCTCTGGCCAACTGGTAATGAGGACCCCATTATAGAAGGTGAGTAGAGTACTCGTAGCCCCTAACGTGTTACAGTGGTTATTATGAAAACTTTCACTAATGGTGAACTGGAACAAGTTACCTGGTGAAAGGAAATGCACAGGTGTGAGAGCGTCTTAGGCATTTGAAAGATTCTGAGGAAACAGTAGCTATAAAGGCTGTGAAATCAATCAGACAGCCTTTGCTGGGTGCTACTGAGTCATTGAAGAAATACCTTAAAATGCTGACGATAATTAACAATTAATTAAATAATAGCTCTAAAAACTGTAGAGCTTTTTTGGTAGTAGAAAAGAAACTCAATTCTTGGAATTTGAAGGGAAGAAAAGAATGTTGTAAGACTAGTAGAATTCCAGAGAAAGTTGGCTTGTCAACCACGGCAAATCTGACATGCTGAGATCAGAAGCCTATTATGAAGACGGAGAATCCGGAGTCTAGAGATGAGGCCATTATGGGTCAAATCATCAAAAATCCTGGATTTCCAGATACTCTGTTCCCTTTGGGCCTGCAGGAATGGCCCACACATCCCTTTAAAAGGCCAGTGCTTCTCCATCCTGCTTTAAAAGACAGTATGCACTCCTCTCAGGATCTGTTCCCATCTCCTCTCCTGACCACCAGACCAATATGTAGGGTTAATTCATAATACATCCCAGCCAGAGAAGTGCCAGATCTGCCAAAAAAGGAAAAGAAATGTCATCCAAAGGATCAGTGAGACCCAGTCAACAGACAGTAGCAGGGGCCAGGAGTGTTTTTTGAAATTTGTTCCTGAGGTGCTGCATCGGGGGGCAGAATATAAAGTTGGATAAGCAAGACTTTATTTGCTCCTTTTCTGGGATATAGGATTTAACCCCTTGGTAAGACTTTAGAAGAAAGTATTAATATACTGCTAGGATGCTCCTTGGAAGCTTGACAAAAACAAAGACTGCTCTAAATGAAGTAAGAATACTAGAACTACAGGGACAAACAGCTGACAGAGGGATCAATAGGAAGAGAGAAGTGAACATGTTAGAAAGGATACACTACATATGGCTGGAAAACTTACCAGCTGACAATATTTGTGGGAGGGCTAGGCAGACAATCTTTTTACCGAGGGAACAAGGATTGCACTTGGGAGAGGGATACCAGTGTCAACGGGAAGCTCAATGCTGGCTTTCCCTTGCAGACCAGGATTGATGGGAGGAAATGCTGTCCCAAAACAGGCAATGAGGATGAAAGAGGGCAGGTGCTTAATCATCAGAAGCAAGCTGTGCACAATTACTGTAATGACAGGCAAAACCGGAGTGCCAATTCGGGGTCTGACCCACACAGAGCTATAAAATGATTAATAGAATACAAAATTCCTGAGGAGAAAGATACATGGGCAGTAAACAGGGATATTGCTTCATTTATACTACCAAATACAAGAAAAATTAATGATTAGGAGGCTGAGAGCACCTCCCTCAATAATATACCACAATCGTTGGCCCAGTTTCCAGACTTGAGCCAAATCTTGGGCCCAGAACCTGCTGACTGAAGGGGAGAGCGACTGGGTGCTCAGAACAAGGGGCTCTGCAACTCTATGGTAAATATATATAGGAATAATTCTTCCAGTTCTTTCCCCAAAGGAAATGTAACTATATGTAACACCATACACTGGGAAAAGAGGAATTTCCAGAAATTTCAAGGACTCTCGTACATAGGCTCTGAGTCCATACACTGGGAAAAGAGGAATTTCCACAAATTTCAAGGACTCTCGTACATAGGCTCTGAGTTGGCACTGATACTCAGAAACATGAAGCATTGTCATGGATGTCCTTCTTACAATGGTGATTATGAAAGCCAGGTAACAAGTGGACCTCTGGCCCAAGGATGGCTCACAGGTAACTTCTTGTTCCTATCTCCAAACGTGTAATTCATCATGGGCACAACTCTCACATTGATTCCTTGGCCTGTGGAATAAGCATTATCATGGTATGAAAGGTTAGGTGGAAGCTATTGAAGCTGCCCACTCCACACCCGGTCAAAATGATAAATAAAAACAATATTGCATTTCAGCAAGAATGGTAGAAATTAAGACCTAAAGGAGGCAGAGATGATTGATGCTATCATTTAATTTACCAGTCTGGCCCCTGTGAAAATGTTGGGATTCTATTGGATAATAGTATAGTGCTGCAGATTCAACAAACTATTATACTAGTCCCAATTGCAGCTTCTATGCCAGGTGTGGTATCTTCGCTAGAGCAGATTACCATGGACTTGGGTAGATGGCATTTGGCCATTGACTTAGCAGATGTGTTATTTTCCATCTCTGTCAAGAAAGAGGCTTAAAACCAGTTTTCATTCACATGGAACAGACAATAATAAATATGTACAGTCTTGGCCTAAAGCTATATTAAATCTCCAACCCTCTCTTGTAATATATTTCCAAGATACCTCAACTGTCTGGATATTCTGCAGTATGTCATATTGTTCCACTGTATTGATGACCCATGTTAATTGGAACAAACAAGCAAAAAATGGCAAGTATGTTGGAGGCTCTGATAAGATGTATGTGCTCCTTGGAAAATCATGTATAGTCCAGAGTTGGAAGGTACACCCTGTGAAGATTCAAGGACTGCTGCATCAGTGAATTCTAGAGTGGTCAGGGGCATGCATGTAAATCCCCTCCAAAATAAGGGAGAAACTGTTAAAACTTACACCTCCTATCATTAGAAAGGTAGCACAATGCCTTGTAAGCCCCTTCAGTTCATGGAGAGAAAATATTACATACTTGGGAATACTTCTTAAACCCACTAACCAAGTGATATTAAAGCTATCTGCTCTTAGCAGGGCTCAACACAGATAAGAGGTCTGCAGGATGTCTAGGCTGGAATTCAGGCAGCTCTACCATCTGGGTCATAAGGTCCAGCAGATCTTATGCTACCAGAGGTTCTGTGGTGAGGAAGAGCACAATGTTAACTTACGAGCCAACTGATATCAGATAACATCTATCATCTACCACCTCACTGCTGAGACAATATGCTTATGAGAGGAGTAACCAGAATGGCAAGAATAGAGGATATCCCCTATTTGTTCCCACTTACCAAAACTTATCTAGCTACTGCCACTTCTAAATATTCAGCATCCAGCAAGGGATACTAATACTGAGCCCCCAATATAGCAGAAGGGTAACCAGCCTATTGATAGTAAACTGATTACATGGAATCACTCTTACTCTGGAGAAGACAGCAATTCATTTTGTCTTTCCTGCTGACATAGTCTTGGTTAGCACTATCATCTGAGTGCTACAGAATATTAAATCAACTGAACAGATAATAAACGGTCCTTCATAATAACAAATAAGACCCAAAACACCACCTACAACAATGAAACGGTTATAGTTGTGGGTTCTGTCACATGACAACCCACTACTTAGAAGCTGCACACCCAGTAGAGTGATGGATTTGCCTTTTGAATATTCATTTCTGGCATCAGTGGGATATGTTACTCTGCAAGAATGGAATGCCATTCCCTAGAATGCACTACACCTCTAAATCAGGAGTCAACAAACTACAGTCCAAGGACCTGCCATCTTTCTTGTAAATAATGTTTTAATAGAACATGGCCACTTTCCTTCATTTACATATTGCCTATGGCTGCTTTCACACTAAAGCAGCAGAATTAAGAGTTGCAACAAAGATCTTATTGCCTGCAAAGCCCAAACTATTTACTGTTTGGACTTTTACAAAAAAAATATGCTGACACCTGCTCTAAGTCAATGACTATCATATGGTGCAGGGTTCCCCGTAGGTTAAACACATTGGTTTTTGAACCAAATTGTGGAAATCAGAATATCCCCACATATCATCACCTCCAATGGTCCACATATGCACTTTCCAGCCCAGCAGCTTTATGTTTTTTGAGGCTAGGAGTTCTAATTAACTGAGAAGGATAATGCTTCCTTTAGAGAACACAGTAAAAATCCCATTAAACTCTAAGGTATGGTTTCCATCCAGTTGCTTTGGGATCTCCATGTAAAGAGATCAGCACAAAGGGTAATAGACTCTGAAGACCAGAAGCAAGCAGGAGAGCTACTATACAATAAAAATAGGAAGTAATATGTTTGACAACTGGGTGATACAATAGGGAATTTTTTTAGTATGCTCCTGCAGCTCTTCTTAATTTTAACAGTAGTAGTAAAGTGCAATAGTCATGGCCTAGAACAATATGGTGACCAGAAGCTTATATTCCATGTGAGGGTCTGGATCACCTCACTAAATAAGCCACCTGGACCAGCAGAAGTGCTGAAGTTGAAGGAATATCTAGAATGGATAGCAGAGAAGAAAGATGAGCATTAGTTGCAATCTTGAGACAGCAATATGGGGGGGTTTGTAGTTTATCCCATTAACCTTCCTTAGTATAGTTCCCCAGAAAAAGATACCAACCACAATTGTGGAAAAGTGGATGGGATGAATTTATATTAGAAAGCAAATGGATCCAAGAGGTACAAGGGCTTTTCTCTTCAATATATTCAATATCAGTTCATACCATTCCTCTCTCACAACATTCCAGTTACATTGATCTCCTTATAAAAACATTCCCAGTCTTTCAAACTTCCAGGCCATTGGATTTTTCTTCCTTCTGCCAGGAATGCTCTTCTTCTGGCTGTTATCATAGTAGTCTCAATTTCTTCAAGTCTCAACTCATATGTCATCTCCCCTGAATGTCTTCACCAAACCACCCTATCTAAAGTGGCCTTTTCACGTTGTTCTGTATCATCAACCTGGTTAACACAATCTGTCTGTTAATTATGTTATTTATATACTGTGTCTTCTCCATTAGAATGTAAATTCTATAAGGGCAGAGAGCTTGTTTGTCATATTCATCATTTTATTTCCAGTACTGTGACTGGCATATACCAAGTGTTCCAAAATACTTGTTGATTCATTCAACAGATAAATAAATTCAAAAAATTAAGTATAGCTGGGTGGGAGTTAGAAATGAGCATTTTTAACAAGTAGCTCACGTTGTGATGTTGATGCAAATTTTCCTCATACCACATTCTCAGAAAGAATAATTTAGTGGTTAAGGAGCATAAAAAATTAACTTTCATTTACTTCTTATAAGGTATATTGATAGTGATATAATCTATAATTTTATTGACTTTGTTATATGTCCATTCTCCACTTACCACTATATGTGTATTACCCCATTTAATATATACAACAACCCTGTCATTGTTCCCATTTCACCTATGAGGAAGCTAAAACTCAGAGTACTCAGAAGCTCAGCCAAGGTTTATACATATGGTAAATAGATTCAGAACCAGGACTTGCGTTTGTCTGACACCAAAACCAGTGCTTCCTAACCTCTCCTCTATGACATTTGGTATACAAATGGCTCCCCTCATCTGTTGCTTGGAGTTTATTTAGGAATACCCTTCTCTAGTCTTCCTCACTTTTTTTCTTTTCACTTGTCACTAACCTAGAAAGAAGCCATTACTTTAGCCAGATGGCAGTCAAATCACATCTCTTAGAGAATGAACCGCCTGCCTTTACTTTAAATGGCACATAAATCTTAATGTTTAAATTATCCTTTCAACATGGTGCCAGGAAAAATATAGGGGAAATGACTGAATATATCAGAAATAGTCATAAATCTCTTAGTGTGGAAAGGTTTGAAGCTTTCAACAATGGAAAGGATATTTCAGACTGTTACACATCTTGCTTCAGACTGATGATTGAAAGACAATGCTTTCTCAGAAAAAGTAGATTTGAGGAGTTTTAGGTAGTATTGTCAAGAATTTCTGTTACCAAATTGATTTGGGAACCTTGCCAAAGTAGCATTTTCCTAGGATATTAACTTGTAGTCTCCTATTTGTAATCATGGATATATATTTGCTCCATAAATGTACATGTGTTGAATGCTTTCTGGTAATGATGATTATCTACTCCCAGATAGCATCCTGCTTTGCTTTTAGAGCAGATTCCTTTTTACCTGTTGGACTTATTTAGCCTAAACAACTGTCCCATTAGAGAACATAGAGCATTTCTTTGTAGCCTGGATTTTCACCAAAAGAGTCAACCAAAATAAAGAGTTGTAGGATTGTTAATTAAATTCAGGACTTAAACGCAAATAATATACAGATGTTCCTTGGTATGCAATAGGGTTATATCGCAATAAACCCATCATAAGTAAAATATAACCTGTCAGAAATGTATTTAAGATCCCAATAAACACATTGTAAAGTTGAAAAATTGTAAGCCAAACTATCCTAAATCAGGGACCATATGTATGGACTTTGCTGTCTGTTATCATTGTTGTAGTAGCAGATATCAGAAAAGGAGAGATGGGGATTGATTGTTAACTGTGTTGCTTAGATACAAAAGTAGAATAAAACACACCAAAGAAGCTTCCAGTTTATTTTCAAAAAGTATATAGAGAGCTGTAGGTGAAAGAACTTTTGTTATCTAAGTATTATGAGCTTTATAACTTGTTCTGCAGAAAGGCTACTTAAAATAAATGAACTTCAGTGACAGTGAACAAAGGATTTATTTGATTTTACATTGAGAAATAAAATAAAAAATTATAAAAATATACTTATTAAACCACTAATTAGGTTATTAAATGAAATACAGTCATGCTTGCAACTATGTGCTAATAATAGGAAGAAACAAAATATAAATCAAGATCTGTCTTTTTTTGTGGTGAAATCATACAATATTCATCAGCCCTCTCTCTAAATACAATCACGTTGAGGGTTAGGGCATCAACATATGAATCTGGAGGCACACAACTCAGTCGATAGCAACATGTGCTCATATCGTAGCTCCATCGCTTCCTTCCTGTTTGAATTTGGACAAGTTATAACATCTCTAAGCCTCAATTTGAAAATCTATAAAATATGGGTAATTCTACTACTCAACACACAGGATGTTGACATGGATTAAAATAAACATTGCATTTTAAGGACCCATTATAGTATCTGGGCATAGAATAAGCACAAAATAAATATGCTATTGTTATGAGTTTCCATTGCTATTCCAATACTGATTAAATGTGAAAAAGGAAAAGGCCCTCATTTCTCTTCTTCACGGTAGTAAGAAATGGTAAAGCTGAGTTTGCGGAAAGGAGAAAGAGTGGGAAGAAGCAGCCACCCTGAGAAGAGAAAAGCAGGATGAGTCCCTGAGACTTTGAGTGGGGGTGAGAAGAACATTTCTGTCCAAGGAGGAGCATTGGTACTTCGTTGTCCAGAGACATATTACATTTCCCATCAGTCTGTCTTTTCCAATAGACTCACATCTCAAGGAGTAAAATGACCAAGTTTTATAAACCTTTGTAATCCTTACATTATCTGAAATTGTGCTTTGCCTGTGGTCGATGCTCAATATTTTTACATAGTTTATATGATGTTTAATAATTTAATTATATATTATTTAATTGTGATTATTCTGTTGCTTTGGTTAACCAGTATTACCAGGGTCTGACCACTCTAGAGGATCAGATCATCCAGATTTCTCTGAAGCATGCAGATTTGCTGGGGTCCTAAACAAACACAACCGTGTTAGCCTAACTCAAATAATCACGACAGTCCTTCAGTTACTTAAGAGGAATGTTGTGATTTTGATATTTTATTATAAATAGAAAAACAGAAACCCTTAAATAAATTCCTAACTCTCTTTGAAGTCACCCCTTCTTTAGCCATGTTTGAAGTGTTTACATATTTTTTGAAAGTGGTGTGTTTCCGTGGGTTTTCTCTTTCCATTTGTTTCACTTATCACTGTTATCCTGTGGTTTCTAGATTATTTTTGTTTTTCTCCAAAATATTCTACTAGGTTGCTTCCTTATCTTCATTTTTTTTTCCTTTTCCAAAAATATGGAAGTTAAAGATGGAAAAGATACATTGCTCATCCTCAAGCCTCTCTTCTTCCATGGTTGGATAATACTCTTAATAGATCAATTTTTCCAACTTAGCTGAAAATGATTCAAGCAATGGGATTTCCACCACCTCCCTTGAAGGACTATTTCACAGACTGACAGATCTCATTATGTGGTCATTTTCCCCCTCATTCTCTGCCTACCTTTTCTTTGCTCAATTTAATCCTGTTTCTCTTAGTTATACGCCTTTGGATAATTCAGAGAAATTCCTCTCACCTTCTTGCTCCCTATTTTCCTAAAATATTTACAGATGGTTATTATTTCTCCTTAGTCATTATTTGGCCCAGTCATTTGAATTAGATCTTTCATCTTTCTCTGTTATCCAGTGCCCCAACTTATTCAATATTTTGATATTTGTGCTCAGAACTTGTCATTTTAAAAAATGTTCTGACTACCTCAGAATGAAAAGTTCCAAACCTCAGCATGAGACTTTTTTCTTGGAAACTTCAAGATAATATCCACACTCATTGCGGGACAGAAACAATTCAGGGCCACAGTTGCCATTAGCTTCAGTTGTAACATTAAGCAATGTGCTTCTGCCTGGATAAAATTCTCCTTGTTCAAGTCCTGTCTTTTCCACGAAACCTCATTCACAGCACTTGGCATCGTTAGGCAGAAGGCCAATACTGCATTGTCTGAAAGAAAAGGAATACTTTTACCACAGAGCATTTAGAAACATCCTGAAAGAGGCACCTTTCTTCTGAAGGAAGGATACAGTTTTTCAAAAAATAAAATTTTGATTAGAAAAGAGAATTTTCTTTAACATCCTGATACCAAAGCCTGGCAGAGACACAACAAAAAAGGAGAATTTTAGACCAATATCCCTGATGAACATCGATGCAAAAATTCTCAATAAAATACTGGCAAACCGGATTCAGCAGCACATCAAAAAGCTTATCCACCATGATCAAGTGGGCTTCATCCCTGGGATGCAAGGCTGGTTCAACATTCGCAAATCAATAAACGTAATCCAGCATATAAACAGAACCAAAGACAAGAACCACATGATTATCTCAATAGATGCAGAAAAGGCTTTTGACAAAATTCAACAGCCCTTCATGCTAAAAACGCTCAATAAATTTGGTATTGATGGAACGTACCTCAAAATAATAAGAGCTATTTATGACAACCCATAGCTAATATCATACTGAATGGGCAAAAACTGGAAAAATTCCCTTTGAAAACTGGCACAAGACAGGGATGCCCTCTCTCACCACTCCTATTCAACATAGTGTTGGAAGTTCTGGCTAGGGCAATCAGGCAAGAGAAAGAAATCAAGGGTATCCAGTTAGGAAAAGAAGAAGTCAAATTGTCCCTGTTTGCAGATGACATGATTGTATATTTAGAAAACCCCATCGTCTCAGGCCAAAATCTCCTTAAGCTGATAAGCAACTTCAGCAAAGTCTCAGGATACACAATTAATGTGCAAAAATCACAAGCATTCTTATACACCAGTAACAGACAAGCAGAGAGCCAAATCAGGAATGAACTTCCATTCACAATTGCTTCAAAGAGAATAAAATACCTAGGAATCCAACTTACAAGGGATGTAAAGGACCTCTTCAAGGAGAACTACAAACCACTGCTCAGTGAAATAAAAGAGGACACAAACAAATGGAAAAACATACCATGCTCATGGATAGGAAGAATCAATATCGTGAAAATGGCCATACTGCCCAAGGTTATTTATAGATTCAATGCCATCCCCATCAAGCTACCAATGACTTTCTTCACAGAATTGGAAAAAACTGCTTTAAAGTTCATATGGAACCAAAAAAGAGCCCGCATTGCCAAGACAATCCTAAGTCAAAAGGACAAAGCTGGAGGCGTCACGCTACCTGACTTCAAACTCTACTACAAGGCTACAGTAACCAAAACAGCATGGTACTGGTACCAAAACAGAGCTAGAGAACAATGGAACAGAACAGAGTCCTCAGAAATAATACCACACATCTACAGCCATCTGATCTTTGACAAACCTGAGAGAAACAAGAAATGGGGAAAGGATTCCCTATTCAATAAATGGTGCTGGGAAAACTGGCTAGCCATAAGTAGAAAGCTGAAACTGGATCCTTTCCTTACCCCTTATAAGAAGATTAATTCAAGATGGATTAGAGACTTAAATGTTAGACCTAATACCATAAAAACCCTAGAAGAAAATCTAGGTAGTACCATTCAGGACATAGGCATGGGCAAGGACTTCATGTCTAAAACACAAAAAGCAACAGCAGCAAAAGGCAAAATTGACAAATGGAATCTAATTAAACTAAAGAGCTTCTGCACAGCAAAAGAAACTACCATCAGAGTGAACAGGCAACCTACAGAATGGGAGAAAATTTTTGTAACCTACTCATCTGACAAAGGGCTAATATCCAGAATCTACAAAGAACTCAAACAAATATACAAGAAAAGAACAACCCCATCAAAAAGTGGGGAAAGGATATGAACAGACATTTCTCAAATTTCTCTAAAAATCAAACTCACTCTCACTACATGCTCTGAGATCTCCAAAATAATTTCATTTTCCAGGTGCAAAGTTTTTTAAAATTTCAATATCTTTTGGGGTACAAGTGGTTTTGGATGAATTGTATAGTGGTGAAGTCTGAGATTTTAGTGTGCCTAAATCAAATTCAAGTGTGCCAAACTCAAATAGTGTACCTTGTACCCGATATGTAAATTTTTAAACCTTGTCCCTCTGCCACCCTCCCTGCTGTGAGTCTCCATATTTTATTATATCACTCTGCATGCCTTTGCATACCCATAGCTTAATTTGGTTTTCCATTTCTGAGTTACTTCACTTGGAATAATGAGCTCCAGCTCCACCCAACTTGCTGCAAAATACATGATTTCATTCTTTTTTATAATATTCCATGGTGTGTATATATACCATATTTTCTTTATTCACTCATTGGTTGATGGGCGCTTAGGTTGGTTCCATATCTTTGCAATTGTAAATTGTGCTGCAATAAACATATGCATGCAGGTGTCTTTTTGATATAATGACTTATTTTCCTTTTGGTAGATACCCAGTGGTGGGATTGCTAAATTAAATGGTAGACCTACTTTTATTTCTTTAAGTAACCTCCATACTGTTTTCCATAGAGATTGTACTGATTTACATTCCCATCAGCCGTTTATAAGTGTTCCCTTTTCACCATACCCATGTCAACATTTACTGTTTTTTGGCTTTTTAATAATGGCCATTCTTGCAGAAGTAAAGCAGTATTTCATTGTGATTTTAATTTGCATTTTCCTATAATGATTAGTGATGTGGAGCATTTTTAAAATAAGTTTATTGGCCATCCAAATTCATTTTTGGGGGGTTCTTTACAAGCCAATGTTGTAAGATCATCGGAACATGATATTCTAAGAAATGGATGATTTCTTTAGAACTGCTATGTATTGTTATTTTATTAGTAACATAAATACGGATGATGAGAAAAAATATATTGCAAATATTATCTTTGGAGTTCCTAGACACCTCCAATTCTCTGAGTCTCTTCCTTCTTGATCTCCTGGGTGGTCATTGAATGAGTCAGATGTCCTTTACTAATATCTAACTCATTTTTCCTTTTGTGAATGACTATTCTCTTTTTTTTTTTTTTCCTGTTGCTAGTTACTCCAACTATTTTGCAGTGCCAAATTAAGCTACTAGGGTAAGTTGTTAACATTTGCTTTGTTCACTGATTTTGGAAATGATGAAAACATGGGGCAGATGCTTGTGAATCTGGAAAGTCTTCAGTAAAAACCTGTTAGAATCATAAATAGAGGCCACATAATAGAGTAGAAATACATGTATTTTGGAGCCAGATGGACCTAGTGTAGACATCTCTGCCTCTCTGTCTAATCTAAAGCAAGAACCTTAATTTCTATGAGCCAGTTTTATCATATTCCTTTCCAAATATTCTCTTTCTCTCCCTCCTAACTTGAAAGTATAATTTGGCATCTACTTTTTAACTAGTGATTGCTTTTTTATCTTTAAAATCTTACCTGTAACAGTTACATCTACATCATTTACTAAAATTAAATGATGTTATGATCTCCACCCTCTGTATTTACTTGGCCAAATCTATCCATTATCTCCACAGGAACTAGACCTATAGAATTGTTATACTCTCCAAATGAATCCTTCACTTCTCTTCTAACTCCTGGGTTTGCTAAAATAGTTTTGTATTTTGCTTCCTTGTTAATATATATTTTTCTTCACAGAATGTCTGTTTTATGACATGAATTCTCACTTACCTATATTATAATTTTTAATTATATTAAAAGCATTTATTCAGAATTCACTGTGAATATTACCAAGTTAATTGTGCACAATGCTCTATTATAGGCACTGTTTACATCTAGAGAGATTGTACACAATTTTCTTGGTGAATCAGTCTGCTTTCTCAGGTAATTGCTTCAGTCATAGTGCATGGAGTGAGTAGCTGAATAAGTTTTGGATCTTTATGATATCTGAAAATGAAGGATATCTTAGGGAGGTATAAGAATCTTCTATGATAGCACTTTTTTTCTCATTAGTCAATAAATGTAGCTATCTCTTGAATTTTCCATTGATGAAGATGAGACATTTGATGCCAGATGGATGGCTTCCCCAGAGTGAATGATCCATGGAAAAGTAAGGTAGAAACTACAATGTCTTTTATGAGCTACACAAGGGCTGAATACTGGGGATGAGTGGGAATCCCAGGACCAGGGAGAGCTGTCTTGGAGGCTGACTAAAACAGTAGTCTACTTTTTGTTTCACTGAGATTTGCACTGAAATAATTGTAGATGTTTATGTAGCTGTAAGAACCAACACAGAACGATCCAATGCACACTTTGTCTAAATTTTCCCAGTGGTAACATTTTGAAAATCTATAGTGAAACATTGTTAAAACCAGAAGATTGACATTGATATAACCCACCCATTTCTATTAGCTTTACTAGTTTTACTCCTACTAATCTCTGTGTGCGTGTATGTACTTATGTCTGCATGTATATATTGAGTTCTGTACAATTAAATCACATGCATTGTTTGTGCATCCAACACCTCAGTCAAGATACTGCACCACAAGTTTCCAACACCACAGAAATTCCTCCTGTTATCTTTTCATAACTACACCCTCCATTCTCTTGCACTACCTCTCACCCTCTCTTCAACCCTAACTCCTGGTAGTCACTAATCTGTCTTTCCTTTCTGCAGGTGAATGCTTAAACAAAATTTAGCAAAAGTATACCACAAAATATCACTTATCAATAAAAAATAACAGATAATTTATACAAACAACTTGATGACTCTCCAGGGAACTATTCTAATTGAAAACAAAATCCCAAGGTTCTCTTCCTTCCTTCTTTCTTTTCTTCTTTCCTCTTTCTTTTCTTCTTCCCTCCTTCCCTCCCTCGCTATCTTTCTTTCCATCTTTCATTCTTTCATTCCACTTCACCTGGAAGAATTTCCTTTAGGTAATAATTAAGAATAGGCTTGCTAGTGTAAAGTTATGTTAGTTACTTTTTTCATTTCAGAATGTTTTTATTTCCCCTTTAATCATAAATAATAGGGTTTTTTTAGATATAGAATTCACAGTTGACAGTTTTTTTTATCACTTGAAAAATATAGTGCCACCTCCTATGACCTGCATGATTTCCAGTGAGAAATCTACCGTTATTTGAATTGGGACTCCTCTATAGGTAATATGTTACTTCTGCCTGATTGCTTCCAATATTTTTTTCTTTACTTTTAGTTTTCAAAAGTTTGTGTGATTTTGGTGTAGATTTCATTGAGTTTATTAATTTTTTTGGTGGTTGGAGAGGTGTTGCTCAGCTTCTTGGATCTGTAGGTCTTTGTCTTTAACGTATATAATTTGGAAAATGTTTAGGCATTATTTCCTCAAATAATTTTTTTGTCTCCTTTTATCTTCCCTCTCCTTCTGGGATGCCAATGATATGAACATTTTTTTTTTTTCGTTATTGTTCGCCAGGTCTCTAAAACTCTGTTAATTGTTTTATTCATTTTTTTTCTTTTGCTCAGATTTGGTGAAGAGCCAATCTATTGTTTTGTCCTCAAATCACTGACACTATTCGCTGTCATCATCTCCACTCTACTATTTAGCCCATTCAGTGAGTTTCAATTTCTATTGCATTTTTCATTTCTATTTGGCTCTTTTTTATAACTTCTGGTTTTGTGCTAATATTTTCTAGTTTTATTTTTTTCAAGAGAATTTGTAATTGATTGTTGGAGCGTTTTTCTGATAGTTGCTTTATAATCTTTGTAAGGTAATTCCAATGTCTGATTCATCTTTATTTTGCTGTCAGTTGATTTCTTATTTACATTGTGATTTTCTTGGTTCTTGGTATGATGGGTGATTTTTAATTATTTTCTTGACATTTTTGTCTATTATGTGAGGAGATGTGGAATCTTATTTAAATCTTCAATTTTTAGAGGCCATGTCCTATTTAGGGTCATCCTGTGACCTTTGTGAACTATTGTTCTGAGGCTCAGAAAATTGAGCCTTTGTGGTATTCTTTTGGTCTACTTGATTTACCCAGTGGTTCTGGAACAACAGTTGCTCTCTGACAGTGTTACCTGGGAGTGAAGAAGGGGTTTCCCAAGATGAAGCTGCTGAATGTCTCTCAGCTGGGGAGGGATAATGCCTCCTGGGTATCATGATATCTCTGGGCAGGAGGCAGAGATTCTTGGGCCACTGGAGCAAAGAACTTCCTAGACAGGCTGGGTTTCTTTGCCAGTCTCTCCAGCCTGGCTTAACATCTGTTGATGGAACATAGGAGTCTCAGGCCCTACAGGAAAGAAGAATGCTTCTTCAGGCTGCTTATTATTGGCAGGGCTCTAAATCCGTTCACCTAACCCATGTGGTCTATCTCACCTAATGTTGCCAGAGGGACTTCTGTTCAATCTGGTGAAGGGATGAGCCTATCTCAGCTGCCTTCTGTTGTTAGGTTGAGAACCACGAAAGATGGGGCTGAGTGACACTCCTCTTCGGTGAGGTATGCAAGACATCCTACTACTGTGCCATTCCTCTAGTTCTAGGCTCCCAAACTAGCTTGCCTTCTCCTTTACATCTTTCAGAGTTCTTTCTAATGTGTTTGTTTGTTTGTTTACACCATTTCCAGAGTTTATAGTCATACTTTCTAGAGAGGAGTAGGGACAATCAGGCCTGTACCCATCTAGTAGGCTATTTAAAAAGTTTTGAGCTTAGGTAACTTTTCTCCTATTAACTGTTTCTTCATTCACTCATTCGTTTAGCACCTGCCGTGGGTTTGGCATCATTATAGCAATTGACAATAATGAAGAAGTACAAGATTCCTGTTCTCATTGAGTTTGCATTCTAATATTCCTCTGATTATCATTTTTAAGATTAATTTTACTGATACATAATATTTTTACATATTTATGTAGTACATGAAATATTTTGTTACATGCATATACTCTAATGACCTAGTCAGGATATGTGGGAGGTCAATCACCTCAAATATTTGTCATTTCTATGTATTGGGAAGCTTTCAAGTCTTCTCTTATAGCTATTTTGAAATATACCAAACATTGCTGTTAACTATACTCACCCTACTCTGCTATCAAACATTAGAACTTATTCCATCTTACTATATGTTTGTACTCATTAGCTAGCTTCTCTTTATCTCCCTGCCCCTTGAACCCACGCACCCTTCCCAGCTTCTAGTATCTATCATTCTACTCTCTACTTCCATGAGATCAACTTTTTAGATCCCATGTATGAGTGAGAACATGGACTATTTATCTTCCTGTGCCTGGCTTATTTCATTTAACATAATAACTTCCAGTTCGATTCATGTTGCTGCAAATGACATGATATCTTTCTTTTTATGACCAAATAGTATTCCATTGTGTACATATACATCACATTTTCTTTATCCATTTAGGCCTTTCTTGCATTGCTATAAAGAAATACCTGAGACTCTGTAATTTATAAAGAAAAGAGGTTTAATTTGCTCACAGTTTTGCAGGCACCAATATCTGCTTGGCTTCTGGTGCAAGCATGGCACCAATATCTGCTGGTTTCTGTTGATGGCCTCAGGAAGCTTACAATCATGGTAGAAGATAAAGCGGAAGCAGGCATATCATGTGGCAAGAGAGAGAGTAAGATAGAGCGAGGTGGGGAAGCTCCCAGACTTTTAATTATCTCATGAACTAACTAAGTGAGAACTCAATTATTACCAAACGGATGGTGCTAAATCATTCATGAGGGATCTGCCACCATGATCCAATCACCTCCCACAAGGCCCCACACACAATATTGGGAATCACGTGATATTTAGAGGGGACAGACACCCAAAATGTATGACTGTTCATACATTGATTGACGCTTAGATTGATTCCATATCTTTGCTGTTACAAGTAGTGCTACAATAAACATAACGTGTAGGTATCCATCTGATATACTGATTTTTTTTTTCTTTTGAGTAAATATCCAATAGTGGGATTGCTGGGTCATATAGTAGCTGTTTTTTAGTTTTTTTGACAGATCTCCACACTCTTTTCCATAGTGGCTATACTAATTTACATTCCCACCAAGAGTGTGTAAGAGTTCCCTTTTCTCTGTAGCTTCACCAGAATCTGTTATTTTATTTTTTGTCTTTTTAATAATAGCCATTCTAGCTGGTGTAAGGTGATATCTTATTGTGGTTTTGATTTGCATTTACCTCATGATTAGTGATGTTAAGCATTTTCTCATGCACCTGTTTAGTCATTTGTATGTCTTATTTTGATATTCACGTCCTTTGCGTACATTTTAAAGAGATTATTTGTATTTTGCTGTTGAGTTGTTTGAATTCCTCACACATTCTGGATATTAGTCCCTTGTGGGTGAATAGTTTATAGATGTTTTCTCATTCAACAGGTTGTCTCCTTACTCTGTTGATTGTTTCCTTTGTTGTGTGGAAGCTGTTTATTTTAGTATAGCCCCATTTGTCTATTTTTTTTTTTTGTTACCTGCATTTTTGAAGTCTTAGCGATAAAATCTTTGCCTAGACCAATGTTCTGAAGAATTTTCTCTATGTTTTCTGCCAGTAGTTTTATAGGTTCCGCTCTTAAATTTAAGCCTGTAATCCATCTTGAATTGTTTTTGCATATGCTGGGAGATTGATGTCTGATTTTATTCTTCTGCATATGGATATCCAGTTTTTTCAGTACCAATTATTGAAGATGAGGTCTTTTACTCACTGTATTTTCTTGGTGCCTTTGTTGAAAAACAGTTGGTTGTAAATGCATGGATGTGTTTCTGGGTTATCCATTTTGTTCTCCATTGGTCTATGTGTCTGTTTTTATACCAATACCATGCTGTTTTGGTTACTATAGCCTTGTAATATACTTTGAAGTCATTAAGTGTGACACCTCCAGCTTTGTTCTTTTTCACTCAGGACTGCTTTGGGTATTTGGGACCTTTATTTCACCCAGATGAATTTTATAGTTGTTATTTTTCTGTGAAAAATGACATTGATATTTTAATAGGGATTGCATTAAATCTGTAGATTGCTTTGTACAGCATGGTCATTTTAATATTAATTTTTTCAATCCATGGGTATGTGATACTTTTTCATCTGTTTGTGTCCTTTTCAATTTATTTCATCAGCGTTTTTTCTTTTATTATTATACTTTAATTTCAGGGATACATGTGCAGAATGTGCAGGTTTGTTACATAGGTATACATGGGCCATGGTGGTTTGCTGCACCCATCAACTGGTCACCTACATTAGGCATTTCTCCTAATGCTATTCCTCCTCTAGCCCCCCACTCCCCAACAGGCCCTGGTGTGTGATGTTCCACTCCCTGTGTCCATGTGTTCTCATTGTTCACTTCCCACTTACGAATGAGAACATGCAGTGTTTGGTTTTCTGTTCCTGTGTTAGTTTGCTGAGAATGATGGTTTCCAGCTTCATCCATGTCCCTGCAAAGGACATGAACTCATCCTTTTTTATGGATGCATAGTATTCCATGGTGTATATGTGCCACATTTCTTTATCCAGTCTATCATTGATGGGCATTGGGTTGCTTCCAAGAACCAACTGTGGTAGGCTCCAAAGCAAGATACAGTCTAGTGGGGACTGGGCTCTCAATATGAGCCTTGCTGTAGCTACAGGTGTGTGGGACCCAGTGTGAGTTCTCTCCCTGTAGCAATGCCTTTATGTGATATCCAGACACTACCTATGTTAGTCTTAGGGCCTGCAAGGGTCTAGAGACTCTACTGTGGCCAGGATTGTAGGAATCTGTGGTGGGAATATGGACTCCTGGGGGTCATTCACTTCCCTTTCCCCATATTGGGAAGTCTCTCCAGTCTCCCCAGCCAATCCCTGCCAAGTGGTCTGACTCATTTTCCTCTTTCTCCTTGTGCTAGGTGTTTCCTGTTATTTTTCTGTTGAATTCCAGTGTTCTCTCTTAGATGATCCATTTGAAGTGTGATTATCTACTCACTCTTGTGGTTTTTCTTTGTGGAGGAGGAGAGCGAGTATCAGATGCCTCTAGTCAGTCATCTTGAAGTCCCTTCCTGATTATCATTTTTAATCTATTTTTTAATCTATATATCTCTTAAGATTTCATTTATGAATTTCCTTTCTTTGTACTTTGCAATTTATACTTTAAATTACACAACATAATTTTTATTGGTAGCCAACTTATTTTCAATTTCTCTAATTTTTAAGTTTAGATTCTTCTTTATTTTGGTCCAAATACTCTTTGTGTGTCTGTGCTCTAATTTGTCTCTTTCATAAGGCTTTTATTAGAATCTCATGTTTCTTCCATTAGTTCTGCTTACAGTGTCCTTATTATTTGATGCCATCATCTTCTCTTAAGCTATTACGTCCCTTAAATAGACCCATTGCTTTTTCTTATCAATAAATGTTGTTGGAAAGTGAATAATGGCATAGGGAGTTTTTTCCTCCAGGTGGTGATAAGTTTGGCAAGTTGATGCTTTTCTCTTGAGGCTTTTCAAAGGAATGGTTTTTCTTCTTTAGGGTGAAATGGAAGCAGTTTGAAATTTACTGATGGGGCCGTTGTGTTAAGGAAATGGCCTGCTTTTTCTAGAGTGGCACATAGCAAGCTGTATTTTTTTCCTATGCCAATAAATTCACCTTAGTAACTGGCCAGATATTCCATGTGATTTTCACCCCAGGGCACTTGGAATTGTGGCATCTGTCTTTGCACAGAAGCAACCCTCTTTCCAAGTCACTGGGCTCTCAGTAACACCCCATTCATGCACCTCATTCATATAAGATTTAATGTATGTCTGAATTCTTCTCAGCCATGATCATTTAGGAGTTTTGTCCTTCAATAGAACATTGTCAGGCAGAGTACTATCTGGCTTATTCTGCCTCTGCGAATTGGAGGAAGGTGAGAGACAAAAATCGGAGAATCTGTAGAAGATGGCTAAGTTCACACTGGAATAAACCAAGAATTACTCCCAGAAATAAATGAAGGTTACACTAAGAGTGAGAAAATAAAGGGGTATGAGTACCCATGTGGATAAGACTTAGGGAATATTTGTTTTGGATGTGGAAAGAGGAGAGATGTGGGAAACAGCTTATAAGTGTAGGTGTCATTGAGACCAAAAGAGACGAAAAGGAGGATATAAAGCTTTACTTGAAATATGAATAGAACCTCCTTCCATCCTGGAAATTTCTTGAGGCACAGTAGTATATATTTAATCTTTAAAAAATCATGTTTAAATGTTGGATCAATGTCTCTCTGAACGCAATAGTTGGTCAAGATAAGGCCACACAGTGGCTAGGTTTTATGTGAGTTAGAAGATAGGCCGTAACATATAAAGTAAAAGTCCAAGTTTTTGGAGCCAGGCAGTGATTGTTAAAAAAAGTGACAGACTGGATTAAGAAAATGTGGCACATATACACCATGGAATACTATGCAGCCATATAAAAGGATGAGTTCGTGTCCTTTGTAGGGACATGGATGCAGCTGGAAACCATCATTCTCAGCAAACTATGGCAAGAACAGAAAACCAAACACCGCATGTTCTCACTCACAGGTGGGAACTGAACAATGAGATCACTTGGACTCGGGAAGGGGAACATCACACACCGGGGCCTATTATGGGGAGGGAGGAGGGGGGAGAGATGGCATTGGGAGTTATACCTGATGTAAATGATGAGTTGATGGGTGCTGACGAGTTGATGGGTGCAGCACACCAACATGGCACAAGTATACATATGTAACAAACCTGCACGTTGTGCACATGTACCCTAGAACTTAAAGTATCAAAAAAAAAAAAAAAATCTGGTTTGACCAATTGCTTGCTGAATAAACAAAAGCATATTTAACCTCTCTATGCTAATTTTTTATCTAATAAGTGAAAATAATACTGTCTGTCCATGTCATATAGTATTTATTTATCTGTGGTTTTAGGATAAATTCTGAAGTCCAAAACATACTTTATGAGGTTTTCATAATTTAGCCACTGCTTATGACCACCTTTCATTGCACAGCTTAGGAAAACCAGGACTCATTTCCATTCCGTGAATATGCTGTAATCTTTCTTTTGGTTTATATTCTTCCTAAAGGCTATTTCCATTGCCTGCAAATCACTCCTCCCCTCTCTTCCTCAGCAGAACTCTCAGTCATCTTTTAGGTTTCAGCTTAAATATAATCTTCTCTCTCCACGCCCCTTAGTCTAGTTTTCCTTTTGTTCTCTTTTTCTTTATTAGGATAAATAAATAGTGTCCTTTTTTTTTTTATTATAACATTTGAAACATTTTCTTGTGGTTGTCTGCTTGTTATCTTTCTGGGTTCTGTCTTTCCCACTGGTTAAGGACTGTCTATGTCTTGCCATTATAGCCTCAGTTTTTGTCAAAATGCCTGACATATATTAAGTACTCAATAAGTATTTGTTAAATGCATAAATGAGTGAACAAATGATGCAGTGCCTGAAATGAAGTAAATGACCAATGAATGGTTTTATTATAGGATCTTCTGAGTTTCATAATTTATATGATAATTATTAACCATAAAAATGGTTGTAAGAAGAAAATACTAGAGTTCCTTAAATTTCAATACATCCCTAGTTACAGATCTTCAAATCTACAAAGTAAAATGAAAAAGCACAGTATTTTTTATTAACACACATAATAACCCACATATCATGTAGGAAGTGAGCATCCCTTGTGTTAACATTTATCTCATGTGTCTTATCAACAGTAAGTCACATACCAATATTTTCTAATAGGTTTCTAAAAGAAAACCTAGCAGTTATTCTAAACAGCATGAAATTGATGATGTGGAGAGAAAAAGCACTGCTTGTCATATTTGAAATCCCAGGAGTCAATCAGATTTGCCATATAATTTTTCCTTCACAGTTCTTCCTGCCCACACACATTTTTTAAAAAAGATTTCTCTTTTGTTAACAGTGCACAAAAATAACCATACAAAATTCAACTGTTTCCCACAAACCAGAACTAAGGTAGCTAAGTCACATTTATCATAGCACTGGCTAAGTTGCCAGCAGTCAAAATACATTCCAAGTACTTAACTTAAGGGGCAAGGTCAAGAGCCCACCAGATCCTCTTGAGATGTTGAGAAAATAATTAATGAGGACAATTCCTGTCACGGTTACTTTTGTTTCAGCTCATTATTTTCACTGCTGAATTAGGAAAGACATTGAACAGCTCCTCAGAAATCTAGTGTGAAGAACATTATTCTCTCAGAGCCATACATTTTTTAGTGAAGTCCTGGCTAAAAAGATGGGTCTGGATGTGCCAGACAAATTTAAATTGAGACAATCTTGCTTAAATAAAAGGAGTGAGGGCCTGAACACAATGAGTTAGAAAATAGCTTATGTAAGCAAGAGACCTCATGTTCCTTGCAGACAGTGGAGACCTAGCCTGAGAAAGGCTTCTCAGTTGGGAGATAAGAAACAATGAACTACACATTCCACGTAACCAGGCTCTCTCTGACATGCAGATGATCCAAAGTTTTATTTCAGTAAGGCTACCAAAATCTCAGACTCACAATTTTTTAATAATTGTTTGTTTTTTGACCTTCCCACTGTACTGTAAGCTCTGTGAGGTCATGGACTGTCTGCATCTTGCTCATCACCATAGTCTTGGAGGCTTCTTAGGTCCATCCCATTATACGAAGCTCTGATGTCTCATTTAGTCCTTGGTAGGCTTGCCAAGTACCTGGGTACTAGTGCCCTTCTCATTCTCCCATTTAAAAGTCATTTTTTACAATACACAGTGGTTACACAAGAAAAACTTGACATTTTCCCATTAAGCTAAATCATAGACTCTCCCTCCAACGGAGGGCATGTAATATCGTCCCCACAGGGGAGACGTGAAACTTAGTATGTTCCAATCTCTTGTAAGAGGATCACAACTATTCTGCTGTAAGAATTGAATTTGATTTGTGAAATGTCCTTTTGGGGGCTATCTCTCTTTATATTTTATAAAGTGTGATTTTAAAGGCTTTTGAAGATCTTAATGTTAATAGACATGAATGTTATCTTAACATGGCAGGCTCTTCCACAAAGGCAAGTGCAGAAGGCTCTCTAGGGATAAAGTAGAAACCCTCCTGAACAAGTGGGATTGCATGTGGACAATTCTAATGAGAAGGATGTAGTGCTCAATTCAGTTTAAACACTCCTGTACTAACCATATGTTCCAGAAATCCTATGTCTAGATATATAACCTAGAAAAATTCTCACATAAGTCTACAATGAAATGGTGTTGTTTGCGGCGTTGGAGTATTACAGTCAAACTTGGTGTCTGCCATTGGCAGATGTGGTTTAGTGCACACTATGGAATATGTGCAACAATAGAAGAAATACTTAATGTCCACAGAGTAGCATAAGCAGAATTCCCAAAATTAATATTGAGTGAAAAAGTTAGAAACATATTCATCATACCATGCATGTACACACACACACACACACACGCACACACACACACACACACACACACACACACACACACACACACACACACAATCAATATAGCTATTCCAACAGTACAAGTAAATAAAGGTTAATTTGAAGACATTTTGAATGAGGTCCCAGGGAAGGATAATAATAACTGAAGTGAGGAAGTGAAATGTTAGGTTGGTGCAAATGTAATTGCAATTTTTGCATTGTTG
This sequence comes from Rhinopithecus roxellana, assembly GCF_007565055.1. Taxonomy (NCBI): domain Eukaryota; kingdom Metazoa; phylum Chordata; class Mammalia; order Primates; family Cercopithecidae; genus Rhinopithecus; species Rhinopithecus roxellana. Next base: position 19,948,099 of record NC_044549.1, on the reverse strand, counting down.
GAATTTGCCGTTAGATATTGGAATACATTGTTAAGTAAATATGGTTATGTTATACAGTGTTTTAATGGACTTTTCTCACTTTATGTATTTTTGCTAATGACTTATTACTTGCTGTTTATTTTATGTTTATTTTAGACTATGGAAATGATGTTAGAGAAAAGGCAAATTTGGGCAATTTTCTTATTCGAGTTAAAAATGTGTCATAAAGCAGTACAGACAACTCCCAACATCAACAATGCATTTGGCCCAGGAATTGCTACCGACCATACAATACAATGGTGGTTCAAGAAGTTTTGCAAAGGAGAGGAGAATCTTGAAGATGAGAAGCATGGCTTGGTATTTGAAGCAAATTGTAAAGGTGAAAAATCTTAATAAGTTGGGCCTCGTGAGCTGAGCCAAAAATTTTTCAAAATTGTCATTTTGAAGTGTTGCCACCTCTTATTCAACACAACAACAAACCATTTCTTGATCCCATTGTAATGGGCAATGAAAAGTGGATTTTATACGACAACCAGTGATGACCAGCTCAGTGGTTTGACTGAGAAGAAGCTCCAAAGCACTTTCCAAATCTAAACTTTCACCAAAAATGGTCATGGTCACTGTTTGGTGGTCTGCTGCTGGTCTGATCCACTACAGCTTTCTGAGAAGTATACTCAGCAAATCGATGAGATGCACTGAAAACTGCAATGCCTGGAGCCAGCACTGGTCCACAGAAACAGCCCAATTCTCCAGGACAACACCCAACTGCACGTTGCACAACCAGTGCTTCAAAAGTTGAATGAATTGTGCTACAAAGTTTTGCCTCCTTCACCATATTCACCTGACCTCTCACCAACAGACTACCACTTCTCCAAGCATTTCAACAACTTTTTGCAGGGAAAACGCTTCCACAACGAGCAAGATGCAGAAAATGCTCTCCAAGAGTTCATCAAACCCTGAAATATGGATTTTTATACTTCAGGAATAAACAAACTTATTTCTCATTGGCAAAAATGTGTTGATTGTAATTGTTCCTATTTTAATTAATAAAGATGTGTTTGAGCCTAGTTATAATTATTTAAAATTCACAGTCCAAAACCACAATTATTTGTGCACCAATGTGATGAATGATAATTTTAAAAAATGAGTAATAAAGTGAGAAGTGAGACGAATCTTGCATGAATAGAAATGAACTCATCTGAAATGGGGAGAGGAATTGCACACACCTGCAACACATGCACACATACAGCAACTGAGAATTTCTCAATGGTTTGAACCTCCTAAAGAGAGCTGCAAGTGTCAAAAACCTTTGTGGAATCAAATACACAATCTAATGGGGATAGGAGAGGAAGGTAGCCCAAGAAAAGATCACTAATAAAGGTTGCCTAAAATCAATCTTCTAATCTTGGCTCAGTCACTTCCTCTCTATTACATTAAATAGATTATTACACTCCCTAGGTACCAATTTTCTCATCTACAAAAATGACCATATTAATACCCATTGCATAGGTAGTTATTACTGAGATAACATATTTGTGAAGAACTTCACACAGTGTTTGACATATAGTGGGCATTCAAATAGCATCAATTGTTCTTTCTTCTTTTTCCATCTACTTCCATTATTTTTTTCTTCTTTCTTTTTCTACTTAAAGTGAGATACTGGCCTATTTTTTTGAGTGGAAATAATAATGATCAATTTTGGAACATTCTCATATTCCATCCATTATGCTCCATATACATAATTCCATAAATTAGACGTAACTATCCTAATGATCTTGAAGCTTGATGCTAATATTATGTTTTTCCAGATGAAAAGACTGAGGCTCTGAAAGGCTAAGCAACCCAACCAAGTCTATACATTAGTCTAGGCATTACCTAGAATACAACTACATTTTCCCAACCCTCACAGAGAAACAAAAAGTGTTTGACCAGTTAATTCTTTTGGGAAATAATCCTCAAACTTCAGCTACTGTCTGGCTAACAGCATGCCATGAAATGGATACAGTACAACATTGGCATTTTTCTTATGTTTGAGTGGTGCAAAAGTGACCACAAACTGAAAAAGACATAGAATGGGAGCAGTAAAAGGAAGGAAAGAATCCAACACATCTCTGCAGACATGTCAACCAATGGAACAGAATGGAGAGCCCAGAAATAAGGCCATACACCTACAACCATCTGATCTTCGACCAAGCCGACAAAAAGAATCAATGGGGAAAGGACTCCCTATTCAACAAATAGGAAAGTAAATGGTATGCAGTAAATGGTGCTGGGATAACTGGCTAGCCATATAAAGAAGATTGAAGCTGGACCCCTTTCTTACACCATATACAAAAATCAACTCAGGATGCATTAAAGACTTAAATGTAAAACCCAAAACTATGAAAACCCTGGAAGACAACCTAGGCAATACCATTCTAGGCATAGGAACTGGAAAAGATTTCATGATGAAGACTCCAAAAACAATCATAACAAAAGAAAAATTGACAAATTAGATCTAATTAAACTAAAGAGCTTCTGCACAGCAAAAGAAACTATCAACAGAGTAAACAGGCAACCCACAAAATGGTAGAAAATATTTGCAAACTATGCGTCCAACAAAGCTCTAATATCCAGAATCTATAAGGGACTTAAACCAATTTACAAGAAAAAAAGAACAAGCCTGTTAAAAAGTGGGCAAAGGACATGAACAGGCACTTTTCAAAAGAAGACATACATGCAAACTACAAAACTATGAAAAAAAGCTCACTGATCATTAGAGAAAAGCAAGTCAAAACCACAATGAGATACTATCTCACACCAGCCAGAATGGCTATTAGTTAAAAAGTAAAAAAGTAGATGCTGGTAAGGTTGTAGAGAAAAGGGAAAGCTTATACCCTGTTGGTGGGAGTGTATATTAGTTCAATCATTATGATAAGTTGTTTGGCAATTCCTCAAAGAGGTAAAAACAGAGGTACCACCCAACCCAGCAATCCCATTACTGCGTATATCCCCAAAGGGATATAAAGCATTCTATCATAAACACATATGCAATATATGTTCATTGCAGCACTATTCACAATGGCAACAACATGGAACAAACTAAATGGTCATCAATGGTAAACTGGATAAAGAAAAAGTGGTACAAACACAACATGGACTACTTCACAGCTATAAAAAGAATGAGATCATACCCTTTGCAGGAACATGGATGGAGGTGGAGAACATCATCCTTAGCAAACTAACACAGGAACAGAAAACCAAATACTACATTGTTATCACTTTAACTGGGAGCTAAATGATAAGAACACATAGACACATAGAAGGGAACACACACAATTGGGGCCTACTTGGCGGGGGAGGGTGGGAGGAAGAGATGATCAGAAAAAATAACTATTGGATACTAAGATTAATATATGGATGATGAAATAATCTGTACAACAAGCTCCCATGACATGAGTGCCTGTATAAGAAACCCACACATGTAGCCCTAAATGGCAAATAAGTTTAAATTTTTTCAAGAAATCATGAGACAATTATAAATATATTTCCACCCTTTTCATGGGTTTAGACTGTACAGTCTCTGAGAATAAATATTTATCCTTGGAAGCAATGTATACATTTTGTTCAGCAACTACTCATGGGTCAATCAAAGGAAGAGACAGGTTTGTCTGAAATCCACCCTGGTGGAGAGATCTTAAGGAAACTTGTTCAACATGACTCTTTCCATGTGAGAGGAAGCAATGGCCTATCAAGTGGACAGTACCTAAGAGTTCTGGGTGGGGCTCAAAATGGGGAAAGTAATGATGGCATTTGGCCAGAGGGGGAAGCAGTTTGAGAAACACAGGAGGCTGAGGAGCAATATTCAAGCAGAAATAAGTCAGAAGCCATTTTCAAATAAGTAAATCCAAAATTTCTTCTTATTTTAGATGAAAGCTGAGGTTATATTGGCAAAATCAGAATCCAGTCTCAAAACCTGTGTTCATTACATCAGGCTACAGTCTTTTTCTATGATTCTTATAACTTAAATATTAAATATAGACTTTTCAATTCCAATGGTCAAGCAGACATACCAATTTCTTTATACCAGCTGAACTTTTACATGTCTCTCAGTTAGTTCCACATGCTAGTATTAGGTTGGTGCACAAGTAATTGCGGTTTTTGCCATTACTTTTAACTGTAAAAACTGCAATTACTTGTGCATCAACCTAATAGTTAACACCTTCCACTTCTGCCCCATTATCAAGGTCCAGATCAAGTCCCCAACTTCCCTCTGGGGTTTGTCTCAACATAGCCTAGTTGTACTGATACCTCCCATTCCAGAAATCATATCACATCACACTTCCTATTGGTATCATATAGGCTATTATTATTTAATGTCTGAATGTGCACAAATTCTATTCCACTTAGGTTTTAAGTTTTGTGTGAATAGACATCATGTTTTACTTCTTTTGTGGATCTTATATTTCTCAGCACAGTATCGGACACATAGTAGGTACAACTGAAATATGTGCTCAAGTGATGGATTACTGATATTATTATTGAGAATAACAATAACCCTTAATATTTCTGAGGAAGGAATATGAAAAGCAAGCAAGACAGATTCTAAAGAGGGAATATGTTAAAGAAGTAATTATTCAAAAAAACTAGCCGGGCGACGAGGCGGGCGCCTGTAGTCCCAGCTACTCGGGAGGCTGAGGCAGGAGAATGGCGGGAACCCGGGAGGCGGAGTTTGCAGTGAGCTGAGATCCGGCCACTGCACTCCAGCCCGGGCGACAGAGCGAGACTCCGTCTCAAAAAAAAAAAAAAAAAAAAAAAAAAAAAAAAAAAAAAAAAAGAAGTAATTATTATGTTAAACTTGATAAATTAAACTTTTTAGTGGGTGTTGCATCTGTTTTGTGTACCCCTGTTTAACAATGTGTAATCAGATCATAAGCGCAAGACACCCACCCCCCAACTTAACATTTAGATACCATATCATTCTTTCCTATGACTCAGTTAGATTGTCTGACCATTCAACTGTCCAAGACTATTTATTTCAGAGTTTTCTTTTCCTTTTTTAACCACTTCCCTGACCTTCCCCCTTGTTTGAAATCCAGGGCTTTGATATATTGTCTTCATTACTGGAAATTCTAACTCTAAATTTCCCACTGCAGATCTGTAGTTTGAGAGAGCTTGTGGGGCATTGAGATAATTTTCCCCCGTTTTCCAAATCCAAGTTTCTTCTCCCACATTTTCCCAAGTCCTACAGCCAATTATGACCTGAATACCTCAATGAATTCCAAGGAAAAATGCCACTTTGCTTGACTGACCTCATCGTTGGGCCTGTCTTGCAAAAGGGATACTTGAACATTTGTTTTTCTCCTTTTGAGAGAATTCTGCCATTAGACCTCTTAAAATAATTTGTTATTTCTCCAATTCTTTTCAGCTACAATTTCAAAAGTTTGTTTTAAAATATTACCCTTCCTAGATTTCACCAGTTTCTTTCTTTGTATTTAGGAGACTTGAGAAGAGTAACTTCATTAAGACAATGGAGGGAGTGTAGATTCAAGGATCAGACCCATTTTATGATGAATTTATGAAGGGTTGGGCATGGTTTACCTACATGAGTAGCTGGGGTTTTGATTACAGAACATTGGTCATCAATTCTGGTGTGCATCCAAATGACCTATGGACATCTTTCAAGAATCTCTGTGTCTGGCCCATCCCCCTGGGAGACTTAAAAGAACCCTGTACTGCATCAGGCATAATTTATCCTTTTTAAGAAAACAGGTGAGTTCAATAAACTGTGACCATTGTTCTTAACTCACCCAGATCTCTGTGCCCTCCTGCTGAAAATAAACAAGATGCTACAATAAGAGAGAATATATAATGTTTGCAGAGTTCCCATTTCAAACTTTAGCTCTATTCAGAATTATGAGTGCTCGTTGTTTTAGGTTTCTATTAAGAGAAAAACAGATCCCTCAGAGTAAAGAATGAGGTAAGAGCATTATGATATAATGTTCTCATTATTTTGGGCTATATGTACAAGCATATAGACCTCTCCAACATACAGTTTTTCTTTTTCTTTTAATTATATTTTAAGTTCTGGGATACATGTGCAGGATGTGCAGGTTTGTTACACAGGTAAATGTGTGCCATGGTGGTTTGCTGTACCTATCAACCTGTCACCTAGGTAGTAAGCCGCACATGCACCAACTATTTATCGTGATGCTCTCCCTTCCCTGCTACAGGCCCCAGTGTGTGTTGTTACCCTCCCTGTGCCAAGGTTAGTTTTTCAGTTGCCCATTGCTCTCCCTCCACCAACAGAATTTGGTTGTCAGCTGCAAGGAGAACTCGTCTGGGTGCACTTCATTACTAAGGAATCCAGGCCTGCTCAGGGTTCAGCACTGTACTTACTTACATCAGGAGTCTGGAAAGATTCAGGTGTCATTTGTTTAGGGAAAAAAAAAGAAACAACAAAACCATTTGGTTTCTGCTCTGTGCTGACTCAAAACTTGTTTTTCAATAGCAAAGATTCAGTGCGATCCAGCTCTAGAGGGTCTCATTTAGATCTTATGCTAGCAGGTCTAGGGTGTGGCCAGGATGTTTGAATTTTTAAAAGCTCCACAGATGATTCAAATATGTGCCAAAGGCTTAAAAGTTCTGCCTAAAATCACCTGAGGAGGTGGTCCTAAGGCGTGCTATTTTGTCTTCTTTTCCAGGGCTGTCTGGTAAAGGAGTGTGCAGAGAGTACTGTCACTCACCAGACTGCGCTCCTTCATTTCACAATCACTTTTGAAACCCTCCTATGTGCAGATATTTTGAAAGTATTGGGAGTATCCAGAGCCCTTGCTCTCCTGGAGTCTATAGTCTAGTATCTTTCTCTTATACTAGACCAGTGAAAAAAAGACATCTGGGTTTCTACTTACTCTTAGGTGTGAGCCTGTGCTCTGCTACTTAGTGACAAGCCATCAAATCTCTGGGACCTTGGTTTCCTCACCAGTAAAAGCAAGGATAATAAGACCTTAACAGCATTGTTGTAAGTATTAAGTGTGATCCTATACATAAATATACTCTGCATGTGCAAGTATAAGGTATTATTTCTATTGACTGTCATACAGATTCCTTCCCCCCACTTTTTGTTTTTGATTATTTCTTTAATTGAGTCAAAAACGTTTAACCTATTTGAACTCCATCTTTGCTAAACTGAGTGTCACATTCTGGAAATCCTATAATTTATTTTTTAATGAAAAGGTCTTAGGTAGCAATAGCGTTTGATGCCACTGTGATCCTATCATAAATCTACCTTTGTGATTTCAGAAACTTACTTTGGGCTGCATTAGACACGGGTCTGGAAACTTTTTCTTGGGTTTGAATTGCGTTCAGTGCAGGAATAGCCAATTTTGCTAGCTTCCTATCTTGTAAAAGTCACTCATCTCATTTGCATGATTTCCTTAGTTTTGTGATGCAGAGTTCCCAGGAAGATGGGGAGGACATTACAATGCTGTTTCAATATGGATGTTATTTGTTACAAATCCAAGTCATAGACTCAAGAAAGATAAAGATCAGAGAGAAGATAGATAGTTGATTTTGCCATGCTAACCTTCATCTAAGATCTCCTTCACTTTATATCTCTTCTACAGCAATTGGCATATTCTAATTTGTATTCAAGTTACACATTGTATTAGTTTTGTGTTGCTACATTAATAGATTACCACAAACTCACTGGCTTAAAACAACACAAAGTTTGTTAGCTTACAGTTCTGGGGGTGAAAAATGTGACATGGGTGTCACTTGGCTCAGATCAAGAAGTTAGCAGGGCTGAGTTCTCATTTGGAAAATTTTCTAGGGGAAAAATTTTCTTGCTTCTTCCAGCTTTTCAGGCCACCCACTTTCCTTGGCTCATGGGCCCCTTTCATCTTCAAGGCTGGCAATATTGTATTTCTTTGACCATTTACATCTTTCTCTGCTTATAAATAGTCTCTCATTTTAAGGAATCATGTGATTATGTTGGGCCCACCCAGATAATCCAGGATAATCTCTCCCATCACAAGATGCTTAACTTTAATCACATCTGCAAAGTACTTTTTGCCATGTAAGGTGATATATTCACAGGTTCCTGAGTGTAGGGCACAAACATCTTTAAGATGGCTATCAATCTGCTGAACACAGGAATATATGTCTTATTTCTTTTTACTAGATTGTAAACTCCTTGGAGCCTCAAATCTGTGTCTAATGTGTTGTTGTATTCTACTGCTATCCAAGAATCTATCCAAGTCTACTGCTTACAACAAAGGTTTAGATCGCAGCATTTGCTGAATGCATCAGAAGAACTGAAGCAATTTCAAAGATTCATTCAAGAAAATGGCATACTTGTGGGACTTTAAAAACCCCTGAAAGAATGATCTCTGAAATATTTCCAAATCTACTGAAAAATTCCTGATCATTTAAATGATTTTATAAGTATATGATTACAAAAATTATTGTTTATCTTTGGTGCTTATACATGACTCTAATTATGTAACCGTATCACATATTCCAGGATGCTCTGATGGTGTTACTTTCCAGCTGGATTTCCCTCTATCAGTAGAATTCATGCCTTAGTGTTTTGTAGTGATGATAAGTACAAGTCAACAATTGGAAAACAGGTGCCATTAGAAAGACTCAGCATATCAGATGTCAGCCATGGAAGGGACAAGGGGAAATTAAATATTGCAGGGCTAGTTTGAGTTCTTTCCTTGGGCAATTAACTTGCTGATAGTTTTTCAACGTTCATATCTAGTAGAATTGAATGTGATGTGTGGCTAGAGCCCAAAAAAGCCCAAAAAAGTGGCTTTTGAGAAACATGTCTTATATAGTTTTTATCACAAAAAGTTCTGCACGTTGTGCAAGGCAGCCTTTGGAATCCACAGCTGGCAAGAGAAATAAATATTTCCGTATTGCATTTAGCAATTGCTATGTATTAAGGCAATTTTGTTTAAAAATTATTAAGGGCTTTGTAGCACAAAGACACTGTTAAATTATACAGAAAGGATTCGATTTAGGAGATGGGGTAGACTGGGGGATATTAGATATGCAAGCCCAGATGGTCTTGATTGACTCGAGAACCCACCAGAGTCAAGCAGAAATATATGTTTTGCATGGTTCCATATGTCGTAAAGAAAATTGCCCCAGCGTCTTTCCTGTAAGAAAGTATGAAGAGGGAAGAGAAGGGGCAAGAATAAGATCATGTGGGGAAAGGTGAAGCAGAAACAACAGCAGCATACGTAGTAGATGTCTGGCTGACAGGAGCCAGGCAGGGAGGCAGGAGAGCCAGATTTCTTCCCTGGCATGTGAGTGACTGAAGAGAGGAGGGATCTTCTATGCCAAGACTCAGGAGCACTGGTGGATGTCTGTTTTGCGGATAGTTGCCTTGGAATATAGGTGTAACTCCTGAACCACCCTGCCTGGTTTGGCATAAAGACTGTTCTCCCGTGAGGAATAGGTGCTTCTAATCCACCCAATTCCTTCTTTTTCCACAAAAATTCAAGATATCTGAGAAGAGCCTTAACAATCTGTTACTCTGAACTCTATTCTGAGCTTTTTGTAGGACTTAACTCATATTACCCTTACAAGAACACTACTATGAGGTAGGTTTTAGAGTGTTTCCCTCTTTAATAGATGAGGAAACCTAGGCACAAAGAGGTTCAGGAACTGGCCCAAGGTCATACAGCTAGATATTGGGGTCAGGATTTGAAATCAGGCAATTTGGTTCCATGGTGCCTGTTTTTAACCCTTTGCTCCCTTCATCAGCACACTATGGACTGATATATTTAAACAAATGAGCCCCTTGAAAGCAGTGATTGCAGATTTTCATATTTATAGTCTTCACAGAACCTGTCAAAGCACCAACCCACAAAATAGATATTTCATTATAGTAAATGAATTATTTACTTAAGGGGTTTCAATGTCTTTTGTCAGAAAGTGAATAAAGCTCTACTCTTTTGTTTTAGTTAGTGGGGATGAGTTGTAAGGGGAATAAAGGAGGACAGGGTATAACCTCAAGAACTCCACAGTCAAACTTACAGAGGACTGGGCAGCTGGTCAGAATGCATCTGTTTCTCTAATATCTCAGCTGTGGTGGTACATGGCAACCCCCATTGATACTCTGCCATGTTTGTGGTTCAGTTTCCCCTCTGCCTTGTTCTCTACCTATTTTCTCTTCGAAACTTTCTACCACTAATAAATCTTTCTATTCTCTCTCCTTCCTTCCATGCCATAACTTCTGCTTGAGAACGAAATCTGCAACCCATGGGTTGTGCTTCCTTCAGGCTTCTACCCCTTGTTTGCACCTTCTATCTTATTTCATTTATCTCTTAAATTCTTTCCCACTACTGACTCTGAGTTTGTACATCTCTCAGACAGATCTCTCACTGAGAGATCTGATGGTATCAGTCATTCCATTATGTTATTGAGTGGAGTTTTCCAGCTGCAATTCTTGTGGTTCTTGCCCAGTCTGTGGATGCTGCATTTGGATTGGCCGCGCATTATCTGGACAGAGATTTTGCAACCAGAGTTGAAGGGTAAGGGGTGAAGATCATAAGACATAAAATGCAGCAATCTGTTAATGGAGAACCATTCTGAAGGGAGCTGTGGTCTCAGCAGAGATTCCAAGGTTTCTCAGAAGGATACATTACTTGGTTTGTCTAGTAGAGTCAAATTTGTAAGAGTGGACAAAGTTACAGCCTTAAGAGTGTTTGAAAGTCCATGAAAATGTGGTATTCCCAGTGTGCAACGTGAGATAATGAGGTAAGCCTTGCAAAGAATGCTGAGTGTCTTAGACTTTAAAATTGTGCTAAACCTGCTTTGAAAGTGTTGAAATAAAACTTAGATGATTTATCCTTCTTCGAGACTCATTTATAGAGTCAATCAAACTTAAAAACATAGTGAAAAATGAAAACCAAAAGCCTACAACAAATTATACATATATAATATGTTCCAGTTGCCAAGAATATATGTATCTTTGTTTTTGTTTTAAATCACAATCCAATAATAAATCTAGTATTTAGTCTTGGCAAAATATGAGTCAAACTCATTTACAAAGCTTAGAAAATACAGAAATAGTTACAAAGAACATTCTTTTTTGTCACAATCTTAAATTTGTAATCCCTTGTTCCCTTTCAGAATGCCATATGGAAAGGAAACAACATTTTAAATGGGTTTCTGAAGAACTGCAGTCAACACGAATACCAAAAACCTTCACAAAACCACCAAATACTTGGCTAGCACTGAGTCTATTGGAGGTTTTCAAAAGTCTGAAAACAAATCGTTATGTTAAAAGAAAAAGTCTTCAGACCATGGCTGACCTATCAACTGACCAATAACTTTCCTCACAGAGTATTTAAATCACTCAATCTTCAGAACTAGCAACTTCCCTAATCAAACAGCATTTCCCCAATGCTTGGGAATGGCCCAGTGTATTGCTGTGCCTTCCTTGAAACAGCAATGCACTATGTCTGGCCTGGCCAATTATCCAAACCACTTTTCTATATATCAAGGATCCAAAATAATTCCAGCAGACACTAAAGTACAATGTCAATTTGCCTATTCCCATCTCACATATATTCCTGAGAAATTGAGATCAACACAGAATATGTGATATTTTTGCTCAAACATGGACCTTGGCAGCTGTCTCAGAAGTGCAGGAATGGATATACTGCTAGCTACAGTGCTAAATGAAACATCTTTCATATTGGTCATTGGTATACACTAAAGTGAACAATAAAGACAAAGGAAGTTTATGTTGGGGATTATAATTTGAACCTTTTTGAAAAGGCTTCTAGATTTAAGAATATAGTGAATTCAAACAGATAAGCAATATGGCATTTCTGAAATAGGGACATAAAGAGCTTTCCTGAAGTCATAGTCCCTGTAAAATTTTCAAATGAAACATCTTTGCATTTCAAACTCCAAGTCAGCAGTTTCAGTAAAATTGTGTATGTCAAAAGAAAATATATCAACAGTGGATTCATATTCTGATTTCCTTGGACTTTGCAGTGGTGAGAATTAAGCTGTTGTCTTTAGAATGCTGGCCAAGGCTGAAAAATGCTTGTTATAGAATTTCAGATGGTAACAAAGCCTGTCTGGTTTATTCATAACAGGTGCTATGAGGGTTGAAAAAACGGCACTTCAACTGTATGGAGGAAAACGGGGCATTTTTCTGAACATCAATGGAGATATCTGAAAACCCTTTGCTGTTCCTCAACCTGAGGTCAGGTGTGTGCATTAGACCTCATTCTACTTTTTGTGAAAAGATCTATTTGTCTTTGGGGCATAAAGGGAATAAGCCAGATCAATATATTCTGGTCACTCACATCCTCTGACTGCATGGCGGCTACCCAGGGTTGAACTTCCCTTCTACTCATGCGTCTGCTGATGAAAGCTCAGGCTCAGCAGCTGTTCAGAGAACAGGAGGTCTAGGGCCACTGTCACGTCCTGACTCTGCTCAGTCATTCAAGCAGAAGCTTTGCCTCACATGACTCATTGCCCTATCTCTGGGTGTTGGAAGTACCAAGTTCTGTTGGCCTGCTGTGCAACTGACATTTGTAGCATCCGCATCTTTTGGAACCTAGCTGCATTTTATCTGATTAAGGATTTTGGTGAGGTGAGAAGTTACATGCTAAAGCTGGTGCCTAATAAATAATAGGGTCTACAAATGTTTGTGGAAGCGTACATGAAGTTGATGTGATGACTATTAGTTAGTAAGTCTAGAGGGGAAAGGAACTTATTTATTGGGGGAAAACATTGCTTGTAGTAGTTAATAGTGTGAAGCCTTGGATAATGATGGATAGCATAAAGACATTTATTAAATATGGCAAAAATAGTGGGGAGCAGCTGAGTAGTAGTGTGGGGGTGGCAGTAAGAATGGGAATGGGCGGAATGTTTCCAGGAATAAACTTCATTCTAATTCATGGCTACCTCTTTTGCTCCAATCAACTCTCATCTTGGATTAAGCAAAAACCCCCATCGTGGAGGGGAGCAGTAGAAGTAGATAAATGAATCGCTCCCCATTCTGCATTCTTCCCAACTGCATGACAAAGTGTTCTGGAAATACAAATACATGTATTTTCAACTCTCTAATAGCTGCCGGGGTAGCAGATAATAATTTGCCTTATCCTATATTTTGCAGCCAGATTACCTGTCAAGGCCTCTTTTCAACTTTATCAACCCATTACTTTACAGCTCTTCATCTCTTCATGCTGTAGAGAGTGTCCCTTTCATTTTGCTCATTTGTATTCCTCATAGCATGCTGGTTTATCAGAACTTCTTTTTACCTAGCAGATGAAAATTGGGCCTGGAGAATTTTGGTGAATTGAGCAATTCATCTCAATAAACAGGATAGGACGAGAGAGGAAGCTTAGAAGTTTTTGGAACACATGCTGTTGTAGAGGCCACTAGGCCCCGAAAGAGTCTCCTCATCTAAGTCTCTACTTTTTATTTCATTTGTATTCATTTAAGGTCTTTTTCTGTGTGATCCCTCTGGGCTGTGGTTATTTTGAAGTGGAGTTCTATTTTTTGTTGAGGTGGAGTTTCGCTCTTGTTGCCCAGACTGGAGTGCAGTGACGGGATCTTGGCTCACTGCAACCTCCATCTCCCAGGTTCAAGAGATTCTCATGCCTCAGCCTCCCGAGTAGCTGGGATTACAGACGTGAGCCACTGTGCCCAGCCATGAAGTGGAGTTCTTAAGCCTTATTCTTTTTAAGTTTGACGAAGCGACTGCTTTAAGATAATAAAGTGTGTTCTGTTATGTAACTGTTGCTGAAGAAGAGACACAGAACTGGAAGCCAGGAGTTCTGTGACATACATAAGCCCATGACTTGGGTGAAGCCTCAGGTGCCTTAGCTTGTCCATCTGTAATCTCTGCTTCTCTGAACCTCACAGGGATATTATGTGGCCAAATAAAATCAAATTATTTTGACCTACTTGAACTAGATGAACTCTGAGTTCTCTTTCAGCTCTGAAATGCTATAGCTCTTTACTGTGGGTGAAGAAGTTGAAAAAGACAGCACAACCGAGATTTTTAGAGGATCTACATTTTTTATTTCTTCCAGTAAACAAGTGATGACAGTTCTTCAGCTCCTATCTTATCCTTGTCAAATAACAGTCATTTTATCCCTAGAGATATTTATTAGGATAAAAATCGTTGATTTTCTCAGTCTGGCTACCAATGGCGTATGCTATGTTTGAGGATTTGGCAAGTATCTTGGGTAATTCCTTACTTTCTACAGGACGAATGTAGTTGTCTCTGTTTCTCAGTGTTAGTTACTTCTTTCTCTACTTTCCTCTTTTATTCCCTCTCACCCTATGAACTTCCTTTGTTCCTCTCTCAATTTGAGTCGATTTGTGAGTTCCATTGTCTACAGATCATTGACCTCTTAGTTCAAATTCTTACCAAATGGGGCCAGGTGTGGTGTCTCACACCTGTAATCCCAGCACTTTGGGAGACTGAGGTGGGTGGATCATGAGGTCAGGAATTTGAGACCAACCTGGTCAATATGGTGAAACCCTGTCCCTACTAAAAACACAAAAACTAGCCGGGCATAGTGGCGCGTGCCTGTAATCCCAGCTACTCAGGAGGCTGAGGCGGGAGAATTGCTTGAATCAGTGGGAGGTGGAGGTTGCAGTGAACTGAGATCATGCCACTTCACTCCAGCCTGGGTGACAGAGCAAGACTCTTGTCTCAAAAACAAACAAACAAACAAACAAAAAACAAATTTTTACCAGATGGAATCTGGGCTGTTCACCCATCTTTGGATGCCTCTTCCTTTTGGGTTAGGAGTCTATTCTGGTTAAAATCTGAGGGAAAGAGGACATGAGTAGAAGACAGAAGTATGGGCTTCCATTCGGGGGCCATAAATAGGGCAGGTCTAGTTCAGTTTAGAATCCATAATAAAAGAGCTCCTCTGCAAAATTCAATACCTCTACTTGGTTATAGATGACAAATATTGTGTTTTGAGCACACGTTATATTTGGAGTCAGGGAGACTTTGTTCATGATCCTGGTTATGCCTCTCACAATCTATGTAAATTTTTTTATTAACAGTTTACTTTGTAGGGGAAGAGGATAAAATTAACACCGTCTGTCCACTTCACAGAATTGTATAAAAAATGTGTAAAAGAGTTCACATTTCTGAATTTAGATAATGTCATGCATTTTAATGTTTTTTAATTCATGCTATCTTCTATGATCAAATCAAATCAAATCATACTGTATGCTCTTAACCCTTGTTTGACTGTTCAAATTACTTCTCCCACATACACATGCAGATCAAGGAGGCTTCCTCTGAAGGCACATCTAAAGTGCACCTGGATTGTAGCTCCATCTTTTGCTTTATTATGCTTTTCAGCACTTACAGGACATGACATTATATCATATTTTTAGGTGTTTACAAGTATATATTATGTTGTTGTTTTTGGAAGTCGAGCTCCTATAGGGCTGTGGTCTTCATTTCTGTATCCTCAGTGCTTTGTCTATGGCATATAGAAGAGGCTTAAAAATATTTGTGGAATTAATAAATTAATCAAATAACCATTGTTGAATTCTCTGTCTGCCTCTGGTTCTATTCTTGAGCCCAAGTGAAGTGTTTTGCAGAAATATCAGTATAGACTAAGGTGGCAAATAATTCTACAGTCAGCCAGGGTTCAAATTCTGTCTACCAGTTCCATCTCCAACTGAAAAGTGTATGGTTATTATTCACTCTTCTTGTGCTTCATGGTCTGGTGGCAAGCAATCAGAATTCATCCCTACACATATAGTGTGTGATAAGATTTCCCTTTTCAACCAGAGCAAAGGTATTTTCCCTGTGGAAAATAGCAGGCACAAGTCTTTGGTTGGGGCATGAGCATTTTATTTTATTCTTTTTGATAGGCATGTGTAGAGAGAAGAACGCAAAGGGAAATGAAAGCCATGTTGTTACATGTAGGCTGCTCTAGAAATGAAGCAAAGCAAATACTGTGCTGTCTTGAGAACTTGCCACTGTCTGAACAACATGACTTTTTTTTGCCATCTAGGACCAGATGTCTTAGAAGGTTGGTGCTATGAAAATCATTCCTAAATTCACACACACACACACACACACACACACACACACACACACACACATGAAAAAACAAAACCCAGAAAAATCTAGACTCCATGAGGTGAAATGTATCCAAGGAACATCTGAATGTCAATCTTATTCATCCATGATAGTTTTTTCTTCTAATTCAGAGATGCCAATCACATTCTACAAGGTCCCGTGACATGTCTCAATACAAGAGATATACCGAAATGTGTTTTAAAACACCAAAATAAGAAAGTTGTTTTCCTGTAAAAGAAAAAGAAAAACATATTCATTGGATACAAGAGAGTGTTTCTTTCTATTCCCCTCTCCTGCACTTCCTTTTGCAGATCCATTGAATTCTTTTGCCTGCTAGGAGCTGGATTTGTGAAGGTCATATAGATTTCAGCAAGCAGTTGTATAGAGCCATCGGTCTCTACCCCGGTTGGAAAATTTACTCCAAAGTATTTGCTACTTCTCAGCTCCCACGTGGATTGACATTGCACAAATTCCTGCAATGATTATTGCCATATATTTACTTATTGACGTGGCTGATATTCCTTACACATTGCACAACAGTTTGTGGAAGAGAGTTCCAGAGTTTGCAGTGCATGAGCCAAAGAGTCTGTGTACTACAGTGGCTGGATCTGAAAGATGACTACACTTTCACCTGAGTACTGAGGAGAGCAGAAGGGCTGGGAAGAGTCCACAAGTACATGAAGATTTTTTTCTTGGTTGGATTACAGATCTCTCTGATGATAATAAACTTGGGAATGCATCAGGAGATCAAGGCTCTTTCATATCTTCTCCCCAAGAATAGGAAGGGAATCCTTATGTAAATGGAGAAGGAGGATTATATTTCCAAAAGGAATTCTTACCTGCCAATAAACAGTCCTGGTTTTCTCAGAGACAGTCTGCTTGATAGTTACAGCATGACATACTGGCATCATATAGTTATTCATTTAAGCACAGGTGGTTCCTAGGAGATCTTACTTGTTTATGGGTTCTACCCCATGGGGAAAAAAAGCCAGTGCACCAGCAAGATTGCTCTTTATAATATACAAGTTAGAGCAAGCAATGCCACTTGACAAGGGAAGCTTTTGTGTTGTTAGGTCACATTTCTGGCATGGAGTTATTCCAGGGGTGTTGTTCAAAACACGTAACAATCATAATGGCAGAGGCACATCAGTCAAAAGAAGTGCCTAACCAATAAGAATGGCCAGCCCCCATCCCCAAGAAACACCCAGGGGGTCATACCATGAAGAGCAGGTAGACATCAGCTGTGTTTATTCCCCATAAACAGCTCAGCTCTTCTAAACTCCTAGACCTTATCTTAATATAACCAATCTATACTAGAGCCCCCTGATCAGAAATTGCACACATGTGGTCTTTAAAAATGTTTGATTGCATTTATCCTTAAAATTATTCAATATTAAAAATTCAGCTAGCGTAGATAACTGAGTGGTTTTACCACAATTCTCACCTTGTTCCCCAGATAGTCACATTAAAGATTAACTATCTCTTGGAAATATATATATATATATACACACACACACACCACTTGGACATGACTCATATTAATTTTCCTTTATCAGTATGTGGGTATATTAGTCTGTTCTTGCACTGCTGTAAAGAAAGACCTGAGACTGGGTAATTTAAAAAGATATGAGGTTTAATTGGTTCTTGACTCCCCAGGCTGTACAGGAAATGTGGCTGGGGAAGCCTCAAGAAACTTACAGTGATGGTGGAAGGCAAAAAGGAAGTATGCACATCTCACATGGTCTGAGCAAAAGGAAGAGAGAGAAGGGGAGGTGCTGCACACTTTTAAACAACCAGATCTTATGAGAACTCACTCACTATCACAAGAACAGCAAGGGAGAAATCCACCCCCATAATCCAGTCACCTCACACCAAGCCTCTCCTCCAACACTAGTTATTACAATTTGACATGAGATTTGGGTGGGGACACAGACCCAAACCGTATCAGTAGGTATAGCCTCAGCTTAGGACATGACTTCAATTTGCTGTTCTCTTAGGCTTCTGAACACAGACTCCCCTTCCCCCTTAAGACTGAGACATACTTAGGATTTCCCTTTTACATACACCTTGGCACTATTAGACTCATTACTTTACCATTTATTATCCTTCCTCCCTTCAATTGTGTCAAATGTTCACACTACAGTTTGCCACTGTGTCCTCTATATAATTATAACTGATTCATTCATTCTTTTTATTGATAGAGTCTCGCCCTGTCACCCAGGCTGGAGTGCAGTGGCATGATCATGGCTTACTGCAGGCTTGACCTACCAGACTCAAGGGATCCTCCCACCTCAGTCTCTGAGTAGCTGAAAATACAGGCACATACCACCACACCGGGCTAATTTGTGTGTGTGTGTGTGTGTGTGTGTGTGTGTGTGTGTGTGTGTGTAAATGAGGTTTTACCATGTTAACCAGTCTGGTCTCCACCTCCTGAGCTCAAGTGATCTGCCTGCTTTGGCCTCCTAAAGTGCTGGGATTACAAGCATGAGCCACCTCATCCAGCTTATAATTATAAATTTTAAACTACTGAAGTCATTGATTGATTGACTGATTTGTTGGCTTATCAATTGTCATTGAGTGTACCAGTACTGAATTAGACTATTAGATTAAGAAATATTTATTTGACTTTTTTCTTTGTATCTCTGCTAAAAGTTTTTTTCAAGGAGGATGTCAGAATATTTCAAAAATGAAGAAAAAAAGTAAAAGAAGAAAGAATAGACAAAATCCTACTGATAGTGAAAGTACATCTTGCTTATTTGCACCAAGTTTCTAAAATTTTTGCCTTCTAAATGGCTTAAAATCTCTGCTCCTCATTGTTTCTGTCTGTTGGTATTTATTTTCCCCTCTCTTTCCCTCAACCAGAGTCTCATCATTCTCATATTTTATTTGTGTACTTTTTCTTATCACCCAGGGTCACTGATTTGTGCCTGACCTTTCCAATGAATCTGTAAATATTTGAGAGACAGAAGGAAGTAGTGAAGTGGCCATACAGACTCACCTTAGGCACTCCCTCCTACACCACCACAATGGAAGATGATAAAACGCCCTCCCCACTCCATCCATTTGCTTCCAGGTTGCCTGTTGTATACTCCTTTTGCTTTAAATTTATCTCAATGCTGACTTTATCTATATGTAAAACATATTTTGGAAGGGGAAAGGGGAGCACCAACTCTTTCCACGCCCCATTTTCCACCTTGTTCCCAGCCAACTTACAGTGGTACTGGTGCCATTTCAGTGGAAACAGATGTTTCCTCTTCCTCAAATGTTTAGTGTTGCTGCAAGATCGGGGTCTTTTAAATATGTTATGTCATTTCCCCAGGAAGGCTTCCCTAGACATCTCAGAGCATTAAACATATAGCATTAAAATATAGCTTTGCAACTGGGCTGTTTCACTGAACATAAGCTCTTGGAGATCAGGATTTATTTCATTGTACTATTACTTTTAAAATCTCTTTCCCTACACGTATTCCAGAGCTCAGCTTATCACAGTTTCTTAGTAAATATTTTGGTGAATGTGTGAATAAATTAATTTTTCAAAAACAGAATGGGGTGTGAATTTTTTTTAACAGTTCAGTAAAGTTCTTTGTACCTTGATCATGGGATTTTTTTTTTTTTCTTGTTTGGAAGAATGGGATTGGAGAAAAGGGTAAACCCCAGGTGTCTATCAACTGTGTGGGATTAGTTTGAAGAATCCAAGAAATAATGAAAAGGAAGTTCATGGAAACTCATAATATACGATTTGAAGTTGTATGTTACCTGGGATTCTCCCTTATGGGAAAGGATCAAGAGCATTTGGGAGAAAGACAGTAAATAATGATTTTTCATTCCTCTTGGATACAAATATAACTGGATAAACTATAAAGCAATAACAAGTATGTTAATACATTTTCTCCAACTAATTTTAAAGCCCTATTTTTACATTTTTACCAGAAGTTAAGAAAATTCAAATTTTCAGGCAAGGCACAGTGGCTTACACCTGTAATCCCAGCATTGTGAGAGGCTGAGGCGGGAGGATCACTTAAGCCTAGGAGTTTAAGACCAGCCTGGGTAACATAGTGAGACTCTGTTTCTACAGACAAAAAAAAAAAAAAAAAAAAAAAAAAAAAAGCCAGGCATGGTGGCACACACCTGTAGTCTTACATACTTGAGAGGCTGAGGTGGGAGGATTCCTTGAACCCAGGAGTTCAAGGCTGCAGTGAGCTGTGATTGTGCCACTGCACTGTGTCTCTGAAAAATTAAAAACATATTCAGTAATGAAGATTAGGAAGAGAAGGGGTTTGAGGACCAAACTGGGGTTAGTCCCATTTTTGCTGTGAAAACGTGATTGGATAAAATATTTTATGTCTTTAATCCACAGTTTACTCATTTAAAAATGAGGATAAAGACAACTGCTTTTTTTGTGAGGTTATACGCAAACAATAGATGTAAAAGTGACTTTTGAAAAAATTCTTTGTAAAACATTGCAGAAGCACAAAATAAGGTATGGAATGAGACAATTGTCTTCAAAGTTATTCCTAGTCAAACTGGGCTCTCCTCTTTCAGCTATGGAGGTAGCTGTGAACTTTCTGATTTTTCATGTAAAGAAAAGGGAATACAAAATTTCCCTATCAAGAAAAGGAAATATAACTGAGTGATTTAAGGCAACATCTCTAGTCTGTCTAATTACCTACCACTTTCTTTTTTTCTTTTTCTTTCTTTCTTTTCTTTTATTTAAAAAAAAATTTTTTTGAGACAGTGTCTTGCTGTGTCGCCCAGGCTGGAGTCCAATGGCATGATCTCAGCTTACTGCAACCTCCACTTACCTGGTTCAAGCAATTCTCCTGCTTCAGCCTCCCAAGTAGCTGGGATTACAGGTGCCCACCACCATGCTCAGCTAATTTTTCTGTATGTTTAGTAGAGACGGGGTTTTGCCATGTTGACCAGGCTGGTCTTGAACTCCTGACCTCAGGTGATCCACCCACCTTGGCCTCCCAAAGTGCTGGGATTACAGGCGTGAGCCATGGCGCCCAACCATTTCCTACCGCTTTCAAGCAGTGTGGCACTGATTGTTATATCTGAAAATCTCGGGACATTGAATAAATTTGTCTTTATGATTTCTTCAGGAAGAAAGAAGCAGTGATGTATACAGGCCTCCCTTGGCTAATTGAGGCTTCAGCCTCATAAAACTAGCACATTTGAACATGATTTTAGTATTTTGACATAGGTTGTCAGCCTCCGGATGTGAAGGCTTCTTAACCCTTTATGGCAACTCTGTTTTCTTTCTCAAAGAAATGGAGGATTAGGCCAATTTTTTCAAATAACTTATTCCAGTGCCTTCTGGGCACACTCAACCTATCTGTACTCTGCTTGGTTTGGACTCTTTCATTCAGCAACCATGAACTTCCAGTTTCAGGGTACTGTGCTGGTCCATCATTCCCAAATTATATTACCATGTAGGAGAAGGTCAGCCACATGATGGTAGAAACCAGAAATGATAGCAAATGCTCACATAATGCCTATACAAATCCTTTATTTGAAATAATAGTGAAAACTTACATGATGCTTACTAGCAGGGACTATACTAGAAATAATATGAATATAATTAATTTTCACTGTAATCCCATGGAAAAATTTAGAAATATACCATCTTACAAATTGGGAAAGTGAGACACAAAGAGGTGAAGTAACTTGCCCAAGGTCACATACCTAATAAAGTCAAAACATGAGTGCAGACACTCCAGCTGCAGCGTTTGTATGCTTAACCTCTGTGTTACATTCTCTGGGGTGATAGTTTCAGATTTAGCTTTACTGGGAAGGGTTCAGCTTTAGCAGTTTAAATAAGTAAGATAATTTCTTAGTAACTGGGTAGATAGCCAATGAAGATTACTTTTGAATATCACTAATAGAAAACTTAAAATTGACTCTATATAACTGTATAACACAATCTATTCTCTCTTTTGAATATCTATTATACTTACTATAGGCATCTGAGCTTATTATACTTTTGCTGCTTTAAGTGAGTAAATTTTACCTCCACAAGATTACAAGCAAGTGAAAAGAGTGAAATGTCTTAAACGCCTATTGTACTTATTGATTACACACACACACACACACACACTCTCTTCACTGGTATATTTAAAGTCTTGTAGACACAGTGTAAGGCAGGAAGTGGGTGCTCATAATCTACATTGATTGGTTCTGTCACATTTTAATCTTTTATTTTGATACTTTGAATTTTGTTTCCTTCTTGCTTTAAAGGTATTTATGGGGCTGTAAAGATGTAAAGAATTGTTTCCACTGCACCCCACATCTCTTGGAGCAGCATTCTCATCAGACTGCAGTGGGAATGCCTCATCTACCCTTAGGAACTGTGCTATCTTGGAGGTAAGGAAGTAAAAGGCAACTTTGGGAAAGTGGAGGTAGAGTAGTATGGACAAGCCATGGTGGGCTATGTTTCTTATGTCTTAAAGGATCAGCTACTGAAAGACAAATAGCCTCTCAAAATAGTATTCCAGAAGACTGTTGTTGATAGGGGTGGGACCAGTGTCTGAGTTATGTGGGTCTCTATTCATCAGGCTTGTTTGTGTGGTTGCTTGGCTCATGAACACCTGACTAGTCTGGATGTTAATTCTAAATATGGAAAACAATACATTCACATGAGATTTGGGATTAGGATGACGCTTTAAACTACTATGTTTTCCCTTAAGCATACCTTGTCTGTATTCAAACTCAGGCAGAGTGGCAAAGAGAAATATATACACGAATTACACAGGCAAGTCAGGAGGTAATTCTGTTTTAATATGTCAGGTTTTATGAAAAACCGTTTGATTTTCTAGTTTTTTTTGATATATTATTGTATTTTATTCATTTATACATGCAATTACAATTCAAGCTCTAATTGTCATGAAATACAATGCCGATTAAATCCTATTCATCAGGTTCTTTAGAGATTTTTTTTATTTTTATTTATTATATTTAAAAAAAAATTTTTTTATTATGCTTTAAGTTCTAGGGTACATGTGCATAATGTGCAGGTTTGCTACATATGTATACTTGTGCCATGTTGGTGTGCGGCAACCATCATCTCGTCAGCACCCATCAATTCATTATTTATATCAGGTATAACTCCCAATGCAATCCGTCCCCCCTCCCCCCTCCCCATGATAGGCCCCAGTGTGTGATGTTCCCCTTCCCGAGTCCAAGTGATCTCATTGTTCAGTTCCCACCTATGAGTGAGAACATGCGATGTTTGGTTTTCTGTTCTTGTGATAGTTTGCTAAGAATGATGGTTTCCAGCTGCATCCATGTCCCTACAAAGGACACAAACTCCTCCTTTTTTATGGCTGCATAGTATTCCATGGTGTATATGTGCCACATTTTCTTAATCCAGTCTGTCACTGATGGACATTTGGGTTGATTCCAAGTCTTTGCTATTGTGAATAGTGCCGCAATAAACATACGTGTGCATGTGTGTTTATAGCAGCATGATTTATAATCCTTTGGGTATATACCCAGTAGTGGGATGGCTGGGTCATATGGTACCTCTAGTTCTAGATCCTTGAGGAATTGCCATACTGTTTTCCATAATGGTTGAACTAGTTTACAATCCCACCAACAGTGTAAAAGTGATCCTATTTCTCCACATCCTCTCAAACACCTGTTGTTTCCTGACTTTTTAATGATTGCCATTCTAACTAGTGTGAGATGGTATCTCATTGTGGTTTTGATTTGCATTTCTCTGATGGCGAATGATGATGAGCATTTTTTCATTTGTCTGTTGGCTGTATGAATGTCTTCTTTTGAGAAATATCTGTTCATATCCTTTGCCCACTTTTTGATGGGGTTGTTTTTTTCTTGTATATTTGTTTGAGTTCTTTGTAGATTCTGGATATTAGCCCTTTGTCAGATGAGTAGATTGCAAAAATTTTCTCCCATTCTGTAGGTTGCCCGTTCACTCTGATGGTAGTTTCCTTTGCTGTGCAGAAGCTCTTTAGTTTAATTAGATCCCATTTGTCAATTTTGGCTTTTGCTGCCGTTGCTTTTGGTGTTTTAGACATGAAGTCCTTGCCCATGCCTATGTCCTGAATGGTATTACCTAGGTTTTCTTGTAGGGTTTTTATGGTATTAGGTCTAAGATTTAAGTCACTAATCCATCTTGAATTAATCTTCGTATAAGGAGTAAGGAAAGGATCCAGTTTCAGCTTTCTACTTATGGCTAGCCAATTTTCCCAGCACCATTTATTAAATAGGGAATCCTTCCTCATTTCTTGTTTCTCTCAGGTTTGTCAAAGATCAGATGGCTGTAGATGTGTGGTATTATTTCTGAGGACTCTGTTCTGTTCCATTGGTCTATATCTCTGTTTTGGTACCAGTACCATGCTGTTTTGGTTACTGTAGCCTTGTAGTATAGTTTGAAGTCAGGTAGCGTGATGCCTCCAGCTTTGTCCTTTTGACTTAGGATTGTCTTGGCAATGCGGGCTCTTTTTTGGTTCCATATGAACTTTAAAGCAGTTTTTTTCCAATTCTGTGAAGAAACTCATTGGTAGCTTGATGGGGATGGCATTGAATCTATAAATAACCTTGGGCAGTATGGCCGTTTTCACGATATTGATTCTTCCTATCCATGAGCATGGTATGTTCTTCCATTTGTTTGTGTCCTCTTTTATTTCACTGAGCAGTGGTTTGTAGTTCTCCTTGAAGAGGTCCTTTACATCCCTTGTAAGTTGTATTCCTAGGTATTTTATTCTCTTTGAAGCAATTGTGAATGGAAGTTCATTCGTGATTTGGCTCTCTGTCTGTTACTGGTGTATAAGAATGCTTGTGATTTTTGCACATTAATTTTGTATCCTAAGACTTTGCTGAAGTTGCTTATCAGCTTAAGGAGATTTTGGGCTGAGACGATGGGGTTTTCTAAATATACAATCATGTCATCTGCAAACAGGGACAATTTGACTTCTTCTTTTCCTAACTGAACACTCTTGATTTCTTTCTCTTGCCTGATTGCCCTAGCCAGAACTTCCAAGACTATGTTGAATAGGAGTGGTGAGAGAGGGCATCCCTGTCTTGTGCCAGTTTTCAAAGGGAATTTTTCCAGTTTCTGCCCATTCAGTATGATATTAGCTATGGGTTTGTCATAAATAGCTCTTCTGATTTTGAGGTACGTTCCATCAATACTGAATTTATTGAGCGTTTTTAGCATGAAGGGCTGTTGAATTTTGTCAAAAGCCTTTTCTGCATCGATTGAGATAATCATGTGGTTCTTGTCTTTGGTTCTGTTTATATGCTGGATCATGTTTATTGATTTGCGAATGTTGAACCAGCCTTGCATCCCACGGATGAAGCCCACTTGATCATGGTGGATAAGCTTTTTGATGTGCTGCTGAATCCGATTTGCCAGTATTTTATTGAGGATTTTTGCATCGATGTTCATCAGGGATATTGGTCTAAAATTCTCTTTTTTTGCTGTGTCTCTGCCAGGCTTTGGTATCAGGATGATGTTGGCCTCATAAAATGAGTTAGGGAGGATTCCCTCTTTTTCTATTGATTGGAATAGTTTCAGAAGGAATGGTACCAGCTCCTCCTTGTACCTCTGGTAGAATTCAGCTGTGAATCCATCTGGTCCTGAACTTTTTTTGGTGGGTAGGCTATTAATTATTGCCTCAATTTCAGAGCCTGCTATTGGTCTATTCAGGGATTCAGCTTTTTCCTGGTTTAGCCTTGGGAGAGTGTAAGTGTCCAGGAAATTATCCATTTCTTCTAGGTTTTCTAGTTTATTTGCATAGAGGTGTTTATAGTATTCTCTGATGGTAGTTTGTATTTCTGTGGGGTCGGTGGTGATATCCCCTTTATCATTTTTTATTGCATCTATTTGATTCCTCTCTCTTTTCTTCTTTATTAGTCTTGCTAGCGGTCTGTCAATTTTGTTGATCTTTTCAAAAAACCAACTCCTGGATTCATTGATTTTTTGGAGGGTTTTTTGTGTCTCTATCTCCTTCAGTTCTGCTCTGATCTTAGTTATTTCTTGCCTTCTGCTAGCTTTTGAATGTGTTTGCTCTTGCCTCTCTAGTTCTTTTAATTGTGATGTTAGAGTGTCAATTTTAGATCTTTCGTGCTTTCTCTTGTGGGCATTTAGTGCTATAAATTTCCCTTTACACACTGCTTTACATGTGTCCCAGAGATTCTGGTATGTTGTGTCTTTGTTCTCATTGGTTTCAAAGAACATCTTTATTTCTGCCTTCATTTCGTTATGTACCCAGTAGTCATTCAGGAGCAGGTTGTTCAGTTTCCATGTAGTTGGTTTTGATTGAGTTTCTTAGTCCTGAGTTCTAGTTTGATTGCGCTGTGGTCTGAGATAATTTGATTGCACTGTGGTTTGTTATAATTTCTGTTCTTTTACATTTGCTGAGGAGTGCCTTACTTCCAATTATGTGGTCAATTTTGGAATAAGTGCGATGTGGTGCTGAGAAGAATGTATATTCTGTTGATTTGGGGTGGAGAGTTCTATAGATGTCTATTAGGTCCGCTTGGTGCAGAGATGAGTTCAATTCCTGGATATCCTTGTTAACTTTCTGTCTCGTTGATCTGTCTAATGTTGACAGTGGGGTGTTGAAGTCTCCCATTATTATTGTATGGGAGTCTAAGTCTCTTTGTAAGTCTCTAAGGACTTGCTTTATGAATCTGGGTGCTCCTGTATTGGGTGCATATATATTTAGGATAGTTAGCTCTTCCTGTTGAATTGATCCCTTTACCATTATGTAATGGCCTTCTTTGTCTCTTTTGATCTTTGATGGTTTAAAGTCTGTTTTATCAGAGACTAGTATTGCAACCCCTGCTTTTTTTGTTCTCCATTTGCTTCGTAGATCTTCCTCCATCCCTTTATTTTGAGCCTATGTATGTCTCTGCATGTGAGATGGGTCTCCTGAATACAGCAGACTGATGGGTCTTGACTCTTTATCCAGTTTGCCAGTCTGTGTCTTTTAATTGGAGCATTTAGTCCATTAACATTTAAGGTTAATATTGTTATGTGTGAACTTGATCCTGCCATTATGATAGTAACTGGTTATTTTGCTCGTTAGTTGATGCAGTTTCTTCCTAGCCTCGATGGTCTTTACATTTTGGCATGTTTTTGCAATGGCTGGTACCGGTTGTTCCTTTCCATGTTTAGGGCTTCCTTCCGGGTCTCTTGTAAGGCAGGCCTGGTAGTGACAAAATCTCTAAGCATTTGCTTATCTGTAAAGGATTTTATTTCTCCTTCACTGATGAAACTTAGTTTGGCTGGATATGAAATTCTGGGTTGAAAATTATTTTCTTTAAGAATGTTGAATATTGGCCCACACTCTCTTCTGGCTTGTATAGTTTCTGCCGAGAGGTCTGCTGTTAGTCTGATGGGCTACCCTTTGTGGGTAACCCGACCTGTCTCTCTGGCTGCCCTTAAGATTCTTTCCTTCATTTCAACTTTGGTGAATCTGGCAATTATGTGTCTTGGAGTTGCTCTTCTCGAGGAGTATCTTTGTGGCGTTCTCTCTATTTCATGAATTTGAATGTTGGCCTGCCCTACTAGGTTGGGGAAGTTCTCCTGGATGATATCCTGAAGAGTGTTTTCCAACTTGGTTCCATTTTCCCCCTCACTTTCAGGCACCCCAATCAGACGTAGATTTGGTCTTTTTACATAATCCCATACTTCTTGCAGGCTTTGTTCATTTCTTTTTCTTCTTTTTTCTTTTGGCTTCTCTTCTTGCTTCATTTCATTCATTTGATCCTCAATCGCTGATACTCTTTCTTCCAGTTGATCGAGTCGGTTACTGAAGCTTGTGCATTTGTCATGTATTTCTCGTGTCATGGTTTTCATCTCTGTCATTTCGTTTACGACCTTTTCTGCATTAATTAGTCTAGCTGTCAATTCTTCCACTCTTTTTTCAAGATTGTTAGTTTCTTTGTGCTGGGTACGTAATTCCTCCTTTAGCTCTGAGAAGTTTGATGGACTGAAGCCTTCTTCTCTCATCTCGTCAAAGTCATTCTCTGACCAGCTTTGATCCGTTGCTGGCGATGGGCTGCACTCCTTTGCAGGGGGAGATGCGCTCTTATTTTTTGAATTTCCAGCTTTTCTGCCCTGCTTTTTCCCCATCTTGTGGTTTTATCTGCCTCTGGTCTTTGATGATGGTGACGTACTGATGGGGTTTTGGTATAGGTGTCCTTCCTGTTTGATAGTTTTCCTTCTAACAGTCAGGACCCTCAGCTGTAGGTCTGTTGGAGATTGCTTGAGGTCCACTCCAGACCCTGTTTGCCTGGGTATCAGCAGCAGAGGTTGCAGAAGATAGAATATTGCTGAACAGCGAGTGTACCTGTCTGATTCTTACTTTGGAAGCTTCCTCTCAGGGGTGTACTCCACCCTGTGAGGTGTGGGGTGTCAGACTGCCCCTAGTGGGGGATGTCTCCCAGTTAGGCTACTCAGGGGTCAGGGACCCACTTGAGCAGGCAGTCTGTCCGTTCTCAGACCTCAACCTCGGTGTTGGGAGATCCACTGCTCTCTTTAAAGCTGTCAGACAGAGTCGTTTGCATCTGCAGAGTTTCCTGCTGCTTTTGTTGTTGTTGTTGTTAACTGTGCCCTGTCCCCAGAGGTGCAGTCTACAGAGACAGGCAGGTTTCCTTGAGCTGCTGTGAGCTCCACCCAGTTCGAGCTTCCCAGCAGCTTTGTTTACCTACTTAAGCCTCAGCAATGGCAGGCGCCCCTCCCCCAGCCTCGCTGCTGCCTTGCGGTTAGATCACAGACTGCTGTGTTAGCAATGAGGGAGGCTCTGTGGGCGTGGGACCCTCCCAGCCAGGTGTGGGATATATTCTCCTGGTGTGCCCGTTTGCTTAAAGCGCAGTATTGGGGTGGGAGTCACCTGATTTTCCAGGTGTTGTGTGTCTCAGTTCCCCTGGCTAGGAAAAGGGATTCCCTTCCCCCTTGCGCTTCCCAGGTGAGGCGATGCCTTGCCCTGCTTCAGCTCTCGCTGGTCGGGCTGCAGCAGCTGACCAGCACTGATTGTCCAGCACTCCCTAGTGAGATGACCCCAGTACCTCAGTTGAAAATGCAGAAATCACCGGTCGTCTGTGTCGCTCACGCTGGGAGTTGGAGACTGGAGCGGTTCCTATTCGGCCATCTTGCTCCGCCCTGATTTTCTAGGTTTTATGAAAAAAAGAAGATATTTTTATGAATGAAATAAAAAAATTTCATATTGAAGATGAAAATGGAAAATATATTCCTTTTGGGCCTTTCTATTCCTTATTAGTGGGGAAAAAGTATAGTAATTTTGTATCCCTTTTATTCATAATTCCAAAGTTTAGTTTTAACTTTTGAAATTAAATTGGTTGTGACAGATGGTAAAACAGAATACAGTTGAGAGATACAATACAAATTGTTGTAAAGAACTATTAATTTTTTATTTAAGATTATTGATTTGTTTATTAAATATACATTTGATGGAGATTACGCTAGCACTGAGAGTAGTGATGAACTCCATGTGTTTTAAGCATATATCTCAAAGCACCAATTAAATTAACAAGTAGAGGCACTTAAAATGCAGGTGTCTTCCTCCCCATGTTGATATTTTATATTCCTTATAAACTACATTTGTGGAAGTCATTTGATTGAGCTGAGGATGCCTAGACATGACAATATTGTATGGGATACAGAAACACAGGCTGCTGTTTTAAGGGCTCGACACAAATCTGATCTACCTCAACAAAAATACCATCAGAGAGGACGATAGTGACCCACACTGCATGAAGGCCTTAGGATGGGAATGGAGGATAGGACTCATTCCTAAGGACTCCAAAATGAGTAAAACCAAGCTAAGGCTCTAATGGACATATCTGACACCACATGTGAGCCAGAGCTCTCCAGTAGGACAGGCACGTGTGACTTTTGTGTACACTTAATGTATCCAGGGAATTATAAAATATAAAACTTTGTAAGAAGTTTACATTAATATCATCTTGATTAACATAATCATAACCTATGTTTGTTCACCTTTTGTGTGCATAGAAATTAGAGACTTGGAGGCTATCTGTAGTTCCCAGTGGTCTGCTCCGCAGATGACACCATCATCTCTTGCCACTGAGATAACCAACAGCCATTCCTGCTGAGAGACCCTAGAGAGAGAGAGAGAGATGGGGCTCCACATACCTCCCTTCACTTTGGGAAAGAAACCACCACCTGACACAACCCTATGTAAGCCCCAACGCTGGAGCTGTGACCACTTCATGAGTGCCCACACTTCAGACTCAGGCTCTGTAGCTGCATTAGGGCTGCTCACGTCTAAGACATTGGAGTCACCACCACAGTAAGATAGTTTGCACTCCAAACCCCAGAGCCAAGCTCTCGTTGTGCATTCCCATACTCCAGGAACTGTTTTAGTTACCATAGAAAGCTAGACCTCACCCTGATCCTACAGTTTCTCTGACTTTGTGCACTCATGTGTTCCCATTCTTAGCTCCCTGGCTACATCACAAGCATCTGTGTCTCGCATACTGCTACCAATGTGGCAGCAGGAATGCTTGTGCCTTGGGCACCAGCTGAGCTGTCATGGAGAGCTAGGCCCTGCACCAACCCTGAAGCTACTCTAACTTTTCTATACCTGTGCTTCCATTCTTGGCTCCCCTGCTGCTTCGTGAGCATCCATGCATTGAATTCTGTCGCCAAGATGACAGCAGAGGTGTCTATGCCCCAGGCACCAGTGCCATTACTTCTCCAAAGCCCAAAGCCGTAGTCTTTCGTCATCTCTACAAAATATTTAAAAATAAAAAAATTTAGCCTGGCATGGTGACATGCGCCTGTAGTCCCAGCTATTCAGGAGGCTGAGGCGAGATCACCTAAGTCTGGGAGTTCAAGGCTGTAGTGAGATGTAATTATGTCACTGCACTCCAGCCTGGGCAACAGAGCAAGAACCCATTCCTAAATAAATAAATAAATAAAGTCAGCCAGCAAGAGAGAAAGAAAGGAACAAAGGATACACCAAACAATCAGAAAACAATTAACAAAATGACAGTAGTAAGCTCCTACCTATCAATAATTACCTAAAATATAAATGGATTAAATTCTTTAATCAAAAGATAGAGTAGCTGAATGGATAAAAAAGCAAGACCAACTATATGCTGTCCATGAGAATCTCAGTTTGCCACAAAGACTCCAATAGACTGAAAGTAAAGAATGGAAAAATATATTCAATGAAAATGGAGGCTAAAAGAGTGGGGATAGCTATACTTAGATAAAATAGAACTTAGGTAAAAAAAACTATAAAATGAGACAAAGACAGTCATTATGTAATGATAAGGTGATCAATAAATTGAAACGATATAATAAATATATATATATGCATTCAACATGGGATGTTGCATTCCCGTGTTGTAATATATATATGCATTCAACATGGGAACAACTTAATATATAAAGCAAATATAAATAAATCTGAAGTCAGAGATAGAGTGCAAGGTAATAATAGTAGAGGATTTTAATATGCCACTGTCAACAGTGGACAGATTATCCAGACAGAAAATCAGTAAAGCAACATTGAATTTGAACCACTCTTTAAACCAAATGAAACTAACAGACATATATGCAGAACATTTCATCCAACAGCAGCAAAATACATATTCTTTCGAAGCACACATGGACACACGTGAAACATTATCCAGGATAGATCTTATGCTAGACCAAAAAGTACGTTTTTATAAATTTTAAAATATTGAAATTATATAAACTATCTTTTCTGAGCACAATGGTATGAATCCAGAAATTAATAATAGGTAGAATTTTGAAAAAATCACAAATGCATAAAAATTAAACAACACTCTCCTGAATATGTTACCAAAGGATCAAAATATAAATTAAAATAGTAATTTAAAACATCTTAAGACAAACACAAATGGGCATGCAATGTATCAAAACTTATGGATTGCAGCAAAAGCAGTTCTAAGAGGAAAATGTATAGCAATAAATGCCTATATCGATAAAGAAGAAAGATATCAAATAATCTGATATTACACCTCAAGGAAATGGAAAAAGAAAAACAAATTAAGCACAAAATTAGTAGGATGGAGGGAATAACAAAGTTAATAGCAAAATGAATGAAATAGAGAGTAGGAAAAAATAGAAAAGATAGTGAAACTTAGAGTTGTTTTTTTTAAAAAATAAAATTTACAATCTTTACCTTAACTAAGAAAAAAGAGAAAAGTCTCAAATATATAAACAATACCAGAAACAAAAGAAGAGACATTAAAACTCAGAAATACTATAAAAATACAAAGGATCATAAGCTATTACTTGAACAATTATACAACAACAAATTGAAAACCTAGAAGAAATGGATAAATTCATGGACACATACAAGCTACCAACACTGAATCCTGGGAAAACAGAAAATCTGAACAGGCCAATAATGAATAAAGTGATAGAATTGGTTATAAAAAGTCTCCTATCAAGGAAAAGCCCAGGACATGATGTCTTCACTGCTAAATTCTACCAAACACTTAGATTGCAACTAATACCAATCCTTTTGAAACTCTTTCCAAGTGAAGAGAAGAGGAAGCTTAAAACTCATTTTACAAGGCCACCATTATTACCCTGATACCAAAGCCAGGTAAAGACACTATTTATAAAAATTACAGGCCACTATCTCTGATGAACACTAAATGGAAAAATCCTCAACAAAATACTAATGAACTAAATTCAATAGCACATTGAAAGGGTTATTCACCATAATCAAGTGAGATTTTTCCCTTGGATGCAAGAATGGTTCAACATATGCAAATTAATGTGACATAACCCATTAGCAGAATGAAAGGAATAAACTATAATCATGTCAACAAATGCAGAAAAGGCATTTGACAAATTTAACTACTCTTTCATAATAAAAACTCTCAACAGATTAGGTATAGAGAAAATGTACCAGAGGCTGGGAAGGGTAGTGGTAGGAAGGAAAGGAGGATAGACAATGGGTACAAAAATACAATTAGAGAGGATTGATACGGTTTAGCTCTATGTCCTCACCCAAATCTCATCCAAAATTGTTGTCCTCAGGTGTCAAAGGAGGGACCTGATGGGAGGTGACTGGATCATGGGGGCTGTGATGCATGAGTTCTCATGAGATCTGATGGTTCTAAAAGTGGCTGTTGCCCCTGTGTCCTGTCACTCTCCTGAAGCCATGTAAGGCGTACCTTGCTTCTCCTTTGCCTTCTGCCATGATTATAAGTTTCTTGAGGCCTCTCCAACTATGCAGAAGTATGAGCCAAAACTCTTTCCTTTGTAATTACCCAGTCTCAGGTATTCTTTATGGAGTAATGGACTAATATAAGGATGAGTAAGATATAAAAGTATTTGAGAGACCACAGGGTGACTACAGTCAACAATAATTTATTGTACATTTTAAAATAACTAAAAGAGTATAATTGGATTGTTTGTAACACAAAGAAAAGATAAATGCTAAAGGTGATGGATACCCATTTACCCTGATAGGTTTAGTACACATTGTATGCCTGTGTCAAAATATTTCATGTACCCTATAAATATACACACCTACTATATACTCACAAAAATAAAAAATAAAGAAAAAAATGTACTTCAACACAATGTCATATATAAAAATCCTGTAGCTTACATGATTTTCAACACTAAAATGTTGAAAGATTTTTCTCTAATATCAGCGACAAGACAAGAATACCCACTCTTGCCACTTCTTTTCAACTTAGTGCTGGCAGTTTTAACCAGAGCAGTTAGGCAAGGGAATGAAATAAAGGGCATCTTAGTATAAAAGGAAGACGTGAAATTGTCTCTACTTACTAACAACATGATCTTATACATATAAAACCCTAAGGATTCCACCAAAAAGCTATAAGAACTGATAAACTCAGTAAAATTTCAGGATACAAAATCAACATAAAAAATTAGTAACATTCTTATATACTAATAACAAACTGTCCAAAAATGAAAATTAGGAAATCTTATTTACAATACCAACAAAAATATTAAATAGTTATGAGTAAATTTAACCAAGGAGGTGTAAAAGACCTGTATACCGAAAACTATAAAATATTGATTAATTAAATTGAAGAAATACAAATAATTCAAAGGTATCTGGTATTAACAGATTAGAAGAATTAATATTATGAAAATGTCTGTATTATTCAATGCAGATTACCCAAAGTGATCCAGAGATTTAATGTAATCCCTATCAAAATTCCAGTGTAATTTTTTTCAGAAGTAGAAGAAACAACCCGTAAAGTTGTATGAAATCATAAAAGATCCAGAATAGCAAAAACAATCTTGAACAAAAAGAACAAAGCTGAATGCATCACACTCTCTGATTTCAAAACATATTACAGAGGGATTATGATAAAAAGAGCATGGTACTTGCATAAAAACAGGCATTTGATCAATGAAACAAGATAGAAATCTCAAAAATAAGCCCCGATATTTATAGTCAATAAATGTTTAACGAAGGTGCCAAGATCACACAAAAGGTTAAGGACAATCTTTTCAATAAATGGTGTTGGAAAAACTGGATCTCCAGAGGCAAAAGAATGAAACTGGTCCTTTATCTCACACCACATACATAAATGAACTAAAAATGGATTAAGAACTTAAATATAAGACCAGAAACTGTGAAACTACTAGATGAAAACATAAAGGGAAAGCTCCATGACATTGGGCAATGATTTTTTTTGATATGCCACTAAAAGCATAAGCAATGAAAGCAAAAACAGTCAAACGGAATGGCAACAAACTAAAAATATTCTGCAAAGCAAAGGAAACAACGAACAAAATGAAGAGACAACTTACAAAATGGTAGGAAATATTTGCAAACCATACATCTGATAAGGGATTAATATCCAAAATATGTAAGGAACACAAAAAAATCAAGAAAACAAATAACCATATTTAAAAGTGGTCAAGAAACGTAACTAGATATTTCACAAAAAAGACATACAAATAGTCAACAGGTACAGGAAAAGATGATCAACACCGCTAATCATTAGGGAAATGCAAATTAAAACCACAATAAGATATCACATTATACCTGTTAGAATGACTTTTATCAAAAAATAAGAAAGATAAATATTAGCAAGGATGGATAATAAGGGAACTCTTTTACATTGTTTGTTGGAACATAAATTAGTACAGTCATTATGGAAAATCATAGGTAAAAACTAAAAGTAGAACTACCATATCATCCAGTAATCCCACTTCTGGGCATTTTATACAAAGGGACTGAATCAATATGTTGAAGAGACACCTGCACTCTCATTTTAATTGCAGCGTTACCCACAATAGCCAACATATGGAATCAACCTACATGTCCATCAGTAGATAAAGGAATAAAGAATATGTGGTATATGTACACAATGGAATGCTATTCAGCCTTAAAAAGTGGGGAAATCCTGTCATTTGTGCCAATGTGGCTGAATCTGCAGGACGTTATGTTAAGTGGACTAAGCCAAGCACAGAAGGACACATGCCACTTGTTTTCACTTATTTATGGAATGTAAAAAACTCAAACTCATAGAAACAAAGAGAAAAATGATAGTTAACAGAGCCTGAGGGTGGGAGGATTGGGAAGATATTGGTGAAAAAACACAAAATTTCAGTTAGAAAAGGTAAGTTTAAGAGATCTATTGTATATTATGGTGACTACAGTTAACAACAATGTATTGTATAACTGAAAAATTGCAGAGAGTAGGTTTTAAGTATTCTCACCATAAAAACAATGTGTGTGAAGTAATGTATACATTAAATAGGTTATTTTAGCCATTCTACAATGTGTGTGTGTGTGTGTGTGTGTGTGTGTATGTCATGCTGTACTTGATAAATATATGCGTTTACTTGTCAATTAAAAAATTATTAATAAAAAGATTAACAGTTAAAGGATCATTCACAGTTCCTAGGTAGAAGATAATAGATCCAAGGCATGATGACAGCTAATATCCTCTTTGGGTGGCTTTTTGATCTTTCTTAATTGAACGAAATTACACAAGCCCTTCTAGTAAGAGCTTCGACCACGCAAAAAATACTTCCTCAAGTACTTGTCAATGTAGTTGGCTTGGTATTGCTCTTTCGGCTCTGTATTGTAGAGATAGGTAAGGAACCTTTATTGGCAAAGTGCTTCATGCAAATAGTTTGGATACTTTTTTCAAGTGCTAAATAAAAATAGCAGAAAAATTGCATTCTTTTTATAAAAAATAATAAGAGACTCCAGCTTAACTCTGGGATAAGCTATTTGGTGGTAGACATAGTACCTGGACCTGGCAGAGGAGCGGAATCCAAAGAGAAAGTTAAGAGAGCATACTTCAAGGGTGAGCTTTCCTCCTGGGCTGCAGAATTTATCCAGCAGCACATAAACCAACTGGAATCAACTAAAGTTCAAAATACATTACAGGAGAATTGTCATGTTTTAACTTCCATTGCTGATTTATTCTCTGCCTTTTCTATTTTATTCCTTTCTACCTCTTCTTTTATTTCCCTCTTCTCTTCTATTTTTCCTATCCTTTTCATCTCATCTTCCAGTCAAATTATCTCAGATTTTTCTCTGATGATTCTCTGCATCTGCTAAAATGAAAATATATTCTTATATTTTAAAGAGGACTGCAAAATGTTATAAAATTTTCTTTCTGTTTCTATAATGTGTTATTTTCAGGGATGTATTTAGTTTATTCTTCTCGTCATTATCCAGGGAAATTTGTGCTTTCACTTATGCTGTCGTAGTCTTTCCTGGATCCCATGCTGTTGTCTTTCTGTTTACTTCTCCTTAAACAAGGAAAAATATACCCAGATCCAGTTTTCGTCAATAGACCAGGTAAGCAAACTGCCTTTGACTCTGCATGTTCTCTAGTTGGATAGTGCTCAAACTGTCTTCTAAGATCTACAGCCCAAGACAGGTGATAAGTATGAACTGCAGTCCTACACCTTGTGTCTTTCAGTTTGTTGGACTGATTTGTGACTTTTCTCAATGTATAATATATGGCTAAAAGGACTCAGAACATATAAAAGAACAAAAAAACCCCTACGATTTTAAGTTTACATTGTTATTTGGGATCTTTTTGCTGGGGGTTAGATGACAATGTGGTTTGTAATATGTAGTCATGAGCCAGTTAGCACCAGAAGACAGAGCCTTGGGCCTAATCCCAGTTCCCCTGCATCACAATCTTTAGTGTGAGGAGGAGGAAGACCTAGAAACCTATATTATGCACAGGCTCCCGGGTGATTTACGTCTACATCTGCAATAATGCTTTACATGTGGAGACTTCACTACCTGGAAGGCAGCTCAGTACTTGTTGCCCATCCCAGCTTCTCAGTCAATGTGTCCTCTCGATAGATGAGCTGTAGACCAAGAAATACTGATGACTGAAGGTATAAAGAGAGTCTGCATTTGGCCATCACAAAAAAACTACCATCACAGTGAAGAGAGCTGCCAACTGTTCTGTCTGGTAAGGTATTTTGTTCCCTCCCTGGACCAATGAACAGACTACAGGGAAAGTTAAGGGGATTTTTAAATTACTGTCTGGTGAGTAGGTTTGCTTTATTTCTAGTTCCCCTGCTTTAAGCATTCCACAGATTGTAATTTTTCCTTCAATTCCTTTGGTCTAAAAATTAAAGGAAATTCTGCCCAGATTGTCACTGTGTTTCTGGAAGCTTTTACCTTTTTGGTGTCTACATCCTCAATTTTTATAAAAGGAAGTGGTTATGTTAAGGCTTATTGGCTCAGAAATCCTGATAGGTATATACAACTATTTCCTTGTCTTGGAGTAGAGTTGTAAAAAATTCACTTATTCTTCTTACAATTTCATTTATATTTACAGATCTTTTTTAAATTACAGAAAAATATAAAAAATATATGATAGCTATGCCTATTCATTGAAACTAATGTTAACATTTTGCTATATTTATTTTATCAATTTTGTATGAAGTAAATATAATATTAGAGATAAAGTTGAAGTTGCTTTTGTTCCCCCTACCCATTCCACTCTGCTCTCCCTATAAGCAACAAATATTATACCCATAATATTTTAATATATTTAAATATACATATTATGTTATTTATAACTTTATTAATATAATTTATTGCATACTCTATATTCTGCCAGTTGATTATTTTTCTCCTTAAACTTGTGGTTTCAGATCTAGCCATGTTGATATATTAAAATCTGCTTAATTTCTTTTATCTGCTTGATAATATTCCTTCCTTTGTATATACCTCATATTTTTCAAATCTCTCATTGCTTCCAATTCTTAAAATATTACAACAATGCTGTGATAAACATTATTGCTATATATACTTGTGTATGTAACAGTCTTTTAGGTTATATCCTCACAAGTGTAATTTTTGGGTCATAGACCATGCCTGTTTAATACTACAAGATACTATCAAGATTCTGGTTTTTTGTTTGTTTATTTGTTCTAATTTTGAAACACTTTTTACTTCTACCATTAGGGCATAGAATGTTCTGTTCTTCTAAATCTTTGCTAACAGTTGCTAAAATCCAATATTTAATTTTTGCCCAAATGATATCATATTTGCAATAATGTTACCTCCATAGAAACACACCTCCATATTTAGTTTCCTCATGTATCCCAAGCACCTAGAACAGTGCCTGGCTCAGAAAGACTCCATAAATATTTTGTCGAATGTTGAATATATTTACTTGAGATTCAGCATTTTCTGCAGCAAGTGCATATTTACTTGCTATTCAACATTTTTCTGTGTATTCCCTGGTTTATTCCCTTTGCTCATTTTCTGTTGCGTTGTCTTTTTCTTACTGATTTGAGGAGCTTGTTTATATATTCCATCCACTAATTTCCTGTTGTATATGTTGCAGACATCTTTATCCTATTGTCCTTTTTTAATCAATAGATTTTTTAGCTGTTTTAGGCTTATATAAAAGCAGAGAGTTCCCATATACCCTCTCAACCTATCCTTTACTCAAGTTTACTTCATTATTAATATGTGGCATTAGTGTGGTATGTTTATTATGGTTCATGAGCCGATGTTGATACATTGTTATTGACTAAAGTCCATAGTTTACATTAAGAATTACTCTTTATGTTGTACTTTCTATGGGTTTTGAAAAATGTATAAGATGTATCTGCGACTGCAGTATTATGCAGAACAGTTTCACTAGCCAGAAGTCCTCTGTACTCTTACCTGTCCTTCCCTACCTCTCTCCAAACCCTTGGCAATTACTGATCTTTTTACTCTTTCCATAGTTTTGCCTTTTTCCAAAATGCCATATTGTTGAAATCACATATTATGCAGTCTTTTCAGACAGGCGTCTTTCATTTAGCAATATGCATTTAAGGTTCATTCATGTCTTTTTGTGGCTTATGAGCTTATTTCTTTATATTGCTAAATAATATTCTATTTTATAGATGTACCACAGGTTTTTTTTTTTAAATACGTTCACCTATTGAAGGACATTTTGGTTCAAGTTTTGGCAATTATCATAAAAGCTGCTTTAAATATTCATATCCAGGTTTTTTTTTGTTTCTTTTTTCTGCATGACATAAGTTTAAGGTAAATATCAAGAAGAATAATTGCTGGATCTTTGGGTAAGTATGTTTAGTTTTATAAGAAGCTGCCAAATTGTCTTCCAAAGTACTGTACCATCCATCATCTTTTAATTTTTATCATATAGAAGTTTTACATTTTGACTTAGTTGTATTTTCTTCATGGTTTATAATATTTGCTTTTTAAAAAATTTCTATTAAGCTGGGTGCAGTGGCTCACACTTGTAATCTCAGCACTTTGTGAGACCGAGGTGGGAGGACTGCTTGAGCCCAGAAATTCAAGACCAGACTGGGCAACAAAGTGAGATTTATCTCTAAAAAAAAAATTAGCCAAGTGTGGTGGCATGTGCCTCTGGTCCCAGCAACATGGGAGGCCGAGGCAGGAGGATTGCTTGGACCCAGGAGGTGGAGGCTGAAGTGAGCCATGTTCATGTCACTGCACTCCAGCCTGGTGACAGAGCAAGACTGTATACTACCGCCTGCAAAAAAAACTAAAAAATAAGATTACATTATAAAATTATAAAGTATCCTGTGAAATCTCTATGAGTAACAGTTTTAAATTTTATTTTTATAATAATTTCTTGAAACTGGCATTCCCAGTCTTCTACATCCTGTCCTGAATCTAATGCCTCCCTCTTATCTTCAGTATAACTCTTCTATTCAGGCTACATTGGTCTTCCAATTAACACCAAAATCCAGCATAAGGAGCCTCACTTCTTGCCTCTGATCATGCTTGTTCCCTTACCCGAAGAGTTCATCTTTGTTTCCAAGTTCAAATTCTATTTCTCCTTAAAAATTGAAATAAGTTCAAGATTTCCACTTACTGATTCTCTTAAATGTCAGAAAGGACCAGTCATGGAGAAAAATCCTTCATCTTTGGGATTTTCTCTCCATGGTAATGTGTTTATTTATATATATGTATACATATGTGTATATATGTATACGTATACACACACATATATATACTTTAAAAATAATTTTTTGGCACTGCAGCATAGGTATCATTTGTTTATATACTGTAGGAACTCTTGATTTTTCACATCTCTCCTAATTTATTCCTCCCTTGTAAGTCATGTGGTATTCTGCCTAACTATACTGGAAAAGCAAAACTCCACATTTTATCTCTTATTAAAAAATCATGCTTGGTTTAGACATTTATAAGATGAAATAATGATGCTTTGTGGCAGCAGAGTATCTTCCACCTAATATCTATCACAACAGAGTGGTCAGTGGATAGTAAATTCAAATATCAACATACATTATTTTTTCCCACATCTGTGGTATTTCACACACAGTGTGAGAATCCATAGCCCAGATGAGCCACAAGAGAACAGCCAACATTCCTGTTCTAGAGAAGCTTGTATTCTTGGCCTGGGTGCTGGCTGACTACTTTCAATTTAGCTCTGGTCTGTTCCCATATTCCAATAAATTTCCGTACCACATTCCATTCCTCAGACTTCTCCCTACCATGATCTTTCCACACCCACACTCTGCCTTCTACATGAAAGATTCAAGATATGCAGAGCCACGGTACCCATCAAGCATTTATCTGGGTGAAAAAATAAAAGATGATCTGATAATGTCAGTATGCTTGATACTCAACTGGTTTTCCCAGCTGTAACAGGATTTTCCACAGAAATGTATCACTGTAAAAAATTTGAAAATATTTATCAAAATTATCCTGTCATCTCTAAAACATAAAGGTTGAGGATCCCTACCCCCGACCTCAACAGAATGGCAGGTGCCTGGATAAACTATAAAGTCTTTCCTTAAAAGATTGGACACATTTCCTAAGCAGGTGAGGAATTTGGAGGAAAGCATAAAACAGGTCAAAGTCAGGATGGCAGGAAGGACACAGTTCACCAAGATCAAATAACTTAAAATATTACAAAACAGACACTATCTCTTCAAGTTTTGCTATTATTCTGTTGTTTTCCTCTTGAAAACTGCATGCCTGATGATGATAAGGGTGACAATGTGGTGATCCTTTTTAGGAAAGCAATATCACTAGGATTACAAATCTTCATTAATGTGAAATATAAGGTTTCATATTGATAAAATTATTACATCATTGACTCATTTGCCTATTTTCTCAAAATTTGTTTAAGTTACTAATATTTTTTTGAAAAGAACATGAGTACACCATGGAATTATGTATTTTATCCACTTTAGGATACAAAGTCAGATGCAGATGATAAAATTAGTATAAAATCAGAATTATTTTAAGTCTCTTAAGAAGGTGCATACTGGGGATCAAATTAACATCTCTCAAGTAGTCTAACACAGCTCATTATTTTTTCTCCAGCATAGGAATGTTACTTACATTTATTTTATTTGTATATTTATGTCTTTATATTTGGTTAAGCATCGGGCAGTTGATTTGCATTTAGATTGTGTAGAATTGCTTTATATATGTGTGTGTGTGTATAGATACACATATATATTTTTAAAATAAAATCCAAATCTAGTAAGGAGATACAGAGAATCTGATAAGGATATACATTATCTCACAATCTTTTTTTTTTTTTTTTTTTGAGACGGAGTCTCCCTCTGTCGCTCAGGCTGGAGTGCAGTGGCGCCATCTCGGCTCACTGCAAGCTCCACCTCCCAGGTTCACGCCATTCTCCTGCCTCAGCCTCCTGAGTAGCTGGGACTACAGGCGCCCACCACCGCGCCCGGCTAATTTTTTGTATTTTTAGTAGAGACAGGGTTTCACCGTGGTCTCGATCTCCGACCTTGTGATCCGCCCACCTTGGCCTCCCAAAGTGCTGGGATTACAGGCGTGAGCCACCATGCCCAGCCTATCTCACAATCTTAATTAATAAGGAGAAATTCATGCCTGTAATCCCAGCACTTTGGGAGGCTGAGGAGGATGGATTACCTGAGGTCAGGAGTTCGAGACCAGCCTGGTCAACATGGTGAAACCCAGTTTCTACTAAAAATACAAAAATTAGCCAGGCATTGTGACACACGCCTGTAATCCCAGCTACTCAGGAGGCGGAGGCAGGAAAATTGCTTGAGCCTGGGAAATGGAGGTTGCAGTGAGTCGAGATCGTGCCACAGCACTCCAGCCTAACTGACAGAGCAAGACTGTCTCAAATAATAATAATAATAAAATAAATAAAGAGAAATACTCAGAGTATGAGAGATGCTCTGGAACTGAGACCAACAGAGGAAATAGCAAGAATTCAGACTCACATTGTGCTCATGCTATAACATGTCCTTGTGTAGAAGAATGAATGGAATTGATGAATTTGGGTTTAAGTTATATTTGTTTTGTTTTGGTTTCTTGCAGAGTCTGAATGATTAACTTTGTGTAAGTAGAAAACTTAAGTATATAACTTTACTGCAAAACAGATAAACTTGTCACCAATAATTTTGGAGATTAAAAATGTCTTTGTTTGATATCCATTTCTGCTGTTGACATCCAATAACAATATATGTCTGTGTCATAAATTGGCTTGAAATCAGTTATAACTGCCTTATACCTGCCTACTTTTCCA
Source organism: Rhinopithecus roxellana (assembly GCF_007565055.1). Lineage (NCBI taxonomy): Eukaryota > Metazoa > Chordata > Mammalia > Primates > Cercopithecidae > Rhinopithecus > Rhinopithecus roxellana. The sequence continues at coordinate 19,905,024 of NC_044549.1, read as the reverse complement.
ATTTACCTTGCCTTCAGCTCCAAATAACTTTCTTCAGCCCAAAAGACGTGGTTTTTCTAGTCCTACATGCCTTCATATGTGTGGCCGTTATCTCAGTGGCTCTACGTGATCACTGCACTTAATACGTACTTGAAATGCTGCATTTGTGCCAAATGACCTTTACATTCCTCTCTTCTGATTATCTCTTTAAAGGCATTTTCTGTAACATACATTTTTGCATCTTCCGCATTAAAGTAGACTTAGTAGCCACTCCAAATATGGTTGTTCAATAAACAGATAAGACATATGTATTTATGTGCAGGATGTTAGGAACCAAAAGAAAAGACACAAGAGGTTAATTTGATGTGAGGAATTCACACTCAAATACCCTTTTTTTCTCAGCGTATGCTGATTCTTTCTGCTCTTTTACATGTGTACACTCAAATAAAAGCCCTACTGTAGAATCTCCATAGGGTCTGATGTTTGTAAGAGAAGAGAAATCACTATGTGCTTTCCAGGAGCGTTCCCTGGATAATTATTGGTGCCTTTGCTGCAAATACATAGCAAATTCTGGACACTGTGTGGGTGTGCCAGTGGCCTGGCCGTCATCCTCCTTATCAGTTGAAACCACACAGTTTCATTTACAATTCAACAAAAAGCTCTAATTTCCCACTCGAACTAGGATGTGAGCCCAGTATTCATAGGGAATCGGAAATGGGGAGATAAACTCTGCTTTAACTTAAGATCTCAGGAGGTGTGAGAATGAGCCTACTAAATTTTAGAGACAGAACACTGTGTGAAGAAGGGAAGATGTCTTTCCTACCCCACATCTGACATTTCCCACAACTTTATAAGATATCAACCTTAAAGTTAATATGCTATGGCTCTCATGCCAAGGAATGTACATTTCTTTTTAAAAAACATGTGTTTCTCACTTAGACCCGCTTGTTCAGTATTTATGAAAATAATGCTCACAATTTTGCTTTGTTCTGTGTATTTCTGTTTTTCATGTATTAAATGTATTTTTAATTTTAATGTAAAATTGTAAAATATATAATGTAAAATTCACATCTTAATAATTTTAGGCATAGAGTTCAGTATGTTAAGTACGTTTACACTGTGCAGCCACTCTCTAGGACCCTTTCCATCTTCCAAAATGAAACCCTGTCGCCATTAAACAACAACTCCCCATTTTCTCTTGTCTTCCAACTCATGGCAACCATCATTCTTCCTTCTGTCTCTATGAATTTGAATACTCTGGGTAACCTCAAACAAGTGGAATCATACAATATTTGGCTTTCTGTGTCTGGCTTATTTCATTAAGCATGATGCTTTCTCTTTTTTTTTTAACTTGTGTTTTAGGTTCAGGGATACACATGCAGGTTTGTTATATAGGTAAACTGTGTGTCATGGGGCTTTGCTGTACAGATTATTCATCACCCAGGTAATAAGCATAGTACTTGATAGGTCATTTTTCAATCCTCACCCTCCTCTCTCCCTCCACCCTGAAGCACCACTGCCTGTTGTTCTCTTCTTTGTGCCCATATATAATACTGTTTAGCTCCCACTTATATATGAGAATATGCAGTGTTTGGTTTTCTGTTCCATGTTAATTTGCTTAGGATAATGGCCTCTGACTCCATTCATATTGCTGCAAAGGACATGATCTTGCTCCTTTTTATGACTGCACAGTATTCGATGGTATATATGTACCACATTTTTTTATCCAGTCTACTACCAATGGGGATTTAGGTTGATTCTGTCTTTGCTATTGTGAATAGGTAAAAGAAAATGCTTGTACTTTTTTAATTTAAGTTTTTAAAAAGTAAATACTGCTAAATAAGAGTATACATGTAATTTCTATTGACAGAACCTATTTGTAGAATCTTCTGGTTGAGAGTAATTTCAGAGATCTTGTATTTTAAAGCCTATTTTAACATAAAAGGAATAGCAAGCAGCAATCCTAAAGAGGTGTTATGACTTCCTCAAAGTCACCCAGCCTTAATTTAGTTCTTAGGACTTCAACCCATTCTTCTGAGCTTTAGAAAGTTGTCTTTTATTTTAAAAGATGAGGAAATCTAGGATAAGATTTAAATAATAATTTGGTATGATAGATTATTAAAATAATTTCAGGCCATAAATTTGAAATGATACACATTCTCTTCAGAGAGTTTGTGTATAAATGAAGTTGACTGAAGTTAGAAATGCTATTGGTATGTAGCCAAAGGAAAATTACTATCAAATGTAGAGTGGTGTTAGTTAAGTAAATGAATCCAGTTAAGATGTCTAGGTCTTCAAATAGCTCAGTGCCTGTTATCATTTTCCAAATCTTTTTTATTAACCCATTAATTTTTGAGTAATACATAAAGAGAAATGGCCAAGATTTTATCAAGATGAAAGTAATCTTCTCAAGGAGATACTAATTTTTCTCAGGAAATAACTATTGCTAAAACACAAAACTTCTTTGCAAGTTTTAGTCATATGCAATCCTTCTATTCCATAGCTTTAAAAGCCAGGCCTACAGGAATGATCATAATTGAAGGCCATGAGGTTTTATTTCCTTGATTTATACTCTTAGAGAATTTTATCCTAAAGTTACCAACCAAGTCAGATATTAACATATGATTTAGCAATTGTTTCGTAGCCAAGAAACACTTTGTTGATTCTGTTCTTAACAGTTGAATTCACCACATAAAAAGTGATCAAAGACAATAGTTTGTGTCTAAAATACACAAAGATATTAAATTTAGTAATTAGTTTTAGAAGTATGTGTAAACTAGGCATCAGTCAAAATAATCAGTAGAAATTTCTTTTTATGCTGAGCTTTTTATGTTGGGCTGAGAAAAAAAAAAAAAAAAAGATGACCAGAAGTCTTTTTCCACCCTCTTGCATGCTTCCTTATCTCAAACACCTCATGCCACTCCAGAATTTACAGAAGCCTCAAGTCTTCTGGCACAGAAGACTGTACCAGACTCCAACTTCCTGTATTAATTCTCTTATCAATACTTCCACTTCCCAAATTAAAATATACTTCCCCGTATCTCACCCACTCAAAGTTCTTTTGACATAGAAGGAAAAACAGCAGTCCTAGATAGATGGTATGACTTCCTCAAGGTCACCCAACCTTAGTTTAATTCTTGGTGTACAACCCAGTTCTTTACAGCTTTAGTCAGGTGTCTTCTATTTCACAGGTGATACAATTTAGGATAAGAGTAAAACAAAAGTTATTCTTGAATTAATATACTGTTTTCTCATGTTGTTCATTTGTACTTATGAGTGCCAAAGATTTCTGCTGGGCAAGGGGGATGAAATATATTTGAGATATCAGTAGATCTTAAATTAGACTACCTAGGGACATTCCTACCTGAAGGTTGTTGTATTAGTCAAGGTTCTGCAGAGAAACAGAATTAATTGTGTGTGTGTGTGTGTGTGTGTCTGCATGTATGTATGTATGTATGTAGTATATGCATTATTGTACTTGGCAAACTGGAGACCTGAGAGCTAATGATGTAGTTCCAGTTCAAAAACTGGCAGGCTCTAGACCCGAGAAGAGCTGGATTTCAGTTTGAGATGGAGGTGGGAAAAGACCAATATTCCAAGCAATCAGGGTTTAAGGAATTCTCATTAACTCAGCTTTTTTGTTTTATTCAGGTCTTCAATTGATCGAATGAGGTCCACTCACATTAGGAAGGGTTATCTGCTTTACTCACTCTACTCATTCTTTTAAATGTTAATCTCACCCAGAAACACCTTCAAAGACACACTCAGAATAATGTATGACCAAATGTCTAGGCACCCTGTGGCCCAGTAAAGTTGACACATGATTTCTTTTTTCATGATCTTATATATATATATTGCATGTAAGTGACTTTCAAGGATCATTTTGCCAGTTGCATTTGTAATCTCAGGGGCAGTGATCCTAAGTACTGGTATCCTGGGGCTGGCATCTTTAAAGTTGTGTGTTGGTTTTGATTTGTGTTACTTCAGTTTTGGGGGAAGATAATCCCCAAGCTTCTCCCCAGTGCAGCTCGTGAAGAAGGCTCCCTGCATTACATTCACTGTAATGCAGTGACGTTGACCCTGACCCTTAACCACACAGCCAAGCATTTGCTGGAGGCAGATATTAAACTCTTCCAGAAATACTTTTGGGATAGGTCCTTTCTTGTCATGTTTGTGCATAGTGATTCTGGTATACAATAATGCACACTTGAGAGAATGCAGGCATCAATTTGTTGTTATAGGAACAATCTATTTTGGGGGTAGCACTTTCTTTTTTCTGTTTTTTTTTCCCCCTTCAGCTTCTATTTTAAGTTCAGGGGGTATATGGACACATAAAATTAGCCATTACACACATGGAAAAAGGATCAGTTTTAATCTGTGAGATTCTAGACAGCAGAACTAGGAGCAATGGGCAAAACTCATGGGAGACTCATTTGAGCCTTTTATAGGAAGATGTTTATAACAGGCATGACTGTATTAAAAAAAACTGTTCTGCAAGAGGATGAGCTTCCAGATCTTCAAGCTTAAGCTGAATGATTCTCTGTAATGGATGTTTTAGAAGGAGTTTCTGCTCTGACTGAAGGTGGGACTGCATGTCCCCCCTCGAAGTGTTTCTACCCAAACAAATATGATATGCTCAATATTTTGAAGACCAGTCTTATTTTCATGTAATCTTGGCCAGCCCTCTCTTCTCCATATCACAGCTAGAGGGATCTCTTTAAATACTTACCTTATTGAGTAGGTTCATTAAGGAAGTTCTTCCAATAGAAGCTGATGAGAGAAGATAGAAGGGAAGAAGCCAAGCCATGTCTCAACCTCAGCCTCTGTCTAAGGTAGGGTAGAACAGAAATTACAACACAGAACTGATGTCATAAACTGTGAACTAGCCTGGGAACGTCTCCCAGCATGCTGCATCTCTGGGAGGAGCAGCTCCAGTTGCTCATCGACAGTCCTCTGAAGCAAAGTGTGGGAGTAAACCTGTGGGAGGACAGCATGGAGGAGCTAAGGGGTGGGAGCACAGAAAGAAACCATAAAGGGATTCTTAGAGGATCTAGGCATAGAATTAACACATGTTCTCATCATGTTTCATTGGGATGAAACATTTCACTGGGATGATATGAAACCTTGCAGATGACATGTGTGGATCAACCCATGAAACAGTAAATCACTCAAAATCTTACTACAAAAGACAATTTCCATATTTGCTTTTACAGAAAAAGATAAATCTTACTTGATACATTAGGGAGAATCTATGAAGAATTCATTCATTTATTCTTGAAATAAATATCAAGTAGACTCTCTGAACTAAAAGAAACTTCTATGTGGCAAAGCTTTTCTTTTTTTCAAATAATGTAACAGTTTAGAAAACTTGAGAGGTGGGGAAATGTGCTTTCATTCAGTTCTGTGTTTTTCTGGAACAGAGCAATAAAAGTAAGATTGACATCTCTCTGACTGTTTAACTGCCAACATTGCCACCTGCTATCCCAAGGCAATAAGCAGCCTTATTGGCATCCTTGTGCCTGGTGAGAAAACCAAAAGATGATGAATAGCCTGTCCCTAAAATCAAATGGCATGCACAGCAGTGGCTGGCACAAGATGAAGTGCTTGCTAAGGAAATAGAATGGCGAATTGAAGCTCTCAGACCATTGATCAAACTTGTTTGTAGCCAGCCTTCAGTGTTTTGTTTCTGGCTGCTAGAATCTCACTACCCTTCTTGTTCTAAAGGAAGCCAAAGACCCTTCATCTGTTTATACAGACCATATGTAACTACAAACAGAACTGTACAAAGTCGTCCTTTTGGAGTCCAGGCATTCGTGTACTTCCCCCATATGTAAGCCAAGAAATGAATGCATTCACTGTTTTTTATTTCCCTGTGAGATCTTGCTACAGATTTACTAGTGGTATGACTTAACCTGTATTTCCAACCTACATATGGAAGAAAGTAATAAAGCCAGTAGATAATGTTATTGTTAACAGAAAATGGGACTTTTCTGACTCCATTCATGGAGGAGAAATACCTCTCTATAGACTCATCAATTTCACTTTACAGACATACCTGGAAATTGATTAGTCCTTGGAGTGAGGAGCCGCAACATGTAACATGAGGTGTTCCCACCTCAGAAGAGGTGGGAAATTTTAGCATTCATAGTTGTTAATGAAAACAAGCTAATATTAGTAAGAGAGAATATGTCATCATGGTAAGTCCTTCCATAAAACTCAAAATAAAGGTTATTTATTTAGAAGGGTTTGAGTCCACTTACTAATATGTAGTTATTGCATCATATTCACAATGCTCTCTTGCCCTTCTAGATGATGGATCCCTCCCTCTATGCCAAATCTGTATGTTCACATACTTTTATTGCTGTTATCCTGTTTTATTATTACTATTATTTATTGAATTATTCTTATTATTATTATTAGAGACAGACTCTTGGTCTGTCACCTAGGCTAGTTGCAGCAGTGTGATCTTAGCTCACTGCAATCTCTGCCTCCCAGGTTCAAGCGATTCTCCTTTGTCAGTTTCCTGAGTAGCTCAGATTACAGGTGCATGCCACCACACCTCCTGGCTACTATATATATATATATATAAAATATATTATATAATATATTATATATAAAATATATATATAAAATATATTATATAATATATATTATATATATAATATATATTATATATAAAATATATATATAAAATATATTATATAATATATATTATATATAATATATATATAGTAGAGACAGGGCTTCAACACGTTGACCAGGCTGGTCTCAAACTCCTGACCTCAAGTGATCCACCCACCTCGGCCTCCCAAAGTGCTTGGGATTATAGGAGTGAGCCACCACACCTGGCCCAATTTATTGAATTCCTTTAGATTTTTAGGGCCTTGAGAGCAATTACTTCTGTCTTATGTAACTGCATCTCTTCACATAGGACACATGTAATTGTGTTCAGTAAATATATATTAAATGAGTGAATTAATGAATGAAAAATATAAAGCAAGAAATTGGAAGAAATGAATTCTTGAACTCCTTTATAGCTTGTGATTGGCAGAATTCTAAGGTGACCCCCAAATGACTCGTGCTTGTGTAGTCTCCTTCCCTCGAGCGTGGATGGATGAAAATATGATGAGCTATCACTCCTCTATGTTATGTTATGCAGCAAAATAGATTTCTGAAGAGATAATTAAGATTACTAATTTTAATGATGGAGTTTAATCACTGTAAATTTTAATTTTAATTACTGAAGATTTTGTAGATGTACTTAAATTTACTGATCAACTGACTTTGGGTTAATCAAAACAGAGATGATCTGGGTGGGTCTGGCCTGATCACCTGAGTCCTATAAATTTGAATCTAGAGGTTGAGGACAGAAGTCAGAAATTAGAAGTAGCAGAGACCTTTTTTATTGGCCTTGAATGGGCACTTGCCATGTTGTGAAGAGCTCCTTCACATTAATCAAGAAGGGGCCTCCTAGACATCAGTCAAGAACACAGGGACCTCAGTGTTATAATCTCTGAACTGAATTCTGGCAACACTCTGAGGTAGCCTGGAAAAGAATCACAAGCTTCAGGTGAGGCAGCATCACCAAGGCAACACCTTGATTTCAGCTATGCGAGACTCTGAGCAGAGAACTCAGCTGCGTGGTGCTAGATTCCTGACCCATGGAAACGGTGAGATTATAAATAAGTGTTGTTTTATAGATTGTGGTCAATTGTCACCCAGCAGTAGAAACTAATCCACAGTCCTAAAAGCAATCATTTAATGGGCAATTTTAAATATGTTTTATGTAATGGCCAAGAATAAACATATCTTTCATAGGCTTCTCATGGCATTGTAATTTCTCCTGTTATAAAATCAGCTTCATGAGGGCTGGGAATTTGCATGTTTTTTTCATTGTTGTATTTCACAGCCAACAATAGTGCCTGCACATGATAGGCTTTTCATAAACATTTGCTGAATGAATCAATGTTTTTTGAATTGGATTAAATTGCTTACTATATACTATACTATTGCTATACAGGTTGCAGTGGGAGTGGGTAGGAACAGTATAAAGTAAGGTCATTTTCCTAGATGAATCTACATTCTGTAAATTTTTTATATTATAAAATAGAGATTGATGCATGGAAAAGGACAATCTGACCAAGTCTGCCTTCCTTTCCCCAGCAGATGATTGAGTGCTGTAGAGGAAATATCATGAGCACAGGAGTCGGACAAATTTGAGTTTGTACTCAGGTTCAGCAACTTACTGACTGGCATTACATCGACATCCCAGTTCCTCATCTGTTGACAGGGATTAATAATATCTGCCTTGCAGAGTTTTTCTGAGGATTAGAAGCAATATGCATACATGTGGGGTGATCAATAAGTAGAAATATTATTTTAGGACTGATGACTTCTGGTATTTTATTCTTTATGTTTTTTCCTTTTGAGTAAAATTGGTTTTTAATGTGAATGAACATTTTTTTTATTCCTCTTGAAAACATTATATGCATTATTTTAGCTCCATGTTTAAGCGTTATTCTTTTTGCTTTCTTTCTTTCTTTTCTGAGATGGAGTTTCTCTCTGTCGCCCAGGCTGGAGTGCAATGACAAACTTTGCCTCCCGGATTCAAGTGATTCTCCAGCCTCAGCCTCCTGAGGAGCTCGGGTTACAGGCACCCATCACCACGCCTAGCTAATTTTTGTATTTTCAGTAGAAATGGGGTTTTGCTATGTCGCCCAGGCTGGTCTTGAACTCCTGACCTCATGATCCTCATGCCTCAGCCTCACAAAGTGCTGGGCTTACAGGCGTGAACCACTGCACCTGGCCACGAGTTATGCTTCACAGTAGGTGTCTATTAAGGTTGATTTAGAGTTTAGCTAATGTAGAATGCAGGTCTTAATGGATAATGATAGGTGCAGTAGCTTTCAGCTGAGCATATTTCCATCACTCCACCTTCCAAATGTTGCCTGACCAGTACTGAAGACAATGGAGTTCGGAATTCCTGTAAGCGCTTTTCTTCTGTTAAGACATCCCAGTATAACAGTGTTACTACATTGTTTTTGTTTGCAAAGGCAACACACTGTTGGCTCATACTGAGTTTGTAGCTCTCTAGATTTTGTTGATAGAAATGACTATTAAGCCAGGTGTCTCCTATCTTGTACATATGAGATAATTTTGGAGACCAGTATTATCTTGTTAGTTTCAGCCCAATATTCCAACCTGTCATAATATTTTTTTAAACTTGATTTAGTCATCCATCATATTAACTGTCTCTCCCAGCTTTGGGTTGGCTGTATTTGTGATAAGCAGGCCATCTTGTCCTTGTTTAAGTCATTAGCAAAAGTGTGGAGCACAATATATGAAAGTATAAAACCCTGCAGCATGTCACCAGAACACTGTTTCCCAAAGTATATTCTTTAAGATACTAGTTCCATGAGATACTAAAAACACCACATATGATCTGCCTTTTCTTGGAAAGTCTCAGTGCAGATTGCACATTATAAACTGCGAACTTGCAGTAAATAAAGGAAAATCTTCTTTAACTTCAATTGATCCAACATTTCTCAAGCTTATTTGTATTAAAAAACTCATTTAGCAGTTGTTTGGATTTATTTCTATTAACCTAATGCTGTGTTCCTAGTTCATGGAATACACCTCCATCTAGCCCTAATAACATGCTTTAGAACTTTATCATGAAAGACACAAACAGGTCTCTAGTTTCAAAAATTAATTTTATTCATTGTGAACTTTAAGATAAGGCTCCTTTTTGTCTCCTTGTTATTCAACGTGATTCCTTAAACATTGTGTTACTTCAAGTTGTTTTAATACTTTGGGCTGTATTGATCTCACCATTAATTTGTCTTATTTTATTTTGTGCCTCATTTTCCTATTCTCCTTATTTCTTCTTTTTTTGGATTGAATATCTTTCTTTCTATATAAAAGTTGGAAGAAAACAATAAATAAGAGTTTAGTGTTATGCTGATGTTACTCTGTCTCTCCCAAATAAATTTGATTCAACATGTTCTTTTCAATGTGGGAAGAGCAAACTTAATTTTTTAAAAAATCATTTAAGTTCTGTGCTTTGTCTTTTGTTCTCCACAGCCCATTTTCAACTTGATGCATGGTTCTTATGGTTTATGGAACTCTTATATTTTTATTTTTGGCTATACACTGTTTATTCTGACTTTTGTACATGTCTTTTTAAAAATGACCTCAACCCAGAGGGTACCTAGGGTTCCAATTTTTGTTTGTTTTAAAAAATATAATCAGTGACTGTATTATCAAAATGTTATTGTTATTCTTTCATCTCCTGAAGCAGTCTTCCCTTTTGAATCTCTAGCCATGTGCTCATTCCTACTTTGTCTTACACTTTTTAAGGCCTGCTTTCCTGAAGCCCAGAGCAGATATCTGGCTGTCCCCCAGGATTCTTTTCCACAGCTTTATTATAAATTCCAAGAGCATTGCTCACATTCTCCAAAGCTACTATCACGTCCGTTGACTCAGTCAGTTTTCCCTTGTTGCTAAGAATTAAATTCAAATTAGCAACTCCTTTTGGTTATTTATGGACTCATTAAGAGATGAAATTGTTAGCAAAGCAACCTCAGGGTTAGTCTGGTAACTTGATTTTCACATTAAATATGTGAAGAGTACTTATGATATATCAAGTAAGGCTCTTGTTGAGAAAAATATAGCAGAGAACATGACAGAGAGAGGAGACAGAGGACATAGTAAACAAAAAAAAATCAAAATAATTTCAGCTAATTACAGGTTCTATAAACAAAGTAAATTACCATAACATGACAGAAAGTTATGGGTAAGGAGTTATATCCATTACTATTAAATTAGATGCTCAGGAAAGGCCTCACTAAAGAAGTAACACTTAAGCTGAGAGCTAAATTCCAAGAGGGATTAAAGCATAAAAATACCCTAGGGTAGAACATTACACAGAGCAATAGCAAGTGCACTAGCCCTAAGGTATGAACAGTCTTTGCATCTTCTAGGAAGAGGAAGAAGGCCAAAGAGCTGAACATAAGGAATCAAGAATGCAGTGGTGGGAATCAAGGTTCAAGGGTGGGCAGGAGATGGAAAGGCAGGGAATATTTTTCAAGTTGACTTTGACTCCAGATGAGGAATAGATGTAGACATGAAGGTGTCCAGAAAGGTGGAAATAAAGAACCCAACAGTGGATCTACTGAAGATTTCAAGAATAGATATCTGAGGTCCTCCTTGCTGCCATGATTCAATTCTGCCATTTTTGTGATCCTAGGTATAAACATGACATATGTCCCTCCTGCTGGACTCGAGAATGTTATGCATTCTCCCCAAACTAGATAATTTATTATGGCTCTCATTTTTTCTGATTAACATGTTTTTCTTCATATTTTTCTTATATGGGTCAAGGTTTTTCACATAGTTCAGGCTTTCTTGATTTGTGATACTACTCCATTATCCCATCTTTTCAGATTTGTGTTTCATCAAACCAGACTAATAGTGTTGCTCCATTTGTGCAAAAATGTTACAAACGATGTCCTTGGAGTGGTGCCAAGCAGAGTCCCTGAACACTGACTAAGCATATTTTAACCATGAGTCACAGATTATTTCCTATTGATAGTTTATACTTCTAAGGAGTTCTCCTGAGTTTCTCTAAGTTATTAAGAATTCCCAATTTTATTAGTTGTGTTTTGGATAGGAGGAAGGAAAGAAAATTAGCTTTTGTTGAAAGAAGTCTGGAGAAGAAATAACATATCTGGTTCCTTATTTAAATTAGCTAACCAATTTGGTATTGGAAAACACTTCAAGTGAATCATATAACCTCCACAAAGAAACTCTAGTCAGTAGGCAATAACAGTTGCTTCAGGTCAGACACAACTTTGAACTAGCCAAAAATTACCAGGTTTTCTATGAGCACATTAGTTAAACACCAAACAGTTTCCCATTCATTCTCCCTTGCTCCATTACTCCACTCTCCATGGCCTAACACTGAACTCACATAGGCTTCATAGTCCCTTATGACTATGACATTATAAGGGATTTTATATGACTTAGTGTCTTATATGACTCCAGAGACCTGGGGGTCATGTTAATTTGCTTTTCTCTGCTGTGTCTGGGTCCCTTATCATAGTACCAGTGAGACTTGCCTGCAACCAGTTGTCTTCTCACCAGCGATTATTGCTTTCATTACTAGATGAAGGCAGTGGCCATTCTCCCAACTGCCTCAGTCAGTTTTACTGGATGGAATTTCACAAAATTTCCCCCACAGAATAATGGGGAGAGAAAAAAGCATGCCCTGTTGTTGCAAAAAAAAAAAAAAAAAAAAAAAAAAAGAAAAGGACAGAAAAAAATTTTTGTATCTTTAAAATAATCAATCCTAAAACGGTCGTCAACATTATAGCCCAAGAAATAAGAATGTTGACAAACTGTTAAAGTTTCTTTCTGAGTGTTCTCTGCTATTATCTGACTCATATTTTATACTAAAATATGAGCGCTGAGACTTTGGTTCTACTTCAGGTTCTGTCATGGAAAGCTGTGAGGGCTTGGACAAATCACATTTTCTCTTTGATCCTTAGGTTTCTCATTTGTAAAGTAAAGATATTTCATTAGAAAATAAGCCCAGTGCTCCTTCCATTCTAAAGTTCTATTTTCTTTTATTAAGATTTGCCATTAAGGGAAAATATAATAGAATCAGTTTTTTGTATTATTTTCCCTTTTTCCCCCCAGCACAATAAAGGCCCCACAGCTTGGAAAATCTAAGATTCTACTGACCTGCTTTCTTCAAAATTAGAATATGGTTCTTTTTCCCATGTTCAGCTCTGTTTCCTTATCTGACCAAAGTACTATTTTTCTCTCCGGTATGCTGCACATTAAAAAATTCAGTGTGGCAGGAGGGAGGAGGATGAGGAGTGATTAGGAACATCTGGAAGAGAGAGCAGAGGGTAAATGATTACTTGTAGCTCATGCAGGACAAGTTAGATTTAAGTGCTCCTCTGTTTCCAACCCTTCAGCTGCCGTGAACCAACTCTAAAGGATTTGAGTTTGAGTGTAGAAAATGAAATACAAGTTAACATTTGGGACTAAAGATTTTTCATCATATAATCATCACATATTCAGAAGGAGGTCTTCTGACAGTGAACCGATGAGATTTATCAGTGACAAAAAGAAAAGAGTGAATGAGTGTTAGAAAAAAACTTTAATCACAGCTAAGAGTTTGGGGTATTAACCAGTCTATTTAGAGTACCCACATTTAATCAACCCACAGCATCTTTGCCTTGTATTTATCTAATCAGATGTATTTCAGTTTAACATAGTTTTTATTAAGTTCACATTATATGTAAGAAATTATGATTTATTCTCACTTCTCATCCAGAGAACAATGCCTTCTTCAAAAGGTAAAGTGTGGATAACATAATTTATATGTGGCAAAGATGACTGAGAAACAGATTACTTGGATACCATATTAGTGAGTCTGTCCATAAAATAGCACTTGTAGTTTTTCATATATTTTAATAAATTTTATATGATAAAAGACCAAATAGAATCAGAGCAGATGTTTCATGGTTTATATCCATGATTTCCTATATTATCATGTTGTCTTTTATATGTGTGTGTGCATGTACATAAATACCTTCAATTTAGGCAGAATCATTGAGATGTTAGATTGGAATATGTACAGTTGATTCTTGTTCATGACAATAATGTTTTATAAAGTCTACACGAATGCTGAATTTGCTATTACTGAACCATTGTTTCTAGGAGAAATACAGGCTTAGGATCCTGTGAGCCTCTTGTCACATTTGTATCAACTGACCAATACATAACCTTGTTTAATGTGTGTGTCTGTTTAACTTTCATATCCATATGGAAGTTAAGCAGGATACTTATGGATGTTAGGCTGAAACATTCATAGCCAATTTAGATGTAGGAAGCACAGAGGGCACAGAGCTCTCCTGCTGATAAAATTCACTTCCTCAATCTTAGACAACACTGATATCCCTTTGCATGTTTTCCTGTTCCAATTATGTATTGATACCTAACAAATCACCCCAAAACTTAATTGCTCAGATAGTATCAATAATTTATTTTGTTAGACATCTAGAATTTTTCAGGGTTTGATAGGAATGACTCCTCTCTGCTCCACAGGGCTTCTGTTGGAGGCTGGAGGATCCACTGTCAAGATGACTCCCTCTTATGAATAGCAGGTTGGTGCTGACTTTCAGCTTGAAGTTCCCTAGGGCTGTGGCCCAGAGCCTTTGGTTCAACTCTTTGAGGACATCTCCATGAGGTAATTGGGCTTCCTCACAGCGTGGTGGATGGGATCCAAGAGCAAATGTACTAAGAAACAAGAAATGGAAGTTACCAAATTTTGGTTGCCTGGCGTAGAAAATTGTACAATGTCACTTTGGCATATTCTATGATTCAAGAAGTCACAGAGCCCAAATTTAAGGGTAAAGGACACAGAGCCCTTGATGGGAAGTGGGTCAAAAGGATTTGGGGGCCATATTTCCAAACCAACATAATCACAATGCCATTGATATTACCATTAAGTCTAAGCATTAGGCCATTATACCCTACTATCAATGATTATAGTTATTCCTTATGACCACTTCTGAATATTTCCCATAATTATTCTCCTAGATTTTCTTGCTGTTATAATTTATATAATATATACCCAAATATCAAGTTTACCGAAAGTGAGTCTTACAGCAAGCCACACCATGTTTCAAAAATCATGGTAGATTTGAAAAATATCTCCAGCTTGGCTAGAGACAGGGGTATTGGACTCTAATTAAATGGAGACACGATGCCTTTTTGTGGTAATGTTGAGAGGAAAAGAACTGCTCTATCCTTTCACAGCAGGGCATATGAATTTAATGAAGGTTTTTGGTATGCTCAAATTCCAGATGAGTTGCATAACTGCAACGTACCCATTTTAGAAATTTATTCTTTGAGATAAAGTTCCAGGTCAGAAAGTTTCTAGAGTAAGGGAAAGAAATAGGAGGCTGATAGGAGAGTTCAGTTACAGGAAGCCCTGAGGCTGCAGAATTCATGCAAAATAAGCAGATCAAGTTTGAAGGATATTAATGAAGAAATAAATAGCTAGAAAAAAAGGGAACGAGGAAAAAAGAGCAAGAACTGATGAGAACTTAGAATAAATTAGAAAGTCTAAGAGAAGGTAAAGAAAGAAACTTAACATTGACTAAGAATTTTCCCTACAACCTATCTGCTCTAAATACATTATCTCATTTAATCCTTGAAGGTATCTCATTATGCATTACTACAAACTCTCATGGGGGAACACACTGAATGAAGTTAAATAATTTACTGAAGACTATTTAGATTAAATAAACATACGCTGGAATCCCTAGCTCAAGAAGGTGCAAACGAGGAAACTCTACGAGGGGCTTGGTCTTTGGAAGAAAAATCTCTTCTCCAGTTTCATCTAGTAAGGAAATAATGCACATGGATATCAAGTAGGAGAGGCCTGTTTGGGATTAGCTTGGGATTTGTCCTTAATTAATCACAGTCCTTAATTAATGAGGCAAACTCCACACACCACACACATGGGGGCCCCTTTTGTTGGTTTAATTTCATTTAGAAAACGTTGAAGTCACATTGAGCTAAAAAGGATGCTTAAATAACTTAATATATGCACCAGAAATTTGGAAATGATAGGTTGTTATTTATTATGTTATTCTTCCAACTATTGACATGTTAGCCTTTAACATTCATAGGTAAATGCTTGCCCAAGTTATTCCATGACCAAGAAGTATAAAGGAGAAAGAGAACAAGGAAATAGAAATTAGCCTCAAGTTACTTACCGTTTAGTTAGACTACCTTTAGTTAGAAGGATACCTCCAAAGCAGTGAATTTTCAAGTTTGTAATATCTATCACTGTAACTACAGTGAAAGTGCATAAAGTCGAGCAGAGGGAAATTGTTGGGAGGAATAATATCCTGATAAGGATTTAGAGACTGAGAAAGACTGAAATTTAAAGAAGAGAGGAAGAGTGCTGTCAAGCAGGCCACCCCACTGTCAACATTAGACAGATCAACGAGACAGAAAGTTAACAAGGATATCCAGGAATTGAACTTATCTCTGCACCAAGTGGACCTAATAGACATCTATAGAACTCTCCACCCCAAATCAACAGAATATACATTCTTCTCAGCACCACATCACACTTATTCCAAAATTGACCACATAATTGGAAGTAAAGCACTCCTCAGTAAATGTACAAGAACAGAACACACGATTATCTCAATAGATGGAGAAAAGACCTTTGACAAAATTCAACAGCCCTTCATGCTAAAAACTCTCAATAAATTTGGAATTGATGGAACGTATCTCAAAATAATAAGAGCTATTTATGACAAACCCACAGCCAATATCATACTGAATGGGCAAAAACTGGCAGCATTCCCTTTGAAAACTGGCACAAGAAAGGGATGCTCTCTCTCACCACTCCTATTCAACATAGTGTTGGAAGTTCTGGCTAGGGCAATCAGGCAAGAGAAAGAAATCAAGGGTATTCAGTTAGGAAAAGAAGAAGTCAAATTGTCCCTGTTTGCAGATGACATGATTGCATATTTAGAAAACCCCATCATCTCAGCCCAAAATCTCCTTAAGCTGATAAGCAACTTCAACCAAGTCTCAGGATACAAAATCAATGTGCAAAAATCACAAGCATTCTTATACAGCAGTAACAGACAAACAGAGAACCAAATCATGAATGAACTTCCATTCACAATTGCTTCAAAGATAATAAAATACCTAGGAATCCAACTTACAAGGGATGTAAAGGACCTCTTCAAGGAGAACTACAAACCACTGCTCAGTGAAATAAAAGAGGATACAAACAAATGGAAGAACATACCATGCTCATGGATAGGAAGAATCAATATTGTGAAAATGGCCATACTACCCAAGGTAATTTATAGATTCAATGCCATCCCCATCAAGCTACCAATGAGTTTCTTCACAGAATTGGAAAAAACTGCTTTAAAGTTCGTATGGAACCAAAAGGGACCCCGCATTGCCAAGACGATCCTAAGCCAAAAGAACAAAGCTGGAAGCATCACACTACCTGACTTCAAACTATATTGCAAGGCTACAGTAACCAAAACAGCATGGTACTGGTACCAAAACAGAGATATAGACCAATGGAACGGAACAGAGTCATCAGAAATAATACCACACATCTACAGCCATCTGATCTTTGACAAACCTGAGAAAAACAAGAAATGGGGAAAGGATTCCCTATTTAATAAACGGTGCTGGGAAAATTGGCTAGCCATAAGTAGAAAGCTGAAACTGGATCCTTTCCTTACTCCTTACATGAAAATTAATTCAAGATAGATTAGGGACTTAAATGTTAGACCTAATACCATAAAAATTCTAGAAGAAAACCTAGGTAATACCATTCAGGACATAGACATGGGCAAGGACTTCATGTCTAAAACACCAAAAGCAATGGCAACAAAAGCCAAAATTGAGAAATGGGATCTAATTAAACTAAAGAGCTTCTGCACAGCAAAAGAAACTACCATCAGAGTGAACAGGCAACCTACAGAATGGGAGAAAATTTTTGCAATCTATTCATCTGACAAAGGGCTAATATCCAGAACCTAAAAAGAACTCAAACAAATTTACAAGAAAAAAACAACCCCATCAAAAAGAGGGCAAAGGATATGAACAGACATTTCTCAAAAGAAGACATGCATACAGCCAACAGACACATGAAAAAATGCTCGTCATCACTGGCCATCAGAGAGATGCAAATCAAAACCACAATGAGATACCATCTCACACCAGTTAGAATGGTGATCATTAAAAAGTCAGGAAACAACAGGTGCCGGAGAGGATGTGGAGAAATAGGAACACTTTTACACTGTCGGTGGGATTGTAAGGTAGTTCAACCATTATGGAAAACTGTGTGGGGATTCCTCAAGGATCTAGAACTAGAAGTACCATGTGACTCAGCCATCCCATTACTGGGTATATACCCAAAGGATTATAAATCATGCTGCTATAAAGACACATGCACACATATGTTCATTGTGGCACTATTCACAATAGCAAAGACTTGGAATTAACCCAAATGTCCATTTGTGACAGACTGGATTAAGAAAATGTGGCACATATACACCATGGAATACTATGCAGCCATAAAAAAGGATGAATTTGTGTCCTTTGTAGGGACATGGATGGAGCTGGAAGCCATCATTCTCAGCAAACTATCGCAAGAACAGAAAACCAAACATCGCATGTTCTCACTCATAGGTGGGAACTGAACATTGAGATCACTTGGACTCGGGAAGGGGAACATCACACACCAGGGCCTATCATGGGGAAGGGGGACGAGGAAGGGATTGCATTGGGAGTTATACCTGATGTAAAGGACAAGTTGATGGGTGCTGATGAGCTGATGGGTGCAGCACACCAACATGGCACAAGTATACATATGTAACAAACTTGCACGTTATGCACATGTAATTTTATAAACAAATTAAAAATTCAAAAAAAAATCCTTAAGATAATATTCACACATAGAATTCAGCAATGTGCACTTGTAATTATACACCATAGCCAAGGAGAGTTTATTCTAGGGATCTAAGCCTCATTCAATATTCTAACATCAACCAATGTATTCTACAATATTAACAGGTAACAATAAAAATCACATGAGCAGCCAAATTCACACATGCAATAAAATTCAACACCTATTATAATGAGAATAAAACAACAGAAAATTAAAAATCATGGGAAACATCATCAACTTGATGAAGTACAACTACAAAAATCTTTAACTTAAATAATTGCACTTAATGGTGATAGACTGAATTCTTTTCCATTAGAATGGGAAGATGGTAAATATGTCTGCACTCCCCACCACTATTTATCTTAATACTGGAAATCCTAGGCAGCAAAATAAAGAAGGAAAAGGAAATAAAAGACATAGAGATTTGCAAGAAAGATACAAAACTGTCCTTACTTCTCAGGTGATGTGATAGTCTATGCAGGATTTCTTACAGAATCTACCAAAACAGACAAACAAACCCTCAAACTGATAAGTGAGTTCCACAAAGTCACAGTGTTCATGATAAACATACAAAAATAAACCAGGGTTGTGTATACTACCAATGAACATAGAGAGAATGAAATTCTAAAAGTACACCAAAATTTAGAATCACTAAGAAAATAAAATGCTTAGGTAAAAAATTAACAAAGAATGTACAGGATTTGTAGCTGAAAAACACAAAATGTTAATGAAAATAATCAGAAAAGAGCTAAATAATTGGTGAGATATATTATGTTCATGAATTGGAGGACTCAATGTAGAAACATAAATTTTCTAAAATTGATGTACAGGTTTAATGCAATTTTTATCAATATCTCAGCAAGTTATTTTATAGTTTTAGACAATATTATACTAAAATGTATTTGTAAATTCAAAGGAACAAGAACAGATAACACACTCTCATAAAAGAAGAATAAAACAGGGTAAATGAATATACCTCATTTCAAGATTACTGTATACTTACGGTAATCAAGACTGTATGGTATTGGTGAAGGGATAGTCACAGACATCAATGGAAAAAATAGAGAACCTGGAAACAGACCCATACAACTATAATGAATTGATTTTCGACAGAAGTGTAAAATCAATTCAATAGAGGAAGAGTGGCCTTTTCAACAAATGGTGCTACATAAAAACTATAGCAATATAAACTATATGAAATTAAATTCAAAGAAAAAGATTGCATAACTGAAGAGAAAACAGGAAACTTGCACATTATACAAAAATTAATTCAAAATAGGCCATCCCTCCTACTGTAAAATATACAACTTTTAGGAAAAAACATAAGAGAAAAACCTTTGAATCCTAGGGTTTGCTGAAAAGTTTTTAGACATGATGCCAAAAGCATTATTCATAAAAGAAAATCACAACACATTGGACTTAATCAAAGTTAAAAACTTTTGCTTTGTGAAAGACTGATAAAAGGATGAAAAGGCAAACTACATTCTAAAAAGGAAACATTTGCAAACCGTGTATTTGACAAGGAACTGGAATATATAAAGAACTGAGCAGTAAAAAAATTCAGTTATAAAATGGGCACAAGATATGAAGAGGCATTTCATCAGAAAGGATGTACAGATGGCAAATAAGCACATGAAGAGCTAGAAATCCTTACCCAGAAAATTTTATTTCCAAAAGAAGCGTGAAGTACTTTTTTTAAATACACAAAAGCTGGAAGAATTTATCACCAGCAGACCAGTGCTACAGAAATGTTAAAAGAAGACAAATGATATTAGATAGAAACCTGAAGCTAAATGAGGAAATAAAGGCACCAAGAATGATAACTGCTTGTATAAATATATAGTTTGATTTGTTTAAGAGATACTTGGCTGTTTAAACCAAAAGTAATGACAACGTTTTGTGAAGTTTAAGACATACATACAAGTAAGATTATTATGTTATTATACTATAATAATAAAACAAAAACATACAGAAGAAAAAAAATTGGAGTTATACTTGAGTTCAAGTCCAGCCCCACTGTCATCTAACTGCATCTATTCTGGTTAATTATTCAATGTATCTGAGTCTCAGTTCCTTCCTCTGTAAATGTTGAGAATTATATATACCATAAGGGATGACTATTAAATGACATAATGTTTGTAAAGCACCTGGCACAAAAAGCACCCTGATTAAATTTTGTTTTTAAAACTCATCTAGGCTCACTTGGCTTCTGAATAACAAATATCCTATTTCTGAGGATTCCTCCCTATAGCTAAATTAGTTTGAATAGGAAACATTGACATTGATTTTCTTTTTTTTTTTTAATTTTTTATTTTTTATTATACTTTAAGTTCTAGGGTACATGTGCATAACGTGCAGGTTTGTTACATATGTATATTTGTGCCATGTTGGTGTGCTGCACCCATCAACTCGTCAGCACCCATCAATTCATCATTTATATCATGTATAACTCCCCAATGCTTTCTTTGCAAATGTACAACTTCCCTGTGTGCTAGTCATTATTAAATATTTGTGTATGGGGTATACCACTTATAGTTTACTCCCTGAGGTTTCCTTTAGGCTAGTTTTAATGCCACAGAATTAAAAAACAGATGTGGTATTTATTTTAATACAACAGATGCTGTATACTTAAAAATGTAGCAATATTCTCATTCTTCTCTTATGTCTGAATGCCTTTACTTTTGTAAAGGAAATGCATAAGCAAATTTTAAAGGGAATATTTTGGAATAGGTTTCAGCACAATGAATCTTTGGGTACGTAGACATCTGTGATGTAAAATCTCCTGGCATTGTTTCAGAAAAAACATTATCGTTTAAAAGCTGTCATGTGGAATGCAATTTTAAAACTTGTTTTCAACAGTTATGGAATTATACTGAAATTCTGAAGAGAGAAATGTAAAATAGGTACATGATGCTCTTTGTTTTTTCATCATTATGATAAACATTTAATACTTAAATCCAGAAGTAAAGTATGCTGTGTATGTTTTGATTTCATTTAATGTTTTTCCCTTTTGAACATCATTTCTTTCTCTGACTCATAACCTTTTTATTATTCTAAACTTCCTTCTATAAATCTCTTGTTTTTAAGTGATGAAAGCAGGTGTCTAATATTTTCCTTAAGGCAAGAATTTTTACACTTATTTATTAATTGAAAAGATGATTACTGAGAGCCAACTATGTGCCTGGAAATCTGTCAAGTTCATTGAGTATTATGGTGAACAAACAAATAGAATCCTGAACTCCAAGGAGCCTAAAAATGTGGTAGAAATAGAAATTATGAAAACATTTCCTAGATCCACTTATACCCTGTGATCAGTGATATGAAGAATCATTGCTGGGTGCTCTTGTGAGCATACCAAAGGGAACTGATCTAGTTGGTTGTGTAGAGAGGACTCTGAGTGTGGAACTAAAAAATAAATATAAGTTATTAATAGTTAGATGAGGAGACAAGGGAAGAATGTTCTAGACACAGGCATTGATTTAAAGGTATCAGAGTGTTGCCAAGGACCAGAATACCCAGCATGAGGCTGGAACTGTAGGTAGCAGCCAGACAGTGTATGGTTGCGCTAAGGATTAAATATTTTACCTAGAGAGCTAAAGTATTAGAACTTTTATAAAGGAAATATAATGAAGAGATTTGGATTCTTGAAAGTCACTGTGTCCAAGGTAGAAAAAAATGGAGAGAAGAAAAGTAAAAGAAGATAGAGGGAAAGCAGTTCTAATGTTACTGAGGTAAAGGGGGTTAGAAGACTGATGATGGAGAGGAGGAGACAGTTTGCAGATGTGTACGGGAAAAGAGTGTTCTTTGATTTACTGTTTCTGCATTTATTTTCTTTAAAAAAATTTTTTTTTAGGTTTGGAGGTACATGTGAAGGTTTGTTACATAGATAAACATGTGTTTTGGAGGTTTGTTGTGTATGTTATTTCATCACCCAGTACCCAATAGTTATCTTTTCTGCCCGGTACCCAATAGTTATCTTTTCTGCTCCTCTCCCTCCTCCCTCCCTACATCCTCAAGTAGACCCCAGTGTCTCTTGTTTCCTTTGTTGTGTTCATAAGTGCCTATCATTTAGCTCTCAGTTACAAACAAGAACATGCAGTATTTGGTTTTCTGTTCCTGCATTAGTTTGTTAATAGCCCTCAGCTCCATCCATGTTCCCACAAAAGACACAATCTCATTCTTTTTTATGGCTGCATAGTATTCCATGGTGTATATGTACCACATTTTGTTTGTCCAATCTGTCATCAATGGACATTTTGGTTGATGCCATGTCTTTTCTATTGTGAATAGTGCTGCAATGATCATTCACATGCATATGTTTTTCTGGTAGAATAATTTATATTCCTCTGGGATTGCTGGGTCAAATTGTAGTTCTGCTTTTAGCTTTTGAAGAATCGCCACACTGCTTTCCACAATTATTGAGCTAATTTACACTCCCACCCACAGCATATAAGTGTTCCCTTTTTTCCACAACCTCACCAGCATCTGTTATTTTTTTTACTTTTTAATGATAGCCATTCTCACTGGTGTGAAATGGCATCTCATTGTGGTTTTGATTTGCGCTTATCTAATAATCAGTGATATTGAGCTTTTTTCTTATTCTTGTTGGTTGTATGTATATCTTCTTTTGAGAAGTGTCTGTTCCTGTCCTTTGCTCACTTTATTTATTTATTTATTTGTTTATTTATTTATTTATTTATGAGATGGAGTTTCGCTCTTGTTGCCCAGGCTGGAGTGCAGTGGCTCAGTCTCAGCTCACTGCAACATCTACCTTCCGATTTCAAGCAATTCTTCTGCCTTAGCCTCCCTAGTAGCTGGGATTACAGGTGCCTGCCACCATGCCCAGCTAATTTTTATATTTTTTAGTAGAGACAGGATTTCACAATGTTGGCTAGGCTGGCCTTGAACTCCTGACCTCAGGTGATCCGCCTGCCTCAGCCTCCCAAAGTGCTGGGATTACAGGTGTGAGGCACTGCACCTGGCCCTTTGCTTGCTTTTTGATGAGGTTTTTATTTTATTTATTTATTTATTTATTTATTTTTGTAAATTTGTTTACATTCCTTATAGATGCTGGATATTAGACCTTTGCTGGATGAATAGTTGGCGAATATTTTTTCTTATTCTGTAGGTCATCTGTTTACTCTGTTGATGGTTTCTTTTGCTGTGCAGAAGTTCTTAAGTTTAATTAGATACTATTTGTCAATTTTTGCTTTTGTTCTGATTGCTTTTGGTGTATTTATCGTGAAATCTGTGCCTGTTCTTATGTCCAGAATGATATTGCTTAGGGCTCTCTCTTCTGTTCCATCGGTCTATGTGCCTGTTTCTGTACCAGTACCATGCTATTTTAGTTCATGTAGCCTTGAAGTATAGTTTGGAGTCAAGTAACATTATGTCTCAGCTTTGGTCTTTTTGCTTAGGATTGCTTTGGCTATTTGGGCTTTTTTGGTACCGTATGAATTTTAAAATAGTTTTTCTAGTACTGTGAAGAATGTCATTGCCAGAGTTTTTATAGTTTTGGATTTTACATTTAAGTCTTCAGTCAATCTTGAGTTGATTTTTGTGTATGGTCTAAGGAAGAAGGTCAGCTTCAATCTTTAGCATATGGCTAGCCAGTTACCCCAGCACCATTTATTGAATAGGGAGTCTTTTCCCCCGTTGCTGATTTTTGTCAGCTTTGTCAAAGATCAGAAGGTCATAGATGTGTGGTCTTATTTCTGGGCTCTCTATTCTGTTCCATTGGTCTATGTGCCTGTTTCTATGCCAGTACCATGCTATTTTAGTTAATGTAGCCTTGTAGTATAGTTTGAAGTCAAGTAGCATTATACTTCAGCTTTGGTCTTTTTCCTTAGGATTGCCTTGGCTATTTGGGCTTTTTTTTGATACCATGTGCATTTTAAAATAGTTTTTTCTTGTTCTGTGAAGAATGTCATTGCTAGCTTGATAGGAATAGCATTGAATCTGTAAATTGCTTTGGGCAGTATAGCCATTTTAATGATATTGATTCTTCCTATCCATGTGCAGTGAATGTTTTTCCATTTGTTTATGTCTTCTCTTATTTCTGTGAGTAATGTTTTGTAATTCCCATGGTAGAGCCCTTTCACCTCCCTGGTTAGCTGCATCCCTTGGTATTTTATTATTTTTGTGGCAATTGTGAATGAGATTACTTTTCTGATTTGACTGTCAGTTTGGCTGTTATTGATGTGTAGAAATATTAGTGATTTTTGTACATTGATTTTGTATCCTGCAACTTTGCTGAAGTTATTAACTGGAGAAGCTTTGGGGCTGAGACTGTGGGGTTTTCTAAATATAGAATTATGTCATCTGCAAACAGATAGTTTGACTTCCTCTCTTCCTATTTGGATGCCCTTTATTTCTTTCTCTTGCATAATTGCTCTAGCTAGGGCTTCTAGTACTACTAGAAATAGGAGAGGTGAGAGAGGGTATTCTTTTCTTGAGTCAGTTTTCAAGAGGAATGCTTCCAACTTTTGCCCATTGTGTATGATGTTGGTTGTGTGTTTGTCATAGATGGCTCTTGTTGTTTTGAGGTTTGTTCCTTCAGTACCGAGTTTATTGAGAGTTTTTAACATGAAATGGTGCTGAATTTTATGGAAAGCCTTTTCTGCATCCGTTGTGATAATTATGTGGTGTTTGTCTTTAGTTCTGTGTATGTGATGAATCACATTTATCTGTTTGTGTATATTGAATGAACTTGCATTCCAGGATGAAGCCTACTTGATCATGGTAGATTAGCTTTTGGATGTGCTGCTGAACTCAGTTTGAAAGTGTTTTGCTGACGATTTTTGCACTGATATTCATCAAGGATATTGGCCTGAAGTTTTCTTCTTTGGTTGTGTCTCTGCTTAAACACACAGAATAGTGTCACTGTAAAGCAACCACACAACCAAGCCAACATAATGACCAGCTAACAGTACAGTGACAATCCACACATATAATTACTAACCTTGAATGTAAATGGGCTAAATAACCCACTTCAAAGTCACAGAGTGGCAAGCTGGATAAAAAAGCAAGACTCAATGGTATGCTGTCTTCAAGAGATCCATCTCACAATTGATGACACTCGCAGGGTTGAAATAAAGGGATGGAGGAAAATCTACCAGGCAAATGGAAAACATAAAAAAGCACAGATTGCAATTCTGATTTCAGAAAAAACAGATTTGAAAGCAACAAAGATCAAAAAAGACAAAGAAGGACATTACATAAGATTAAAAGATTTGATTTAACAAGAAGTCTTAACTATCCTAAATATATGTACACCTAATTCAGGAGCACCCAGATTCATAAAGCAAGTTAACAGAGACCTACCAAGAGACAGAGACTCCTACACCATAATAGTGGGAGACTTCAGCATGCCACTGACAGTATTAGATGGATCACTGAGGAAGAAAATAAAGATATTCAGGACCTAAACTCAACATTGGACCAAATGGATCTGAGAGACTTCACAGAACTCTCCATCCAAAACTACAGTATATACAATTTTCTCATTGCCATATGGCGCATACTCTGAAATCAACCATACAATTGGACATTAAACAATCCTCAGCAAATGTAAAAGAATCAAAATCATACTAAATACACTGTTGGACTGTAGCACAATAAAAAGGGAAGTCAAGACTATAAAAATCTCTTAAAGCCATTCAATTACATGGAAATTAAACAACATGTTCCTAAGTAACTTCTGGGTAAATAATGAAATTAAGGAAGAAATCAAGAATTTCTTTGAAAATAATGAGAACAAAGATACAACATACCAGAATCCCTGGGACACAGCTAAATCTGTGTTAAGAGGGAAATTCATAGCACTAAATACACACATCAAAAAGTTAGAAAAATCTGAAATTAACAATCTGACTTCACAACGGAAATAATTACAGCAGCAAGAACAAATCAACCCCAAAGCTAGCAGAAGGCAAGAAATAACAAAAACCAGAGCTGACCTGAAGGAAATTGAGACACAACAAACTATTCAAAAGGTCAATGAATTCAGGAGTTGGTTTTTTGAAAAAAAAAAAAAAAATAGTAAAACAGGACAATAGCTAGATTAATAAAGAAGAAAAAAGAGAAAATTCAAATAAACACAATTAGAAATGACAAAGGGAATGTTACTACTGGCCACACAGAAATAAAAACAGCCATGAGAAAGTATTGTGAACACCTGTATGCACGCAAACTAGAAAACTTAGAAGAGATGGAAAAATTCCTGGACACATACACCCTCCCAAGGCTGAGTCAGGAAGAAATTGATTCAGTTTTTTCCTGGCTGTTTGTCTGTCCCTGAACAGACCAATAATGAGTTTCAAAACTGAATCAGTAATAAGTAGCCTACCAATCAAAAACAGCCCCGGATCTGATAGATTCACAGTCAAATTCTACCTGATGTACAAAGAAGAGCTGGTACCATTCCTAGAGAAACTATTCCGAAAAATTGAGAGGAGGGACGCCTCCTCAACTCATTCTATGAGGCCAGAATCATCTTGATCACATTGTTTTTCTTTATCCACACAGTTTACACTGTTTCTCCTTCCCACTAGACAGTCATTCATATTGTTTACTGTGTATCTTTTTACTTCTCTATGTCCTAACAAAATATGAAATGTATCTTTGTAATCATATATTCTTAAGTTATGTAGGTGGTATTGCATGTCTGATTTTTAGGTCCAGTTCTGTTGCCATATGCTTATAATCCATTATTTTACTTGAGACACAGTCCTCAAAGTGTGCTTCTACTCTCCTACCGAAGGTCACATAGATCAGCGGTCCCCAATCTTTTTGGCGCCAGGGACCGGTTTTGTGGAAAACAAGTTTTTCCATAGGCTGGGGGCAGGTAGATGGATTCAGGAAGATTCAAGTGCATTACATTTATTGTGTACTTTATTTCTATTACAGTTACATTGTAATGTAAAAAAATACTTATACAACTAACCATAATGTAGAATCAGTGGGAGCCTTGGGCTTGTTTTCCTGCAACTAGATGGTCCCATCTGGGGATAATGCAAGACAGTGAGAGATCATCAGGCATGAGATTCTCTTAAGGAGCACACAAGGTAGATCCCTCACATGTACAGTTCACAATAGAGGTTGTGGGATCAAGTTGGGGACCCCTGAAATAGATTGCTTCCAGTTTTCCGTCATCCAAATAATGTTGCAAAGAATATCCATTTACATAGTTATTTGTGGACCTATGTGAAAATTTGGAGAGAGGTGGTGTATAATTCTTCTACTACTAACGAATTGAAGTATTTATATGATTGTTAGCCTTACAAAAATTTTATCCTCCAAAAAATTGCCTGTTTATATCCTTTGCTCACTTTTCTCCCATTGGTATTGATATCATTTTCTTATCAATTTCCAGGTGATCCCTTGTTGATCTCATTTAGTTACCCATCTCTTAACTGTCCTGATGTCTTAATAGTTCTGATATTGAAAAAGACCAGCCTCACTTGTATATAACTAAGTTCATAATGTTTTGGAGAGAGTTTAGGGAAATAGGGCACGGTCAACAATGCCATTTATTGCCGAGATTTCATATGGAGATGGCTCAAGTATAGTGTAGGATGAGATAGAGTGATGCAGACAAAAAGTAAGGGATTTTTAATCTCAGTTTTCCAACCTGTAGAACAGGAACTAGTTTATATACCTCTGTTTGTAAGAAACACAATAACATTGTTAGCTAGAAAGGTTTTCACAACCATTTGTAGGTTTTATGATAACTACTTTACATTGTCTGTATCTACTAACAGTCTTCAGATGATATACAAACGATCAAAATTTAAATGGCACAAAACAGAGTTTATATAAGCTTTTTATTTAAATATTTTTATTATACTTTAAGTTCTAGGGCACATGTGCACAACGTGAAGGCTCTTTACGTAGGTATACATCATGTGCAATGTTGGTTTGCTGAACCCATTGACGCGTCATTTACATTAGGTATTTCTCCTAATGCTTTCCTCCCCCCATCCCCCACCACCCCACGACAGTTCCCGGTGTGTGATGTTCCCCGCCCTGTGTCCAAGTGATCTCATTGTTCAATTCACACCTATGAGTGAGAACATGAGGTGTTTGATTTTCTGTCCTTGCGATATTTTGCTCAGAATGATGGTTTCCAGCTTCATCCATGTCTCTACAAAGGACATGAACTCATCCTTTTCATGGTTGCATAATATTCCATGGTGTACATGTGCCACATTTTCTTAATTCAGTCTATCATTGATGGACATTTGGGTTGGTTCCCAGTCTTTGCTGTTGTGAATAGTGCTGCAATAAACATACGTACACATGTGTCTTTATAGTAGCATGATTTATAATCCTTTGGGTATATAACCAGTAATGGGATCGCTGGGTCAAATCGTATTTCTAGCCCTAGATTCCTGAGGAATTGCCACACTGTCTTCCACAATGGTTGAACTAGTTTACACTCCCACCAACAGGGTAAAAGCATTCCTATCAGCACCTGCTGTTTCCTGATTTTTTTAATGATTGCCATTCTAACTGACGTGAGATGGTATCTCCTTGTGGTTTGGATTTGCATTTCTCTGATGACCAGTGATGATGAGCATTTTTTCTTGTGTCTGTTGGCTGCATAAATGTCGTCTTTTGAGAAGTGTCTGTTCATATCCTTTGCCCTCTTTTTGATGGGGTTTTTTCTTATAAATTTGTTTAAGTTCTTTGTAGATTCTGGATATTAGCACTTTGTCAGATGGGTGGATTGCAAAAATTTTCTCCCATTCTGTAGGTTGCCTATTCACTCTAATGGTAGTTTCTTTTGCTGTGCAGAAGCTCTTTAGTTTAATTAGATCCCGTTTGTCTATTTTGGCTTTTATTGCCTTTGCTTTTGGTGTTTTAGTCATGAAGTCCTTGCCCATGTCTATGTCCTGAATGGTATTGCCTAGGTTTTCTTCTAGGGTTTCCATGGTTTTAGGTCTAACATTTAAGTCTTTAATCCATCATGAATTAATTTTTGTATAAAATGTAAGGAAAGGATCCAGTTTCAGCTTTCTACATGGCTAACCAGTTTTCCCAGCACCATTTATTAAATAGGGAATCCTTTCCCCATTTCTTGTTTTTCTCAGGTTTGTCAAAGATCAGATGGCTGTAGATGTGTGGTGTTATTTCTGAGGCCTCTGTTCTGTTCCATTGGTCTAAATCTCTGTTTTGATACCAGCACCATGCTGTTTTGGTTACTGTAGCCTTGTAGTATAGTTTGAAGTCAGGTAGCATGATGCCACCAGCTTTGTTCTTTTGGTTTAGGATTGTCTTGGTAATGTGGGCTCTTTTTTGGTTCCATAGGAACTTTAACATAGTTTTTTCCAATTCTGTGAAGAAAGTCATTGGTAGCTTGATGGGGATGGCATTGAATCTATAAATTACCTTGGGCAGTATGGCCGTTTTCATGATATTGATTCTTCCTGTCCATGAGCATGGTATGTTCTTCCATTTGTTTGTGTCCTCTTTTATTTCACTGAGCAGTGGTTTGTAGTTCTCCTTGAAGAGGTCCTTCATATCCCTTGCAAGTTGGATGTCTAGGTATTTTGTTCTCTTTGAAGCAATTGTGAATGGGAGTTCACTCATGATTTGGCTCTCTGTTTGTCTGTTATTGGTATATAAGAATGCTTGTGATTTTTGCACATTGATTTTGTATCCTGAGACTTTGCTGAAGTTGCTTATCAGCTTAAGGAGATTTTGGGCTGAGACAATGGGGTTTTCTAAATATACAATCATGTCATCTTCAAATAGGGACAATTTGACTTCTTCTTTTCCTAAGTGAATACCCTTGACTTCTGTCTCTTGCCTGATTGCCCTAGCCAGAACTTCCAACACTATGTTGAATAGGAGTGGTGAGAGAGGGCATCCCTGTCTTGTGCCAGTTTTCAAAGGGAATGCTTCCAGTTTTTGCCCATTCAGTATGATATTGGCTGTGGGTTTGTCATAAATAGCTCTTATTATTTTGAGATACTTTCCATCATTACCTAGTTTATTGAGAATTTTTAGCATGAAGGGCTGTTGAATTTTGTTGAAGGTCTTTTCTGAATCTATTGAGATAATCATGTGGTTTTTGTCTTTGGTCCTGTTTATGTGATGGATTATGTTTATTGATTTGTGTATGTTGAACCAGCTTTGCATCCTAGGGAGGAAGCCAACTTGATCATGGTGGATAAACTTTTTGATGTGCTGCTGGATTCGGTTTATCAATATCTTATTGAGGATTTTCTCATAGATATTCATCAGGGATATTGGTCTAAAGTTCTCTTTTGTGTTGTGTCTCTGCCTGGCTTTGGTATCAGAATGATGCTGGCCTCATAAAGTGAGTTAGGGAGGATTCCTTCTTTTTCTATTGACTGGAATAGTTTCAGAAGGAATGGTACCAACTCCTCCTTGTACCTCTGGTAGAATTCGGCTGTGAATCCATCTGGTCTTGGACTTTTTTTGGTTGGTAGACTATTAATTATTGCCTCAATTTCAGGACCTGTTACTGGTCTGTTCAGGGATTCAACTTCTTCCTGGTTTAGTTTTGGGAGGGTGTATGTGTCCAGGAATTTTTCCATTTCCTCTAGATTTTCTAGTGTAGTTGTATAGAGGTGTTTATAGTATTCTCTGATGGTAGTTTGTATTTCTGAAGGATCGGTGGTGATATCCCCTTTATCAATTTTTATTGCATCTATTTGATTCTTCTCTCTTTTCTTCTTTATTAGTCTTGCTAGCAGTCTATCAATTTTGTTGATGTTTACAAAAAACCAGATCCTGGATTCATTGATTTTTTGAAGGGTTTTTTGGGCTCTATCTCCTTCAGTTCTGGTGTGATCTTAGTTTTTCTTGTCTTCTGCTAGCTTTTGGAATTATTTGCTCTTGCTTCTCTAGTTCTTTTGTGATGTTAGGGTGTTGATTTTAGATCTTTTCTGCTTTCTCTTGTAGGCATTTAGTGCTATTAATTTCCCTCCATACACTGCTTTAAGTGTGTCCCAGAGATTCTGGTATGTTGTGTCTTTGTTCTCGTTGGTTTCAAAGAACATCTTTATTTCTGCCTTCATTTTGTTATTTACCCAGTAGCCATTCAGGAGCAGCTTGTTCAGCTTCCATGTAGTTGTGCAGTTTTGAGGGAGTTTCTTAAATCTGAGTTCTAATTTGATTGCACTGTGGTCTGAGAGACAGTTTGTTGTGATTTCTCTTCTTTTACACTTGCTGAAGAGTGCTTTACTTCCAACTGTGGTCAATATTGGAATAAGTGAGATGTGGTGCTGAGAAGAATGTATATTCTGTTGATTTGGGGTGGAGAGTTCTGTAGATGTCTATTAGGTCTGCTTGTTGCAGAGCTGAGTTCAAGTCCTGGATATCCTTGTTAACCTTCTGTCTTGTTGGTCTGTCTAATATTGACAGTGGGGTGTTAAAATCTCCCATTATTATTGTATAGGAGTCTAAGGCTCTTTGAAGGTCTATGAACTTGGCTTATGAATCTGGGTGCTCCTGTACTGGGTGCATATATATTTAGGATAGTTAACTCTTCTTGTTGAATTGATCCCTTTACCATTATGTAATGGACTTCTTTGTCTGTTTTGATCTTTATTGGTTTAAAGTCTGTTTTATCAGAGACTAGGATTGCAACCCCTTCTTTTTTTTTTTTTTTTTTTCCATTTGCTTGGTAGATCTTCCTCCATCCCTTTATTTTGAGCCTATGTGTGTCTCTGCATGTGAGATGGGTCTCCTGAATACAGCACACTGATTGGTCTTTACTCTTTATCCAATTTGCCAGTCTGTGTCTTTTAATTGGGGCATTTAGCCCATTTACATTTAAGGTTAATATTGTTATGTGTGAACTTGATCCTGTCATTATGATGTTAGCTGGTTATTTTGCCCATTAGTTGATGCAGTTTCTTCCTAGCATCGATGGTCTTTACATTTTGGCATGTTTTTGCAATGCCTGGTACTGGTTGTTCCTTTCCATGTTTAGTGCTTCCTTCAGGATCTCTTGTAGGGCAGGCCTGGTGGTGACAAAATCTCTCAGCATTTGCTTGTCTGTAAAGGATTTTATTTTTCCTTCACTTATGAAGCTTAGTTTGGGTGGATATGAAATTCTGGGTTGAAAATTCTTTCCCTTAATAATGTTGAAGAGTGGCCCCCATTCTCTTCTGGCTTGTAGAGTTTCTGCTGAGAGATCTGCTGTTAGTCTGATGGACTTGCCTTTGTGGGTAACCCGACCGGGTGCCCTTAACATTTTTTCCTTCATTTCAACCTTGGTGAATCTGACAATTACCTGTCTTGGTGTTGCTCTTCTCGAGGAGTATATTTGTGGTATTCTCTTTATTTCCTGAATTTGAATGTTGGCCTGCCTTGCTAGGCTGGGGAGGTTCTCCTGGATAATATCCTGAAGAGTGTTTTCCAACTAGGTTCCATTTCTCCCCATCACTTTCAGCTACACCAATCAAACATAGATTTGGTCTTTTCACATAGTCCCCTATTTCTTGGAGGCTTTGTTCATTTCTTTTTACTTTTTTTTCTCTAAACTTCTTGCTTCATTTCATTAATTTGATCTTCAATCACTGATACCCTTTCTTCCACTTGATCGAGTCAGCTGTTGAAGCTTGTGCATGCATCACATAGTTCTCGTGGCATGGTTTTCAGCTCCATCAGGTCATTTAAGGTCTTCTCTACATTTAACTCTACACGAAGTAGCACTCCAAAATTAAGTTTAGAATATGTTCTCAATAACAGTATTAACTATATAATTTTAGAGAATATATGTGGTCTTACATCATAGGATCTGAGTGTTCTTGCTCAAAAATGCACAATTTACAGAATAACAAAAATTTGCAGCACTAGACTTATTTCTTAAAAGATTTATTTCTTACAATAAATGTTTTTGTAAATTAAATTAATCTAAAATGCAAGTGGTAACTTAAAGAATTAAAAATTTTAAGTTTGTCTTTAACTTGAATAATAGCTAAAGTAAATGTTTATTTAGTAAACCTAGAGTTTTCCCAAATTTCTTAAACTGTATTTCTGTGTGATATAGTGGATTCATTACCAGTATATCCTGAAACATACAATATTCTCTCTTTTTCTCTATTTATTCTATTAGTTAATGAGAAAGGATCTTATAATTTGTCACTACTATTTTGAATTTATCTCTTCTCCTTTTATTTCATCAGTTTTGCTTTACATATTTGAAATTGTTTTGTCATGCTATTGGATCAACAATTTTATCATCATTAAATTGTCTCTCTTTATCTCTAACAATGTTTCTTGCCTTAAAGTCTACTTTGCTTTTTTCCTAATTCATGTATTCATGGTATGACTTATTTAATTATTTCTTGTAAGCAGAATAGA
The DNA here is from genome assembly GCF_007565055.1 of Rhinopithecus roxellana. Taxonomy (NCBI): domain Eukaryota; kingdom Metazoa; phylum Chordata; class Mammalia; order Primates; family Cercopithecidae; genus Rhinopithecus; species Rhinopithecus roxellana. Next base: position 19,871,186 of record NC_044549.1, on the reverse strand, counting down.
ATGGATTTGTATCTTTATGCAGTCTGAGAATTTTAGCTATTTAATTAAACTTTAAATTTGATTTGCATTTATTCTAATTATTAATACATTTGATTTTATATTTGCAAATTACAAGTCTTCTTTATTTGGCTCATATATTTAGGTTTCTTTTCCCTCATTCTTGCATTATTTTGGATAATTAATATTTTTATTTTTTTATTTTCCTTCTATTGACTTCCAAGACAAATATTTTTTACTCTTCTTTAGTGGTTACCCAGGAGATTATAATACCTATCCGTGAATTACTATAGTGTAATATAAAATACTAATTTTACTATTTCCCTAGTAATGCTAAAATCTTTTTGTGAAGTTTTTGTTCAAATTGTTTAGCCATTTTATTGGATTGTTTATTTTCTCATTACTGAGTTCTATGAATCTTTTAAGAAATATATTCTTGATACAAGTATTTTTATCAGATACATGTTTTGCAAATATGTGGTGTAATTTTTCATCTTCTTTCTAGTGTCTTTCAAAAAGCAGACATTTTTACTTTGGATGATATTCAATTTGTCATTTTATCTTTATGATCAGTGTTTTCCGAGTACTATCTAAGAAATGAAATTGCCTAACATAAAGTCACAGATACTTTTGCATACTTTTTTTCAAGAAATTTGATAATTTTAGCTATTTTATTTAGACCTATGGTCCATTTTAAGTGTTTGTTCATGTTCTGATTAAGAATTGAAGCATATCTGTCATACAGATATTGTTTCAGAGCCATTTGTTTAAAAGACTATCCTCTAATCATTGAGATACCTTGGCATCTTTGTCAAATATATATATGTTGATCTATTTCTGGATACTCTATTCCACTTATCTCATTATGCCAATATTACTATCTCACTATTTCTTCTACTGTGCAAATAAAGTGAGAACTACTCACTTTGGTCAAATAGGAATTGTATTTGGTAGATACTAGACATAGTTTAGGCAAAACTAAATCTGTCTATTAATTGAACATAGTGCAATTAATTCTGCTCTGTTAATTGGGAATAGCCCTTTAGTGGTTTCAACTGAGAGCTTGTTCAGTTGAGACTATGTGCGCCAGATCCCCTTTCACAGTGGGTTCTTATTGCAAATCATTGTCTCTTTGGAACCGTGAGTTTGCCAAAATTTCTTCTCTGCTTTTCACAGGTTTGGGGTTTTTATGTGTTTTGGGGAGTTGGCTTTTTTGGCTTCTACCACATGAAGCTTCAAATTCAGCATTTATCTTAAGAGGAAAACTGCCTGAATGTAAGATATACTTCAAAAGTTTAACATTTCACTCTAGTCTGTGAGATGACAAAGGTTCTGCAAGTTTTTGTTCTGTAAGAGCACCTTTCTGCCAGGACAAAACTAGATTATCTCTCACTTGCCCACATCTAGGTTGACAGATGCCTCAAAAACACTAAAAGCTGCTGATGGTGGTTAATTTATCTTTCTATAGTTCTTTTCTCTCAAATTTTTTCACTTTTATCTTCAGTGTTTTGGAAGCTCACTTGCCCCTTTCAAATGGTTATTTTACATTTGATCCAATGTTGTTTGTTCTCAGTGGAAGCGTTGAGAGTTATAAGATGCTCTATTATCTGCTACATATTATAACTAAATTATATGCTAAATTGTACTTTAATATTGAAGATATTTTAAGCAGTGTTAAAAATCCAAATTTGGCTAAATATTTAACTTTTCAGGATACTGCCAATTCAAATGACTCAATATTATAAACTGTAACAGTCTACATGTGGCTAAATTCACACAAGTGCAGGTAATGACAACCCATTAAAGTCTACTTTGATAAATAATAGAAAAAAATTCCGTTTGAAATCTGTCATAAGACACATTCTGATAACCAGAAATAATATCATATTTAAAACATGATTTTCAATGAAAAGAATATGGTTGTGCTGGTACCAAGACATACTATATTCTAGATTTTTGCTAATGTTTTTGAAAGACAATTAGTCACAATATTATGTCTTAGAATACTAGGTTTCAATAATGTTTGTTCTTTATGGCATTCTTGTTGCCTTTGATCCTCTTCTCCTGTACAACTCATCCCTAAATGTTTTACTTTTAGTTTGTTTTGTTTGTGTTTTCCAGATAGTTCTTCAAATGTCTTCAAATGAATTAGAATATGATCCAGCATTTACTCAGACACTACACAATGTTTTTATTTTGTGATAACATGATTACAACACATATTTAATCTAAACCAGGGACGGCAAGTAAATTTCATCTTTTGTGGCAATTATAATGAAATGGAAAATACATTTTCAGCTGTTTGAAAAGATTCTAGGCCGGGCGCGGTGGCTCAAGCCTGTAATCCCAGCACTTTGGGAGGCCGAGACGGGCGGATCACGAGGTCAGGAGATCGAGACCATCCTGGCGAACACAGTGAAACCCCGTCTCTACTAAAAAATACAAAAAACTAGCCGGACGAGGTGGCTGGCGCTTGTAGTCCCAGCTACTCGGGAGGCTGAGGCAGGAGAATGGCGTAAACCCGGGAGGCGGAGCTTGCAGTGAGCTGAGATCTGGCCACTGTACTCCAGCCTGGGCAGCAGAGCGAGACTCCATCTCAAAAATAAAATAAAATAAAATAAAGATTCTAAAGGCACACCCAAGGCCAATCTGAAAATGTACCAGTATAATTTAGTGCTATCAGTCATGTATGGGAAAGAGGGAATAGTAATTGGCAATATTACTGAATCTTGAGTGCTTTAAGTTGGACAGGAAATTGAAAAATCAGGGAGATATTTTAATTAACTAATTGAATTTTACTAAAATAATCATGAACACAATAAAAGAAAAAGACTTGTGGTTTTATTAATAGCTATTTTGTTATAAAATGGGTTCTTCCATATGAGTAGGTCACTGAACTCCTCTTGAGCTCATATCTTACTCATCTTCATAACCCACTGTAGAACTTGTCAATGTGTCTGAAGGTAAATGCTCACTGAATATTTTTTGACTGAATTTAATTGCTTTTAATTTAAAGTATAAATAATGTAACCTTTCTGAAATGTTTGTTATTCATATTTTACAACAATCTTATTTATATTTGACAAAAATATAAATACAGAAAAATATGAAGACTATAATTTTCATTGATGTAATAAAGATTTAAATGGTTTAAGTAGAAATAGGTATAAAACATCTACTTTTAAAATATATTTTCAGTGTTTATTAGATTAAGCCCGAACTACTGGGGAAAATAAATTGTTAACTGAAATCCTTAAAAGAGTTTTGAACCCAAAAAGGAGCTACCAGCAGCACTTTTAGATGATCATCTTACTGAGAAACTCTTTGAACCAAATACCAGCAGGATAGCAAATTTGAAGAACTGCTGTAATTACTCTGTGTGTGTGTATGTGTGTGTGTGTGTGTGTATGTGTGTGTGTATGTGTGTGTGTGTGTGTTTATGTGTGTTTTAACCTCAATATCTGTCTTCCGCCACAGCAATCACCTAAATATTCCAGTAACTAGTTACTGGATCTATCTTGGAATTTTTTTTTTTTTTTTTTTTTTTTTTTTTTTTTTTTTTTGAGACAGAGTCTTACTCTGTCCCGTAGGTTGGAGTGCAGTGGTGCGATCTTGGCTCACTGCAGCCTCTGCCTCCCGGGCCCAAGTGATTCTCGTGACTCAGCCTCCCTAGTAGTTGGGACTACAGGCGCCCACAACAATGCCTGGCTGATTTTTGTATTTTTAGTAGAGATGGGGTTTCACTATATTAGCCAGGCTGCCTTTGAACTCCTGACTTCAAGTGATCCACTCGCCTCGGCCTCCCAAAGTTCTGGGATTACAGGCATTGGAATTGATTTTGAGAGAATTAAATAAATTGTTAATTTCCTGGATTAATCAATTGCATTAAACTAGTTTTTTAAAAAGTACCAAATGGAAGACACAATGAAATACAGGGTCCCGCAATCTGAATGCCACCAATCTGGAGAAGAACGTTTGTACACAACCAACCAATTAATTTAATTATAAAAAAATGTTTTGTAAGAAGAGTTGCAAAATGTGGAATGCTGTACTTCCCAACATTTCCTCTAATATTTGACCATCAATTAATTTTTCACTAAAGGATCAGGAATGTCAGAGTTACCTGTTATTTCTTCAGGCAGTTGTCTATTTCCAGGAAATAGCTCTGGAGGTATTTCCCCCTTTTTTAAAATTCCTTCTCTAGTTTTAATTGAACATTTAATATTGTTTCATTTAATGCTTCTCATAGCATATTGATTACACTTGTTTTTTAAATTTTCTTAGTGGTTGCTCTACAGTTTGCAATATACATTTTTAACCAATCCAAATCCACCTTCAAGTAACTGTAGACTACTTCATTTGTAATGTAGATGCCTTATAACAAAGTATTTCTAATTATTCCCTCCTGTCCCTCCTTAGGACATTGCTGTCATTTATTTTACTCATTAATAAGCTATAATCACCCAATACATTGTTAATATTATGACATTAAACAAACATGTATTTTTTAGCTCAATTATAAGAAAAACAGATTTTATTTAATTATTTTAATTTCTTCTCTGACACTCTTTCTCTCTAAATGTAAATCTGAGTTTGTAAATCTATATCATTTTCCTTCTTCCTGAACAACTTCTTTTAACATTTCTTACCAGGCAGGTATGCTGTTTGCACGTTTCCTCGGTTTCTGTTTGTTTGATAAAGTCTTTATTTCTCCGTCATTTTGTGAAAAAGAATTTCCCTGGATATAGGATTCTAGTTGATGTTTTTTTTTTTTCTTAAGCACTTCAATGATTTCATTCTACTCCCTTCTTGCTTCATAGTTTCTGACAAGAAGTTCACTTTAATTCTTATCTTTGTATTTTTCCCTGTATAGGTAAAATGACATTTTTTTCCTCTAAATTATTTCAAGAGTTTCTTTTTGTCTGATTTTCTGCAAATTGAGTATGCTGTGACTAAGGGTAGGTCGACGTTTTTGTTTGGTATTTACTGTGCTTTAGTGCTCCCTGAGCTTCCGGGCTTGTGACTAGGGGGTCTCATTAATTTTGCGATGGTCTTGACTACTAATGCTTCAAATAACTCTTTTTGTCTTTTTCTTTGCCTAATATTTTAGTTATGCACATGTAACACTTTTGAAATTATCCCACAGTTCTTAGGCATTCTGTTCTACTTGTATCATTTTTTCTCTGCATTTTGGCATGAGACGTTCCCATTGACTTACATTCAAACACATTTATTCTTTCCTAGACTGTGCCCAGTCTATTAATGAGACCAAAGTCGTTCTTCATTGCTGTTACAATGTTTTTGATTCTTTCTTGGGTTTTTAATTTCTCTGCTTTCATTACCCTTCTGTTGCTGCCTGTTATTTACTTTCTTCATTAGAGTTCCTAACATATTAATCATAGTGATTTTAATTTCATGTTTGACAATCCCAACATCTGTGGCATATGAGTCTAGTTTGGATGCTTGCTTTGTCTCTGGAGACTGTGGTTTTTCTTATCTTTTAGTATGTCTTGTAATTTCTTCTTGAAACCTGGAAATAATGGGAAATGAGGTAAATAGGTCTCTAATGTTAGCTTTTATGTCAATCTGGCTAGGAGTTGGCCTCTATGCAATGTTTGCTGTATCTGAATTTGTCGGAGACTTTAAATTACTCTGATGTCCTTTTTAAAAACGTTCCCTGATGACTTTGAGCTTCTCTAAGTACTCTTCCTCAGAGACAGCCTGCATGTTGTAGACGTCTTAGCTATAATCCACTGTCATTATACTGAGCTCTACTAGTGTGCTGGCAATGTGTGGCAGTGGAAATATTCTTTAATGTTATGATGAAATGTCCGTCTTTTTAGTGGGCTTTTGTCCTTCACTGTGATGACTGTGACATTCGGGAATATTTCTTAGCTTTCTCTCTCATTAGATGAGACAGGAAGGCTAGAAAGGGCTGAGTGTGAGAAGAAAATGCCCTTATCTTATATGAGATTACTAGAATGTCTTTTTCCCTGAAAAGTAGGCCTTTGCTATAAAGACTCTCTAGATCTATTTCTCAATAACCACTCTTCCTCTTCCCCTGGCCGAACTATAAGGATATATTTCTTGGCTCTTCATCATGAGAACCCAGTGAGGTTCTTGGAGGTAAAACTCATGAATTGTGGGTCTTGCACCCCAGACTGCAATGCCCCAAGAGTTTCTCATTCTCATGCTAGTCCAGAATCAGCTTCCAGCAATTCATCAAAATTACTGTTAAAATGTTTTAACAAGTTTATGGCTCTAGCGGCTACTGTTTCAGGTTAGCAGGACTTGGCTGTGACTGTCTGGATTTACTTGTCTTTCTAGATTTAGGGTGGAGGTTTGCCTTGCAGCTCAGTTCTTTAATGGATCCAAGAAAAGTCACCGATTTTCAGTTTGTTCATTTTTTTCTTGTTGTAAGAACAGGAGTGACAACTTTTAAGCTCTTTACATGTAGGAGCCAAAACCAGAGTTTTTGGGGAAACACACATAACACAGTGTTCCTAAAAATAAGTTAAGTAAAGATCTTCTAGACTTGGAGAGAATGCGAATAGAAATAAAAATTAAATCAGAATTATTTCCTTTTGATTCTATGCATCTATGATTACAATATGCATTTTAAATGTCAAAATTTATTTTTATTTTTTTATTATACTTTAAGTTCTAGGGTACATGTGCACAACGTGCAGGTTTGTTACATATATATGCATGTGCCATGTTGGTGTGCTGCACCCATTAACGCATCATTTACATTAGGTATATCTCCTAATGTTATCCCTCCCCTCTCTCCCCTCCCCACAATAGGACCTGGTGTATGATGCTCCCCTTCCTGTGTCCAAGTGGTCTCGTTGTTCAATTCCCACCTATGAGTGAGAATATGCGGTATTTGGTTTTCTGTTCTTGTGATAGTTTGCTGAGAATGATGGTTTCCAGCTGCATCCATGTCCCTACAAAGGACAGGAACTCATCCTTTTTTATGGCTGCATAGTATTCCATGGTGTACATGTGCCACATTTTCTTAATCCAGTCTGTCACTGAGGGACATTTGGGTTGATTCCAAGTCTTTGCTGTTGTGAATAGTGCCGCAATAAACATACGTGTGCATGTATCTTTATAGCAGCATGATTTATAATCCTTTGGGTATGTCCCTAGTAATGGGATGGTTGGGTCAAATGGTATTTCTAGTTCTAGATCCTTGAGGAATCACCACACTGTTTTCCACAATGGTTGAACTAGTTGTGGAACCATTTTTACACTGTTAAACTTTTACACCAATAGTGTAAAAGTGTTCCTATTTCTCCACATCCTCTCCAACACCTATTGTTTCCTGATTTTTTAATGATTGCCATTCTAACTGGTGTGAGATGGTATCACATTGTGGTTTTGATTTGCATTTCTCTGATGGCGAGTGATAATGAGCATTTTTTCATGTGTCTGTGGGCTGTATGAATGTCTTCTTTTGAGAAGTGTCTATTCATATCCTTTGCCCACTTTTTGATAGGGTTGTTTGTTTTTTTCTTGTAAATTTGATTGAATTCTTTATAGGTCTGGATATTAGCCCTTTGTCAGATGAGTAGATTGCAAAAACTGTCTTCCATTCTGTAGGTTGCCTGTTCACTCTGATGGTAGTTTCTTTTGCTGTGCAGAAGCCCTTTAGTTTAATGAGATCCCATTTGTCAATTTTCGCTTTCGTTGCCATTGCTTTTGATGTTTTAGACATGAAGTCCCTGCCAATGCCTATGTCCTGAATGGTATTACCTAGGTTTTCTTCTAGGGCTTTTTGGTTTTGGGTCTAACATTTAAGTCTCTAATCCATCTTGAATTAATCTTCGTATAAGGAGTAATGAAAGGATCCAGTTTCAGCTTTCTACTTATGGCTAGCCAATTTTCCCAGCACCCTTTATTAAATAGGGAATCCTTTCTGCATTTCTTGTTTCTCTCAGGTTTGTCAAAGATCAGATGGCTGTAGATGTGTGGTATTATTTCTGAGGACTCTGTTCTGTTCCACTGTTCTATATCTCTGATTTGGTACCAGTATCAAGCTGTTTTGGCTACTGTAGCCTTGTAGCATAGTTCGAAGTCAGGTAGCGTGATGCCTCCAGTTTTGTTCTTTTGACTTAGCATTGTCCTGGCAATGCGGGCTCTTTTTTGGTTCCATATGAACTTTAGAGCAGTTTTTTCCAATTCTGTAAAAAAGTCATTGGTATCTTAATGGGGATGGCATTGAATCTATAAATAACCTTGGGCAGTATGGCCATTTTCACGATATTGATTCTTCCTATCCATGAGCATGGTATGTTCTTCCATTTGTTTGTGTCCTCTTTGATTTCACTGAGCAGTGGTTTGTAGTTCTCCTTGAAGAGGTCCTTTACATCCCTTGTCAGTTGGATTCCTAGGTATTTTATTCTCTTTGAAGCTATTGTGAATGGGAGTTCGCTCATGATTTAGCTCTCTGTTTGTCTGTTACTGCTGTATAAGAATGCTTGTGATTTTTGCAATTGATTTTGTATCCTGAGACTTTGCTGAAGTAGCTTATCAGCTTAAGGAGATTTTGGGCTGAGACGGTGGGGTTTTCTAAATATACACTCATGTCATCTGCAAACAGGGACAATTTGACTTCTTCTTTTCCTAACTGAATACCCTTGATTTCTTTCTCTTGCCTGATTGCCCTAGCCAGAATTTCCAACACTATGTTGAATAGGAGTGGTGAGAGAGGGCATCCCCGTCTTGTGCCAGTTTTCAAAGGGAATGCTTCCAGTTTTTGCCCATTCAGTATGATATTGGCTGTGGGTTTGTCATAAATAGCTCTTATTATTTTGAGATATGTTCCATCAATACCGAATTTATTGAGAATTTTTAGCATGAAGGGCTGTTGAATTTTGTCAAAGGCCTTTTCTGCATCTATTGAAATAATCACGTAGTTTTTGTCTTTGGTCCTGTTCATATGCTAGATTACATTTATTGATTTGCATATGTTGAACCAGCCTTGCATCCCAGGGATGAAGCCCACTTGATCATGGTGGATAAGCTTTTTGATGTGCTGCTGGATTCAGTTTGCCAGTATTTTATTGAGGATTTTTGCATCGATGTTCATCAGGGATATTGGTCTAAAATTCTCTTTTCTTGTTGTATCTCTGTCAGACTTTGGTATCAGCATGATGTTGGCCTCATAAAATGAGTTAGGGAAGATTCCCTCTTTTTCTATTGATTGGAATAATTTCAGAAGGAATGGTACCAACTCCTCCTTGTACCTGTGGTAGAATTTGGCTGTGAATCCATCTGGTCCTGGGCTTTTTTTGGTTGGTCAGCTATTAATTATTGCCTCAATTTCAGAGCCTGCTATTGGTCTATTCAGGGATTCAGCTTCTTCCCGGTTTAGTCTTGGAAGAGTGTAAGTGTCCAGGAAATTATCCATTTCTTCTAGGTTTTCTAGTTTATTTGCGTAGAGGTGTTTATAGTATTCTCTGATGGTAGTTTGTATTTCTGTGGGGTCGGTGGTGATATCCCCTTTATCATTTTTTATTGCGTCTATTTGATTCTTCACTCTTCTCTTCTTTATTAGTCTTGCTAGTGGTCTATGAATTTTGTTGCTCTTTTCAAAACACCGGCCCCTGGATTCATTGATTTTTTTGGAGAGTTTTTTGTGTCTCTGTCTCCTTCAGTTCTGCTCTGATTTTAGTTATTTCTTGCCTTCTGCTAGCTTCAGAATGTGTTTGCTCTTGCTTCTCTGGTTCTTTTAATTGTGATGTTAGGGTGTCAATTTTAGATGTTTCCTGCTTTCTCTTGTGGGCATTTAGTGCTATAAATTTCCCTCTACACACTGCTTTAAATGTGTCCCAGAGATTCTGGTACATTGTGTCTTTGTTCTCATTGGTTTCAAAGAACACCTTTATTTCTGCCTTCATTTCATTATTTACCCAGTAGTCATTCAGGAGCAGGTTGTTCAGTTTCCATATAGTTGAGCAGTTTTGATTGAGTTTCTTAGTCCTGAGTTCTAGTTTAATTGTACTGTGGTCTGAGAGACAGTTTGTTATAATTTCTGTTCTTGTACCTTTGCTGAGGAGTGCTTTATTTCCAACTATGTGGTCGATTTTGGAATAAGTGCGATGTGGTGCTGAGAAGAATATATATTTTGTTGATTTGGGGTGGAGAGTTCTATAGATATCTATTAGGACTGCTTGGTGGAGAGTTGAGTTCAATTCCTGGATATCCTTGTTAACTTTCTGTCTCGTTGATCTGTCTAATGTTGACAGTGGGGTGTTAAACTCTCCCATTATTATTGTATGGGAGTCTGAGTCTCTTTGTAAGTCTCTAAGGATTGCTTTATGAATCTGGGTGCTCCTGTATTGGGTGCATATATATTTAGGATAGTTAGGTCTTCCTGATGAATTGATCCCTTTACCATTATGTAATAGCCTTCTTTGTCTCTTTTGATCTTTGATGGCTTAAAGTCTGTTTTGTCAGATACTAGGATTGCAACCCCTGCTCTTTTTGTTTTCCATTTGCTTGGTAGATCTTCCTCCATCCATTTATTTTGAGCGTATGTGTTTCTCTGCATGTGAGATGGGCCTCCTGAATACAGCAAATTGATGGGTCTTGACTCTTTATCCAATTTGCTAGTCTGTGTCTTTTAATTGGGGCATTTAGCCCATTTACATTTAAGGTTAATATTGTTATATGTGAACTTGATCCTGTCATTATGATATTAGCTGGTTATTTTGCTTGCTAGTTGATGCACTTTCTTCCTAGCGTCCATGGACTTTACATTTTAAATGTCAAAATATTAATATGTCTTTTATGTATCATGAGCAGATGTGAAATTAGGTGGTATGAAAACACTTACCTGTCTTTTTTGTCATTGCTAGGAAAATAAGAAAATAAACCAAGTGTAATGGTCCATTTTCACACTGCTGTTAAAATCATACCTGAGACTGGGTAATTTATATGGAAAAAGGTTTATTGGACTTACAGTTCCACATGGCTGGGAAGGCCTCATGATCATGGTGGAAGGCAGGAAGAGCAAGTCATATCCTACATGGATGGCAGCAGACAAAAAAAGAGAGCTTGTGCAGGGAAACTCACGTTTTTAAAACCATCAGATCTTGTGAGACCCATTCACTATCATGAGAAGAGAAAGGGAAAGACCTGCCCTCCATGATTCAATCACCTACCACCAGGTTCCTCCCACAACACATGGGAATTCAAGATGAGATTTGGGTGGGGACATAGCCAAACCATTATCACCAAGAGAAGCAGCTGTTTTTTTTTTTTTTTTAATCAACTTAGACTCTGAGTATACATTCAAAGAAAAATACCTACACTTGTAAATCCTTGCCATATAACACATAATTTTGCTTGAAGTTTGAGCAGTATAAAGTGTGATTTTTCCATAGTTAATGCATCCCAAGTCATGCTGGGCTGTCTTGTGTACAAAGACGTAGTCATTCCTTTGAAGCTATTTTTCATACAGCCTTTAAATATAAGCACCATAAAACATTTCATTCTTACTTTAAAAGTTTTCTCTATTTAGATCTAACAGAATTATGCCTTGCACACAGTAGGTGCTCAACATATGTCTAATGAATTAAATATTTTGATATTACATCAAGTGTTATAATATCAGGTTCAACTTTCTTCCTAAATAAATGATGAACCAGGCCACTTTATACCTTAAAAATGTAAGAATCTCTCCATTACTTAAAAGCAGGTATCCTCTCCTTGCCTTCTTTTAAATGTATATCTTCGTCACTGTCTCATTTAACAGAGAACTGAATTTTGGGGAACAGAAAAGGATTTGCTTCCTTTATCTCGAATGGTAGGTTGAAAAATTATTCAATGATGATTGATTTAATCAAAACTGCTAAGCTGATGAAATTCATTTCTGGCAACATTTAAGCATCCTTTCTGCATCATTTCCTATCGATTTCATCTCTTCTCTACCATCTTCTCAAGACCAAGATCCCTTGCTTGGTGTAATAATTCAGGACTGATCTGAAATTATTACTCATATCTTATTTTTCTCTGAAACAGGGATTTTTTTGTTTTGTTTTGTTTATTCATGTGACTCATCTCAATTAGGTGCTCAGTGGAAAGGAAACATCTCTAATTAGCACTGACTTATAAAGGACTGACAGCTTTCCAAGGTCCATTTTCTCTGGAAATGTAGGTGGCTAAACTAAATGAATCACTGATTGAGTTTTTAAGTGACTTTGTGACTTAGTGAAAGGGGGATCATTGAAATTCTGTCTAAAGCTGGGGCCAGGGCTGGGCCTGAGATCAAAACTTCTATTGGAATCAGGATTAGTCCTAGTTCTGGTTTCTGCTTTCCCCTGGAATGGGTAAGCACCAAAGTACAGGGAAACCAAAACAGTTTGTGCTTGGAGGGTGCAATATCCATGAATTCAGGAGATTAAGTTGTAGGCTAGACAAGGTTTGAAGCAGAAAGTATCAATGTCTAGTATACCAGATCTTCTACCAATGCCAGCTGATAAATAAAAGCAACAGATTAGCAGAAGCCCTTGAAGAAACCTACACTCTTTCAAGTGACCTCAAGGCCCAATTTTTTGTTTTGTCTTCAGATTTGCCAAAATGAAAGAAGATTCATTTCAATACTATCTGAGAATTATTTTGATTTAAGATTTGATGAAGCTCTACTGATCATATGGGTATAAATCGGATAGATGTTAAGAAATTATGCATAACGAGGATAGTTGTGATTTTAAAATCATAGTGTATGATTCCAGTGCAAAAGCAGAATGCACTTTTAGTAAAAACCAAATGTTACACGTTCTATTGGAGTCAATACAATGAAAATTCACTATCACAAAAACAGAACAGGAAAGACCTGCCCCCATGATTCAATCACCTGCCACCAGGTCCATCCCACAACACGTTGGAATTGTGCCAGTGGAATGAATCGATTATTCAAGGAAAGTTCATATTATAGAAGAGGGGAGGGAAATGCCTGCATGGCTAAAGAGAATGGAATAATCTAATCAAGAAGCAAAGAAAAGTGAGTAGGAATTTTTGAAATTTCAGAATTTGTTATCACTTTGAATCAGAGCCAACAAAGATTAACTGCTTAAGGAAAGATGTACCTAATATTTTTAAGGTATCCCCTAAAAATATTTCCTCCAAAGTTTCCCTTAAATCCGGCTGGGTGTGGTGGCTCACACTTGTAATCCCAACACTTTAGGAGGCTGAGGTGAGTGGATCAGCTGAGGTCAGGAGTTTGTGACCAGCCTGACCAATATGGTGAAACCTCATGTCTACTAAAAATACAAAAATTAGGCAGGCATGGTGGCCTGTGCCTGCCTGTAGTCCCAGCTACTTGGGAGGCTGAGACAAGGGAATTGCTTGAACCCGGGAGGTGGAGGTTGCAGTGAGCCAAGATTGTGCCACTGCACTGCAGCCTGGGTGATAGAGTGAGACTCTGTCTCAAAAAAAAAAAAAAAAAAAAAAAAAAAAAAAAAAAAAAAAATCCCTTAAATCCAAAGGGAAAGAAAAGTATATTATTTATATAGTATGATAAAATCAAATAAAACCCCTTTTCCTTCTAAATAAACAGTTTCCTTTGTATAACACAGATTCTGATATAGAATAAATTTGTCATGGGCTTTCAAAAGTGATTTATTTACTATTATGTAAAACCAAACAAAGTTCTACCTAGCTAATAATGAAGCAAGCTGATAAAGTTACAAAATCATAGGCTTTAAAAATGCATTAAAGAGCCAAGAATGCAAATAAACCTAAATAAAGAAACTCATAGCTGCTTTCATTTATGGAAACACAATAACAAGAGAGAATCCATTATAAAGACATGTCAGGCTAATTATTACCAAATTTCTAATAGTCACCTGTGGTCCATAATGATGGATGGATTAGAATCCTATGGACCTCCAGCCAGAGAGAGCCTATACTCACCCAACAACCTTTATCTTCACTAAGTGCACGGGAGTTATGTACCAAAGACTGGGCCCAGGTAGGACAGCCCAAGAACACACACACACACATACACACATACACACACACACACACGCACACACACACATGCTCTTTCTGTCTCTCTGTCTCTCTCTCTTTCCCCCTTTTTCTCTGGTCTTTTGCATATGCACCAAATATGCTAGAGTGGACTTTCAGGGCTTGACCAAGAAATAGGACAGAGAATAATTTTCCTGGATTCAGAGAATCTGAAGACAGGACTAGAGGAAAAGAAAAATCTGTATTGATCAAAGAGGTGGCACTGAACTCTAGGGCAGAGAACTATCTCTCATGCTTTGAAAAGCTGATAGCTAAAAGTATAAAGAGACTAAAGCTGATGGGCTAAAGTAAAGAATAAAGAGGGCTTTGGAGTCTTCCAGTATTCAGATTCTAAGCCCCACTTGATTGAAAAGTCCTAATATCTCCTTCAAAATATTTGAAGACAAAAGTTAGCTAAATCTAAGTGAAGCTATAATACGTCAACCTAAAGATGCAAACTCTGACAAAATTAAAAATCCAGAAGGAAAAACAGAAAAAAGTATTTGAAAGACTTAGCAGCAGATTTGACAAAGCAGTAGAAATGATAAATGAACTTGGAGGCAGGACACTAGGAATCATTCAAGCCAAAACACAAAGAGAAAAAAGGAGTGAGAAAAATGGAACAGGGCATTCAAGATCTATAGGATTAAAATCAAACAGATTAACATTCACATAAATGAAATCCCAGAAGGAGAGGAGAAAATGAATGGGACAAAAGAAGTATTTGCACATATTATCTCTATCATTGTTCAAAACTGATATAAAATTATTAACCTATGTATCCAAGAAACTTGGCAAAACCCATAGAATAAGTACAAAGTAAACCATACTAAAAAAAAGTCATAGTCAAAAGATGAACACCAAGGATTAAGTGAAAATTAATGAAAGCAGTAAAGAAGAAAAACCCTGACAGCTTACACACAGATAAAAATGATAAGAATGATAGCTTATTACTAGAAAAATATCTTTTCTTGATAGATATAAGTGATCTTTATTCAGTTGATGTAATAGCACTGTCAGAACTTAAGACCAACATATTAGAATACCAAGCTGCTGATTACATAAATTCTGACAATGAGCTTTTATATATTTTTTAATAATGTAATCACTTTCTTTTATATTTTTTTCTATTCCTTCAAGCATTTATTTCTCTAGATACAAACAATCCAATTACATTCTTTGTTATTTTAAAATGTACAGTTAAGTTACTATTTGCTGTAGTCACCCTTTTATACTATCAAATGGTAGGACTTATTCACTCTTTGACTTTTTGTACCCATTAAAAATCTCCACCTTCCCCAACCCCCCACTACCCCTCCCACCTTTGGTTCTCTATATCCATGTCTCTATTCTCTATGTCCATGAGTTCACTTGTTTGATTTTAGATCCCACAAATAAGTGAGAACATATGATGTTTGTCTTTCTGTGCCTGACTTATTTCACTTGATATAATGATCTCCAGTTCCATCTATGTTGTTGCAAATGATTGGATCTCATTCTTTTTTATGACTGAATAGTACTCTATTATGTATATGTTCCACATTTTCTGTATCTATTCATCTGTAGATGGACACTTAGGTTGCTTCTAAATCTTAGCTATTGTAAACAGTGCTGCAACAAATGTAAGAGTACAGATATATCTTCAATATACTGATGACCCAGCAGAGGGATTGCTGGATCATATGGTAGCTCAATTTTTAGTTGGTTGAGGATCCTTGAAACTGGCCTCCGTAGTGGTTGTAATAATTTACATTTCCACCAACAATGTACAAGAGTTCCCTTTTCTCCATATTCTTGTCAGCATTTGTTATTGCCTGTGTTTTTGAAGTAGCCATTTTAACTGGCGTGAGATGATATCTTACTGTAGTTTTTATTTATATTTCTCTGAAGATCAATGATCGTGAGCACCTTTTATTTTTTCTTTTGAGACAGCATCTCCCTTTATTGCCCAGGCTGGAGTACAGGGGCGCAATCTCGGGTCACTGCAACCTCCACCTCCTGGGTTCAAGCAATTCTCCTGCCTCGGCCTCCTGAGTATCTGGGACTACAGGCAAGCACCACCATGCCTGGCTAGTTTTTTATTTTTAGTAGAGGTGAGGTTTCACCATATTGGCCAGGCTGGTCTTAAATTCCTGACCTCGTGATCCTCCCGCCTAAGCCTCCCAAAGTGCTGGGATTACAGGCGTGAGCTACCGCGCCTGGCCCCGTGAGCACCTTTTTATATGCCTATTTGCCACTTGTATGTCTTCCTTTGAGAAATTTCTATTCAAACCCTTTGCCCACTTTTTTGATCAGATTATTAGTTTTTTGTTCCTATAGAGTTGTTTGAACTTCTTATATATGGAAGCTGGGCATGTGACAAAGTATTAGTTATTAATCTCTTGTCAGATGAGTAGTTTGCAGATATTTTCTCCAATTCTGTGGTTTGTTTCTCTCCTTTGCCGTGCAGAAGCTTTTTAGCTTGATGTGATCCCATTTGTCCATTTTTACTTTTATTGTCTGTGCTTGTGAGTTGTTTCTCATGAAATTTTTGCCCAGACCAATATCCTGGTGATATTCCCCTAGATTTTTTGTAGTAGTCTCATAACTTGAGGTCCTATATTTTAGCCTTCAATCCATTTTGATTTAATTTTTCTACATGGTGAGACATAAGGGCCTAGTTTTACTGTTCTGCATATGGATATCCAGTTTTCCTAGCATCATTTATTGAATAGACTGTCTGTATGTTCTTGACAACTTTGTCAAAAATGAGTTCACTGTAGGTGTATGGATTTGTTTCTGGATTGTCTATTCTGTTCCATTGGTCTATGTGTCTGTTTTTATGGTAGTACCATGTTGTTTTGATTACTAAACCTCTATAGCATAATTTGAAGTCAAGTAATGTGATTCCTCCAGCTTTTTCTTTTTACTTAGGATAGCTTTGGTCATTCTGGGTCTTTTGTGGTTCCATATAAATTGTATGATTGTTTTTTCTTTTTCTGTGAAGAATGTCATCGGTATTTTGATAAAGATGGCACTTAATCTGTAGATTCCTTTGGGTAGTATGGATAATTTAACAATATTGATTCTTCTAATCCATGAACACAAAATATTTTCCCATTTTTTCCAATTTTTTTCCAATATATTTTTCCAATGTTTTAATTTCTTTCAACAGCATTTCATAGTTTTTATTATAGAGATCTTTCACATCTCTGCTTAATTCCTAGGTATTTAATTTTCTGTGTGGCTATTGTAAATTGAATTACTTCTTTAATTTCTTTTCAACATTGCTTGCTGTTGACATATAGAAATGCTACTAATTTCGTATGTTGATTCTGCATCCTGCTATTTTACTGAATTGTTTATTAACCAATAAACTAATAAATTTCTTGTGGAGTCTTTGGGTTTTTCCAAATATGAGATCATATCAACTGCAAACAAGGATAATTTGACTTCTTCCTGTCCAACTTGGATACCTTTTATAGATTTTTCTTGTCTGATTGCTCTAGCTAGGACTTCCAGTACTACGTTGAATAACAGTGATGACAGTGGGTGTCTTTGTTGTGTTCCTGATCTTAGAGAAAAGGTTTTCACTTTTCCCCCATTCCATATGGCTTTCATTATGTTGCAGTATGTTCCTTCTATCCTGTTTTTTTTTCAGGGTTTTATCATGAAGAGATGCTACATGTATCAAATATTTTTCTCAGCATCAATTGAAGTGATCATATAGTTTTATCCTTCATTCTGTTGATATGATGTATCACATTGGTTGATTTGCACATGTTGAATCATTCTTGCATCCCTGGGATAAATCCCACTTGGTCATGATGAATGATCTTTCTAATGTATTGTTGAGTTTGGTTTGCTAGTATTTTGTTGATAATTGATGCAAAAATTGATTTTTGCATCAATTATCAAATACTGGCCTATAATTTTCTTTCTTTCTTTTTATTTTTTTGATGTGTCTTTGTGTGGTTTTAGTGTCAGGGCAATACTGGCCTCATAGAATGAGTTTGGAAGTATTTTCTCCTCCTACATTTTTTTGGGATAGTTTGACTAGAATTGGTATTAGTTCTTTAAATATTTGATAGAATTCAGCATTGAAGCTATCAGGTCTCAAGCTTTTCTTCAGTGGAAGACTTTTATTATGGCTTTGATCTTGTTACTTGTTATTGGTCTGTTCAGATTTTTTATTTCTTCCTGGTTCAATTTTGGCAGGTTGTGTGTGTCTAGGAATTTGTCCATTTCATCTAAATTTTCCAATTTACTAGCATATAGTTGCTCACAGTGGTCACTAATGATCCTTTGAATTTCTGAAGTATCAGTTTTAATGTCTCCTTTTTAATTTCTGAATTTATTTATTTGAATTTTCTCTCTTTTTCTTAGTCTAACATTTTGTCAATTTTGTTTAACTTTTTAAAAAGTTAAGTTTTAGTTTCATTGGCATTTCCTAATTTTTAAGTTTTAATTTCATTTATTTCTTCTCTAATTGTTATTATCTCTTTTCTACTACTTTTTGGTTTGGTTCACTCATGCTTTTCTAATTCTTTAAGATGCATCGTTAAATTGTTTCTTTGAAGTATTTTCTCTTTTTTGATGTCAGCACTTGTAGTTATAAACTTCCCTCTGAGTACTGCTTTTGCTAGGTTTTGATATGTTGTGCTTCCATTATCATTTGTTTCAAGAAAATTCTCAATTTTCTTCTTAATTTCTTCATTGACCCTCTAGTCATTCAGAAGCATATTGTTTAATTTCCATGTATTAGTAGTTTCCAAAACTCTTCTTTTTATTAATTTCTAGCTTTTTTCTATTGTGGTCACAGAAGATGCTTGCTATAATGAAATTTTGTGAATCTTTTAAGGCTTGTTTTATGACCTAACATATGGTGTATTCTTGAGAATGATCCATGTACTGAGGAAAAGAATGTGTATTCTGGAGGCATTGGATGAATGAAATGCTCTGTAAATATTTACTAGGTCCATTTGGTCTATGGTGCAGATTAAGTCTGATGTTTCTTTATTGATTTTCTATCTGGAAGATCTGTCCAGTGCTGAAAGTGGAGTGCTGAAGTCCCTAGTAATTATTGTATTGAAATACGTCTATTATATAGACATATTTATAGACATATAATTATATATGTCATTATATAGACATATGATATGTCTATTATGTAGACATATTTCTCTTTAGCTCTATAATATTTGCTTTATACTTGGGTACTCCACTGTTGGGTGCATATATATTTAAAATTGTTATAGCCTTTTGCTGAATTGTCTGCTTCATCATTATATAGTGACCTTCTTTGTCTCTTCTTACAACTTTTGTCCTGAAATCTATTTATCTGATACAAGTATAGTAACTAGTGCTCCCTTTTGGTTTCCATTGTCATGGGATGTCTTTTTCCATCCCTTTGTTTTCAGTGTCTTTATAGGTTAAGGGTGTTTCTCATAGGAAACAAATCAGTGTGTCTTGTTTTTCATCCATTCAGCCAATCTATATCTTTTGATTGGAAAGTTTTGCCTGTATACATGCAATGTAATTATTGATAAGTAAGTACTGTAAGTACTGACTGTTGCCATTTTGTTATTTGTTTTCTGATTGCTTTGTGGTCTTCTCTTCCTTCTTTCTTGTCTTCCTCTGGTGAAGGAGATTTTCCCTGTTGAAATTATTTAATTTCTTGATTTTTATTTTGTGTGTATTCAATGTATTTTTTTATTTGAGGTTACCATGAGGCTTGTAAATACTATCTTATAATGGATTATTTTAATGACTTCACACTATTTTCATAGACAAACAAACAAGAAAAAAAAAACTAATAAAATTCCATGACCTAATTTCATCCCTCTGCTTTTTAAATTTTTGTTGTTTTTGTTTATCTCATATTATACTTGAAAAGTTATAGAAAATATATCTTATTATATCTTGAAAAGTTGTTATAATTATTTTGATTGCTTCATCATTTAGTCTTTCTATTTAGGATAAAAGTAGTTTACACATCGCAGGTACAGTTTTATAACATTCTGCATTTTTCTGTGTACCAGTGAGCTCATCTTAAGGTGATTATTTATTGCTCATTAATGTCCTTTTCTTTCTGATTGATGTACTCCCTTTGGCATTTATTGTAGGACAAGTCTGGTGTTGATGAAATCCTTCAGCTTTTGTTTCTTTGCGAAAGTCTTTATTTCTTCTTCATGTTGAAGATATACTATTCTACGGTAAAAATTATTTTCTTTCAGCACTTTAAATATGTCACGCCACTCTCTCCTGGCCTGTAAGGTTCACATTGCAAAATTTGCTACCAGACATATTAGAGCTCCACTGTGTGTTATCTGTTTCTTTTCTCTTGCTTCTTTCAGGATCCTTTATTCATCCTTGACCTTTGGGAGTTTGATTATTAAATGCCTCGAGATAGCTTTCTTTGGGTTAAATCTACTTGGTGTTTTATAACCTTCTTGTACTTGAATATTGATATCTTTCTCTAGGTTTGTGAAGTTGGCTGCTATTGTATCTGTCAATAAACTTTCAACCACTATATATTTTTCTACCTCCTCTTTAAGGACAATAACTTTTAAATATGCCATTTTGAGGTTATTTTCTAGATCCTGTAGGCATGTTTCATTTTTCTTTATTCTTTTTTCTTTTGTCTCCTCTGACTGTGTTTTTGAATACTTTATTTTCAAGCTCATTAAATTTTTCTTCTGTTTGATCAATTCTTCTCTTAAAGGACTCTGACACATTCTTCAGTATGCCAATTGTATCTTTCAGCTCCAGAATTTCTGCTTGAGTTTAGGACATCTCAGATCAAGGTGCCAGCAGATGTGGGTTCTGGTGAGACCCCACTTCTCATAAATGGTGCCTTTTAGCTATGTCCTCACATGGCTGGAAGGGCAAACAAGCTTCCTTGAGCCTCTTTTACGCAGGCACTAATCACATTCCTATGGGCTCCACCATCCTGATCTAATCATCTCCCAAAGTCTCCACCTCCTAATAGCATTATTTTGGGGGATAGATTTTAACATTAATATGGGGAAAGGTTTATTCAGATCATACCAAGGATGGAAAAAAAAGTTTGAAATAATCTTTGAAGAAAGTAAGAGGGCAAGGTAATCAGAGAAAGAGATAAGGTTTGCGATTACAAATTTATAATGGGGCCTATTTTTCAAAGCAGATAATCAAATTATCTCTAAACTCTAAACAGGATTAGACTATCCTGACAAAAGAGACAAGAAAAGTCATGATTTTATCAAAGTAATTCCTGGATTGTGTAATAATACCTGAAACTAGGACAAAGGCAGTAAAAAGACCAGAAGAAAATGGAAGAGTCGATGAACTGGAAAGCCTCAAAGGACACAATGATGTCTATGAATGTCAACTAGAAAGCCTAGTGATGGCAGTGAGGAACTTGAATTAGTAATGTTCAGAGTTGGAGAAATTGGGTGCTGTCATGTTCGAGATTGTGACAGATGGAGAAAGTCATTGATTAGAAATGAAAAAATAAAGGAACTAGATAATCCAATTTGGATAACTTGTCCACATAAATACTCAATAAGTTAGGAAAGAGAACCATAAACCTAGCATCAAAATATCAAAGAATATGGGAAAATGAATAGGAGATAAGTAGAATGCAGTGACAATTAACTAGAGAAGGCTGCACAAAATCTAGAATACTCTCTCCTAAAATAGAGAATTGTGATATATACATGAAGGAGTCACTTCAGTGGGTCTTTGGAGTAGATACATGATTGCAAACTATATTCTGAAATATAGCCATATGTTATAGAACAGTAAAACCAACATAGCATTTAAAGTAAAATATAAAAATTCCACATAGGCATGGTTTATAAGAATGTGGCATCAGCACTACAGAGAATGAGAACAAGAATCTAATATGTTCTTCTTTTAGTTATTAAAATTACTTGACGGGTCCAATATCCGGCTGGAGTCTTCTACTGGCTTGAAGCAAGCAAGACTTCTGAGTGTTTTTTGTTCAGAAGAACTTGGCTTAAGATAATTTTTGGCTGTACTTGAAGTTGAGTAACTGGGACATGAAAGCAGGGCTGCTCAAAAGAGAGCCAAAGAACCCAGCCTGCTGCCTGAGGCAATGTGTGTCCTAGTCAGAGTCCTACTCAAGAATTCATGTCATCAGAAGTAAGTGGTTTGTTCTTATTGAAGAAGACATTGCCCCCAAAGACATGTCAAATAGTGTCTGAAGAAATGAATCAGGGTATAAAACCTGGGTGGTCTTTAGAGTTTATTTTGCAAATAGGACAAAAGAAGCATTTGTGAGGTGGCACAGTATCTGTGAAGGGAATTCTTTCTGCGGTATTGGAGCCACTTTGGCATAGGCAAGCAGATCATTCAGCAGTGCTAGGATTTGTGTGGCCATATTATTTTTTGCCAGGAAATACTTACCCCATAGTCTAATACTGTGTGTTCCTGAATTAGGACAGGCAGTTACCAATTGCCATATTCTATGGTATTAAATAGACTTATTTTGAGGAATACATGTTCTGGAGATGTACTGTAGCAGCTTGCCACTGAGCATGCTCCCCAAGGAGATAATATGGTTAGAAAACTGAGTTTGAGTGGGGCAGAGCAAGATGGCCGAATAGGAAGAGCTCCAGTCTCCAACTCCCAGCGCGAGCGACACAGAAGACTGGTGATTTCTGCATTTTCAACTGAGGTACTGGGGTCATCTCACTAGGGAGTGCCGGACAATCGGTGCTGGTCAGCTGCTGCAGCCCGACCAGCGAGAGCTGAAGCAGGGCGAGGCATCGCCTCACCTGGGAAGCGCAAGGGGGAAGGGAATCCCTTTTCCTAGCCAGGGGAACTGAGACACACAATACCTGGAAAATCGGGTGACTCCCACCCCAATACTGCCCTTTAAGCAAACGGGCACACCAGGAGAATATATCCCACACCTGGACGGGAGGGTCCCACGCCCACGGAGCCTCCCTCATTGCTAACACAGCAGTCTGCGATCTAACCGCAAGGCAGCAGCGAGGCTGGGGGAGGGGCGCCCGCCATTGCTGAGGCTTAAGTAGGTAAACAAAGCCGCTGGGAAGCACGAACTGGGTGAGCTCACAGCAGCTCAAGGAAACCTGCCTGTCTCTGTAGACTCCACCTCTGGGGACAGGGCACAGCTAAATAACAACAACAAAAAAAGCAGCAGAAACCTGTGCAGATGCAAACGACTCTGTCTGACAGCTTTGAAGAGAGCAGTGGATCTCCCAACACGGAGGTTGAGATCTGAGAATGGACAGACTGCCTGCTCAAGTGGGTCCCTGACCCCTGAGTAGCCTAACTGGGAGACATCCCCCACTAGGGGCAGTCTGACACCCCATACCTCACACGGTGGAGTACACCCCTGAGAGGAAGCTTCCAAAGTAAGAATCAGACAGGTACACTCGCTGTTCAGCAATATTCTATCTTCTGCAACCTCTGCTGCTGATACCCAGGCAAACAGGGTCTGGAGTGGACCTCAAGCAATCTCCAACAGACCTACAGCTGAGGGTCCTGACTGTTAGAAGGAAAACTATCAAACAGGAAGGACACCTATACCAAAACCCCATCAGTACGTCACCATCATCAAAGACCAGAGACAGATAAAACCACAAAGATGGGGAAAAAGCAGGGCAGAAAAGCTGGAAATTCAAAAAATAAGAGTGCATCTCCCCCTGCAAAGAAGCGCAGCCCATCACCAGCAACGGATCAAAGCTGGTCAGAGAATGACTTTGACGAGATGAGAGAAGAAGGCTTCAGTCCATCAAACTTCTCAGAGCTAAAGGAGGAATTACGTACCCAGCACAAAGAAACTAACAATCTTGAAAAAAGAGTGGAAGAATTGACAGCTAGACTAATTAATGCAGAAAAGGTCATAAACGAAATGACAGAGATGAAAACCATGACACGAGAAATACATGACAAATGCACAAGCTTCAGTAACCGATTCGATCAACTGGAAGAAAGAGTATCAGCGATTGAGGATCAAATGAATGAAATGAAGCGAGAAGAGAAACCAAAAGAAAAAAGAAGAAAAAGAAATGAACAAAGCCTGCAAGAAGTATGGGATTATGTAAAAAAACCAAATCTACGTCTGATTGGGGTGCCTGAAAGTGAGGGGGAAAATGGAACCAAGTTGGAAAACACTCTTCAGGATATCATCCAGGAGAACTTCCCCAACCTAGTAGGGCAGGCCAACATTCAAATTCAGGAAATACAGAGAACGCCACAAATATACTCCTCCAGAAGAGCAACTCCAAGACACATAATTGCCAGATTCACCAAAGTTGAAATGAAGGAAAGAATCTTAAGGGCAGCCAGAGAGAGAGGTCGGGTTACCCACAAAGGGAAGCCCATCAGACTAACAGCAGATCTCTCGGCAGAAACTCTACAAGCCAGAAGAGAGTGGGGGCCAATATTCAACATTCTTAAAGAAAAGAATTTTAAACCCAGAATTTCATATCCAGCCAAACTAAGTTTCATAAGTGAAGGAGAAATAAAATCCTTTACAGATAAGCAAATGCTTAGAGATTTTGTCACCACCAGCCCTGCCTTACAAGAGACCCTGAAGGAAGCCCTAAACATGGAAAGGAAAAACCGGTACCAGCCATTGCAAAAACATGCCAAAATGTAAAGACCATCGAGGCTAGGAAGAAACGGCATCAACTAACGAGCAAAATAACCAGTTAATATCCTAATGGCAGGATCAAGTTCACACATAACACTATTAACCTTAAATGTAAATGGACTAAATGCTCCAATTAAAAGACACAGACTGGCAAACTGGATAAAGAGTCAAGACCCATCAGTCTGCTGTATTCAGGAGACCCATCTCACATGCAGAGACATACATAGGCTCAAAATAAAGGGATGGAGGAAGATCTACCAAGCAAATGGAGAACAAAAAAAAGCAGGGTTGCAATCCTAGTCTCTGATAAAACAGACTTTAAACCGTCAAACATCAAAAGAGACAAAGAAGGCCCTTACATAATGGTAAAGGGATCAATTCAACAGGAAGAGCTAACTATCCTAAATATATATGCACCCAATAGAGGAATATCCAGATTCATAAAGCAAGTCCTTAGAGACTTACAAAGAGGCTTAGACTCCCATACAATAATAATGGGGGACTTCAACACTCCACTGTCAACATTAGACAGATCAACGAGACAGAAAGTTAACAAGGATATCCAGGAATTGAACTCATCTCTGCACCAAACGGACCTAATAGACAACTATAGAACTCTCCACCCCAAACCAACAGAATATACATTCTTCTCAGCATCGCATCGCACTTATTCCAAAATTGACCACATAATTGGAAGTAAAGCACTCCTCAGCAAATGTAAAAGTACAGAAATTATAACAAATTGTCTCTCAGACCACAGTGCAATCAAACTAGAACTCAGGACTAAGAAACTCAATCAAAACCGCTCAACTACATGGAAACTGAACAACCTGCTCCTGAATGACTACTGGGTACATAACGAAATGAAGGCAGAAATAAAGATGTTCTTTGAAACCAATGAGAACAAAGATACAACATACCAGAATCTCTGGGACACATTTAAAGCAGTGTGTAGAGGGAAATTTATAGCACTAAATGCCCACAAGAGAAAGCTGGAAAGATCTAAAATTGACACTCTAACATCACAATTAAAAGAACTGGAGAAGCAAGAGCAAACACATTCAAAAGCTAGCAGAAGGCAAGAAATAACTAAGATCAGAGCAGAACTGAAGGAGATAGAGACACAAAAAACCCTCCAAAAAATCAATGAATCCAGGAGTTGGTTTTTGAAAAGATCAACAAAATTGATAGACTGCTAACAAGACTAATAAAGAAGAAAAGAGAGAGGAATCAAATAGATGCAATAAAAAATGATAAAAGGGATATCACCACTGACCCCACAGAAATACAAACTACCATCAGAGAATACTATAAACACCTCTATGCAAATGAACTAGAAAATCTAGAAGAAATGGATAATTTCCTGGACACTTACACTCTTCCAAGACTAAACCAGGAAGAAGTTGAATCCCTGAATAGACCAATAGCAGGCTCTGAAATTGAGGCAATAATTAATAGTCTACCAACCAAAAAAAGTCCAGGACCAGATGGATTCACAGCTGAATTCTACCAGAGGTACAAGGAGGAGCTGGTACCATTCCTTCTGAAACTATTCCAATCAATAGAAAAAGAGGGAATCCTCCCTAACTCATTTTATGAGGCCAACATCATCCTGATACCAAAGCCTGACAGAGACACAACAAAAAAAGAGAATTTTAGACCAATATCCCTGATGAACATCGATACAAAAATCCTCAATAAAATACTGGCAAACCGGATTCAGCAGCACATCGAAAAGCTTATCCAACATGATCAAGTGGGCTTTATCCCTGGGATGCAAGGCTGGTTCAACATTGGCAAATCAATAAACGTAATCTAGCATGTAAACAGAACCAAAGACAAGAACGACATGATTATCTCAATAGATGCAGAAAAGGCTTTTGACAAAATTCAACAGCCCTTCATGCTAAAAACGCTCAATACATTCGGTATTGATGGAACGTACCTCAAAATAATAAGAGCTATTTATGACAAACCCACAGCTAATATCATAGTGAATGGGCAAAAACTGGAAAAATTCCCTTTGAAAACTGGCACAAGATGGGGATGCCTTCTCTCACCACTCCTATTCAACATAGTGTTGGAAGTTCTGGCTAGGGCAATCAGGCAAGAGAAAGAAATCAAGGGTATTCAGTTAGGAAAAGAAGAAGTCAAATTGTCCCTGTTTGCAGATGACATGATTGTATATTTAGAAAACCCCATTGTCTCAGCCTAAAATCTCCTTAAGCTGATAAACAACTTCAGCAAAGTCTCAGGATACAAAATTAATGTGCAAAAATCACAAGCATTCTTATACACCAGTAACAGACAAGCAGAGAACCAAATCATGAATGAACTTCCATTCACAATAGCTTCAAAGAGAATAAAATACCTAGGAATCCAGCTTACAAGGGATGTAAAGGACCTCTTCAAGGAGAACCACAAACCACTGCTCAGTGAAATAAAAGAGGACACAAACAAATGGAAGAACATACCATGCTCATGGATAGGAAGAATCAATATCATGAAAATGGCCATAATGCCCAAGGTAATTTATAGATTCAATTCCATCCCCATCAAGCTACCAATGAGTTTCTTCACAGAATTGGAAAAAACTGCTTTAAAGTTCATATGGAACCAAAAAAGACCCCACATTGCCAAGACAATCCTAAGCCAAAAGAACAAACCTGGAGGCATCACACTACCTGACTTCAAACTATACTACAAGGCTACAGTAACCAAAACAGCATGGTACTGGTACCAAAACAGAGATACAGACCAATGGAACAGAATAGAGTCCTCAGAAATAATACCACACATCTACAGCCATCTGATCTTTGACAAACCTGAGAGAAACAAGAAATGGGGAAAGGATTCCCTATTTAATAAATGGTGCTGGGAAAATTGGCTAGCCATAAGTAGAAAGCTGAAACTGGATCCTTTCCTTACCCCTTATACGAAGATTAATTCAAGATGGATTAGAGACTTAAATGTTAGACCTAATACCATAAAAACCCTAGAAGAAAACCTAGGTAGTACCATTCAGGACATAGGCATGGGCAAGGACTTCATGTCTAAAACACCAAAAGCAATGGCAGCAAAAGCCAAAATCGACAAATGGGATCTAATTAAACTAAAGAGCTTCTGCACAGCAAAAGAAACTACCATCAGAGTGAACAGACAACCTACAGAATGGGAGAAAATTTTTGCAATCTACTCATCTGACAAAGGGTTAATATCCAGAATCTACAAAGAACTCAAATATACAAGAAAAAAACAAACAACCCCATCAAAAAGTGGGCAAAGGATATGAACAGACATTTCTCAAAAGAAGACATTCATACAGCCAACAGACACATGAAAAAATGCTCATCATCACTCGCCATCAGAGAAATGCAAATCAAAACCACAATGAGATACCATCTCACACCAGTTAGAATGGCAATCATTAAAAAGTCAGGAAACAACAGGTGTTGGAGAGGATGTGGAGAAACAGGAACACTTTTACACTGTTGGTTTGATTGTAAACTAGTTCAACCATTATGGAAAACAGTATGGCAATTCCTCAAGGATCTAGAACTAGATGTACCATATGACCCAGCCATCCCACTACTGGGTATATTCCCAAAGGATTATAAATCATGCTGCTCTAAAGACACATGCACACGTATGTTTATTGCGGCACTATTCACAATAGCAAAGACTTGGAATCAACCCAAATGTCCATCTGTGACAGACTGGATTAAGAAAATGTGGCACATATACACCATGGAATACTATGCAGCCATAAAAAAGGATGAGTTTGCATCCTTTGTAGGGACATGGATGCAGCTGGAAACCATCATTCTCAGCAAACTATCACAAGAACAGAAAACCAAACAGTGCATGTTCTCACTCATAGGTGGGAACTGAACAATGAGATCACTTGGACTCGGGAAGGGGAACATCACACACCGGGGCCTATCATGGGGAGGGGGGAGGGATTGCATTGGGAGTTATACCTGATATAAATGATGAATTGATGGGTGCTGACAAGTTGATGGGTGCAGCACACCAACATGGCACAAGTACACATATGTAACAAACCTGCACGCTATGCACGTGCACCCTAGAACTAAAGTATAATTAAAAAAAAAAAAGAAAGAAAGAAAACTGAGTTTGGACCTGTGAGAGCCACAGAGAGCTGGACTCCAAATTCAATCCCACCTCAAAATTGTATCCCAGATTAGCATTAGTAGCCACTCTCCCATTCCAGCTCTGGAGCCACCTTTTAGCTCCAAAAGACAGCGTGGATTGGTTTTAAGTAAAAATCAGGCATTATGAGGGTTTTGTGTGTGTGCGTATGTGTGTGTGTGTGTGTGTGTGTACAAGTTTCTTTGATGTGATCACCAATCTTAAGCAGATGTATTTTATCAAGCTACCCATATTTTTTAGTGATGAAAATACTACACTGTGCATAAAAGCCACCAGATATAATATCTTATGGTTACAACAAACCTACAGATGCTTTGATTCAAAGTACTCATTCTTGAGATGAAAGAATAGAGGTTTGGTAACATTCAGTAATTTTCTCGATGTCATGGAGCTAGACAGTGATAAAGCCAAAGTGAAAACCCAGGTCTCTTCAGTTTCAGTCTAAAGCTTTTTCAACAACACCAACTAATCTGGGCTTTCCTCCATGTTTTCCTCTTCTCAGCTTTTGTTCCTGACATGGGATGCCTTCATTCAACTCAATATCCTTACCCTAAAACCTACAGATTCTTATTGTAAAACACTTAAAAAATACAAAATGTATAGATAAGATTTTAAGGAAAACACATGTTCCTATCTAGCTTTAACAAATGTGAACAGTATGCCTTGCTTATGTGCCTTTTTCTTTTCCTCCCTGGCCTTACTTCCCAGATAGCCCATATGCCATACCTATTATGTCAGTGCAAGTTGTTATATTCTGTATCTATCTATGTATCTGTCTATCTGCCTATTAACACACACAATTATATAATTCTGCATCTTCATTTTGTTCAACATTATGTTTTTAAGATTTATCTCAACCCTATGCAGCTGATATGGTTTGGCCATGTCCCCACTCAAATCTCATCTTGAATTGTAGCTCCCATAATTCCCACATGTTGTAGGAGGGACCCAGTGGGAGGTACTTGAATCACGGAGGTAGTTTTCCCCTATACTATTCTCTTGGTAGTGAATAAGTCTCATGAGATCTGATGGTTTTATATGGGGCTTCCCTTTTTGCTTAGCACTTATTGTCTCTTGCCTGCCGCCAAGAAAAACATGACTTTACTCCTGACTTTGCCTTCTGCCACGATTGTGAGGCCTTCACAGTCATGTGGAACTGTGAGTCCATTAAACCTCTTTCCTTTATAAATTATTCAGTCTCGAGTATATCTTTATTAGCAGCATGAGAACAGACTAAAGAGTATTTCATCATATTAATAAACCGGTACTGTTTATCCTATCACTACCCACAATTTGAAAAATGTTCATGCTATACACAATGTTCCAATGAACATATTGGTGAATATCTCTTAAGATTAGGGATCTTCAGAAGGTGAGATTACCTTGGATTATCTAGGAGGACTCAATCTATGCACATGAGTCCTTGAAATTGAAAGAAGAGGCAGATCAGAGTCAGAGAGATAGGATCTGTTGCTGGTTTTGAAGATGGAGGAAAGGAGCCATGAGCCAAGGAATAGACCCTAGAAGCTAGGAAAGGGGATAGAAAAAAGAATGTTTCCCTAGAGGCTCTTGAAAGAAATGTAGCTATGTGAACAGACACCTTGATTTTAACCCATGGTAGGTTTCTGACCTCCAGAACTGTAAGCTACCACATTTGGCTTGTTTTAAGCCACAAAGTTTGCAGTAATTTTTTACAGCAGCGATAGAAAACTAATACAGCATATTAAACTTTAATAATTATTGCTAACTTTCTTTTCAAAGTGGCTATACCAATTCATGTGCTCACTATCAATGTATAAGAATCCCTGTGACTCATTAGTCTTATAAACCTAGAATTTTGCCAGATTTTAAAATGTTTTTCTGTCTGCTGAGTTTGAAAAGATATGTGGTTTTAATTGCACATGGGTTTAGCTTACATTTTCCTAATTCTTTGTAGTGTTGAGCATTTTATTTCTGTGTTATTGACCATTTAAACACCTCTTGAGTACCTTGCTCACAAAATGCCCTTTATTTATATTGGGTTATTTTTTGCTTCTTCATTTTTAATCATTTACATATTCTGGATACAAAATTATTATTGGCAATAAACCATGCAGATATAAATTCCCATTCGGCAGCTTCCTTTAACTTTGTGGTGTTTTATTAAATAGAAAGTTTTTATTTTCATATAGGTAAATGTATTAGAGCTTATACTTAATGAGTTTTGAAATTTTATATTTTATCTAATACCTCCTTCTGAACCTCAATATCATAAACTTATTCTGTATTTTCTTTTAGATGCTTTAAAGTTTTGCTTTTAATATTTAGGACTTTCCAATATTTGAAGTTTATTGTTTTATATTTGGATACTGATATAGTTTGTATATTTGTCCACATCCAAATCTCATGTTGAATTGTAATCCTCGGTATCGGAAGTGGGGCCTGGTGGGAAGTGATTGGATCATGGGGGTGAATGGTTTAGCTCCATCCCCTTGGTGCTGTCCTCCCTATAGGGAGTAAATTTTCTTTGGATGTAGCTGTTTAAAATGTATGGTACCTCCCACTCTCTCTCTTGCTCCTACCTTCACCATTTGCCTCCTGCTTTGCCTTCCACCATGAGTAAAAGCTTCCTGAGGCCTCCCAGAAGCGGATGCTGGCACTATGTTTCTTGTACAGCCTGCAGAACCATAAGCCAATTAAATCTCTTTTCTTGTAAATTACCCGGTCTCAGATATTTCTTTATAGCAATGCAAAAAAAAAAAAAAAAAAAAAGCCCAACACAGATTCCCAGGGGTTCTAATACTATTAATAAAAATTTTATTATTTTCCCACTGATTTTTAAGGCCAAGTCTTCATCATTTAGCCATACATATGTAGATCTATTTCCAGGCTCTATTTTCTGGCTCCTTAGTCTATTAGTTTATTTCAGTTCCTGGTCTACACTATTTTAATTACAAAATTTGAATATGTATTGATATCCCCTTTTCATCATATTTTTCTTATAAATATCTTATTTAATCTTGAATTTTTGTTCATTTATCTTAATTTCAGGATAATCTTGGCAAGTTTCATTAAAGCCACACACACACACACACACATTCTTTCTTATTGTTGAAATTTGATTTAAAAAACAGAATGAGTAAATGATGAGTTAATGGGTACAGCACACCAACATGGCACATGTATACATGTGTAACAAGCCTGCACGTTGTGCACATGTACCCTAGAACATAAAGTATAATAAAAAAATAAAAATAAAAATAAATTAAATTAAAAAAAGAGAGCAGACATTTTTGGATGTTAGGTCTTCCATCTATTATCATGTCATAATTTCCCATTTATTCAGTACTTTAAAAATATCATTCAAATTAGAATTATCTCCATCACAATCTTATTATACAGAATTTGCTATATTTATTGCTAGGTGCTTTACTGGTTTTGTTGACGTTGTTTTATTAATTGACGATGCTGGGATATGTTGGGATGCTATTGATTTTTTATATTGATATTTTATCTACTAGCTGAATATTCTAGTAGTCACAATTGTTTGCAAATTATTTAGAATTTTATAACTTTATCATCTCAATAAGGACAATTTTGCAAGTTTTTGCACTTCTATACCTCTTATTTTTTAAACATTATTTTCCTTGAGTCTTCGGTACAAGGTTTATTAGAGACAGTCATAGCAAGCATTCTTGCGTTGTTCCTGAATTTAATTGAAATGTTACTAGTTTCACATTCAAATATGTTGTTTACTATAGATTAAGTTCAGAAATTTTTCTATTCTTAATTTGCTAAACATTTTTATAAACTAGTCTTGAAATTTACAGATTATTTTAAAATCTATCTATAGGATTTTACTTTTACTATTCATACCTGTTTTGGGTGTTTGCTTCATGAGAGTGGTTGAGTAGCTTTTTCTTGTTTTGTATCCTCTGAAACATTTGTATATGTTTTAAATTATTTGTTTCTTGAAACTTTGATACTTTTAGATGAGTTTAGTTTAAATAAATTATTAAATTTAATGATCATTATTTCTTCCTTAGGTACTTTTGCTAAATTATACTTGTCTAGCAAGTTACCAGATTTGCAAGTTTATTGGCATAAATTTTTTCACAATTTCTTGTAATGTAAAAAAAAAAGCTACATAAAAATATGGTCATTTAATTTTTTCATTTCCATTATTATATTTATGTTTTCTCTTTTTTATTGATTAATTCAGTCTATTTTATTTCTTCCTTTAAAATAAATAATCTGTTTTGTTGATTATTTTCTATTGCTATATATTTTCATTGCTTTCTCCTTTTATTTTGTTTAGTCTATTATTTCCCTGATTAATGAATTAAACCATTTTCTTGCTTAGTTTCAATCATGATTTTTAATAAATGCATGTCTCTAAATTACCCCCTAATTACTGCTTTACATGAGTCTCACAGTTTTTATCAGTTATTTTTATATTTATTCACTTTTCTATTTATTCAGTTACATATATTCTGTAATTTCTATTGTAATATTTTCTGTTACTCATTAAAATTATTCCTTCTCTTATGCACTGATCTTTTTTGCTTCTCTCAATGCTTTCTGCCTTTACTTCTATTTTGTATTATACTAGTATACTATACTAAACTAGTATACTATACCAGTTTCCCTTGAGTTAGCATTTGACTGGTTATTTTTTTCCCTTTATTTAACCATTCTGTGTTATTTTTCCCCCTCGGCTGGTTTGGACACAATGTCCTATATTTCTATTTTTAGTTATTACTCTTGTTATTTAATATACCCTCACTATTTTACAATAAAAATTAATACTATTTTATTGCTTTTCTAACAAAGTTGACAGTGTTTTGCCTTCAATTTAAGCATGCATTAAAATCTCATTATATTTTTAATTTTACAAAGCATTTAAACTTTATCCCTTTAAAACTCAAGAAAAAAAGTTATTTTGATATTTTGGATACAATTCTTTAACTCTTTAAATTTAGGCAAGATTAAATTGTACGTAAAGAATTGTTTTAAGCAGGATAGAAAAAAAGTCCAAGGTTTGATGGAAAATTAATTCTAGAAGTCAAGGCCTTTATCCAAGGACAAGAGAGAAAGCTCATAGTGGGTCATCAGTGGTGGAGGAGACCATTTCAAAGCAGTCCCAGCACCCATCTAAGGTCAGAGAAATCTGACAGACTAAGATGGGGCCCAAAGGGGGATTCCCCCAGGGATCATAGTCAGGGCTCAGAATTATTCCAGGGGGATGCCTCAAGGAAAATTGGGTCACCTAATGAGCTCTCCACTTTTCAATGTCATCTTCTCTTTTCCAGACCACTACAGGCAACTCTCCATCTATCCCACCTGATTCCTCTATGGACAACTCTCCATCTATTCTACCTGATTCCTCTATGGACAACTCTCCATCTATTCTACCTGATTCCTCTATGGGCAACTCTCCATCTGTTCACCTGATTCCTCTATGGGCAACTCTCCATCTATTCCACCTGATTCCTCTGTGGACAATTCTCCATCTATTCCACCTGATTCCTCTATGGGCAACTCTCCATCTATTCACCTGATTCCTCTATGGACAACTCTCCATCTATTCCACCTGATTCCTCTGTAGACCGCTCTCCATCTCTTCCACCTGATTCCTCTATGGGCAACTCTCCATCTATTCCACCTGATTCTTCTGTGGACAACTCTCCATCTATTCCACCTGATTCCTCTATG
Source organism: Rhinopithecus roxellana (assembly GCF_007565055.1). NCBI lineage: Eukaryota > Metazoa > Chordata > Mammalia > Primates > Cercopithecidae > Rhinopithecus > Rhinopithecus roxellana. The sequence continues at coordinate 19,836,694 of NC_044549.1, read as the reverse complement.
GGCAACTCTCCATCTATTCCACCTGATTCCTCTGTGGACAACTCTCCATCTATTCCACCTGATTCCTCTATGGGCAACTCTCCATCTATTCCACATGATTCTTCTGTGGACAACTCTCCATCTATTCCACCTGATTCCACTGTGGGTGACTCTCCCTCTATCCCACCTGATTCCTCTATGGACAATTCTTCATCTATTCCTCCTGATTCCTCTATGGACAACTCTCCATCTATTCCACCTGACTCCCAGCTAGGCTGCATCCTCCACCATTGGAATCAATTTGACCCTGGCAACCTAAAAAGAAAACTGATTAATACTGAGTGTCAACTTGATTGGATCGAAGGATGCAAAGTATTGATCCTGGATGTGTCTGTGAGGGTATTGCCAAAGGAGATTAACATTTGAGTCAGTCAGCTGGGAAAAGCAGACCCACTCTTAATCTGGGTGGGCACTATCTAATTTGCTGCCAGCATGACTAGAATATAAAGCAGTCAGAAAAATGTGAAAAAACTAGATTGGCCTGGCCTCCCAGCGTACATCTTGCCCTGCGCTGGATGATTCCTGCCTTTGAACGTCAGACTCCAAGTTCTTCAGTTTGGGGACTCAGACTGGCTTTCCTTGCTCCTCAGCTTGCGGACAGTCCATTGTGGGATGTGGTGATCATGTGAGTTAATACTACTTAATAAACTCATATATATACATATATATAGTATATTAGTTCTGTCCCTCTACAGAGTCCTGACTAGTACATATTTTGGTATCAGGAGTGGTTCTAGAGGAGCAGAATATTAAGGATGGAGTCCTTTCATTGGTTTTGGGGTTTCTGGAGTTGGCTGCTTAATATAATTAGACCCAAAAATGCTAAGGACTCTACTTCTAATAGTATGGAGAACACTGATAGTCCTTGGCATAAGCTGTTCAGAGAGTTATGTAAAATAAATGCATTTGACAATCCTGGTTCACTGCTCATGAGAGGCAAGGAGTTTAGCAACTCTATATATAATGCCTTTGACCGTATGTGGAAAACCAAGGAACATAATAAAACTGATTGGTTGCTCCTAAGTTCACTGAATAAAGTGATGAAAGTAATGAACTCAGGGATTCTAACTCCCTTTCAGCTTCATAAGCAGATATTGAGCCTCAAATCTGCTAAGATTGCTCTGAGTGAGAGTCTTATCTTCTATAGAGAGATAGCTGAAATTGTGGACAAACAGACACAAGTACTTGTCATGTGAGTGGCTGACCTGCAATAAAAAGTGCACGCACAGCCTTGCCAGGTGCCTACTGTTAAAGTGAGGGCATTCATTGGAAAAGAATAGGATTCTACAAGCTGGAATGCAGACATGTGGGAGGACCCTGATGAAGCTGGGGACACTGAGCTTGTAAACTCTGATGAACCTTTCTTTGCCAGAAGTAACAGCTTGCCCATCCCCAGTAGTGGCAACTACTGGGGTGTGAGATAATGGTGGAAGGAGCATAGAGTTGGATCAGGCTAAATTTACTTATTTGGGTCCACTAAGTAGGGACTCTGCATTTAATGTTGCAGCTTGGGGAGTTAAAAAAAGATTCTAACAGTTAATTTGTTTGATTAGCTGAAATATGGATTAAAAGGTGGCCCACTGTGAGTGAGCTGGAAATGCCTGATCTCCCTTGGTTTAATGTAGAGGAAGGGATCCAAAGGCTTAGGGAGATTGGAATGGTGGAGTGGATTAGTTATTTTAGACCTATTCATCTGAGCTGAGAGGGTCCAGAAGACATACCTGGGAGGGTCCAGAAGATATACACTTGACCAATGTCATGAAAAATAGATTTGTGAGGGCAGCACCTGCAACTTTGAAGGTCCTTTTAATTGCTCTTCTCTGTATGTCAGATCTAACAGTGGGAACCCCAGTCACTCAACTACAAAATTTAAATACAATGGGAATAATTGGATTCCAAGGTGGCAGGGACCAAGTGGCAGCACTCAACCATCAAAGACAAAGTAGACATAGCTACCTTAATGCACAGCAGAGGCAAAGTGGCAACCAGAATAGTTGGACTCACGTAGAACTCTGGCATTGGGTACTTAATCATGTTGTTTCTCGAAGTGAAATTAATAGGAAGCCTACTGCATTTTTACTTAATATATATAAGCAGGAAACTTCTAGGTCGAATGGACAAAAGACTAATTTGAATTATACAAACAGAACATCAAAGCCCCTCAATCAGTTTCTAGACATGAGCCAGTTAACAGACCCAGAACACCTTGAATAAAGAGGAGGCCGGGTCCCCTTGAGGTAGGACCCCACTACACTGCTGACAATTTGTGATGTTAATCTTCCTTCCATCCTTCTCCAAGGAGACCTCTGGCCTTTTGCCAGGGTAACCATGTATTGGGGAAAGGGAGAAGATCAGACATTTTGGGGACAACCGGACACTGGTTCTGAGCTGACATTGATTCCAGGGAACCCAAAACGTCATTGTGGTCCTCCAATTAAAGTAAGGGCTTATAGAGGTCAGGTAATTAATGGATTTTTATCTCAGGTTGACTTACTGTTACTGGGCTTTGATGAAAACTGAACATTTGACTACAGGTTGTCAAGTAACCATGCGACATGAACTGGGTGCCTTCTGACCTGTCTAGCCATAAAATGGGTTGTGCACAGCAGCATTCTGTCATCAAATGGAAGTGGTATATATGTGATTGGGCTCAAGCGGGCCCTGAAGGCACAAGTAAGTCCACTCACCAAGGCTGACCTGGCTACAGCCACCACTGAGTGCCCAATTTGCCAGCAGCAGAGACCAACACTGAGCCCTCGATATGGTACCACTCCTCAGGATTATCAGCCAGCTACCTGGTGGCAGGTTGATTATATTTGACCTCTTCCATCATGGAAAGGGCAGAGGTTTATCCTCACTGGAAAAGACACTTACTCCAGATATGGGTTTGCCTATCCTGCACGCAATCCTTCTGCCAAGACTACCATCCGTGGACTCAGGGACTGCCTTATCCACCATCATGGTAATCCACACAGCATTGCCTATGACCAAGGCACTCACTTTATGGCTAAAGAAGTGTGGTAGCTGGTTCATGCTTATGGAGTTCACCGGTCATACCATTTTCCCCATCATCCTGAAGCAGCTGGATTGATAGAACAGTGGAAAGGCCTTTTGAAGTCACAATTACAATGCCAACAAAGTGATAACATTTGCAGGGCTGGGATAAAGTTCTCCAGAAGGCTGGGTATGCTATGAATCAGCGTCTAATATATGATATTTTTTGTCCCATAGCCAGGATTTACGAGTCCAGAAATCAAGGGATGGGAGTGGAAGTGACACCACTCACCATCACTCCTAGTGATTCACTAGCAAAATTTTTGCTTCCTGATCCCACGACATTAGTTTTACTGGCCTAGAGGTCTTAGTTCCAGAGGGAGGAATGCTGCCATCAGGAGACACAACAACAACTCCATTAAACTAGAAGTTGAGATTGTCACCTGGTCACTTTGGCCTCCTCCTACCTTTAAGTCAACAGGCTAAGAAGGGAGTTACAGTGTTGGCTGGAGTGATTGACCTGAACTATAAAGATGAAATCAGTCTAACACTCCAGAATGGAGGTAAGGAAGAGTATGCATGGAATACAGGAGACCATTAGGGTGTCTCTTAGTATTACCATGTCCTGTGATTAAGGTCAATGGGAAACTACAATGGTCCAATCCAGGCAGGATTACAAATGACTCAGACTAATAGAATATATATATATATATATAAATTATATATTCTATATATATATATATATATACACATATATATATATATATATATTCTATTAGTTCTGTCCCTCTACAGAAACCTGACTAATACAAAAATGTATGATTATTTTCTGCAATGCTGTTTGGCACCATTATGAGCTGCCCAGCCCAGAACAATGGGTGGTGAATGGTAGCCTTTATTATGACAATCCTGCAATTTGACCTATTTTTGTAAGAGGCAGGGCAAATGGTCAGAAATCCCATATGTACAGACTCCATGGCCCTATACCAAAATCTAATAATTGCCCCAAAAGAAATTCCAAAGGCAGAGCTAGATATTACACATGACCCTTTTCAAGGGCTACCTGTCTCTCAGGGTGAACAGCAACCTCTTCCATATAGCCCCTTGCCAAGTGCACTTGAGGCTACAACCCAAACACTGGAGACCCGACTAAGTCCCCCTCACACTTGGAGAGAAACACCATATTTAACTCTCCCTCCATCCCCCTTAGGGAAGTAGCGGGAGCTGAGGGGCCAGTCCTAGTACAGGTCCCCTTGTCTATAACTCATATACAGCAATGTAAGGAAAAGCTAGGAAACTATTCCAAGAATCCCAGAAAAGTCACAGATGAGCTCCAAACTTGACTTTAGCCTTTGATCTCTCATGGAGAGATGTTCAATTCATTCTAGCAACCTGTTGCACCCCCCTTTAAAAGGAATGAATCCTTGAGACTGCCCACCTGGAAGCAGAAGATTTATGCCTGAAGCCCTCAGGGTAACCTCCTGGGCCCAGACATAGTCCCCACTACTGATCCTAATCAGGACTATAACAGATCCGTGGAAATGAACAACTGGGCTAAATTTCTTGAGGCTCCTTGGAGGAATGAAAAAGGAAACTAACCACCAACCCCAAATCAGGCCAGGAGATAAGGTACTTGTTAAACCACGGAAGGAGGGATCACCTGCTCAACAATTGCAACCCAAATGGAAGGGACAATTTTCAGTGGTAATGGCCATATCTTCTGCAGTGAAAGTACTAGGATTAGATAGCTGAATACCTCTTTCAAGGATCAAGTCTGCTATACCTGAAGTCTCGTACCTGGAATCTGGAAGCTCCCATAAGCCACCACACCTGTGAACCTGTAGAAGACCTGAAGAACCTTTTAGAAGACAGCCAGAAGATAAGTAAATGCCTGCCAACTTTCCTTGGTGTTTTTGTTGCATAGTTACTGTAGGCTGGATAATAGTAGCCATGCTTTTATATTTTTGCAGTTTAATTGCCTTCTTTTGATCGATTCAAATCACTTTCTTTGTAGTAGTTAAGCAGAATGTCTTATTCATTCCCATGACAAACATTCCTGACAGCATAGGTATCCACCCCGTAAAGTTCCCATTAGATCTTTTCATCAAATTCATTTCCTCTCACCTAGAGACTATCAAGCTTCACATGATCAACTGACTAGGTTTCCAGCCAGTTTCAAATGAAGACAACAACCCCAGCCATCAAGAATCTACCTTGTCTCCACTAGACAGATCAGGATGAGTTCCGTGATCCCCAGTAGGTAGGGACTGTGCCCCATGTCAGTATGAAGCAGTTACAGAAGAAAGACCATCAGTCCCTCTGCCTCCCACAAAGATCTGTAGGGATCATGTTTCTTAGTGAGGAAATGAAGCAGGAAAATAGGGTTTGGAGGCAGAGAACCTAAGGCTGATTCATGCTGGTTGGATATCAGAGGCTACTCACTTTTCAATCCCTCCTTTTTCTGGGTGGCAACTGAAAAATGTAAGTACCTCTGATTGGTCCCTTCCCACAACCAATCAGATTGGTTGCAGGCCTACTCTTCATTTTGATTGGTTCCCTCCTGCAATAAATTAGACTGGCTGTGGGCCAATGGGAAACCTCCAGGTTTAGGTTTCCTAGGTAGATATTCCAAGACGGAAAAATGCTGTAACCAATGCTCTTTGGCCACTTGCTTGAGCCTGCTCCCACCCTGTGGAGTGTACTTTCATTTAAAACAAGTCTCTGCTTTCACTGCCTTGCTTTGTGTTTTTCATCCAGTTCTTTGTCCAGAACACCAAGAACCTGGCCTTGTTTCGTTTTGCATTTTGTCCAATTCTTTGTTCAAAATGCTAAGAGTCTAGACAACTACCCTCAACTCGTAGTTGGACAACTGGACAACTACCGTCCGCAGTAACACTAGGGCTGTGATGACCATCTAATGAGTAAATTGATGATGATAATAATCGTTAATATTAAACAAGAGTTTTCAGTATGCCAATCATGTGGTAAGCAATGAACAGACACGTAGACACACTCACATACATCCTCATTTAACTCTCACAATAATACTATTTTCCATGCAGAAAGTTTTTGTTTGTTTGTTTTTGTTTTTGTTTTTTTTGCTCTGTCGCCCAGGCTAGAGTGCAGTGGCACGATCTCGGCTCACTGCAAGCTCCGCCTCCTGGGTTCATGCCATTCTCCTGCCTCAGCCTCCCAAGTAGGACCACAGGTGCCCGCCACCACGCCCAGCTAATTTTCCATGTAGAAAGTTTTGAACAAAGTTATTGGTGTGTTTTATCTTTCCTACTCTACCTTTTATATAACAGAGACTTAACAAATGTCTGAATGAATGAATTGCCGTATATTTCCACATATGAACCTATATTGCATAGAAAAATGTAAATGAAGAATTTTATGATTTGTTCATAATAATGAATTTTTCTTCTCATTCTGACTGCTACATGGTTCAGTAGTGTTGTGTATATTCATATTGTTGGGTATGGATCTCCAGAATTATTTTCTATTTTGGAAAATGAGAGCTCTGTACTCATAAAATAACAATTCCTATTTCAACCTTTCCTTCACCCTGGGCAACCACAATTCTGCTTTCTGTTTCTATGAATTTGAATCATTTAGACATTTCATTATCATTATTTTTGATTGCTAAATATTTATCAAATGCTTCAGATAGTGGCAGTGGAACAAGTACATTAAATGATGTATGCTTTATGTTGGATACATGCAAATCTCACTTTCACTGCCCTCATGCCCCTTCCAAAACATATATGCATGAGAAAAACAGAGATAAAAATTTATTGTAGAAATCTGCAACCTAATTTAAAGCTGAAAGCTATGTTTCCTTGGTTAACAGTAAGAAAAAAAAAAAAAAAGAAAAGAAAAGAAAAGGTAATCTCTTTGAAACATAAATCACTCCCAAAAGGACCATGTGGGAATTCCTAGACTTCCTCTCTTTCTATTTTTGACTCTTTTGGAGATGAGGTTGAAAACAGAAGCATGATTGGAATATTAGGAGTCTTTTCGTCTTAGTAATCATTGAAAAAGGAAAGTCTGAAAGAAACTTCAAATTTCCCCTCTAACCGAGTAAAGGGCAATTAAATATAAATTGTTTTGTTCTCTCTCTTGATTGTTACATTTATATTTCTTGAGGTCAAAGTGACTTTCCATAGTCATACATAGATTCTACTTTGTAACCCCACTTTAACTAACAGAGTACTCAAAAAAGCATCAAACTGTGCATTAAGACAATATCCAGGTGGCCCAGAGAAACCATAAAAGGATTTAGGCTAGGAGTCAACATATTATCCTTTGGGAGCCCTAGATGAGACCTAGAAATAATATCCTGTTGGTTTGGGCCAACCTTTTCAAAGAGTTTTAATCCTTCTAAAAATCTGCATGTATTACCTTAGGATGCAACTTCAGCCATGTATGTGAAAACGTAGTTGTGAAGTGTCTATAGGGCCTTACACCTCTGGGCCCATAGTTGAAAAGAACCTTCTCTAGCTTTTCCTTTATTTTTGTCATTTCTGTCCTAAATAGATTCCACATTTTTTTTTCTTATTTACTTACTTAACACATGTATTTACTAAGTGCCTTCCATAGTCATTACCTCTATTAGGTAAGGTTCCAGCACTGTGAATTCAAAATTGAACAAGATACACAATGTCCCTGCTTTCATGAAGCTTTGGACAGCCTATTATTTGATTATCATAAGATTTAGGAACTTAAACATAAAAGCTTGAATGGGATCCTTAGAAATTACATAGTAAATTATTTCCCTACCTAAAGAGATAATTTACTCAGATTTGGTTGTTATGCCTGAAGAACTACAGTCATGAAATTTCTCTAACTTTCACATTGGAGTTGATGTTCTTGTATGTAATACAAATACATATGTGGAATATTTCTCATGCAAGCCAAGGTAGAGAGGTGATCTGTGATAGTAGAGTTTCTAAACATAATAAAGGATGCCTAGTTATATTAAAATTTTATGTAAGTATGTCAAAATATTGCATGGGATACACTTATGCTAAAATATTATTTGTCAGTTTTTCTGAAATTCAAGTTTAATTGCAAATCATTTAATTTTTTGTTTTGTTTAGTTTTTGTTTTTGCTAAATGAAGCAACTCTATGCAGTAGGGAAAGAAGGAAGGACAGGCAAAGCTCATTTGTATTAATTAATTAATTATATAACAAAATAATTAAATGGAGATCTAATGCCAATTATTTTGGATTATGATACCATTCGCAATATACTTTGGAACTCCATCCTAGCCAATTATCTTTGTATAGGGATGGCATTGGAATAAGGTGTGCATGATTGGGCCTACAATATAATTTGTATTGTAGATTCTTAGATAAAAACAAATGATTTGTTCTGCCTTCTTTTAGAAAAGCCATATGTTTTAATTAGGGTTGGGGATGAGGGCTTCTGGGAATCCTTATATTTGCATGGCCTCTCCTCTAAGCTGTGAGAGTACATGAGAGCATAATGCATTCTACATTGTGATGACTATACTTTAATTTTTAGCGTGCTGTATCATAAGCTCTTTTGGAGTAAGGTGAAACAGAGAGAAATTTTCGTAATATCCCTGTAGTTTATGTTGTATGTGTTAGAGTTCTACTAAAAGGTAAAGTGGTAGATGTTTAGAGAATAGAAATAATTGTGCAGTAAACTTCACTGCAGCTGAGTCCAGGGCTATGTTTCTTACCGACCTCAACTAACTATGCAGCACAATACTCTCTACATATTGTGTGATGATGTGAAAAGAATTATCTCCCAAATGCCTTATGCTCTTCATCTCAGCTAAAAAGTACAAATTCTAAGATTTTCATAAAGGCTCCTCATAACTTCTATGTATATAAAGGAAAAGTCCGGAAAATATATATATATAATACACATTGCTTATCTTGAGATCTTTCATTATTTCAAAGTAAGAAAATTAGGAATATTTTTAATAAATTTACCAGAGAAATAAATATATCAAGTATTTGTTTTACATTATCTCTCTAGATAAAATGTATATATTTGATCGAAAGTAATTTACTTGCTGGGTTACAGTACTTCTTGAGATAACACAAAATCCAAACTGATCCTTTAATACTGTGCTTCTCAATTTAACAATGCTTAATATTCATTATGAGGTCTATTATATTAAAAAGGTAGCTTAGTGTTATTGATCATAAATGGATTCAATGAGGAGTCTATGTAGAAAGTTCTAGATCCTATATACAACACTGCTACTTTTTTCGGTGAGGAAATGAGCACCCAGAGAGGTTAAGTAGCTTGTCCCAGATCACATCACTAGAAATTAAAACTTTAACCTGATTATCTTCATTCCGAGTCCTCTGCTCTGTTTATTACCTCTTCAAGTTTTTTTCTCAAATTCAAGAATTTGGTTTAAATGCCAAAATATGTAAACATGTCCAGAAATGACAAACCATATAGGTGAAATTACGACATTACTTGTTTTTATACTAGCATTTAAACAAGCGTTTTAAAAGTTTACATTCTTTATATTTTTCTTTAGCAGTTCACATAATGAATTTCAAGGAAGCATTTACTTTCTTACCAAGTAGAAATAGTTCCCTTATTGCTTTAAACTGTCTTGGACATTGCCTAAATGGTTTTCATGAGGTGAGAACAATGTAGGTTCTCAGTTTGACATGCTGGTAGGGTTACCATCTGAGTTTCCTCTGGAAAGTCTGAGAATAAAACGTCTAGACTGATTTTCAGTGCAGAAGCTCAAACTTCCAGAAACTTGGGGCAGTCACAGCAGCCTGAGGAGATGGAATAAGCCCAGCTGGGGCATGCATAGTCACGCTGTTTCCATCAGATTAAACACCAATTCCAGCTTTTTCTCTCTCCTGCCAGAATAAGAATCAACTCACTCTTCCCATGCTACCTCCTCAGCGAAACCTCTTTTTTCAGTTTCTTTCTGGTTCTGTTATGGTTCTACTTTCAACCAGATTTCTTCCCTTCTTCTCACTTGATGAATTTTTGGCTAAATTTTGGAATATATTCCTTTTTTAACTTTGTTTGCTTTTTAACTCTGAATGGGTAAGCAGAGTGGATACTTATTTTTGATTGATAAATTTATTTATTTATGCCATAAATAATAAATACTCTTTGCACATAATACATAAATCAAAAGAGGGATGAAGGTCACTCCATTACACAACCTCAGTTCATATCTCCCACATATTGGCCCTGATGGAAGCAGTTGGAAAACTTAGACATCCTGACAGGCTCCGTAGCCTAGATGTTAGGGTTGGCTTTCCTACTCCTGTTCTCTGAGTACTAAATCAGGGAGCCCTATCATATCATAGAAGAATGTAGCATTTTATATTTGGTGGGAACAAACTCATGATTATACCCTTTTAGGGTTTTTTCTCCAAACAATAGTGTTTCCTGGAGTTAAAGCATAAAACAGAGCATCTTTAAGTAATCCTGGTGGTCAGGTGGCCAAGGTGGAGCATTTAAATTTTATGAGGCTAACACTGTCTAGACAAACGCCTGCTATGGATGTAGATTTTACCCCTGGTTATTACTCACCATGCCCAGGCTGACTCAATAAAGAGCTGACTGGGCAAGGTGGTTCATGCCTGCAATCCCAGCATTTGGGAGGCCAAGATGGGTGGATCACCTGAGATCAGGAGTTTGAGACCAGCCTGACCAACATGGTGAAACCCTGTCTCTACTAAAAATACAAAAATTAGCTGGGCATGGTGGCGAGTGCCTGTAATCCTAGCTACTCAGGAGGCTGAGACAGGAAAGTCGCTTGAACCCAGGAGGTAGAGGTTGCAGTGAGCCGACATCATGCCACTGTACTCCAGCCTGGGTGACAAGAGCGAGACTCTGTCTCAAAATAAATAAATAAATAAATAAAATAATAATAATAAAGAGCTAAGAAAGCAGCCCACAACAGGGATTATAATGCATGAACCTATGACAAAGGCAGATACATCTAGGAAGGCTGAGATCCAACCATGAGACTGAGGGGTTCCTCTGGTGGAGTCTGGGGGAACCAATTAATATTTCTTGACCTGGGAGACATGTGAATACATACAAAGATGGACATATGCAGCTACCAGAGAGTTCAAAGTTGATTCCCAAGTATCTCCTTATTTTGTCTACTTCTATTTTTAACAGTTCTATAAGAGTTCAGGCACCATGCTCTGGACTCTAGCAGTAGAATTCTAACTGAACTCTCTTCTCTACTTCCACTCTGTTCTCCGCCTTGCAGCCAAAGGGATTCTTTAAAAAACAAAGAGCATGCAAGTTTGATCATGTAATACATATTCTTCATCATTCTTAAATGTTTTTTTCCATTTTAAGGTAGGGCAAACTTCCTAAGGGGTCTTCCATGGTGGGACTCTTAATTCTACACTTCAGCCTCACTTCTCACTGACTCTTCCATGTTCCAGCCAGTCTCACCACCAAACTGATCTTCTTTCAGGCTCTACTACTTACCAGACTTCCTCCTGACATAGAATATTTATACATCTGGTTCCTTTTGGCTAGAATGCTCTTCCCTAGATCCCTGACTGGTCAACTGCAACTCAACCACTAGCTTCAGCTCAGGTTTATCTTCCCTGGGAAAGCTTTTTCCTAATCTCTGATTAGGTCAAATCCCGATGTAGAAGTTTCCTTGCACCTCTGCTTGACAGCATTTACCACGATTATAATTTTACTCCTCTTTATGTGATTATTGAATAAACGTCTGCCACTCCTACCAGACTACAATGTCTATGAAGGCAATTAGTGGCAACTTTTTCATACAAAGGGGAAGGGGAACCTTTTGTATACCAAGCACCCAGCACAGAGCTGAAATTGGTCACTTTCTATATATCTGTTGAATGAGTAAGTGGGACTCTTAAGAAGTGGAACCAGTCTGTTTCTAGCTGTTTCTTTTAATGGACGTTAATTGGGCTCTTAATACTTAGCAGTCAGAAGTTCTAAGATCTTCAGGTGTCTGGGTGGGGAATCAAGCCAAATAAGGTGGGAACTATAAAGTGGAGGGCTCTGCACACTTGATGATGGTGACCTCAAACTGATGACAGAAGAAGCCAATGTTCCCACCACCATAGTTTCTTCCACAGGCTTCAGATTTGAGACAATTTCTGTTTTCCACCAATCTCACCACATGTATTAAGTAAATATTAAATTGCTTTTTTTTTCAAAATCACAAATAGAAGCCAGTTGAAGCCATTCTTCAGCTTAAGATTACTGTGTTACTGTACTACGTTGATATTCTTGCAACTAAAACAAGGATGTGAATATAACTGATTAATGTGAGACTTCAAAATTTATTAGAATTAACTATTGGCATTTATATATTTTTGCACATATCATGCTATGTTTTAAACTAATTGATTGATTTCATTTTTAATTGCCAAATAAAAATCATATATATTTGTGGTGTACATCACAGCATTTTCATGTATGTGTACATTGTGGAATAGCTAGATAAAACTAATGAACATATCTGGATTTTTATTTTTGCCTTTGAGAACTGCTAGAAATTAGGCTTCTCCATTTGGAAACCACTTCTCCAGTTGGAAACCTATGACAAAAGCAGATACATCTGAGATCCAACCATGAGAAGGACAGAAGGGTTCCTCTGTCTCTCTTTAAATCCCATAAAAACAGGTCAACAGAATTGGGGTGTGGGGGTGACCTTCCCCTCCGTTCTGCAGTTTCTGTATTCCTCTAATAAGATTTTAACATGGAATATTTGGTCCTACAGGCTACAGTTAGTCATATTATTCGTGTAAGCCTGTAGCCTGACAGTGCTTTGCGCAGAAGCACCCAGTTGAAGATGAAGTAGATAGTGGTCCATGCCTTCACTCAGAAGACATTTTTCAAAACCGCAATATTGCCAATTTTACCCCTTTTTTAAAGTTGTAAACTGGTATTGCAATCTGAGGGCTACATTTAGTAATAATTCCAGACACACATGGCTGGTTTCCTAAAGCCAAATAAGTATTTAGATAATAGAAAGTACAAAAGGTCAAGTGTAGGCCTGCCAATCTTGATGGCAATGCATGTATTTAGAAAAAGAAACTAATTTTCTTTATTTTATTTTGAGACAATATCTTCGAAATCTTCACTTACAATAAAATAATAGCATATCATCTTCATGGAATGCAAGGAATAATTAAAACCTGCTCTTGACTTACATTACAAGAGTTGGGTGAAAATAAATGAAGTTTTATATATAAAAGTGCTTTGAACTTTTAGGAGGAAGGCTGTATATAAAAAATCTAAGGAATACTTATTCTAGGGTTTCCTATAAGTGAAAATTACATTTAAATCACATATAATACTTCTTTGTCATAAAATCTGAACTAATTCTGGCTGGAAATTGATCAGATTCAACCCAGTCAGAGAAACACTGGCATTGGTACTCTCTAAAATGCTGGTGTGACAGGTAGGCATAAAAATCTTGTGCTGACTACAGTGAAAACTGAGACAGTGGCTGAGCAGTTCACTTAAGGTGAGTCAAGAGTAGAATTCCTCTGCTCAGATGCCTTTTGAATTAAGTGAAAAATAGAGCAATTATACTTGTCTCCAGAACAACCTCTAATACCATTCTCCTGCATCATTCAAGCTACACCCACCATTAAATTGCTCTTTAAAACCACTAAACTGCAGTCCTGTCTAAAGGCTAATGATGCAAACCTATAACATAACATTCATAAACTGTTTCAGAAAGAGGAAGTTAAGTTTTAACTGGCAAGCAGAAATAATATTCACAATATTGTTGTAAGTGTAAATAGTATTCACAATATTGTTGTAAGTACATGGAGCACAAGCAACAAAGGATATCCATTCATTTTTTAGTAAGACCAATTGATGCAAAGCTATGCTATGATTCAGGACTGACTTTTCCTTTAATCTGATATTTAGACATTAGTGACAGTAACAGCACTTTTTATGATCAGGTTTTTTTCTACCTATAGCTTTGGATGGAGTGTCCAGAAATAGCCTTTCCTGAATCTTTGAGAAGTGGAAATGGAGGTGGCGAGAGGAATAAGAAACTCCTCTCCCTTCAGACCACCTGGACTCCCAATGCAGCATCCAACACAGGATCTACTTCTGGCCAATGGGTTGATGAGCCAGTAGAAAATGAGAAGCCCAAGAGAGGCCACAGCTCTGAGATCTGTGCCAACTCTCTCTGACCACAGTGTTTCCAATGGTTAAGGGGCACCTAGACACTGTTGCTCTGGAATGTAAAATGAGGACTTACCAGTCTACTTGCAGATCCGTGGAAATATTTTTGGTTGGATTTTCTGAATATTGATGACAGAAGATAATCAGCTGGAAGTCCCTTATTAAAGCATGAGCCATTTCCCAAACATGTGAAGTTAATGCCCAAAATGAAACATATTTTTCTTCTTCTTCCCTACCTAGCAAAAAGAAAGATCTCTGAGGTTCATGGGCAAGAGGCTAGGTGAACCCCTGTGTCTCCTAATTTGTATAGAAGCTCCTTATTCTGTAAGGGTGAGGATGGAAGGGAACTAAAAAATGGCAAGGTGACTTTTCTGACAATATCATGAGAAGTTGAAACATACTCTAATAAATACAACTGAATAGGAAAAAAAAAAAAAGAAAAAAATGAGGTTATGTTTATGATCACCTAGAATATATTTCCCAGGGCTTACGCAGTGGTCCTGCATGCATTTGACCTTTTAGGGTGTGTACATAAGCAGGGGTTAGTTTAGGAAGGAAACAGAAGCTTACCTGTTCCCTAGTGATTTACATCAATGAATAAACCAAAACAAACATGCAATTTAAAAAAATAGCCAAAAGCTACATTCACATTTGTCTGGGAATTCATGTTGGGGAATGACTTTTTTGGAATTGTAACAATGAAATGGTAACATTTTGATCATTTTAGTCATCATTCATAAATCTCCCACAGTTTTGCCAAAGTAAATATATTTGCTTTGAGTTAAAATGTACCAATTTTGTACTTTGAAATACTGTTTTCCTTTTTTCAAGAAGCCAGATAATCAACACTCAGGAATTTGAACACAACAAAGTGTACCCTGGGCTTCAGCTCTAAAAATATTTTATGTCTAAAAATGATGGATTTCATTTGCCTCCCAGAATTAACAAATGTTAGCATATTGCTACATTTGCTTCTTTATTAAAATAAATAAAATGTGTAGCTATTGCTGAAGCATCCCTCCACATCTTATTCCCTTTCCTCTCTCCCTAAAGAAAACCACAAGGCCACTGAGTCAAGCACAATGCTAAGAGAGGCAAGCTGTGCACTGTAGACCCCAGTTGTTCAATGGGGAAGTCCAATAGCCACTATATAAAGTGTCTGCCTTTGATTTTGACCACCCATTATGTGTGTTTGTATCTTTACACAATATCATTATTGCTTTCAGAGCTTTAAAAATGTCTACAAGGACACAAAACTGTAAATGTTCTTCTATATCTTGTATTATTTTCATTCCAGGTTAAACTAGTGTTGGTGGCTGTCTGCCCATTAACTATTCCCTCTCCATTCCTTGTTAACAGAGCTCCAATTTTCTTGAGACACAATAGGTACATCCTTTCAGGGAGGAGAGCCTATTTCCACGTCCAGGGTAAATTCTAATTTGTCTAAGCAATCATGGTAATCTTACTCATTTCCTGTGAGTGAATTACGCAGGGCATGCAACATAATTATAGTCAATGAAACAGGCAGGATCCTACTGGTAGGCTTCTGAGAAACATTTCTTATTCTTGAAAGCACACAAATGGCTTCATTTTCTGTTGGATGCTGTCATATCTGAATATGAGACCTAGAATTGTGCAGCTGTCTTGCTGCATTGAGAAAATTGGCCTGAAGATAAGTTCACGTAATATGGATGGCAGAGCAGAAATAAGGGGGAAAACAGGGAGAGGCTATCTTAACCAATCCTCAGGCCATAGCACCTCAGGCTTCTTTTTAGATGAGTTCATGCATTTCTTTTTTTGTTAGTTTCAGCAGAAAGCATCTTTGGAGTTTTTTTGTTGTTGTTGTTTTTGATGTTGGGAAACAGTTTTCTTTAACCACATTAGTCACTAAATAGTTCCACTGTATCCATTTCCATACTAATGGACATCTCAATTATTTTAAGTTTTTTATGTTACTAACGATGTTACATCAGATTTCCTAGCTCATGTCTCCTTATAAGTATTAAAAAACTAGAATTGTTGTGTTGTGTATGTAAGATATACACATCTTTGCCTTATTAGATATTTCAAAATTGGTCTTCAAAGAATCTCAAGCAATGTACACTAAAAAGAACTTGAAACAATTTTTATTGCAGCAGTACACACAAGTATCTCTTTCTCAACATTGTTGCCAATATTTGGTATTTTCAAACTTACATTTTGCCTTCATGATGAAATGATGTCTTCTTGTTGTTTTCATTTACATTTCTATATGTGCAAGTAAAGTAGTTGAAAAACTTTAAACATATTTATTAGCCATTGAGGTTTCCTTTTAAATTAATTATTTCTCTAAGTCATTCATTAATTTTCCATGGGACTCTTTGTTTTCTTGTTAGCTTTTAGAATTATTTAGTATTCTGGATTTCAATGGTTTCTCAGTTATATGTACTACAATGTCTTCTCCCAGTGTATTACTTAACTTTTATTTACGGTATCTTTTGTGACACAGGCATTTTATACTTGAATGTAGTCAAATTTATCAATTGTTTCACTTATAACTTGTGCTTATTTCCTCTTAAATTTTTTTCTTAATTCTTTTTCATGAGTATATGATAGTATGAACCTAAATTTTCTTCGTAATTATAAAGTTTTGCTTTCATATTCCATTTAGCTTTTTTATATTTAGTCATCTCTGTTTTGCTACTGTCATTAATGAAGTGGGGACTTCTAAGGCTTTTTATTGTAGAAATAAGTTGCATCAGCTAAGGTCCAATCAGAAAAGAGGTATCATGTTCAGTATTCTGGGAGGAAATTTAACGTAAGGAGTTGGTTACACAGACATTGAGGGAGTGAAAAGACAAAAAGAAGAACATTTTTTTAACCCAGAGATAATAACTTAAGGAAGTAGACACTAGCTTCAGTCTGAGAGAAAAGAAGGGAAGATTCTAGAGTTACCAGAGTCTAAAAACTCAGAGTAATCCCTTGCAGAGTTAGTGCTCAGATCTCTAAGAAAGGAACATCGCCAGGTTCCTGCTGGGACCTCTGATGGGTAAGATGAGGCTGGCTCTGGAAGCACTGAAAGAAATCAAAAGCTGGAGTAAACTGTGGCTTCTGGGCTGAACTACTACTGCTTATATGAGTTGTTATTGTTAAGGCAATGCTAATAAGAAATCAAGAAAAAACAACAAAGTTCTCTCCTCTCTGCTTTCCAATCTACATTTGCACTCTACCTTTGCAATATGAGGCAATCTTGCCTCGTATTGGCAGAACTCAAGAGGAAGCCAGCTAGAAAGGAATCTGGCAAATATAAATTGCAATTTCCTCATCACAGCTTTACTGAGCATAGTTAAAAGGGTGGATTTGTATCCAAGAGACAATATAGATAAATAACCAGCATAGGAATGCAAAATGACATGCAACCTGATCCACAGGGGTGAGGAAGCACATAGTAGATGTCCATTGTTTTTTAAAGAGAGAAAAAATATTCGACTTTGCTAATATTTAAAAAGATTAGAGTTTTTACTCTCCACCCCAAATCAACAGAATATACATTCTTCTCAGCACCACATCGCACTTATTCCAAAATTGACCACATAATTGGAAGTAAAGCACTCCTCAGCAAATGTAAAAGAACAGAAATTATAACAAACTGTCTCTCAGACCACAGTGCAATCAAACTAGAACTCAGGAATAAGAAACTCAATCAAAACCGCTCAACTACATGGAAACTGAACAACCTGCTCCTGAATGACTACTGGGTACATAACGAAATGAAAGCGGAAATAAAGATGTTCTTTGAAACCAATGAGAACAAAGATACAACATACCAGAATCTCTGGGACACATTTAAAGCAGTGTGTAGAGGGAAATTTATAGCACTAAATGCCCACAAGAGAAAGCAGGAAAGATCTAAAATTGACACTCTAACATCACAATTAAAAGAACTAGAGAGGCAAGAGCAAACACATTCAAAAGCTAGCAGAAGGCAAGAAATAACTAAGATCAGAGCCGAACTGAAGGAGATAGAGACACAAAAAACCCTCCAAAAAATCAATGAATCCAGGAGTTGGTTTTTTGAAAAGATCAACAAAATTGACAGACCGCTAGCAAGACTAATAAAGAAGAAAAGAGAGAGGAATCAAATAGATGCAATAAAAAATGATAAAGGGGATATCACCACCGACCCCACAGAAATACAAACTACCATCAGAGAATACTATAAACGCCTCTACGCAAATCAACTAGAAAATCTAGAAGAAATGGATAATTTCCTGGACACTTACACTCTCCCAAGGCTAAACCAGGAAGAAGTTGAATCCCTGAATAGACCAATAGCAGGCTCTGAAATTGAGGCAACAATTAATAGCCTACCAACCAAAAAAAGTCCAGGACCAGATGGATTCACAGCTGAATTCTACCAGAGGTACAAGGAGGAGCTGGTACCATTCCTTCTGAAACTATTCCAATCAATAGAAAAAGAGGGAATCCTCCCTAACTCATTTCATGAGGCCAACATCATCCTGATACCAAAGCCTGGCAGAGACACAACAAAAAAAGAGAATTTTAGACCAATATCCCTGATGAACATTGATGCAAAAATTCTCAATAAAATACTGGCAAACCGGATTCAGCAGCACATCAAAAAGCTTATCCACCATGATCAAGTGGGCTTCATCCCTGGGATGCAAGGCTGGTTCAACATTCGCAAATCAATAAACGTAATCCAGCATATAAACAGAACCAAAGACAAGAACCACATGATTGTCTCAATAGATGCAGAAAAGGCTTTTGACAAAATTCAACAGCCCTTCATGCTAAAAACGCTCAATAAATTCGGTATTGATGGAACGTATCTCAAAATAATAAGAGCCATTTATGACAAACCCACAGCTAATATCATACTGAATGGGCAAAAACTGGAAAAATTCCCTTTGAAAACTGGCACAAGACAGGGATGCCCTCTCTCACCACTCCTATTCAACATAGTGTTGGAAGTTCTGGCTAGGGCAATCAGGCAAGAGAAAGAAATCAAGGGTATCCAGTTAGGAAAAGAAGAAGTCAAATTGTCCCTGTTTGCAGATGACATGATTGTATATTTAGAAAACCCCATCGTCTCAGCCCAAAATCTCCTTAAGCTGATAAGCAACTTCAGCAAAGTCTCAGGATACAAAATTAATGTGCAAAAATCACAAGCATTCTTATACACCAGTAACAGAGAAGCAGAGAGCCAAATCAGGAATGAACTTCCATTCACAATTGCTTCAAAGAGAATAAAATACCTAGGAATCCAGCTTACAAGGGATGTAAAGGACCTCTTCAAGGAGAACTACAAACCACTGCTCAGTGAAATCAAAGAGGACACAAACAAATGGAAGAACATACCATGCTCATGGATAGGAAGAATCAATATCGTGAAAATGGCCATACTGCCCAAGGTTATTTATAGATTCAATGCCATCCCCATCAAGCTACCAATGAGTTTCTTCACAGAATTGGAAAAAACTGCTTTAAAGTTCATATGGAACCAAAAAAGAGCCCGCATTGCCAAGACAATCCTAAGTCAAAAGGACAAAGCTGGAGGCGTCACGCTACCTGACTTCAAACTATACTACAAGGCTACAGTAACCAAAACAGCATGGTACTGGTACCAAAACAGAGCTATAGACCAATGGAACAGAACAGAGTCCTCAGAAATAATACCGCACATCTACAGCCATCTGATCTTTGACAAACCTGAGAGAAACAAGAAATGGGGAAAGGATTCCCTATTTAATAAATGGTGCTGGGAAAATTGGCTAGCCATAAGTAGAAAGCTGAAACTGAATCCTTTCCTTACCCCTTATACGAAGACTAATTCAAGATGGATTAGAGACTTAAATGTTAGACCTAATACCATAAAAACCCTAGAAGAAAATCTAGGTAGTACCATTCAGGACATAGGCATGGGCAAGGACTTCATGTCTAAAACACCAAAAGCAACGGCAGCAAAAGCAAAAATTGACAAATGGGATCTAATTAAACTAAAGAGCTTTTGCAC
This sequence comes from Rhinopithecus roxellana, assembly GCF_007565055.1. Classification (NCBI taxonomy): domain Eukaryota; kingdom Metazoa; phylum Chordata; class Mammalia; order Primates; family Cercopithecidae; genus Rhinopithecus; species Rhinopithecus roxellana. The sequence goes on along the minus strand of NC_044549.1, from coordinate 19,816,471 downwards.
AGCAAAAGAAACTACCATCAGAGTGAACAGGCAACCTACAGAATGGGAGAAAATTTTTGCAACCTACTCATCTGACAAAGGGCTAATATCCAGAATCTACAAAGAACTCAAACAAATATACGAGAAAAAAACAAACAACCCCATCAAAAAGTGGGGAAAGGATATGAACAGACATTTCTCAAAAGAAGATATTCATACAGCCAACAGACACATGAAAAAATGCTCATCGTCACTCGCCATCAGAGAAATGCAAATCAAAACCACAATGAGATACCATCTCACACCAGTTAGAATGGCAATCATTAAGAAGTCAGGAAACAACAGGTGTTGGAGAGGATGTGGAGAAATAGGAACACTTTTACACTGTTGATGGGATTGTAAACTAGTTCAACCATTATGGAAAACAGTATGGCAATTCCTCAAGGATCTAGAACTAGATGTACCATATGACCCAGCCATCCCACTACTGGGTATATACCCAAAGGATTATAAATTATTCTACTACAAAGACACATGCACACGTATGTTTATTGCGGCACTATTCACAATAGCAAAGACTTGGAATCAACCCAAATGTCCATCTGTGACAGACTGGATTAAGAAAATGTGGCACATATACACCATGGAATACTATGCAGCCATAAAAAAGGATGAGTTTGCGTCCTTTGTAGGGACATGGATGCAGCTGGAAACCATCATTCTTAGCAAACTATCACAAGAACAGAAAACCAAACACCGCATGTTCTCACTCATAGGTGGGAACTGAACAATGAGATCACTTGGACTCGGGAAGGGGAACATCACGCACTGGGGCCTATCATGGGGAGGGTGGAGGGGAGAGGAGGGAGGGATTGCATTGGGGAGTTATACATGATATAAATGATGAATTGATGGGTGCTGACGAGTTGATGGGTGCAGCACACCAACATGGCATAAGTATACATATGTAACAAACCTGCACGTTATGCACATGTACCCTAGAACTTAAAGTATAATTAAAAAAAAAAAAAAAAAAAAAAAAAAAAAAAAAGAAATACAACAGGTATGGAATTAAATATCATGATAAAATGTTAGAATAATTAATGCTATAAAAAATATTGACTATATAGCATGTGACAGATACTGTACCAAGAATGGGGATACAAATATAAAACAGGAAAAATGTCCTGGGGACAGACAAAAGCATAACTAACATTTACCATAAAACATAATTAAATAACAAAAAAAAAAAAAAAAAAGATTAGAGTTTTTATATACTGCTGCCCTCACTCAACAAATATAGTGTTGAGTTTAAAGTGTTGTTGAGTTTAAAGATAAGCTAAACACTTTTGCCAAAATACACATTCTGAACTTGGTCTTAGATATGAGTTAATAGTTACTGTCAACAGTATGCTACCTAGTAGATATGTTTTATAATAAACACAATTAATTTAGCCCTTTGCAATTAGTTTGGCTCTTCTAGATAAAGCTGACATTTTAGCAGTAAGTGAGAAGGAAGCAGCTTTTCAATAGTCACCGCTTTTATGAAGAGGATGGGGGTGGAAAGAGAAGATGAACATTCCATTATGTGACTTTGCTAACAAAAGTAATATATACATTAAGAATATCAACTGTACATAATAATCTTAAAATTACAATATTCTAGTCTCAGTTATATGTACTACAAGATTCAGTGTATTTTGAACCTTTCACTTGGAAAATATTTAATCTAGAATATTTTAATTTTAAAAATTATTATTTTCTAAAAATATATAAAATAGATCGCTTTCTAATTACTTTTCAGAAACAATAGATTGACATTAGAGAAGATGAAACTTTACTAGCTGAATTTTGGCAAAAATTATTCACAATTGGTGGATGACAGTAAAAAATGGATCTCAAGATATAATTGCAACCAAAGATATTCTTGTCTTCATTTGAGACCTACAGGCTGTTAGTAATCTTTTTAAAACTAAAGCAGTTATTAGTACTAAATATAAAATAAGCTGAACTAAAACCAGGTTTTGAGTCACTATAACATAAACTGTAAAACTAAGATTTATTTTTACAATGAGGAATATTTGCTTTCAACAAAAAAATTAAAAACAAAATTTTATATTGTTACTAATTAATATAAAATATACATTTTGATTTGTCTTATTTTAATATTAGGTATATTTTAAATTTTTTATAATTGCATATTAGGTCAGTAGTACATAGATGTAATTTGTAGACAAAAATTAATATAGTGGGTCTGTGTGAACAAATGTGGTTATTTTTAATCTAATGAAGCATATAGTAGGGTGTACAATCAAAAGTATTTGAAGTTTACTTATCTAAGCAGCTGAGACGTCTTACTTATTTTAACTCCTAAATCTAAATTATGTAATATTCTAAGGGCTATCCCAAAATATATAGACTAAGAGTTTGAAAGCTTCTTTTTTCTAAAGTTACATCATGTAACATAAGCTTCCATTATTTTAGAATTAAATACTTCAGAATTTTTATAGGATGAAATTCTTTGATAAATAAGTGACTTCCAAGCATTAGTTAAGCATCCTTTATAAAAATTAGTCATATTCTGTATGGTTTCCTGAATTCCGTTTTTTATATAATACATATAATTTAGCTCACAGAGATTATATAACTTTATTTTTAAGCTTTTTATTTATTAATACACAATAGATGTACATATTTTCAGGGTATGTGCAGTAATCTAAAACATTCATATAATTTGTGTAATTGGGATATCCATCACCTTAAGTATTTTCTTTATGCTGAAATGTTTGAATTATTTTCTCCTATCTTGAAATATATAATAGATTATTGTAAACTATTCTCACCCTACTGATATATCAAACACAAACTCTTATTTCTCCTATCAAACTGTATATTTGTACCCATTAAAAACTTATCTTCATCCTCCACCTCCCTGTTAACCTTCCTAACCTCTGGTGACCACCAATCTACTGTATCTTCACAAAATCCTTTTTTTTTTTTAGCTCCCACTTATGTTTGAGAATATGCAATCTTCATTTGTCATTCTGTGTTTGGCTTATTTTACTTAACATAATGATCTCTAGCTCCACTGATGTTGCTTCAAATTATAAAATTTAACTTTTTATGGCTGAATAATATTCCGTTGTGTACATATAATACATTTTTTAATCCATTCAATTTGTCGATGAACACTTAGATTGATTCTATATCTTGGCTATTGTGAATAGTACTGCAATAAACTGCAATGTGCAGTTATTTCTTCAATATATTGATTTCCTTTCTTTTGGATATATACCCAGTAGCTGAACTGCTGCATCACATGGTAGTTCTATTTTTAGTTTTTTTGAGGAACCTCTATACTGTTTTCCATTCTGTACTAGTTTACATTCTCACCAACAGCGTACAGGGTTTCCCCTTTCTCCACAAGGTTGCCAGCATTCTTTATTCTCTATCTTCTTAATAAAAGCCATTTTAACTGGGGTGAGATGATAAGAGAATATGTAACATTCTAAAATTAAACTCTAATTGATTAGCAGAGTATAGGTTAAAGTTCGTATATTTTCATGAGTTTTCTACTTTAGTGCATGTTTGTTCTTAAGTGAGCAAGTCAGTCTACCCATTTAGGTGCTGAGGCTTGGAAAACGTCAGTCCAAAGTACCTTGAACTGAAGGAGACTGAGAGGGTCAAAGAATCAGGAAGGTCACTTTGACTCTCTCCTGGTTTTTGTGTGAGAGTTGACCATAAAGAAAATTTCTGACTTATCTTGCCTGAAAGTAGATCATTCCAGGGGGATCCTGCCTCATACTCAGGAGGAAGGAATGCTACATGGAGAGGCCAAGAAGAATCTGAACAAACAGGCCTTGCTAAGTTACTTCCAGTTTGTTACCATTAGATCATATCCCTTTTATTCAGTCATCCTTTTACATGACTATCCATTCTTTACTGAACTTAAGCATAAAAATACACAGTTTTCTTTCAGTCTTTGGGTCTTTATTTCTGTGGTCATGTAAAATGTTGTCAAATAAATTCGGTATGCTTCTGGATATTAGCCCTTTGTCAGATAAGTAGATTGCAAAAATTTTCTCCCATTCTATAGGTTGCCTGTTCACTCTGATGGTAGTTTCTTTTGCTGTGCAGAAGCTCTTTAGTTTAATTAGATCCCATTTGTCAATTATAGCTTTTGTTGCCGTTGCTTTTGGTGTTTTAGACATGAAGTCCTCGCCCATGCCTATGCCCTGAATGGTATTACCTAGGGTTTCTTCTAGGGTTTTTATGGTTTTAGGTCTAACATTTAAGTCTCTAATCCATCTTGAATTAATTTTCATATAAGGAGTTCAAACAAATTTACGAGAAAAAAACAACCCCATCAAAAAGTGGGCAAAGGATATGAATAGACATTTCTCAAAAGAAGACATTCATACAGCCAACAGGCACATGAAGAAATGCTCGTCGTCACTGGCCATCAGAGAAATGCAAATCAAAACCACAATGAGATACCGTCTCACAGCAGTTAGAATGGCGATCATTAAAAAGTCAGGAAACAACAGGTGCCAGAGAGGAGGTGAAGAAATAGGAACACTTTTACACTGTTGGTGGGATTATAAACTGGTTCAACCATTGTGGAAAACAGTATGGCGATTCCTCAAGGATCTAGAACTAGAAATACCATATGATCCAGCCATCCCATTACTGGATATATACCCAAAGGATTAAAAATCATGCTGCTATAAAGACACATGCACACGTATGTTTATTGTGGCACTATTCACAATAGCAAAGACTTGGAATCAACCCAAATGTCCATCAGTGACAGACTGGATTAAGAAAATGTGGCACATATACACCATGGAATACTATACAGTCATAAAAAAGGATGAGTTCGTGTCCTTTTTAGGGACATGGATGCAGCTGGAAACCATCATTCTCAGCAAACTATCGCAAGAACAGAAAACCAAACACCACATGTTCTCACTCATAGGTGGGAATTGAATATTGAGATCACTTGGACTCTGGAAGGGGAACATCACACACTGGGGCCTATTATGGGGAGGGAGGAGGGGGAGGGCTGGCATTGGGAGTTATACCTGATGTAAATGATGAGTTGATGGGTGCTGATGAGTTGATGGGTGCAGCACACCAACATGGCACAAGTGTACATATGCAACAAACCTGCATGTTGTGTACATGTACCCTAGAACTTAAAAGTATAATAATAATAATAAAAATTGGTATGCTTTTATCTTGTTAACTTGTCTTTAATTACAGGAGTGTCCACCATGACACTTGTGATGAGTTAGGAAAAGAAATGACCTTTTCTCCTCTACATAGATATCAACATCCTAATTTATGCCAACCCATTTGTGGCACTTATGCCAACCTGTTGGTGGCATAAATGATATCAAAGGACCCCTTCACCCTCAAATTTTGTATTACATAGAAAATTATTCTAAAATTAGGCATTTCAAACTCCTTCATTGAATTTTAGAGTTCCAGTGAGCTGACTTTCAGAGTTTGGTGACGGGCAGTATTCCCAGGGCCTGTGATAGACATGTAGGCTTTCTCCTGGTGCAGTTGAAATGATCCTCCAAAGCAAGACCACTGCTGTGAATTCCTGGGGCCTAGAAGAGGAACTTACAGGCTAATCCCTAAGCTTTGTTGTTGTTGTTGTTGTTGCTGCTGTTGTTGTTATTTATGTTTTGGTAGGGATGAGGCCTCACTATGTTGCCCAGGCTGGTCTTAAACTCCTGGCCTCAAACGGTACCCCTGCCTTGGCCTCTTAAAATGTTGGGATTACAGGTGTAAGTCACCATACCCATCATCCTGAGTTTTAATGAATCATTTCAGAGTACCCTATAATTGCCATCTGGGGCAGGCAGCATTTAGACCTGCTCTTCATATTACAGTGTGTGTTTTCTCCCACCTGCTTCATGTACAGATCATTTTGTTAGTCAGCTTTCCTCTTTCCTCCACCATCCTTGGATTATCTCTTTGACATTAAGGTTTGTACGCTTGAAAGATATAGATGTGGTCTTCCCTCCTTCTGGCTCCTCAGACTGACTATCCCCCAAGGGTTTCTTGAAAGAAAAATAATATGCCCATTTGGGATATGCTTGTTTTGTGTCTGCTACTCCAGCAGCCAACACTGCCCCAATCCTGCAATGAGGATTTGGAGTCTGAGATACGAAAAGCAACCTATAAGAATTTTAGAGACTCATAAAATTTGTAAACTAATGATCTTGGCCTTTCATTTTCTTTGGAAAGGTGGCAAACCAAAGTTGCATAGAATCAGAAGGAATTTTTAAGACACAAGAAAATGCTTCTATTTAGGCTTTCATTTCTTGAAATGCTAGACAGCTTGTCATTCTCCAGTAAAAAAAAAAAAAAATCAAAAATGAAAAGGACTTATGCATATTGGATGAAATGACCTTCAGAGGGGCAAAAACAAGATAATCTGATCCATGGTAGAGGAAGAATGATATGGCCAGGAGGCAATGGCAGACAGCAACTGCTGTGAAGGGAGACAGGATTGACTGGGGACAGATCCAAGAAGACAAAAGAGAAACAACTCGCCAGGGAGTGGTTAAAAGTTCTTTCCTGTGCAATGCAGTGGAAAAAGCCAGAGGCATGAAGAGCTCAGAAGTCTATAAAAGAAATAAAGAAGAGCCAAGCAGAGCCAAACTCTGGGGCAGCCTGGGTGACAAATGGTAGGCTGTTCCTAAATATTTCACCCTGTCACTTTGGTACTTGAAATGTCTACTATTAGTCATTTATTTGGGTTATCTCTAGAGTCAAATATCAGAAATTATATTAATTAAAAGGGAGACAGGAGGGGAAGTCATTGACAAGGAAGCATGAATTATGAATTCAGATTGGTTGATGCTTTGGAATCCAAGAGTGGAGTCCTAGGAGAACCTAGTGCGGAAGGCATATCCCTAGTCAGTTACTGAAATGCAAACCTACTTAGTTGTCCTTGTATCACTTATCACTCTCTGATAGTTTTTCTCTTCACCTTTTTATTCTTTCTCTTCCATTATTTGACTCTTTCCACTAGTATCCATGTGCACAGAAACATACATCTTGCTTACAGCTGCATGCCCAGTGACTGACATGTGGTCGACCACATAGTAAGCTCTCAAGAAATATGTGTTAAATGACTAGTGAATGGCTGAATCAATAAGTAAATGAATGAATAAATGAGGTAGTGGAAAAATGATGTAGGAAAAAAATCGAGAGATGGGTTTATGTATGTGTGCAAAAGATAGGTGTAAGTAAGGAGGTACGGTGCTGGGAACATGGCCAAGAAAAGTGAGGAGTTTTGACAGTGGGTACCTAAAGTTAGAAAATAAAGAGGATTATAAAAAATAAGTTTTTCACTTTCACTCAACATTGGCCCTGGAAGTAAACATACTTACTATGCTCTAATCTAAAGGGGTAAAACAACAACCAAAAGCTGTTTCTATATTTCAGAACTATTAAGAGACCTTTGGAATGACACGTCAGCAACACTACTTCTGTATCTGCTTTTGGGTTTTGATGAAAATATCGCATTTACTTTGTAAGAAATGTTACAGAACTGGGTGCTCTGAAATGCCTGTTTTTAATTGACAGAAATAACAAGCATTTTGCTTAACTCTATGGTGGTCCTTGTTAACAAGTTCAAACATTGGATGCCAGTGAAACCTCGTCTGTGAGCTTTGGTGGTGCTATTCATGACTGATTCCAAAGTTCACATGTAGAAAATAGGCAAAAAGAACCCTTGATAAATTTAAAATGTAGTAGCTTCATTATTATTTTATTCCTTCAAGAAATGAGAAATGTTGAACATCACCAATCATCAGGGAAATGAAAATCAAAACCACAGTGAGATATCACTTCACTTGAATTAGAATGGCTATTATCAAAAAGACAAAAGATAACAAGTGTTCCCAAGAACATGGAGAAAAGGGATCCTTTACATACTATTGGTGAAAATGTAAATTAATACAGTCATCACAGAAAACAGTATGACGGTTCCTCAAAACACTAAAAATAGAACTACCATATGATCCAGCCATGTAACTGATGGATATATATCCAAAGGAAATTAAATCATATGTTGGAGAGATGTCTGCACTTCCATGTTTATTGCAACACTATTCACAACAGCTAATATGTGGAACCAAATTAAGTGTCCATCAGTGGATGAATGGATAAAGAAAATGTGGTATATACACACAATGAAATACTATTAAAAATTAAATTCTGTCATTTGCAAAAACAAGATTCAACTTGAGGGATATTATGTTAAATGAAATAAGCCAGACACAGGAAGACAAATACTGCATGATCTCACCCATATGTGGAATCTAAAACAGCTGATTAAATAGAATCAGAGTATATAATGGCTAAGGAGAGTAGAGGGGAGGGGATGGAAAGCTGTTGGTCAGTGGGTACAAAGTTACAGTTAGATAGGAGAGAAACAAGTTTTGGTGGCCTGTTCCACAATAGGGTAACTGTAGTTGAAAACAATGCATTATATATTTCAAAATAGCTAGAAGAAGGGATTTTGAGTGTTCTCATTACAAAGAAATAATCAATTTTTGAGGTGATTGATAGACTCTAGTTACCCAGATTTGATTATTTTACAATGAAGTATACATGTATAGGAGTATAGGAACATCACTGTAATCCCGGCACTCCGGGAGGCCGAGGTGGGTGGATCACCTGAGGTCAGGAGTTTGAGACCAGCCTGGCTATTATGGTGAAACTCTGTCTCTACTAAAAATACAAAAATTAGCCAGGTGTAGTGGTGGGCACCTGTAATTCCAGCTACTCGGAAGCCTGTGGCAGGAGAATCACTTCAACCTGGGAGGCAGAAGTTGCAGTTGCAGTGAGCCGAGATTGTGCCACTGCACTCCAGCCTGGGCAACAGAGTAAGACTCCATCTCAAAATAAATAAATATTTTTTTTAAAAAGGAACATCACATTGTACCCAATAAAAATGTACAGTTATTATGTGTGTCAATTAAAAATAAAATAAACCTTACAAAAAGGAAATGAGTAAAAAAAAAAATCTAGTTTAGGAATAATTTGACTGGCCTATTTTACTTCCACAGAAATCAAATTGAGTCAAAGGATTAGATAGTGTAAGTGGCCTTAAATGTTCCCCATCATCTACAGCCATAAATTTGTTTGGTTCATTGCTGTGTTTTCTTGCCTTTTATTTTTCCTCTCCTCTCTTCCCTTTTTAGTTTAGTTTAGTTTAGTTTAGTTTAGTTTAGTTTAGTTTAGCATACTGGAAGTAAGAAAGCTGTGATTACTCGAAGGTACAATGAAGACCCTATACACAGACTACCTGGCTGGTCACCATTACTTTGAAGGGGAATTCTGTGTGCTCCCACCCATACTATTTCATCTTCAGAATTTCATTTCTGTTATTTTAGTGTTTCAAAGCTAATCAGTCACTATCTAATTGCAAGTGCCATCATCATCCAGGGCTACTGCCTAAAATCTTGTGCAAAAGTTAAGAATGGGGAAAATAGTATTCATGTATTTGTGAAGGCAAGGCGAAGAAACCAAGGAAGACCTGGTTGGCCATTGTATTTTCTACTGTAATAAAAATGTTCGAGTGACAACTCAAAGCTAAGGGCCTACTTACAGGGCCAAATCTTCTCTTTCTTATGTATTGTCATCATATTTACCAAGGTTATTGGAAGTGTATTGTAATTACTACACTTTGAAAAGACCCACAGTCTCCAACTATGTGTATTTTACCCTATGTGAGAGAGATGTTCATTCTTAGGAATTGAGATTAGTCTTCCTTTATAGAAATTTCACAACTGGTTTCAGTATTTCAAAAGGCACTTTGCCAAAACAAGTCTTGTTTTGGCAAAGACTTGTCAAAATGGAAAAAAATTTGTTTCCGTTTATTCATACTTCCAATTATCTATGTATACAGATGGTCCCTAACTTATGATAGTTTGACTTTTGATTTTTTGACTTTAGGACAATTGTAAACCTATATGCACTCAGTACAGTATTAAATAAATTATATGAGATATTCAAGACTTTATTATAAAATAGGCTTTTAAAAGATTATTTTGTCCTATTATAGGCTAATGTAAGTTTTCTGAGATTGTTTAAGTTAGTCTAGGCTAAGTTATGATGTTCAGTAGGTTAAATGTATTAAATAAATTTCAAACTTATGATGAATGCATCAGGATATATTTCCATTATAAATTGAGGAGCATCTATAATTAAAAGGAATTTAAGTTTTACTTATGCTGTGGTTTGATGTGTTCCCCAAAGTTCATGTGTTGGAAATTTAATCACAAATGCAACAATGTTGAAAGGTAGGGCCTAATAAAAGGTGATTATATCATGAGAGTTCTGCCTTCATGCATGAATTAATGTCATTATTGTGGGAGTGGGTCAGTTATTATGAGAATGAGCTCCCTATAAAATGTATGAGTTTGACCTCTCTCCTACTGGGTTTGTCACAGAGTATCTGAGTGATATTTTAAAAATCTGAGTCAAATCATGTTTTCCTTTATTCAAACCACACTAATAGCTTCCAGTATCAGCATGAAATTCAATCACTCCTCAAGACCATGACCATTTACAAAAACAGGATCTGACTCTCTGCTATCTCTCTCTCAACTCCAATCACACCCTCTTCCCATCTTGTCTCTCCCTATCAGCATTCAAATGCTTCTCGCTCTGTTCCAAGCAGACTTGCTTCCTTGCTACTTATTTCTGGAACACATCAAGATGATTCTACACTAAGGCATTTGTACTTGGAGTTTCCTGCAACGGAATGTTCTTCTACCAGATTTTCACATGTATTCCTGATTTCTTTCCTCCAAGTCTCTTTTCAAATGTTACCTTATCAAAGAGGTAGTCCTTTCTACCCTGGTCAGAAGTAGCTCAAATACCCCTATTTCTCTTATTATCTATCTCCCTTAAAGTTTGGTTCATTTGCTTCATTTTTTTTCATTGACTCTATCATCATTTGTGCATAGTTTTTTTCTATTTGTATTTTATTTTGTCTCCCCTCACCAGAAGACAAAAAGCAAGTACTCTAACACCATGAGATCAGGAATGATTTTCTTTGTTGTTCATTGCTTTAATTTCAATGTTAAAATACAATGTGGCATATCCCTGGAACATCCCTAAGACTCAAAAAAATATTTAAAATTGAGACATGAAAACTCATTCAAAATATCAATGAATCCAGGAGTTGGTGTTTTTGAAATATTTGAAAATATTAACAAAATGGATAGGCCTCTACTTAGACGATTAAAGAAGAAAACAGAAAAGATCCCAATAAACACAATTAGAAATGATGAAAGGAATGTTACTACTAACCCCACAGAAATAAAAACAATCATCAGAAACTATTACAAACACCTCTATACACACAAACTAGAAAACCTAGAAGAGATGAATAAATTCCTGGACACATACATCATTCCAAGACTGAGTGAGAAAGAAATTAATTCCTTGAACAGACCAATAACCAGCTCTGAAATTGAATCAGTAATAAATAGCCCACTAACCAAAACAGACCAGGACCGGACGGATGCACAGCCAAATTCTACCAGATGTACAAAGAAGAGCTTGTACCATTCCTACAGAACTATTACAAAAAAATGAGAAGGAGGGACTCATCCCTAACTCATTTTAGGAGGCCAGTATCATCTTGATACCAAAACCTGGCAGACACACACACAAAAAGAAAACTTCAGGCCAATATCCTTGATGAACATTGATGCAATGGGTAAAAGACTCCCTATTTAATAAATAGTGCTAGGATTACTGGCTAGCCATATGCAGAAGATTGAAGCTGGACCCCTGCCTTATACCACATACAAAAATCAACTCAAGATGGATTAAACACTTAAATGTAAAACCCAATACTATAAAAACTCTGGAAGACAACCTAGGCAATACTGTCCTGGACATAGGAACCAGCAATGAGTTCATAACTAAGACACCAAAAGCAATCACAACAAAAGCAAAAAATGATAAGTGGGATCTAATTAAGCTTAAGAGAAACTACACAGCAAAAGAAACTATCAACAGAGTAAACAGATGACCTACAGAATGGGAGAAAATATTTGCAAACTATGCATCCAACAAAGGTCTAGTATCCAGGATCTGTAAGAAACTTAAACAAATTTACAAGAGAAAAACAAATATCCCCATTAAAAAGTGGGCAAAGGACATAGACAGCAAAGGACATAGACACTTCTTAAAAGAAGGCATACACGCGGCCAACAAGCATATGAAAAAAAGCTCAATATCAGTGATCATTAGAGAAATGCAAATCAAAACCACAATGAGATACTATCTCACACAAATCAGAATGGCTATTAATAAAAAGTCAGAAAATAATATGCTGGTGGGTTGTGGAGAAAAGAGAATCCTTATATACTGTTGGTGTGAGTGTGAACTAGTTCAACTATTGTCGAAAGTAGTATGGCAATTCCTCAGAGCTAAAAGCAGAATTATTCAACTCAGCAATCTCATTACTGTACATACCCAGAGAAATATATTCTACCATAAAGACACATGCACATGAATGTTCATTGTAGCACTATTTAAAGTAGCAAAAATGTGGAATCAACCTAAATGCCCAACAATGACGTATTGGATAAAGAAAATGTGGCACATATACACCATGGAATACTATGCACCCATAAAAAAGAATGAGATCATGTCTTTTGCAGGAACATGGATAGAGTTGGAGGCTCTTATCATTAGCAAATCAACAAAGAAACGAACGACCAAATACTGCATGTTCTTACTTATAAGTGGGAAGAAAATGATAAAAACTTATGAATACAAAGAAGGAAACAGCAGACACTGAGGTCTGCTTGAGAGTGGAGGTTGGGAGGAGGGAGAGGAGGAGAAAAGATAACTATTTGGTACTGGGCTTCATATCTGTGTGATAAAATAATATGTGCAACAAACCTCCATGACATGTGTTTACCTGTGCAACAAATCTGCACATGTACCCCCAAACCTAAAATAAAAGTAAAAAAAAAAATAAAATAAGAAATATGGCAAAGTAAAGCATTTGGAAGTGGAAAAAATATTTGATAAAGTAAACTTAATGGATTATATAAAATGTATGTTTATTTTAGAAAATTCAAGTTTTAAACAAACAGGAATTTTAAAATTCTAAGTTTATAATTAATCAAACTCTGCTGGTGGTTAATTTGTACATCAAATAACATGACTTTAAAGTAAGAAAGATACTAACACCCATTTTCAGCATGAAATGAACAGAGTTCAATTTTGATTCTACATTTTATTAGCTAGTTAATACTTTTGGTAAGTTGGTTATTTTCTTAGAGCCTCACTTTTCTAATACGTTAAAATAGGTGAGAATACCATGATTAATCACATTCATTTAAAATTGACACAGATTAAATGGTTTTAGCAATGGTAGAAGCAGCAGTGGTAAGTTGCTTCTCCCTCAGTCTCAGAAGAGCAAGTGCGTCTCCTCTGGAAATAAGGAGGCCTAGGGTGGCTTAGAGAGTCTCACTCTATCCTGCTATTCAGAGACTACTCAAGAGACAAGACCATTTCCACGATGATGCCACAATCGACTAATGTTAATTGGGAAGCCTTCTATTACAGATAGAATCTGAATTTTAGGGGGAACAGGAACTGACTCAGTCCTCTATTGCTTTTCGGGAGCCTGGATTACACTCGGTGAACATTACTGACTGATCAAGTAAATGGAACATAGCATATACAAATGTGAAATTGCTGCTTTGCCATGTATACTCAAAGTAGTCATGAAATGCGTCCTTCCAGTAAGTCTATAATAAAAAGGGATGTGTGATTCTTCTTAAAGCCGATGCTTACTCCTTCGAATTTATTGTCATTGCTTCTATCTTGATCCCTGTTTCCCTTCTGTTAATTTCCCATTCCACCAACAAAGAGCAGAAGGCTAAAGCTTGGTGCATGGTCAATGTGCATCTTTTAGCATGTGTGCTCTTCCTCTGTTGGATGGACACGTTGGAAGGTACTATGTCTTCAGTAAAGAAAGACAGACAGACACCCTTACCCGTTAGTCAAAAAGAAAATGATCCTCACTTTTCTTGACCTTTTTTTCTTGACCTTTTTTCTGAAAGAAAGTACCAGCCTTAGTCAGCAGTGTTGATCTGTTCTAAGGGAAAGGGCAGATGAGTTCCAAGGTAACCTTATAAAACTCCAGCTGTTCAGGAAAAGAGGGCAGAGATGTAGGTGTGTGTGGTTTGATTCGATTTTAGATGGGGCTTGGGTGTATAAGTGGGGAACCAGTCATTGGGCACAGCTCAAAGTGCCACTTCGTCTAACATAAATAACCCTGGCAAGGGTCACGAGAGCTCCCTGGAAGGACTTACCACTGCTGCTTGCCAATCCAAAGCCAAATCCTTTTTACAAATTAAAAAAATACACAACTCTGATTATAGAGTTATGACTTACACAGCAAGACTTCATCCAGTCATTTTACTTTCCTGAGCCAAAAATGTTCCAACTCCAAGGTGATGTGTAATACTGCTTTAGGCTTCACAGGACTGCCCGGCATCACCCTTGTACAGAAGCCAGTCCAAACTTCACCTGGCCAGAATCTCACAAGAATTAATGGTTTTTAAGAGAAGGTCACTGGCAGGACCTTAGGAAATGAGATCCCAAGACGTGGAACTAATTGTCTAACAGAAGAGATTTCACACAGGGAAAGAGGTACTTCCTTGTCTGGCTAGTAGGATATGTGGAGGGAACAGAGCCCAGGAATGCTCAAATGTTTTTGAAAGTCCTTTATGTGGTTTGAGTTAGGTGAAAGAGTTTTTTGTCTCCTATCACTTAGGATTAAATAAATTTCTATATAAGTTTTATTTCTTTTTTTTCTTCTTCAAAGAGGTTTTGTATGTTTACTGGAACTTCATACCAAGAGAAATTGAAAGAAGCACATATGGAAAATTCACTACAATTTTTTGATTAACAAAAGATAGCAGGGACCTTTTTTGCTAATGGCAACAGTTTGTTTGTTTGCTTGATCATACCATGGCCTGTTAAGTACATATATGACAAATAAAAGCCTCATTTTTAAATTAAGATATCAGTATTCCTAACTAGATAGCAACCTCTTCAAAGGGAAGGCACTCACCTTTTGGTTTTCTGTAACTCTCACATTGCCTATCACTATGTGGGACATACTAGACACCTAGTATGTCTCCCATGGAATGGAATACCTAGTAGGTAGATTAAATCATTGTATACAAAATCAGCATGCCCAGGGTAATGTGAACTGTTGATGTATGTAATAGTTTGAAGAGGAGACTGGTCTTGCCATCACATCATCTGTTAAAAAAAAAATGGAATTTGAATGGGGAGTGATTTCCTCATTGCTTTTTTTCTCAGCTTTGTCAAAGATCAGATCATTGTAAGTGTACATCATTATTTCTGGGCTCTCTATTCTGTTCCATTGGTCTATATGTCTGTTTTTGTAACAGTACCATGCTGTTTTGTTTACTGTGGCCTTATAGAATAATTCCTTTGGACGGGATGGCCATTTTAACAATATTCTTCCTATCCATGAGCATGGAACATTTTTCCATTTGTTTCTGTCATCTGTGATTTCTTTGAGCAGTGTTTGGTGATGCTTACTGTAGGAATCTTTTATGTCCTTGGTTAGCTGTATTCTTAGATATTTTATTCTTTTTGTGGCAATTGTGAGTAGGATTGCACTCTTGATTTGGCTCTTAGCTTGGATGTTTTTGTTGTATAGGAATGCTATTTTTATATATTGATTTTGTATCCTGCAACTTTGCTGAAGTTGTATTTCGGATCAAAGAGCTCTTGGGCTAAGACTAGGGCATTTTCTAGATATAGAATAATATTGTCTGCACACAGGGATAGTTTGACTTTCTGTCTTCCTATTTGTATGCCTTTTATTTCTTTCTCCTGACTGATTGCTCTCACCAGGACTTCCATGGTGCTAGGATAACTGGCTAGTCATATGCAAAAGATTGAAATTTGACCAGTTTTAACACCATATACAAAAATCAACTCAAGATGGATTAAAGACTTAAATGTAAATTAAAGCTATAAAAACCCTGGAAGGTAACCCAGGTAATATCATCCCATACATGGGACCTGGCAAATATTTCTTAACAAAGATGCCAAAAGCAATTGCAACAAAATAAAAATTGATAAATAAGACCCAATTAAACTAAAGAACTTCTGCACAGCAAAAGAAACTATCAACACAGTGAACCAATGACCTACAGAATGGGGGGAAAAAAACATTTCCAAACTATGCATCCAACAAGGGTCTAACATCCAAAATCTATAAAGAACTTCAACAAATTTATAAGTGAAAAACAACCCCATTAAAAGGTGGGCAAAGGACATGAACAGACACTTCTCAAGAGAAAACATACATGCAGCCAATAATCATATGAAAAAAAGCTCCATATCAGTGATTATTAGAAAAATGGAAATCAAAACCACAATGAGATACTGTCTCGCACCAGTGAGAATGGCTATCATGAAAAAGTCAAAAAATAACAGATGCTGGCAAGGTTACAGAGAAAAGAGAATGCTTATACACTGCTGGTAGAAGTGTAAATTAGCTCAGCTATTGTGAAAAACAGTGTGGGGATTCTTCAAAGAACTTAAAACAGAATTACCATGCGATCCAGCAATCACAGTATTGGGTATATACCCAAAGGAACATGAATCTACCATAAAAAACACATGGACATGTATGTTCATTCCAGCACCATTCACAATAGCAAAGACATGGAATCACCTAAAATGTCCACCAACGGTAGATTGGATAAAGAAAATGTGGTACATGTACACCATGGACTAATACACCACCATAAAAAGAGCAAGACTAGGTTCTTTGCAGAACACAGATGGAGCAGGAGGCCATTATCCTAAGCAAACTAACACAGGAACAGAAAACCAAACACCACAGGTTCTCACTTATAAGTGGGAGCTAAACAACAAGAACACATGGACACAAAGAAGGTAACAGCAGACACAGGGGCATACTTGAGGACAGAGGGTGGTAGGACGGAGGCCATAAGAAAAATATGCCTATTGGATATTATGTTTATTGACTGAGTGGCAAAATAATCTGTTCTTTTAACTTCCATGACACAAAGTTTACCTATATAACAAACCTGCACATGTACTCCTGAATCTAAAATAACAGTTACAAAATGGAACTTTTCAAGTTAAATTCATGTATTCACACACTCACCTACAGACTCAAATAAATTTCACTTCTAAATGTGAATACAAAGAAGTAAAAAAGTTCCAGATATTTCCCACACCATTTCCTAAAAAGCCTGATTGGACTATTAAATGAACATCTGAAGGATTTGCTCCATAATGAAAAAGAAAGTTCATTTTTCACAGTTCTTGGCCTCTCTGTATTTATGTCTGGAACCTAAACACTAAGCAATTTCAAGTTGTTATCTCTAATTTCATCTTTAATAAACATAGACAGAAATGAGAAGCAAGAATCTATTTTCTCAGTTTTATTACATTTCCTTCTTCATGTCCTTTCCATTACTCCTCCCTGTCTGCTGGTCCATTCACCTCAATAGAGTTCAAAGAAATTGAGCTTATATTGTTCCATTTGAGATAGTTTTATGAAAATGACCTTGCTTTCTGAATAAGATTGCTTTCCATGGTAACAATTACTTTATTAATAAGTAAT
This sequence comes from Rhinopithecus roxellana, assembly GCF_007565055.1. NCBI lineage: Eukaryota > Metazoa > Chordata > Mammalia > Primates > Cercopithecidae > Rhinopithecus > Rhinopithecus roxellana. The sequence goes on along the minus strand of NC_044549.1, from coordinate 19,798,782 downwards.
AAATTCCTCAGTGATAACTTGATACCTGTGAAGTTTCAACTTTTAAACTCTCACCATAAGCATTGTACCGAAAGTAATCCTTTAACAATAGTAAAAGATACTTTCTCACCTGCTTCTAACTCAAACAGTTTAACACATGTACATCATTTTTTTCCAAAAGAAATACACTTTTGGATACAACCCAGATATACACAATTTCTGCCAAAAGGATAGCTTTCTAAAATATTTCTTACAAATTAAAATGGGGTCTGAATGATCTTGAATAAATTTTAAGTAGTCTGCGTTTCCATTTATTTAAATTCCAAACTCTAGTGTTTTGCTTGCATGCTGGACATAGTCAGTGGATATTCCACAGTTATCTCAAATTCAAGATATTCAAAATTGAACTCATCTTTATTTCCCCCCCCAAAAAATCAAGTCATAGAGCTGTATGGATCACTAGCAATTATTTAATAATTTCAACTCTATTAATTTGCAGAAGTTTAAGGAGACCCAGAGGATTTAGATGACTTATCCAGAGTTAGAGACCAGTATATCCTTTCTGCTGGTCCTTCCTTCTTTTGATTCCTCTGTTTTTGCTAATGGCATTATTAAAGCCCCCACTCACTGAAGATGAGGTCTTAAGCAGCTGTTTATGTTTTCTTGGTTTTGGTTTTACCATCACCTGGCCAATATGTTCCTCCTACATTTGATGATTAATTTCTAAGAATTTTCTAGGAGCTGTTAACCAACAGGGCAATTCTTTCTGTGTCCAGGCTCGACTGTGACCCTGACACCCCATTTAGTGTTTCAAAGGAGTAGTTAGGTCTGTTCTACATAATCTAACTGTATCTTTGTACCCACCCTTAACATAAATAGGAAGTAACAAATCACCAGTGTTTGAATCTCTTATATTTTCTCTTCAGTACACAAAGAATCATTTCTTTAATTATTTTTACTTCCAAAGTCTCTAATAAACTTCTGAAGGTGAAACAATAGAAGCTGTCACATACGTATTTTTAAGATAAAATATATTTTAAATATTCTTGTTGGAGGCCAAGAATTATATCTTGTCAATAGCATTTTATGGGAAGATCATCCAGCCAAGCCACAGGAAAGTCTTCTCCCATAGGTTTCACCTCATTACATCTGGATTTATTCAAAGTAGAATAAATGAAAATAAATAAACTGTCCAAAAATATCACATGAGCCTGGAAGAAGGAAAGAAAAGGCATCTACAATTAGCGCAGCCTTTACTTGTGTTTTGGTGGTACGTTATATTGTTAGTCACCCTACTGTGCTAAATATTGTGTTTGTCTTGAGCTATGATGCATTGCTGGAGAATATCCTACAATGATTATTTGCATTGTAAATACATAGCTAACTTCAGCTGGGCTTTCAACAGTGTTCAACTCCCTTTATTTTTGAATTACCATTGTATTGAATACCTACATATAACAACCGATCCAAATGTTTTATATGCTTTCATACAATGGGCCCCACATAGTCCTCACCCCCTATACTAATAGCAAATTATTTCACCCTTTAGTCTTATGTGAGGCTCAAGGAAATTTCATATCAATACTCTTAACTGTAACCTTAATAGAAAAATACTCCTAACTACATCCTTAATGGAAAAATATTCAAATTTTCTTTGCAAATTATTACTGTTGACAAATATTCAGTTCCCTCTCCTACTCACCGGGTGGGAGTGCAATTTCCTGCCCCTTTGAAGTGAGGCACGGCCGTGAATTGCTTTGGCCACTGAAATATGAATGGGTCACTTCCAGATGGAAGACTGAAGAGTCAGTAGATAGTCGGCCACGTTCCCTTTGCATCAGCCATAGCTTTCAGCATTGTTCCAAGTTGTGACTGTTCTGTTATGCTAATGTCTTGAAGTTGCAGTAGAAATGGAGCAAAGCCTCCAGCTTACCCACAGTGGTTATGAATCATTCATGGGCAAGTAAACCTTTGCAGTGTTGGTCCACTGAAATGTGGGGGTTGTTTGTTACCTTAACAAGAACCAAATCAAGAAGTGGCATCAAGGGAAAATGGTTGAGGAGAGAACTCCAAAAGCTTATATCTCCACAAAAGCAGTGAATAACCTGGTAAGGACGGTCAGAATCAACTTAATCTGAACTCTGCATACTAATCAAGTGTATAGCAACCAGACTATAATCAACCCGGCTTAATCAAGAGAAAAACATGAGTCTCAGTAAGAAAACTTTGTGCCATTTTAACGTACTCTCATCCCAGTTGCCAGTCCCCAGCTCAGAGACAGCAGTGAAGACAACAGGTTACATTCGTTGTACAGGTTTTTAGTACCAGAGTTTGCAGAACAAAACTCATTCTCAAAGAATTGTGGTTGTTTGTTTTGACCTGTCTGATGGTTGGCTGAGGAACAAAAGGCTTGCCTTCACTTTTCCTTATTCAGAAAATTTCATGGCTGAGGTGGCCACCCAGAAGGCATTTGTCAAAATCATTTAAAGGCAAACACATTAGCAGCTCCTACCCAGGAGAAGGGATAACAGGGCAAATAATATACACGCGGAAAAGCTTGACAGAAAAGTGTAGGGAATAAGAAAACATATGTAATAAATAAATGCATTCTAAATAAATGGAAAGATATTTGTGTTCATGAATGGAACGATAACACTGTTAAGACAGGAATACTCTCAAATTGATCTACAGATTTCGTGCAATCTCTATCAAAATTCTGATTTTTAAAATTTTGCTGAAATGGACAAGCTGATTGTGAAATTCATATTTTATAATTCACATGACATTGTAAGAAATGTCAAATAGCCAAAACTATCTTGAATAAGAACAAACTTTGGAGGACTCATGCTTTCTGATTTCAAAATGTATTACAGAGCTCAGTAACCAAAAGTGGGGTATGGGTACAATGACAGGCAAATAGACCAATGGAATAAAGTTGAGAGTCCATAAAAAACCTCATACATCTCTGGTCAATTAATATTTGACAAGAGTGCCAAGACCATTAAATGGGAAAAAGGATAATCTTTTTGATAAATAGTGCTGGAGAAATGAGTAACCACATGCAAAACAATAATCTTGGACCATGACATTGGATTTGACAATGGATTCTTAGATATGACACCAAAAGTACAAATGACAAAATAAAAAATAAATAAATTATATGTCATCAAAATTATAAGTTTGTGCATCAAAGGACACTATCAATAAAGTGAAAAGACAACCCACAGAAGGAAAATATTTGCAAATCTTCTATCTGATAAGGGTCTAGTATCCAGTATTTATAAAGCACTCTTACAACTCAACAACAAAAAGACAAACAATCCAATTAAAATGGGCAAAGGACTTAAGTAAACATTTCTCCAAAGACATGCATAAATTGCGAGAAGTGCACATGAAAATATGTTCAATGTTTTTGATTATCAAGAAAACATAAATCAAAACCATAACTTTGCACCAACTAGGAAGGTAGTAGTAGTAATAATAATAAAATGAAAAATGACAAGTGTTGGTGAGAATCTCAAGAAATAGGAACCCTTGTGCATTTCTGGTGGGAATATAAAATGATGCAGACACTGTGGAAAACAATTTAGCAGTTCTTCAACAAGTTAAACACAGAATTACCATATGACCCAGTAATTCCACTTGAATGGAATCTGAGATAACTGAAAACAGGTGTTCAAACAAAAATGTGAAATCTCATAGCAGAATTATTCATAATAGCTTCAAAGTGGAAACATAAATGACCATCAATTGACAAATGGTATATTGATAGATGGAATATTATTCAACCATAAAAAGAAATGATGTAGTGATACATACTTCACGATGAAACTAGAAAACACTGTGTTAAGTGAAAGAAGTCATATGCGAAGGCCACATATTATTACCTTATTTGTATGAAATGTCCAGAATAGACAAATCCATAAAGACAGAAAGCAGATTAATAGTTTCTAGGAGCTTAAGAAGAGGGGGTTTGAGGAGTGACTGAATAATGGGCACAGGGTTTCTTTATAGGATGATGAAAATATACCAGAATTAGATAATGATGATGCTTTTACAACATGTGGATGTTCTAAAAACCACTGGGTTGTACATTTTAAAATAGTTAAAAATGAATTTTATGCTATATAAATTTTCCTCAATAAAAAATGTTACAAAGAATACTAGTCTATTCTGACATATACCGTGCTGCTCTAGTCTTCTTATCCTCCTATGTCAGAAAAAAATAAAATTATATTTCTTTCTTTGCAAGGCTACTCTCTGTGCCAGTGCCTTTGTATCATTCCTAGCTGTCTCTCCTCTGCTCTTGTGCCATCAGTCATCCCTTATTTCCAAAGTCTTTTTTCAGTTATTTCCCCTAGACCTATAAGCATATCCAAATCTCCTTTAATCTAAAAATAATACAAGTCAAAACAATCCCTCTACTTTACTTTTCTGTCATGCTATTCTTCCATTTTCTTTCTTCCCTGTACTACCAAAAATTTAAAGGTTGAGGCTCCATTTGCTCTCTACTTTGTTGCCTTTTGATTAGTCCTGAACACTTACCTAGGCTCTGATCCTTTCATTAATTCAATAAGACATTTCTAATATGTTGGCAGAAGCATCCTTCTTACTTTGCATTCTCTGTAGATATAACTGCAATGTTGAACTCTATATCCTCTCCTTTTCTGTATTTCCTTTTTTTAGCCTTTGTTATACTGTACTTGTTTGTTTCTTATCTCTCTTAATTATTCTTAATCTCCCCTGCTGATCTCTGTTTCTCAACCTTCTTTTTTATTTTTATTCCAATAGCTTTTGGGGGATACAGGTGGTTTTTAGTTAGATGGATAAGTTCTTTAGCAGTGATTTCTGAGATTTTGGTGCACTTGTCATCCAAGCAGTGTACACTATACCCAATACGCATTATTTTGTCCCCCACCCCCTTCTACCTAACATTCTTGTAAATGAAACATTCAGCCAGCTTCTGGCCTCAGCCAGACTCATGGTCCCCAACTCCCTCTGTCAAGGTCATAACATTCTTTAAGGATTTCATCAAAATTTACCTTCTCAATGTGGTCTTTCCAAATCTCCTGAATTAGAATTAATAAATTTTATACTTTTACATTGTACTTTTCATGACATGTCTCGCATTATGATGATTTTTATAGATATGATAGACCACATAGACTCTGAAATTTTATTTTTAAATTTTTAATGTTTATGGGTACATAGTAGGTATATATATTTATGGGGTATTTATTATAGGCATACAATGTGTAATAATCACATCAGAGTAATTGGGTTACTATCAATTCAAGTATTTATCTTTTCTTTGTCTTAGGAACATTTTAATTTTACTCTTTTAGTTATTTTGAAATAAACAATAAATTGTTGTTGACTGTAATCACCCTGTTGTGTTATTAAACACCATATCTTATTCACTCTTTCTAACTATATTTTTGCACCTATTAACAATCCCCACTTCCCTACCTTGTCCTCCTGCCCAAGCCACCAGCCCCAGCTTGTTGCGGGAAGTCAGGGACCCTGAATGGAGGGACCGGCTGAAGCCACAGCAGAAGAACTTAAATTGTGAAGATTTCATGGATATTTATTAGTTCCCCAAATTAATGCTTTTATAATTTCTTACACCTGTCTTTACTGCAATCTCTGAACATAAATTGTGAAGATTTCTTGGGCACTTATCACTTCCCCAATCAATACCCTTGTGATTTCCTATGCCTGTCTTTACTTTAATCTCTTAATCCCGTCATCTTCGTAAGATGAGGAGGATGTATGTCACCTCAGGACCCTGTGATGATTACATTAACTGCACAAATTATTTGTAGGGAAAGTGTGTTCAAAAAATATGAAACCTGGGCACCTTGAAAAAAGAACAGGATAACAGCAATCTTCAGGGAAGAAGGGAGATAAGACTTTGGAGTCTGACTGTCAGTGAGCCGGATGGAACCGAGCCATATTTCTCTTCTTTCAAAGGCAAATAGGAGAAATATCGCTGAATTCTTTTTCTCAGCAAGGAACATCCCTGAGAAAGAGAACGCACCCTTGAGGGTAAGCCTATGAATGGCCCCCATGGGCATGGCATCTTTTAGGGTCAAAGCAGAAGGGATGAAATAAGCCCCGGTCTCCTGTAGCACTCCCAGGCTTATTAAGATGAGGAAATTCACACCTAATAAATTTTGGTCAGACAGGTTGTCTGCTTCAAACCATGTCTCCTGATAAGATGTTATCAATGGCAGTGCATGGCTGAAACTTCATTAGCAATTTTAATTTAGCTCCATCCTGTGGTGCTGTGATCTCAACCTGCCTCCACTTCCTTTGTGGCATTTTATTACCTTGTGAAGCATGTGATCTCTGTTACCCACACCCTATTCATGCACTCCCTCCCCTTTTGAAAATCGCTAATAAAAATTTGCTGGTTTTACGGCTCGGAGAACATCATGGAACCTGCCGACATGTGAAGTCTCCCCTCGACACCCAGCTTTAAAATTTCTCTCTTTTGTACTCTTTCCCTTTATTTCTCAAACCAGCTGAGACACTTAGGAAATATAAAAGAACCCACTATAACCATCAGGGGTGGGTTCTCCCAATACCAGCTACCCTTACCAGACTCTGATAAGCATTATTCTACTCTTTATCTCCATATGTTTTTAAAATTTAGCTCTCACAAATGAGAATGTGCAAAATTTGTCTTCCTGTGCCTTGTTTGTTTCCCTTAACATAATGTCCTCTAGCTCCATTTACGTTGTTGTAAATAACAGGATTTAATTCTTGCTGTGACTGAATTATATTCTGCTATGTATATGTGCAACATTTTCTTTATCCATTCATCTGTAGATGGACCCTGTTTAGGTTGGTTCCAAATCTTGGCTACTGTAAATAGTGCTGTGATAAACATGGGCATTCAGATGTCTTATCAATATAATGATTTTCTTTCTTTGGGGTACATAACTAGCAGGTGGATTGCTGTATCATACGGTGGATATATTTTTAGTTTTTTGAGGAACTTACACACTGTTCTCCATAGTGGTTGTACTAATTTACATTCCCACCTATAGTGTATGGGGTTTCCTCTTTCTCCACATCTTTGCCACCATACATTATTGCCTGTCTTTTGGACATAAGCCATTTTAACTGTGGTGACATGATAGCTCATTAAAGTTTCGCTTTGTATTTCTCTGATGATTAATGATGTTGAATTTTTTATATACCTCTTGATCATTTATGTCTTCTTTTAAGAAATGTCTATTCAAATCTCTTGCCCATTTTAAAATCAGATTGATCTAATTGTACTGTGGAGTTCTTTGAGCTCCTTATATATTCTGGTTATTAATCCCTTATCAGATGAGTATTTCGCAAATACTTTCTCCCATTCTGTGAGTTGTCTCTTCACTTTGTTGATTGCTTCCCTTGTTATGCAGGAGCTTTTTAACTTGATGTGATCTGAGGTGTTCATTTTTGCTTTGATTACCTGTGCTTTCAGGGTATTACTCAAGAAATTGTTGCCCAAACCAACGTCCTGGAGAGTTTCCCCAAAGTTTTCTTTAGCAGTTTTATAGTTTGAGGTCTTAGATTTAAGTCTTTAATCCATTTTGATTTGATTTTTGTACATGGTGAGAGATAGGGGTCTACTTTTATTCTTCTGGATATCCAGTTTTCCCAGAACGATTTATGTCCTTTCTCCAATATATGTTCTTGACACTTTTTCAAAAATAAGTTCATTGTAGAAGTAAGGACTTACTTCTGGATTTTCTATTCTGTTTCATTAGTCTGTGTGTCTGTTTTTATGCCACTATCATGTTGTTTTGGCTTCTACAGCTCTGTAATATAATTTGAATTAAGGTAATGTGATTCTTCCAGTTTTGTTTTGTTTTATTTTGCTCAGGATGGATTTGGCTATTCTGGAACTTCCATGGTTCCATATACATTTTAGAATTTTTTTCTATTATTTTGCAAATAAAATCATTGGTATTTTGATAGGGATGCACTGAATCTGTAGATTGCTTTAGGCAATATGGACACTTTTACAATATATTTTCCAATCCATGAACATGGAATATCTTTCCAAGTTTTTTGTGCCCTCTTTAATTACTTTCATTAATGTATTATACTTTTCATTGTAGAGATCTTTCGCTACTTTGGTTACGTTATTCCTAAGTATTTTATTTGTAGCTATTGTAAATACATTTACTTTCTTGATTTCTTTTTCATATTGTTTGCTGTTAGTATATAGAAATGCTACTGAATTTTGTATGTTGATTTTCTATCCTGCAACTTTATCAAATATATCAGTTCTAATATTTTTTTATGGAGTCTTTAGGTTTTGCTATGTATAAGATTAACTTGTCTGCAAATGAGGATAGTTTAACTTCTATTTCAATTTAGATGGTCTTTATTTCTTTCTCTGGTCTAATTGCTATAGCTAGGATATTCAGTAGTATGCTGAATAACAGTGGTAAAAGTGAGCATTTATTTCCTGTTCCAGAGCTTAGAGGAAAGGCTTTCTGTTTTTCCCCATTCAGAACAAACTATCTTTGGGGCTGCCATGTAACTTTTATTGTGTTGAAGTATGTTCTTCTCTACCCAGTTTCTTGAGTGTTTTTTACCATGAGGGGATTTTGAATTTTAACAAATGCTGTTTCAGCATCATTGGAAATGATTATGTGATTTTTGTCCTTCATTCTGTTGATATTATGTGTCTCTTTGATTTGCATATGTTGAGTCATGCTTGCATTCCTTGGATAAATCACATGTGATCGTGATTAATGATATTTTTAATGTGTTGTTGAATTCAGTTTGCTAGTATTTTGTTGAAGACTTTTGCATCAATGTTAATCAAGGATATTGACCTATAGTTTTCTTTTTTTCTTGTGTCTTTGCCTGGTTTTGGTGTTAGGGTAACACTGGCCTCATACAATGAGTTTGGAAGTATTCTGCCCTCCTCCACATTTTGGAATAGCTTGACTATGATTCATAGTGTTTCTTTAAATGTTTGGTAGAATTCAACAGTGAAACAATCAGTTTCCAGAGTTTTCTTTATGGAAGACTTATTATTATGGCTTCAATATTGTTGGTTGTTTTTGGTCTATTCAGGTTTTGTTTTCTTTATGTTTTAATCTTGAAAAGCTGTGTCTAGGAATTTATCAATTTCTTTCTAGATTTTCCAATTTATTGCACATAGTTGCACATAGTAGTCTGTGATGATCTTTGTATTTCTGTGGTATCAGTTGTAATGCCTTCTTTCATCTAATTTATTTGGGTCTTCTCTTTTTTGTTCTAATTAGTCTGAGTAGAGCTTTGTCCATTTTATTTATTTTTTTCAAAATATAAACTCTGTTTCATGGATCGTTTGTATTTTTGTCTCAAGTTTATTTCTGCTGTTATCTTTATTATTTCTTTTCTTCTATTAATTTTGTGGTTTGCTCTTGCTTTGGGGCTCTTTAAAATACATAATCAGGTTGCTTATTTAAAGTTTTTCTAAATTTTTTGAGGTAGCTTATTGCTCTAAATTTTCCTCTTAGTACTGCTTTTGCTATATTCCATAGATTTTGGTATGTTGCATTTTCATCTGTTTCAAGAAACTTTTCAGTTTACTTCTTAATGTCTTTATTTGCCCACTGGTCATTCAGGAAGATATTATTTAATTTGCATGCGTTTGTATAGTTTTCAAAGTTTCTCTTGTTATCATGTTCTAGTTTTATTCCATTGTAGTCAGAGAAGATACTTGATATTATTTCAACTTTTTGCATTTTTTAAGAATTAGTTTGAGTCCTAACATATGCCGTATCACTGAGAATAATCTATGTGCTGAGAAGAAAAGTGTGTATTCTGTAGCCACTGGAAAAAATGTTCCGTAACGATTTATTAGGTCCATTGGTCCCATAGTGCAGATTAAGTGTGATGTTTATCAGTTGACTTTTTGTCTGGATGACCTGTCCAAAGCTGAAAGTGCGTGTAGAAGTCTCCAGCTTTTATTATTTTGGGATCTATATTTTTATTTTGCTCTAGTAATACTTGATGTAAGTATTTGGATGCTCCAGTGTTGGGTTCATATGAATTTACATTTGTTATACCCTCTTGCTCAACTGACCCTTTTATCATTATAGAGTAACCATCTTTGTCCTTTTTTATAGCTCTTGTTTTGAAATCTATTTTATCTAAGTATAGCTACTTCTTCTCCTTTTTGATTTTCTTTGCATGAAATATATTTTTCCATCATTTTCAGCCTGTGTATGTCTTTATATATGAAATAAGTTTCTTGGAAACAGCATATAGGTGGGTCTTATTTTTAATTCAGCCACTGTATGCCTTTTGATTGAAAAGTTTAATCTATTTACATTCCATGTAATTATTGAAAAGTAAGGACTTACTATGCCATCTTATTCCTTGCTTTTTAAAATTATTTTGTAGTTTTTCTTTTTCCTTTCCATTCTTCTTTCTTGTCTTCCTTCCTTTCTTCCTTCTTGTCTGCCTTCCTTTCTTCCTTCTTGTCTGCCTTCCTTTCTTCCTTCCTGCCTCCTGCCTTCGTGCTTCTTTTCCTTTGTGTAGAAGGGATGTTCTCTGGTGGTATGTTTTGATTTCTTTCTTTTTATTTTATATGGATCTCTTATAGATGTTTTGATTTGAAGTTACCATGAGACTTGTTAATAACATCTTATAATCAATTATTTTAAGCTTTTGCTAAATTAACTCTGATTGAAAAAAAAATTACCAAAAAATAAGCAAAGAGAAAAGTAATAAAAACTCTACAGGCTAACGGCATCTCTCCCATTTTTTAACTTTTTGTTATTTCTATCTTTTTAGATTATTTCTTAAAAAGGTTTTGTAGCTATTATTTTTGATTGGCTTGTCTTTTAGTCTTTCTACTCAAGATACACGTGGTTTACACACCCAAATTACAGTGTTATTGTGTATTTGTCTCTATACTTACTGCTACTAGTGAGTGTGTACCTTCAGAAAAGTTCTCATTGCTTATTAACATCCTCGTCTTTCAGATTGAAGAACTCCTTTTAGCATTTCTTGTAGGACAGGTCTTGTGGTGATGAAATCTCCCAGCTTTTGTTTGTCTGGGAAAGTCTTTATTTTTCCTTTACATTTCAAAGATATTTTCTCTGGATGTACTATTCTAGGATAAAAGTTTATTTCTTGGCTGGGTGCGGTGGCTTACACCCGTAATCCCAGCACTTTGGGAGGCCAAGGTGGGTGGATTACGAGGTCAGGAGATCGAGACCATCCTGGCTAACACAGTGAAACCCTGTCTCTACTAAAGAATACAAAAAATTATCCAGGCGTAGTGGCAAGCACCTATAGTCCCAGCTACTCAGGAGGCTGAGGCAGGAGAATGGCATGAACCCACGTGGCAGAGGTTGCAGTGAGCCGGGATTGTGCCACTGCACTCCAGACTGGGCGACAGAGCAAGACTCCATCTCAAAAAAAAAAAAAAAGTTTATTTCTTTCAGAACTTTAATTATGTCATTCCACTTTCTCCTGGCTTATAAGTTTTTCACTGAGAAGTCTGCTATCAGACATATTAGAGTTGCTTTATATGTTATTTATGTATTTTGTCTTGCTGCTTTTAGGATTTTTGTTTTATCCTTGACGTTTTGGAGTTTGACTTTTAAATGTATCAAGATAGTCTTATTTAGGCTAAGTTGGCTTGGTGTTCTGTGACTGTTTTGTACTTGAATATTTATGCCTTTCTTTAGGTTTAAAAACTTGTCTGTTATTATACCTTTGAATAAAATCTCTACCACAATATTTCCCTCTCCCTTCTTTTTCAGGTCAAATAATTCTTAGATTTGCTTTTTGGAGGCTAGTTTCTTGATCTTGTAGGTATGCTTTATTCTTTTTTCATTCTTTTTTCCTTTTGTCCCCTGACTGTGTATTTTCATATGGCTTCACTCTCACTAAATCTTTATTCTCTTTGGTGAATTCTGCTTTTGATAGACTCTGATATAGTTTTCAGTTTTTCAATTGAATTTTCATCTCCAGAATTTCTGCTTAATTAAAAAAGATTGTTTCAATTTATTTGTTAAATTTATCTGATAGGATTCTGAATTTCCTCTCTTTGTTATCTTGAATTCAATTGAGCATTTCAAAAGAACTCTTTTGAATTTTGTGTCTGAAAGGCCACATATCTCTGTCAATCTATGATTGGTCCCTGATGCCTTATTTAGTTTGTTTGGTGAGGTCATGTTTTCCTGGATGATCTTGGTGCTTGTGGATGATTTTCAATGTCTTGGCATTGATGAGATAGATAGTTATTTTAATCTTCACAGTCTGGGATTGTTTGTACCCATCTTTCTTGAGAAAGCTTTTTGGATATTCAAAAGGAATCAGGTGTTGTTATCTAATTCTTTGTTCACTGCAGCCGTCTTTCACTAGTGGGCACTGCAGGCCAAGTAACACTACAAGTCTTGCAGACTTGCAGAGTTATCACCTTAGTGGGCTTGGGTAAGATCCAGGAGTATTCCCTAGATTGTCAGGCAGAGACTCTGATATTTTAGATGGTAAAACTTGGTAGCTGTTTTGTTCTCTGTATACCAAGTACTATTATTACCTGTTGTAGTGCCTACAACATAATAGTGTTAGATAAATTAATTTTTTATTTCCTTCAACTGTCAGGAATGAACAAACTTGTTAAAGCAATATGAGACTTTTAAGCAATAAACTGTATTCAGTATGTGTAAAGTTAAATTTAAGTGATTTCTATTCACTCTTCTACAAGATACCGTCACAGATTTCTGGAAACATGGTCATTGCAGGCACATGTGATTTAGCATCTGATTGATTAAACATAAATTCTATTCCAACACTGCTCTTTGAAGATAGGCTTATAAACATAATTAATCATGTCACAAAGTATTCACATCCTCTAAATATATTAAAATCATGAGTATAGGAGACAACAAAATATTAGTCAGATACATCTCACACAGAGATCTAAACTTGAACACTGGGTCAGCTTTTTAGCATTCAGGATTATCCATGATCCATGCTTTCAGTCAATATTATTAAGCACCTACCATATGCCTGGCATTACCCCAGGCCTAGCTTTGGCTGAACCTATGTTTTAGTGGGGAGAGGAGTTGGAAAAAAGAAATATGTGAGCAACATAATTTTGGAATGTGATTATTGCTATGAAAAATATAAATTTGGGTAAAGAAATAAAGGGGTAGAATAGGAAATGCATTTTATAATATATTCAGAAAAGCTCTGTGGATATGGTATTTAAACTGAGACTGTAAAGCCTAGAAGAAGCCAGCCCTGAAAGATCTAGAACTACAGTCGTCTTGGCAGAAGGAGCAGCAACTCTGAATCCTATGGTAGAAAAACTGGGCTTGTTCTATGCCAGGACAGGAGACCTTGTAGCTAGAGCACAGTACGGGTGTGGCATGGGATGAGGTAGAACTACTAGGCAGGAGCAGGACTATAGGAGGTATTGTATGTTATTGTATGCCATTGGGCTTTTATTCTCTGGATAAGAGGAAGCCTCTGGAGGGACTTAAAGGGTGACAAATATGATCTGATTTACCTTTTTAAAAAATCATCTTGGCTGCTATATAAAGGTGTAAAGAAAAACATGAGGAAAGCAGTTAAGACGTTATTACATGGCAGGCATGAGATGGTGGTACTATAGATAGGCTTAGATGTAATCATAAGGATTTGGTTACTTATAACAAATCTAAGCATATTTTCTGATCCCTGTTTCATCCACTTCCCCTTTCACTTCTTTCTTGTGCTTGTCTTTCACTAGGCTAAGAAAATATAAGCTTTTGCCCTTAACAAAGGCACTGGGAGTTCTTTAAACACAAATACCTAAGAAATTTAAACAAAAAGAAAGTAACAAGGGGATATTCAACGTATTAAATTTCTTAAGATCTGATTCTCTGATTTCTTTAGACACTGAGAACATGTACCAGGGCTTATTTTCATGACTGGATTATAGCCTCAAAAAATAAAGGCACACTTATGTATACAATAACTTTTATTAGCAGTTACATCTTGTTTATAGCTTACAATTAAAGCCTATTCTTTAATTGTGTTAGCTGTGATTATTTGACATTTAAAGCAGAAAAAGAAATGAAACAACAATAAACATCAATTTGTTTCAACAGATTTGCTATTTGGCAGAATTCTAAAATCCACATATGCTAATATTTGTGTAAATTGCTTAATACCAGAATGCTTGTCAGAATCAAATATTTTTGTCATTAACTATTTAAAACCCATCAAGCACTAAAGCATGAGTTGTTTGAGGACTTTTCTCTAAAATTATTCTCAGTTTTAAATCAGTATGCTTTTAATAATAATTAACTTGGAAAGAAAAACCATTTAATGACACATTGAGATAGCCAACTAATGTATAAAATATTATTCACTATGACAAAGTTTAATTTACTGGTAAATTAACAAATACATTTTAAGCATTTGCCATGTATCCAAGACATTTTAATATAATTGGATGTGGGTGGGGGTAGACACAACAAATACACACAAGCCTGTTAGCTCTAAAGTATGTAATACTTATTATTTGCAACAATATTTTTTCAATGCAACAACTCAGTGTTTGCTTGAAATATTTCAAAATAATAATGATTAAAATGCAATCTGAGATTCTCATGCTCTCTGCCCAGGTTCTTTTCACGCAATGCAGTAACCATTTCAGATAGATCAAACAGAGAATGAGATCTCTGCACTCAGTATTAACAACGGCTCTGACACTGGGAAACATGACTTTTCTGGATATGAACCCCTTTTGCCCTTGTATATGAGCTTCTCTTCATGTCATAAATGTCCCTCTTGACCAAGGTAATGAAGGTAAACCTCTTACTGTCAGGATTTTTATGTGGATGCCTGTCAGCTTGTGATCACCCAAATACAGATACAGGAAACATGTTTTCCTCTTTTGTTGATGTCGAAGACACTATGGGCCAACGGGAAGCATCATGGGTAATAACACTAAAAGCAAGAGGTGTATCCTTTCCCTGAAGTACCCCATTGATGACATCATTATCAACTAGGGTGGCATAGAGAAAACCTGGCATCTACCTTCTACTATGCACATTACTGAGGTCCCCCTAAACTTCATGACCAATACGATAGAGATGCTTCAGGTTATGTTTGAGAACTTTGTTGTTATACAGGCAGCCCTGTTACTGAATATCTTTTGTCACACCACTCTATTGTGATGGACTCTGGTAACAGTATCACTGATAGTGTGGATTTATGGGGTTTATGCGCTGCCACATGTCTGGACTTGGAAGATTGTTACAGACTTCCTTAAGCAAAACGCAGCTATAGCTTCACTATGACATCTGAGAAGGAAAATGAACATAACAAAAAGAAACTGTGTTAGATTGTTGTGGACTTTGAACATGAGATGGATACTGCTACTTCCTCCTTATTTAAGAGATCTACACTGCCTAATGATCAGATGACCACTATCGGTAGTAAAAAGCTGGAAGTTTCCAAAGGCTTTCTGAAAACCATTCTTTCTAGGTATGACTACTGCAACATTAATGTGCCACTTTAAACTTGACCATGAAACGTGATGTTGATAAAGAAACAGACTTATAGGTCAACACAGACTTGTCTGGTGATACTGCTATGGGTCCTGGCACTGCTCATAACGCTAAAACAAGAGGTATATTTTTACCCTGAAGATACACAAGAAAAAAACACAGAAAAAAAATTGCAGCCTTGTTACCAAATACTAAAAAAAATTAAAATGATTTTCTTAATTTCTTTTATTTTATTTTTTACTGTACTTTAAGTTCTAGGGTACTTGTGCACAACGTGCACGTTTGTTACATATGTATATATGTGCCATGTTGCTGTGCTGCACCCATTAACTTGTCATTTACATTAGGTATATCTCCTAATGCTACCCTTCCCCGTTCCCACCCCCCCCCACCCCACAACAGGCCCCAGTGTGTGATGTTGCCCTTCCTGTGTCAATGTGTTCTCATTGTTCAATTCCCACCTGTGAGTAAGAACAGAACATGCGGTGTTTGGTTTTCTGTCCTTGCGATAGTTTGCTGACAACGATGGTTTCCAGCTGTATCCGTGTCCTTAAAAGGACATGAACTCATCCTTTTTTACAGCTGCATAGTATTCCATGGTGTATATGTGCCACATTTTCTTTTCTTTTCTTTTCTTTTTTATTATACTTTAAGTTCTAGGGTACATGTGCATAACGTG
This sequence comes from Rhinopithecus roxellana, assembly GCF_007565055.1. Taxonomy (NCBI): domain Eukaryota; kingdom Metazoa; phylum Chordata; class Mammalia; order Primates; family Cercopithecidae; genus Rhinopithecus; species Rhinopithecus roxellana. The sequence continues at coordinate 19,782,603 of NC_044549.1, read as the reverse complement.
CAGGTTTGCTACATATGTATACTTGTGCCATGTTGGTGTGCTGCACCCATCAACTCGTCAGCACCCCTCAATTCATCATTTATATCAGGTATAACTCCCAATGCAATCCCTCCCCCCTCCCCCCTCCCCATGATAGGCCCCGGTGTGTGATGTTCCCCTTCCCGAGTCCAAGTGATCTCATTGTTCAGTTCCCACCTATGAGTGAGAACATGCGGTGTTTGGTTTTCTGTTCTTGTGATAGTTTGCTAAGAATGATGGTTTCCAGCTGCATCCATGTCCCTACAAAGGACACAAACTCATCCTTTTTTATGGCTACATAATATTCCATGGTGTATATGTGCCACATTTTCTTAATCCAGTCTGTCACAAATGGACATTTGTGTTGATTCCAAGTCTTTGCTATTGTGAATAGTGCTGCAGTAAACATGCGTGTGCATGTGTCTTTATAGCAGCATGAATTATAATCCTTTGGGTATATACCCAGTAGTGGGATGGCTGGGTCTTATGGTACATCTAGTTCTAGATCCTTGAGGAATTGCCATACTGTTTTCCATAATGGTTGAACTAGTTTACAATCCCACCAACAGTGTAAAAGTGTTCCTATTTCTCCACATCCTCTCCAGCACCTGTTGTTGCCTGACTTTTTAATGATTGCCATTCTAACTGGTGTGAGATGGTATCTCATTGTGGTTTTGATTTGCATTTCTCTGATGGCGAGTGATGATGAGCATTTTTTCATGTGTCTGTTGGCTGTATGAATGTCTTCTTTTGAGAAATGTCTGTTCATATCCTTTGCCCAAATTTTGATGGGGTTGTTTGTTTTCTTCTTGTAAACTTGTTTGAGTTCTTTGTAGATTCTGGATATTAGCCCTTTGTCAGATGAGTAGATTGCAAAAATTTTCTCCCATTCTGTAGGTTGCCTGTTCACTCTGACAGTAGTTTCTTTTACTGTGTAGAAGCTCTTTAGTTTAATCATATCCCATTTGTCAATTTTGGCTTTTGCTGCCATTGCTTTTGGTGTTTTAGACATGAAGTCCTTGCCCATGCCTATGTCCTGAATGGTACTACCTAGGTTTTCTTCTAGGGTTTTTATGGTATTAGGTCTAACATTTAAGTCTCTAATCCATCTTGAATTACTCTTCATATAAGGAGTAAGGAAAGGATCCAGTTTCAGCTTTCTACTTATGGCTAGCCAATTTTCCCAGCACCATTTATTAAATAGGGAGTCCTTTCCCCATTTCTTGTTTCTCTCAGGTTTGTCAAAGATCAGATGGCTGTAGATGTGTGATATTATTTCTGATGACTCTGTTCTGTTCCATTGGTCTATATCTCTGTATTGGTAGCAGTACCATGCTGTTTTGGTTACTGTGGCCTTGTAGTATAGTTTGAAGTCAGGTAGCGTGATGCCTCCAGCTTTGTTCTTTTGACTTAGAATTGTCTTGGCAATGCGGGCTCTTTTTTGGTTCCATATGAACTTTAAAGCCGTTTTTTCCAGTTCTGTGAGGAAACTCATTGGTAGCTTGATGGGGATGGCATTGAATCTATAAATAACCTTGGGCAGTATGGCCATTTTCACGATATTGATTCTTCCTCTCCATGAGCATGGTATGTTCTTCCATTTGTTAGTGTCCTCTTTTATTTCACTGAGCAGTGGTTTGTAGTTCTCCTTGAAGAGGTCCTTTACATCCCTTGTCAGTTGGATTCCTAGGTATTTTATTCTCTTTGAAGCAATTGTGAATGGAAGTTCATTCATGATTTGGCTCTCTGTTTGTCTGTTACCGGTGTATAAGAATGCTTGTGATTTTTGCACATTAATTTTGTATCCTGAGATTTTGCTGAAGTTGCTTATCAGCTTAAGGAGATTTTGGGCTGAAACAATGGGGTTTTCTAAATATACAATCATGTCATCTGCAAAAAGGGACAATTTGACTTCTTCTTTTCCTAACTGGATACCTTGATTTCTTTCTCTTGCCTGATTGCCCTAGCCAGAACTTCCAACACTATGTTGAATAGGAGTGGTGAGAGAGGGCATCCCTGTCTTGTGCCAGTTTTCAAAGGGAATTTTTCCAGTTTTTGCCCATTCAGTATGATATTGGCTGTGGGTTTGTCATAAATAGCTCTTATTATTTTGAGGTACGTTCCATCAATACCGAATTTATTGAGTGTTTTTAGCATGAAGGGCTGTTGAATTTTGTCAAAAGCCTTTTCTGCATCTATTGAGATAATCATGTGGTTCTTGTCTTTGGTTCTGTTTATATGCTGGATTACGTTTATTGATTTGTGAATGTTGAACCAGCCTTGCATCCCAGGGATGAAGCCCACTTGGTCATGTTGGATAAGATTTTTGATGTGCTGCTGAATCCGGTTTGCCAGTATTTTATTGAGGATCTTTGCATCGATGTTCATTAGGGATATTGGTCTAAAATTTTCTTTTCTTGTTGTGTCTCTGCCAGGCTTTGGTATCAGGATGATGTTGGCCTCATAAAATGAGTTAGGGAGGATTCCCTCTTTTTCTATTGATTGGAATAGTTTCAGAAGGAATGGTACCAGCTCCTCCTTGTACCTCTGGTAGAATTCAGCTGTGAATCCATCTGGTCCTGGACTTTTTTTGGTTGGTAGGCTATTAATTATTGCCTCAATTTCAGAGCCTGCTATTGGTCTATTCAGGGATTCATCTTCTTCCTGGTTTAGTCTTGGAAGAGTGTAAGTGTCCAGGAAATTATCCATTTCTTCTAGATTTTCTAGTTTATTTGCGTAGAGGTGTTTACAGTATTCTCTGATGGTAGTTTGTATTTCTGTGAGGTCGGTGGTGATATCCCCTTTATCATTTTTTATTGAGTCTATTTGATTCTTCTCTCTTTTCTTTTTTATTAGTCTTGCTAGCGGCCTATCAATTTTGTTGATTTTTTCAAAAAACCAGCTCCTGGATTCATTGATTTTTTGGAGCGTTTTTTGTGTCTCTATCTCCTTCAGTTCTGCTCTGATCTTACTTATTTCTTGCCTTCTGCTAGCTTTTGAATGTGTTTGCTCTTGCCTCTCTGGTTCTTTTAATTGTGATGTTAGAGTGTCAATTTTAGATCTTTCCAGCTTTCTCTTGTGGGCACTTAGTGCTATAAATTTCCCTCTACACACTGCTTTAAATGTGTCCCAGAGATTCTGGTATGTTGTGTCTTTGTTCTCATTGGTTTCAAAGAACATCTTTATTTCTGCCTTCATTTCGTTATGTACCCAGTAGTCATTCAGGAGCAGGTTGTTCAGTTTCCATGTAGTTGAGCGGTTTTGATTGAGTTTCTTATTCCTGAGTTCTAGTTTGATTGCACTGTGGTCTGAGAGACAGTTTGTTATAATTTCTGTTCTTTTACATTTGCTGAGGAGTGTTTTACTTCCAATTATGTGGTCAATTTTGGAATAAGTGCGATGTGGTGCTGAGAAGAATGTATATTCTGTTGATTTGGGGTGGAGAGTTCTATAGATGTCTATTAGGTCTGCTTGGTGCAGAGATGAGGTCAATTCCTGGATATCCTTGTTAACTTTCTGTCTCGTTGATCTGTCTAATGTTGACAGTGGAGTGTTGAAGTCTCCCATTATTATTGTATGGGAGTCTAAGTCTCTTTGTAAGTCTCTAAGGACTTGCTTTATGAATTTGGGTGCTCCTGTATTGGGTGCATATATATTTAGGATAGTTAGCTCTTCCTGTTGAATTGATCCCTTTACCATTATGTAATGGCCTTCTTTGTCTCTTTTGATCTTTGATGGTTTAAAGTCTGTTTTATCAGAAACTAGTATTGCAACCCCTGCTTTTTTTTGTTCTCCATTTGCTTGGTAGATCTTCTGCCATCCCTTTATTTTGAGCCTATGTATGTCTCTGCATGTGAGATGGGTCTCCTGAATACAGCAGACTGATGGGTCTTGACTCTTTATCCAGTTTGCCAGGCTGTGTCTTTTAATTGGAGCATTTAGTCCATTTACATTTAAGGTTAATAGTGTTATGTGTGAACTTGATCCTGCCATTATGATATTAACTGGTTATTTTGCTCGTTAGTTGATGCAGTTTCTTCCTAGCCTCGATGGTCTTTACATTTTGGTATGTTTTTGCAATGGCTGGTACCGGTTGTTCCTTTCCATGTTTAGGGCTTCCTTCAGGGTCTCTTGTAAGGCAGGCCTGGTGGTGACAAAATCTCTAAGCATTTGCTTATCTGTAAAGGATTTTATTTCTCCTTCACTTATGAAATTTAGTTTGGTTGGCTGGATATGAAATTCTGGGTTGTAAATTCTTTTCTTTAAGAATGTTGAATATTGGCCCCCACTCTCTTCTGGCTTGTAGAGTTTCTGTCGAGAGATCTGCTGTTAGTCTGATGGGCTTCCCTTTGCGGGTAACCCGACCTGTCTCTCTGGCTGCCGTTAAGATTCTTTCCTTCATTTCAACTTTGGTGAATCTGGCAATTATGTGTCTTGGAGTTGCTCTTCTCGAGGAGTATCTTTGTGGCGTTCTCTGTATTTCCTGAATTTGAATGTTGGCCTGCCCTACTAGGTTGGGGAAGTTCTCCTGGATGATATCCTGAAGAGTGTTTTCCAACTTGGTTCCATTTTCCCCCTCACTTTCAGACACCCCAATCAGACGTAGATTTGGTCTTTTTACATAATCCCATACCTCTTGCAGGCTTTGTTCATTTCTTTTTCTTCTTTTTTCTTTTGGTTTCTCTTCTCGCTTCATTTCATTCATTTGATCCTCAATCGCTGATACTCTTTCTTCCAGTTGATCAAGTCGGTTACTGAAGCTTGTGGATTTGTCACGTATTTCTCGTGTCATGGTTTTCATCTCTGTCATTTATGACCTTCTCTGCATTAATTATTCTAGCTATCAATTCTTCCACTCTTTTTTCAAGATTGTTAGTTTCTTTGCGCTGGGTACGTAATTCCTCCTTTAGCTCTGAGAAGTTTGATGGACTGAAGCCTTCTTCTCTCATCTCGTCAAAGTCATTCTCTGACCAGCTTTGATCCGTTGCTGGCGATGGGCTGCGCTCCTTTGCAGGGGGAGATGAGCTCTTATTTTTTGAATCTCCAGCTTTTCTGCCCTGCTTTTCCCCATCTTTGTGGTTTTATCTGTCTCTGGTCTTTGATGATGGTGACGTACTGATGGGGATTTGGTATAGGTGTTCTTCCTGTTTGATAGTTTTCCTTCTAATAGTCAGGACCCTCAGCTGTAGGTCTGTTGGAGATTGCTTGAGGTCCACTCCAGACCCTGTTTGCCTGGGTATCAGCAGCAGAGGTTGCAGAAGATAGAATATTGCTGAACAGCGAGTGTACCTGTCTGATTCTTACTTTGGGAGCTTCCTCTCAGGGGTGTACTCCGCCCTGTGAGGTGTGGGTTGTCAGACTGCCCCTAGTGGGGGATGTCTCCCAGTTAGGCTGCTCAGGGGTCAGGGACCCACTTGAGCATCAGTCTGTCCGTTCTCAGATCTCAACCTCGGTGTTGGGAGATCCACTGCTCTCTTCAAAGCTGTCAGACAGAGTCGTTCGGGTCTTCACAGGCCTCTGCTGCTTTCCCTGTTGTTTTTTTAGCTGCGCCCTGTCCCCAGAGGTGGAGTCTACAGAGACAGGCAGACTTCCTTGAGCTGCTGTGAGCTTCACCCAGTTCGAGCTTCCCAGCAGCTTTGTTTACCTACTTAAGCCTCAGCAATGGCGGGCGCCCCTTCCCCAGTCTCGCTGCTGCCTTGTGGTTCGATTGCAGACTGCTGTGCTAGCAATGAGGGAGGCTCCGTGGCTGTGGGACCCTCCCGGCCAGGTGTGGGTATATCCTCCTGGTGTGCCCATTTGCTTAAAGCGCAGTATTGGGGTGGGAATTACCCGATTTTTCAGGTGTTGTGTGTCTCAGTTCGCCTGGCTAGGAAAAGGGATTCCCTTCCCCCTTGTGCTTCCCAGGTGAGGCAATGCCTCGCCCTGCTTCAGCTCTCGCTGGTCGGGCTGCAGCAGCTGACCAGCACCAATTGTCCAGCACTCCCCAGTGAGATGACCCCAGTACCTCAGTTGAAAATGCAGAAATCACTGGTCTTCTGTGTCGCTCGCGCTGGGAGTTGGAGACTGGAGCTGTTCCTATTCGGCCATCTTGCTCCGCCTATGTGCCACATTTTCTTAATCCAGTCTGTCATTGATGGACATTTTGGTTGGTTCCAAATCTCTGCTATTGTGAATAGTGCCACATTAAACATACATGCGCATGTGTCTTTATAGCACCATCATTTATAATCCTTTGGGAATATACCCAGTAATGGGTTCACTGGGTCATATGGTACTTCTAGTTCTAGATCCTTGAGTAATCGCCACACAGTCTTCCACAGTGGTTGAACTAATTTACACTCCCACCAACCGTGAAAAAGTATTCCTATTTCTCCACATCCTCTCCAGGACCTGTTGTTTCCTGACTTTTTAATGATCGCCATTCTAACTGGTGTGAGATGGTATCTCATTGTGGTTTTAATTTGCATTTCTCTGATGGTGAGTGATGATGAGCATTTTTTCATGTCTCTGTTGGCTGCATAGATGTCTTCTTTCAAGAAGTGTCTGTTCATATCCTTTGCCCACTTTTTGACAGGTTGTTTGCTTTTTTCTTGTAAATTTGTTTGAGTTCTTTATAGATTCTGGATATTAGCCCTTTGTCAGATGGGTAGATTGCGAAAATTTTCTCCCATTCTGTAGATTGCCTGTTCACTATGACAGTAGTTTCTTTTGCTGTGCAGAAGCTCTTTAGTTTAATTACATCCCATTTGTCAAGTTTGGCTTTTGTTGCCATTGCTTTTGGTGTTTTAGACACGAAGTCCTTGCCCATGCCTATGTCCTGAATGGTACTACCTAGGTTTTCTTCTAGGGTTTTTATGGTTTTAGGTCTCACATTTAAGTCTCTAATCCATCTTGAATTAATTTTTGTATAAGGTGTAAGGAAGGGATCCAGTTTCAGCTTTCTACTTATGGCTAGCCAGTTTTCCCAGTACCGTTTATTAAATAGGGAATCTTTTCCCCATTTCTTATTTTTGTCAGGTTTTTCAAAGATCAGATGGTTGTAGATGTGTGGTATTATTTCTGAGGGCTCTGTTCTGTTCCATTGGTCTATATCTCCATTTTAAAAAATTTGAAATTGATATAACTTTTTAAATTAAAAAATTGATTTAAATTTTAATTAAATTAGATTAATTAAATTAAATAAACAACATATTAAACTAAATAATAATAAGTAAGCTACATAAATAATTTTTTTAAAAGAGGGGGATTTAAATTCATTGATAAAGAAAGGGGATCATTATATGGTAATAGAAACAAAACATGAAAGTATATAACATGATGCCATTTTTATGAAATCTTTATGAATACATGCATGTTTTATAAGCATAGAAAAAGCTTGTTAGAGTTGGGTAAAAAATCACAACATGCTTTCACTTTTTGCTTTATATATATTTTAATTGTATGAATGCTTTCTCAGTATTTGTTGTGTGACAACTGATGAATCCACAAAACATGGAGAGGATAGATTCTTAAAGAAGAAGAGGCAGAAAACTTAAGATAGTCCCCTTGCAGGATGCTACTTTATTCTTCCTAAGCAATCTACATATGACACACATCTCTTTTCTGAGTATAAACATCACATAAGAGAAAAAAATCCTTTCACTCTATCCTGGGAAATTGACATTTGTTGATAATATTTGTTAAGAGTACATTAATACATAAATGAATGCATGAAATAGAAATCAAGAAACTATAGGAAATAAGATCATAGTCTTTGTATTCGATTGGTTATTTATATAATTATTCCAAATTGAAAGTTAGTATAACTGACAATTTTTACCTCCTAACAAAAGTAGGAATATTGTATTTATCTTTATCCACACACTACTATGGAAGAATCCTTCTGGATACAACCGGTTTCTCCTCCCTTCTCATAACTTCCCCAGAACAAAGTTTGAAGTCTATAAAGTTAGGCTGTCACATTTCATCTAGGTATCCTACTTTTGTAAAAGGTATAATTCCCTGAAATCCAGAAGGACTGTATTCATAGAAAAAAAGAATTACTTGCAGAAATAACAGCAGAATATTTATTTTCAAAGCCACAAATTTGGAAATGTAATAACCAGTTGTCCAAGTATCTGTTGTAAGGTCTGTTATTTCTCTGGTAGTTTTAAGACAGGTGGTATCATTTGCAGATAATAAAATTTTTGGAAATGGTGCACCTATTATTGGTTGGTAATTTGTTCATGATCATAAGTGACAACAAATAAAACTTATTATACAAAATCTGAAAGTTCTTTTACACCAGACTGTTGTTTTTCATGACCCATTAAAATATTTTTGTGCTGTTTCTTTGCCTAAAAGGAATGTTTATTAAAACTCACAACCTACGAATTTGGAGGACTTGACAAGACACCGTCTTGCTATAGTGCGCCAAATAGAAGGGCATCATGTTAGTATGCTCTTGAATGTAGTATTACTGAAAGCACACATGACTGATTATTCCAGTTCATTTGTTGTTATATTTGACTGTTAAAATTTGCTTGTGCTGTTAAACATATACCATTAGTAATATATATTTAAGCAATCAGAAGGGTAAATGAAAATGTATTGTCTAGGATGACTAAAGCAAGGGTCAGTGTGGACTTTGGAATTGAAAACAACTGGATTCATATCCCAGCTCAGCCACTAACTAGAGTGAAACTCTCAACATCAGCTTCTGGTCTGTAAACTGGAGGTAACAATGCTTGCTCCCTGGAGTGGTAAAAGAGTAAATGAAATTTTGTTTATAAATGCCTGGCATATACAAGGCACTCTGAGTATGGTAGTAATTATTATTCTGTCTCTTGCCAACTTTGCCTTTCTTTATGCTTTGCCAATATGTACAAATACTTTGCCAGCTTTTCCCATACACCCTCTTTTTTAAACCAACCCTCACTCTTCTAGGAGAAACCCAAGATGCAAAATGAATGAAATCAATTTGACATTTATTGGGATTTGACACCTGCAAGTGCTTGTGACAGCAGTCCTGATGTTCAAAGAATACTGACTGCTGGACTGAGAAGGAGCCACTTCAGACATGGTCAAAAAGAGAAGGAAAGTAAGTTTCAGAGGTGGAGCTGGGAGGCTGTCTTCTTTTCCAGCTGGCTAGCCATGAGTAATTCTTACCTACTGGACTGCTAAATAGGGGAAAAGGTAAAATATTTAAGATCAGCAGGGCTCAATTCCAAGGAAAAAGAGAAAGGCTAGTTTCTTTTTTAATTATTATTCTAAGAGGAAATGTAAAATACAGCTTTGTTTCTGCTTTACTGAATGCAGCCTAATGTACTGCCTGGCTCCAGCTCTGTGATGTTTTGTTTTGTTCATAGGAGCCCAAAGGGAAAGTAGGACTAATTTTCCTCCTTGGGTACACCTTTCAACTAAAGGGAAAAGAACTAATAATTGTGAAATAAATCAACTATGAAATCAATTTAGATTCAATCTATTTATATAACTAAATTCAGCTGCTTTTTTGAGTATGTGCAATGTGTTTGTATGTGTGTGTATGTGCATTTTTGTGTTTCACATTATTTCAAATAGGTTAACAATGAAAATGTAATTTTTCTATACTTACTCTTTTTAGTAGTGACTACAGAAATACCCAATTTAGCTATTTCATTGCATAAAAATGTACTGTATAAGGCTTATTATTAATAGCTCTTTCTGCTAAACCTCAGAGAATATTTTTAACAAATACATAGTATAAAAAATTAACTCTAGAAAAAATACTTAAGATAAATGCAAATCCTGATTTATCAAGACTTGACACCTACAAAAAAGGTGAAAGTATAAAATGTTAATGACCAAAGGTTTGCTTTCAGAGTTGACATGGTTATGAATCCTGGTCTAAATCACTCAGAAACCTCAGGATAGGACGATTCTTAGCTCTGGGAACATCTAATGAAAAAGAGGAAAGATGAAGTTGTGATTTATCACAATTACATTCTAGGAGAAGAAAATCATACGTATCTCAGCAGTCTCAGGAAAGAAAATTCAGTATTCAGTCTTGATAAAAACTTAAGAAACTAGGTACAGAAGAAAACATTGTTGACTAACAGAGAACATCTGCAAAATTCTTTCTGTCACTACAACAAGTGAAAGGTTGAGAGTATGTCCTAGAATATCAATGATAAACCAAGAATATCTATTGTCACCACTCCTTTCAATGTAGTACTGGAGGGAATTTCCACAAGATGGCCGAATAGCAACAACTCCAGCCTCCAGCGCCCAGCATGAGCGACACAGAAGATGGGTGATTTCTGCATTTTCAACTGAGGTATTGGGTTCATCTCACTGGGGCATGTCATGTAGGACAGCTGGTGCTGGTCCATGGGTGCAGCCCGACCAGAAGCAGGGCGAGGCATTGCCTCACCTGGGAAGTGCAAGGGGGAAGGGAATTCCTTTTCCTAGCTAAAGGAAATTGAGACACACAACACCTGGAAAATCGGGTAACTCCCACTCTAATACTGCACTTTACCAAGGGTCTTAGCAAATGGCACACCAGGAGATTATATCTCACACCTGGCCCAGAGGATCCCATGCCCACGGAGCGTCCCTCATTGCTAGCACAGCAGTCTCAGATCTAACTGCAAGGCAGCAGTGAGTCTGGGGGAGAGGCGCCTGCCATTGCTGAGGCTTAAGTAGGTAAACAAAGCCCCCAGGAAGCTCGAATTGGGTGGAGCCCACCACAGCTCAAGGAGGCCAGCTTGCCTGTGTAGACACTTTCTCTGGGGACAGGGCATAGCTAAACAGAAAGCAGCAGAAACCTTGGCAGAGGTAAATGCCCCTGTCTGACAGCTTTGAAGAGAGCAGTGGATTGCCCAGCATGGAGGTTGAGATCTGAGAATGGACAGACTGCCTGCTCAAGTGGGTCCCTGACCCCTGAGTAGCCTAACTGGGAGACATCCCCCACTAGGTGCAGACTGACACCTCACACCTCACACGGTGGGTACACCCCTGAGACAAAGCTTCCAGAGCAAGAATCAGACAGCAACACTCGCTGTCCAGCAATATTCTATCTTCTGCAGCCTCTGCTGCTGATACCCAGGCCCACGGCGTCTGGAGTGGACCTCAAACAAAATCCAACAGACCTACAGCTGAGGGTCCTGACTGTTAAAAGGAAAACTAACAAACAGAAAGGACACCTACACCAAAACCCCATCAGTACGTCACCATCATCAAAGATCATCATCAAAGCCAGATAAAACCACAAAGATGGGGAAAAAGCAGTGCAGAAAAGCTGGAAATTAAAAAAATCAGAGCACATCTCCCCTCCAAAGTAACGCAGCTCATCACCAGCAATGAATCAAAGCTGGAGGGAGAATGACTTTGATGAGTGAAGATAAGAAGGCTTCAGTTGATCAAACTTCTCAGAGCTAAAGGAGAAACTATGTAACCAGTGCAAAGAAACTAAAAACCTTGAAAAAAGATTTGACAAATGGCTAACTAGAATAACCAATGTAGAGAAGTCCTTAAAAGAACCGATAGAGATGAAAACCATAACACAAGAACTACATGACAAATGCACAAGCTTCAGTAACCAACTCGATCAACTGGAAGAAAGAGTATCAGTGATTGAAGATCAAATGAATGAAATGAAGTGAGAAGAGAAGTGTAGAGAAAAAAGAGTAAAAAGAAATGAACAAAGCCTCCAAGAAATATAGGATTATGTGAAAAGACCAAATCTACATCTGATTGGTGTGCCTGAAAGTGAGGGGGAAAATGGAAACAAGTTGGAAAACACTCTGCAGGATATCATCCGGGAGAACTTCCCCAACCTAGTAAGGCAGGCCAACATTCAAATTCAGGAAACACAGAGAATGCCACAAAGATACTCCTTGAGAAGAGCAACTCCAAGACATTAATTGTCAGATTCACCAAAGTTGAAATGAAGGAAAAAATCTTAAGGGCAGCCAGAGAGAAATGTCGGGTTACACACAAAGGGAAGCCCATCAGACTAACAGCAGATCTCTCAGCAGAAACTCTCCAAGCCGGGAGAGAGTGGGAGCCAATATTCAACATTCCAAAAGAAAAGAATTTTCAACCCAGAATTTCATATCCAGCCAAACTAAGTTTCATAAGTGAAGGAGAAATAAAATCCTTTACAGACAAGCAAATGCTTAGAGATTTTGTCACCACCAGGCCTGCCCTACAAGAGATCCTGAAGGAAGCACTAAACATGGAAAGGAACAACAGGTACCAGCCAGTGTAAAAACATGCCAAAATGTAAAGACCATCGAGGCTAGGAAGAAATTGCATCAACTAGCGAGCAAAATAACCAACTAATATCATAATGACAGGATCAAGTTCACACATAACAATATTAACCTTAAATGTAAATGGACTAAATGCTCCAATTAAAAGACACAGACTGGCAAATTGGATAGAGTCAAGACCCATCAGTTTGCTGTAATCAAGAGACCTATCACACATGCAGAGACACACATAGGCTCAAAATAAAGGGGTGGGGAAAGATCTACCAAGCAAATGGAGGACAAAAAAAAGCAGGGGTTGCAATCCTAGTCTCTGATAAAACAGACTTTAAACCATCAAAGATCAAAAGAGACAAAGAAGGCCATTACATAATAGTAAAGGAATCAATTCATCAGGAAGAGCTAACTATCCTAAATATATATGCACCCAATACAGGAGCACCCAGATTCATAAAGCAAGTCCTTAGAGACTTACAAAGAGACTTAGACTCCCATACAATAATAATGGGAGACTTTAACACCCCACTGTCAACATTAGACTGATCAACGAGACAGAAAGTTTACAAGGATATCCAGGAATTGAACTCAACTCTGCACCAATCAGACCTAATAGACATCTACAGAACTCTCCACCCAAAATCAATAGAATATACATTCTTCTCAGCACCACATCGCTCTTATTCCAAAATTGACCACATAGTTGGAAGTAAAGCACTCCTCAGCAAATGTAAAAGAACAGAAATCACAACAAACTGTCTCTCAGACCACAGTGCAATCAAACTAGAACTCAGGACTAGGAAACTCAATCAAAACCACTCAACTACATGGAAACTGAACAACCTGCTCCTGAATGACTACTGGGTACATAACGAAATGAAGGTGTTCTTTAAAACCAATGAGAACAAATATACAATGTACCAGAATATCTGGGATTTAAAGCAGTGTGTAGAGGGAAATTTGTAGCACTAAATGCCCACAAGAGAAAACAGGAAAGATCTAAAATTGACACTCTAACATCACAATTAAAAGAACTAGAGAAGAAAGAGCAAACACATTCAAAAGCTAGCAGAAGGCAAGAAATAACTAAGATCAGAGCCGAACTGAAGGAGATAGAGACACAAAAATCCCTCCAAAAAATCAATGAATCCAGGAGCTGGTTATTTCAAAAGATCGACAAAACTGATAGACCACTAGCAAGACTAATAAAGAAGAAAAGAGAGAAGAATCAAATAGATGCAATAAAAAATGATAAAGGGGATATCACCACCGACCCCACAGAAATACAAACTACCATCAGAGAATGCTATAAACATGTCTACGCAAATAAACTAGAAAACCTAGAAGAAATGTATAATTTTCTGGACACTTACACTCTCCCAAGACTAAACCAGAAAAAAGTTGAATCCCTGAATAGACCTATAGCAGGCTCTGAAATTGAGGCAATAATTAATAGCCTACCAACCAAAAAAAGTCCAGGACCAGATGGATTCACAGCACAATTCTACCAGAGGTACAAGGAGGAGCTGGTACCATTCCTTCTGAAACTATTCCAATCAATAGAAAAAGAGGGAATCCTCCCTAACTCATTTTATGAGGCCAACATCATCCTGATACCAAAGCCTGACAGAGATACAACAAAAAAAGAGAATTTTAGTCCAATATCCCTGATGAACATTGACGCAAAAATCCTCAATAAAATACTGGCAAACCGAATCCATCAGCACATCAAAAACTTATCCACTATGATCAAGTAGGCTTCATCCCTGTGATGCAAGGCTGGTTCAAGATACGCAAATCAATAAATGTAATCCAGCATATAAACAGAACCAAAGACAAACCACATGATTATGTTTTTTTTTTTTTTTTTTTTTTTTTTTTTTTTTTTTTTTTTTTTTTTGAGACGGAGTCTTGCTCTGCCGCCCAGGCTGGAGTGCAGTGGCTGGATCTCAGCTCACTGCAAGCTCTGCCTCCTGGGTTCACGCTATTCTCCTGTCTCAGCCTCCCGAGTAGCTGGGACTACAGGCGCTTGCCTCGTCGCCCGGCTAGTTTTTTGTATTTTCTATTAGACACAGGGTTTCACCATATTAGCCTGGATGGTCTTGATCTCCTGACCTCGTGATCCACCCATCTCAGCCTCCCAAAGTGCTGGGATTACAGGCTTGAGCCACTGTGCCCGGCCCACATGATTATTTTAATAGATGCAGAAAAGGCGTTTGACAAAATTCAACAGCCCTTCATGCTAAAAGCTCTCAATAAATTCGGTATTGATGGAACGCATTTCAAAATAATAAGAGCTATTTATGACAAACCCACAGCCAATATCATACTGAATGGGCAAAAACTGGAAGCATTCCCTTTGAAAACTGGCTCAGGACAGGGATGCGCTCCCTCACTACTCCTATTCAACATAATGTTGGAAGTTCTGCCTAGGGCAATCAGGCAAGAGAAAGAAATAAAGGGTATTCAGTTAGGAAAAGAAGAAGTCAAATTGTTCCTGTTTGCAGATGACATGATTGTATATTTAGAAAATCCCATCATCTCAGCCCCAAATCTCCTTAAGCTGATAAGCAACTTCAGCAAAGTCTCAGGATACAAATTAATGTGCAAAAGCCACAAGAATTCTTATACAGCACTAACAGACAAACAGAGAGCCAAATCATGAATGAACTCCCATTCACAATAGCTTCAAAGAGAATAAAATACCTAGGAATCCAACTGACAAGGGATGTAAAGGACCTCTTCAAGGAGAACTACAAACCACTGCTCAGTGAAATAAAAGAGGACACAAACAAATGGAAGAACATACCATGCTCATGGAGAGGAAGAATCAATATTGTGAAAGTGGCCATACTGCCCAAGATAATTTATAGATTCAATGCCATTCCCATTAAGCTACCAATGATTTTCTTCACAGAATTGGAAAAAACTGCTTTAAAGTTCATATGCAACCAAAAAAGACCCCACATTGCCAAGACAATCCTAAGCCAAAAGAACAAAGCTGGAGGCATCTGACTTCAAACTCTACTACAAGGCTACAGTAACCAAAACAGCATGGTACTGGTACCAAAACAGAGATATAGACCAATGGAACACAACAGAGCCCTCAGAAATAATACCACACGTCTACAGCCATCTGGTCTTTGACAAACCTGAGAAAAACAAGAAATGGGGAAAGGATTCCCTATGTAATAAATGGTGCTGGGAAAATTGGCTAGCCATAAGTAGAAAGCTGAAACTGGATCTTTTCCTTACTCCTTATATGAAAATTAATTCAAGATGGATTAGAGACTTAAATGTTAGACCTAATACCATAAAAACCCTAGAAGAAAACCTAGGGAATACCATTCAGGACATAGGCATGGGCAAGGACTTCATGTATGAAACACCAAAAGCAATGGCAACAAAAGCCAAAATTGACAAATGGGATCTGATTAAAGTAAAGAGCTTCTGCACAGCAAAAGAAACTACCATCAGAGTGAACAGACAACCTACAGAATGGGAGAAAATTTTTGCAATCTACTCATCTCACAAAGGGCTAATATCCAGAACTTATAAAGAACTCAATCAAATTTACAAGAAAAAAACAAACAACCCCATCAAAAAGTGGGCAAAGGATATGAATAGACACTTCTCAAAAGAAGACATTCATACAGCCAACAGACACATGAAAAAATGCTCATCATCACTCACCATTAGAGAAAAAATGCAAATCAAAACCACCATGAGATACCATCTCACACCAATTAGAATGCCAATCATTAAAAAAAATCAGGAAACAACAGGTGCTGGAGAGGACGTGGAGAAATAGGAACACTTTTACACTGTTGGTGGGACTGTAAACCTATTCAACCATTGTGGAAAACAATATGGCGATTCCTCCAGGATATAGAACTAGAAATACCGTTTGACCCAGCCATCACATTACTGGGGGTATACCCAAAGGATTATAAGTCATGCTGCTATAAAGGCACATGCACACATATGTTTATTGCAGTACTATTCACAATAGTGAAGACTTGGAATCAACCCAAATGTCCATCAGTGACAGACTGGATTAAGAAAATGTGGCACATATACACCATGGAATACTATGCAGCCGTAAAAAGAATGAGTTTGTGTCCTTTGTAGGGACATGGATGCAGCTGGAAACCATCATTCTCAGCAAACTATCGCAAGAACAGAAAACCAAATACCGCATGTTCTCACTCATAGGTGGGAATTGAACAATGAGGTCACCTGGACACAGGAAGGGGAACATCACACACCAGGTCCTATTGTGGGGATGGGGGAGCGGGGAAGGATAGCATTAGGAGATATACCTAATGTAAATGACGAGTTAATGGGTGCAGCACACCAACATGGCATGTGTATACGTAGGTAACAAGCCTGCACGTTGTGCACATGTACCCTATAACTTAAAGTATAAAAAAAAAAAAAATGTACTGGAGATCCTAACCCATGTAGCACAATCAAACAAAGATTCATGAATATTCAAAAATTTAAAAAAATTGTTTATTTGCAGATACTGTGGCTGTATTCATAGAAAGCCTCGAAGGATCTATTAATAAATTAATATAATTAATTAGACAGTTTTTCAAAATAGTGAATACAAAATAAATACATGAAAGTGAAACACATGACTACACACCAATGACAAAGCATTGGGACAATATGTTTATAGTTTTTTAAAATACAATACCAAACATTATGTATTACTTATTTTGTGTTAAAGATTGATGTATACACTTTTTATATGTAATAGTTCCAATAGTTTTAAATGTCATGAATTCATTGACAGTATTCACCTTGCATTCACTTTTCCTCAAATGTGGGCAGACTGAATGGTTTATTCTATTGAGTAGAATGAGGTAGATGTGATGCCATGTGATTCTGAGTCTAGGTCATAAAGAGGATAGCTTCTTCCTT
This sequence comes from Rhinopithecus roxellana, assembly GCF_007565055.1. NCBI lineage: Eukaryota > Metazoa > Chordata > Mammalia > Primates > Cercopithecidae > Rhinopithecus > Rhinopithecus roxellana. The sequence continues at coordinate 19,765,429 of NC_044549.1, read as the reverse complement.
TCTCAGATCATCTGCTCTAGGGGAAGGCTGTCACTGTGTTATAAGGACACTTAGGCATCTTTCACAGAGATCTACCAAAAGAGGAACTGATGTCTCATGTCAATACCCAGCACCAACTTGCCAGCCAATAAGTAAGCCAGTACAGCTGCAAATTCTTGATTGCTACACCATCAGAGACATTAAAGAGTCAGAACTTCAAGCTAAACATCTTTCATATTCTTGACCAACAGAAACTGTGAGAGATAATAAATGTTCATCATAGTTCATATTGTTTGGATGTATGTCCCTGCCAAATCTCATGCTGAATTGTAATTCCCAATATTAGAGTTGGGGCCTGGTGGGAGGTGATTGGACCATGGGTTGAATTTCTCGTGAGTGGTTTAGCACCATCCTCTTGGTGGTATCCTTGCGATAGTGAGTGAGTTCTCATGAGACCTGGTCATTTTAAAGTGTATGGCACATCACCCCCATTCTCTCTTCTGTTCATCTTCTCACCATATGATGTGCCTGCTCCCCCTTTGCCTTCTGCCATGATTGGAAGCTTCCTGAGGGTTCCTCAGAAGCAGATGCCGATTATGCTTCCTATACAGCCTGCAGAACTATGAGCCAATTAAACCCCTTTTCTTATTAAGTACCCAATCTCAGATATTTCTTTATAGCAGTGCAAGAATAGGCTAACAGAGAAAATTGGTGCTGAATAGTGAGGCATTGCTATACAGATATCTGAATATGTGGAAGCAGCTTTGGAACTCAGTAATGGGCAGAGGTTGGAACATTTTGGAGGGCTCAGAAGATGAGAAAGATGAGGGAAAGTTTGGAATTACTTAGAGACTGATTAAATGGTTGTGACCAAAATTCTGACAGCAATATGGACCCTGAAGTCCAGATTTCTGTGGTCTCAGATGGAATGAGAGTGTGTAACATCTCTCCCTCACTCTCTCTCTTGCTCCTGTTCTTGCTATGTGATGTACCTGCTCCCTTTACCTTCCGTCATGATTGGAATACCTCCAGAGAAGCAGATGCTGCAGAACCATAAGCTAATTAAACTTATTTTCTTATAAATTACCCAGTCTCAGGTATATTTTACAGTAGTCCAAGATCAGTCCAATACAATTGTTTTAAGCCACTAAGTTTTGTAACAGGACAATAGGTCATAAACATTGTGTGATCCTCACAACCGCTCTACAAGGTAAATACGATTACTACGGTCACTGTACAGATGAGGCAAGAGAGGCAGAAAGGGGTTAAGTAACATACTCAAGGTCACACAGTGATGTGTAACTGGTGGTCGTTAAACTCAAACACAGTCAGTTGGTTTCCAGAGTTTGTGTTTTCAACTATGATACTATATTTTAAAGCCACAATGTTTCTTTTACGTATGAAAAAGAATACATTTCCATCCAGGAAGTCAATAAATAAAATGGGATATATCTTCAGGAATTCATGGATTTAATCTATGTAGAACTTACAGGTGTAAATAACATAATGCGATCTCCTCTGTGACTCCCAATAGCAGAAATGGGAAAAGCCCTAACTTTCTATGTGCAGGAGAGTCTCATAACTTTTGAAAAAATTAGGTGTATATCAAATGAGCTGTTACCTATAGAAACAATATAAATTCTCCAAAGATACATAAACAAAGTATGTTTGCCTAACACAAGCTTAGTTAACCTTTTTTCATAATTAGGTTTTAAGTATTTAGTGAGTCCTAATTATTATTCTGCAATGCCACAAAACAAAACAAAATAGAAATCTCTAGTTGCTTGAATATTGTAGCTTGCATGTTGATTAATACATAGTACAAAAGTAGATTGAAGTCTTACCATTAAAAATAATATTGAAAAAGGATATCACATCAATAGTTTTTATTCACCTTTTATAATAACTATAAAACAATGAACACTTTGCCAAAACTAAATATTTTACTGGGGTGTTGCATTTACTTACTTACTATTAAATTGTATCTTTGCCAAGCTTCCTTAATTATCTGGTGTGGGAAGATAACTGATCCTGGAATCAATAAGAGAAAACAAAACAAAACAGAAACCCCAAACAAACAAAAACTGATACTACACTACATTGAATTCCGCAACCCCAACTCTCAAACATGTGTATTGCATTTCCTTCCTCTCTACTCTCAATCATTATATTTAATGAATCCCTTTTTTGCACTAAATATCTCTGTCCCATAGAATTCCAACCTCCTGGTTCAACAGGGCTAAGTCATGCTGTGGATGTATTAAGCCACTGCCAGCTGCAACTTCTCTTTGCTTTTTCTTGGATCCATCCTTCCTGGGGCCCATATGATTCTCTTTGTTTTGAGAATAAAATTTGCTCTTGTCCAAGATCAAGAAAAAAAAAATACCGACTGTTATTTTGCCCCAAACCCAAGTAATAAAGAAGAAATCTCAGAACACTTTTTAAACCTAATCTTGGCAATAACGAGAGATTTATGTAAGTACTCAGGCTGCTCACGGTGGGCTAATCAGCAGATGCTTCACTCCAGGATACTTCTGAAAGTGAGCCACTGCCTAAACTTCACTTTCCTCAGAGGTATGTAAAGTTTGCTCTTTGCTTTGTTCAAAGTCTGTACCCTACATCTTCTGTTCTTACTTGCTAAACAAGTAATACATTTGACTTATTTGCTTAAGATATATGTAAAGGGTGGTCTTTTCCTTTGATACTTTTTTAATGTCTTGATTTGCTGGAGTAAATTTTTAAATAACAATGTGTTGGAGATAAACTTTAAGTCACCACATGTCTGGAAATCCCTTCTTCCTGACTTATTTGAGTGATAGTTGGCCTGGGTATAGAATTGGAGGTGGACTATCACTTTTTCCCTCCAGGTTTCAAGGGATTACATACGGTCGTCTATCATCCAGTGATTGTTTCTTACAACTTCTGATGCCAATATGATTCATATTCCTTTAGAAGTAAGTTTTTTGTTCTCTAAAAATTTTTAGAATCTTTGTTTTGGTATTCCACAATTTCAGCATTTTTTAGATACCAGTCTTCTTTTGTTTTTTTACTAACTATGCTATCTATCTTGTGATCTTTTGAAATCTGAGACTTGTAGTCTTCATTTAATTTTATATATCCAGTCTTTTTTCTCTTTTGTTTACATTCTAGCTGATTTTTTAAACTTTATTCTCTAAATGTTTTCAACAGAAATGTTTAATGTTTGTGATGGTTAATTTTATGTGTCAACTTAGCTAGGCAAGGTACCCAGATATTTGGTCAAATACTAGTCTTGATGTTATTGTGAAGATATTTTTAGATGACATTAACATTTAAATCAGTGGACTTTGAGTTAGCAAATTATCCTTTATAATGTGGAGGATCTCCAATCAGTTGAAGCCCTAGAAGAAAAAAAAAGACTGACATACCCCAAGGAAAAGGGAATTCTGCCCCCAAATTGTCTTTGGACTCCAGCTGTAACATCAACCCTTCCCTGAGTCTCCAGCCTGCTGGCCTATCTTGTAGATTTTGAATTTTCCAGCCTCTACAATCATGTATGCCATTTCCTTAAGCTAGCTCTCTCCCTCCATTCTTTTCTCCCCACATTCTTTCATGTTGATCATGTTGCTTTTCTTTCTCTTTCATGCTACATTATTCTAATATAGTGGTGACTTTAGTTACCCATTTGTATTGATGAAGAAAAAGCTAGATACATTAAAGTTTCATACACACACACACACACACACTTTTCCAATAGGGCTTCACTCAAGAGGACAGGTACATCACAACTTTCACTCAGAGGCGTCCAGGTATCTTACACTCTATTCCACTCCATATCTCCTTCTTGTCCCACTGTGCAACCCAGCGCAGTCCCTTAAAGTGAGGACAAGAGGAGGAAAAGGGGCCCTCTGACTTGTTTCTTCTGTCTTTTGCCCTCTTTTTTATGGATCTTGACTTTTGCAATTAAAAATTTAAGAGCATGGATTTTAAATTATCTGTGCTGAAACATTTCTTTGGGGAAATAAATGCCTCATAGCCTATTTTGCATGTTAAGTGCCACAAGGTCCCAGCATCCTGGGGACAACAATAGCAAAAACTCACATGGTTACCATATCAAAATATCATCCCAACCACAAGCCTTACACATTAGAATTAAATAACGATGGTCCAGTCTCTTGGACTTCACATGGTGCTGCCTAGTTTTTCCAATATTTGTTTTTAAAAGAAGCATATTTTCAAAATTTACTATTGTAATCCCATTGTTTATCACTTTCTGGACAGAATAGGAACAGTAAAACACAATTCAAACTTTATTTTGCATTACTAAAAATGTAGGAACTTTATCCAGTGGCAAAACTCTAACTTTAGAATGTTTAATTTACATAGACCATATACTATTTCAACATAGAGAAAAAATATATATTTTCCTATTGAGATTTCCAGACAAAATTGTAGAAAATTTAGCTGCTTATTTCTCAGCTTCCTTTAAAATTCCTCGACCCCGTGCTTCCAAAGTCCCTTCAGACCTGCCTCATGAAGACTTGATGTCAATAATGACTCTTGTCTTATGAGGACAGGTGGTTGGTTATAACTAAATTCTGAGAATCAGGGCTATGAGGGAACCAGACCAAAACTCCTCTGAGGAATTATTATTCTTTCTTCTGAAAGTAATTTTTCAGCATATTTCCCTTATTTCCCTGGCCATCAGAACATTCAAAGTCAAATACACAGCCATTTTAAAAGCAATATGGGGGGTACTAACTTTGCTGTTAAAGATTCATTTCTTTTAGTTTCAAATGTGCATGTGTGTATGCACAGGAATATATATGTGTTTTAAAATTCTCTATTATTGTTGGGATAATCATTAGTATTTTATAGATTTATCTTAATTTATAGATATAGTAGAATAGTAGATTCTGCTAGAAAACTCCATTGATCCTGGAAATTATACTATACTGAAAAATCACCAGGCCTTGGAAAGATGCATAATTCCTCCCCAAATTTTCATGACCTCACTATAATCTAATAGTAGTTTTGCCTAAACTCCTTGACTTAAAAGAAATAAATGTGAGCCAAACTCTCTTAAGCTCATGGAATTATCTAAGTCTCACCCTAAGATTCCAACATGCTGGGAACATTTAAAGTCAGTACGTACCATGTCACCACACTGGTAGAAATTTAAAGACTGGAAGCATGATATTTTTAGCAAAGACAGTCTTTCTTTGAGACTTGTCCTTTGGCTTTCCTTAGTGACTTGAATAGCATGAAAGAAATCTTAGAACTGCTGTGGTTATTATTATTTTTTTGGAGGGGGAGGGTGAAGAACATGGGTAGTAGTACAAATGTTTAACCATTTAATTAATATAAATATTTTTTAAAACAAAATATGTCTACTGTTTGTAATTTTGTGTGTTTTAACAGTTAATGTAATTTTCCCAAGGGTTCTGGAACAGTAGATTCTTGGGAAATGTCAACATGGATCTTCTCCTTCAATACCCTGATGCTCACCTCTTTAACTATTCTCTGATATTTAGGCCATAAGTTAATGATGCCCATGTTTCAATGAACACTTGCTTAAAAACATGCCTGCAGACTTGTCTGCACTAGGCCTTTTGTACAGTCCCATGATGTAGAAAAACTCTAGTTAAATGAATTCATGCGTGACATAGGAATCCTATCCTCTTCATCTGAATCTTGTGCAATTATGGTCTTTTTCTTGTCTTTCCATTTTCATTCCTTTGGAAAGCACTTGAGATATTTATTTGCAAACAAAATGTGGTACTCAAACTATGAAGTTGGTGTTCACATTCGCAATAACCCATCTCTCATTTAATTACTGTTACTGATGAAACTCTCACATCACCAAAAGTTATTGCCATGATATTTTTTTTCTTTTATAAACTTTTAGAGGTTCAGAATACATAACAGTGTATATTGTAGAGAACAGTATGTTTTCTTCTTATCAAGTAAGAAGGAAAAAGAACTTTAAATACTTTTGAACTTTTGTTAATTACCGAATCACTAAAAATATGATAGGACTACAATGATCCCTGTATCCCCCCATCCATGCTGTAATTTGGTATCAAACGGGCACATATGCTCAGTGGAATGAAGACAGAATGGGTACTCATAAAATTTTACATGACTTTGCTCTACATCACCATCTCTAGCCTTCCTTACCCTACTGACATATCTTTTGTGATTAACCTGACATTTTTCCTACTTACATGAACATGCTCCTGGCGCAACCCTTTTGATGCTTCCTTACTTATAAATCCTCCTGAAAGAATATATATTCTTTACATTGTCAACTTTTCACTGTGCTTTTTCTTGAAAATTTTATTTCTTACTTCACCAAATTCAGGCAACTTATTTGGGTGCAGTGAGCAGCAGGTACCATATAATTAGGTCTCTTATAAACCCATTATAAAGAGTCATGGGTAATTCATTTTACAACAATAATCACAACAAGTAACAATTAATATTTCTATTTTGTTCACCTTCATGTAAATTATTTTATTAGCATTTATTTAAAATCAGGAATATATATATATATATATATATATATATATATATATATATATATATTTTTTTTTTTTTTTAAGAAATGGCTCCCTTTGAGAGAAATTAATAAAATATACTTTAAGAGAGATGGCAGCATTTTATTTTTTGTGTATTTTCCTCAAGTAGTTGAGGAACTATCTCTGTTGGTCACCTTATTGTTACCCATAGACTTCTTTGTCTTCAACTATTTACTACTATGTTTTTACTTAATCTACTATGTGCTGTGCATATCTTATTAATAAGTACTATGTAAAATGTGAAGCAAATATATGCTTTCTATATCTAAAATTAATTAGTCAAGAGATTAAAAATTGTGGAATGAATCCTAGACAAGACAAAAGCACACAGAGCCAATTGTGTACAAAATAAAAGGAATACATAAAGAAGTTCTAGATAAAAAGCAATATGGTGAATGCTGCTTCACATAAGCTGAGGGAGCTTATAAGGATGAATTTTTATATTGACAGATATAAAATTTAGATAAGGTCTACATAAAAATTAAAATTTCTCTGAAGTTTTTCAAGGCCTGCAATTACTGGGACCACCTACTAAAAATCAGAATTCTCCTCTGCTTGTTTTGGAAAGCTAACGAAGTACAGACTTTGATGAAATGTAATTGGCAATGTCAATGACATAGGCAACTTTTCAAGTTGAATTGGAGATGAATCTTTTAAAAAAGAATGTAGCATTTGGGCCAACATACCAAGGCTAAGCTACCCATTTCCATGTGAAAACAATAGGGCAGGCACAATAGATTTCATTTTTGAAAACATTAATTGAACTGACAGTATAGAAGACCTTGCTAGTTATGTCCTGTTACTAAAAAAAAAAAAAATCTAGGCAACAAAAAACGGCAACTAAACAAGGGGGAAATTTCTAAATAAAGGCCTACATGATTCTTTCACACTGCTATATGCAGATACAGGAATATAACTATGTATTAATAGCCTTTGTAATTGAATGATACCTAATTTTGTGTTTCAGAGTTTGTGGTCCAACATTGCTGGCCATCTGCTAACAGAACTTGCACTAAAATTGTACCCATGAGTTCATAAGCAATAGCTTTCTAAGTTAGAGATATTATTAATATCTCTCATTGTATTTTATGCATTCTCTTTGAATTACTTCCTCAACTATTAACATTAAAGTGTCTTATGAATTCAGTGGAGGAAATAAAATTTTAGCTCAAACCTAGAAGATAAGTAAAAGGTGGGAAATAACCAAACAAAAGAGGATAAAATGATATCTACACAAAGAGAATGACATATAAATACATAAAATATTATTTCAAGAAACTGAGATTGGTTTAATACTAATGGATCATAGACTTCAAAACTATGAAAGAATGACCATGGATACAGCTGAGCATTAGGCAAGGGCTGGATTGTAGAGAGATTTATAAGCAAAGTTAAGGAGCTTGCACTTTATTTTTTTAAACCATTGCTTTTCTTTTAAGTGACATGATCCAACTTGTGTGTGTGTGTGTGTGTGTGTGTGTGTGTGTGTGTGTGTGTATATATATATTGATTTGAAAGAAACCTGGGTCACTGGAACAAAGCCTCTCACCAGCCTAAAGTACTCATCTTGAACTGTTTTGTGAATTTTTAAAAAGTATTTGTTCTTTAAGTAATTGAGTTTTGTAGGGTCTCATTGTCATGTTATCGTAACGTTGACCCTTACTAATAGATGTGATTACTCTATTTGTCAGAGTAGATGTGATTACACAGGGAGAGTGTGGGTAATGAAATGAGCAGATAATCTAGAAACATCAACATTCAAGGAATGAGTAGAAGTAAAACAACAGCAAAGGGCACTAACCTGTTAGTAAGGGAAGAAGAAAAATTAGAAACCAAAGGAAGACTGGGTTTCAAAAATAGTGTCAAATGGTAAATAGTAAGGCAAAATAGGAACTGAAAAGTGTCCACTGGATTTGGAAATAAAAAAGTAATGAATGTCTATGCTGGTGGGACAGAGGTATGGCGAGGGAGTTCAGTATATCATTAAAAGAGGGGTTGTGCCGAACTTAAAGTAAAATTAGAAAAAAAAAAAAAAAAACTAGCCCAAAAGAGTCCAGCTAAATCGATCATTTTTCTAGTTTACAACTTCCATAGGATGGGGTAGGTTTATTTTGAAAAGAGTTTGAGCTTAAGTCCTATGGTTGGATGAGTAAAAATAGATGGTGATAATGTTAGCAATTAATTAAATTAGCACAGTAGATGATTTTGGGATTAAAGAAAATTAAGATGTTACTCCAGATTAACTGTTAACTATAAAACCTTTTTGCAGCTTTGTGGTTTTATGCAACATATCTCTTCAATTAAAGATTATCTTAAGTACTACAAAGTTGAATAAGAGACAAAAAAAAAAAGAGGGGTTGTGGACACTATGAAAATTGAGAAGCTACAACATTTGTTAAGCTAAAGTGTAATCCACAGAAATGCCCTAACTCTCTTCAAATATATGAAGACTGAGAAAGGTGAGGAGGCTGAAGAAAAGTAGGAATCTAGCAGAGGTTAGTTCATGAGATTTAATGAAGGAAGCCATCCCTATAACAAAGAAGTACAAGGTAAAGCAGCCAGTGCTGATGAAGAACCAGTAGCAAGTTATACAAAAGATGTAGCTAATATCATTGATGAAGGTGGCTACACCAAACAACAGATGTTCCACCTAGATAAAACAGTCTTCTGTTGGAGTAAGATGCTATCTGTGACTTTCATGCTAGAGAGGAGAAGTCAATGACTGGCTCCAAACTTCAAAAGACAGACTGACTCTCTTGTTAAGGGCTTGTGTAGCTGGTTACTTTAAGTTGAAGCCAATGCTCTTTTACCATTTTGAAAAACCTAGGACCCTTAAGAATTATGCTAAATCTATTTTGCCTGTGCTTTATAAATGGAACAACAAGCCTGGTTGACAGCACATCTGCTTACAGCCTGGCTTACTAAATATTTTAAGCTTCCTGTTGAGACCTACTGCCCAGGAAAAAATACTCTTTTCAAAATACTCCTACTCATTGACAGTGCTCTTAGTCACTCGAGAGCTCTCATGGAAATATAAAAAGAGATTAATGTTGTTTTCATGCCTGCTAAGACAACATCCATTCTTCAGCCTGTGGATCAAAAAGTAATTTCTGGCTTTAAGTCTTATTAAGTCATACATCTTGTAAAGCTATAGAAAATGATTCCTCTAATGCATGTGGGCAAGGTAAATGGAAAATTATCAATGTTAAGGGCAGCCAGAGAGAAAGGTCGGGTTACCCACAAAGGGAAGCCCATCAGACTAACAGCAGATCTCTCAGCAGAAACTCTACAAGCCAGAAGAGACTGGGGGCCAATATTCAACATCCTTAAAGAAAAGAATTTTCTTTTTTTTTTTTTTTTTTTTTTTTAATTTGTTTGTTTTGAGACGGAGTCTTGCTCTGTGGCCCAGGCTGGAGTGTAGTGGCACGATCTCAGCTCACTGCAAGCTCCACCTCCTGGGTTCCCGCCATTCTCCCGCCTCAGCCTCCGAGTAGCTGGGACTACAGGAGCCGCCGCCACGCCCGGCTAGTTTTTTTTTGTATTTTTAGTAGAGACGGGGTTTCACCGTGTTAGCCAGGATGGTCTCGATCTCCTGACCTCGTGATCCACCCACCTCGGCCTCCCAAAGTGCTGGGATTACAGGCTTGAGCCACCGCACCCAGCCCAGAAAAGAATTTTCAACCCAGAATTTCATATCCAAACTAAGTTTCATCAGTGAAAGAGAAATAAAATCCTTTACAGACAAGCAAATGCTTAGAGATTTTGTCACCACTAGGCCTGTCCTACAAGAGATCCTGAAGGAAGCACTAAACATGGAAAGGAACAACCGGTACCAGCCATTGCAAACACATGCCAAAATGTAAAGACCATCAATGCTAGGAAGAAACTACATCAACTAACAAGCAAAATAACCAACTAATATCACAATGATAGGATCAAGTTCACACATAACAATATTAACCATAAATGTAAATGGACTAAGTGGTTCAATTAAAAGACACAGACTGGCAAATAGGATAAAGAATCAAGACCCATCAGTTTGCTGTATTCAGGAGACCCATCACACATGCAGAGACACACATAGGCTCAAAATAAAGGAATGGGGGAAGATCTACAAAGCAAATGGAGAACAAAAAAAAGCAGGGGTTGCAATCCTAGTCTCTGATAAAACAGACTTTAAACCAACAAAAATGAAAAGAGACAAAGAAGGCCATTACATAATGGTAAAGGGATCAATTCAACAGGAAGAGCTAACTACCCTAAATATATATGCACCCGACAGATTCATAAAGCAAGTCCTTAGAGACTTACAAAGAGACTTAGACTCCCATACAATAATAATGGGAGACTTCAACACCCCACTGTCAACATTAGACAGATCAACAAAACAGAAAGTTAACAAGGATATCCAGAAATTGAACTCAACTCTGCACGAAGAGGACCTAATAGACATCTACAGAACTCTCCACCCAAAATCAACAGAATATACATTCTTCTCAGCACCACATCGCTCTTATTCCAAAATTGACCACATAGTTGGAAGTAAAGCACTCCTCAGCAAATGTACAAGAACAGATATTATAACAAACTGTCTCTCAGACCACAGTGCAATTAAACTAGAACTCAGGACTAAGAAACTCAATCAAAACCGCTCAACTACATGGAAACTGAACAACCTGCTCCTGAGTGACTACTAGGTACATAATGAAATGAAGGCAGAAATAAAGATGTTCTTTGAAACCAATGAGAACAAAGGTACAACATACCACAATCTCTGGGACACATTTAAAGCAGTGTGTAGAGGGAAATTTATAGCACTAAATGCCCACAAGAGAAAGCAGGAAATGTCTAAAATTGACACCCTAACATCACAATTAAAAGAACTAGAGAAGAAAGAGCAAACACATTCAAAAGCTAACAGAAGGCAAGAAATAACTAAGATCAGAGCAGAACTGAAAGAGATAGAGACACAAAAAACCCTCCAAAAAATCAATGAATCCAGGAGCTGGTTTTTTGAAAAGATCAACAAAATTGATAGACCGCTAGCAAGACTAATAAAGAAGAAAAGTGAGAAGAATCAAATATATGCAATAAAAAATGATAAAGGGGATATCACCACTGACCCCACAGAAATACAAACTACCATCAGAGAATACTATAAACACACACAAATAAACTAGAAAACCCAGAAGAAATGGATAATTTCCTGGACACTTACACTCTCTCAAGACTAAACTAGGAAGAAGTTGAATCCCTGAATAGGCCAATAGAAGGTTCTGAAATTGAGGCAATAATTAATAGCCTACCAACCAAAAAAAGTCCAGGACCAGATGGATTCACAGCACAATTCTACCAGAGGTACAAGGAGGAGCTGGTACCATTCCTTCTGAAACTATTCCAATCAACAGAAAAAGAGGGATTCCTCCCTAACTCATTTCATGAGGCCAACATCATCCTGATACCAAAGCCTGGCAGAGACACAACAAAAAAAGAGAATTTTAGAACAATATCCGTGATGAACATCAATGCAAAAATCCTCAATAAAACACTGGCAAACTGAATCCAGCAGCACATCAAAAAGCTTATCCACCATGATCAAATGGGCTTCATCCCTGTGATGCAAGGCTGGCTCAACATATGCAAATCAATAAACGTAATCTAGCATATAAACAGAAGCAAAGACAAAAACCACATGATTATCTCAATAGATGCAGAAAAGGCCTTTGACAAAATTCAGCAGCCCTTCATGCTAAAAACTCTCAATAAATTCGGTATTGATGGAACATATCTCAAAATAATGAGAGCGATTTATGACAAACCCACAGCCAATATCATACTGAATGGGCAAAAACTGGAAAAATTCCCTTTGAAAACTGGTACAAGACAGGGATCCCCTCTCTCACCACTCCTATTCAACATAGTGTTGGAAGTTCTGGCTAGGGCAATCAGGCAAGAGAAAGAAATCAGGGTATTCAGTTAGGAAAAGAAGAAGTCAAATTGTCCCTGTTTGCAGATGACATGATTGTATATTTAGAAAACCCCATTGTCTCAGCCCAAAATCTCCTTAAGCTGATAAGCAACTTCAGCAAAGTCTCAGGATACAAAATCCATGTGGTAAAATCACAAGCATTCTTATACACCAGTAACGGACAAACAGAGCCAAATCATGCATGAACTTCCATTCACCACACTTGCTTCAAAGAGAATAAAATACCTAGGAATCCAACTTACAAGGGATGTAAAGGACCTCTTCAAGGAGAACTACAAACCACTGCTCAGTGAAATAAAAGAGGACACAAACAAATGGAAGAACAAACTAAGCTTATGGATAGGAAGAATCAATATCGTGAAAATGGTCATACTGCCCAAGGTTACTTGTTGATTCAATGCCATTCCCATCAAGCTACCAATGAGTTTCTTCACAGAATCGGAAAAAACTGCTTTAAAGTTCATATGCAACCAAAAAAGACCCCGCATTGCCAGGACAATGCTTAGTCAAAAGAACAAAGCTGGAGGCATCACACTATCTGACTTCAAACTATACTACAAGGCTACAGTAACCAAAACAGCATGGTACTGGTACCAAAACAGAGATATAGACCAATGGAACAGAACAGAGTACTCAGAAATAATACCACACATCTACAGCCATCTGATCTTTGACAAACCCGAGAAAAACAAGAAATGGGGAAAGGATACCCTATGTAATAAATGGTGCTGGGAAAATAGGCTAGCCATAAGTAGAAAGCTGAAACTGGATCCTTTCCTTACTCTTTATACGAAGAGTAATTCAAGATGGATTAGAGACTTAAATGTTAGACCTAATACCATAAAAATCCTAGAAGAAAACCTAGGTAATACCATTCAGGACATAGGCATCGGCAAGGACTTCATGTCTAAAACACCAAAAGCAATGGCAACAAAAGCCAAAATTGAGAAATGGGATCTAATTAAGCTAAAGAGCTTTTGCACAGCAAAAGAAACTACCATCAGAGTGAACAGGCAACCTACAGAATGGAAGAAAATTTTTGCAATCTGCTCATATGACAAAGGGCTAATATGAAGAACCTACAAAGAACTCAAACAAATTTATGAGAAAAAAACAAACAACTCCATCAAAAAATGGGCAAAGGATATGAACAGACACTTCTCAAAAGAAGATATGCATACAGCCAACAGGCACATGAAAAATGCTCATCATGATTGGCCATCAGAGAAATACAAATCAAAACCACAATGAGATACCATCTCACACCAGTTAGAATGGCAGTCATTAAAAAGTCACGAAACAACAGGTGCTGGAGAGGATGTGGAGAAATAGGAACACTTTTACACTGTTGGTGGGATTGTAAACTGGTTCAACCATTGTGGAAAACAATATCGCGATTCCTCAAGGATCTAGAACTAGAAATACCATATGACCCAGCCATCCCATTACTAGGTGTATACCCAAAGGATTATAAATCATGCTGCTATAAAGACACATGCACATGTATGTTCATTGCGGCACTATTCACAATAGCAAAGACTTGGAATCAACCCAAATGTCCATCAGTGACAGACTGGATTAAGAAAATGTGGCACATATACACCATGAAATATTATGCAGCCATAAAAAAGGATGAGTCTGTGTCCTTTGTAGGGACATGGATGCAGCTGGAAATCATCATTCTCAGCAAACTATCACAAGAAGAGAAAACCAAACACCGCATGTTCTCACTCACAGGTGGGAATTGAACAATGAGATTACTTGGACTCTGGAAGGGGAACATCACACATCGGGGCCTATTATGGGGAGAGGGGAGGGGGGACGGATGGCATTGGGAGTTATACCTGATGTAAATGACGAGTTGATGGGTGCTGACGAGTTGATGGGTGCAGCACACCAACGTGGCACAAGTATACATATGTAACAAACCTGCACGTTTGCACATGTACCCTAGAACTTAAAGTATAATAAAAATGAAAAAAAAAAGAAAATTTTCTGGAAAGATTTTACCATGCTAGATGCCATTAAGAACATTGCAGTTCATGGGAGAAAGTCAGAACACCAATGTTAACAAGAGTTTGGGAGAAGTTGATCCCAATACTCACGGAGGACTTTGGGGGGATCCAGGCTTCAGTGGAGGGAGCAACTACAGATGCAGTGGAAACAATAAGAAAACTAGAATTAGAAGTATAGCCTGAAGATGTGACTGAATTGCTGTAATCTCATGGTAAAACATGAACAGATGAAGTGTTTTCTTATGGATGAGCATGAAAGTTGTTTCTTATGATATAATTTACTCCTGGTAAAGATGCTGTGAACATTGTTGAAATGACAACAAAGGATTTAGAATATTTCTTAAACCTAGTTGATAAAGCAGTAGCAGGGTTTGAGAAAACTGACTCCAGTTTTGAAAATTCTACTATGGGCAAAATGCTATCAAACAGCTTTGAATGCTACAGAGAAATCTTTTGTGAAAAAAAGTGTTGATGTGACAAACATTATTTTTCTCTTATTTTAAGAGACTGCTACAGCCACTACAGCCTTTAGCAACCACCATCCTGATGTCAGCAAACAACAATATTGAGGTGAATACCTCTACCAGCAAAAAATTATCACTCACTGAAGCCTCTGATGATCATTAGCATTTTTAGCAATAAGGTTTTTTTTTAATCATTTTCTTAAGTTTTAATTTTTGTGGGTACATATTAATAGTAGGTGTATATATTTATAGAGTACCTGAGGTATTTTGGTACAGGAATGCAATGCGTAATAATCATATTACAGAAAAATGGGTATCCACCCCCTCAAGTATTTATCCTTTGTGTAACAATCCAATTATAATCTTTTAGTTATTTTAAAATGTACAACTAAATTCTTTTTACAATAGTCTCCCTTTAGTACTAGCGAATACTAGGTCTTATTCTTTCTAACTATTTATTTGCATCCATTAACAAACACTCCCCACTTCCCCACTTCCCAACCTCCAATACTCTTCTCAGCCTCTGGTAATCATCCTTGTACTCCCTGTCTCCATGGGTTCGATTGTTTTAATTTTTAGCTTCTACAAAGAAGTGAGAACATGTGATGATTGTCTTTCTATGCCTAGCTTACACTTCACATAATATAATGACCTCCAGTTCCATCCATATTGTTGCAAATGACAGAATCACATTTTTTAAAGATGCATAGTACTCTATTGTGTATATGTAAATTTTCTTTCTCCATTTATCTGCTGATGGACACTTATGTCGCTTTTGTGTCTTGGCTATTGTGAACAATGCTGCAATAAACATGGGAGTGTAGATATCTCTTTGATATACTGATTTTCTTTCTTTTGGGTATATACCCAGAAGAGGGATTGCTGAATAGTAAGGCAGCTGTATTTTTAGTTTTTTGAGGAACCTCCAAACTATTCTCCATAGTGGCTATGAATTTCTTCCAACAGCATATGAGGATTCCCTGCACTCATATCCTTACCAGCACATGTTATTGCCCAACTTTTAGATAAAAGCCATTTTAACTGGGGTGAGATGATATCTCATTGTCATTTTGATTTGTATTTCTTGGATTAGCAATGATGGTGAACACCTTTTCATATACTTGTTGACCATTTGTATATCTTCTTTTGAGAAATGTCTATTCGGACTCTTTGCCCATTTTTAAATCAGATTATTAGATTTTTTTCTCCTATAGAGTTGTTTGAGCTCCCTATATGTTCTGGTTATTAATTTCATGTCAGATAGGAACTTTTCAAATATTTTCTCCCATTCCATGAGTTGTCTCTTCACTTTGTCGATTGTTTGCTGTGCAGAAGTTTTTAAACTTGATGGGCCCCCCTTTGTCCATTTGTACTTTGGTTGCTTTTGCTTTGGGGGTTGTACTCAAGAAATTGTAGCCCAGACCAACATCCGAGAATATTCCTCAATGTTTTCTTGAGATAGTTTCACAGTTTGAGTTCTTAGATTGAAGTCTTCAACCCATTTTGATGTGATTTTTGCATATGGTAAGAAATAGGTATCTACTTTTATTCTTCTGCATATGGATATCCAGTTTTCTCAGAATCATTTATTGAAGAAACTGTCTTTTCCCCAGTTTATGTTCTTGGCACATTTGTCAAAAATGAGTTCACTGTAGGTGTGTAGATTTGTTTCTGGGTTCTCTATTTTGTCCCATTGGTCTATGTATCTGTTTTTATGCCAGTACCATGCTGTTTTGGTTACTATAGCTCTGTAGTATAATTTGAAGTCAGGTAATGTGATTCCTCCAGTTTTGTTCTTTTTGCTTAGGATAGCTTTGGCTATTCTGGGTCTTTTCTGGTTCCAAACAAATGCTAGGCTTGTTTTTTCTATTTATGTGAGGAAAGTCATGGTATTTTGATAGAAATTGCACTGAATCTATAGATTGCTTTGGGTAGCATGAAAATTTTAACAATGTTGATTCTTCCAATTCATGAACATGGAATTTCTTTCATTTTACAGTGTCCTTTTTAATTTCTGCCACCAGTGTTTTATAATTTTCGTTATAGAGATCTTTCTCTTCTTTGGCTAATTCCTAGGTATTTTATTTGATTTGTAACTTTTGTAATGGGATTACTTTCTTGATTTCTTATTTCAGATTGTTTGCTGTTGGCATCTAGAAATGCTACTGATTTTTGAATATTTAGTTTGTATCCTTCATTGTCACTGAATTTGTTTATCAGTTCTAATAGTAATTTGATGGAATCTATAGGGTTTTCCTAATATAATATCACATAATCTGCAAAGAAGTATAATTTAACTTCTTCCTTTCCAATAAAGATGCTTATTATTTATTTTATTTTTTGTCAGATTGCTCTAACTAGACCTTCCAATTCAGTGTTGAATAACAGTAGTGAAAATGAGCATCCTTGTCATATTGCAGAGTATAGAGGAAATGTTTTCACTTTTTCTCCATATAATATGATACTAGCTATGGGTTGGTTGTATATGGCTTTCATCATGTTAAGGTATGCTCCTTCTACCCCCAGTTTTTTGAGCATTTTTATCATGAGGGGATGTTGAATTTTATCAAATGCTTTTTCAGCATCAACGAAAATGATCATATGGTTTTTGTCCTTCATTCTGTTGATATGATGCATTACATCAGTTGATTTGCATATGTTGAGCCATTCTTGCATCCTTGGGATAAATCCCACTAGGTCACAATAAATGATCTTTTTAATATGTTGTTGAATGCAGTTTGCTAGCATTTTCTTGAGGATCTTTGCACCAATATTTATCAGAGCTATAGGCCAGTAGTTTTTTTAATGTGCCTTTGCTTGATTTTGGTATCAGGGTAATACTGGCCTTGTAGAATAAATTTGGAAGTATTATCTTCTCTGTTTTTCAGAATAGCTTGAGTAGAATTGATACTTGTTTTCCTTTCAATGTTTGGTAGAATTTAGCAGTGAAGTCATTGGGACCCAGACCTTTTTTGCTGAGAGACTTTTTATTATGGTTTTGATCTCATTACTTGTTATTAATCTGTTCAGGTTTTGAACTTCTTCCTGCTTCAACCTGAGTAGGTTGTATGTGTCTGGGAATTTATCCATTTATTCTAGATTTTTCAATGTATTGACATAAAATTACTCATAGTAGTCATTAATTATGCTTAGAATTTCTGCACTATCAGAAGTAATATCTACTGTTTCATCTCTGATTTTATTTATTTATGTTTTCTTTTTTTCTTAGTGTGGGTAAAGTTTTGTCGATTTTACCTTTTCAAAAAACCAACTTTTTGTTTCACTGATATTTAATATTGTTTCCTTCATTTCATGTTCATTTATTTCTACTCTCATCTTCATTATTTCTTTTCATCTACTAATTTTGGGTTTGGTTTTCTCTTGCTTTTCTAGTTCTTAGATGCATCTTTAGGTGGAGTTTTTCTTTTTCTGATGTAGGCACTTAGGGCCATAAACTTCCATCTTAGTCTTGCTTTTGCTAAATTTCATAAGATTTATGTTGTGTCTCCATTATTATTTATTTCAAGAATTTTTTCAATTTATTTCTTAATTTCTTCCTTAATTTCTTCAATGGCCCACTGGTCATATATTGTTTAATTTTTATGTGTTTGTATAGTTTCCAAAATTCCTCCTGCTATTGATTTGTAGTTTTGTTCCATTGTGTCAGAGAAGATGCTTGATAATATTTCAAGTTTTGGGAATGTTTTAAGGCTTGTTTTGTGACCTACCATATAATCTATCCTTGAGAATGATTGATGTGTTGAGGAAAAATAATTCATAGTCTGTAGCCATTGGATGAAATGTTCTGTAAACATCTATCATGTCTATTTATTCTATAGTGCATTTTAAGGCCAATGTTCCTTTGTTGATTTTCTGCCTGGGAGATCTGTCCAGCGCTAAAAGTGAGGTGTGGAAATCTCCAGCTATCATTTTATTGAGGTCTCTGTCCTTAGCTCTAATAATATTTGCTTTATTTCTCTGGGTGTTTCTGTGTTGGCTGCATATATATTTATAATCATTTTATTCTGTTGCTAGTTTGGCCCTTTCCTTATTATATAATGACCTTTTTTGTCTCATGATTTTTGTCTTGGAAGCTATTTGTCTGATATAAGAATAGCTGCTCTTGCTCTTTTTTGGTTCCCATTGGCATGGAACATCTTTTTCCATTCCCTTATTTTCAGTTTATGTGTATTTTTATAGGTTAAGTGTATTTCTTCTAGAAAACAGATTATTGGGTCTTGTTTTTTAATCCATTCAGCCACTATATGTCTTTTGATTGGAGGGTGTTTTCCATTTACATTCAATGTTATTACTGAGAAGTAAGGACTTACTCTTGCTATTTTGTTATTTGTTTTCTGATTGTTTTGTGGTCTTCCCCTCTTTCTTCCTTTCCTTCTCCTTCAAGTCTTCTTTTTAGTGAAGATGATTTTCTCTGGTGGCATAATACTCTGTGTTTTTCTGTGTGTACTTACTAACTGTGGTGATTTTTGCACCTTCAGATGATTTTGTAATGCTTGTTAATGTCTTTTTCTTTCTGATTGAAGTACTTTCTTTAGCATTTCTGTAGAAGTCTGATATTGATAGAATCCCTCAGCTTTTATTTGTTTAGGAAAGTCTTTATTTCTCCCTTTACATTTTAAGGATATTTTCACAAGATATACTATTTTACAGTAAAAAACAAAAATTTCTTCAGTACTTTAAATACATCATGCCACTTTCTTTTGGACTGTAGGGTTTCCACTGAAAAGTCTGCTGCCAGCCTTATTGAAACTCTTTGTTATTTTTCTTTTCTCTTGCTGCTTTTAGGATCCTTTCTTTGTTTTTGACCTTTCAGAGTTTGATTATTCAATGCTCTGAGGTGTGTTCTTTGGATTACATCATCTTGGTGATTTATAACCTTTTTGTTCTTGAATGTTGATACCTTTCTCTAGATTTGAGAATTTCTTGTTATTATCCCTGTGAATAAACTTTCTATCCCTATCTCTTTCTCTACCTTGTCTTTAAGGCCACTAACTCTTAAATTTGCCCTTTTGGGGCTATTTTCTAGATCTTGTAGGCATCCTTCATTGCTTTTTATTCTTTTTTATTTTGTCTCCTCTGTGTATTTTCAAATAGCCTGTTTTCAAGCTCACTAATTCTCTCTTCTATCTGATCAATTCTGCTATTGAAAAACTCTGGTGCATTCCTCAGTATGCCAATTTCATTTTTCAACTCTAGAATTTCTGCTTTATTCTGTTAAATTATTTCAATGTATTTGTTAAATTTATATTATAGAATTTTGATTTCCTTCTCTGTGTTCTCTTTAATTACTTTGAGTTTCCTCAACATAGCTATTTTGAATTCTCTACCTGAATGGTCACATATCTCTGTTTCTCCAGGATTGGTCCCTGGTATCTCACTTAGTTTGTTTGCTAAAACCATGTTTTCCTGAATGGTCTTGATGCTTCTTAGATGTTTGTCATGTCTGGGCATTGAAGAGTTAATTATTTATTGTAATTTTTGCCATCTGGTATTCTTTGTACTCATCCTTCATAAGAGGGCTTTCCAAGTACGCAAAAGGACTTGTGTGTTGTGATCTAAGCCACAGCTGTGTTAGAGTCCATCACAAGCACAGTAATACTGGGGTCCTTCCAACTTACAGAGTTATTGCCTTGATGGTCTTGGACAAGATCGAGAATTCTCTGGATTACCAGGAAGAGACTTTTGTTACCTTCCCTTAGTTTCTCCCAAATGAAATCTCTCTCTGTGTTCTGAGCCACCTGGAGCTGGGGTTGGGGTAACACAAGTACCACTATGGCCACCACCACTAGGCCTACATTGAGTCTGACTTGAAGCCAGCACAGCACTGGGTCTTGCCAAAAGACTGGTGTAACCACAACCTGGATACCGCCTATGTTTGCTGGGACTCTACAGTCAGCAGATTGTGAAGTCAACTAGGCTTCTGTCCTTCCTTTCAGGGCAGTGAGTTCCCTCAGACCCTAGGTAGGTCCAGTGGTACCATCTGGGATCCAGGAACTGGAGGCAAAAATGTAAGGCATCTATCTGGTATTTTGTTGTACTGCAGCTGAGACTATACTCAAACTACAAAAGATAGTCCTTCCAACTCTTCTGTGCCTTTTCCACAGGCAGAGGAGCCTTATCCTGTGACCAGCACCTCCACAGGCCCAGGGGGAGTACTGCCAGGATACCATTGATGTTCCCTTAAGGCCCAAGGGCTCTGCAGTCAGCTTGTGGTTAATGCTGCCTGGCCTGGGACTTGCCCTTCAGGGCAGGGGGATCCTATCTGGCCAAGGGCAGGTCCAGAAATGCCATCCAAGAGTCTAGGTCTGGAATCAGGCATCTGAAGAGTCTGTTTGATGCTCTATCTCCCTGTGGTCAAGCTAATACCTAAGGTGCAAGGCACTGTCCACTTTACTTTTCCCTCTGCTTTTCTCATGCAGAAGTTTCTCCCTGTAGGTGGCCACCACAGCTGGGAATGTGCTGAGTCTCACCTTAAGCCAGCCAATCTCAGAGTCTCTCTCAAGGCCCATGGTATACTAGCTGGGTATCACTGCTGGTTATTTAGGGCCAAGGGGTCTTTAATCAGCACATGATGGGTCCTAGCAGGACTGGATCCTTCCCTTCAAGGCAGTGGGTCCCCTTCTGGCCCAGGGTGTTTCTAGAAATGTCATCCAGGAGCTGGGGCCTGGAAAGGGGGCCCCAAGGCTCTGAACAGTGCCTTATCCAAGTGTGACTGAGCTGGTGTGCAAGATGCAAAACAAAGTCTTTTTTGCTTTTTCCTCTTATCTCCTCACGTAGAAGAAAGAAGGTCTCTTTTGGAGTTGCAAGCTGTGGAACCTGGTGTTGGGGGAGGGGTGGCACAAGCACTCCCTTAGCCACCCCAGCTGGTGTCTCAGTCAGCTGCATGCCCCACAAATCCATTGGCACTGAGCCCTGTTCAGCCCTGGGACTCGCCCAGGAGTTGCAGTCCTTGTGGCTTAGACTGCCTTTCAAATTTATTTAGGGGCCCAGAGCATTTGAGCCTATGGTGATGAGGCTTGGCAGAACTCAGTTTCCCACTGCTGCAGCAAGCAATTCCCCTTTGGCTAGGACTGTTTTAAATACTCCATCCGTAGGTGGGAGTCAGCTGAGTTCAGTCTGGTTTTGCTTTCTGCTATGACGGGACAGCACTGAGTTCAATGGAATGTCTCACAATTGCTACATTTTTCTCCCAAACACTCAGATTCTTTTTCCATACCACATGGCCTCTGCCGTGGGAGGAGGAAGGGGTGATGTGGGTGATTCAGGACTCTTTCCTGCCCTCTTCAATGATGCTTTCGGTGACATAAAGTTAAAACCAGATACTGTGAGCACTTGAACTTTGGTTCTTATAAAGGTGCGTTGAAAGTGTATATAGTTGTTAAATCGATATCTCTGCAGGGGTGTAATCAGTGGAGCATTCTATTCAACAGTTGTGCTCTTCTCCTCCACCCTATTTTTTATTTTATTGGAACTTCCATACTGTTCTCCATAGTGGCTGTACTAATTTACATTTCTTTTTTCTTTTTTCATTTTTTTATTATACTTTAAGTTCTAGGGTACATGTGCATAACGTGCAGGTTTGTTAGTTTGTTACATATGTATATTTGTGCCATGTTGGTGTGCTGCACCCATCAACTCGTCAGCACCCATCATTTCATCATTTATATAATGAATAACTCCCTAATGCAATCCCTCCCCCCTCCCCCCTCCCCATGATAGGCCCCACTGTGTGATGTTCCCCTTCCCAAGTCCAAGTGATCTCATTGTTCAGATCCCACCTAGGAGTGAGAACATGCGGTGTTTGGTTGTCTGTTCTTGTGATAGTTTGCTAAGAATGATGGTTTCCAGCTGCATCCATGTCCCTACAAAGGACGCAAACTTATCCTTTTTTATGGCTGCATAGTATTCCATGGTGTATATGTGCCACATTTTCTTAATCCAGTCTGTCACAGATGGACATTTGGGTTGATTCCAAGTCTTTGCTATTGTGAATAGTGCTGCAATAAACATACGTGTGCATGTGTCTTTGTAGTAGAATAATTTATAATCCTTTGGGTATATACCCAGTAGTGGGATGGCTGGGTCATATGGTACATCTAGTTCTAGATCCTTGAGGAATTGCCATACTGTTTTCCATAATGGTTGAACTAGTTTACAATCCCACCAACAGTGTAAAAGTGTTCCTATTTCTCCACATCCTCTCCAACAACTGTTGTTTCCTGATTTTTTAATGATTGCCATTCTAACTGGTGTGAGATGGTATCTCATTGTGGTTTTGATTTGCATTTCTCTGATGGCGAGTGATGATGAACATTTTTTCATGTGTCTGTTGGCTGTATGAATGTCTTCTTTTGAGAAATGTCTGTTCATATCCTTTGCCCACTTTTTGATGGGGTTGTTTGTTTTTTTCTTGTATGTTTGTTTGAGTTCTTTGTAGATTCTGGATATTAGCCCTTTGTCAGATGAGTAGATTGCAAAAATTTTCTCCCATTCTGTAGGTTGCCTGTTCACTCTGATGGTAGTTTCTTTTGCTGTGCAGAAGCTCTTTAGTTTAATTAGATCCCATTTGTCAATTTTGGCTTTTGCTGCCATTGCTTTTGGTGTTTTAGACATGATGTCCTTGCCCATGCCTATGTCCTGAATGGTACTACCTAGATTTTCTTCTAGGGTTTTTATGGTATTAGGTCTAACATTTAAGTCTCTAATCCATCTTGAATTACTCTTCGTATAAGGAGTAAGGAAAGGATCCAGTTTCAGCTTTCTACTTATGGCTAGCCAATTTTCCCAGCACCATTTATTAAATAGGGAATCCTTTCCCCATTTCTTGTTTCTCTCAGGCTTGTCAAAGATCAGATGGCTGTAGATGTGTGGTATTATTTCTGAGTACTCTGTTCTGTTCCATTGGTCTATATCTCTGTTTTGGTACCAGTACCATGCTGTTTTGGTTACTGTAGCCTTGTAGTATAGTTTGAAGTCAGGTAGCGTGATGCCTCCAGCTTTGTCCTTTTGACTTAGGACTGTCTTGGCAATGCGGGCTCTTTTTTTGTTCCATATGAACTTCAAAGCCGTTTTTTCCAATTCTGTGAAGAAACTCATTGGTAGCTTGATGGGGATGGAATTGAATCTATAAATTACCTTGGGCATTATGGCCATTTTCATGATATTGATTCTTCCTATCCATGAGCATGGTATGTTCTTCCATTTGTTTGTGTCCTCTTTTATTTCACTGAGCAGTGGTTTGTGGTTCTCCTTGAAGAGGTCCTTTACATCCCTTGTAAGCTGGATTCCTAGGTATTTTATTCTCTTTGAAGCTATTGTGAATGGAAGTTCATTCATGATTTGGTTCTCTGCTTGTCTGTTACTGGTGTATAAGAATGCTTGTGATTTTTGCACATTAATTTTGTATCCTGAGACTTTGCTGAAGTTGTTTATCAGCTTAAGGAGATTTTAGGCTGAGACAATGGGGTTTTCTAAATATACAATCATGTCATCTGCAAACAGGGACAATTTGACTTCTTCTTTTCCTAACTGAATACCCTTGATTTCTTTCTCTTGCCTGATTGCCCTAGCCAGAACTTCCAACACTATGTTGAATAGGAGTGGTGAGAGAGGGCATCCCTGTCTTGTACCAGTTCTCAAAGGGAATTTTTCCAGTTTTTGCCCATTCAGTATGATATTAGCTGTGGGTTGTCATAAATAGCTCTTATTATTTTGAGGTACGTTCCATCAATACCGAATTTATTAGCGTTTTTAGCATGAAGGGCTGTTGAATTTTGTCAAAAGCCTTTTCTGCATCTATTGAGATAATCATGTGGTTCTTGTCTTTGGTTCTGTTTATATGCTGGATTATGTTTATTGATTTGCCAATGTTGAGCCAGCCTTGCATCCCAGGGATGAAGCCCACTTGATCATGGTGGATAAGCTTTTTGATGTGCTGCTGAATCCGGTTTGCCAGTATTTTATTGAGGATTTTTGCATCGATGTTCATCAGGGATATTGGTCTAAAATTCTCTTTTTTTGTTGTGTCTCTGCCAGGCTTTGGTATCAGGATGATGTTGGCCTCATAAAATGAGTTAGGGAGGATTCCCTCTTTTTCTATTGATTGGAATAGTTTCAGAAGGAATGGTACCAGCTCCTCCTTGTACCTCTGGTAGAATTCAGCTGTGAATCCATCTGGTCCTGGACTTTTTTTGGTTGGTAGGCTATTAATTATTGCCTCAATTTCAGAGCCTGCTATTGGTCTATTCAGGGATTCAACTTCTTCCTGGTTTAGTCTTGGGAGAGTTTAAGTGTCCAGGAAATTATCCATTTCTTCTAGATTTTCTAGTTGATTTGCGTAGAGGTGTTTATAGTATTCTCTGATGGTAGTTTGTATTTCTGTGGGGTTGGTGGTGATATCCCCTTTATCATTCTTTATTGCATCTATTTGATTCCTCTCTCTTTTCTTCTTTATTAGTCTTGCTAGCGGTCTGTCAATTTTGTTGATCTTTTTGAAAAACCAACTCCTGGATTCATTGATTTTTTGGAGGGTTTTGTGTACCTATCTCCTTCAGTTCTGCTCTGATCTTAGTTATTTCTTGCCTTCTGCTAGCTTTTGAATGTGTTTGCTCTTGCCTCTCTAGTTCTTTTAATTGTGATGTTAGAGTGTCAATTTTAGATCTTTCCAGCTTTCTCTTGTGGGCACTTAGTGCTATAAATTTCCCTGTACACACTGCTTTAAATGTGTCCCAGAGATTCTGGTATGTTGTGTCTTTGTTCTCATTGGTTTCAAAGAACATCTTTATTTCTGCCTTCATTTCGTTATGTACCCAGTAGTCATTCAGGAGCAGGTTGTTCAGTTTCCATGTAGTTGAGCGGTTTTGATTGAGTTTCTTATTCCTGAGTTCTAGTTTGATTGCACTGTGGTCTGAGAGACAGTTTGTTATAATTTCTGTTCTTTTACATTTGCTGAGGAGTGCTTTACTTCCAATTATGTGGTCAACTTTGGAATAAGTGCGATGTGGTGCTGAGAAGAATGTATATTCTGTTGATTTGGGGTGGAAAGTTCTATAGATGTCTATTAGGTCCGCTTGGTGCAGAGATGAGTTCAATTCCTGGATATCCTTGTTAACTTTCTGTCTCGTTGATCTGTCTCATGTTGACAGTGGAGTGTTGAAGTCTCCCATTATTATTGTATGGGAGTCTAAGTCTCTAAGGACTTGCTTTACGAATCTGGGTGCTCCTGTATTGGGTGCATATATATTTAGGAGAGTTAGCTCTTCCTGTTGAATTGATCCCTTTACCATTATGTAATGGCCTTCTTTGTCTCTTTTGATCTTTGATGGTTTAAAGTCTGTTTTATCAGAGACAAGGATTGCAACCCTTGCTTTTTTTTGTTCTCCATTTGCTTGGTAGATCTTCCTCCATCCCTTTATTTTGAGCCAATGTATGTGTCTGCCTGTGAGATGGGTCTCCTGAATACAGCAGACTGATGGGTCTTGACTCTTTATCCAGTTTGCCAGTCTGTGTCTTTTAATTGGAGCATTTAGTCCATTAACATTTAAGGTTAATATTGTTATGTGTGAACTTGATTCTGCCATTATGATATTAACTGGTTATTTTGCTCGTTAGTTGATGCAGTTTCTTCCTAGCCTCGATGGTCTTTACATTTTGGCATGTTTTTGCGATGGCTGGTACCGGTTGTTCCTTTCCATGTTTAGGGCTTCCTTCAGGGTCTCTTGTAAGGCAGGCCTGGTGGTGACAAAATCTCTAAGCATTTGCTTATCTGTAAAGGATTTTATTTCTCCCTCACTTATGAAACTTAGTTTGGCTGGATATGAAATTCTGGGTTGAAAATTCTTGTCTTTAAGAACGTTGAATATTGGCCCCCACTCTCTTCTGGCTTGTAGAGTTTCTGCTGAGAGATTTACTGTTAGTCTGATGGGCTTCCCTTTGTGGGTAACCCGACCTGTCTCTCTGGCTGCCGTTAAGATTCTTTCCTTTATTTCAACTTTGGTGAATCTGGCAATTATGTGTCTTGGAGTTGCTCTTCTCGAGGAGTATCTTTGTGGCGTTCTCTGTATTTCCTGAATTTGAATGTTGGCCTGCCCTACTAGGTTGGGGAAGTTCTCCTGGATGATATCCTGAAGAGTGTTTTCCAACTTGGTTCCATTTTCCCCCTCACTTTCAGACACCCCAATCAGACGTAGATTTGGTCTTTTTACATAATCCCATACTTCTTGCAGGCTTTGTTCATTTCTTTTTCTTCTTTTTTCTTTTGGTTTCTCTTCTCGCTTCATTTCATTCATTTGATCCTCAATCGCTGATACTCTTTCTTCCAGTTGATCGAGTCGGTTACTGAAGCTTGTGCATTTGTCACGTATTTCTCATGTCATGGTTTTCATCTCTGTCATTTCCTTTATGACCTTCGCTGCATTAATTAGTCTAGCTGTCAATTCTTCCACTCTTTTTTCAAGATTTTTAGTTTCTTTGTGCTGGGTACGTAATTCCTCCTTTAGCTCTCAGAAGTTTGATGGACTGAAGCCTTCTTCTCCCATCTCGTCAAAGTCATTCTCTGACCAGCTTTGATCCGTTGCTGGTGATGGGCTGCGCTCCTTTGCAGGGGGAGATGTGCTCTTATTTTTTGAATTTCCAGCTTTTCTGCCCTGCTTTTTCCCCATCTTTGTGGTTTTATCTGTCTCTGGTCTTTGATGATGGTGACGTACTGATGGGGATTTGGTATAGGTGTCCTTCCTGTTTGATAGTTTTCCTTCTGACAGTCAGGACCCTCAGCTATAGGTCTGTTGGAGATTGCTTGAGGTCCACTCCAGACCCTGTTTGCCTGGGTATCAGCAGCAGAGGTTGCAGAAGATAGAATATTGCTGAACAGCGCATGTACCTGTCTGATTCTTACTTTGGGAGCTTCCTCTCAGGGGTGTACTCCACCCTGTGAGGTGTGAGGTGTCAGACTGCCCCTAGTGGGGGATGTCTCCCAGTTAGGCTACTCAGTGGTCAGTGACCCACTTGAGCAGGCAGTCTGTCCGTTCTCAGATCTCAACCTCCGTTTTGGGAGATCCACTGCTCTCTTCAAAGCTGTCAGACAGAGTCCTTCGCGTCTGCTCAGGCCTCTGCTGTTTCCCCTGTTGTTTTTTAGCTGAGCCCTGCCCCCAGAGGTGGAGTCTACAGAGACAGGCAGGTTTCCTTGAGCTGCTGTGAGCTCCACCCAGTTCGAGCTTCCCAGCGGCTTTGTTTACCTACTTAAGCCTCAGCAATGGCGGGGGCCCCTCCCCCAGCTTCGCTGCTTCCTCGCGGTTAGATCGCTGCAGACTGCTGTGTTAACAATGAGGGAGGCTCCGTGGGCGTGGGACCCTCCTGGCCAGGTGAGGGATATATTCTTCTGGTGTGCCCGTTGCTTAAAGCGCGGTATTGGGGTGGGAGTTACCCGATTTTCCAGGTGTTGTGTGTCTCAGTTCCCCTGGCTAGGAAAAGGGATTCCCTTCCCCCTTGCACTTCCCAGGTGAGGCGATGCCTCACCCTGCTTCAGCTCTTGCTGGTCAGGCTGCAGCAGCTGACCAGCACCGATTGTCTGGCACTCCCTAGTGAGATGTCCCCAGTACCTCAGTTGAAAATGCAGAAATCACCCGTCTTCTGTGTCGCTCGCACTGGGAGTTGGAAACTGGAGCTGTTCCTATTCGGCCATCTTGCTCCGCCCCCTGAAAATACATCAACTTACTGATGAAGAAGTGCAGGAGCTCTGTGTCTGGATTCTTCAGACCATTTCACTCTCTGATGCCAATTTTTGTGCCATTTCCACTAATTTACATTTCTACCAACAGCTTATGAGGGTTCCCTTCTCTCGGCTCATCACCAACATATGTTATTGCCTGACTTTTAGATAAAAGCCACTTAGCTGGGGGGAGATTATATCTAATTATAGTTTTGAATTGTATTATTCTGATAATTTTAAATTGGATTTTAAAAAATTTGATCATCAGGTTTTTTCCTGTTGAGTTATTTGAGCTTCTTATATATTCTTGTTATGAATCCCATGTCAGATTGCAAGTTTGTAAATATTTTCTCCCATTCTGTGGGTTATCTTTCACTTTGCTGATTGTTTCCTTTGCTTTGCAGAAATTTGTTAACTTGATTAACACATTTGTTAATTTGTCTATTTTTGCTTTGGTTGCTTTTCCGTTTGGAGTATTACTCAAGAAATTGCTGCCCAGACCAATATCCTGGAGTTATTCCCCAGTATTTTCTTTTTATACTCTCATACTTTGAGGTCTGAGATTTAAGTCTTTAATCCATTTCTATTGTTTTTTGTATATGATGAGAGATAGGTGTCTAGTTTCATTCTTTTGGTATGGATATCCAGTTTTCCTAGCACCATTTACTGAGAAGACTGTGCTTTCACCAATGAATGTTTTTGGAGACTTTGTCAAAAATGAGTTCACCGTAGATATGTAGATTCATTTCTGGGTTCACTAATTGGTTCTATGTATCTTTTTATGCCAGTACCATGCTGTTTGGGTTACTAAAGCTATTCAGTATAATACAAAGTCAGGTAATGTGATTTCTCCAGTTTTGTTCTCTTTGCTTAGGACAGCTTTAGCTATTCTGGTTCTTCCATAGTTCCATATAAATTTTAGAATAATTTTTCTACTTCTATGAAGAAAGTCATTGGTATTTTGATAGGAATTGCATTGAATCTGTACATTGCTTTGTTGAGTACAAACAGTTTAACTATTTTGATTCTTCTAATTCATAAACATAATTATGTTTATTATTTTGTCCACTTCAGTTTCTTTCATCAGTGTTTTATGATTTTCACGGTGAGATCTTTCACTTCTTTGGGTATGTTTATTCCTAGGTATTTTATTTTAAGCTACCATATATGGAATTACTTTCTTAATTTCTTTTCCAAGTTGTTTGTTATTGCCATATACAAATGCCCCTAATTTTTGAATGTTGATTTGTACATTGCAACTCTATTGAATTTGTTTATCATTTCTAGCCATTTTTAGATTGTTTGTAGGTTTTTAGCAGTTTTTAGTTTATATCTTGGGGATCTAGTGTTTGTTGCATATATAATTGTTACATTATCTTGCTGAATTGGCCTCTTTATTATTTTATAATGACCTTGTCTCTTTCATGTCTTTTTTCTTGAAATCTATTTTGTAGTATAGCTAATCCTGCTCTTTTTCAGTTTCCATTTTCATGGAGTATCTTTTTACATCCCCATATTTTTCAGTGTGTGTTTTTTCATAAGTAAAGTGTGTTTCTTCTAGGCAAGAGATCATTGTTTCTTCTTTTATATATCCAATTAGATCCTTTATGTCTTCTGATTGGAAAGTATAGTTCATTTACATTCAAAGTTATTATTGATAAGTAAGGACTTAGTATTGCAGTTTTGTTATTTGTTTTCTGGTTGTATTGTCCGTCCTTCTTTCCTTCCTTCCTTCCTTCCTTCCTTCCTTCCTTCCTTCCTTCCTTCCTTCCTTCCTTCCTTCCTTCCTTCCTTCCATCTTCCTTTCTATAAAGGTCTTTTTCTCTGGTGGTATGTTTTAATTTC
Source organism: Rhinopithecus roxellana (assembly GCF_007565055.1). NCBI lineage: Eukaryota > Metazoa > Chordata > Mammalia > Primates > Cercopithecidae > Rhinopithecus > Rhinopithecus roxellana. The sequence goes on along the minus strand of NC_044549.1, from coordinate 19,734,851 downwards.
TTGTCTTTTATTTTTCATGTATCTGTTGTAGGTTTCTTGGTTTGAAGTTACTATGAGCCTTGCAAATACCATCTTATAACCCATTATTTTAAACTGAAGACATCTTAACACTAATTACAAGAACAACAAACAAACAAGTTAGATAAAACCAACATAAACTCTATGCTTCAACCCCAGAACTATTTAACTTTTTGTTTTTTTATTTACATTTAATTTATTGTCTATGTCTTGAAAAGTTGTTGTAATTATTATTTTTGATGGGCTCATTTTTTAGTCTTTCTACTCAAGATCTGTACAGATACACAATTACAATGTCTAATATTCTGTATTTATCTGTGTTCTTACTAGTTTCAGTGGGTTTTGTACCTTCAGATGATTTCTTGTTGCTCATTAATGTTCTTTTCTTTCAGATTGAAGAAGCCCATTTAGCATTTCTTATAGAACAGGTCTGATTTTGATGAAATCCCTCAGCTTCTCTTTGTCTAGGAAAGTCTTTATTTATCCTTCATGTTTGAAGGGTACTTTCACTGGATATACTATTCAGGGATAAAATACTTTTTCTTCAGCAGTTTAAATATGTCATGTCACTCTTCCTTGGTCTGTAAGGTTTCCATGGAAAAGTCCACTGCCAGATGTGCGGAAGCTCATTTTTATATTACATGTTTATTTTTCTCTTGCTGTTTTTAGGATCCTTTTTAAATCCTTGATATTTAAGAGTTTGATTATTAAATATGTTGAGGTAGTGTTCCTTGGGTTAAATCTTCTTGGTATTCTACAACCTTCTTGAACTTGACTATTAGTACCTTTCTCTAGGTTTGGAATATTATCTCTTTGAATAAATTTTCTATCCTGATTTGTTTTTTTACTTTCTCTTTAAGTCCAGTAATTCTTAGATTTGCCTTTTTGGGGCTATTTTTAGATCTTGTAGATGTTCTTCATTTTAAAAAATTCTTTTTCTTTTCATTTCTCTGTGTATTTTTACATAGCCTGTCTTCAAGCTAATTCTTTCTTCTGCTTAATCAATTATCTTGTTGACTCTGATCCATTCTTCACTATGTCAATTGCATTTTTCAGCTCCAGAATTTCTGCTTCATTTTTAAAAATTAATTTGATTTCTTTGTTACATTTCTCTGATAGTATTCTGAATTTCTTTTTCACTGTTATCTTGAATTTCATTGAGCTTCCTAAAAACGGTTATTTTGAATTCTGTCTGAAAAGTCACACATCTCTGTCACTCTAAGATTTATCACTGGTGCTTTATTTAGTTTTGGTTAGACCAAGTTTTCCCTGGTTGGTTTTAATGTTTGTGGATGTTCATTGATGTGTGGACACCAAGGAATTAGGTATTTATTGTAATCTTTACAGTCTGGGATTGTTTGTACCCATCCTTCTTGGACAGACTTTCCAAGTATTCAAAGGGAATTGAGTGTTGTGATTTAAGTTTTTGTTTGCTGCAGCCAAATCTGCATTAGGGTCCACTGCTAGATCAGTAATTATGGACTTTTGCAGACTGGCAGAGATACTGCCTTGTTGGACTTGGGTAAGATCTCAGAGAATTCCCTTGAATACTAAGAAGAGACTCTTGTTCTTTTCTCTTACTTTTCCCCAAACAAATGGGACCTTTCTCTCCATGCTAAACTGCCTACAGTTGGGAGAGCAGTGACACAAGTAGCCTTGTGGCCACTACCACTGCAACTGCACTGGGTCAGCCCTGAAGCCAGCACAACTCTGGGTCTCACCCAATGCTCATGGCAACCACTACTTAGCTACAGTCAACGTTCATTCAAGGCCCAAGGGCTCTTTGGTCATCAGGTGTCAAATCTAGCCAGGCTGGTGTCCTTCCATTGAGGGTGGCAAGATACCTTCCTTCCTCCAGGGTCAGTTCAGAAATGCAATTTGGGAGCCAGGGCCTAAAGTTGGGAACCTTAGGAATCTACTTTGTTCTCCATTCTATCGCCTCTGAGCTGACACCCAATCTACAAGACAATGTTCTTCCCAATCTTCCCTCTCTTTTCCTCAACAAGGAGGATTTCCTTGTGGACATCACTGCCCCAGGCCCATAGCAAGTGCTGGCCTAGCGATCACGCATGTTCAATCAACGTCTCTTCAATCAGCCTGTGGCAAATGCTGCATGCCAATGTCTCTCTCTCACAGCAGTGGGCTCCCCTCTAGCCCAGGGTGGAACAAAAAATGCTGTTCCAGTGGCAAGGACTGAATTCAGGGACCCCAGGAGCCCACTTGGTGCTTTATCTTACTGTGGCTGGACTGTACCCAAGCTTCAAGACAAATTTCCCTTTACATTTCTCTTTTATTTCGTTAAGCCAGAAGAGTCACTTCCCATAGCCACTGCAACTGGAAATGTGGTGGGTCACCCTTGAAGCTAACACGGTAGTAAGTCTCTCCCAAGTACTACAGTGATTACTGCCTGGCTACAGCGGATGTTTATTCAAGGCCCAAGGGAACTCTAGTAATCAAGTGAAATATTCTGCCAGGACTGGGTCCTTCTTTCAAGGCAGTATGTTCCCTTCTGGACTAAGATATGTTTAGGCATGTCATCTGGGAGCTAGGGTCTAGAATAGGAGCCTCACAACTCTGCCTGGTATTCTATTCTACTGTTACTGAGCTAGTATCCAAGTTGTAAGACAAAGTCCTCTTTCCACTCCCCTCTCCTCTCTTCAAATAGAAGGAATGAGTCTCTCTCAGAGCTTCAAGCTCTGCTGCCTGGGGTTGGGGTGGGACTGTTACAAGCATTCCCTTGGCCAACATGGCTGGTGTCTCCATAGGTCACATGCACCCCGTGTGTGCTGGTTCCAATCTCAGACAGCACCTGTACTTGTCCAGCAATATCAGTCCTTTTGGCCTAGAGAGCGTTTCAAGTTTATTTAGATCCCCAGGGCACTTTAGCTGGTGGTGGGGGGGCTAGCTGGAACTCAGGTTCTGCCCTCTGGCTGAGGCTGGTCTAAATGATTCCTCCACGGGCACTATCTGAATTCTTCCCTGTATTGCTTTCCACTACGGAAGGGTCAGTACTGGATTCCAATACAAAGTTCCACAATCACTACACTCTCCCTCAAGCACACAGATTCTTTCTCTATGCAATGTGGCTGCTCCTGGGGGATGGGGGAGGGGTGGTGTTAGCAATTTAAGCCTGTCTTTTCTACTATTTGCAGTGCCTCTTTCCTTGATTTGATGTTAAAAAAAGGTACTGTGATCACTTACCTGAATTTTTTTTTTTTTTATGAAGGTGCTTTCTTGTGTGGATAGTTGTAAAATGTGGTGTTCCTGCAGGAAGTATCAAACACTGGAGGGTTCTATTTAGCCATCTTACTCCACTTCCCTCTCTAGAGTTTATATATATATATACACACACACACACATATATATATATATAGAGAGAGAGAGAGAGAGAGAGAGATTAGAAGTACAAAATGGGAAAACATACATAAAGGGTAGTAAATTCATCAAAAAGATATTTATGAACTCTATAATAGAACTTCAAATTATGTGAAGCAATAGCTAATAAAACTAAAAGGAGAAATAGACAGATCCACAATTCAAGATTTCAATATTCATCTCTAGGTAGCAAATAGATAACATATTAACATATCAACAGGAATAGAGTGGACTTGAAAAACATTGTCAAACAAATTGGCTTATTGACTTTATAGAACATACCTAAAATCTATATCAAAATAAAAAGGAACTTGAATAGTCAAAAATGCCTTAAAACTATGAACCTACAGTATTCAAGGTGGTGTGGTATTAATGTAAAATTAAACATATAGATCAATGAAATAGAATAGAAAGTCCAAAAATAGATCTATCTATCTATCTATCTATCTATCTATCTATCTATCTATCTATCTATCTGGGTTCAATTATTTTCAACAGTTATATCAAGGTAACTTATGGGGAAGGAATATTCTTTCCGACAAATTCTGCTGGAAAAATTGGATACCAAATTGGATACCAATTGAGTAAAATAAATTTTAATCTTTATCTGACACTATCTACAAAAACTAATTCAAAGTGAATCATGAACATAACTGTAGAAGTTAAATCTCTAAAACTTCTAGAAGAACTCAAAAGACAATCCTCATGACCTTGAGATATGCAAGGATTTCCAAATTAGGACACAAAAAATGCACACTATAAGAAAGGAAAGTGATAAGTTGGGCTTCACCAAATAAAAAGAAACAGTAACTTTTGATCTTTGAAGTATGTTGTTAAGGTAACAAAAAGTCAAGTGATAGCCTTGGGGGATGTATTAAGTACAGCTATACACAAATGATAGATATAGATATAGATACTATATGTATGTGTATTTACATGTATATGAAATAAACATGACTATTTGGGCAAATAGTATTCCTTAAAAAGCATTTAAACAATTCAAAACCCATTCATAATAAAAGTTCTCTGCAAACTAGATTTTGTCAACCTAATAAAAAGAATCTGGAAAACCCACAGTTAATATTAATCTTACATACTTAATGGTGAAGAACTATTTTTCTGCTAAGATTGGTAACAAATATGTATATCAACAAACCTGTTAAGGAACAATTTTGTACAGCCATTTCACAAAAGAAGATATACAAATTAGCAATAATCACATGAAAATATGTTCAACATAATTAGTCATCAGGAAAGTGCAAATTAAAAGCACAATCACATCTTATAAAATATTTGACAATAGCTACAATATGACTGACAATAGCAAGTGTTATCAACGATATGGAGCAAGTGGAAAACTGGAAGTGTTCTGCATTGTTGGTGAGACAATGAAAAACACAAATACTTTACAAAAACAGTTTCATAGCTTCTTAAATAAACATTTACTATATAAATCAGTAATACCACTCTTAGGTATTGACTCCCAAATTGAAAATGTCCATACACAGAGTCATACAGAAAAAATGACAGCAGCTTTGTTCATTATAAGTCCAAAATGAACATGACCCAAATGTTTATCAACAAGAGTACTGACAAATAATTGAACTTATTTATACACACAACAACATGAACAAATCTCAAAAACATAAGGCTGAGCAAAAAAGGCAGAAAGAGTCCATATTATATGATTAAATTTATAAGAAAAACGTGATCTATAGTGACAGGTGATCAGTTTTTGCCTGAGCTGAAGTTTGGAAGATGTGTTTTGAGAAAGGGAATAAAAGAACTTCTTAGAATGATGAAAATATTCTATATCTTCATGGTGATGGTGGCTACATAGTTAATATGCTTGTTGAAGCTCATTGAAATGTACACTTAAATAGGTGCATTTTATTGTATGTAAATGATAACTTTATAAAGTTAATCAAAAATCAGTTGTATCACATTTCAAAAACTCAATATACAAGCATAAGGACACCGCATTTCTGCTACTAACTGTAATATCTCTACACTGAAAAATTGGAAAGTTTATATACAAATACATCTAGGTTATATGATCCATTTTGGTTTTGGTCTGAATACTAGTTTTCTGTCATTATGCTAAACTTTTGTTGATAGGCTAGTGGTGTTTCTAGTTTGCCTTGCCGAGGTATCAAGCTAGCCCAGTCTCTTCTGTCCCGTGGAGCAAAGCACAATCTCAACCACACAGACTCCATTAATTCAAAGCGATTTCAGCTAATAATTTTCACTAAGAAAAATGTGGGAACATCAGGAAGGCTGGGCGTGGTGGCTCACGCCTGTAATCCCATGTAATCCTAGCACTTCGGGAGGCCGAGGCGGGCCGATCACGAGGTCAGGAGATCGAGACCATCCTGGGTAACACAGTGAAACCCCGTCTCTACTAAAAATACAAAAAAAAAAAAAAAAAAAAAAAAAAAAAAAAAAAAAATTAGCCGGGCGTGGTGGCGGCGCCTGTAATCCCAGCGACTGGGGAGGCTGAGGCGGGAGAATGGCATGAACCCCGGAGGCGGAGCTTGCAGTGAGCCGAGATCGCGCCACTGAACTCCAGCGAGACTCCGTCTCAAAAAAAAAGAAAAGAAAAGAGAGGACGAGACGAGACAAGACAGGAAAAGAAGAGAAAAAGGAAAAGAAAGAAAGATGTGGGAACATCAGGAGAACAGTGGAGTGGATTTTTCTGCGCTCTGTTGAGTGCCTTTCTCTTATGACCATGGGATCAAAGAATGACAGCAAGTGTTGCAAAGATTGCATCTTTAGCTTGGGAAAGAGTTCAATGCTTTCAAAAGAAAAATAGTCACTCTGGCACGCATTTTTCTTTTTTTCTTTTTTTTTTTTTTACTTTTGAGTGACATAAAAATCATTAATTTGCAATTTACGTAATCGTATAAATAGACACTTCTCTTTAATCCAAATGAATGGCGTGAATATGTTAGCTAGAATGTTTGTGCAATCTGTTATGGGATTTATATGGCTAGATGTGAGCTCCCTCAACTATTATTTATAATAATCATTTATATGGTCTTTTTTCTATTTCATGATGTCTTCATACTAGAGTTTGTAAATTCCTCATGAGACCTAGTCTGTATTTCTCTTTTTGCTGTTTTAAATAGTTTTTTTTTTTTTTTTTTAACATGAAGGGCATACTGGGGCTGGACAACAGCTGGTCAACATCCTCCAAATAATACTATCATGTTTAAATAATCATGGCCAGTCACTTTCCAATTGTGCTTTCTCCAAACCAAATAATCCTAATTCCTTTAATCTTGCATGCATCCAGTTGCTTAGGCCTTTTCTTAAACCCCAACAGCTAGATATGAGATAGTTCCAGCAATGTCTTTAGATCAGAGTTTTCAATTTTCGTTTAATTTTGATTAGAACCATTTTCTCCAGGAATACAAATTCATTTCCCATGCCTCGTGACATAAGATAAATTCTTCTAAAGTGTGCAGAGGGATGCTCCATCACGCACCCAGCTGTCCCTCTTTTATTACCTAGAGTCTAGCCAGTTAATGCATTAAACATTGCCTATCATGTGTTGTGTATGCAAGCATCCTTTATTGAGAATGGATTAACCATCTTCAATCTAAGCTTTCCCTTGGAAAAGGTTAAACTGGTTAATAAAGCTCCTTATACTAATTGGTTTAGTATAAGGAACTCTGTTATAGGAATATAATTTTCTTCCTAATGAATTTCAGTCATACCCTTGGATGGGGAAGAGCTTCTTTCAAGATATATAAAATCAAATCATTATTAACCCTTTACCTAAAATAAATCACTTTGCTACTAAAATGAGAGGGTAAATACTAATTAGCAGATATGATACATGGTCTATAATCTTACCTGAAGAAAATTCTCCAGGCTCTCCTAAATTAAATAGAGATCATATTTTGGCTGAAAATCAAGAGTCCCAAGAACAAGACTGATCCTCACAAGCCTAGATAAACTCTACTGAAACTTTCCCTACTCTGTCCAAAGATGTTCTCCTTTATGGAAAGTCTTTAGTTTCTTATTTTGTTTTGTCTTGTTCTTTACGTTTGCAAAACTAACTATATACATGAGCATTAATTATTTTGGCTTAAAAATATATTTTGCTACTCTCACAAAATTTGCTAACCTGTAAGCAACCCTGGTTTGAATAACAGTAAGAGCTGATATTTGGTAACAATTAGAACAAAATGAGTCTTAGTCATATAAATAAAGCATATAGTAAAGTTTTGAAATGTAATTAGAACCAGTTACTATACAAGTCAATGTGGTGTTGAACAAGCCCAAACAAGTAAATATTGGAACAGCTATACTTGTAGAAAACAGTATTCAAAAAATTTTAGCTGAAATGATTGCTTTGAATACTAAGTTTGTGACTCACATGAAACCAGCATATAAGTGAATGCTTCATAAGTGGTATATATGCTTGACCATTTTTCATAATTTAGCTCAAGAACAATGCTTTTACTATATACAATTCCTAATAAGTGAAATAAATCTCTAAGCAACTAAAATAATTTCTAGGATTTTAGATATCCTTGGTATTGTGAAGGTAAATTATGTAACTGAGTAAATGGAGCTCATCAGCTGTCTTTAGGTAAAGGTCAGTGGTGCCAGTCTTTATAGTAAAAATTAGTATTAGTAATCAATTACTTTAGGGCAGGGGCATTGACTCACCCCTGTCATCTCAGCACTTTGGGAGGCCAAAGTGGGTGGACTGCTTGATCTCAGAAGTTCTGGATCATCTGGGCAACATGGTGAAATCCTGTCTCTACAAAAAAAATACAAAAATTAGCCAGGTGAGGTGGCATGTAGTTCCAACTATTCTGGAGGCTGAGGTGGGAGAATTGCTTGAGCCCAGGAGGCAGAGGTTGCAGTGAGCCATGATCTCACCACTGCACTCCAGCCTGAGCAACAGAGACACTTTCTCAATAACGACAAAAAAGAAAATAGGCCTGGTGCGGTGGCTCTCACCTGTAGTCCCAGCACCTTGGGAGGCCGAGGTGGGTGGAACACCTAAGGTCAGGAGTTCGAGACCAGCGTGGCCAACATGGTAAAACCCCGTCTCTACTAAAAATACAAAAAAAAAAAAAAAAAAAAAATTAGCCCTGTGTGATATCACGTGCCTGTAATCCCAGCTACTCAGGAGGCTGAGACAGGAGAATTGCTTGAACCCAGGAGGCTGAGGCTGCAGTGAACCGAGATTGTGCCACTGAACTCTAGCCTGGGTGACAGAGTGAGACTCTGTCTCAAAAAAAATTTGTAAAATAAATAAATAAATAAATAAATAAATAAATAAATAGCTTTCAGCTGACTGTTTCAGAATATAATTTTTCCTCTTATTTTTTAATATGGTAGAATTTTACCTATCTGTAACTCAGCTGTGTGGAAACCTTAGGTTTTTAGGTGAAATGATTTAAAATGAAAGTTCATACTGCTACTGTCTACTAATCTTCAGAGGAGATTCTGAAGATCTAACATTTTTATTTTATTTGAAAAGTTTAAACAGTAGAGAAAGGTAAAGATGTCACTAAACAAAAACGAATTCTCAAGCCAGCATTTTCACCATATTCACAATTTGTTCTTCAGACATCGTGATTATGAAAAATAAGACTTGACTGATGAGATATAAATTTCCTTTATTCTTCTTGCCAGCACCCTTCCCTTTCTCCCTGCTCAGAAGCAAACAATGTCATTAATTTGGTGGGTATGCATCCAGTATCGTTTTATATTTTTATTACCTTTCATTTATATACATTTTCAAAAAAACACATTAGTGCATGAATTACTGTTGTTACATTGAGAACTATTTTAATTATAAATTCATTTGGATAAAATAATATCTTTATTATACCAATTCTTCCAATCCATAAACAATAGTTTTTGGTCCCATTTAGTCAGGTTTCCTTTTATGTCCTTCTGTTTTCTCCGTAACATTCTGTAAATCTTTTACTAGATTTATTCATTGTAGCCTTAGAGTTTATTTTTCTTAAATATAAGATTATGTTATTGCTACATTTTTTACATGTTTTAATACAAGTAGGAACAATAATGACTTCTGTATGTTGATCTTGTATCAGCAGGCCTGCAAGAGTCTTTCCTAGCTTTTAGATTCTCTGAGATTGTTTTAAAATAACGTTAATTTTACCTTATCTTTAATAATTTTTAAAACTCTTGCTTTTCATCTTCATTAATTGGCTATAATATCTACCATGTTGGAAAGTAGCGGGCTTAGTGGTTGTTTTTGTCTTAACTGAAGGTATTTCTAATAAAGTTTTTATTATTAAGTGTAATATTTGTGATAAGGTTTGGCTCTGAGACTACACCCAAATCTCACCTTAAATTGTAATCCTCATAATCCCCAAATGTCAAGGGTGGGACCAGGTGGGTATAATTGAATCATGGGGGTAATTTCCCCCATGCTGTTCTCGTGATAATCAATGAGTCTCACAAGATCTGATGGTTTTATAAGTGTCTGGTATTTCCCCTGCTTGCACTCATTCTCTCCCTGCCGCCCTGTGAAGAGGGGCCTTCCACCGTGATTGTAAGTTTCCTGAGGCCTCCCAACTTATGTGAAACTGTGAGTCAATTAAACCTCTTTTCTTTATAAATTACTCAGTCTCAAGTATTTCTTCATAGCAGCATGAGAATGGACTAATACAATTTGATGCAAGTTTTTGGTAGATATATTTTATCAATTTAAAGGAGTTTCTTTTTTAAATTTTTAATTTTTATGGCCACCTAGTAGCTATATATATTTATGGGGTACATGGGATGTTTTGAGACAGACATGCAATGTGAAATAAGCATGTCGTGGAGAATGGGGTATCCATCCCCTCAAGCATTTATCCTTTGAGTTATGTACAATGCAGTTACACTCTTTAAGTTGTTTTAAATTGTACAATTCAGTTATTATTGATTATAGTCACCCTGTTGTGCTATCAAATAGTAGATCTTACTCATTCTTTCCATTTTTTTCTTTTCAAAAATTTTTAGAATGATTTTTTAAAAATTTGAGGGTATATAGTAGGTGTATATATTTAAGGGGTACATGAGATGTTTTGATACAGGTATGTAATGTGAAAAAAAGCACATCATGAACAATGAGGTATCTATCCCCTCAAGCTTTTATCCTTTGAGTTACAACCAATCCAATTACATCCTTTAGGTTATTTTAAAATATACAATTAAGTTATTATTGACTATAGTCACCCTATTGTGCTATCAAATGGTAAGTCTTATTTATTCTTTCTATTGTTTTTGTGCCTATTAATTATGCCCACCTCCCCACTCAATATCCCACTACCCTTCCCAGTCTCTGGTAACCATCCTTCTACTCTCTGTGTCGATAAGTTCAACTGTTTTGATTTTTAGAACCCACAAATAAGTGAGAACATGTGACATTTGTCTTTCTGTACTTGGCTTATTTCACTTAACGTAATGACCTCCAGTTTCACCCATATTGTTGCACATGACTAGATCTCATCCTTTTTAATGACTAAATAGTACTCCATTGTGTATATGTACCACATTTTTCAGCTCCATTCATCGTTTGATGGACATATATGTATGCAGAACCATTTGGAGTTTCCTCATAAAACTAAAAGATGAGCTATCATATGATCCAGCAATCCCACTACTGGTTATAAACCCAAAAGAAAGTAAATTAGTATATTGAAGAGCTAGTAACAGTCCTATGTTTGTTGTAGCACTGTTTACAATAGATAAAATTTAAGGGTGTTTCTTTCAATTCCTAGTTTTTAAAGATTTTTTTAAATTATGAATTATTACAATTTTCCAATATTACTGCATATATTGAAATAATCTACAACTTTTCTTCAGTCTGTTAATGTGTGTGAGGGATCACATAAATATTTTTGATATTATGCTATCCTTAAATTCCTGGCATAAACCCAAATTAGTCAAAATTTATAAATGTACTTTTAAGCACCATAAAATTGTTTTCTTTTAGATGTAGAATCATCTTGGACAACAATTTTTCTTTGACATTTTCCTAATTCATTATGTTAAAGTATCCGCATTTAGATCTTCATGTTCCTTTTGGTTTTACAAGTGTCTCTTATAGAGTATGGCTATTAAAGCTTTGTTCAGTCTTATAATCTATATATTTTACTGGATGTACTGAATCAAAGACATTTTGTTGTCATTACTAATACATTTATATTTATTTCTGCAATCTTATAATGAAACATATTTTACTTATCTCTTTTCCTGACTTTTTGTTGCATTGATAAGGTTGTTTTCTTTTTTCTTTTGCTGAATTAGAAGTGATAGCATTTATTTCCATGCATTTAGTGCTCTCCCTGGAAGTTTTAAAACCTAATTAGCTTTATATTTTTCTGAAAAAGTAAAAAAATTAGTTAACATTTTGATTCTTTTCCAAAACAACAATGGTAACTTGCTGTTTAAGTATCTCCAAAAACTATGTGAAACTTTTATTACATTTTTCTAAATACATTTTAGGTTAATGTTTTTAAGTATCTTTGCTTCGTATTCCTTCTCACAACTCACTTTTTCTTCAGGGTTAATATTTTATCTTACTGAAAGACCTTTTTAAGGGCAATCTTTAAGAAAGACATTTAGAAAACTATTTCTTAATTATTTAGTGGATTTATTTTTTATACATAAAACAATATGTACTCAATTTCTATGTGTGTTACAGCTATTCTCAGCAATGTGACACACAGTATAGAATATTTGATCAATGTGACACACAGCATAGAATATTTGATCAATGTATTACTGAAGATAATCACAAAGGTTATGGAGGAAACATAAACAGAGGATAACTGCATTGAACGTGATACTGAACTAGTAATCTGTAATTTACCTTTAAACTAAAAATATTTGATTCTATAAATAAGAAAAAGCCAAGATTCTCAAGCTAACATGTAAACACTAAAAGATCAAATACAAAGATGTTACATGTTTACATAAAAATAATGAGTTAAACTTCTCTGCCAGTTGGCACTATAAAAAGTTTAACAATTCAATCAAAAGTTGTAACAAGTTAAAAGTGTGTTTATGTAACAAGTAAATCCTTTCTTATGACTTGGTTTATAGTGAACACATATAAAATGCCTCCAAATTATTTGGAACATTAGGTAATATTGCACAATTTTTGCTAAGGTTCAAACTGTTTATTCTACTAAATGCATATTATGCCATGAGGTAAGAAAGATGAGAGGTATCAATGTGAGTAGTAAGTAGAGTTTGAGCTTAGGAGGCACATTAATCAGAGTATAAATTGTGATCCCACTTTTTGCCATCATCTGTGAGACTTTGGGAAAAATACTTTACCTGCTGATGCCCTGGTTTCCTTATCTATATAATGGAAGTTAACTACACAACACTTTCATAAAAAGTTATGGTGAGGATTAATAGAAATACTGCTGACAGAGCACTTATCAAATAGCTGAGTATAAGACCTTAATAAAAGATACTCTATTATTAAAGTTAGAAAATAGCTTAAATTATTAATATCATAAACATTGTGAACTTTTCCCATTACAGTCTTTCCAGCAAAAGTCAATAACTGGTAGGAGAGGTGTCCATATTAAAATTAGAGTCTATCTGGGGAGATGAAACATGTCAGTTTTACCATATTAGGTGCATTCTGAGTACGCTGATTAATAGGGGAAATATTACTACGGTATCTAGGAAACATCGGAATTATCAATTTACAGTCGGGGTTGTGTTGATATGCATATGATAGAATAAATTTTTCTAATCACTTTCAATTCGCATTTGATATGGTAAAAAATTATATTCAAGTCGGATTAAGTTTTACATGTCATTTATAAATAAGCACAGCTTGATCCTCTACTATTATTTTTAATATTTTTACCTACAACCTCTGATTATTCATGAACATAAACCAATGTTGCTTAACAATTTTTAAAAATTGTAGTTGTCAAAGATCAAACATATATTTCTCATAAAAACTCCGGGTTTTTAATATGAGAGAAGTATGTTACATTTGCTCTAAACTAGCCATGCACATACATTTTCCTAGAGTTTAGCATATTATTGTGTCTATATAGCATCACCAGTGGTCATTAATGTCCTTCCTAGGGTTATATGGATTTAATCAGTGTACCCATCTGGCAGGACTTTGGTTGATGTTCACAACAAGGAAGAAAACGAGCCTGTTAATGAAATTCATAGCACTTTATTACATAATTTCTGGTGGGGAGGGGAATTAGAAGTCACTTCTGTTATGGTTTAACTTCTTGTGAAATTCCAGATGAATTCATTGTCATAAATATTCAGGTTCATGCCAGAGAAAATGAACAAGCTACTTGGGCCTTGTCCACATTTGCTGTCATAATTGTTACAATGAGCTACGAGGAGGCAGTTTTACTTCCCATGTTACTGAGTCATTCACTTTGATTTCCAGCTTCTTACTTGTAAGTTGCATAATTTAATAATCACTAAATAATTGAAGCTTTCAATAATCTGACCAAATATACATTGTTCCTTTTATTTTTTTATTTCTATTTTTTAACTTTTAGGCTCAGGGGTCCATGTGTAGGTTTGTTGTATAGTCAAACTGCATGTCACGGAGGTTTGTTGTAAAGGTAAGTTTGTTGCCCGGGTAATAAGCACAATAGCTGGTATTATGCTTCCTAGGTATTTTTTCCAGTCCTCTCCTGTTTCCCACCCCCTACCTTCAAGTAATTTCCAGTGTCTGTTGATCCTCTCCTAGTATCCATGTGTCATTATTGTTTAGCTCCCACTTGTAAATCTGAACCTGCAGTATTTGATTTTCTGTTCCTATGTTAGTTTGATTAGGATAATGGCCTTTAGCTCCATCCATGCTGCTGCAAAGGACATGATTGCATTCTTTTTATGGCTGCATAGTATTCTATGATGTATATGTATCACACTTTCTTCATCCATTCTACCATTGATGGGCATTTAGGTTGATTCCATGTCTTTGCTATTGTGAAAATTGCTGCATGCAACATACAAGTGCATGTGTCTTTATGGTAGAATGATTTATATTCCTTTGGGTATATACCCACTAATGAGATTGCTGGGTCTAATGGTAGTTCTGTTTTAAGTTATTTGAGAAATCTCCAAACTGCTCTCTACAGGGGCTGAACACTCCCACCAGCAGTGTATAAACCTTCCCTTTTCTCCAAAACCTCACCAACATGTTTTTTTTTTTTATTTAAGTTTTTAATCATAGTCATTCTGACTGGTGTGAAATGGAACCTCATTGTAGTTTTGATTTGCATTTCTCTACTGATTTGTGACTGAAATTTTTTTTCTTTAAAAATGTTTAATATAGGCCCCCAGTCTCTTCTGGCTTATAGGGTTTCTGCTGAAAGGACTGCTGTTAGCCTGATGGGGTTCCCTTTGCAGGTGACCTACCTCTTTTCTCGAGCTGCCTTTACCATTTTTTCTTTCATTTTGACCTTGATGAATCTGATAATTGTGTATACTGGGGATAGTATTTTTATGCAATATCTCACAGAAGTTCTCTGCACTTCCTCAATTTGAATGTTGTTCTCTTCAACAAAGTTTGAGAAGTTTTCATGGATGATATCCTCAAATATTTTCTCCAAGTAGCTTGCTTTTTCCCTGTTTCTTTCAGGGACACCAGTAAGTCATAAATTTTGTCTCTTTACATATTCCCATATTTCTTGTGGGTTTTATTCGTTCTTTTTTTTCTGATTGATTTATTTCAGAGAGCCAGTCTCTGAGCCCCGAGATTCTTTCTTCAGCTTGGTCTATTCTGCTGTTAATACTTGCTATTGCATTATGCAATTTTTGTAGTGTGTTTTCCAGCTCTATCAGATCAGTTTAGTTGTTTCTTATAATGGCTATTTCATTTATCAGCTCTTGTATTATTTTATTGTAATTCTCAGCTTCCTTGGATTGGGTTTCACCATTCTTATGAGTCTTAACGATCTTCACTCTTATCCATATTCTGAATTCTGTATCTGTCATTTCAGCCATTTCAGTCTGGTTAAGAACGCTTGCTGGGGAACTAATATGATATTTTGGAGGAAAGAAGGTACTCTGGCTTTTTGAGTTGCCAGAATTCTTGCACTGGTTCTTTCTCATCTGTGTAGGCTAGTATTCCTTTAACTGCAGTGTAAATTGAGTAGTCAGTAGACTTTTTCTGGATGTTTTCAGAGGGCCAAGGCTTTGTGCAGGGTCTTTATTTGTAGCTGAATTCTTGTCCTTGGTTTCACAGGGGAGTATATTAGCCAAGTATTTCTTGTGTTAATGTTTTGGGCTGTGATCCACTAGGTGGCGCTTAAGTGTAATGGCCAGTAGGTAGGCTCTTCTTTCCCAGTCAGATGGTTCCCTTGCATTTCCTCATGATTGCAGCTGTGCTCCCTCTCAGTGATCTGAAGGTATGGGCTTCTCTTCCATCCTAAGATCTCGGCTTGGCACTCCCACGCTGCACACTGCAGCTCTGGGACAATCTCAGGCCTTGTTTCCTCCTCAGCTTGGAGGCAGCAGGGGAAGGGATCTTAACATTGGTTGTGGTCGTGGGTTTTACACCTATCTCTTGGGGCTGACCCTAAGGAGATGCAGAGCCACTATCAATCAGTGTGATTTGCACAGGATGGGTTGGCTGCGCTGTGAACCCAAGCCAGGGAGGCCCTGCCTGGTGAGAAGCAGCAGCGGGTGGGAGCTGGGGAAGAAAGACTGGCTTCTCCTCCTTCGGGCAACTGCAGCTTGCTGAAGGTGTGGTTAAAGCGCTGAGGGTCTTTGTTCCTCCCTGATCTGAGGGCAGCAAATGCAGTACTACTGCAATGGCAGTGGCAGGGAGTTTTCTATTGCCTCTGGAAGATTGACCTCAGAGAAACATAAAGCCACCGCTACTGGGAATGTTCAGCCATGGGTTTGGAGTGGCTGCTCTGCTGGCCCAAGATGGTGGCTCTCTTTGTTGAAGAACGGGGACTCAAGGGCTCACAGCGATGAGAAACTGTGCTTCTCTCTCTATAGTGACTGTGTTTGGATGGAAGCTCAGGTGAAGACCTCCGGCTCTTTGTTTCCTCCCCAGACCAAGGGCATTAGGGGCAGAACCATTGCTGTGGCAGCGGCAGGAGAGCTCGGTTACCTCTGGGAGCCCCTGTCCAGGGAAACACAGAGCCACTACCAGTGGGCATGCTCTTCCCTTCCTGGTTAATAGTTGGGGGTAGGGGCTCACAGTGAAAAGTGACTGAACTCCTCTCTGTATGGTGGCTGTGGTAGGCTACAGGTGACAACATAGCGACTAGGCCTCTGTTCCTTCCTCTGCCAAGGGCAGTTAGGATGGTACCACTGTAGTTGTAATGGCAGAGAGGTTGTGAGTTGTCTCTGGGATTTCCTCCTCAGAGAAATGTAGAACTGCCTCTGACTGCAGTATTCAAGTGAGGGCAGGGTAGTGGTGCTCGAGTCTCAGGTAGGGAGGTCCTGCCCAGTGAGGAAAAGCAGGGACAGGCACCTGTGTGGAGAACAGTCTGACCACTTTTCCATGGTATGGCTGTGCTATGCTGGGGAACCACACCACTCCCTAATCACAATGCACTCTCCACAGCCTGAAGGCTATAGCAGTGGGGACTGTGAGACAGCAAAAATGGCAGCTGGTCCCTTCCTCTGGGAGTTTTGTCTACTGCCAAGCTGCTAATGGCTCAAGAGCCCCAGTGGTAGATGGCTGAAGGCCCAGTGAGGAGAAGCAGGATCAGGGACCTGTATAAAAAACAATCTGCATACTTTTTCATGGGCTGGCTGCACTGTGCAGGGGACTGCACAGTCCCTAATCACCACTCGCTCTCCAGAGTCTAAAGGCTATAGCAGTGGAGGCTGTGAGATGGCAAAAATGGCAGCTGGCCTCTCCCCCTGGGAGCTCCATCCCAGGCAAGTGAAGAGCTCCTGCTGGTCTGAGAGCCCTGGTCAGGGGGTGGCTGGACTCCCAAGTTGGGGTGTCCTGCCCAGTGAGGAAAAGTGGAATCAGGGACCCACCTAAAAAACAGTCTAGCCATTATTTCTGTGGGATGACTACACTGTACTAGAAATCTATGCCACTCTGTAATCACCACTAGAGCCTGAAGGTTATAGCAGTAGGGGCTGTGAGACAGCAAAAATGGTGGCTGGCCTCTCTCACTGGGAACTCCATCTAGGGAAGTGCAGAGCTGCTGCTGGCCCCAGAGCCCAGGTGGGCAGTGACTGGAGACCCAGGCCAGTGGACCTTATCCTGTGAAACACAGTAGAGACGAGGCCTGCAGTCACTGCTCAGCCCCCTGTAATTGGCCCCTTTCCTGGGAAGGTGTGAGGGAACTTGACCGCCTCAATGACCAGAGCTACAGATGCTAACTCCAGGATGCCTGAGTATTACGGGATCTGGCCAGCAGCCCACAATGCAATGGGGCTCTCTCTTTGTTCCCAGGTGGATTGGCAGGTCGAGAAATAATAGGCACACGCAACACAGTGAAAGCTGGGTCCAGGGGGTCACTGCCTTCTGGTCCCGTGGTGCCAACAATGCACTGGATATGCCAGCATTTATTATCAAGTGTAGTGAGTGCGGGGGTAGGTTATTGAAGGTTTAGGGTCATTTGATTATGAGGTGAGATGGTCACATGGGGATGAAGTAATTCTTTAACATAACATCTGTATGCAGAAGTACAGTATACAGAGATAAGAATTTACAATACAGTGTGTGAATCAGTAATTTCTAACAGAGCCTTAAAACAGGAACACAGTCTTTCCATAACCTGTGATTAGCAAGATATTAATCAGCAGTAACAGTTGCAGCAAAAGCTGGTTACAAACAATCCATAGAAACAGGACATGAAACTAGACAACCGGTTAGACCAGAAATTCTCAGAAGGGAGTATGCCTTAACCCTAAAGAGGCCTAGAAGAGCCGTGGCAAGATAAGGGCATTTATAGCCCTATCTTATCCATATGGACAGGTGCCCCCCGTGCGTCCATTTATAGGCTCTCCACAAGGGTAGCATTCCATTCCCAGAGCTATGAACATCTGCTTTTCTGGGATAGGAATCTTGGTGATGTGAAACCTCCCTCACTGCACGTCCATTCATAGGCTCTCTGCAGGGGGAAGCACATCACGCGCTGTTGGCTCATTCTGGCGGACCAACCTGGCATTGTCTTTACACAATCCTGCATGCAATTTTGTACTTACAATAATCAGAAGCATTTCATCTTTTCTTCCTTAGCAATAGTTTCAGGGGGTCTCCCTACACCTGAGGAATCAAGGCTTCACCAGTGGGGACTTCATGTGTGCCTGAGCTACCACTCTGCTCAGACTCCACATGGGTCTCTGTGTCAGTCTGCAGACCCTGGTGGGGTGGACTCACAGGGGGATCACCTTGAGCACAGGGTTGCAAAGGTCCATGGCAGAAGTGTTGGTCGTCAGGGACTCTCACACACTCATCATTTCAACAGGATGAGGAAGCCTCCCCCGGTTCCATGCCACTCTTGAGGGAACCACACCACTTGTTCCTCTCATTCTCCAAGTTGTTTCCTTGATGAATCCCATTGTGACCTCGATGTTCCAGTTGAATATCTAGTAATTACATGCTACTCTTTTTTTTCACCTCATGAGAACATCACACACTAGCTGCTTCTAGTCTGCTGGATTTATTTTTAATTGATTCACTATTGCATATTAAATGTACATATTCTAAGTATAGAGTTGGATAAATATTAGCAAATATGTAACCAACTTTCCAATCGAGATATATTAGAACATTGCCATTGCCACCCTGGAAAGTTTCCTGTCACTACTTTCTTCTTTTTTTTAAAATTATTTTCTTAGGTTGAGGGCTGCACTTGCAGGTTTGTTATAAGGTAAATTGCATGTCACAGGAGTCTGGTGTACCGATTAATTCGCCACTCAGGAAATAAGCACTGTACAGGATAGGAAGTTTTTCAGTCCTCACCCACCACCCTCCCACCATCAAGTAGGTCCTGTGTCTGTTGCACTTTTTTGTGTGTGTCCATATGTATTCAATGGTTAGCTCTCACTTATAAGTAAGAACATGCAGTAGTTGGTCTTCTGTTCCTGTGTTAATTCATGTAAGATAATGGCCTCCAGCTCCATCCATGCTGCTGCAAAGGACATGATCTCATTCTTTTTTATAGCTGCGTAGTATTTCATGGTGTATATATGCCACATTTATATGCCACATTCTCTGTATCCATTTGTCTGCTGGTGAACACTTAGATTGCTTCCAAATCTTAGTTATTATGAATAGTGTTACAATAAGCATGGAGTGCAGGTATCATTTCAATACACTAATTTTCTTACCTTTGGATATATATATCCAGCAGTGGGATTGCTGGATCATATGATAGTTCTATTTTTAGTTTTTTGAGAAACTGCCAAACTGTTCTTCATACATTTACTTTTCCAGAAAACAGTATACAAGGGCTCTCTTTTCTCCACACCCTCACCAGCATGTTATTTCCTGACATGTGGATGAAAGCCATTTTAACTGGATGAGATGATGTCTTTTTGTAGTTTTAATTTGCATTTCTCTGATGATAAATGATGTGGGGCAACTTTTCATATACCTGTTTGCTATTTTTATGCCTCATTTTGAGAAATGTCTATTTGGATTGTTTGCCCATTTTTAACTGAATTATTAGATTTTTTTTCTATGTTTTAAGGTTCATATATTTTCTAGTTATTAATTCCTTGTCAGATGGATAGTGACAAAGATTTCATGATTAAAATACCAAAAGCAATTACAACAAAAGCAAAAATTAACAAATGGGATCTAATCAAACTAAAGAGCTTCTGCACAACAAAAGAAATTATCATTAGACTGAACAGAGAACCTACAAAACGGGAGAAAATTTTTCCAATCTATCCATCTGACAAAAGTCTACTATTCAGTATTTGCAAGGAACTTAAACCAATTTACAAGAAACAAACAGCCCCATCAAAAAGGGGGCAAAGGATGTGAACAGACACTTCTTAAAAAAGACATTCATGCAGCCAACAAACATGAAAACAAGTTCAACATCATTGATCATTAGAGAAATGCAAATCAAAACCACAATGAGATACCATCTCACACCAGTGAAAATAGCAATTATTAAAAAGTCAAGAAACAACAGATGCTGATGAGGTTGTAGAGAAAAAAGAACGCTTCTACACTGTTGGTGAGAATGTGAATTGGTACAACCATTGTGGAAGACAGTGTGACAATTCCTCAAAGATCTAGAAGCAGAAATACCACTTGATCCAGCAATTCCAATACTGGGTATATACACAAAGGAATGGAAATCATTCTGTTATAAAGATACATGCACGCATATGTTCATTAAAGTACTATTTACAATAGCAAAGGCATGGAATAAACCCAAATGTCCATCAGAGTAGACTGGATAAAGAAAATGTGGTACATATACACTATGGAATACTATGCAGTCATAAAAAGGAATGAGATCATGTCCTTTGCAGGGATATGGATATAGCTGGAAGCCGTTATCCTCAGCAAACTAATGTAGGAACAGAAAACCAAACACTACATGTTCTCACTTATCAGTGGGAGTTGAATGTTGAGAACACATGAACACATTTTAAGGAACAACACACACTGGGGCCTCTTGGGCATGCAGGAGAGGGAAAGCATCAGGAAGAACAGCTAATGGGTGCTGGGCTTAATAACTGGATTTTGGGTTGATCTGTGCAGCAAACCACCATGGCATATGTTTACCTATGTAACAAACCTGCACATTCTGCATATGTACTCCAGAATTTAAAATAAAAGTTAGTAAAATAATTAGAAAACAAATGTTTTCTCCCATTCTGTGGGTTGTCTCTTCACTTTTTAAAATTGTTTCTTTCGCTGTGGAGAAGCTGTTTTACTTGATGTGATCCCATTTTTGCTTGGGTATTCTGTGCTTTTGAGGTATTACTAAAGAAATGTTTGCCCAGACCAATGACCTAAAACGTTTCATTAGTTTTCTTCTAGTAGTTTCATGGCTTCAGGTCTTAGGTTTAAGTCTTCAATGCATTTTAGTTTGACTTTTTTATGTGGTGAGAGACTGGAGTCTAGTTTCAATCTTCTGCATAAGGATATCCAGTTTCACAGCACCTTTCTGAAGAGGTTGTCCTTTCTCCAATGTCTGTTCTTGGCACATATGTCAACAATGAGTTCACTATGGATGTATGGTTTACTTCTACACTCTCTATTCTGTTCCATTTGTCTAAGTGTCTGTTTCAATGCCATTTGATGCTGTTTGGGTTACTATATCGCTGTAGTATAATTTGAAGTCACATCATGTGTCTCATCTTGTTTTGTCCTGTTTGTTCAGGTTAGCTTTAGTTATTCTGTTTTGTTCTGTTTGCAGTTCCATATAACTTTTAGGATAATTTGTTTCTATTTCTCTGAAGAATGTATTGATATTTTGATAGGAATTGCATTGAATCTGTAGAGTGTTTTAGGTAGTATGGACATTTTAATAATATTACTTTTTCCAATCCATGAACATAAAATATCTTTTCATTTTTGTATTCACTTCAATTTCTTAAATCAATGTTTTATAATTTTCATTGTGGAGATTTTTCACTATTTTGGCTATTTTTATTCCTAGGTATTTTGTTTGTCACTATTGTAAATGGGCTTACATTTTTTATTTCTTTTTCAGATTGTTTGCTGTTGGCATATAGATATGCCACTGATTTTGTATGTCAGTTTTGTACCCTGCAATTTTTTTTTTTTTTTTTTTTTTTTTTTTTTTTTTTTTTTTTTTTTTTGAGATGGAGTCTCGCTCTGTCGCCCAGGCTGGAGTGCAGTGGCCGGATCTCAGCTCACTGCAAGCTCCGCCTCCCGGGTTCACGCCATTCTCCTGCCTCAGCCTCCCGAGTAGCTGGGACTACAGGCGCCCGCCACCTCGCCCGGCTAGTTTTTTGTATTTTTTAGTAGAGACGGGGTTTCACCTTGTTAGCCAGGATGATCTCGATCTACTGACCTCGTGATCTGCCCGTCTCGGCCTCCTAAAGTGCTGGGATTACAGGCTTGAGCCACCGCGCCCGGCCTACCCTGCAATATTAATGAATTTGTTTATCAGTTCTAATACCTTTTAGGTGGAGTCTTAAGATTTTTCCAAATATAAAATTACACAATCTGCAAAGAAGGATATTTTAACTTCTTTCCTTCCAATTTTGATATCATTTCTTTCTTTCTCTTGTCTGATTGGTCTAGGTAGGACTTCCAGTCCTATGTTGAAAAATAGTGGTGAAAGTGACAATGTCCATATTGTTCCAGATATTAGAGGATAGGCTTTCAGTTTTTCTCTGTTCAATATGATACAATCTGTGGGTCTGTCATATATGGCTTTTACTGTGTTGAGGTATGTTCCTTCTATACCCAGTTTTTTTAGGGTTTTTTTTTTTTTTTTTTTTAATGAAGGGGTGTTGAATTTTACCAAATGTTTTTTCAGCATCAGTTGAAATTATCATATGGTTTTTGTCCTTTATCCTCTTGATATGATGCATCACACTGATTGATTTGCATATGTGGACTCATCCTTGCATCACTGGAATAAATTCCACTTGGTCATAATGAATACTGTTTTTAATGTGTTGGTGAATTCAGTTTGTTAGTATTTTTGAGGATTTTTGCATCAGTGTTCATCGAGATGTTGGCCTGTAGTTTTGTTTTCTTTATGTATTTTTGGTTTTGGTATCAGAGCAAAATTGGCCTCCTAGAATGAGTTTAGAAGTATTCCCTTTTTCTGTATTTTTTAGAATAGTTTAAGTAGGATTGGTTTAATTTTCCTTTAAATGTTTGACAAAATTCAGCAGTGAATTCTTTGATTCTTCAGCTTTTCTTTAATGGAAAACTTCTTATTATGGTTTTTCTCTCATTATTTGTTGTTGATCTATTCAAGTTTTGGATTTCCTCATGGTTCAATCTTGGTAGATTTCATGTCTCTAGGAATTTATCAATGTCTTCTAGGTTTTTCCAATTTATAGACCTATAGTTGCTCATAGTAGTTTCTAATGATTCTTTACATTTCTGCAGTATCAGCTGTAATGTCACCTCTTTCATCTCTGATTTTGTTTACTTGTGTCTTCTCTCTCCTTTAGTTAGTTGGATTAAGAATTTGTTAGCTTTCCAATGAGAACACATGGACACAGGGAGGGGAACATCATACACTGGGGCCTGCGAGGAATGGGGGACTAGGGGAGGGATAACATTAGGAGAAATACCTAACGTAGGTGACGTGTTGATGGGTGCAGCAAACCACCATGGCACGTGTATACCTATGTAACAAACCTGCACATTCTGCACATGTAACCCAGAACTTAAAGTATAATAAATACAAAAAAGAATTTGTTAGCTTTCTTTTTCTTCAAAAAACTCAACTTTGTTTCATTAAGCATTTGTATTGTTTTCTTGGTTCAATTTCATTTATTTCTGCTTGAATTTTTGTTGTTTATTTTCCTCCACTAATCTTGGGTTTGGTTTCCTCTTGCTTTTCTAATTCTTTAAGATGCATTGCTAGTTTTGCTATTTTAAGGTAAAGATGCTTATTGCTACACACTCTTCTGTTAGTACTGCTTTTGCTGTATTATATAAATTGTGGTGTTGTGCTTCCATTTATATTTGTTACAAGAAACTTTTAATTTCCTTCTTAATTTCTTCATTGACACACTCTCATTCAGGAGCATATTGTTTAATTTCAATATGTTTATATAGTTTCTAAAAATCCTCTTGGAATTGATTTGTAGCATTATTCCATTGCGGTCAGTGAAGAAACTTGATATAAGTATATTTTCTGAATTTTTAAAGATTTGTTTTGTGGCCTAACTAACATATGGTCCATACTTGAGAATATTTCATTTACTGAAGGGAAGAATTTGTATTCTGCAGCTGTGGGATGAAACATTCTGTAAATATCTGTTAGGTTTGGGTCTATAGTGCAGATTAAGTTGAGTGTTGCGTTGGTGATTTTCTGTCCGGATGATCTGTCCAATGCTGAAAGTGAGCTATTGAAGTCTCTCCCCATTATTTTATATAGATCCATGTTTCTGTTAGCTCTAATACTTGCTTTATACATCCGAGTGACCCAGTGTTGGATGCTAATATATTTACAATTATATCCTCTTGCTGAATTGACCCCTTTATCATTATATGAGGAGCTTCTTTGTCTCCTTTTACAGTTTTTGTCTTGAAATCTATTTGTCTGAAATAAGTATAACTACTCCTGCTATTGTTTGGTTTCCATTCGCATGGGATGTCTTTTTCCATGTCTTCATTTTCAGTCTATGTGTGTTTTTATAGGTGAAGTGTTTCTTGTAGGCAGCAGAAAATCCCTTCTGTTACCCTACGTCTTTTAATTGGAGAGCGTAGTCCATTTACAATCAATGTTATTCTTGATAAGTAAGGACTTAGTACTACCATTTAAAAATATTTTTTCTTGTTTTTTTTTTTTTTTTTTTTTTTTTTTTTTTTTGTGGTCCTTCCTCCTCCATTTTTTCCTATTTTTTGTGAAAGTTATTTTCTGTGGTGGTATGTTTTATGTTCTTCTTTTTTATTTTTATTTTTTGTGGATCTATTGTAGCTTTTTTGATGTGAGGTTACCATGAGACTTGCAAATATTATCTTACAACCCATTATTTTAAACTGATGAAAACTTATCAGATTCCAAAAATTAAAGAAAACAAACAAGCAAAGAGAAAACTCTGCCCTTTAATTTTATCCCCCAACCTTTTAAAATTTTTGTTGTTTGCATTCATATCTTATTATACTATGTCTTTAAAAGTTGGGCTGGGCGCGGTGGGTGGCTCACGTCTGTAATCCCAGCACTTTGGGAGGCCCAGGCAGGTGGATCTTGAGGTCAGGAGATCAAGACCATCCTGGCTAACACGGTGAAACCCCGTCTCTACTAAAAATACAAAAAACTTAGCCAGGCATGGTGGCGGGTGCCTGTAGTCTCAGCTACTCAGGAGGCTGAGGCAGGAGAACGGCGTGAACACGGGGTTGGAGCTTGCAGTGAGCTGAGATGGCGCCATTGCACTCCAGCCTGGGAGAGAGAGCAAGACTCCATCTCAAAAAAAAAAAAAAAGAAAAGAAAAGAAAGAAAAAGGTTGTTGTAGTTATTATTCATCTTTTAGTCTTCCTACTCAAGATATGGGCACACAGAAATTACAAAGTCATAGCATTGTGTATTTTTCTGTATATTTACTATTACCAGTGAGTTTTGTACAACCAGATAATTTCTTATAGCTCATTAACACATTTTTCTTTCAGATTGAAGAACTCTGTTTAGCATTTTTTTGCTGGACAGGTCTAGTGTTGGCAAAATTTCTCACCTTTTGTTAGTCTAGAAAAGTCTTTATTGACCTTCATGTTTGGAGTATATATTTGCCAGATATAATATGCTATGATAAAAATTTTTTTTTTTCCTTTATAACTTCAAGTATGCCATGCCACTCTACACTGGCTGGTAAGTTTTCCACTGAGAAGTCTGCTGTCAATGTATTGGAACTGGATCACACTTTTTATTTTTTCTGCTGCTGCTTTTTGGAATGTATTATTGACCTTTGGGAGTTTGATTATTAAATATCTTGAGGTAGTCTTACTTGGGTTAAATCTTTGGAGTTCTATAAATTTTCTTGTGTTTGAATATTGATATATTTCTCTAGGTTTGGAAAGTTCTCTGTTATTATATCTTTGGATAAACTTTCTATCTCTGTCTCTATATCTATCTCTAACTCTTCTTTCAGGCAATAATTCTTAGGTTTGCCTTTGTGAGGATATTTCCTAGATCTTGTAGATGTGCTTTATTCTTTATTATTATTTTTCTTTTGTCATTTTTGACTGTATATTTTCAAATAGTCTATCTTCAAGCTAATTCTTTCTTCTGCTTGATTAATTCTGCTGTTGAGAGACTGTAATACATTTTTCGGTGTGTTATTTGAATTCTTTAGCTCCAGAATTCCTGCTTGATTCTTTAAAATTATTTTAATCTTTTCATCAAGTTTCTCTGATAGGATTCTGAATTCCTTCTCTGTGTTATCTTCAATTTCACTGTGCTTCCTCAAAATAGCTGTTTTGACTTACCTAAAAGTCTATTTTGAATTCTGTTTGAAAAGTCACATATCTCTGTTCCTCCAGGATGGATCACTGGTGCTTTATTCAGTTCATTTGGTGAAATCTTGTTTTTATAATTGGTCTTGATCTTGTGGATGTTTGTTGATTTCTGGGCATTGAAGTATTAGGTATTAATTCTAATACTGTCAGTCTGGGCTTGTTTGTACCTGTCCTTCTTAAGAAAGGCTTTTTATGTATTCCAAGGGAATTGAAAGTCGTGGTCTAAACCTTTGGTCGCTGAAGCTCTATTTGCAATGGGAGATAGTAAAGCCCAGTATTGCTGTGACTTTTGTAGTTTTATAGATGTGCCACTTTGGTGGACTTGGGTAAGATCTGTGAGAACTCCCTGGATTACCAACCAAAGTCTCTTGTTCTCTTCCCTTACTTTTCCTCAAATAAATGCAGTTTCTCCCTTAGTGCTGAGCTTCCTGGGGCTACGATGGGCTGATGTGAGCACTCCTATGGCCACCACTGCTTGGATTGTGCTGGGTCACACCTGAAGCCAGCATGACACTGGGACTTGCTCAAGGCCCATGGAAATTATTGCCTGGCTACCACTGATGTTTATTCAAGCCCAAGAGCTCTTTAGTCAGCAGCTGGTGAATATTGTCGGGACGTGGCCCTTTCCTTCAGGGTAGCAGGTTTCCTCCTGGCCCAGGGTAGGTCCAGAAATTTCATCTGGGAGCTACAGCCCAAAATAGGGACTTCAGGACTCTGCTTGGTGCTTTATTCTACTGTGGCTGAGCTGATATCCAAGTTGCAAGACAAAGTCCTCTTTACTCATTCCTCTCCTTTCCTCAAGTGGAAGGACTCCCTGCCAGAGCTTCAAGATGCACTGCCTGAAGTTGGAGTAGTGGTTACACGAGCACTCCCTTGGCCTCCTTATCTGATGCCTCTCTCAGCCACTGCACCCTGAATTCACTGGCCCCGAGCCCAGCACAACCCCAGGACTTGCCATTCTTGTGGCCTAGACTACCTTTCAGATTTATTTAGGACCCCAGAGTACTGTAGCTTGTGGTAGTGGGTTAGCTAGAACTCAGTCTCCCACTGCTAGGATGGATGAGACCCCACTGGCTAGGGTTGGTCTAAAGGCTCTCTCTGTTGGCAGTAGCTGAATTCTGCCCTGTGTTTCTTTCTACTGTTACAGGGCAGATCTGAGGTCCAATGGGAAGTCCCACGATCACTTTGCTCTCCCTCCTCTAAGCACATAGATTCTCTCTCCATGTCATGTAGTACTGCTGGGAAATGGGGAAACAAGTGGTGTAGGCAATTCAAGACTGTCTTCCTATGCTCTACCCTCTTCAGTGTCTCTTTCCTTCATATGATACTAAAACCAGGTACTGTGATTGCTTACCTGAGTTTTGGTTCTTATGAAGGTGTTCTTGCATGGTTAGTTGCTCAATTTATTGTTCCTGTGGGAGAAACAATCTCTGGGGGGTCCTGTTTAACCACCTTGTTCTGCCTGCTTTCTTCTCTATTTTAATTAGGTTGATTGTCCTTTTATTATTGATTTATCAGAGTTCTTTATTCTGGAGTCAAGCCTTATTGCATATATGTGATAAAAATATTTTTCTCACTCTTTGGATTCATTTTTAAATGGTGTCTTTTGAAGAAGAACAAATGCTTTTTATTTTTATGTTATTTCTACATTTGTTTTCTGATTTTGCTGCTGCTTTTTGAATTTGTTAAGAAATCTTTATTTACTTTCTGTCAGTTTCCTGTGGCTACTATAATAAATTACTATAAATAGTAGCTTAAAACAAGAGACATTTATTCTTTAACAGTTCTGCAAGCCAGAAGTTGGATATCAAAATATTATCAGAACTATTGTTCCTCCAAAGTCTCTAGAGGAGACTGCTTCTTGCCTCTTTCAGCTTCGGGTGGCTAGAAATGTCTTGGTTTGGCTGCATCACTCAAGTCTTTCTGTCTGTGATCACGTTGCCTCCTGTTTTTCTGACTCAAAACTCCTCTATTTCTCTCTTAAAAGGATAGATATGAGTGCATCTATGTCTCACTTGCATAATTCAGAATAAGCTTCACCATTTAAGATTCCTAAATCAATCATATCATTCTCATGTAAGGTTTTAGTCACAGGCTCCAGGGGTTGAGATGTGAACGTATCTTTTACTGGGGCACTATTTAGCCTACTACCTATGCAAAGGCACAAAGATACTCTATATTTTTCTTAAAACTTTATAGTTTTAGTATTTACATTTAGGTTTATAAACTATATGGGTATTTTAATGTATGGTATGACGTTGAGTCATGATTCTGTTTTCTTTCCATATTGGCATAATATTGACCCAGGACTGTTAAAAATGCTTTCCTTTTCCCATTCAATTTCAATGACACATTTGTAACAGATTATTGACCAAAATGTGTAGAGCTATTTCTAGACTCATGATTCTGTTTGGTTGCTATGTTAATGTATCCTTGTGTCAGTCACACATTGCATTAATTACTGTAGCATTATGGAAGTCTTAAAATTAAGAGTGTGAGCTCTCTGGCTTTGTTCGTTCTTAAGATGGTTTTTAGCTATTCTAGGTCCTTTGTATTTCCATACACATTTTACTATAGGATCATCAATTGTTATCTAAAATAGCCAAGCCTCCTAGAATTTGCACTGGAGTTGCAATGATCTTTCAATCTATAGATCAAGTGAGAGAAAATTAAAATTGTAAAAATATTACTTTCCATCTAATGAACATGGTACATATCTCCATTTATACAGATATTTTAAAACTTATTGCAGCAATGTGTTTGTGGCTTTCAAGTATAAAGATCTTTTCTTTCTTTTTAAAATTTATTCTGAGGTTCTATAATTTTTGGCATTATAAATGACATCAATTTTTGAATGTTATTTTCTAAATTTTTGTTGCTGGTATGTAGAAATATGATAATTTTGTGCATATTTACCTTGAGAAACTGCTGAGTTCATTTATTAGATATAGCATTTTCTTTTTTATAAAATCCTTTGTATTTTCTATGTAGATAATAATGCTTCTGCAAATAAAAATTCACTTCTCTTTTCCCCACTGATCATTATACAAATTGTTTTCTTGTCTTGCCTAATCACATTGAATAGTACCTTCTGTAAAATATTAAGAAGTGTTGATAGCAGACATCATTCAACATTTTAACATTAAGTATTACATTAGGTGTACATTTTTCTTAGATGCTCTTTATCATATAGTAGACTCCTTTCTAGTTTTCCTAGAATTTTTATCTTTATCATAAATGGGTGTTGAAAATTGTCAGATGATTTTTCTGTACTTATTCTTATGACCATATGATTTTTCTTTATTCTCTTAATGTGGTGAAGTATATTGACTGATTTTTGAATGTTAAAATAAACATGCATTACTAGGATAATCCTTAGTTGTAATATATTATCTTTTTATATTTTACTGAATTTTTTTTTATGGTTTGGATCTGTGTCCCCACCAAAATCTCATTCAATTGTGATCCTCAGTGTTGGAGGTGAGGCCTGATGAGAGGTGATTGGATCACGGGGGCAGCTTTTCATGGCTTAACACCATTTCCCCTTGGTACTCTCATTGTGATAGTGAGTTCTCATGATATTTGGTTGTTGAAAAATGTGTGATACCTTTTTTAGCCATGTAAGATAATTCTGGCCCAGCCATGTAAGACAATCCTGATTCCCCTTTGTCTTCTGTCATGATTTTAAGTTTCCTGAGGCCTCCCCAGAAGCTATACATATGGCCAGCATTGTGCTTCCTGTACAGTTTGTGGAACCATGAGCCAGTTAAAGCTCTTTTCTTTATACACTACCCAGTCTCAAATATTTCTTTAGCAATGCAAGAATGGGCTGATACAGAAAATTGGTACCAGGGGTGCAGTATTGCTATAAAGATACCTGAAAATATGGAAGCAACTTTGAAACTGGGTAATAGGCAGAGTTTGGAAGAGTGTGGAGGGCTCAGAAGATAGAAAGATGAGGAAAAAATTTGGAACTTCTTAGAAACTTGTTGAATGGTTGTGACCAAATTCCAATAGTGACGTGAACAGAGATGGTCAGGCTGATGAGATCACAGGTAAAGATGAGGAACTTATTGGGAAGTGGAGCAGTCACTTTTGTTACACCTTGTCAAAGACCTTGGTTTGATTGTGCCCCCGACCTAGGAATCTGTGGAACTTTGAACTTGAGAATGCTGATTTAGGGTATCTGGTGGAAAAAACTTCTAAGCAGCAAAGCATTCAAGATGTGACCTGGCTGCTTCTAACAGCCTAGCTCATATGTATTAGCAAAGAAATGACTGAAAACTGTTATATTTAAAAGAAAAGAAAAGCATAAAAGTTTGGAAAATTTGCAGCCTGGCCATGTGGTAGAAAAGAAAAGCCAATTTTCATGGAAGGAATTCAAGCAGGCTATATAAATTTATATATCTAAAAGTAGGGCAAGTGCTGATAGCTAAGAGAATGGGAAAAAGGCCTTGAAGGCATTTCAGAGTCCTTTGCAGAAGCTCTTCCCATCACAGGCTTGGAGGTTTAGGATGACAGAATGGTTTCATGGGCCAAGTTCAGGGCCCCACTGCCCGGTGCAGCCTTGGGACACTGCTCAAAGGGGTCCAGGCACAGCTTGATCCACTGCTCCAGAGGGTGCAAGCCGTAAGTCTTGGTAGTTTCCATGTGGTGTTAAGACTGTGGTGCAGTGTACAGGAGTTCAGGCTTGGGAGTCTCCACCTAGATTTCAGAGCATATATGGAAAAGACTGGATGTCCAGGCAGAAGCCTGCTGCTGGAGTGGAACCCTCATGGAGAACATCTACTAAGGCAATGAAAGGGGGATATGTGGGGTTGGATCCCCTACACAGAGTTCTCACTGAGGTACTGCCTAGTAGAGCTGTAAAAAGAGGGCCACCATCCTTCTGACCCTAGAAAGGTAGATCCACTGGTAGCTTGCATGCTGCACCTGAAAAAGCCATAGGCACTCAATGCCAGCCCTTGAGATCAGCCGTGGGGGCTGAACTCTGCAAAGCCACAGGCACAGAGCTGCCAAAGCCTGGGGAGACCACCACTCTCACTAGTGTGCCCTAGATGTAAGACATAGAGTCAACAGAGGTTATTTTGGAGCTTTAAGATTTATTGACTACCCTGCTGAATTTTGGAATTGCATGGACCCTGTAGCCCCTTACTCTGGCCTTTTTCTCCATTTGGAGTGGGAATATTTACTTAATGCCTGTACCCCCATTGTATTTTGGAAGTAACTAACTTGCTTTGGATTTTGTAGGCTGATAGGCAGAAGAGACTTACCTTGTCTCAGATGAGACTTAGAACTTTTTAGTTAATGCTGGAATGGGTTAAGACTTCAATGGATTGCTGAGAAGACATAATTGTATTTTTCAGTGTGAGAAAGACATGAGATTTGGGAGAAGCTTGGGATAGAATAATGTGATTTAGATCTGTGTTCCGACCCAAATCTCCTGTTCAGTTGTGATCCTCAATGTTGGAAGTAGGGCCTGGTGAAAAGTAATTGGATTATGGAAGCAGTTTCTCATGATTTAATACCATCTCCCCTTGGTGCTGTCATCATGATTGTTGAGTTCTCATGATATCCAGTTGTTTAAAAGTGTGTGGCACTTTCCCCCACTGTATTAGTCCATTTTCATGCTACTGATAAAGACACACCTGAGACTGGGCAATTTACAAAAAACAAAAAAAAGGTTTAATGGGACTTACAGTTTCATATGGCTAGGGAAGCCTCCAAATCATGATGGAAGGCAAGGAGGAGCAAATCACATCTTGCATGGATGGCAGCAGGCAAAGAGAGAGTTCTGTAGGCAAACTCCATTTTTAAAGCCATCAGATCTCATGAGACGTATTCACTATCACAAGAACAGCACAGGAAAGACCCATCCCCATAATTCAGTCATCACCCACTGGGTCCCTCTCACAACACGTGGAAATTATGGGAGCTACAAGATGAGATTTGGGTGGGGACACAGAGCCAAACCATATCACCCACATTAGTCTTATTCCTAGTCTGGCCATGTAAGATAATCCTGCTTCCAAATCCTGCTTCCCCTTCCCCTTCTGCCATGATTGTAAGTTTCCTAAGGGTTTCATAGAAGCCCAGTCAATGGTCAGCATCATATTTCCTGTACAGCTTGTAAACTGTGAGCTAACTGAAGCTCTTTCCTTTATAAATTACCCTGTCTCAGGTATTTCTTTATAGCATTGGAGAACAAACTAACGTAGGTTTTCTAATATCTAATTAAGGACATCTGTATTAGTCCATTCTCACACTGCTAAAAAAAACTACCTGAGACTGAGAAATTTACGAAGAAAAGGTGTTTGGCTCACAGTACAAAAGACTTAACAGTAAACATGACTGGGAGACCTTAGGAAACTTACAATCATGGTGGAAGGTGAAGGGGAAGCAAGCACAATTTACCATGGCAAAGCAGGAGAGAGAGGAAGGAAGAAACTACCACACACTTTTAAACCATTAGATCTCATGAAAACTCACTCACTATTATGAGAACAGCATTGGGGAAACTGATCCAATCACCTCCCACCAGGTCCCTCCCCTAACACCTAGGGATTATAATTCAAGATGAGATGTGGGTGGGAACACAGAGCCAAACCATATCATTCTGCCCCTGGATCCTCCCAAATTTCATGTCCTTCTCACATTTCGTAACCAATCATGCCTTCCCATCAGTCCCTCAAACTCTTAACTCATTCCAGCATTAACTCAAAAGTCCAAGTCCAAAGCTTCATCTGAGACAAGGTAAGTTCCTTCTGCTTATGAGCCTGTAAAATCAAAATCAAGTTAGTTACTTCCAAGATACAATGGGAGTACCAACATTGGGTAAATTCTCCCAGTCTAGGCCGGGCGCGGTGGCTCAAGCCTGTAATCCCAGCACTTTGGGAGGCCGAGACGGGTGGATCACGAGGTCAGGAGATCAAGACCATCCTGGCTAACACGGTGAAACCCCGTCTCTACTAAAAAAATACAAAAAACTAGCCGGGCGAGGTGGCAGGCGCCTGTAGTCCCAGCCACTCGGGAGGCTGAGGCAGGAGAATGGCATAAACCCGGGAGGCGGAGCTTGCAGTGAGCTGAGATTCGGCCACTGCACTCCAGCCTGGGCGACAGAGCAAGACTCCGTCTCAAAAAAAAAAAAAAAAAAAAAAAAAAAAAAAAAAAATTCTCCCAGTCTAGATGGGAGAAATTGGCCAAAACAAAGGGGTTATAGGCCCCACACAAGTCTGAAACCCAGCAAGGCAGCCATTAAATCTTAAAGCTCCAAAATGATTTCCTTCGACTCCTTGTCACACATCTGCCCAAGCCACAATGACACAAGGGGTAGGCTCTCAAGACCTTGGGTAGTTCTGACTCTATGGCTCTGCAGGGTGCAGTCCCTGAAACTGCTTTCTTGGGTTTTCATTGAGTGCCTGCAGCTTTGTCAGGATCACAGTACAAGCTCTTGGTGGATCTATGATTCTGGGGTCTAGGGGACTGTGACCCTCTTCTCACAGTTCCCAAGGTAGTGCCTCAATAGGGCTCTGTGTGGGGGTTTTAACCTCACAATTCCCCCCACACTGCCTTGGTAGGTGTTCTCCATGAGGGCTCTGACCCTGCTACAGACCTGCTTGGACATCCAGGCATTTCCATACATCCTCCGAAATCTAGGCAGAGGTTCCCAAGCAAAAACTCTTGTCTTCTGTCCCCATGCAGGTCCAACACTACATGGAAGCCACCAAGGTTTAGGGCTTGCACCCTCTAAAGCAATGGCTCAACCTATACCTTGGTCCCTTTTAGCCACAACTGGAGCTGGAGTGGCTGGAACTCAGGGCACCATGTCCCAATACTGCACAGAGCAGTGGGCCCCTGGGACCAGCCCATGAAATTATTTTTCCCTCCTAGGCCTCTGGGCCTGTGATGGGAGGGGCTGTCACAAAGGTCTCTAATATGCCCTGGAGACGTTTTCCCTATTGTCATGGCAATTAATATTTGGCTCCTCTTTACTCACACAAATTCCTGCAGCCAACTTGAATTTCTACCTAGAAAGTGTGTTTGTTTGTTTTTTCTCTCTCTCCCTTCTGCAACATGGTCAGGCTGCAAATTTTCCAAACTTTTATGCTTTGCTTCCTTTTTAAATGTAAGTTCCCATTTCAGATCATCTCTTTGCAAACACATATGACTGTATGCTGTTAGCAGCAGCCAAGTCATATCTTGAACATTTTGCTGTTTAAAATTTATTTCTCCCAAAACCCTAAGTTATCCCAAGATAAAAGTTCTACAGGTCCTTAGAGCAGGGGCACAATGCCACCAGTCTTTTTGCTAAAGCATAGGAAGAGAGACTTTTCTTTTCTTTTTTCTTTTTTTTTTTTTTTGCTTCTGTTCCCTATATGTTCCTCATCTCCATCTGAGACCACTTCAGTATGGATTTCATTGTCCATATAACTATCATCATTTTGGTCAAAACCATTCAACAAATCTCCAGGAAGTTCCAAACTTTCCCACATGTTCCTGTCTTCTTCTGAGCCCTCCAAACTGTTTCAACTTCTGCCCATTACTCAGGTACAAAGTCACTTCCATGTTTTCAAGTATCTTTATAGCAGTGCCCCACTCTCCTGGTACTGGTACCAATTTTCTGTATTAGTCCATTCTCACACTTTTATAAAGGTAGAAGACAGAATTTTTTTTTTTTTGAGACGGAGTCTCGCTCCGTCCTCCTGGCTGGAGTACAGTGGTGCGATCTCGGCTCACTGCAAGCCACCGCGCCCGGTCAGAATTTTTTTTTAATGTGGGGTTTTTTTGTTTGTTTGTTTGTTTTTTGAGATGGAGTCTCACTCTATTGTCCAGGCTGGAGTGCAGTGGCGCCATTTTGACTCACTGCAAGCTCCACCTCCTGGGTTCATGTCATTCTCCTGCCTCAGCCTCCCGAGTAGTTGGGACTACAGGTGCCTGCCACTACACCCGCCTAATTTTTTCATATATATATATTTTTTAGTAGAGATGGGGTTTCACCTTGTTAGACAGGATGGTCTCGATCTCCTGACCTTGTGATCCACCCGTCTCATCCTCCCAAAATCCTGGGATTACAGGTGTGAGCCACAGTGCCCGGCCTAAAGTGTTTTGAACTATAGATTTACTTTTTAGGAAACACAATTTAGTATAATAAGGGGCATGAAGAAACAATCAACTGGGAGTCCACAACCAAGAAAATAACAACAGAAGGTGAGCTACAGATGATAGAAACAGTAGAAGTATCACTCAAGGAAATTAAAATAGCTATTATAATTATGTTCAAGGATTTTCAGGAAAAACAAAAATTAGATGAGCAAATGGAAAATCTCAACATAGAAATGGAAACTATAAACTAGAAACAATTCTAGAACGTAAAAGCATAATACATAAAATAAAAACACACTAAATGTGAATAAACACCGCATAAGAAAGGATCAATGAAGTTGAAGACAGATTAACAGATATTATTCAAAATAAGGCAAAGAGGAAGAAAACAATACTGACATAACTGAAGAGAGCATCAGTGACCTATGGGACAATATGAAGTAGATTAATATGTCTTCAAAGCTCTAAATGTACAGGAAGGAAAGAAAGCAGCACAAAATTATTTCAAGAAATAATGGTAAACTTTAAAAGGTATGATAAATATAAACCCCCAAATCCAAGATTCTCAACAAATCTCCAGACAGAGAAATAAACAGGAAACCAAACTTAGGCACATAGTAAAACTATAAAAACCAAGAAAAAAGAGAGACAATATTGAAAGCAATCAAAGTAAAATAATCATATTGTATCATATCAGGGCAACCACAATAAGTATAATGTCTCACTTCTCAATAGCAACAGCATGATCCAGAATACAATGGAATAATAGTTTTACAGTACTAAGAGGGAAAATACAGCAATTTTCAATTAGAATCAATTGAAATTTCGAATTCTATATTCTTCAACAAAAAATATTTTAAAATGGAGTTAAAATAAAGACAGTTTTAGATAAAAAAGACATTTTTAGATACAGAGAAAATTTGCTATCAACACAACCATACTATAAAATACATTAAAGGAAATTCTTTAAACTGAAAAGAAATGACACCAGTTGGAAATTTAAATCTACGGGAAATATTGTAGAGTACTCAAATACTGAAAAAGGTCAAGAATGGAAGGTTTACAAAGCTTTTTCTAACTTTTACTGATTTCTTTAAAAAACATTGATTAAGGCAAAATCAACAGCAATTAATTGTGAGATCTATAACAGATATAGAGTAACATTTGAAAACAATAGCTAATGATAGCAAATAATACATTAAGAAGGATACATGAAATTATGTATTTGTCAGCTTTCTACATTTTATGTATGGTGGTGTAATAACAATCCAAAGTGGACTGTAGAAGTGAAGGAGGCATACTGTAGTTCAAAAAACCATTATAAAGTAATACAAAAAGTTTTGTATAAAAAAACGAGTAAAGGAGATAAACAGAAGAATAAATATCCTAAATCCAAAAGAATACAGAAAATCAGAGTCAAAGGAACCAAAAAAGAAGGGAACAATTAAAAAAATATTGATAGACATAAACACAGTCATCACAATAATTTTATTAAATATAAGAGGCAGAGATAATCAGAATTAATAATATATCATTAGCTACAGTTGCCCTATTGTGCTATCATATATTTCAAAGTAGCAAAAGGGATTAGGAATGTTTGCAACACAAAGAAATAATAAATGTTTGAGGAGATGGATATCCCAATTGCCCTTAGTTGATCGTTATTACACATCATATGTTTGTATCAAAATATATGTATCCCAATTAATAGGTAAAATTATGTATCAATAAATAATATATAAAATAATTATTACAATGTAAATAACAAAAAATTGATAAAAATTACAAAAGCCAAAAATAAGTTTATTATAAGCAAGAAACTTAAAGTACAAAGGCAGAATGAAATTTAAATAATGGGATGAAAAACATATGCCATACAAACATGAGAAAGTTGTGTGACTGTATTACTGTAAGAAAATAGACCTCAAAACAATGAATATTACTGTAGGCATGAAAGAATATATCAAAATTATAACAATATTCATGTACATTAAACAAAATGTTCATATACTTAACAATAGAAAGTAAAAGTACATAAAACTAATGAAAAAGACAGTATTAAAGGCAAAAATAGAGAAATATACCATCATATTTATAGATGCTAACATTATCTCAGTAATTGTTAGAACAAATTTTAAAAATCAGAAATTACATGGAAGCTTAGTACAAAAATTTCACCTAATTTGATCTAACAGGCATTTACAAATACTACATCATATAGCTGTGGAATGCAATATTTTCAAATGCATATTTTAAAAGTCTCAAAGGGAGACCATATAGAAGGCTAGAAAGTAAAGCTCAATAAAGATAAAATAATTGAACTAACATAGAATATGTTCTCAAAACACAACAAAATTGTGTTAGAATAAAAGATAATAAGATGTAGAATTCCTGAACTATGTCGAAATTAAGCAACTCACCTCTAAATTATACAAGGTCAAAGAATAAATCATCAAGACATTTAAAAAATATTTTGATTTAGATGATAAAAAACATAACATATCAAATGTATAAGATCATCTACATCAGTACTACAAGGGAAATCTATAGCTTAGAATTTTTATATTAAAAAACAAAAAGTTTAAAATGAATGAGCTACACAGATTAAACCCAACGTAAGTACAAGAAAGGAAATTGTATTAGTCCATTCTCACACTGCTATAAAGAACTATCTGAGACTGAGTAATTTATGAAGAAAAGAGGTTTAATTGACTCACATTTCTGCAGGCTACACAGGAAGGATGGATGGGAAGTCTTCAGGAAACTTACAATCATGGCAGAAGGGTGAAAGGGAAGCAAGCACCTTCTTCACATGGCAGGAGAGAAGAGAGAGAATAAAGGGGAAGATGCTACACACTTTCAAACAACCAAATCTCATGAGAACTCACTCACTGTTACAAGAATAGTGAGGAGGAAATCTGTACACATTATCCGATTACCTCTCACCAGGTCCCTCCCTCAACATTGAGAATTACAATTCAATATGAGATTTGGGTGGGGAAATTGAGCCAAATGATATCAGAAATAGAGACTAAAAATTATTTATATGGGAATAAAGAACATATACAAAGTTAGATTGGTTCTTAAAAAGATTATTAAAATTAATAAATCATTAGACTGACCAACAAAAAAAGGGAGAAAATACAAAGTATCAATACCAAGAATAAAGTAGGAAATGTGACTATAACCCCTACAGTATTTAGAAAGGTAGTAAGAGACTATTATGAATAACATGCCTACAAACCTGATGATGTAGATGAAATAGACAAATTCCTTGAAAACACACTAAAAGTTACTAAACTGATGAAAACTGCTAACAAAATTAATTTAGAAATGATAAAAATCTACTTTCCTCCAAAAGCCTTCAAACACAAGCCACCGTTATTTAACCACTTTTGGAAATGTGAAAGAAAGAACACTTCCAAACTCATTTTATGAGACCAGTACAACACTTACAACAAAACATAGAAAAACAAAAACAAAACAAAAAGCAACTACAGGCCCTTCATAAGCCTAGACACAGATGTTGATATGGTTTGGCTCTGTGTCCCCACTTAAATTTTACAATCTTATGTCTAATTCTAATCCCCACATGTCTTGGGAGGGGGGTGATCATGGGGGCAGTTTCCTCCATGCTGTTCTAATGATAGTGAGTTAGTTCTCCCAAGGTCTTATGGTTTAAAAGTGTAAGCAGTTCCCCTACCCCGCCCCTGCTTTTCTCTCCTGCTCCACCATGGAAAGATGTGCTTGTTTCCCCATTGCCTTCCACCATGATTGTAAGTTTCCTGAGGCCTCCCAGGCATGTTTCCTTTTAATCCTTTCAAACTGTGAATCAATTAAACCTTCTTGCTTCATAAATTATGCAGACTCAGGTAACTCTTTATTCATTAATATCAAATCAGTGTTATTGAAATTCAGCCCTGTTTATCTATTCATACTCTCAAAAAAATGACAATATTTTCTCCCATCTGTGAAATGCAATGAATGTTCTAGATATATTTTATATCACTTGCCTACTCTGGTCAAAGCTTACACATACCAATTTCCCACTATCTTAGAGTGCTTTTGCGGGGAAAGCATTTCTACTACCTTAATGAGCAACTTAAAGATGCTGCTTCCATGAAATTCTGTTTCCTCCAAGATTCCTTTAACATGTATCTTCAATCTCTTATGGTATTTACCACTTACTAGTGTGTATTAGGGTCATTTTGTTCTTATTTCTCTCTCTTAGATTGCAAGCCCTTAATTTCTGATTCACCTTTTCTCCATATCTTCTAGCATATTTCTTAATTTTGTAGGTGCTCGATAAATATATTGAATTAAATTATGTTGTCAAACAAAAATGCCAAAACATATTCCACATGAACTATGTAAGAAAGAAAGTGTGATATATTTTTGTAAGTTTTAATCCATATAGTAATTAATAAAGTTAAGGTTCTCAAAGAAGAAAACACTCAGCTCAGTGGAAAACCATGGCTACCTAGAATCTCTGGACTTCAGTGTAATTTCATTCCTGCCTCTAGTTAAATTTCATTATCTTAGATAAAAAAATATCTGGCTCATTGGCAAAGCCATCAAAACTGTTATCATACAAAACTTAAAATTAAGAAAAAAGCATAGATGTACCTCTGAAAGCTGCATTCATTTTATCCTTGTGCCCAAAATGTGCAAGAAATATAGATTAAGAGATATAAAATGCTCTGACAGCTGAACAAATTCTGACATGTTTCTTGGTAGTTGTCGGAGGGCTTATTGAAGTACAGCTGACTAATGAAAGAACATGAACAGCTTAAAGATGATCCAGAAGATGACTAAAAGACTGGAAACTACAGTTGACATTCAGAGGTTAACAAAGCTGGAACTATACAATTTGATGAAGAAAAGACTCAAAAGTCATTGAATGCCAATTTTTAAATGCACAAAGATACTTTATTCAGTGTGTACTGGCCATCTGTTTACAAACTCTGATGTGCACAGAACATGACAAAATGGGTTTAAACGAAATTAGAAGGTATTTAATTTTATTTGGAATAATTTTCCATAAGCAATGAAGTTATAAATAAATCTCCTTCTCTAGAAAAGATGAGCATTTCACCTCCATATTTGTGGGGTTCCATGTGTTTCTGTTGAAGAAGGTGCACTTAATCAGTGTATCTTGAAGATACCTCAAGGGTTCTCACAATTTAATATTGTCAAAATGTCAATAGATAAGACTATCCTAAAGCAAATTCTCCCCTGGTAACTTCTCATTTACTTCACCTTCAAAGCTATCTAAATTTTACCTCTGTGATAAATTTTTATTATACCAATTGAAGTCTACTGTGACCTAGAGGGTTTGTCAGTGAGGGAGATGAGATTCTGGTTTCTGATCAGCCAATCAACAATAACAACAACAAAAAAAGATTTATGTGCACTTTAAGAAATAAGCATAAACTATCATGATTGATATTTTATCATAGTATATTTTCTTAAAATAATTTATGTTTAATTAGATTTTTTGTAAAGACTTATGTTTTGTATTACTACATTGGCATTTGACCCAGTTCTGTATAATTTTGGATTACACAAGAAAGTAGATGTATTAAGTGACTATTACATTCTGAAATATTTTTTCTAAGGTCAAGGAACAGATTGACTGAATAGCCTTTGAAAATAGGTGTAAAGCCATAAGTCTCTATTATGTCACAGCTCTCCTTTCAAAAATGACAATAATCTGACTTGATTTGTTAACTAAATACAATAGAATGATCCATACCTAAAAACAATTATTTTATTCATGGTATTAAGAACTATAGCCTGGCAATTTAGATGAGCTCATATTATAAGAAAAACACCTAGGGTAATATCTTTGTCTAGTGTTACTCACAGAGTCAGTGAGGCAGAGCCATGATGAAATCTCAAGCCTCTGGATTCCCAGGTTATTATAATATATTTTATACCAAATAAAGCAACCTCTAATCTAGGTGGAAATGTCTCCTGCAACTAATTCACCAACATTGAGCTAAATAATTTAAACCATCCTATAGCAAAAAAACTCTGAATGAAAATTCCCTTGAAAGGTTCCAAACACTTGCTTTCTAATATTCACCACTCATTCTGAATCCCAAGCAGGGCTGCTATGAAAATATTCTTCCCATAAGCATTGATCTTCAAAGCATGCATATTTTGAAATCAGTGTCTGTGTAGTATGTATTAGTCCATTCTCATGCCGCTAAAGACATCTGAGACGGGGTAATTAATAAGAGAAAGAAGTTTAATTGACTCACAATTCAGGATGGCTGGGGAGGCCTCAAGAAACTTACAGTCATAGCAGAAGAGGAAGCAAACACAACCATTCTTCTTCACATGGTGGCAGCAAGGAGAAGTGCAGAGCAAAGTTGGGGAAAAGACCCTTATAAAACCATCAGATCTCATAAGAACTAACTCAATATCATGAGAACAGGATGGGGGAAAACACCCCCATGATTCAATTATCTCCACCTGGTCCTTCCCATGACACGTGGGGATTATGGGAACTACAATTCAATATGAGATTTGGGTGAGGACACAGTCAAGCTATATTATTTCACCCCTGGTCCCTCCAAATCTTATGTTCTCACATTTCAAAGCAAATTATGCCCTTCCATCAGTCCCTCAAAGTCTTAACTTGTTCCAGCATTAACTGAAAAGTCCAAGTCCAAAGTCTCATCTGAAACAAGGCAAGTTTCTTCCATCTGTGAGCCTGTAAAATCAAAAGCAAGTTAGTTATTTCCTAGATAAATGGGGTACAGGCACTACATAAATATAGTTATTCCAGTGGGAGAAATTGGTGGAAACAAATGGGACTACAGGCCACATGCAAGTCTGAAATCAATAGGACAGTTGTTAAATCTTAAATTTACAAAATGATCTCATTTGACTCATGTCTCACATCAAGGTCACAATTATGCAAGTGGTGGGCTCCCAGGGCCATGGGCAGCTCTGCCCCTGTGGCTTTACAGGATACAATCCCCCTCCAGGCTGCTTTCACAGGCTGACATTAAGTGTCTGTGACTTTTCCAGGTGCTCAGTGCAAGCTGTCAATGTATCTACCATTCTGGGGTGTGGAGGACAGGACAGTGGCCCTCTCCTCACAGCTCCACTAGGCAGTGCCCCAGTAGGGATTCTGTGTGAGGGACCCAACCCCACATTTCCCTCTGCCTTCCCCTAGCAGATGTTCTCCATAAGAGCTCTGCCCCTGCAGCAAACTTCTGCATGGACATCCAGGCATTTCTATATCTCCTCTGAAATCTAGGTGGAAGTTCCCAAACCTCGATTCTTGACTTCTGTGCACCAGCAAACTCAACACCACGTGGAAGCTGCCAAGGCTTGAGGTTTGCACTCTGAAGTCATGGCCTGTGCTGTACCTTAGTCCCTTTTAGCCGTGGCTTGGAGTGGCTGGGATGTAGAACACAAAGTCCCAAGGGAGCCCTGGACCTAACCCAGGAAACCGTTTTTTCTTCCTAGGTCTCCAGGCCTGTGATGTGAGGGGCTGCTGTGAAGGTTTCTGACATGCCCTGGAGACATTTTCCCCATTGTCTTGGTGAGTAACATTTGGCTCCTCATTATTTATGCAAATTTCTGCAGCAGGCTTGAATTTCTGCACAGAAAATAGGGTTTTCTTTTCTATCACATTGTCAAGTTGCAAATTTTTTAAACATTTGTGCTCTGCTGCCTCTTGAATGCTTTGCCACTTAAAAATTTCTTCTGCCAGATACTCTTAAATCATCTCTCCCAAGTTTTAATTTCCACAGATCTCTAGGGCAGGAGGAAAATGCCAACAGTTTCTTTGCATAGCAAGGGTGACCTTTACTCCATCTCCCAACGAGTTCCTTATCTCCATCTGAGACCACTTCAGCCTGGACTTTATTGTCCATATTACTATCAGCATTTTGGTCAAAGCCATTAAACAAGTCTTTAGGAAGATCCAAACTTTCCCACATTTTCCTGTCTTCTTCTGAGCCCTCCAAACTGTTCCAGACTCTGTCTATTGCCCAGTTCCAAAGTGGCTTCCACATTTTTGGGTGTGTTTATAGCAGCACCCCACTACCCAATACCAATTTACTGTATTAGTCTGTTCTCATGCTGCTAATAAAAACATACCTGAACCTGGGCAATTTATAAAAGAAAGAGGTTTATTTGACTCACAGTGCAGCATGGCTGGGGAGGCCTCAAGAAACATACAATCATGGCAGAAGGGGAAGCAAACATGCGCTTCTTCACATGGCAGCAGCGAGGAGAAGTATAGAGTGAAGCAGGGAAAACAGCCTCTTATAAAACCATCAGAGCTCATGAGAACTACCTCACTATCATAAGAACAGGACTGGGGAAACCGCCCCCATAATTCAATCATCTCCACCTGGTCCCTCCCATGACATGTGGGGATTATGAGAAATACAAGATGAGATTTGGGTAGGACACAGGAAAAGCATATCAAATAGCATGAAAAAATGTTCATAATAAGTTGTTTTGTGGGGGAAAACAGCATTTAAAAAATATAGATACAAAAACATGCACCACTTCTCTAAAAAAAGGATTCAAACAAAAATATTAACCATATTAATCTCAAGGTAGTCACATTTTGGGTGGCTTTTTCCCCTTTTCCTTGTT
The DNA here is from genome assembly GCF_007565055.1 of Rhinopithecus roxellana. Taxonomy (NCBI): domain Eukaryota; kingdom Metazoa; phylum Chordata; class Mammalia; order Primates; family Cercopithecidae; genus Rhinopithecus; species Rhinopithecus roxellana. The sequence continues at coordinate 19,690,624 of NC_044549.1, read as the reverse complement.
TATCTATAGTTTTTAAAATCTAAAACATATGTTACTTTTGTGATGAGACAAAAAGTTCAAAATGTTTTCAACAATTTTTTGTGATTTTGGTTGGAAAGTGTATAACATAATCTAAAGTGACTATGTGAGAAGAGGACTTCTAAACACTAGATAGGCAAAATCTAGAACTGGAATAAACAGCTAGCATTACAGACTACCATGCAGCCTACCTAATTGTGAATATGATCCTAAATTTAATTTTGCAATAAAATATTACAATGCTTCCTGGTTCTTAATACTTCTCAAAAAAAGTGCCCTTTGATATTAAATCTTTTTTTTTATTTTTTTATTTTTTTTAATTCTTATTATTTTTTATTATACTTTAAGTTCTAGGGTACATGTGCATAACGTGCAGGTTTGTTACATATGTATACTTACGCTATGTTGGTGTGCTGCACCCATCAACTCGTCAGCACCCATCAATTCATCATTTATATCATGTATAACTCCCCAATACAATCCCTCCCTCCTCCCCCCTCCCCATAATAGGCCCCAGTGCGTGAAGTTCCCCTTCCCGAGTCCAAGTGATCTCATTGTTCAGTTCCCACCTATGAGTGAGAACATGCGGTGTTTGGTTTTCTCTTCTTGTGATAGTTTGCTAAGAATGATGGTTTCCAGCTGCATCCATGTCCCTACAAAGGACGCAAACTAATCCTTTTTTATGGCTGCATAGTATTCCATGGTGTATATGTGCCACATTTTCTTAATCCAGTCTGTCACAGATGGACATTTGGGTTGATTCCAAGTCTTTGCTATTGTGAATAGTGCTGCAATAAACATACGTGTGCATGTGTCTTTGTAGTAGAATAATTTATAATCCTTTGGGTATATACCCAGTAGTGGGATGGCTGGGTCATATGGTACATCTAGCTCTAGATCCTTGAGGAATTGCCATACTGTTTTCCATAATGGTTGAACTAGTTTACAATCCCACCAACAGTGTAAAAGTGTTCCTATTTCTCCACATCCTCTCCAACACCTGTTGTTTCCTGACTTCTTAATGATTGCCATTCTAACTGGTGTGAGATGGTATCTCATTGTGGTTTTGATTTGCATTTCTCTGATGGCGAGTGATGATGAGCATTTTTTCATGTGTCTGTTGGCTGTATGAATATCTTCTTTTGAGAAATGTCTGTTCATATCCTTTCCCCACTTTTTGATGGGGTTGTTTGTTTTTTTCTCATATATTTGTTTGAGTTCTTTGTAGATTCTGGATATTAGCCCTTTGTCAGATGAGTAGGTTGCAAAAATTTTCTCCCATTCTGTAGGTTGCCTGTTCACTCTGATGGTAGTTTCTTTTGCTGTGCAAAAAGCTCTTTAGTTTAATTAGATCCCATTTGTCAATTTTGGCTTTTGCTGCCATTGCTTTTGGTGTTTTAGACATGAAGTCGTTGCCCATGCCTATGTCCTGAATGGTACTACCTAGATTTTCTTCTAGGGTTTTTATGGTATTAGGTCTAACATTTAAGTCTCTAATCCATCTTGAATTAATCTTCGTATAAGGGGTAAGGAAAGAATCCAGTTTCAGCTTTCTACTTATGGCTAGCCAATTTTCCCAGCACCATTTATTAAATAGGGAATCCTTTCTCCATTTCTTATTTCTCTCAGGTTTGTCAAAGATCAGATGGCTGTAGATGTGCGGTATTATTTCTGAGTACTCTGTTCTGTTCCATTGGTCTATATCTCTGTTTTGGTACCAGTACCATGCTGTTTTGGTTACTGTAGCCTTGTAGTATAGTTTGAAGTCAGGTAGCATGAGGCCTCCAGCTTTGTCCTTTTGACTTAGGATTGTCTTGGCAATGCGGGCTCCTTTTTGGTTCCATATGAACTTTAAAGCAGTTTTTTCCAATTCTGTGAAGAAACTCATTGGTAGCTTGATGGGGATGGCATTGAATCTATAAATAACCTTGGGGAGTATGGCCATTTTCATGATATTGATTCTTCCTATCCATGAGCATGGTATGTTCTTCCATTTGTTTGTGTCCTCTTTGATTTCACTGAGCAGTGGTTTGTAGTTCTCCTTGAAGAGGTCCTTTACATCCCTTGTATGCTGGATTCCTAGGTATTTTATTCTCTTTGAAGCAATTGTGAATGGAAGTTCTTTCCTGATTTGGCTCTCTGCTTGTCTGTTACTGGTGTATAAGAATGCTTGTGATTTTTGCACATTAATTTTGTATCCTGAGACTTTGCTGAAGTTGCTTATCAGCTTAAGGAGATTTTGGGCTGAGACGATGGGGTTTTCTAAATATACAATCATGTCATCTGCAAACAGGGACAATTTGACTTCTTCTTTTCCTAACTGGATACCCTTGATTTCTTTCTCTTGCCTGATTGCCCTAGCCAGAACTTCCAACACTATGTTGAATAGGAGTGGTGAGAGAGGGCATCCCTGTCTTGTGCCAGTTTTCAAAGGGAATTTTTCCAGTTTTTGCCCATTCAGTATGATATTAGCTGTGGGTTGTCATAAATAGCTCTTATTATTTTGAGGTAAGTTCCATCAATACCGAATTTATTGAGCGTTTTTAGCATGAAGGGCTGTTGAATTTTGTCAAAAGCCTTTTCTGCATCTATTGAGACAATCATGTGGTTCTTGTCTTTGGTTCTGTTTATATGCTGGATTACGTTTACTGATTTGCGAATGTTGAACCAGCCTTGCATCCCAGGGATGAAGCCCACTTGATCATGGTGGATAAGCTTTTTGATGTGCTGCTGAATTCGGTTTGCCAGTATTTTATTGAGAATTTTTGCATCGATGTTCATCAGGGATATTGGTCTAAAATTCTCTTTTTTTGTTGTGTCTCTGCCAGGCTTTGGTATCAGGATGATGTTGGCCTCATAAAATGAGTTAGGGAGGATTCCCTCTTTTTCTATTGATTGGAATAGTTTCAGAAGGAATGGTACCAGCTCCTCCTTGTACCTCTGGTAGAATTCAGCTGTGAATCCATCTGGTCCTGGACTTTTTTGGTGGGTAGGCTATTAATTGTTGCCTCAATTTCAGAGCCTGCTATTGGTCTATTCAGGGATTCAACTTCTTCCTGGTTTAGCCTTGGGAGAGTGTAAGTGTCCAGGAAATTATCCATTTCTTCTAGATTTTCTAGTTGATTTGCGTAGAGGCGTTTATAGTATTCTCTGATGGTAGTTTGTATTTCTGTGGGGTCAGTGGTGATATCCCCTTTATCATTTTTTATTGCATCTATTTGATTCCTCTCTCTTTTCTTCTTTATTAGCCTTGCTAGCGGTCTGTCAATTTTGTTGATCTTTTTGAAAAACCAACTCCTGGATTCATTGATTTTTTGGAGGGTTTTTTGTGTCTCTATCTCCTTCAGTTCGGCTCTGATCTTAGTTATTTCTTGCCTTCTGCTAGCTTTTCAATGTGTTTGCTCTTGCCTCTCTAGTTCTTTTAATTGTGATGTTAGAGTGTCAATTTTAGATCTTTCCTGCTTTCTCTTGTGGGCATTTAATGCTATAAATTTCCCTCTACACACTGCTTTAAATGTGTCCCAGAGATTCTGGTATGTTGTATCTTTGTCCTCATTGGTTTCAAAGAACATCTTTATTTCCGCTTTCATTTCGTTATGTACCCAGTAGTCATTCAGGAGCAGGTTGTTCAGTTTCCATGTAGTGGAGCGGTTTTGATTGAGTTTCTTAGTCCTGAGTTCTAGTTTGATTGCACTGTGGTCTGAGAGACAGTTTGTTATAATTTCTGTTCTTTTACATTTGCTGAGGAGTGCTTTACTTCCAATTATGAGGTCAATTTTGGAATAAGTGCGATGTGGTGCTGAGAAGAATGTATATTCTGTTGGTTTGGGGTGGAGAGTTCTATAGATGTCTATTAGGTCCGCTTGGTGCAGAGATGAGTTCAATTCCTGAATATCCTTGTTAATTTTCTGTCTCGTTGATCTGTCTAATGTTGACAGCGGAGTGTTGAAGTCTCCCATTATTATTGTATGGGAGTCTAAGTCTCTTTGTAAGTCTCTAAGGATTGCTTTATGAATCTGGGTGCTCCTGTATTGGGTGCATATATATTTAGGAGAGTTAGCTCTTCCTGTTGAATTGATCCCTTTACCATTATGTAAGGGCCTTCTTTGTCTCTTTTGATGTTTGACGGTTTAAAGTCTGTTTTATCAGAGACTAGGATTGCAACCCTGCTTTTTTTTGTTCTCCATTTGCTTGGTAGATCTTCCTCCATCCCTTTATTTTGAGCCTATGTATGTCTCTGCATGTGAGATGGGTCTCCTGAATACAGCAGACTGATGGGTCTTGACTCTTTATCCAGTTTGCCAGTCTGTGTCTTTTAATTGGAGCATTTAGTCCATTAACATTTAAGGTTAATATTGTTATGTGTGAACTTGATCCTGCCATTATGATATTAACTGGTTATTTTGCTTGTTAGTTGATGCAGTTTCTTCCTAGCCTCGATGGTCTTTACATTTTGGCATGTTTTTGCAATGGCTGGTACCGGTTGTTCCTTTCCATGTTTAGGGCTTCCTTCAGGGTCTCTTGTAAGGCAGGCCTGGTGGTGACAAAATCTCTAAGCATTTGCTTATCTGTAAAGGATTTTATTTCTCCTTCACTTATGAAACTTAGTTTGGCTGGATATGAAATTCTGGGTTCAAAATTCTTTTCTTTAAGAACGTTGAATATTGGCCCCCACTCTCTTCTGGCTTGTAGAGTTTCTGCCGAGAGATCTGCTGTTAGTCTGATGGGCTTCCCTTTGTGGGTAACCCGACCTTTCTCTCTGGCTGCCCTTAAGATTTTTTCCTTCATTTCAACTTTGGTGAATCTGGCAATTATGTGTCTTGGAGTTGCTCTTCTGGAGGAGTATCTTTGTGGCGTTCTCTGTATTTCCTGAATTTGAATGTTGGCCTGCCCTACTAGGTTGGGGAAGTTCTCCTGGATGATATCCTGAAGAGTGTTTTCCAACTTGGTTCCATTTTCCCCCTCACTTTCAGGCACCCCAATCAGACGTAGATTTGGTCTTTTTACATAATCCCATACTTCTTGCAGGCTTTGTTCATTTCTTTTTCTTCTTTTTTCTTTTGGTTTCTCTTCTCACTTCATTTCATTCATTTGATCTTCAATCGCTGATACTCTCTTCCAGTTGATCGAGTCGGTTACTGAAGCTTGTGCATTTGTCACGTATTTCTCGTGTCATGGTTTTCATCTCTGTCATTTCGTTTATGATCTTCTCTGCATTAATTAGTCTAGCTGTCAATTCTTCCACTCTTTTTTCAAGATTTTTAGTTTCTTTGCACTGGGTACGTAATTCCTCCTTTAGCTCTGATAGCTTTGATGGACTGAAGCCTTCTTCTCTTCTCTCGTCAAAGTCATTCTCTGACCAGCTTTGATCCGTTGCTGGCGATGGGCTGCGCTCCTTTGCAGGGGGAGATGCGCTCTTATTTTTTGAATTTCCAGCTTTTCTGCCCTGCTTCTTCCCCATCTTTGTGGTTTTATCTGTCTCTGGTCTTTGATGATGGTGATGTACTGATGGGGTTTTGGTATAGGTGTCCTTCCTGTTTGATAGTTTTCCTTCTGACAGTCAGAAGGACTGTCTGTTGGTCTGTTGGAGATTGCTTGAGCTCCACTCCAGACCCTGTTTGCCTGGGTATCAGCAGCAGAGGTTGCAGAAGATAGAATATTGCTGAACAGCGAGTGTACCTGTCTGATTCTTCCTTTGGAAGTTTCCTCTCAGGGGTGTACTCCACCCTGTGAGGTGTGGGGTGTCAGACTGCCCCTAGTGGGGGATTTCTCCCAGCTAGGCTACTCAGGGGTCAGGAACCCACCTGAGCAGGCAGTCTGTCCGTTCTCAGATCTCAACCTCCGCGTTGGGAGATCCACAGCTCTCCCCAAAGCTGTCAGACAGAGTCGTTCACGTCTGCACCGGCCCCCGCTGCTTCCCCTGTTGGTCTTCAGCTGTGCGCTGTCCCCAGAGGTGGAGTCTACAGAGACAGGCAGGCTTCCTTGAGCTGCTGTGAGCTCCACCCAATTCGAGCTTCCCAGCAGCTTTGTTTACCTACTTAAGCCTCAGCAATGGCGGGCGCCCCTCCCCCAGCCTCGCTGCTGCCTTGCCGATAGATCGCGGCAGACTGCTGTGTTAGCAGTGAGGGAGGCTCCGTGGGCGTGGGACCCTCCCGGCCAGGTTAGGGATATATTCTCCTGGTGTGCCTGTTTGCTTAAAGCGCCATGTTGGGGTGGGAGTTACCCGATTTTCCAGGTGTTGTGTGTCTCAGTTCCCCTGGCTAGGAAAACGGATTCCCTTCCCCCTTGCACTTCCAGGTGAGGCGATGCCTTGCCCTGCTTCAGGCTGCAGCAGCTGACCAGCACCGATTGTCCAGCACTCCCTAGTGAGATGACCCCAGTACCTCAGTTGAAAATGCAGAAATCACCGGTCTTCTGTGTCGCTCGCGCTGGGAGTTGGAGACTGGAGCTGTTCCTATTCGGCCATCTTGCTCCGCCCCCCGATATTAAATCTTAATGGCTAAATAGATGCTCAGATTTGTCATTCAACGTGTTAGGCAATCTAAATTAGAAGCACTGCTGGAAAGAAGGCTTCATTTATGCTGGGACAAAAGTAGTCTGCTAGAAATTATTCATTATTGATTTCAAATGTATAATTACAATTTTATTATATAGATGCCATTAGTTTGCATACAAGATTGTAATCACTCACCATTTCATTATCTAAATTGTTCAACCAACACTCTTTCAATAGGAAGGTAAAATCATAGATATAAACAAAAGTATAAAAGGAACCTCCTCTAGTGTATAATCAATTGCCCTCAGAATAAAGAATGTCTTCTTTAAATTTAACTAACTTTCTAATCATTCATACAAGTCTACTTGCTAATACCTTCACAGTGAAAGGTAACAGACAAGAATGTTGTTCAAAATAGCTTTTTCTTTCTGTCTTAGTCTGTTTTGTGCTGCCATAATTCTACACACTGGTAACTTATAAAGAGGTGAAATGGATTTCTCACAGTTCTAAAGTCTGGGAAGCCCAAGATCAAGTCGCCAGCATTTGGTGTCCAATGAGGGTTACATCCTCCAGAGCAGAGGAACACTGTGTCCTCACATGGTGGAAGGCAAGGGCAAAGACCCAAATGCTGCAGGAAGCCTTTTTTATGACAGCCTTAATGCCATTCACTAAGGGGTAGCTTTCATGGCCTAAACACCTCTTAGAGGTCCCACCTTCAATAATATCACGCTGGCAACACCTGAATTGTGGAGGAGACACTTCAAATAATAGCCACATTCTTGAAACAGAGTATATGTATAACTCTATTTGAATGGCCCCTGCTTTCCCTAAAATCCTTACTGATGCTGAAGAGACTCTTTGTAAGCATTGTCTGAGAACTCCAAATGAAATTCTGCCAATGAATGATTAATAGTCAATTAGTAAATCAACCCTCGGACTCATTTTCTGGCACAAAAAAAAAAAAATCCATAATTCTATGACCCTTATTCATCTGACCTAGTCATCATCCTATTAATCGTTCTTATCGCTAATTTATAAGTATTGTCTGTATCTTTTTCAATGGAGTTCTTCTGAAATTATTTCTCTGTGTTACTACCATGGTTCAGCTGTTGATATGACTTTGTATGACTGAAATTCTTAGACCTCCTGGGTCTTGCTAAGGCTTAAAGTTGCCCTCCTTCAAATACATTCACATTCTGTTTGACTGTTTTTAAACTATTCACTTTATCTGGAGAACATTGGAGATGGGAGAAGGGGGAGATGCATATTTTCACAGTAGAGAAGAAATAATAAAGGCTGAATTTGAGGAAATCAGTCTTTCAGCATAATGTTGATTTGGGCCCTGGTGTCAAGATTATATCTAGGAATATGAACATCTGGGCCTAAGGCGATATGAGCATGCATTTGAATCATGCATAAACAGTGTTTCTTCAACCCGCTAATTGCTGGTTGCATCAATAAAGGTTGTGTCAGTGATTAGAAAACTTATTCTCTGACACCTGCTGGCCAGTCATGTACTCCAAAAAGGACAGATTTAATCACTATGGAAAGCAATTCTACAATTCTATTCATGGGTTATCATAAAGATGAGACAGAAAGCCAATTTCTGGTGTGTTTTTCACCTGAAGACAGTCCCACACACTCACACAGACACACACACACACGCACACAGCTACATCTTTTGTGTGGACAGCCAGCTTGCTTTTTTGCCTACCTATGAGCCTCACGTGTAATAACACATGAGGTGTTCTGGAAAGACCTCACACGACTAACTGAAAATTCCTTCAAATCAAGGTGCTTACTCTTATTGGAGGCAGCTTTTAAAATGCAAATGTTATTCAAGGTGAGAAATGTATTCTACTCTTAACACACATTTTATTCTTGATTTACTCTGGTTACTTTAGGCAGAGCCTAGAAAACACACACAGTTTGAAAAGAGGAGGAAGAGAATTGGTCAGACTTATGGTGTGTTGCTGCCACAGAGCATAAAACTGGGGAAGCCCTGGGAACCACGGAAGAGGGAAGGAGGAAGAGAGGAATGGTGGCAAGACTGTACCAGCTTCCCAGCCCAAGTCTAATTTGACATAAAAATGTCTGCTAGTAGTCTCAATTGATTCCTATTTTTCTGTCAATAACTTTGTATTTATGGAGTTTTGAGGTGAATACTTTCTCTTTTTTTCTGTAGTTGGTAGTTAACTTGAGAAAAAAAATTAATCTAGTCTTTGTTTCAAATTTTTTAAGGAATATTGGGAAATTCATTGAACAAGATATGCTTAAAATTATTCACATTTAAATCAAACAGGTATGGAATTCAGAAGACAAGTAAAATTACACAAGATTAAAAGCATTGAAAAATCATCCTGAAACCTGCAAATTACATTTCCTGTTACCCATAAAAAATTATCAGGTGAGGATTGGGTATGAGGTGCTGCAAAGTTCCTTCTAACTCTGAGGTTCTAAAGTTTTCTCGCCCGTATTTGTATGGCATACCAAATACATACAGAACAAAGTACTTTCACATGTATCTCTAATTTCAGTTTTATGACAACCTGAAGTCAGAGCACATGAACCCCACAGAGAAAGAAACTGAGGCTGAGGGATTTGGGATGATTTCCCCAAAGTCATCAATTTCTTGTCATGGTTGAATTCTGATTACAATCAAGGTTTCCTGACTCTCCATCCAATGTTTTACTGCCCTTGGTTCACACAGTACTCATGAAAAGACATGAGATTGGTTATATCGATCTTGGAACTTTGGAACACCTCTCTGCTTAGATATGGCTCTAAGTTAAGCAAATTTGTGCAGATAAACTTACTAAAGCTGTTTTCATTCTGTTGCCACATTCATGTGCCAAAATGTGGTAGACATATGGTCCCTACCTCAAGAATTTTAGCTGTTATAAACAATAGAATTGTAAATTAATTTCCTTTCCACACACATTCATTAGGCTCTTTCAGCATGCAGAGAGCGCAATATGCTCAAGTTTCCTCTGAAAAGTGGAGTTTATAGTTGGAATACAAGAGAAATAAGAAAGGACCAAACACAGGCTCCTAAGGCCTTAAAGAGAACAGGGACTTGTGTTATTATAGCTCAGGATTGACAAAAGTCTCGAGAAGTCAGAGGAATCTTCTCTGAGAAGCCATGGTGAAGGCTTATTTTCCATGCTTAGGACTCCAGCCTTAACTCCGTGGATTCTTTCTCTAGGTGTTTCTTTTTATTAAATCAACTGTCTATACACTCCATTCCTGTCTCATATTCTTCATCGATTAGAGCTGCTTATTATGTTAACTTCTTAATTTAATTTTTCTGATCTGTTTTACTTTTGACTCACTTTCTTCTGAGTATCGGTTTGAGTGTGCTAGTCACTCGGACAGGCCTGCTGGGACCCTGAAGACCTTTATAGGCATTGCCTATGTTTTGGGTCATGTCCCTTACCCCCTTTTCTGATCCAATCAGCTTTCACAAGGGTTGTAGGCCTTGTGATATAAACATGGTGACCACAAGCAAGACTCTGTCCCAAGGAAGGTGGGGAGGGCTGGTAGCCAGAGACCTCTGACTACTTTTTAATATTTTATTTTACTTTGAGCAGTTGGATTTATTGCTTTCTATCTATTTATTTGGACAGATTTTCAAATAATAGAAGCATTTTAGTAACACAAGTCAGTAAAAAAATCAGATAGTATTAATAATAAAATCAAATAAGGTAGAGATTATGAGAATCAATGATTTAAACAGAAGTCATTTAATATGAGAATGTTAAAATATATATTTAAAATATATTCTTTAAAAAGAATGTATTTTAACTTAAACATGTAAATATCTTTTTTGCTTTTTTTGAGATTGGGTCTCGCTTTGTTGCCCTGGCTAGGCTGGAGTACAGTGGTATGATCATGGCTCCCTGCAGCCTCAAATTCCTGGGCTCAAGAGATCCTCCTGCATCAGCTTCCTGAGTAGCTGGGACTACATATACACATCACCATGTCTGGCTAATTAAAAAAAAAATTCTAGAGATGAGGTCTCACTTTGTGACCCAGGCTGGTCTCGAACTCCTGACTTCAAGTGATCCTTCCACCTCAGCCACCCAAAGGGCTGGGATTACAGGTACAAGTCACTGTGCCCAGCCCTAGATGTCTTTTGGTTAGAGTGTCCTATGGGTAGTCTGAGCTGCATAAAGACCATCATTCCTAATGTGACATCTATAATTTACAACTTTCACTTCTTTAAAGTAAAAATTTTAAAACATTTGTAAATAGTATTAGTGCATAATTCTTAAGATTTCGAGGTTATTTTCCCAATCCTTTATAATTTTCTTAACTACACCAAAGTTAAAATGAAAAAGTATATTTATAAACACAAATTTATGATGCCTTATCAGAAAACTGAACTTAGTTTTGGTAGAAATTATTTTTATACAGATTTTATTTATATCATATTTTAATGAATTAAACATTTTAATAACAAAATATTAAAATAAATAGTTTAAATAGTGGTATAAAACAACAATAAAACAGATTATAAGTCTATAACACAACTGATGTAAACAGAAGTGCCAATGTGGTTCAGGGAATAAAATTGTCTCTAGGTCATGAGTATTTGATATGTATAAGCATAAATCACTACGATTTACAGTGGGAAAATACAGAATCCACTAGTCCCGTAAGTGAGCAAAGGAGTTTTCGTGTACATTTACCCAATGTAATTCATAATTTCTCTTAGATTAAAATAATAAGTTAAGTTTTAAAAGCAATCAAACTGGAAAGAAGAGCTCAATGGTGAATTTTAAGTAAAGGGAATTTGTGTTGGAAAAATATAAAATAGCATAGAATTAAGACTGGCTATAAATACACAAGAGGCAGAAATGGTCACCTCCTCAGAATATACACAAAAATAAATTCCAAGTGATTGAAGTAGAGGTAGACTTCTGTTTTCCAAGAATACAGGGAGCAAAGAACATAAAGGTGCCTCTTAGGTATTCTTTAAAGTCATCGAGAAACCAGAAATGACAGGGAACATAAAGAGATAAGTCGGTAACAAGAACATGAGCTGTGAATCTACTCTTGGGGATGTGCTAAATCTTGGGTTTTAAGGCACTGAAAGAGGAGCAGAGAATGTAGGGCTCGGAATGGAGTTGGAATGAGACTGCCAATATAAAGTTGGGACCTCAAGAGCCTGCACTCAACCAAAAGGTTAAAAACTGAAAATAAAAACATAGGGAGAGGGATAGGGAGACTACAAGGACATTTATTGGCATAGGGAGAATACAAGGACATTTATTTTAGCATGGATTTTGAGTAGTTAAAAAAAGAAAAAAAATCTCTGTATTGGGCCTGTACATTGTCTAGTTTGAAAGAGAAATTGCTGTAAAAATTGATCTTGTAACAGTTATACTCCTGAGAATCATGGAATAAGAAAACACAAAATTAATATAAGAACAGAAAACCAAATACCATGCATTCTACTTGAGGGTGGAGGGTAGGAGGGCAATAAAGATAAAGAAAACCCTAGCTATTAAGTATCTGGTGATAAAATAAGCTGTACACCAAGCCCCAGCAACACACAGTTTACCTATGCTAACAAATCTGTAAATATACCCCTGAAATGAAAATAAAAGTTAAAAGACTTACTATAATTAAGACATATGGTCTTGATGCAAGAAATGACAAAAAGAACAATGATGATAATGCAAAGGCTAGAATCTTCTCTTTGTACACACATTTCTTGCAAGACATTGGGGCAGTACTAACTGTTGGGAAGGGAATAGGGTAACCAATGTAAGTGTGAGACATTTGGCTACCCATGTAGTAAAAAGACAAGATTACTTCTCTACCTCATTTAATACTACATAGAAAAATAAACTAAAAGTAGATGTACCGTTTGATCCAGCAATCTCACTACTGTGTATCTACCCAGAGGAAAAGAAGTCATTATACGAAAAAGATACTTGCACACACATGTTCATAGCAGCACAATTTGCAATTGCAAAAATATGGAACCAGGCCAAATGCCCATCAATAAATGAGTGGATAAAGAAAATGTGATATACATATATAACATGGAATACTACTGAGCCATAAAAAGGAGCAAAATAATGGCATTTGCAGCAACCTGGATGGAATTGGAGACTATTATTCTAAGTAAAGTGACTCGGGAATGGAAAACCAAGCATCGTATCTTCTCATTCATATGTGGGAACTAAGCTATGAGGATGTAAAGGCATAAGAACGATACACTGGACTTTGGAGACTCAGGGGAAAGGGTTAGGGGTAGTGAGGGATAAAAGACTTTACATTGGATACAGTGTACACTCCTCGAGTGATGGGTGTACCAAAATCTCAAAAATCACCACTAAAGAAATTGTTCATGTAACCAAACACCACGTGATCCCCAAAAACCTATTGAAATAAAAAATTTAAAAATCAAAAAGAAAATAAATGATAGATAAATGGATAGAACTAAATGTGAAACCCAAATTTAAAACCTAAATGTGAAAGCCAAATTTTTAAATTGTTTAAAGAAAATATGGAAAAATATGTTTGTGCATCTAGTAGTAAAGGATTACTTAAGACACACAGGACAAAAACATGAAGGAAATTATGGATACATTTGACTGCTAAGTTTAATTCATTTATTTGACAAAAGACATCATAAATAAATACCAAAACCATAGGTTGGGATAAAATATTTATAATGGCTAAAACCAGCAAAGAATTCATATGTAAAATATAATTTATATATAAAATCATAAATAAGAGAAATATAAACAATAGAAGAATGGATGAAGGCTGTCAACAATTTACAAAAGATAATCCGGAATAACTTCAAATTTATAGAAGTAAAAAAATGAGACATCTTTTCATAGATTTTCTATTCTTTCAGTTGAATATAAGGAGTGTATAGGAAGACAATACATGAGTATTGTCAACCTGCTATTTTTAACTTAGAACCTGTTATTTTGCATCAATAATCTGAATATTTTTGCAAAGAATAGGATTGTAGCACTGTCTACCTATCCAAGTATGAAGGCATATACTCAAGCTGCTTTTAGTTTCCATCTAGTCCTAAGAAAAGACATTCATTGACTGTTTTAGCAATGTAATTTCTATAGAACTCATTGAAATAAGAATGTTTCTCTCCTCACCATACCCTACATTAGAAGCAGCTAAGAATTGGGAAAAGCCAGAAAGAACTTTTTAAATGCCTCTTTTGTGTGTCTTGAAATTAAGGCTCATTCTCTGGGGACATTAAAAATTTGGATATAGAAAAAATAATATGTAAAAGTTTTTATACCTGAAGAAGCTGTGGAAGCAATGGAGCTGAGAACATTCTATATCAGGAGATTAGGTTATATCCAAAGGAAGTGCTCTGTGGAGGCCAAGAACAAATCTGAAAATTAAGTGAATGTTGATAAAAGCTAAGGGTAGAGGAGTAACTCACTGAAACTTTTTTTTTTTTTTTTACAAATTGGCTTTTCAGGACTCATATACCACTTGTTGTTGAAGTATGGCAATTTTCATAAAGAATTTTTTCTATTTAAAAATTTGCTAAGTGGAAAGTTCTTCAAATTTATCTTTCAGAGAATGGTTAGTGAGTTGGTTTAGGAATCAGACTATATGGCTTTAAATGCAATATTTGCTGTACATCTATGGGCAAATTATATGAAGGTCTGCCTGTTTGGATCTCCAATTTTTAATTAATGTACTATAGTTCACCTGCTGCTAATTTTAATGCATGTGAAATATGAAATAATCTCTTTTTAAAGGTTGGAATTAAAATGTGAAGAGAATGATATGAAACATCAGAGAAGATAACATGTGCTACCAATTTCGTGGTTAATATGGCTGGACACCGAGCACATGTGTATTTCTGGGTGAATACACAGATTAGATTAAATCTGACCACTGATACTAACCGCACACACAAACACACACACACACACACTGAATCCTGGGTACACATTATTTGCATTCCTAAATACCAGGGAATAAAACCACTATACTAAAATCGACATTCTAAATATTCTTTGCTATTAACCAAATATGGACATATTTTCCAACATAATTAAAGCATGATCAGAACTACAAAATGCGGGGTACACATTTAAAAATCATTTTAGACCAAAACATTCTAAAACAAAGATTTCCAATTTACAGATGAAAAAACTGAGTATCACAGGTGTTAGTGACAAAACAGGACTAAAACATTAGTGTCAACTCTGTGTCCAATATTTTTCTCAACCCATAATCTAGTAATGACTTTTCCAATTATATTTAGTGTGTTTAAAATCACATTCATATGGCTAGTTATAAAGAAACAGCTTTCAATTATGGAGGAAATTACTGAAAGTATGCATTGAGTATAAACTTTGTGCCCAACACTCAGCTAGAGATTATGGGGAGACGTGTAGTGTTTAAGTATGGCAATTTTAATGAAGAGAGCTGGGAGTGGTTTTGCAAAAGATGACTAAGTAGAAAATAACGTGTGATATTTCACATTTTCAAATAGTGTTGTCATTAAAAGTAAAGGGTCTGAACTCAAGCTGATTGAGTTCCAACATAGGTTTTACTAACTCCCAGCTATGAAACTTTGGTCAAGTTATTTTACCTCCCTTAGCCTCACTTTTCTCATGTTCTAAAACAAGTTTTCACCTTCCTCCAAAGGTTGTTGTGAGGATAAAATGGCATAAAGTAGTCAAAGCATTTGTGGGCCAGAGCCTAACAGAAAGTAAGTGGTTAATAAATACATTATCAACATTATTATTATCATTCAAATGTTATTAAAGTCCAGCAGTTCTTCCTGAAATGTAAAACTCTCCAGAGATCTTTTCTCCTTGGCTATTAGTTTATGGTCACAAATAACTTCTTTAGATTTTCTCTATCTTGTTCATAAATTTAGGCAAAAACCTATCACGGGATTATTATGTGATTAAAATAAGATAGTCTATGTAGAGTGCCTAGCAAAGAAACTTGTGTTTGATAAATCGTATGCCCCACCCTTTGTCCCTCACAAATAATAGGTTCTAGATATTTCTGTGAACAGACAAAGATGGGAATATTTTCCCCAAATAAAGTGCTTAAAACAGATGCTTGCAATTTCTCCTAGGTATGGTGGAAATTGGAGACAAGTCAAAGAGAAAAATTATAGTGACTTTCAATAAGTTGGATGCTGGAGATGAAGGGAGAGAAGACTTAAGAAGGCCAAGGTTTTCTGAGACCAGAATAAAAGAACTAGTCATAGAAATGAGGAGCTAGCTAAAATGGTAACCTTGTTGATGATGAAAGTAAAGAGGATGACTTGAAGTGAAATATAGAGAGATAATTTTTAAAATTTAACATCTCGTAATTCTGTAAGCATGTCAAATAGAGCTACCAGCTAAGAAGTTAAATAGACTCTAAAATTCTGTCATGATTAGCAAGAGAGATCAGAGATGTTCCCTAAATCGATGAAGGCTGTGGCAGAAGTTCAATTATAAATTACATATCTGTTCTGAAGTGCGTGTACACAAAAGAATTAAGGGTAGCAGACCCACCAACAGCAAAAGGACCCGGAAAGAGACAGCAGAATAACAGCAAACTCACTAGTGCTGCATAATTTAGTCAAGAGTCTTCCATAGAAATGTATTATTAATGCAACTGAGCTCTGAAACTTGGATCAACTGAGCTCTGAAACCAATTTCATTAATAGGATTCTCCCCACACTAAGAATATTGGAAGCTATATGCAATGGGTTGAATTGCATTCCCCTAAAATGTGACCATATTTGGAAGCAGAATTGTTGTGGATATTAATTAGTTAAGGTAAGATGCAGTCATATAGGACTAGGGTAGCCCCTTATCCAGTATGACTGGTTTCCTTATAAAAAGAGGAAAGTAGGACACAGATATGCAAATGTGGAGGACACCATGTAAAGATGACATCAGAGACTGAAGTGATACTTCTACAAATCAAGCAACACCAGATTGTTAACAAACCAACAAATGCTAGGAAAGAGGCATGAAACAAATTCTCCCTCACAGCCCTCAGAAGGAACTGACCCTGCTGACACCTTGGTCTCAAACTTCTATCCTCCAGAACATTGAGACAACACATTTCTGTTGTGTAAGCCACCCAATTTGGTCACTGCAGCACCAGCAAACTAATACACATTACCTTTCTCTGGCAATACCCAGTGTTGACTGTCATTGCTATATGCTACAGAGAACTTTGTGTCTTTTCTTAAAAAGAAGAATTCTTTGATGCAACGAGAAGAATTCAAAGAATACTTAAGAATAGATTTTGGGGGGTTTAAGGGAGGCCTATTAAAGCTGAGAAGCAAGTGATGCTGACATGGATCTGCATACCCACCAAATCTCACACCAAATTGTCATCCCTAATGTTGAAGGTGGGGCCTGGTTGGTGGTTGGATCTTGGGGACAGTTTCTCCTGAATGGTTTAACATCATCCCCCTTGGTGCTGTCATCAAAACAGTGAGTTCTTATGCGATCTGGTTGTTTAAGGTGTGTGGCACTTTCACCCTCTCTCTTCCTCCTGCTCTGGTATGTGAAGTGCTGGCTTCCCTTTCGCCTTCTGCCATTATTGTAAGTTTCCTGAGGCCTTTATGGAAGCTGAGCAGAAGCCACTATGCTTCCTGTACAGCCTGCAGAACTGTGAGACAATCAAACCACTTTTATTTACAAACTACCCAATCTCAGTTATTTCTTTATTTCAGTGTGAGAACAGACTCATACAGATACACAAATGAGTTGCCTATGTCCAGTGAACATGATGTAAAAGAATAGGAGGAATCCAAAGATGTCCGGCTTATTAATTTCACACAAGGAAAAGAACATTGTCAGCTTGCTGTATGTCACAATAAAAATGAATGTATATAGTTAATTTTGCAGAGTATACATGTAGAGAATAGGAGTTGATTATTTTGTTTTATTGTAGAGTCCAAATATTTTACATCTTCTAAAGAGCCCAAATAATAACAGAACAGTAAATGACTTTAGACAGCATCTCATCTTGTAAACATGGAACTGAGAGCAAGAAAGAGTAAGTGGCAGTCACAACGCTAGCCCAAGCCAGAGGCCTTGTGTCATAGAGACTGAGAAGAGGTTGAAGCCCTTGGATTGAGTCAGAATCTCCGTCCCTAGACCTTGCTTGGTGTCAATAGGTTGCTTATTCAAAGCATGGTCCCTGAAGCCAATCATGCCAAGAATGTTTATGAAGCTAGCTATTCCCACAGAAACTCTGATTTGGCCTTGTAAGCTACTGAGTCATTATGACTCTAGAATTTAGCTGGTTTGTGCCATGCTTTTTGGTTCCTGACCTGATTATGGAAATGCTGAGCTTAAGCAGCAAGAGCTTCTTGTACTAATAAAAATAGATTCACAGACATGGTGAATTCACAGACATTGGGAAGGAGCAAAATCCGGGAAGTCATCTCATTACTCATTGTATTTGCCCCCTTCCCACTTTCCTCTTATCTGCAGGGGATGCCCTGCAGATCAAAACTACAGAGTAAAAATATCTTAGAAAGAGTCAAACTCCTTTGATTTACAAAAAGGAGACTGAGACTCACAGTGATTGTGCCTTGTCTACTATGGTTACACAATGAGTTTATAGAAAAACTGGGCTAGACCAAGTTTCCCAGATTCCAAGTTCAGCTTTCTTGAAATAACACTACTCTGCCATCCCAGGGAAGACTATTCTATGTATACTGTGTGTGCACGTGTGTGTATGTGTGTGTGTGTGTGCATGTGTGTATTCAACATTAAGTGAAACAAGCATTCCTTCCTTGCTATTGATTGAATTGGTATTGATAACTCTTACATGTGAAGTATAGATGATAAACAATGAACAATTCATTCTACAAGTTTGTCCAATCCCTGACCCCTTAATGCATTTTATTATTATAGCCCCAATATACAGAGGAAATTGATTCTTTTCCAATCACTTTCATTCAAGGATATTATATTTCTGTGTAAAAGCTTTGGTGGACTGATAGTTTCCATGAAAACATACAAATGAATATAGTAGATAAACCTGTGCCAAACACACATTTATGGTGTGTTTTCAAAGTACTCTAAAAGTAAAGTAATTCTTTTGGGACTAGCCAAAGCATATTTTTAAATACTCTGTGCCAAGATCTCTGCAATTCAGGTACTAACGGACAATAGTTGGCAGTCTTGAATTCATTCAATCCATGTGTACAGAGCCCCACTTTCAATATAATGGTTGGCTCAATCCTATGGTGTAGTACTAGCAAGAATTACTCTGAAATTAATAGGTCACAGTCTTCTCAGCATGGAGTGAAATACGAACAATCAACAGAGTTTACTGAACTCTCAAATGGCTCCTAATTTGGGCCGGGCACAGTGGCTCATGCCTGTAATCCCAGTACTTTGGGAGGCCAAGGCAGGTAGATCACTTGAGGCCAGGAGTCTGAGACCAGTCTGGCCAATATGGTAAAACCCCATCTCTACTAAAAATACAAAAATTAGCCACGTGTGGTGGTGCACGCCTGTAATGCTAGCTACTCAGGAGGTTGAGGCATGACAATCACTTGAGCCTGGGAAGTGGAGGTTGCAGTCAGCTGAGATCACACCACTGCACTCCTGCCTGGGTGACAAAGCAAGATTCTGTCTCAAATAATAATAATAAATAAATAATAAAATTAAATGGCTTCTGATTTATTTTTCAGATGACTTTAGTCTAAATTACTCAATGTGTAGATCATAAACTTTGAGTCATAAGGAGTAGTCCTATAGTTTTATTAACTCCTTTAATTCTAATTGTTGTTCTGTCACAAGTCTGTACTTCAATTAGCTTATAAAGGATTAATTGATAACTTCACAAAGTGCAGACATCAAAAGAAAAAAGGAAAACCAAATTCTGCATGGCAGTTTAGGCTATAACATTATCAAGTTAAAAGTCCTATCATTTATAAAATCCGATCCTAGTTTACATGAAACCAATACATTTTCATTAATAATAAGTTTCTTTCTTAGCATCTTCTTTTCTTCAATATGCCTATCAAGAAAAACATTAATTTCAGTTGGTACATGAGATTTGCTGTTCCTCATGGTTAGGCCTATTTCTGCTTTTTCATTTTTAAATTTCTCCATCTACTTTCAGATGCCTGAAAATTTTAGAGAGACAAAACTTTTCACTTTATAAGTAGAGACTAAAAAGGTAAAATATACATGAACATGCTAGGCAATTCTCTAAGTGTTAAATGTAAGAATGGTGCCTCTAAAGGAAATAATTTCCACACAAATAGTTGCAACTTATTTGCTAAAACTATTCCATATTACTGAATTTGAATTCAAATGGAACCATTTGAATATTCCTCACTAAAAATCTGAGAACACATGTTTTCTTGTCACTATGTTTTAAGGATGCTTTTCAGGGATAGTGACTAGAAACTTAACACTTGACATAGAGCAAAACAGTGTGAAACCCTCCATTCCCACAGGGAAGGATCCTGCTATCATAGGAACAGAACACGTAGAAATCTGGTTCCAAAATCCTCCTGACAACCAGCATAAGAGCAATAGAGCTACAGATTCCAGAAAGAATCATTTGTATTTCCAATATTAACAATTTTTGAGCTGAATTCTTCTCTACCACATTTAAATAAGACAGTTCCTCAATAAAGGAGCAGTGGTTAACCTAGAAGAAAGAATATGTTTGAAAAATATTCTGGCCTTTAAAATGTCCAATAGAAAATATTTTTTCCCTCTAAAACATCAAATAACAATACTCAAAAGTATTAATGGTATTTCTGTATGTCTGATTTCACTACACACATTTTTTTAAACTAACTGTGTATTGCCTAAAATTCTAGAAGCCAGGCCCTGTCTAGAATGGACAATTCCAATCTCAGCAGGATTCTCTTTCCTGAGAGGGAAAAAATATTCCTTGTCATTCTTGTCTCAAATTGGAGGAAAGTAGCCAGGAATTTTCATAGGTAGACTTCTTTGGTCAACTTGCTAAATTTCTGGAATCAAAATAGACCTTCATTGGGATGGGTTGTGAAAGTGATGTTTGTATAGTTCTTACATTTGGGGGTAAGTAGATGCCCTGAGTAGAAAATGTGAATGTCTGTCCAAGAGATGTGGGAGTGCCTGTTACCATTTCCTTTCCACAGCATTTCTCTCACTGGCTTGGCGCATCTGGAATTCCTTGGTTCTTTATGAAAATGTTGATGTTTATTCAGACTTTTTGAACCTTCACAATGATAGTCAGATGTCTGTGGCCACCTGACATGGGAGGCTGGCAGCTCTGGAGACCACTGACTCTGCCACCTGCAATGCATCTCCAGAGATTTAAAAGCAGACTGGTCAAAGTCAAGTCCAGATAGATGATGTGTGAATGTTTAGTCTGAGGCATTTTTTATCCGAGTCTCTTTCTTTTGACAACTTAAACTCACCCTTCTCAGTTCGTTGGTCCGACTTGGTTCTTACAAAATGAAGTATAAACTATTTTTCTTTCTTGGCCTGGCAAAAAAGTAAGAGTCTTTTCTGATATGGATATGAAGGGAAGTTGTGAGAAGCTGAGGACAGCTGAAATTAGTGAAGCAATTGTACCTTTTAGGAAGACAATTCATTCAAAATACACTGCAAGTTACAGAACTGCAATTCAATATGCACCACATTTACATATTTTATTATAATATCCCAGGGCACTCAAATCCCAACCTTCTCACCGTGATTCCTGAACAAAGGGGACAACTGTGTGGTAAAGAATAAATAGAGAAAGAAATGCCCGCAACTGGTCTGAGCATCTGAGGATTGCTATGGCTTATCCCTCTGTGCCTGGATGAGTTTCTCATTAAACTGCAGTTTATTTGTTGCAGAATTAGGAAAGGTGAAAATGAAGATGAAAATCAATCAATTATTTTTTTCACACCCGTGCTTCTACAACTACGGTAGACTTGAAAAATATAGAGATGTGGGCATTTCAATATAACGATTCAGTGGGACCGTCTGTGAGCACAGAACAGCCACATAGACTAGTTCATCTTTTCAAAGCTAGGGGAAAGGACAGTCTCTGAAAGGGAAAGTCTACCATGGAATTCACTTTGCAATTCAGGGAGTATTTGGGGAACCAAAGATGTAAAAAGAATTTTTGACTTATTCAACCTTTTGGTATTCCATTAAAGTTAAAACATAAAATCTCTTTGGTGAAAGGTATTTCTAACTTATTGAATATCAGCCCATCAAGGAAGGATATGACAGGAAACATCTTACAGTTGCTTACAATGGGCAGCAGCCAAGACTAAACATTAATTATTATGGGGTAAACCTTTGTATATCTAAGCACACAATTTTTTTCAGACAGAATGCATATACAGACTTAGCATCTGGAAAATTTCTAATAATCTCCAATCTGGGTTCATTTTTTAATGGTAGACTAACCACAGTATGGAAATGCTTGGACTGCACTTCCGTAAGGATATTTTGGGCCAAGTAAGGTTGGCCGTACTGGGACTTCATTTCAGAACTTGGCAGTGCTTCTCCTAACTAGCAGGTGTTGGAACTAACAACAGAATCAAGTGGGTAATAATCAGCAGAACATTTACAAATGAAGGCAACAGAGCTCCACTGTTCTCATTGGTGTGCCTGATAAAATGCATAGTCCCTGGGCACATACATTTCTGCCCATGTTTTATTTGCTTGGAAAAATGTTTGATATGTGAAGACGTATTTACAAGATTTTATCTGTTCTCAAAATAATATCAATATACTTTACTCAATTACTTTGAGAAAAAAAGAAAATCTCAACTTATCTGTACTACACTTCTCCAAAGAAACAGAACCAATAGAATGTACACACACACACACACACACACACACACACAGAGAGAGAGAGAGAGAGAGAGAGAGAGAGAGACAGAGACAGAGAGAGAGAGAGAGAGAGAAAGGCAAGCATGCATAAAGAGATTGTGACAAGTCTGAAATCTGCACAGCAGAATGGCAGCCTGATAATTTCGGTAGGAGTTGATGTTATACTCTTGGTTCTTATGACAGTCTTGAAGCAGAATTCCTTCCTCTTTGTGAGACCTCAGTCTTTTCTCTTGAGACCTTTAACTGATTGGATGAGGCCCACCCACAGTGCGAAAGGTAATATACTTTTCTCTAAGTCTACTTGTTGATTTATATATATATATATCCCATATATATGTGTGTATATCCCATATATATCCCATTAGTTCTGTCTCTCTAGAGAACCCTAATACAGGGTGGCAGGCATGAATCTTTCAACTGGTGAGAAAAAACATGTCACTTATTTTCCCTACATAACCACCAGGTATCTTATGTATAATTCACGTTTTTATCACTTATATATGCTCAAATGGGTTTGTGGAAAACTATAAACCTACCAAAAAATAAAGTATGAACTATAAATTTATCATAAATTATTTCAGTCTCTTGCTTCTAGTTTTCATTTGCCCCTTTATCTAAATTTTGCCCAAGAAAAATGTCATTTGGAAATTATTATACTTAAGCCTGTAGATCTGCCAATGTAGGGCAAAGCTACTTGAAATCTAAATCAACATTGTATATAAATTTTGTAATATAGTAAGGAAATAACTAAAATTTTTCACTGAAATGATGTGCAGTGTGGAAATAATATTGATACTCAGTAAAAATTCAATTATAGATTTTTAGGTTAAACTTGACTCTCTCTGGAAAGGTCAGACTTTGATGGATGAGAAATTTATGGAGAAAGTAATAATTTCTGGAGGAAGAGGTAACATCCCCAAGTAAGCAGAATCTGCCAATTTAACCATGAAAATTAATAATAAGCAAATACTGCAACCAGAAGACAACCTGGTAGTTTATTTAAATATAATCTCTAGTTACGATGCCACCCTCACGAAGTTTCTGACCAGAAAGAGATTCACGTTATGTAGTAGTTCACATATAGAGTATTTTTAAAAATATGCTAAATCTTATTTCTAACCTTTTCCCAATGACTCACCATTAATTGAGAACCCACTTCAGATGATCACCTAGCAGTTTACCAAGGCTCTGGTTTTTCACCTGTGCTTTCCACTCTCAGCCCAGTTCTCTTGATCACTTCTCTCCATCCCACTCCTTCCCAGGATCCTGGCTTTACCTTCATAGGAGAGCATCTATAAGACAGGCCTTTCCCTTGCCAGTTAGTTACACTTTTCATACATAGAATTATGCCAAAAATCTCTGTCTCCAGACTTTTTAAATGAAATACTCCCTCTCACCCCAATTGAAAAGCAAAAGAGAAAACCCTACCCTTTTGCATAAGCTGAAAATTCTGTCTTCTAGGGGCCTAAAGATGAACAACATACCAAGGTGAATCTGTTGCTACTCAACTGATGGATATTAGTATTATCATTAAGCTGTGGCAAGACCCAGGTTTCTCAATGTTTGGAGCAAGATGTTTTATGTCTTCTGTATTGTTTTCCAACAATTTCAAATAAGAAAAAAAGAAGCAGCAGAGATTGTTTAGCATTAGCAATCCAAAGGCCTTTCTTTCTTTTTTTTCTGGGACTGATTAGGAATGAGTCAAGTGGACATCCAAAGACAATTGAGTTAAGAAAAAAAAAAAAAGCAGTAAGGTACATCCTTCTGGCACTTGTTTCACAGAAAGGTTTTATTTCATACCTGATGTTTTCAGTATTCTATGATCAGTCATTCATGACCAAAAGTCTTTGGTCTGGAAAGGTAATCAAATAAAAAATACTTATTGAGTTCCACTGTGTTTCCAACTTCATAAAGCTCACCTCATTAAGAAAGAAGTAAAAATTTCAAGAAAGTACAAAGAAAATGGGATTAAAAAGTAAAACTTCTTTAAGATCAGGACACACCTGTTTCTGCTATTTATTTTTACTTTACCAAAATATTTGCTTTCATGTGGCTGACTCTGTGATGCCTACTGGCTTTTAGGAGGATGAACATCTTGCATCTTTGATACTTTAGCACTGTGGCCTCAAACTGTTTGATCACATAGCCCTATCAATAAAATTTTTGAGAATATGCCCTCAGTGTATGTATATTTATTTATAAATTATACAACTGTAGCATTTTCATAACATATCTATATTATGAAACTACATAAAAACATAATTTACAAAAGATAAAATACATAAGTAAAAGTTCTAATATCTCTTCCTGCACTCTTGGGAATCATTTTGTACCTCACAGAGTACACAGCACCCCACACCTTCTACTTTGCAAACCATTGCTTCAGCAAAGACTCCTTTTCTACTGGCTCTTTACACTAGGGAATGTTACTTATTTTTAATTTTAAGAAAACCCTGCACCTAAAATCTGTACCTTTGCATCTTTCTATCCCTCACTCTTCTCTGCTGAAGAGCCATGTGACTTCAATTTCATTCTTCCAACTAGCACATAAATATTTGCCACCACCAAAATTCAGAATATACTCGTTTCTACATCAAATAGAGGGATATACTTTAGTCTGTCTCCTTAACCATGTCGCAGCACTGGATACTATTAACTACAATCTCCTTGAAATGCTCTTTTTTTTCTTGATTTCTGCCTCAGCGCAAGGTTACCAGCTGCTGGTAATCCAAACCACTCAAGGTATTTCAAGGAATAGAACCCAGAGGTAGAGATCTCGCTGGACCTTTGAAGGACTGGAACCAAAAGTGATAACATGAAACCTGTTTCTTTTATTAAGAACCCTATGCCCACTGAATCTCTCATCACTTCTCAGATCAGTTTCAGTCGTCTGTCTGGAAATAGATTTTCTCTGCTTTTGCACTGCATGGCTGCCCCAACCCTGTCCTGATTTACATGGCTTCCAGTTCCAAAACTCAGTAAAAGAACTGGAGTCTCCCTTTATAGTTATACCCATCAAGAAGTGGGAATCTGTTTGTCTCAGCTTGCATCTTGTTTCAAGTTCTGGCCTCTGGTCAGCTGTAGCCAGTAGTTTGGGAGTTTTTCAAGGTAGCTGACTTGGATTGTGATTGAAGGATGGGCATGTTCCCTAACATGATGACAGGCAGAACATGCTTTGCATCTGCAGCAGATTCTGTGGCTCCCTTCCCTATGATTGCCTCCCCTTCATGCCTTTTCTTCTTAGACTCTTCCACATGTTCCTCTTCTTCTAACTAGTCCTTAGTAGGGGTATTTCCCTCAAGGTTCTGTCCCGGGCCCTTTCTCCACTCTACATACTCATTCCAAACACCTGACTTCTGCAACTACCCAACACGGACAACTTCCATACCTGTGTCTTCAGCTCTGCAATCTGTCCTGGGCTTAAGTCACACCCTACGCCTGCCTGCTGCCTCTCTGCCTGATGTCCTCATCCACCACAAGCCCAGCATATCCAGGCTGATTTCACCATATTCAGCCCCACCACTGGTCTTCCCACTTGCCCTTGGCTCACCACTAGCAGACCCAAAACCTGGTAGGCATCTAATTAGACTGCTGCTTTTGTCTGTATTACATTTTGGCTCTTACTTGAAATTTCATTTGAAATGCAAATCTCAGTTGCTTAAAAAACATGTTAAAGCATCAAGTATTTAAAATCCTTCTGCTTATATAACAATCAATAATATTGATTGTTAACTCTTTATCATAAATGACTTTAGCTTATATCTTTCCAAATAACAAATGGCTGTAGTAAGGGCACCAGGTCATTTTGGAAAGTGATGCTGGAGAATGCCTTGGAAAGCCATGGAGCATTATCTCTCATTTATTATTCACCCCAACCATAGGAAGTAAGCACTATAATTATGCTAATTTTACAGGTAAATAAAGATGTTGATATGTACAGTTTGAATAACATGTGCAATGTTATAGATCTAGAAAGAGGCAGAGCCAGACTTTCAACCCATGTTGCAGAGTCCAGCCTCCTAATGATTACAATATGTTTCCTCTTTCTGTGCTACAGAAGTTAGCATTTGACTAAGAAAACAGGCGTGGAAGTCAAACAATACTGGTACAAGTTACTCACTGCTCACCTACTTGGGCTACTCACAAAACGTCTCCATTTTCTCATTTGTAAAATGGGAGGATAATAGAGATCTTGGAGGGCTTTACTAAGTAAAAAAGCATGATGGAAATGGAGTGGAGAACACAGAGCCTTCCATACAGTTAATTTTCAAGAAATGTCACCTGTGACTCTAAATGTGGACATGTAGTAGATGGATGAATAGCATGAGTCACAACCTCTGCTCAGCCACTGTCTTAACCAGGGTTCTCCAGAGAAATAGAATCAAAAGGATATATAGAGATAGATAAAAAGAGGTCTATTTTGAGGGATTGGCTCATACAGTTATGGGGGCTGAGAAGTCCCATGACCTGCCATCTGCAAGCTGAAACCCCAGTAAGGCTGATGGTGCAGCTTCAGTCCAAGGCTGAGACCTGAGAACAAGAAGGTCACTGACATAAGTCTTAGTCCAAATTCAAAATCCTGAAAACCAGGAGCACCAATGTCTAATGAGAGAAGATGATGAATGTCCCCACTCAAGGAGAAAGAGCATTTGCCTTTGTTCCGCCATTTGTTCTATTCAGGCCCTCAGTGGATTGCATGATGCCTACCTGCATGGGCGAGAGTGACTTCTTTACTCAGTCTACTAATACAAATACTAATCCCTCTTGGAAACACCCTCACAGTCATGCTCAGAAGTAATTTTTTACCAGCTATCTGGGTATCTCTTAGCCTAGTCAAGTTGACATATACAATTAATGATCACTACCACTAACACTTTGGGTTACTTTAGGCAAAGTTCTTTAATCTCTGGGTAATTACATTCTAAAAGAAGATGCTGATCACATAAAATAAGGTTTCTAGTGAGGAAATACCAGTCAATGTGACAGGAAGAAGGGTCTTCAACCTATATATGATATGAAATGGGCATTGATGGATGTTATTTCCTTTTCCCATTCAGATGGCAATATAAAAAACAGTAGAAGCTATTCATAGGACCATTATGAGACCCCAAAATTCAATTGGATAACATGTGGAATTGAATTTATTAAATAACTGTTGTATTGCTACAAGCATAATGAAATGACAGTAAGCCAGCTGGGAATACCAGGAAAATGGGTTGCTCAGTTCAAACCCATTCAGATCCCCCTAAAAAGTGATGGTTAGCCATGCCAGTTTAAACATAGAAAGCACTCAGAATATTTGTGGTTAATTAGAAATTTCAAGATAGTGACAGCATTTCAAGAATCTCCCACTTGGTTGGTAAGTTTTGTGGGCTCAAACCCAGGACACTACTACAGGAGAATACTGGAGTGCAGATGTCCATCCTCCATCTCTTAAGACTGACTTCCCCTGAAACTGCAGAACCAGTCTGGTCCTCTCCTAATATTCATTCCTTCTCCCCACCAATTTGATTTACTTAATCAGCATTCTATAATTAGCATTCTATAATCCAAGTAGGTTGGATTAAATCTCATTAGTATAGCATAATCAACTCTTCTGAAGTGATAGGTCCAGAATAGGCTCTCAATTTTATAGGAATATTTAATTCAGATTTTCCTTGCAGGGAGAAAAAGAGAACATCCCCTCAAAAGTCTTTCCAGGAACGTTATAAAATATTGTACTATCCAACCCTTTCATCAAATGATAGTAGCATTCAAAACATCCTGCACTTGAACATTTTTGTCTAGATCCTTGCCTATGTTACCCAAATGACACCCTTTTTACAAATTCAGTGCAGTATAGGGGACCACCCTATAGAGCCAGGACACAGACTTTCCATCCAAAAGCCACAGCTGCCGGGCAGCAAGGCGGGGGGGAGGTGGGGGCAGGGGAGTGGGCATGAAGACATTTCTGGCCAGAACTACTAAGTGCTGACCTAATAGCCTTTTTCCCCATCTTCCTCACAAACAGAAGCTTGATTGTATCCCTGGCAACGTATCCAGCTTAAACGCTACATTTTCCAGTCTTCCTTGAAGCCAGGGGTGAACAAGGTACTTAAGTGAGTATCTGAGAAATTTTGAAGGAGCACTGACTCAGTTAGAAGAGGGAACTTCTCACCCTTTTCCTTCTCCTCCTTCTTCCTTCCTATTGCCCAAAGTTCAGATGTAATCACCAATACTACAGCAGCCATTTCAGACCAGAAGGAGATCTTGCATTTAAGACTAATGTCTTAGCTCAGGCTGCCTTAATAAAATGCCACAGACAGGGTGACTTAAACAACAGATATTTATTTTCTCACAGTCCTGGAGGCTCAAAGTCTGAAATCAGGTGTCAGCATGATTGGTTTCTGGTGAGGCATCTCTTTCTGGCTTGTACGCATTTGCTATCACACTGTTTGCTCACATCTTTTTCTTTGTGAACTCAAGAATTCAGGGCAGAGATGTGTAAGAGAGGGTTTTCTGATGCCTCTCTTCTGATAAAAGCAATAAACTAATCTTAGCATATCAGGGCCTATCTTGTTCAGTTGGAGCTGTTATAACAAGATACCATAGAGTAGATGGTTTAAACAACATAAAATTATTTCTCACATTTCTGGAGGCTAGAAGTTTGGGAGCAAGATACTGGCAGATCCACTGTCTGTTTAGGGCCCTCTTCCTGGTTTCCTAACATGAGAATAGGGGAAGCAAACTCTCTCCTGTCTCTTCTAATAAGAGCATTAATCCCATTCACATAGGGCTCCACTCTCATAACTAATTACCTCCCAAAGGTCCTGTCTCAAAATATTATCACATTAAGAATTAGACTTTCAACATACAAATGGGGTAGTGGGGACAGACATTTAGTTCATGGCATGACCTCCCCTTTATGACCTAATTTAACTGCCTCCACAAAGTTTCTATCTCCAGATATAGTCACATTAGGGGGTTAGGACTTTGGGCACATAGTTCAGTCTACAGAAGATGGGTAGCAGAATTTCTCTTGTGACACTGATGCCAACATTGAGCCAATATACAGCCTTGGATTGCTTGTTTCTAAATTTCCTTTATACGAGGAAAAAGAAAAACTTTTCTATCTTGCTGAGTCATATATTTAGAGTCTCTATAGATTCAAACTTAATCCTATATAATACAATATATATTCATTTATTCATTCAACAAAAATATTTGAGAATGTACTATGTCCTGGACACGATGCTGAGTACTAAGAACTGAGAATAAGAAGACAAATCAGATTGATCTCTTGGCTCTAATGAGCTCACGGTTTTATGAAGGAGACAAACATGAATAGGTAATTCACGTTTTCAGTGTTCTATAATGATCAGAAAGAAAAAGTGAACAAAGTTCTCAAATAAAGCTTAGCCTGGAAGTTTGGCAAAACCTACTCAAAAGTAGGATTTGAACCTATTCTTGAAGGATGTGTGGAATTTCAGCAATTTGGAGGTTGGGTGTTATAGACATAGAAAACAGTAAAAGCCAAGGAATGGAGGCATGGAAGAGTTAGGAATGCTCATTAGAGAGTGGGAATATTTCTGTAATTAGAGAAAGATGATGGGGGTGGGAGAGGCACCTAAAAAAGAAGCTGGAAAAGTAACTAGTGGCAATTGCCTTATTATACCATATTTAGATTTTGGGGATTTACTCTATGGCAATAAAATGCATTGTAGGTTTTCTAAGTAGTGATGTTAAGGAGCAATATCATTAGATCTACATTTTAAGAAGATGATTATGCAGGTAGACTGGGGTCAGGGAGACTGGGTAGAGAATGATTATAATAATACTGACAAGAGATGATGAGGATATAAACAAGGCTAAGGGACAATAATTAACTCTCATTCATTTCAGTTCTAACCCACCTTGTCAAATCAGTTGCTAATCATCTTCAGATTAGCGTCCATGGGCCAGTAGACTCCAACCCAGAAATGTTGCATAAGTTCTTACCCCATTAAATAGTAGCTCTTGAAAAATGGTCTCAGCTGCTATCATTTAAGTGTCATTAAGTGCATGTAGAAAGAGGACATCACTGAGATGGTAAAATAGAAGGTAAGCCACTGATATCCCACCACCACAACAACAATTTGTACCCATCCACAGTTAAAAGTCTCTCTGAGGAGCCTCATGATTGAAGTAGGAGTTTGTGAAGCCCCATTGGAGCCCAAGACCAGACCTTGAAGGGTCATTTTGAGAGTATAGACTAACACCCAGGTGGCTGATCCACTGAATCTGTTCCTGGGTTCAAGCTCAAAAACAGCCCAGTCCTCTAAGATGGTTGGCCACATTTCCATTTGTCAATGAGCCGGCAACCAAAACCATGGGCCAAGGAGTACAGAGGAATTCCCTCACACTAGTGCCTTGGTGGAGAGGCGCATCTGCCCACGACAATGGTCTCGACCATGCTTCTCAAAGTTGCCTTCCATGGATCTGCTCCAGTCCCTGCTTCACTGAGTTTCCAGTTCAGAGCTGCTTTTATAAGGACTCAGAGGGAGACTTGCCCATATCTCACAGCCTGGCAGTCTGAGGCTCCCTAATGGGCTCACCAATCTCTGTCCCACAGCAGAGCCCAAGAGGATTCAGTTTTGGCTCTAGCCCTTCCCTTAGCTTCAGTTAAGTATCCAATTTTGCTAGAAGACATGCGGTCCTCTGAGCCAATCAGACCAGGCTCTCCAGCCTCTGCCACACAGCAGATTCTGAGAGGCCCATTTTTAGCTCCAGCCCACCTTGCTGTAGTCAGGAAACTACTCCATCTATGCAGGGACCTCTTGGAAGACACACACCCCTCTGAGCCAATGAGACTGGGCTCTGGGCTCTCCAGCCTATATTCCACAGCAGATGCCAAGCAAGGGCCATCTTAGCTCCAGCCCCTCTGGCTCCAGTCAGGAAAATATCCTACCTGTGCAGAAACTTGCTGGGAGGCACACCTCTCTGGGTCACCAGAACAGTTTCCTGTACTGAGGTCCCTGGTCACCATTTCTACACAGCCCTAGTTTCCTCCTTGAGTCTTCCCTAGGTCCATCTGGCCCCAAAAGCCATATCAACCTGAGTCCTCCTGATACTCTCAGCAAGCCTGGTCTTAGACTGTCCCCTACTGCTGAGAGAGCTGCAGTGCTCACAGGCTCAAGAAACACAATGATCAGTCTGCTTAGAATCCCTGAAAGGCCCTCTGAAAAAGGACAGGCACAAAGCAAGACTTTGAAGACTAAAATAAATACCTAATCCCTCGATACACAGACATTGTTGCACATCCACAAGCATCTGTGCAAGGAGCATTAAGAATATTCAGGGAAATATGATCTCACTAAATGAACAAAATAAAGTGCCAGAGACCAACCCTAAAGTGATGGAGACGTGTGATCTCCCAGACAAAAAATTCAAAATAGTTGTTTTAAGGAAACTGAACAAACTTTAGGAAAACACAAAGAATCAATTCAGAAATTTATCTGAGAAATTTAACAGAGAGATTGAAATAATTAAAAGTGTATGTAGAAAGAAATATTAGTGAAGTGATCGGGGCAGACATAGTGAACATGCCAGTGCAAAGGCAGTCCTCCTACTTGTTGCCTATTTTCCTTGAGTGCTTGGGTTTTCTCCATACTGACATTCCCCTGCCTATACAAGAGGACCCCAGGAGTGCTGCTCTGTATCCCTGGCCCATAACTTGGTGCCATATTCCTACTTTCTGTTTGCTCACCACATGCCTTTATTTTAAAAAAGATCTCCCTGTATGTGGTACTACTCAAAATAATATTATTGACAGCTTTGAGTTACATTTCTAAAGCACACATGAATTATCCCTGTGTTCCTAGATGAGAGTTCTAATTAGATCATGATACCTGTTTAATTCTGAACTATGAAAACTTTGTTCTCATTATCAGTACTTCCCTGAGGTGCTGTTTCTACTAGAGTCTCTTTTTTCCCTTAACATGGTTTCTCTTTCTTGCCCACATGCACTCCTCAGGCACTGGATGGAAGCATACACTAATTCCTTCCTTGGAAGTGATACTGATAAATGAGTATATATCAGGGGCAGAATGGTGACCAGTTAGCTAGAAAGTCAACTTGCAGCAAAAGCACAAAAAGGTTAACTTTCCTTTGACATCAATAATGAGGACACAATTTCTTATGATATTTCCTTAGAAATTGCGAAGCACAGAGTGAAAATACAATGTATTTTTATTTCTTTGCCTTTCCTCATCCGTTGAAAAAGCAAGCAACATTTTTTTCTTAAATTTAAAACTCATTAATCACTTCTGGATTACAGATTAATTTTATCTGAACATTTCCATAATGTCTGAATCCACACATCAATTATGTATACGCACACACACACACACACACACACACGTGCATGTGATTTTATTCAAAACCAGGTCATCTAAAAAATTAAAACGGGAGGCTCCAAATAAAACATAATTACTTTCCAAGATTTCCACTGTGTTCTGATTTCAAATATTGAATTTTTTTTCTGAGATCTCTTCTTGTTTAAATTGTCTGTTCACCAAGCCATGTTCTCAGCTGGAACACTCAAAAGCAGGGACATATTTCTGTATATATTTTTAAGGTTCATTCACATTATGTTTGAAAGTTGCAATAAATCAACTTAATTTGAATCAGTCTGTAAGTTTATATGCCTGTCTTTCTGTTTGAATATAAACCATAAGTGTATACTTTCCCTTTAATCCTTTTTTTTCTGTTTAAATGCTGTTTCAAGACTTCAGTGTGTGTTTATTTGCATTGTTGATTTATTCATTCATTCACCCATTCGGCAGATATATACTATGCTTCTTCTATGTGACAGATCCTATATTGGTAAGTGTGGAGATATAAAGACAAATAAGACATGATCTCTACGTTAAAGCCCTCTACGTTAAAGGGCTCTCAGTCTGGCAGCAGAGTGGGGCTTTGTAGTTCACATAGCATTTTCAAATACTTATTCACCCTCAATGACCATTACAGTGGGTTTCAACTGGAATGCAATGAGAATCACCTGGGAAGCTTTAAAAAATTACCAGTGCCTGGATCCTACCTCCGGAAATTCAGATTTTATTTCTCCTGTGTCAGGCCTGGTCATGGGCATTTTTTTAAAGTTCATGAGATGATTCTACTATGCAGCCAAGATTAAGAACTGCCATTCTAGTGTTATTGAATTGTTTGGACACCATACTGTTTCCCGTGTCTGAGTTTTTGCTCCTCTATCCCTGTACTTACTACTTTCCATTGGAATCCTTTTTCTGGTTTTCAACAACCCTCATACCCCCTGACACACAGACACAGTTTTGAACTCCATCTTATCCATCTTGTAGTCCTGAGTGCCTAGCACAGTACCTTACCCATAGTAGGAGCTCCTTGTTGAACCATCTTCAACTTGATCACAAAATATACTACTTTGTGTTATCTCTTCTACTTCAGCACAAAAGATGAAATCTTCCATCTGATTAGATCTACTAGTTCATTTTTGTCTCCTTCTTGCTAAGGACCCAGGGCAATTGTCCTGGGGCAAGGCAGGAGGACAGGGAAAGTGGTACAGTGATGTTCTACAGTCAAAATCATCCCTCCTCACTAATTCCTATTGTTTCATACCTCAACTCCCTCTCTCTGTTCTACATGTGGCAGGAAAGTAAGGAATGTGGCCATTGACCTAAAGTAACCCAGCTCATCCAGCCAAGGTTGCTGTCGGGAACCTCAACAGATCTTCACTAAAACACAGTTTTTCCTACTCACCCTTAAAGATACATCCGGCTGTGTCAAAATTCAAAATGTGCACCAAGTTTAGACCTTAACTGTAAAATCTACAGCACTCAATACTTAGGAAATTTCTTTCTTGATAATAGATCTTTACAGTGTATTTTTGTAATAGAATTAATGTTGTTCAAATGTATTAGGGCCATCCCAAGAAATACAAACCAAGTACTTTACTTCTTCAAACAAGTTCAACTATTAGTATTACCAAAATAATTTATAAAAAGTAATAATACAGTAAAAATAAAATATAAAATTCTTTATACTAGTGTCTGGGCTTAAAACTGTTTTGTTGTATATGTGAATTTTTGTAAATATGAGTAGAATAAAGTTGTTTGACATAATGTTTAATACCTTTATTTTATTGGTATTTACAAAAATTAACATATGCTACACACATATATATGTAGTATATGTCTATATGTATGTATATGCAGTGTATGTCATAAATGCTAACAGAAAACATGCTCTCATAGAGCATTTTAGTTCCAGTCTCCCCACCAGGAGCATTTTAGCTCCAGTCCTGCTACGAGCATGAGAACCAGTTATTCATTTGGGCATGCAATGGGGTTTGTATAACAGGAGAAGAAACCTGAAATTACGACTCAGAACTTATATAGCGTGGGACATGTGTTCCTCCTCCTCTCCATAGAGACAGAAACATTTACCCTGAAATGCAACCACATTTTCTCTGATGATATGGTTTTTTAGCTTTGTGTGCACACTCAGATCTCATCTTGAATTGCAATGCCATAATCCCCACGTGTCATGGGAGGGACCCCGTGGGAGGTAATTGAATCATGGGGACAGTTTCCCCCATGCTGTTCTCGTGATGGTGAGTGAGTTCTCAGGAGATCTGATGGTTTTATAAGTGTCTGGCATTTCCCCTGCTGGTATTCATTCTCTCTCCCGCCGCCCTGTGAAAAGGTGCCTTCTGCCACGATTGTAAGTTTTCTGAGGCCTCCCCAGCCATGCAGAACTGTGAGTCAATTAAGCCTATTTTATTTGTAAATTACCCTCTCTTGGGTATTTCTTCATAGCAGTGTGATAACAGACTAACACATCTGGGAAATAGAGGAAAAGGGCTTGATGGTGGAACATAAGCAAATGGCTCTGGAGAGATGAGTCTCTAAATCTTTCTGGAGCAATGCACAATCTCTACTTTCCAGCACATATTTGCTATTGAAACCTGAACTATACAAAAATATAAAAATATTTATGGAGAACTGCCTCCCAGTTAAAAATAGAGAGATATTTTCTGTAAATAATTTGTAACACTAACCCAATGTTCTTTCCTTTTTGTAGATCCTAGTATTTCATGAATTTCCACACATTCTGTACACTAAGCTAGAAGTAGCCACATATCCATTCAATGGTGACAGAAACAACACCATATGCAGCAAAGCTGGGTTTCTTACATTTAAAATTCTGGATCAAAGCATTAGAATATTATAATTTGGCTGCCAGATTGTTGAACATTCTGGATTCAGTGGAATACAAAAATAAAATGGTTTTCGGCTTTTTTAAAAGACAATTTTCACTATGCCAGGAGGGCTCTTCATTTACCACCCTTTGTAAAATCTCAGTCAATTTCCATAGTTTTCCAGCCACTTCCAGTTATCAAAAAGTTCAATCCAATTTGTCATTTCAAACTTTACTCTTTTATCCGCCCTTCCTCTAGTTCAAGTTAGCCTTGGGCTGAAGAATATGGAATAAGGAAGGGGCATGGAGTGCTCCATTAACTCATCTTTGTTTCCTTCCTGAGCCCCTTTCTCTTGTGGCATGTGGGAAACAGGCAGGAGAAATGAAAGATTGGAAGCAAACATTTCTTACTTATCTATAGCTACAGCAGTCCTCCCTGTGAGATGATCTTGATATGATGGCCCTCGAATGGACACATAAGTGGGGTCTTTAGATGACCCCTGTTGGGACCTCTAACTAAAATTTCTGCCTGAGGATATTTGGTCTAGCTTGACATTTTCAATCTCCGTAAGTGTCTTCCTATACTCATTCAACCCACAGCCTCTTGCTTCTAGGTTGCCTTTGCCTGGATGATACTTTGCCCATGAGTATTGCATCCATCCTGCCATGACAGGAGGAGTGAGGTGTACCCCTCTTCCATTTTTATCCCCTCCCTCATTTATACCATATTTCTCCGGTTCCTTTTCTTTTGCTTAATTCTACACAGAGAGCAGTTCAGCAAGTTCTCCACCTGGGCATACATCCCACAGAGAATGAGATGCCAGTAGCTGTCTCCTCTAATCTCTAGGAATGGCTCCTTTGGATCCCTTGACTCAGGGAAGGAAGTGATTCCGCAAGGAACCACTATCTATCGCTTCTGTAGAGGAAGTAAAAATGTTTCAGTTATCTCTGCTTAGACTCCAGTTATTCTCAAATTTCTGTAGTCTGTATAGTTTCTGCTCATATAGGTAGTCAGGATACAGTGGTGTTTGAAGTAAAAGAGACAACTTGGTCATCTTTTAATAAGACCTGAAAAGGTCTGGCTCCAATAGGACTCATTAAGTAACCTTATTAGAACATGGGGATTCTATGTGTCCTTTTGCTTCCAACTCTGGATCCCTGTTTCCAATTCTGCAACAATAGCAAGTCTCACTTGACAATGTGTTAGGTAGGGTAACAAGTCCCTTAGTTTCTTAGTTAAGGGACAACTAATTAAAATTGTTCTTATTGGAATTATTCTATATATTCGAATTTCTAGTTTTTGACTTTGCTTCTGATACATACAAATGTATTCTTTTTATTTACATCACCAAATAATCTGCCTTCTGCTATTCAAAATTTTCTTAAATGCTTTGCTTTGCCTAAGATAAGTAATTAATCGGGCTAATGTAATTTAATGCTAAAAGTGATTAGCAGTAAAGAATGTTCCAACTGGAAAGAACCATTATAAACTCAGTGAAGTTCTATTAACCAGTAATAATAGTGGATTTTAAAAGGTAAAATAGTTTTTCCAAGGTTATCAAATTAATTAGTGGAAAAGATAAAACCAGAATCCTGACCTCCTGACTTCTGAGACAGGAAATTTTCCAAAATACATCATGATTTTTGTTTTTGTTTTTTTTTTTTTTTTTTTTTTTTTGCACAAATCAGCATGACCCAACAACAAAACTCACATGAACCAAAAACATCCTGCTAGTTATACTTATTTGATGGTGTATCTCTGGGCACCA
The DNA here is from genome assembly GCF_007565055.1 of Rhinopithecus roxellana. Lineage (NCBI taxonomy): Eukaryota > Metazoa > Chordata > Mammalia > Primates > Cercopithecidae > Rhinopithecus > Rhinopithecus roxellana. The sequence continues at coordinate 19,653,317 of NC_044549.1, read as the reverse complement.
TGACCTTAAAGGGCCATGAAGCAATTATGACATAGCATGAATGATCAAATAATTCCTTCCTGTATTGTATAACCTGTCATGAGACTGAGCCATGTGTTCTGTGAAGACAGGCAAGTTCAATACTCATGCTGAGTTATACTTAAAAATTGGCACATGTATTTGGAATGCACTTGGGAAAGACATCATTGCACAAAAGTGTGTATTCAGAAGAGATAACAAGTTTGGCTTACAACCACAGAAACCAAGTTTCCGGGCAAAGTATGTCATTTTGCAGCTGTTTCCTGCATCTGTAACAATCTTACTACAGTTAACCAGATTAAGCTGGAGGTGTCAGGATATAACCTGGGAGCATGTCTCTTGATGACTCCTCTGGGGTGTTGGGGAATTTTAGTTCAAACAATTACTAATATCTCTATAATAAGCTATTGTAAGATGTACTAAGATCAGTGAGTAAGAATAATTATAACTCTAAACCATCTTTTCCACAAACTTCAAGAAGCTGAACTAACTTTGCTGAAACATCAAATGGGAAATATACTTATCTTAGGGAAATTGAGGTGGGCATATCTTTCAGGAATGTCTTTGGAAATATTTATAGGAGGGTAAGCTGACATCCAGAATAAGGAGTTCAGCTCAAGAAAACTAATTTAGTTCCATGAAGTGGACATTCCAAAGTCCAAAAACAAGGAGACACAGGGGAAACAAGGGAACTATATATATAAACAAAAATATTTATAGAATGTTTATATATGTAGTGATAACGGTTCCTCAGCCCAGCTTCCTTATTTGGGCTCATTCATATGACTAATCCTTATTGAGCTCTTAACTTCTGCCAATAATAGGCATATAAGAATATTATACAAGACATGGTCTCTACCATTCAGGAATTTATTACCTCTATGGGAAATAAACGAGTACACCAATAATCACAATGAGAAATGACACTAACAGTATCACTTCCTGCATCTTGCTTTGCATCTCTCTCATGTCTTGATTTAGAGTTCCTTGGGTATGCTCGTATTACTCCTACTACAGGGTAAGCTCTTTGGGAATAGTGATTATGTCTTTGAGGCTTTTGCAGTGCTTGGAAATGCCAAATGTTTTACAAGCAAAAAGGAATACTTTGACTATGAGCAAAGCTTTACAATTTATAAACAACTTTTAAGTCCACAAAAGCCACTTGGCTAAGGGCCACTATAACCCTATGAAATGGTTAGGGCCTGTATGATTATCTCTATTTCTTAGTCAATGAAAATAAGGTTTGGAAATCTCAAATTGATTTCCCAATATAAGTGGTAGAAGAGGCACTAGGCTCTATTTTCCATTCCCTCTGTTATTCCTATGACTATGTACTGCCTCCTTAGAATATGATAAATGATCCACAAGTGTGATGCATGTTTGAAAGAGAGATAGATCATTTGAGTAATCAAAAAGATGTCATAAAAATATGGCATTGAGCTTAAAGTATTGCTTCAAGACCTCTCTAATATTAACCATATCTCAGTTAAGAATTTTTTTGCTATTTTGTTGATTTTATTCCAATTTGCTCTTCTGATTCATATTGAAGATGCTATTTTAAGTTGGAAACTTCTAGAGAACAAGGCAATATTTTTGTATGTGAAGAATAGTATTCTGAATACCTGTTGGTAATAACTACTTGATTTTCAAGTACTGGGTAATTTATCTCGAAATTTTAAGACTTAGACACACACAATTGTAGAGCTAGAAATGATTCTAGAAATAAAGTAGTAAAATTGTCCTAAACGTTTTTGCCATGCAGTGGCCTTTTTATGAGCCTCCTCCCCACATAGTTCTCCCCTACTTATTTTTAAATATTTTTCTGCTATTATTTAGTTCAAAAATAAAGAAAACATGTCACAAGTCTGCAAGGAATGCACAAACTAATGTGAGCTGTAAATCTGTAATTAGATAAGTGTACAATAAACATTATCCTCTCTCTATCTTATGTCCTTTTAATCTGCTTCATCCCAGGAAATGGTGTCACTGTTCACTCAGCTGCCCATGTCTCCAGCCTAGGTTTCATCCTTCATTCCTCTTTCTCTCATAGCCCAAATCCAATTCATTTGAAGTTTACCAGCATGGCTACTGCTCTTAATTCAGCTCAGTTATCACTTCTTTGAAAAGACTGTCCCTGACCTCTTGATTTAATGCAGCCAGCCTCCCTGCTATGGTTTGAATGTGTTCCCTCCAAAATTCAGGTGTTGCCAATGTAACAGTGTTAAGAGGTAGGGCCTTTAAGAAGTGATTAGGTCATGAAGGGTCCTCCCTCATGAACGGAATTAATGCCCTTATAAAAGAGGTTTCCAACAGCATTTGGCTAGCTTGCCCTTCCACCCTCTGCCATGTGTGCCACAGCATTCCTCTTCTCCCAGAGGATGCATCAACAAGGTGCCCTCTTGGAAGCAGAGAGTAGGTCTCACTGGAAAACCAAACCTGCCAATGTCTTGATCTTGGTCTTCCCAGTCTCTAGAACTACGGGAAATAAATTTCTGTTCTTTATAAATTACAGTCTGTGTTATTTTGCTATAGTAACACTCCCCAACTTCCGCTACCCTCTATACTCTTAAACTGTTTTATTTTTATTAATGGTACCAATTACTACCTGAAGTAATATTATTTGAACATTTATTTATTATTTACTTCATACTAGAATGTATAAAAATCATGAATTTAAGTACTTGGTGTTATTCTCTGCTGTATCATCAGTTACTAGAACACATAGTAGAAAGTCAACAAATATTTTGGTGGATGACTAGATGGATGACTGTATGGACAAATGAATGGATAGACACATTAGCTAATTGATGATTAAATGGATGAATACATGAATAGAATGATATAGTGGGAGTACAATGAAAAGAAATGAGAAACTATGGCTGAAGGAAAAGCTAAAGATAGATGATAATCAGTTGAGTCTTAAAAAAAATAAGTAGAAGTTAATAAGACAAATTAGGTTGAGGGGAGCAGTGCCAGCTAAGGAAGCTGATACAGACATGAGAGTGGGTATAGATCTTTCAGTGAGTGTGGAATACAAGGTATGGATCAGAAGTCACAGGAAAAGAGCAGTTTATTAGACTGAGGCCATATATCTAAAGACCTGGCATCCTTGCTAAGGACTTTGGATTTACTCTTTGAGTAATATGGAACAGATTTTATAAATAAAAGTACCATAATCAGATCTGTGGTGAACATGGGTTGAGCACACTTTATAGGGAAGAGCCAGGAGTCAGGAAGACAATTTAGGGCATACTTACAACATTATCAACTATACTATCAACTATGAATTGAGGACCTAGGCCAAGGGTGTGTCATGAACATGAGCTCGGAGAAACATAAATAGGACATAGTTCTGAAATAAAGTAACAGAATTATATAGTTGCGTTTGAGAAAGGGGGAGATGAAAAACTAAGGGTGATTCCACAATGCCCTGCTTGGGACATGACAAGAGGGTGATGGGTTAATGAAAGCAGGGAAGCCAGAGGAAGGGTCAGGAAGTAAGAGGAAACATAAGAGTTCAGTTCAAAGGAACAATAAAACATACGGGGTTTGAGAGATTTGTTGGGTACTTGGACATTTGGTTTGGGAACTGACAGAGAGATTAATCTTAAGAGCACAATGTTTATGAGCATCAAACTATAGGTGGTAGTTTAAGCTAAGAGAGTGTCCATCAAACAAACTTTGTGTATTAATAATTATTTTTATACCTTTAACTTATAAAAATAAAACTTCTAATCAGAGCTACTAATTAGAACCCATGCTAACAAAAATACTATGTTGATGATTTGAATATAAAACAAAGAAAATTGAATTTTTAGTTGTCTTTTGTTGAATGTATGATTTCTGAGTTTTTTTTTTTTTTTTTTTTTTTTTTTTTAACATATGGTCAATAACAGTCCTTATTCTTTGCAAATACCTGCTAGGGAGGAAGTCTGGGGCCTTCAAGTTAGGAACCAATGACCTAGTCCAATCCTTTAGGGAACACATCCTTAAACCCAAGGCATTATATCAGTTTAACATTAATTAATTCCTACCTTGAACTTGAATATGGAGACTCTGTAGCCATGGAAGCTCCTTGTGTCTTCTTTAGGATTTCCCTCAGCTTATTTGATACAGCAGTAAAAGAACATGAGTTGAGGAATATTTTGACCTAAAGGCCACTAAGTTCTGACCAGCTCTCATTTTACCTTTACCTATGCCCTTATCCAGGAAAGTGGGGACATGTGCACAGGACGAGAAGAAGAATGACACTGGTAAAAGGACATGAGAGAGAAACATACACATTTTGCCAGTTTTGTCCTTAATAAGGAACAAAAGCAATATTAAGAAGTTATATGTCTAGTTTCTAGAAAATATAAGTAGATTGTCAATTTACTGGAGGTATGATAGAAGAAAGCCACATCAAGAATATGAAAATGGAATCTGCTTACAAGCAGAAATTGCTTAATTTAACTACGGGAAAATGCTAATGCTCTTAAAAATTAAAAACATAGGCCGGGCACGGTGGCTCAAGCCTGTAATCCCAGCACTTTGGGAGGCCGAGACGGGCGGATCACGAGGGCAGGAGATCGAGACCATCCTGGCTAACACGGTGAAACCCCGTCTCTACTAAAAAATACAAAAAAACTAGCCGGGAAAGGTGGCGGGCGCCTGTAGTCCCAGCTACTCGGGAGGCTGAGGCAGGAGAATGACGTAAACCCGGGAGGCGGAGCTTGCAGTGAGCTGAGATCCGGCCACTGCACTCCAGCCCGGGCGACAGAGCGAGACTCCGTCTCAAAAAAACAAAAAACAAAAAAACAAAACAAAAAAAAATTAAAAACATATTTGAGAATTATTAGGAAAACAAAAGTATATATTTGCATAATGCCTATGTCTGTAATTTTTAAATTTCCAGTCAAATTATTATTACTCCTTGTTATTTAAAATTACTTATCCTTTTAAATTTCCCAGAGGCACTAAACATGACCCCCATAATATCACCGTATGGAGATTTACCATGGAAAAGATCACTTTGGTGGCACACGGCATGTAGGTAACCTTACAATCCTAGTCACAACTGCAAAATGGGCAGTTTTTTATTGGAATTGAAAATACTTCTCTCTCAATTCTTAGAAACTCAAGGTGTTCAGAATTAATTTTTCAGGATTTCTAACTCTTCATTCTACCTTCCTTCTCACATCCCAGTAAAAATGATTTATCCTGAATTATAACCACTGTAGGCTATTTGAGAAGAGGTATGCCCCAAATTCTAGTTAGAAATTCCATTCTAGCACCCCCTTAGCTATTAAAATGGCCTTAGACAGGTACATAACTTCTTTAAGATTGGTTTTCCTCATCCATACACTAAGAATAATTGGTCCACATAGTAAGATTGCTTTCAGGACTAGAGAAGATACTACAAAGATGGCCCTCAGTTCCATAGCTGACACCTAGAAGTGCTTAAAATATTTAAATATATTGTTTAAAATAATTCAACTAAACCGTAAGTAGGAAGGACTGACCAGATTTAAACATTCAGGATATAGTATATGCTGTAAAATTGAAGTCTATAGCTGAATTAATTTCTTATTAATGGAATAAATAATAAAAAAGTTTAACATGCTTTCTATGCACCATATTATGATTTACCTATAATATCTTATTTAATCCTCAAACAATTCAATGAAGGAAGTTATAATATTAGGGGAAATTTACAGATGAGGAAACTGGGGCACAAACAGGATAAGTAAATTGTCCAAAGTCATACATAACTACCAGAGCTCAGATTCAAATGTAAGCCATCTAGTTCCAATTTAAATTGAGAATTTTCCCATCTCCCTTTTGTCTACTATGTCACCCAAAACCCAGAAAAAAGTGGAGCAGCAATTTTCCACCTGAGAATCAATCATTGCTGACACCGAAAGATTGCTTCAGAGAGGAAGAACAAATGTTTAGAGAGGAAGAACAATCAAAGGAGACTGACAAGCAAGGCAGCAGAGAAGGGAGGGGCAATGGATAGGTAAGTTTCCAATACTAGACTCAATTTTCATTTTGGAAGCTTTTCGTCATAATCAGGAAGACAATGAAAACTAAAAACAGAACAAATCGGCGGCTTTAAAATTAAAAACCAACAGTCCAAATCTGATCTAGACTTTTAAAAATTAGTTTTGCTGGCCAAATAAATACCAGAGGAATATTCCCAATTTGTCCATAAAGCTCCATCACTGGATTAGAAATAAAGACACGTGATCCCTGCTCCTGCTCTGACTCAGTAGTTTACCATACAAGGTAGAATCTTTGTTTCAAGAGGTAGAGAGGTGAAAAATATCTGAGAGAGGAACATGCCCAGTTGAAACTGGCATAGGGGATGAAAGTGCTGATAACCAAAATTAGCTTACAACAATGCTTACTAGATACATCAACAGTTTTCTGTGTGGCTGTCAGTGAATGGGAGCCAAAGACAGTCACCTGGGAGTGTCCTTTGTGACTTTAAGGATTACTCAACTCCCCCCTCTACTTTTTTCAGTGCACAAGTGCAATAATCTCAAATCAGAAATTAAAGAAAGAAAAATATGGTCTTAAAATTCTTCCATAGTCCCCCTAGCACTCACACATTTTATTTGTGAAGTGATAACGTTACTTGAGATAATTTCTGAGGTTCTTTTTGGTTTTATTGCTCAATGATAGCTTCAAGAATCAGTGAAATTCTAGGTGTCTCGCCTAAAAAAGTTTTAGGAAATATGTTTATACTATAAAGATGTATAAAACATAGTAATGAGTATGTGTGAACAACTGACATATAAAAAATTTTATTAATATACAAATTCCATATTACACATTGTTAAGTAGCCATTATTTAAAATTTCAATTATGCTTATAAACAGGTTATACAACATGGACAGATGCTTAAATTATTATGTCAAATGAGAAAAGGCAAATATAAAATTTTATGTACAATAGAGTGACAATCATAATTCAAAATGTACAGAAAAAAGACTGGCTGGAAATAAACAAACTGTTAGTATTGATTGTTAATAGGTAGTAGGAATAAGCATGATTTTCCTCTGCTCTTCTAATTTCCAATTTTCTACAAGTATGTTATTTTTATAAAAATGTTGATCATCTACATATATTTTGGGATTTTTTTTTTAAAGTTTAAACTATTTTATATTGCAGCTGGCACTGGGTAACAGCATTGGGCAACAGAGGACAAGCAGGCAGAGGCCAAGGTATCCATGAGCGAGAAGCCTTACATAGTAAACCAATCATATAGCCATAGTCATGTCACCTGATAGAATGTAGACCAACTCAATTGTGATAAAGAACCCAAAGAACTCCAATTTCTTCAACAAATAATTGTTAACACTATTATTTGTTAATAATAGGATTTCTCCTAATGAAATCTGAAATCATTTTACCAGTGTGATAGTTAATTGTATGTGTTGCCCTTACTGAATCACAGGATACCCAGATACTTGATTAAACAGTATTTCTGAGTGTGTCTGAGGGTATTTCTGGAAGAGATTAGTGTCGGAATAAATCGGCTAAATAAAGCAGATTGCCCTTCCCAGCGTAGTGGGTAGCATCCAATCTGTTAAAGGCCTGAAGAGAACAAAAAGGTGGAAGTGAGAATTTGCTGACACTGCCTGACTACTTGAGCTGGGGCATTGATCTTCTCCTGCATTTAACTCTCCTTGTTCTTAGGTCTTCAGACTGACACTGGAATCTGTACCAAAATCTCCCCATTTCTCAGGCCTTCCAACTACACCACTGTCTTTCCTGGGCCTCCAGCTTACAGATCACAAATTGTAGAATTTCTCAGCCTCTATAATCACAAGAACCAATATTTTGTAATATATATAATGAGATACCCTGTTGATTCTGTATCAACATACTACTGGTTCTGTATCTCCAGAGAAGCCTGACTATTCCAACCAGATATCACACACTATTCATGCCAATACAAGGTTCTGAGATCATTTTATTTTTTATGATAGCCTAGGCCATGTTCTGATATTTAGCCAGCAACACAATAAAAAGTAATTAGTCCATAACATGCTTCTATATAAGCAAATATACAAAGTAAAGCCTGCTCGTCTTTCTATAAACTTGCTTTCATTTTTAAAAAGCTACTTCTGGCCCAATGAGAGAGAAGCACAAAGACAGCAGAAGCTAAACTTTCTCGTCATTCAGATCTTTGAAGAATTTTCAAACCATCTACTTGCAAATCTTAATAGTAATGAATTTCAATAGAGGAAAAATATCATCAATCATTAATTTGCTTAATTTTGTTGGCCAAGTTATTTCATACACTAAACAGGAAAAGAAATGACTCCACAAGGAATAGGGAGATGTGAATGTAGAATCTCGGTACCAAAACCACATTCCCTGGCACCCATTGTGGGGTTTGTTTTAAACCCTAGGCACCACCAATCTCTGTCTTGGAAAATCCTTCTTGGGCATCCATCAAGCTGCAGGAGATGGTCTCTTTTTGACTAAGCATAGCCTGGAGAGGAAAATCAGGGGTAATCTGAAATGAAGGATCCTAATAGCACACTGCTTCTGCCCACATCAGGGCCTTCCCAGACAGTGAGGGCTGAAATCAGTTGCCAAGAAAAGCCTTCAGGGTTCAATTAAGAGCAATGAGATGTAGGAAAATACTTAGCAAAAACCAATCTCTCAAACCAGCATAGGATGTAAAAATTCTGGATGTTGTGAGCAATATATTACCACTAGATCCTTCTGATTATATTAGGTGTATAATTAGACCTTCTTTACCAAATAAGTTTGGCTCTCTTTTAAAGTACAAGGTGAACACGACTCCTAAGGTCTACCCTGAAGGGTAGAACAGGTTAGAAGAGAAGAAACATTATTTTTAAAAAGAAGTAAAGGTGCTCGCTTCGGCAGCACATATACTAAAATTGGAACGATACAGAGAAGATTAGCATGGCCCCTGCGCAAGGATGACACGCAAATTCGTGAAGCGTTCCATATTTAAAAAAAAAAAAAAAAAAAAAAAAAAAAAAAAAGAAGTAAAGACCTACTGACTAAAAAGAGCAAATATCCGAAATCAATGGCTTTAAGACACAATTTCAGGGATATCTACCTTTGGGATAATATATTCATTTTTCTTAAGAACAACTTGAATTAACTAAAAAGCAAATACCTTGTGATCATAGAATGCTAGAATCAGAAGCAGCCTTAAAGATTATTTAATCCAAACCTCCTCATTTTCTTATGAAGCCACTGAAATCTAGTGAGATTTAATGGCTGCCTGTATTAGTCCTTTTCCACGCTGCTGATAAAGACATATCCAAGCCAGGCACAGTGGCTCACACCTGTAATCCTAGCACTTTGGGAGGCCAAGGTAGTTGGATTACAAGGTCAGGAGTTCGAGACCAGCCTGGCCAATTTGGTGAAACACCAACTCTACTTTAAAAAGTATAAAAATTAGCTGGGTGTGGTGGCACATGCCTGTAGTCCCAGCTACTCAGGAGGCAGAAAAATCACTTGAACCTGGGAGGCAGAGGTTGCAGTGAGCCAAGATCGTGCTCCTGCACTCCAGCCTGGGCAACAGAGCAAGATTCCATCTAAAAGAAAACAGAAAACAAAAAAAGACATATCCAAGACTGGGCAATTTACAAAAGAAAGAGGTTTAATTACACTTCCACATGGCTAGGGAGGCTTCACATAGTGGCAGAAGGTAGGGAGGAGCAAGTCATGTCTTACATGGATGGCAGCAAGCAAAGAGCTTGTGCAGGAAAACTCCCCTTTATAAATCCATCAGATCTCATGAGCGTTACTCATTATCACAAGAACAGCATGGGAAAGACCTGCCCCCATGATTCCATTACCTCCCACTGAGTACCTCCCACAACACGTGAGAATTCAAGATGAGACAAGGGTGGGGACACAGCCAAACCATATCATTCCACCACTGGCCCCTCCCAAATCTCATATCCTCACATTTCAAAACCAAATATGCCTTCCCAACAGTACCCCAAAGTCTTAACTCATTTCAACATTAACTCGAAAGTCCACAGTCCAAAGTCTCACCAGAGACAAGGCAAGTCCTTTCTGCCTATAAGCTTGTAAAATCAAAAGCAAGTTAGTTACTTCCTACATACAATAGGGGAATAGGCATTGGATAAAACAACCATTCCAAATTGGAGACATTGGCCAAAACAAAGGGGCTACAGGTGCCATGCAAGTCTGAAATTCAGTGGGGCAGTCAAATCTTAAAGTTCCAAAATTATCTCCTTTGACTTCATGTCTCACATCCAAGTCATGCTGATGCAAGAGGGTTCCCATGGTCTTGGGCAGCTCAGCCCCTGTGGCTTTACAAAATATAAACCCTTTTCTGGCTGCTTTCACAGACTGTGTTGAGTGTATATGGTTTTTCCAGGTGCACAGTGCAAGCTGTCAGTGGATCTACCATTTTGGGGTCTGGAGGATGGTGGCCCTCTTTTCACAGCTCCACTAGGTGGTGCTCTAGTAGAGACTCTGTGTGGGGGCTCTGACCCCACATTTCCCTTCTGCACTACCAGAGGTTCTCCATGAGGCCCCAACCCTGCAGCAAACTTTTGCCTGGGCATCCAGGTGTTTCCATATGTCTTCTGAAATCTAGATGGAGGTACTCAAACCTCAATTCTTCTCAACACCACATGGAAACTGCCAAGGCTTGAGGGTTCTACCCTCTGAAGCAACAGCCCAAGCTGTACCTTGGCTCCTTTTAGTCATGGCTAGAGTGGCTGGGATGCTGGGCACCAAGTCCCTGGACTGCACACAGCACAGGGACCCTGGGCCAGGACCACTAAACCATTTTCTCCTGAGCCTCCAGACCGCTGATGAGAGGGTCTTCCATGAAGACCTCTGACATGCCCTGGAGACATTTTCCCAATTGTGTTGGGGATTAACATTTGACTCCTCATTACTTACTCAAATTTCTGCAGCAGTCAGCTAGAATTTCTTCTCAGAAAATGGGTTTTTATTTTCTATCACGTTGTAAGGCTGAAGATTTTCAAAATTTTATGCTCTGCTTTCCTGATAAAACTGAATGCCTTTAACAGCACCCAAGTCACTTATTGAATACTTTGCTACTTAGAAATTTCTTCCACCAGGTACCCTAAATCATCTCTCTCAAGTGCAAAATTCCACAAATCCCTAGGGCAGGGGCAAAATGCTGTCACTCTCTTTGCTAAAAAATAACAAAAGTCACCTTTGCTCCAGTCCCCAACAAGTTCCTCATCTCCATCTGAGACCACCTCAGCTTGAACTTTATTGTCCATATTGCTATCAGGTTTTGGTCAAAGCCATTCAACAAGTCTCTATGAAGTTCCAAACTTTCCCACATCTTTCTGTCTTCTTCTGAGCCCTCCAAACTGTTCCAACCTCTGCATGTTACCCAGTTCCAAAGTTGCTTCCACGTTTTCAGGTATCTTTTCAGCAGCACCCCACTCTACTGGTACTAATTTACTGTATTAGTCCATTTTCACACTGCAGTTAAAAACATACCCAAGACTGGGCAATTTACTAAAGAAACAGGTTTAATTGAACTTAAGTTCCATGCAGCTGGGGAAGCCTCACAATCATGGTGGAAGGCATGGAGGAGCATCACATCTTACTTACATGGATGCCAGCAAGCAAAGAGCTTGTGCAGGAAAACTGCCCCTTATCATAACCGTCAAATCTCAAAATACTTACTATCACGAGCACAGCATGGGAAAGACCTGACCCCATGATTCAATTACCTCCCACTGGGTCTCTCCCACAACATGTGGGAATTCAAGATGTGATTTGCGTGGGACACAACCAAACCAAATCACTGCCTAAAATGAGACTGCTTAGCAGGATCAGAGTCACTGAAATAATCTCTCACATTCAAATAGAACTTTGAGATTCCCAAGCACTTTTTAATTTAATGACTTATTTAATCCTCAACCAGCTCTGAGAGGCATGGTAGCAGAGACGAATCAGTGGGTTGGTTCATGTATTTCTGACAGTTTTCCAAGTAAAATTACTTATCACTTGGGAGAAAATTAGGGTTCAAAACCTGAAAAATGTTAATTCAGTTTTGCCAGTTCATTTATAAAAATGTCAAGAACTTCTATGTTCTTATTGGTATTTTGTCTCAGAATCATGCAGGATGATGACCAGCTATCTGTGAATTCTGCTGAAGTAGGAGGAATTCAGACTTTTAAAGGGAAAACCCCTATAATGGTATCATTTCTGTTCATTGAAGAATAAAACACAATTGTTTCCCTTAGATATTTTTAATGGTTTGACAGATGGGAATCTGCAGGTAAGAGTTGAGGCATACTCTTTTCTGGAATTGAGGATGAGACTTGTCCTGAGATTGATGGTCCCCTCCATTCTTGGAAGAGGGGATTTACTGGCTTATTCATGGTTTTATTTCAGCCTTAACACATCTCAGAAGTATTTTGATTCTGAAGTGCATTAAAGCTTGAATTCACCTACAAATTCACCAGTTTGTCTGTAATCGAATCTACCAAGAGCAAAATTTAAATTGGGCCTAGACAGAGACTCTTGCTCTAGGAGTGATTAATGTGACTTCCATTCCTTTCCCACTTCCTCTCCAAGGACTGATGTGGAAAGCAAGACTACACCAATGCCTAAATAAGCAGAAACTTTCTTCCTTTATTGCACTTTTAAACATTACAGTTTATATAATGTATTGATTAAAAACATATTTTAATCATACTTAAAGTGATATATTTAACTTAATTTCTTCCCAAATAAAATAATCACATTCTCCAATGCCCAGTTAAGCTCTTTTCTTCCTAAAGCTACTAACTAAACAGCCAGTCTTGAGTAAACTAGCAATTCTGTTCTTTGTATGGAAGTTGGATTAGAAGGTACATGAAGTTCAAACAGGAATAACCAGTGAAATTTAATGAAATTAGGTGCAGATTGGGGATTTTAAACATTTGTGCTTCTCAGACTTGGCACATGATGGTATATGTCTTTTATCTTCCCCAATTTGAAAGATTTTGCTGGCATCACTCCTTGTTAAACCATGTGACACGTAATTGGTTCAAGGCTCATACTCCTATTAATTGTCCCTTTTGGCCTAGATAGCTTTGAATATTCCTCATAAGAGATTATAATGAAGGATACATAGGCTGAAGAGTTCTAAATAGAAGCTTCACGTTACACACAAAGACCACCATTCATGAAAAGGTTTTCCATTTGATTTTTATTGTCTAGTAAATAAACTGAGTGGGTTTTTGTTTTCTTTTGTTTTGTTTTGTTTTGTTTTTTGAAGGAAAAACTGGGCCTTTATCACACTTATAAATTGTAACATCTGGGCTTCTGTGGAGCTTGATAAGTCTGTTCAAGGCCAAGAAAAGCCATGAATCTATAGAAAATTACCAAAATCCATTTTCTTCCTCTCAAATTTATATCTGGACCAAATTGTAAATACTGAACTTAGAGGGAATTTATCTGAAAAAGAATCTTTAAAAGCACATCAACTGCATTTCCATTTCATTCTTCCAGTTGAACTTAGGCATTTTGAACAATATAGTTGTTTATCATCTCCACATGATAGACGCAGTAGCACTCTCCTCTTTGTATTTTCTATATTTCATAGTCTCTGACTATTTTTAAAATATTTCTGATATATAGCATTGCTAAGGAAAAAGGGAAAAGGAATACAAATAGTCTCATGTCTACAAGTGTCCATACACTGTCTCTTACCTCTTCTTCATTTTTGTATATAAGTAGTCTACTAGATTGCAATTACAATGAGCATTAGATATTCTGAACTCTCTATTAATCAAGAACATATCGGAAATATTTTCAATTACAAAATCTAATATTGGATAAGAGCTAATGAAGACAGATAATTAAATCTCCTGTTACACTGATGGGGATTAAAGTATTTCTAATTTCAAGATCTAATATTGAAAAAAACTAATGAAAAAGGATATTTAAAAATCTGAGTAAGAAACTAGGATGTTATGTGAAATCACCTCTTATACAAGAACAGGTTCAAAGAGACATTCATTTTCAATTCACAGACTGCTTGAGTACTCCTTCTTTAAAGAAGACTCAGCCTTTAAAAACAAAAAGGGAATATAAAAGCAATTTAAATCTCTAATTAAGATTCTCAAAACATTTCCAAAGAGAATTTTACTCATAATATACAACAAAAATGCCTCCAAAAATCTTCATCCTTTTTTCTCCCAGTGTCTTACGTTGAACCAATTCAGCTGCCCAATTTTCTCTCTGCCTTCTATAAAATACCCCCAAACACTTTTACAAAACACAACGGCCATGCTTTCTCTCTCTCCTTTTTTTTTTTTTGGCCTTCACTCATATATTCTTTTCTCCCATAAACAGGATGCTATACACAGTAGAGGAAAGGCTGGTGCAAGTTTAACCTCCAAATATTTTGTAAGACAATGTCCAAATTTCTTAACAAATCTACATGGAGAAGATATTCTACTGGTTGCTGAAACAAACTCTAATTCACCCTTTCTGTTTGGGTCCCCACAATCCAGTGGAAATTCAAACCAAGCATTTCAACTCACACTATTGGCAATGATTTTTCTAAGGCTTGAATTTCAGGGTTTCAAAACAAGACTTCAGTGCCAGCTTATCCCATGGCAGGAAGAAAAGCAAATGAAACCACAGAGACGTGCCAGTTTTAATTTGATTTCCGGCTCAGCAACCCAACCCTAGTATGAAAATAAAACCCAAAACTCAAAACCCTCCTGTAATAACCAACAAAAAAATGCCATCCCTGCCACCCCCTCCCAAAAAAAAGAAGCATTCAAATTTAATCCAAATGCAACCAGTGAGTGTAACAAGCTTCTCAGAAGGAGGGCTGAAAATGGGTATGCTGTTTTAGGGCTAGACAGCATGGTGGGGACACTTAACCTCAGTGGAAGAATGTATATATGGGTATAAGGAAGAACACAGGAACTCGAGTTCTGACTTGGACTATAAAACTCTAATCCCGAAGACAGAATTTGTCCTTAATTGAATCTAACAACTTTAGCAGGGCCTTTTGGGTAAAAATGCTTTCACTTCTACCCTGTGCTTCCATAATTGATTTAACATGCCCTGGGATGGGCGCTAAAAGTCCTGAATCCTAAACAGAGTCTGGTTAACCAAAACAGAAACAGCAACACAGGATACAACACAACACTTTCCAAAATCTACAGAACATAGGAAAAGTTAAGGAAACACAATAAAGGGTTTATCTTGCCTTTGAGGCAGGATAAAAATTGTGTGCTAATTTCCAAATGACAGGGTCTTTTAATTTATGTGCAAATAGTTTCTAAACAAAAATTCCAAGAACCAAGCTAACTTCATATCACAGTGACTTCTTACGTGAAATGTTTGCAGGAGAAAACAAGAAAATATCACATAAGGAAAAAAGAACGGTTATTTGGATAAGCTCTGATAAATAAATTTGAACTACCTAATTAGTCATAAAAGTTGATGTGGTAAATATTCACTAGTCATAGGATTCTACCCTGCTGAGAATGTCCTCATGTTCTTGGGACTTCAAATACGCTTTTCAGAATGTTCCTCATTTAATGCCTGTTAACTGCTGTTCTTACTTTTTTTTTTTTTTTTTTTCCCCCCCCTCTAGAAAATGGCTGTAAGGTCACTTTCATGGTCAAGGGCTTCATTTGAAGAGCACAGGTAAGTGATGTAGGGTTGGGGGAATGACTTAAGCAATCGTTAAAGAACTACACAATGAACCCATGAGGATAACACAAATAACTGAAATTTCCTAGGGATTTAACCTGTCACTACTATTATTATGTGCTCATAAAAAAAATAGAGCAACCAAACTTTTTGAACATTTGACATAAGCAAAATAAATGGAAACTTTTAGGAACTTAAAATTGCTACAAAAGAATGTATGTTAATTAGTCTCCTTAATCTGTCATTAATTCCTTTTTGTGTTCGCCTAAGGAGTCCTGACTCAACAGATTTAAGACAACATATTCTCCTTTATTTAAAAACATGTATATGAATCAGGTGTAGTGACTCCTGCCTGTAATCCCAGCACTTTGGGAGGCCAAGGAGAGATGATCCCTTGAGGCCAGGAGTTCAAGAACAGTCTGGACACCATAGCAAGATTGTGTCTCTACAATAAATAAATTAATTAAAATAAAAATATTTTATATGTATGTAAATCTATCATCTGGATTCCACTGTCAAGACTGTGCCAAACTTGTTTTATTTATCCTTTTAATGCTTTTATTTTCTTATTAATGCTAAAGTATTGCAAAGAATTCTAGATATCATGTAATTTCATCTCAACATATTTCAGCATGCATCTCCAAAAGTTTTAAAAATTATAATGTCTTAGATTTAAATCTTTAATCCATTTTGATTTGATTTTCATATAGGGCAAGAGATAGGAGTCTAGTTTCATTCTTCTGCATATGAATATCCAGTTTTCAACAATCCTATTCTTATAATTTTTAATAATGAAATACTTTAAACAAAAAAATTATAAGACCCACCAGAGAGATAAAATAGACATAATATTTGACCTTATTTGCTTCAGTTTGATTTTTGTTTTTTCAAAGAAATAAATTTTTGCAAATGCAGTTAATGCAGTTCAGTTTCTCCTTTTTTCACTAGTTTCCCAATTACATAATGCCTCTAAGCCAGGATATTAAAATGCCGAATAAACCAATTCACACCAAATTTTCACATAGATTCTATAGTTATCTATCTCACTTCAATTAAGACAAAGCCTTTACTAGTTGTAATCTTTGTCACTGAGTCACCTCTAAAAATATTTCCTAGAACTAGACTGTTCCATAGCCTTAGTTTTAAATTATTACAAATTGCCTGAATGTTTTAGGTTAAGTTTTGTCAATATGCTAGAACATTGTAATCTTTCTGGTAGGTAAAAAAAATAGAGATAAAATTTAACTTATAAGAGCATTAATCTACAAGTGCTACCACCATGTCTCTTTTAAATTAAAAAGTAGAGAAATTTAATTGATCTTGCCTTGATATTAATGTGAAGTGAGACAAATTAAATGCATCTAATTTATTTAATCAAGAGGTATACACTAAACCTGAAAGACTTATCTGAGATGTGGTAATAAATTTATATAAGCCTACTTCAGGCTAATAGAAAGGGATTATTTTTAATCTATATTTTCTTTACCTAGTACACCTCCTTATAGTTTTTTATCTATCTAAACTCATTTATTGCATAAGAAATAATGTGTAGGGGGAAGGATAAGAAAAGAAGAAAGTAGGAATATTAAAGGTATAAGTTACCTAGAAATTTGAGCTTGTCCAACTTAAATATTAACTTTCCTCTATGATTGTGCCAGTATATTTGCATTATTTTTCTCAAAGTTGAATAGAAAGCAGCTAAGTGCAGATTTATGATTTCTGAAAATGACAAATAAGGTGGTTGACAAAAAAAAGTTCTTTTGACAACAAATATCACAGCCAAATCACAGAATCATAAATGATTTGGGGTTCAATTTTTTGTTCTATTGTTTTTCCTTTCCTTTTCACTTTGGCGATATGCCATTTGTCCAATTCATTGTTTTTAATGACAGGGACAAATTATACCTTACTGAATCTACTCTCATTCTGAGTTAAAGACTAGTTCAATTACATCAGGCATTTATGGAAAGCAGGATATTGGAGTGCAGGTAAAGCAAGCAGAGACATTGGTAGACTAAAATATATATATATATATGACAACTATAAAAGTTTGTGCTCTGAAAACTTAAGACATTTTTTCAGGTGAGTGAAGGCAGATGGTTATATTTGAAGAATGAGGACAATCTACAGCACCAAAACTACATTCATTTAGCTAGTTAGCCCAGAAAGAAGGTTGGCTTTGCCTTCAAGATTCCATGTAGATTCCACTATATCTACTATCACCATCGCAACTATTTCTCCGACTTACTGATCGTTCATTACTCTGACTTAACTTTAGTTAATAGGAGGAGGGAGAAGGCAAAGACAGCTAGACTTCAGTAAGGGAGGCGGTCCTTTCTGTCTCACCTCTATCTCTGCCTATTCATACATGTTGCTGATTTAGATACTACATTGCAAAAGGCTAAAGATCTGCAGAATTAGCCCACTAAATATTCTTTTCTTCATTTATTCGTGTTTCCTTATTTTTATTTTGTATTTATATACAGATGTACATATATGGGGGATACATATGATATTTTGGTTCCTGTATACAATGTGTAATGATCAAATTAAAGTAAAGTAACTGGGATACACATCACTTCAAACATTTATCTTTTTTCTGTTTTAGGAACATTACTATATTCATCTTCCAGCTATTTTGAAATATACAAATTATTGTTAACTATAATTTCCCTACTGTACTATCAAATGCCACTGCTTATTCCTTCTAATGATATTTTCTTTTTTTTTTTTTTTTGAGACGGAGTCTCACTCTGTCGCCCAGACGGGAGTGCAGTGGCCGGATCTCAGCTCACTGCAAGCTCCGCCTCCCGGGTTTACGCCATTCTCCTGCCTCAGCCTCCCGAGTAGCTGGGACTACAGGCGCCCGCCACCTCGCCTGGCTAGTTTTTTGTATTTTTTAGTAGAGACGGGGTTTCACTGTGTTAGCCAGGATGGTCTCGATCTCCTGACCTCGTGATCCACCCGTCTCAGCCTCCCAAAGTGCTGGGATTACAGGCTTGAGCCACCGCGCCCGGCCTCTCATGATATTTTCATACCCCTTAACCAACTCCTCTTCATCCCTTCTCTGTTTCCTTCCTAGCCTCTGGTAACCACCATTCTACTTTCTATTTCTGAGATCGACTGTTTAAGATTCTACATATGAATGATATCTTGCCTATTTTGTCCTGTGCTTGGCTTATTTCACTTTAATATCATGTCCTCTAGGTTCATCTACATTGTTGCAAATAACAGAATTTCATTCTTTTTACGGCTGAATAGTATTCCATTGTATGTATATATCACATTTTCATTTATGCATTGATGGACATTTAGGTTGTTTTCATATCTTGGCTATTATGAATAGTGCTGTAATAAACATGGGGATGCCACTATCTCCTCAACATATTGATTTCATTTCCATTGGATATACACCTAGTAATGGGATTGTTGGATCATATGGTAATTCTATTTTTAATTTCTTGAGGAAACTTCATCCTGTCATCCATATTTACATTCCCATGAATAGTGTATGAGTTTCCCTTTTTCCATTTCCTCATCAGCATTTGGGTTTGTTTGTTGTTGTTGTTGTTTTGTCTTTTTTATAATAGCCATTCTAACGCAACAAGGTTATAACTCATTGTGGATTTTATTTGCATCTCTCTGAGATGAGTGATGTTGAACATATTTTCATACACCTGATGTCATTTCTATGTCTTCTTTTGAGAAATGTTTTTTCAGATCTTTTGCCTATTTTTAAACCAAATAATTTGTTTTTGTTTTTGTTTTTTTTTTTTTTTTGCTGTCGAGTGGAGTTTCTTATACATTCTGGATATTAACCCCTTGTCAGATGCATAATTTGTGAATATTTTCTCCCATTCTGTAACTTGTCTCTTCACTCTGTTGTTTCCTTTGCTGTGCAGACACCTTTTACTTTAATATAATCCCATCTGTCTCTTTTTGCTTTTGTTGCCTGTACTTTTGAGGCCTAACCTAAAAATTCTTTTAGGCCTAACCTAAAAATTCTTCATTTAGACCAATGTCCTGGAATGTTTCCCCAGTGTTTTCTTTTGGTAATATAGTTTCAGGTCTTACATTTAAGTCTAATCCATTTAGAGTTGATTTTTGCATATGGTGAAAGACGGGAATCTAGTTTTATTGTTTTGCATATGGATGTACAGTTTCCCCAGCCCTGTTTATTAAAAAGAGTATCCTTTTCCAACATATGTTCTTGGCAACTTTGTTGAAAACAAGTTGGCAGTAAGTGCATGGATTTGTTTTTCTTGATCATCCAGAAGGTAAGCTTAGGGTGCGGTATGCTGCTCTAAATTGTCTAAATATTTCTAAGACTGGCCCTTCCTCTCCCAAAAAAAGAAATTAATTAAGTCATTTTTATCTTCAACCAGTCATCTTTGTAAAATAATAGGACAAATAGGTATCATCAGATTTTACCTGATGCTACAACCACATTCATTTTTAGAATTTTAAAATATGGTAAATATTCCATAATTTTATTCTTGTATAAGGGAAAAGCACCAATGAGGAAACCAGAAAAGCTATTTTGATAGATTGTCCCACTAACTAGTTCTTCCCCTTTGGATTTTAGACTTATATCTGTAAAATGGAAAGATTAGATCACATGATCTAGAAGTTATTATTATTGTTTGATATGCAAGAGTTATGCATTTATACTTCACAATGCAATCTTCATGTCTCTTTTCATATGTATGATAAAGTCTTTTGCCTAACAAGTATCTATCCACCTCTATTCATCTCCACTTCCTCCCTCCTGCTGTAGGCCAACATCATCTTCAATCCGGTTGACACAGCAGGTTTCTTACAGTTCTACATTTCTCCATTTGTGTCTCCTTCCAGTCCATTCCCCAGATAGCAGAAATAATAAATTTAAAACAGAAGTCGTATTATGTTAAACCAAGCCCTCAATGGTTTCCTGTTGCATTTAAATAAAATGCAAGAGAAGAACCTACAAGGCCCTATAGGATGCCCCCAGCACCCCCACATCCTGCTCCAGTCTCACCTCTCTCTGTCATGCTTTCCCCTCACTCATTGTGCCCCAGCTACACTGGCCTGTTTCAGCTTCAAGAACTCACCAAGATCTTTCCTACCTTGGAAGGTGTTTTTACATATCCCTTCCTCTACCTGACTCACTCTTTCACACAGTATTTCCATGATTATCCCCTCATCCCTGGAATTTCAGCTAACACATGACCTAAAATGTCACCTCCATAGATAAGCTTTCCTGATGTTTCTACCCCAAACCATTGCTCCTCTCTCTAGTGTTTTCTAGCTCAGCATCTTACTTTGTTTGTTGATATTATCTACATTTGTAATTATTTTCCTTATCTATTTATTGAGTTTGAGTGTGACTCCCTCCCCCTTGTTCACTGTTTTTCTGTGTCTGTCCTGTTTAGCATAATATCCCCAGTGCATGGCATGGTGTCTAGTACATATTAGACTTCAATAAATATTTGTTGCATGAATTAGTAAATCTGTGATGGAGTTGAGACTAAGTCTCTGTTTTCTTTTATGTAATACCTGTGAAGTGTGTGTATCATGTGCACAGATCCCTAGTAAATAGAGATAATGACCTAAGCTGAGTTAACAGAAGGAGTAGAAGAAGGTTAACCCTAATATGGTTAACAAGCATTGCTCTCCCTGCACAGGTGTGAGGCAAACCTGCTCCATGTGTGAGAACTTGGTGCTCACCTGAACTCTGTTCTATATCTACCATTACGTGCTCTTGTTTAAGCAATCACTTCCAAGCCTTCTCTACAGTCTGCCTTTATCTTTGCCATGAGGGAGAAAATGTAGGGGTAGAGTAGGCAAGTCTCTCTTTTTAGGTAGTGTTTTGCAAATACCTTTTACCTAACACAGAAGGTTAAGTGAAACAGATTTGATGAGAAACAAATGATGACATGAATCCCACCCTCTGCATATTGTGAAGGTTCCTTAGAAATAAGAGTGCAGCAGCTTCCTCCATATTCCTTCATAAAAACAAATCCCAAGTATTTCACAATTACTTCCCTGGGAAAATACTCCTACCCCGACTCCCAAACCCAACATTTTCAATTATGCCAAGTCAGGGAATGTTTTATTTTTTAATCATCAGAGTAATTTCCTTTTTATCAGCTGGGTCAATTATATAATTACAATGATTGACTAGTTTAAAAATTGAAACATGAACATTTTCTTTCATTAGCAATTATTGATAAACAACAGCCATCTAATTACCATAACAAATGTCAGTCCTGTGTCTCTGGAAACTTATTTTGCAAGTGTTTAATTATGAGTTCTGACAATTTTTTTGTTATTGAAAATCAGTTGAAATGACGTGAAACGCTTCCAGTGGTATGCCTAACTTCAAGGGAATTCTTCTAGGTACCTCAAAGCAGAAGGAAATTAGATATCAATACCTATCACAAACTGCTCCCAAAGTTTATTTTGGAAGAGCGTGAGGATGGGGGAGATATATGATACTAGTAACCCAAATGATAATGTTTCAAAATAGCAATTGAAGAAATTAAATGCCATGGCTCAGTCAGAAGATGGAAACTACACTAGTAATTTGAACAGGGAAAATATAATGAATTATTAACTAATCAAAGGTGATCACTGGAAGGGATAAAGAGGACTCTAAAGGATGCAGAATGAACAAATGCTAAACTGCTACATCTAGGACAGAGGGAGAACATTAAAGGAGCAAACTAAAAACCCACAGAAGGACTCCAGACACCCAAGGCTGTAAGTCAGACTTTGTGCAAGAGGGTGTAGCTGTGGTCTGCTGGAGCAAGCAGAAGTTTGCTGGGGTGCCAGCACACTGGACCTGGTTTGCAGGAAGCTATCTGTTGGGGGACAGAAAAATTCACTGCAGAATGAGTGCCACTGGGCCTCCCAAACACTACTGTCAACTATGCAGTGAGAAGAAAAGATAAAGCACACTAGAAGCAGAAAAGAAGTCCCTTCTCCTGCTATGTTTTAAAGTATTTCTCCAGCCTCCTCTATTGATAAAGCCTAACGTGGAGCCAGCTGGCAAAGAAACCATATGGAGTCCAGCTATAAAAGCACAAAGCAGTGCAAAGAGGGATGAATGTGGATCTGAGAGACAATAAATTGATGACCAGCACACCTAGGAAATGCCAGGAGAAAAAAAAAAAAGAGAGAGAGAGAGAGAGAGAAGGAGGGCTGCTGATACAGAAACCACAAACGTACTATAGACTCACAATCCATTTCTCAACTCAGCCCTCCATGTAGAAATAGAAGCCTAATTTGAAGCACACAATAGCCTTTAAATTACATGCACCTATGAAACATTTCCTGGGGAGATGAATCCCAGTATTCTTCATGTATTCGAAGTTTATAGCCCTATAAAGATTAAGAACAACTGAGGTAGAGTATTGGCCAAATATCTAGGTAAGTGAGCAAAAAGAATTGTTCCATGTCAATTACTCAAGACTCTACAGAGCAGGCTTAGGAAAGTAACTCTTAACCAAATTTTAAACAGTAATTTCTCCAAGGAAAGGTTAGAGAAAGCAGAGATGACTCTAAGAAAATTTAGAAGGAATAACATTAAAGAAGTTCAGATTCTGCAGACAAAATATCCAGGCTGAATGCCTTCCCCATTGCTCTGGACTTCCAGCTGTTTTTGGATACCTGTCCCAGGGTTTTGCATAATTTTTTCCAGTGGAATGATTCCACAAGTGCAAAATTAGAATATATTTATTATTTTCCTTGGACAATTGTTTTTTACATATAATAAAATCGAGCCATTTTTAAGAGCAGTGTGTACCACAAAGAAAAACTCAGACCACAGATTGTTTAGGTAGGACCCATTTTTTAAAAAATGAAATATAAATTCCTCTCAAATGAGAAGAATACCTTTCTTTTTTGTGACAGGCTGTTACTTCAGCCAAATCTCTGGAGAGGTTTGGAAAGTTCAGAAGATCATTTCTGCCCTGAGGCTGAATGTATTTTATTGTGGATTACTAAGGCACCACAGACAAGGAAAGAAAATGGGTTGTTTTACACTTTGCGGAGCCAGCTCATATGAAATTCTGCAGGAGAATTTTAGGAAAACATGCATTTCCATGCTCCAGAGTATGTGTATTATATATTTTACTTTTCAAATGCAAAGACATTTTTAGACTTAGTTATTTGTTAGATTCATACATTTACCAGATTCTTTTACTGAAGAGACTTTTCATATTGACCTGTAAAATAGGGTATTTTTATTCAATTGCATCGGACTTAGAGATTTTTACATTTTTTAATAGAAATGTCCCCACTTTCCTAAATGACATATTCCTGAAAAAGGTTTGAAAGTCAAACAGCTGAAATTTGATCAATAGACATATACAGTATAATATTTGCTGTATTCCCATAGTCCAAAAATTTTATAAACCCCAAAAGTATGGTTCCTGTAGTCACTGCTTCCCTCTTGGACACAGGCAAGTCTAGCGGATGGGTGTAAGATGGCTAGACAAAAGTCTCTCATGTAAGAACTTTACATTTAGCAGGACGCTTATTCCTCAATAGCTCAAACTCTCAGTCTCCTTCGTTTGAAAATAAGCTACGTACATGTATACAGAGACATATATGCATATGTATACATACACATACTCATGTTTTAGGACAGCCCAATCCCAATGAAGTAGAAGAGTCTGGCACTCTGGCCTTTTAGATGATGCTGTCACTTCAAGAAAATGAAATCAACTTTATTAATGTGATGGGTAACAGAGTATTTACATTTGCAGTCAAATGCTCTACCACTGAGCTCTACCCCTGAGCTCTACCTCCTGGAGTGTTTAAATTTGCTTAAATTTGCTCTGGAGCCAGATTATCTAACATATAACCTAGGTCCATCTCCTACTATCTGTATAACCTTGGTCAGGTTACTTAACTTCTTCATGCCTAAATGTTCTTATCAGGAAAATAAGGATAACATAAAGCACCTACCTGATATGGTTGTTGTGAAAGTTAGGTGAGCTGTTAGACATAAATGCACTTGTGCTTCTACCCAGCCTATGGTGTGCCCTCTCTATGTTTGATAGTGGTGGCAATAGTAACAGTAGTAGCGATAGTAGTAGTAGCATTTTACTATCACTTACTACCCACATGAATGTTAATGGCACTTGTTGGAGTAGCCCACCTCGGACGCCCAAAGTGCTGGGATTATAGGCATGAGCCACCACGCCTGGCCTAAGCTTTTATTATCTAATTTTAAACTCACGCAAATAGATATAATTAATAAGTTAAACAATTACAGAACAATTCTGTGTTAACTGTCCATCTGAATTAAGAACTAGATCTGTCCTAATATAGTTGAAACCACCTCTGGGCGCCTTCTGATTTAATCCCCTGGCCTGACCTCCCCACTCCTACTAAAGCTTATCATTATCCTGAAATTTATTTTATTTTTAATCATTTTACCACATACATATGTATGTAAAAACACATTTTTTAGGGTTTTTCATGTTATTTTACTTTTTTAAATGACAGCAAATGATATGAGGTCCTCTTGACTTCCCCCCAACATTATGTTTTTAGGATTCTTTCACTTTTATTGCATATAAATGTAAGTTATCTATTTTTTCCACCACTGAGTCTATACTACAATCTATTCTATTGCAATGAATATTTGTTTCCAAATATGTGTCCCATGAGCTATATATTCAAGAATGACTCTACAGCTTAGTGTATATATGTTAGATGCTGGTTGTAGAATGAGCACATCCACCTGTACTGGATAATAACAAGTCATTTTTCAAAATGATTATTCCTGCAGTAGTTTATAATCCAACTGATCTGCATCCTTACCAACTCTTAGTACTATCAGTCTGCTTAAATTTGCCAACTGGACCAGTAAAAATTAATATTTTTGTGACTATAATTTATATTTTCCTAATTACTAATGAGCATGAGCATCTTGTTATATGTATAGACCATTTGCATTTGCTCTTTTGTGTAATGTCTGTTCACGTCTTCTACATTTGTTCTATTTGGCTGTCTTTTTATTATTCATAAGAGTTCTTTATATATTTTAGACAATGTCGCCATGTTGTATAATTTCAGGAAGCACATTCTCAAATCCAGAGGCTGCTATTTACTTAGAATAGAATGCAATTGTCCACCTTGAAGTTGTGTAATGCCAATTTCTTGGCAGTGCAATGTTTTACATGTCATGTGCTACAAATTTGTTCTCCAAGTTTATGGCCCATATTTTTGCTGTCTTTATGGCCCATATTTTTGCTGTGCCTCCTGATGCACAGAAGGTCTTAAATAATTTCAATGTTTTCTTCTTCTATTTTTTGTTGCTAGTAGTTTTGTATTACATTTAAGAAATCTTTTCCTATACCAATGCTATAAAGACATTCTCTTACACTTCTAAACAACTTAAAGTTTTGCATTTCATATCTAACTTTTTTAACCGCTCACAAATTGAATTCTGTGCTTTGTGTGAGAAAATAATCCAGTTTCATTTTTCCATATGTAATATTTCATCATTTTCCCATTGATATATAATGTCACCTCTATCATATATCAATTTTTCATATGCACTGGATCTGTTTCTTGGTTCACTAGTCTGTTCAAGTCAATATGTTCATCCTTGCTCAAGAATATACTATCTTAATTCCTATACCTTTACAATAAATATTAATGTCTAGTAGCACAGATCTCCCCACTTATTCTATTTCTTTAGGAAAGGCTTGGCTATACTGGGCATCTCCTCCTTATATATTTTAGAACTAGCTAATCAAGTTTCTCAAAACAATTAGTTGAGTTTTGAGTAGAATTACATGGGATCTATGAACCACTTTGAGGAGGACTGATGTCTTTACATATTTTGAAGTATTTTCCATAAGAGTCTTGCAAATATTTTGTTAGATGTGTTACTAAATACCTTTTTGTTATTTCTAATATAAATTGTTTCTGTATTTTAAAATATATTTCCATTTGTATATTTCTCTATGTCCAATACTCTTAAATTCTGCTATTGAGTCTAACAATGTGTAATTATGTGGTATATTCTATTTAGATAGATGCAACTATTTAGATTGATACAACTATCTATTTAGATAAAGTATCGAAATAGAATACAGCACATAATTAACACACTGTTAGACTCAACAGCAGTATTTGCAAATACTAGTAGTTTTATTACTTCCTTTCCAAGTCTTATAAGATTTTACATAATTCTTCTTTTATTTATTTTCCTGTATTATTACATTAACTGGAATCCATTGCACAATGTTGAATAGAAGTGGTAATAGTGGGCATATTTGTCTAATTAAGCTTTTTCACTCTATTTCAACAAGGAGACAAATTTAATCTATTGATACAATGTAAATTATAGGCACCAAATTAAATACTAACACCTTGAATGAGGAATAGCAGTCAGAGAAAGGTGTAGCTGTCTAAAATCAGTTGCCAAAGACACAAAAGGATGAAAATTCCTTTCTATGTTACAATAGCTTCTGAGAGCATCACAACATTGGAGTCCAATATGATAATTGGATAATTGATGATTAGAGCAATGGCTATCCTTCCCATTATTCTTTGCTAGTTTCTCCTTCTCTGGTAATCCTTTAAGCACTAGAGTCTCAAGGACTGTGCACTGGTCCCATACTTTGGCCACACATTGGCCCCCTCCAGTATGCCTAAATTCCAAAATTTAAATCTCCAATGCTAATGACTTCTCAAGACTCCTGAGTTGTGTATCCAATTGCCTAACTGACATCTTTTTTAGATGTTCATTAGCATCTAATTTAATTTTTTCCACTCTATGATCTCAGAAAGTGATATCACCATCCATCCAGCTTTAAAGTAAAAAACCCAGGAGTTACTCTTCTCATATTTTTCTGACCTCGCATCGATAATTAACAACAAATCTATTGATGCTACCTTCAAAACAAAGCAGTGACTCTGTCCACCTTGTACAGTCTTGGCCATTAAAGGCCAAGTTGTTGTCATCACTCACCTAGACTACTCTAAGAATTTCCTCACTAGATTTTCAGCTTCTATTCTTGGTCTTCTCTGATCCATTTCCCACACAGGAACCACCATGCTTTCTTAAGAGAGAGAGACAGAGAGAGAGAGAGAGATTATATATGTGTATGTATATGTATATGTACATATGTATATATGTATGCATATGTATATATGTATATATATTTTGAAGTATTTTCCATAACAGTCTTGCAAATATTTTGTTAGATTTATTAGTAAATATCTTTTGGTTATTTCTAATGTAAATTGGAAGATATATATACACACACACATACATGTATATATATACACACATACATGTGTATCTTTATATATATGCACATACATGTATATATACACACACATGCATATATACACATATATACACATATATGTATGTGTGTATATATATATGATCATGTAAATCCCTGCTTTAAATTCTTCAGTGTTATTTCATCATAATTAAAATAAAACTTAAAACTCTTATTGGTCTAGGACAGTAAGTCCTATATTATCAAGCCCCCAGCTTCTTTTCCAGCATCATCCTCTACCAGTCTTCCCTTGACAATTATGCTTCAGCTACACTCATCTTTTTACTGCACCTCAAACATGTTAAGCTTGTACAAATCTATATTGGTCAGGGTTCTTCAAAGATACAGACCAATAGGATGGATGGTTGGATAGATTAGATAGATAGATAGATAGTGAGAGAGAGAGAGAGAGATAAGAGATTTATTGGAGGGAATTGGCTTATGGAATTATGGAAGCTGAAAATTCTTATGATAGGCCAACTGCAAGCTGGAGACCCAGGGAACTTGGTGGCCTGGCTCAGTCTAAGTCTGAAAGCCTCAAAAACAAGGAAGCCCATGGTATAAATCTCAGTCTGAGGCTGAAGGCCTGAGAACCCAAGGGATGGCTGATCCAAGTCCCAGAGTCTAAAGGCTAGATACCTGATGTTCTCACATCCAAGGGCACAAGAAGAAGGGTGTCCCAGCTCTACGTGAGAAAATATTTGCCTTTCCTCTGCCTTTTTGTTCAATCCAGACCCTCAGCCAATTGGAAGCTGCCTCACCTTGGGAGGGTGTGTCTTCCCCACTCAGACCATTTACTCACATATCAGTCCCCTACAGAATCACCCTCACAGACACATCCAGAAATAAGCTCTACCAGCTCTATAGGTATCCCTTAATCCAGTCAAGTTGACACCTAAAATTAACCACCATGCCATCTTAGGGCCTTCTGTTACTATTGACTGGAATACTCTTTCCCCTGACTCACACCTAAGTTTAAAAATGTCATTTCAACAGGGAGGCCTACTTTAACTAGCCAATCTAATGTAGCCACTCATTTGTTCTCCATCACAGCAACCTATTTTAATTATCTGCTTATCACTAAATGTTTGAACTTTTGTGTATTCATTTATCTTGAAAAAGATATTCTTCAAAATTCATTATTAAGAAAATGAAAAAACAATTATAGTCTGGGAGAAAACATTTGCAAAATACATATATGCTGAAGAACTTGTATCCAGAATATATATGTATCTTACAACAAATAACCCAATAAAAAGTGAGAAAAGTACTTGAACAGACACTTCACCAAAGAAAGTATATAGATGGTCAGTAAGAACATGAAAAGTTGCTCAGTATAATATAGTCATTTGGGAAATATAAACTAAAACCAAAAAATATCATTATACACTTACTAAAATGACTGAAATAGACTAACAATATAAAGTACTATTGAGGATGTGGAGCAACTCGCTCTCACACATTACTGATGGAAATATAAAATGGTACAGCCACTTTGGAAAACAGTTCAGGATTTTCTCGTAAAATTAAATATATACTCACCATACAACCCAACATTTCCACTCATTAGGTAACTACTCAAGAGAAATTAAAATGTTTGTCCAGCCACAAACTTGCACTTGAATGTTCATAGCAGCTCTATTCACAATACACACAAATTAGAAACAACCCTGGTGGATAGATAAATTGTAGTCAACCTAAACAATGGAACACTAATGGGCCATTTAAAAGAACAAATTGCTGAGGGGAAGGGGAAAAAAACATGGATCACAGTAGTGATTGTCAAGAGAATAAGGGGAGGAAATTGATTAAAAAATATATGCATGAAGAAATTTGGGGGATGATTAAATGTTCTAAATCTTGATTGTGGTGGTAGTTATGTAAAGAAATACATTTGTCAAAATTAATGAAATTATACATTTTATAAGATGAATTTTATCATGTATAAATTATACATCAATAAACCTGACTTTAAAAAGTAGTCTCTCTGACTGGGCACAGTGGCTTATGCCTGTTATCCCAGCACTCTGGGAGACTGAGACAGGCAGATCACTTGAGGCCAGGTGTTTGAGACTAGCCTGGCCAGCATGCCAAAACCGTGTCTCTACTAAAAATATAACAATTAGCTGGGTGTGGTGGTGCACACTTGTAATCTTAGCTACTCAGGTGGCTGAGGCATGAGAATTGCTTGAACCTGGGAGGTGGTGGTTGCAGTGAGCTGAGACCACACCATTGCATTCCAGCCTGGGTGACAGAGTGAGACTCTGTCTAAAAAAATAAAGAAAAAAATTAAGAATAGTCATTCAGTTAAAATTAGTTGAGTAGCTCTGAACTGTCATTAAAAAACTGTTTAAAAATCTCTGACATAAAGTATCTAATGCATTTTATATAATTTTTGTTAAAAATATTTTACTAAAAAACAAAATATTTAACAAATAATAACTTGGTTAAATGAAAAGTATATATATATGCAACACTTTATTCTCTAACACTGTTAGGTATATGTGGTCATATTATACACAATATGCATGTATGTATACCCATGGAAGTGTGACTACAAAATAGGAGAATGGTTTTCATGTGTAACCTGTGGAAGGCAATTTCATTACTTTACATGCTTCCCATATGTACTCCCTCCATGACATTCTTATTCTCAGCATCTTTGTTAGGCGTCTCATAATTCTCACCTTACTTCTACAACAGCCTCCACACCTTCATAGGTCTCCTTTATTTTAGTCTACCTCCACATTTCAAATTAATCTTACACATACAATGATCTACAATGAGTTTCCATTAAACTCTAAATGAAATTTAAGCTCTTTGTTCTGAAATTCAAGGCCTTCCTAAATCAGACCTCAAACCTGTTATTTAAACCTTATCTTTACTTCTTGATCCACAGAAAAGTATACCTCACTTAGATGAATGATACTTCAGGAGCAGTTCACATCATTCATTTTCCTTCAAAGGCCTCCCCCACTATTGTCAAAAATCTATCCTTCCTGCCCAGCTCCTTGAATCTTATGCTAATACTAATTGCCTGTATTTCTCAAGTGAATGAATGCATTAATGAATGAAGTATCACTTCTTCTATTATATTTACCTTAGTCTCCAAACCAGATATTTCTCCTTCCTTTAAAAAACTATGAGCTTTTCTGTATTTTTTCTTACTGTATTTGACATATTTCCCTTACATTGCCATTAAAAGTAGACTTGTCTCATTCCTCTTACCAGAACATATCTACTTATTTTGTGTAATTTTGTTTCACTTATGTTTGTCTCCATAGAGTATCTAGTTTTACATATAGTACATCCTCAAAAACAATTGTTAAAAGCATGTGTAGATGTTTGACTAAAAAATATAAAGAACACAATTCATACAATGAGGTTGTATCATGACTGCTAGGGACTGCGTGAAATTGTAAGAGTCTGCCCCTCTTAGTGCAAATTCAAAGTGAGTTGCACCCTGAAATTGTTGCAAGGCACAAATTTTTATGACAATTAACTTTTAACTTATTTAAAACAATATGCACAACAGTAGTTTTGAACTCAATTATGTGACTCATCTGATCTTTTTTATGGAAATCAATAACTCAGACAACTGAATAGGAAAGATGCAAGTAAAAATGAATGATATATTAATGTGTAGTAGGTAATCAGTCATAGCCTTTGTTTCATTTCTACTTTTGTAATACGTAAAAAGGTATCCTATTCTAATGAGTAAAGATATTAAGTCACAAGGTAAAAATTATTTTATTCATTATGTGAAAGGATAATGAGTAACACTAATTCCTTGTATTAAGACTTTTTCTT
This sequence comes from Rhinopithecus roxellana, assembly GCF_007565055.1. Lineage (NCBI taxonomy): Eukaryota > Metazoa > Chordata > Mammalia > Primates > Cercopithecidae > Rhinopithecus > Rhinopithecus roxellana. The sequence goes on along the minus strand of NC_044549.1, from coordinate 19,621,533 downwards.
CCTTGCATGTGTAATTACAATGGTGCCTTTTTAAGCTTTCTTGAAAGATATACTCATCTTCTGTAGGCACTGAACAATATTCCATTACCAATATGAACATTTACCAATCTTTAATGATACAATCACATGGAAAATACTTGGCATGTTTTTTGTCAACTAAGTTAACTTTTATAAACATCTAATTAATTTCTAGATCATATCATTGAAAGCATTATTAAATATTACAAGCAGATCCAAAGAACAGAAAAAAAAGAAATTTTTATATACTTTACATGTGACAGAATTAAGAAACTTTTATTATGATATAGCATGCTTTTTTAAAAAGTTTATTTCTGTTGGGCTATGGAGACACTACTTTGTAATTGAAATATATCATTAAATACTTAGAAATTGTGTCTAATTGGCCAGGCACGGTGGCTCACGCCTGTAATCCCAGCACTTTAGGAGGCCGAGGAGGGCAGATCACGAGGTCAGGAGATCGAGACCATACTGGCTAACACGCTAAAACCCTGTCTCTACTAAAAATACAAAAAATTAGCCAGGCGATTAGTGAGCCGAGATCGCCACTGTACTCCAGCCTGAGCAATAGAGCAAGACTCCTTCTCAAAAACAACAACAAAAAGAAATTGTGTCTAATTATGGTATCCTAGTAAACTGAGACTTCTTTTGTAATTAAGGCTTTAAGCAGGAAGCAGTGCCTATCTACACATCTAGGTTAGATCTGACTGACAAGAGTGCCAATGCATATAAAAGCATAACAAATGCCAGATGAGAAGGAGCAATAACTCAGAGAAATATGCAAATAAAGACGATTTTCCGTGAGAGGGGAAAGAATAACTACTTTACCAAGGTCAAAAGCCATATAACTTTTCTTAATGGTTTATCTGCTTTCTCCGACTGAAATCAGATAGGAACAAAGTACTAAGAAACTGAAAAACCAAACAGATGCCTTTTCTGTGAAAGTATTACATCGTTGTTAGGAGGATTAAAGCTTGGATAAAAGACTTCAGGAGTCTTGACTTCTAGTGGTGCTCTCAAAATTTGAAAACCATGAGAGTGGTACATAACCCACTTTGAGTAGGATATTCAAATTAAGCTGATCTTTCTAAGGATGAGAAAAACAAAACTATTTTTAAAAATTTAGCAATAATTTAGTGTTAGTAAATACAGAATCAAAATGCGTTTTTGTTTTAAGCTTATTAAAACAAAATTTTTTTACAGCGGTTCCTACCGCTGTAACTAACATAACAGAAGTGCGGGATATGGTTTGAAAGACGATCTAAGTGACCTCAGGGCTGAACTTTTTTCTCTCATTTACTAAACAGGTATCTCTACCTTCTGTTTCCACTTTATGTGTATCCCTCCCAAAGCTGCCCACTCAATTGAAAATAAACTTTTCAGGTGGAAGGTGAGTACTATTTAGCCAAACGTATATACAGGTTGAGCATTCCAAATTCAAAACCCCAAAATCTTAAATGCTAAAATATCTGAAACTTTGCGAGTGTCAGTGTGATACTACAAGTGGAAAATTCCACATCTAATCTCGTGCGATGGGTCGCAGTCAAAATGCAGGGGCACAATGAAGTTATTCAGCATCCCCAAAGGAAAAAAGACCTTTTTATCCTCCTTCTGCTGTATTTCGGCACAGGCCCAATGTCCCACACACAAGCACACCCACAAGGGGTAATAAAATGGCACATGTGCAGGCAGGATGCACCAGTGGCAGGGTCTGTACAATGTCCCACATGAAGCCAATAACTATGTGCATTACTCACTATGATTGTATGTTTATTTTCTTTTTTGCTATTCTCTACTCTGTGGTGTAAGACCTAAGGAAACAGAAGGATACCTTGTGGAAGTTCTATGCTGAAAGTGACGAACAGAAGTTAATGAAAAATAGAAAAACACTACCTAATGTTAAAAATGATCTCAGTCAAGTACTGAGAGACTAGATCCATCAGTGTTGCAGTGAACACCTGCCACTTAATGGTATGCTGATGGTGAAAAGAGCAAAGATTTACTATGATGAACTGAAAATTGAAGGGAACTTTGAATATTCGACAGGAAGGTTATAGAAATGTAAGAAGAGACACAGTATTAAATGTTTAAAGATTTGTGGTGATAAAGCATCTGCTGATCAAGAAACAAGAAATTCCATTGACAAGTTTACCAAGGTCATCACTGATGGAAATCTGATGCCAGGACAAATCTAGAATGCTGATGAAACATCACTGTTTGGTGTTACTGCCCCAGATAGACACTGACTACAGCTGATAAGACAGCCTGTACAGGAATTAAGGATGCCAAAGACAAAACTGTGCTGGGATGTGCTAACACAGCAGATGCATGTAAATATAAACTTGCTATGATAGGCAAAAGCCTGTGTCCGCACTGTTTTCAAGGAGTTAATTTCTTAGCAGTCCATTACTATGCTGCTATCAAAAAGGCACGGATTAACAGGGACATATTTTCTGATTGGTGTCACAAATATTTTGTACCAGCAGCTTGTGTTCACTGTAGTGAAATGGAACTGGATGGTGACTGCAAGATTTTGTTATCCTTTGACAACAGTTCTGCTCAACCTTCAACTGAAATTCTCATCAAAAATATTTTTTATTCCATGTACTTCCCCGAAATGTGATTTTATTAATTCAGCCATGTGACCAGGGTATCTTTAGATCAATGAAGAATAAATGTAGCATTTGTTCTTTCTTGAGTAGCATGCTAGCAGCAGTAAACGGAGGGTGTGGAATGTTTTCAAAAGACATTTTGCATAAAATATGCTGTATAAGCTGTTGCCAATACTTGCTATACAGTTGACTAAAGACAATCTCTGGCTTGCCACTATGTCCAGTGATGGTGATGAACAAGGTGGTGACTTTCAAGGATTCCATATGTCAAGTGAGAAAAAAATGGTGTCTCACCTCCTTGCTTATGCAAAAATATACCTTCCAGTAAACTGGAAGAAGTAGATATTGAATAAATTTGTAACATTGATAAGGAGGCTCCAGTTGTTTATTTATTGACCAATGGTGTAATAGCTAAAATGGTTCTGAATTAAGGCAATCATAATACTGATGATGAAAATGATAACACTATAGAAAATGTGCCTATAGATGACATGATAACAATGAGGAATAGGCCTTGCTTTACTGTTAAGTACTTATGTGTGAATAAGTGCAATAAAAGGATTGCTTATCAGTAGCATATAAATTCAGAGTTGAGAATGAGGGTGAAGCCAAACAACCACAGATTGTTCACATGGGTGCCTTATATAGTGACACTTTTGCTTTCTGATGTTCGATGTACACAAACTTTGTTTCAAAATTATTTAAAATATTGTAAAAAATTACTTTCAGCCTAAGCATATAATGTGTATATGAAACGTAAATACATTTCATCTTTCTATTTTTGTTCCACCTCCAAGATACCCAAAAAATAAAATTCCAAAATCCAAAACACTTCAAGTGCCAGTCATGTCAGATAAGAGATAGTCAACTAGCTTCACTCCCTACCAGAAATGCTAGTTATCACGTTTCTTTTCAGTACACACACACACACACGCACACACACACACAAAATATAGTCGTTGCCCGCCCCCCCCAAAGACCTTATAATCTACTTATAAAGAACGTGTCAAAGTCATCTATATAGTGAACTAAACTTCATGTGAATTATAATAAAACATTCATCCAGATTATCTCTGACTTGCTTATACAGTGAAGGTGTGGGAATATGAGTATGTGTGGCCCAAGAAAGATTAATACAATCCAGAGATAATGGGGTCAATTGATATTGATAGGCACATTTTTACAAGGTTATAACAAAGGTGGGATCAATATCATAACTGCATGTTTTAAAATATAGGTTTTATTATTTTTCAGGTATGGTACGGCCTCAGGAAATGGCTGTCATTGAAAAAACAGTTTGTTACTGTATTAGGGTTCTCTAGAGGGACAGAACTAATAGGATAGATGTATATATAAAGGGGAGTTTATTAAGGAGTCTTGACTCACATGATCACAAGGTGAAGTCCCACAATAGGCCATCTGTAAGCTGAGGAGCAAGGAAGCCAGTTCTAGTCCCAAAACCTCAAAATTAGGAAAGCTGACGGTGCAGCCTTCAGTCTATGGTCCAAGGTTCAAGTGCCCCAAAGCTGAAGAACTTGGAGTCTGATGTTCGAGGGCAGGAAGCCTCTAGCACAAGAGAAAGATGTAGCCCAGAAGACTAAGCCAGTCCAGTCTTTGCATGTTCTTCTGCCTGCTTTTATCCTAGCCATGCTGGCAGCTAGGATGGTGCCCACCCAGACTGAGGGTGGGTCTGCCTCTCCCAGTCCACTGACTCAAATGTTAACCTCCTTCGGCAACACCTCACAGACAAACTCAGGAATAATACTTTGCATCCTTCAATCCAATCAAGTTGACACTCAATATTAACCATCACATGTACTCACAGATCCCAAGAGAAGAAGGCATGCCACACCATGAGGGGGCAACACAGGGAAGCACAGTGTCAGTCAGGAGGCAGAGGAGCAAGAGGAAAATGTGGGCAAGAGCCTTTATTGTGGTTTCTGTGGGAAGACAGATTTAGGACTGGGTAGTTTGAATGATTTCAGAAGGGTCTGGTGCAGATCGGCTGTTACCTGACCCTTGGGTGGATAGTGGCCTGAAGTGTGAAAGCCCCTATAAGGGAGATGGTAAGGTTTGGACTAGGGGTTCCCCAACCCATATCGGGCAGGTATACATATGAAAACCAAGCTGGAATAAAAGTTTTTGCTATCTCCCGGAATTAGCTAGCCCTGGGAGGAGCAACCCCTCCAGGGTTAGCAAGGCTCCAGGGTGTCAAAGCTTCAGAAAATAAAAGGCACAGTTAATACACTGCATTAGCCTATTCCAAATTGGTAGTAATTTCTGAGCTGATCATAGGTTTAGATTTGGATTACGACTCCAGAGCCCAGGTGAGGCAATAAGACCTGGAAAACTAGAAGTCTAAACACAGCAGGTTCTCAGTTTCAGGTTTGCTGAGGGACTCAGCACACATCAATGTTATTTTTAAAGGTGAAGATGAACATGAGCTGGAATAATAGAAAGGTAACATGGAAAGATGACGAAATAACCCTCCCACCATGCTTGGCATCAGTCAGAGGATTGTTAGATTGTTTGTGCCTGGTTTACAGCTCTACTGCCCCCGTCCTCAACCCAGAGGGAGATGGAAAAATCTTTCAACTGCTAAAGAGCAACCTAAGACAGCGTGGGAAAATTGATCTACCATCATCTGTGTTCATGGGAAAGATAGTTTACAAACCTTTTGTCATTTTATAAAACAGTTAAAACTACATTTTTGTTTGAGAACCTTTGAAGTGGTCAAGCAAATATTCACACACCTCCATTCTTCCTTTCTTTGCTGAGATCAAAGTCCCTTTTCCTCATACCCATTGTGTTCACCTAAGGGTCTGGAAAGTCAATTTGAGAAGAAGGTGTGTTTCCTCTTTGTGACTACAGTAAGTAAAAATCTGTTCACTGATAACTGAAAATTTGTTCCCTCTCTCTGAAATGTTTCTTGCAGCAGTTCACAATTTAAACTTTAGAACATAAACCTGGGGCAATTTGTTGAATAATAGTCACCTCCTTTTAATATCTCTTACCCTCTTGTTTCTTTCCCTGGTCCCAGTGTACTTATAGTCCCCCTCACATGGTCTGGCTGGGTCAGGGCCTTCCTTGCTTTCGTGACCACTCCACAGAAGCACAGAGCTTCTCTTGCCTCCCTGCTGCTAATGTTAAAGTCTTGAAGTTGCCAACCTATATCAAGTCATCTGACAGAGGACAATGTGTTTTCTGTAAGATAAGCGATATAGTGGATGCACAGGCAGATTCACACTTTGAGTCCACATGCCACATAACACTGACTGCAATATTCCCCTGCATTTTTCCTGGAAAAGTGATATCTATTTTAACAAATGTATTAATTAAACAGTTAAATAACTTTTGTGTGTCAAATCTCATTTTAGGACTTTTAGGGTATAATAAGAGGCACCGAATCTGATCAACTGTCAACAAATTTGCTATTTAACTTTAGAAACAACCAATTTACACCCATGAAAATTTAATATGTGAGTTATATATCAGTGCAAAACAAGCCCCAAGGCAGTTTTTAATTAATTGCCAATTAAGAAGAGTAGGTAACATTTGTGGGCACAGGGGCCTGGGAAAATGCCATGGAAGAGGCAGTATATGTGTGAGGCTTTTAAAAATGGGTAGGGTTTAAAGAAGAAAAATCAGACTGGGGGTATGGAGAAAAGACAGAGAACAAGGCATGATAACAATAAGACCAGGCAAAGCAGAAGATCCTGATTGTTTGTCAGGTTTCAGGATGAGAGTGGGAGAAAGAGGATAGAGAGTGACATTATAAAAGTGGGAGGTTGGGAAGATTTATTTCAAGATACCAAAATCTCTAGATCTCCCTGTTAGATCCAAGTGCCCACTATTCCTTGTAAGATGCTCAGAGCTAATCCACCATGGACCACACCCCCAGCCTTCCCTCCCTGTTTATTTCCCAAAGGAAGAGAATCCCCAGACATCAAACTGTTATCCCTCAAACAATCTATACCTCTTTACCCTCTAACTCTGACTCTACCCTTTCAGCAGTATCCTCAGGAGTTTCAATGAAGAGAAAACTCCCTCAAATCCTCAGCCTTTTGAACAGATGCTGCCTCTCTTCCCTTATCTCCTCTAAGAATGCATCCTCTGCAATCCTCTCCAGTGGAGGCTGTAGTTTCTTCTCCATTCCTCCCCTCCTTTTGAATTTCGAGGTTAGGAGAGATAACTGGTATTATCCTACAAAGGTCTTCTATTACTCAAAATTGACACTCTTATTAAAATATATCGATAGACAATGCATAAATGCATACATACCTTGCTTCTGAGGCTTATGCAATCAGCCAATTAGCTGTAACCCTCAACACTCATCGTTGCCGACATCATTACAAATCTGCCAGGCCCTACCCTCATTCACTAAAGATATTGTTGTTGGCTCATTTCTCCCCTTTATCCCAATTCTTGCCATTACCCTGGTTGAATTCAATATCTTGTCATTTTCTTGCAAAAGTCATTCAGTGTTTCCCACTGCTCTTGGTTCTGAGCATGGTCTACACGTCCCAGCAGGATAGTAACCAATCTTGGCAGTCACCAATCTCTTAGCAGATTCCATGTATTAGTTCATATTGTCCTTCTTTAAGTTCTTGGAAGACCTCAGGTTCATTCCCAGCCTCAGGATCTTGCAGGTACTGGACTCCTTTCCAAGAACACTGAGACCATCCTAGCTCCCAAAGCCTCCTACCCACTTCCTTCCACAACCCTAATACCTATGAAGTCCATTTCATCCTTCAGCTCTCTATCCAAATGGCCTATTCACAGGTTGAATGTTTCCATGCTAAAGTCAATCCCAACCTACGTAGACTAAACAGTGATTCCCAGCTGAGGGACAATTTGGCACCCCAAGAAACCTTTGTTTGTCACAGCTGATGAGTGCTCTGAAGAGTACTTCTAGCATGTAGAAAGCAAAGGACAGGGGTGCTGCTAGTCATCTGTAAACAATGTTCACAGCACAGCCCCACAACATAGAACTATCCAGTACAAAATGTCAAGAGTACTAAGGTGAGAAACCCCACATGAGATCACAGGTGCAGCCTGTACATTCTGTTGCAGTGCTCATCACATTTATAGTATTATTCATTTAATGTCTGTCTTTCATGTCTATCTTGATCACCATGAAATCATAACTACATAGCATCTGGAACACCCTGGTGACCAATGCCCGTTTATGCACAAGAGAGATACAGGAAAAATTGACAAGAAAAGAAGTTGGGTAGGGAAACACCAGTTAGGAAACCTTCAATAATTCAATAATGAGGCAAGTTTGGACTAGAATGTTGTAAGTGAAAATGGTGAGAATGTGGGGCATGGTGGCTCACGCCTGTAATCCTAGCACTTTGGGAGGCTAAGGTGGGAGGATTAATTAAGGCCAAGAGTTCAACACAGTCTGGGAAACATAATAAAACATCATCTCTACAAAAAAATAAAAGAACTAGTCAGGCATGGTGCTGCACGCCTGTGGTCCCAGCTAATCAGGAGGCTGAAGTGGGAGGATTACTTGAGCCAAGAAGGTCAAGGCTGCAGTAAGCCATAATTATGCCACCACATTGTAGCCTGGGCAACAGAGGAAAGCCCTGTCTCAAAAACAAAAGAGAGAGAAAGAAAAGAAAAAAGAAAAGAAGAGGAGAGGAGAGGAGGAAAGAAAGAGAGAAAGGGAGGAAGAAAGGAAGGAAGGAAGGAAGGAAGGAAGGAAGGAAGGAAGGAAGGAAGGAAGGAAGGAAGGAAGGAAGGAAGGAAGGAAGGAAGGAGAGGGGGGGGGAGGGAGGGAAGGGGCAGAAGAAAAAGAAAGAAAAAGAAAGGAAAGAAAGAGAGAAAGAGAGAAAAAGAAAATGATGAGGATAAGAGGAAGGAAAGACACATCTTAAAGAATCAACACATGAATAATTAGGTATGAGTAATGAAAATGAAATATCAGAAAAGAAAGTTGAGGCTTGAGCAGTCTCAAATGGAAGAAATAGAAGCAGTTTTATTTTTTAATGTATTATTATGGTTCTTTTGTGTCAGAAATTATTTGAGACAGCTTAAAATCAGACAAATAAAGTAACATTAAGTGAAAAACAGCAGCTTAAGTGTCAAATAATGGGAGCAATCAGAAGACTGATCATTCTTAGCAGCAACCTGAAAGAAAAATAAGTGCTGCAATGTTAATATGAAATAAAAATCTGAGCTTTCTGGGAGCCAAGGCACAAAGCAAATCATAAACATGATTGGTCTCCACCTTTGATGAACTTTCGCCACACTTCATGCTATTTTCCTCAGAGTTATTTTGTGATTAATATTCTTAATTTTTGTGTTTCTTTGATTAGGGAAGATAAATTTTCCAGGAACTGAAATCTAAGAAGATTTCCAAATGATTTTCTTAGAAACATTATGTTTCAGGGCAAAATGTTTTCAGTAGTTAATTTTATGGAAGTGCATAAATGTCTCTCATGCGAGCCTTTTTTATTTAGGCCTAGGATTAATTAAAGTTATGAAGGTGTCTATACATCAATGATTCTCGGCTACATGAGGGGCTGCTGGTGTGTGGTGAGGACAGGGGGTTGTTTTTCAAACCGTGTTCATGCCCTCCTGCACTAGCCCCCCACACTCCTGACATTAGACTCACTCATGGAGTCAGTGAGACAGTTGTCTCTCATTGGTAAGTGCCTGTCACTAGATATCCTGTTGGAGAAATAAGGGGAAGGGTTGGAATGGGGATGAGGGGACTGAGTAGGGAGCTATAAAGGGATTGGCAGTACGAAGAATTCTCTTTCCACCTGCTTGTACAGTTCTAAACAAATATTTTCTTAATAAACTCAGATGTGACTTTTCTAATTTGCCTCTGGATTTTACATGGGATTGACTGTAGTGTAATATGTGATGCGACTGATCAGTAGTCGTCCCTTTTCCCTACTTCACCAAGGGTTTATGACAATCCTTGATCCGAAGAAACAATTAAAGCTATTAGGTAGAATCATTACTAAAGTGAGTTACAGATCAAGCTATGATGTAACGGAAAATAAGTATCTTAGATATTTCAAAACCCATGACAATGAATGGCACACTCAGATCAATATGTTCAAAGAAGAATCATCAACAATTTCATGAGCTGATTTTTAGTATTAATCAGGCCATCTGAACGTTGTAGTAATCACCTGAAAACAACCTAAAATCATTTCTAACTATAGGTTAATGTGGATTTGGGACAAAAAATTTTCCCTTAAAACATCTCTAAAATTAGTGTTATCCCGTTCTATAATCTGAATATTGGCTGGCACATTGCTGACATTTAGAAAGAATGCAACTGCTAAATACCATGTGCAATTTCTCAAATCACAAATTTGAAGGATGGCTTGCATCACATCCCAAGAGCACATTTTTGGGAAAATAAAGTGTTCTTTCTTCATAACTATTACAGCTAATAAAATCCTAAGCCAGCTAGATAATTTTATTTCATTGGTTAAATGCATTGTCACTAGGTATTTTGTTGGAAAATCTTGTTAAGAAGAAGGGCTGGGGAAAGGGGTGAGCTGGGAGCATGTGTGGGGGTGTGGTACAGAGAACTCTCTTTCCACCAGCTTATGCAGTTCTAAATCACATATTTTCTTATTAAACTCAGATGTTATTTTTCTAATTTGCCTCTGGATTTTTAATGACATTTACTCCAAACACAACATTTAATAGCTCTGTGAAAATAATAACAAAATTGAACAGAAGGGAAGTGTTCAGTACGAAAAAGTTGGATTTAAATTCATTTTCCCAGTTCTGTTCTTCCCTTTCCCCTTTCGTGTTTTGCCATTGACAATAATTCCAGTGTCAACAATGAGAACCTTAGGGATAAGTCAAAATATAAATGATCTATATTTATTTGGGTAACTGCTGGAGGAAAGACAACACCCCGTTTGAAGTTCATTATTAATTGAGATTAGATCTAAACCTTCCCAGTTAAAATGGATTTATGTGGACTATTCTGGCTTCCAAAATCAGCTTGGCAAATTTATGACACTATTGTCTGAAAGGAGAGACATAATTTATTGAAACATTTTAGTTTAACCCTGGGTTGGATTCACATAGTGTTGTGTGCTAATTGCTCATTGGTAGTCAATAAAAACATTGAAGCTCAAGAATTAGGCATTGTGGTTTATGGCCTGCCTTGCTGTTACTCAAAGTTCCGGTGTTCAGGACAGACCTAGGCACCCTCTGTGGCTCCAGTGTTTTACTATCTCCTGATAACTATCCTCTCACTGCTGGGGGTCACCTGCCAGGGTCCCCCTCCCAAGCCACCCTGCTTTAAGTAGTATTGCATATTCTAAGTGACATCATCCATCTTTCTTACCCTCTAGGAAAACTCCTGAGTTTAGTGCAGCCATCTCTCTAGTCCACTTCGTTTTTACAAACCATTCCTTGTAACATGTTACTGACTCTCTCAAATCTATTATAACAACTTGTAAAGTTACCTATAAATGTGATTCCAAACAAGTCTGAATACCTCATTTGAGTAACATTTTACAGGTTTGACCGGTTTCTTTTACCTAACACCATTGCCTTGGCTTTGTTTGCATTACATTTTGTTTCTCTTTCCTCACTAATCAATGAATCAATGTTTCAGTCCTCTTGTTCCTCTACTGTCTTAACTAAGAGTGCACTGACCAACACATCTCCATGGTACTAGTTATTACGTTATGCTGTCGTCAAATTGATATCCATGTGCCTCTTTAGATGATGAGATACTTGAGGAATCATATTCATCCTTGTATCCCCAGCTTTATATAATACCTGGCACATCATAAAGGTTCATTATTTGTGGAAGAAACAAAGCTGAGAAGGAAAGAAAGAAGGAAGAAAGGAAAGAAGGAAGGAAGAAAGGATGGCAGAAAAATAACAGGAAGGAAAAAATGAAGGAAGCAGAGATTCTAAGAGAAATACAATCCTACGTAAATATTTATTAAAATAAAAACAACTGTAGCCACCTTAAAAGAACAAAACCTCAAGGAAGGTTTTATTTTCAAAAGACACTTAGTAAAACAAAAGATAAAATTTTAAAGGTGAAATATCAGGTTCTCTATTACATTGGTAAAACAAATACTTGAAGTCAGGACGCTTTCCTAATGCCTCTTAAATCACTCCATATTTAGAGCTAAATAAATGGGTCTCAGTAAATGGGACCCTGCCTGTGTTCCCCATTTATACCTGTTTGCAATGGAATTTTCAAAGGTTTGGAGACAGGGACATTAAGGGTGTTCACCATCATAGAGTGGATGAACCAGCAAAGTCCCAAATAAAGGTTAACAAGTAGATGAACAAGTGAATATTGGGAAGCCAATACTTCAAATCAGTGGAACTACTCTTGAGTAGTCCTGGAAGTGACCGCTCTAAGTTCTCTGACATTGTCTTGCTCAGCTACCCTTGTTTACCTATTTTCATTAACACCCAGTCTCAGAGAAAGAGGCCTCTGTCCTCTGTCCTAAAGATAAGATTTCTTCTTGTTCTCTTAATCCTAAGGGTTCTCATCTCCACACATGTTCTTTTCCCTGCAATTAACAGTTCAGAAAAATTCTTTAGCATTTTCAGCCTCCCTCTCTAAACCAGCCTCTGTCCTTCTGTCTTCAAACATTCTCAGATCTCCCCCATCTAAAAATAAAGTATACAAGCAGTTAAGCAGAGCTCTTCCTCCTATCAATCCAGCCATCTCTCTAGTCTACTTCATTTTTACAAACCATTCTTTGTAACATGTTACTGACTCTCTCAAATCTATTATAACAACTTGTAAAGTTACCTATAATGTCATTCCAAACAAGTCTGAATACCTCATTTGAGTAACATTTTACAGGTTTGATCGTTTTCTTTTACCTAACACCATTGCCTTGGCTTTGTTTGCATTATATTTTGTTTCTCTTTCCTCACTAATCAATTAATCTGTGTTTCAGTCCTCTTGTTCCTCTACTGTGTTAACTAAAATGATGATTTTCCGGCCTCCATTTTTTTTCCTGTATGATTTCCAACATCTTCTACATTTCTAATCTCAATCTCTTGCTCCAACTTTCAATTACTATACATCCTGAGTTGTAGACTTCTTTGTTTTAGACATTTGGAGAGCTGAAAGTGATGGGAGTGGGGGAAGGCTTAGGGGAAGAGTATAAAGTGATGCATTATGAATGAAAGAGTCATCTATGTGTTTATAATTCACATGGAATTTACATTGATAATAATGTCTCTTTTCCTATATTAAGTGTTACATGATATGTAATGTTATAAATATTTCAATGAAAACTACTTAAATACCCAAGCTGGAAATGTTAGATGCACCTGCAAAGTTCCTCCTTTTGAGTACTCAAATCATTATTGATTCCCCATCAAAGTCAAGAAATTCTACTGATATTTTCTTTCAATGAGCATCAGAATTTTCTTTATTTTTACTCCCCATACTTTGATTGGGGCTTTTATTTGCTTCAATTATGTCAATTGTTTCCTCTTTTGTGTCGTTTTTTCCTGTTTCTTCATCTCCCATCTATCCTAAGATACAATGACTGCTTTCTCTTTCTTAGATACCTGTCATATTTTGCTCCATACTAAGAAATGGAAATGACCTATCCCCAATTCTAAGCTGAAGTTATTCCAAAGTAATTTTATTTATAATTTTGAGGAATGAAATTTGTAGATAAGGAAGAATGTCTTAAAACATTTGACAAAATCTTTAAAAAAATAAAAACTTATAAAGTGAAGAAACATAAGCTAGGTGTTGGCAGAGTTAGGGGATTTGTGCCTGAATGAATAGAAAAAATGCTTCTGGGCTTGTATCTGGCCTTGTCCTGTTCCTTATGTTTATCAGTGATTCATGTAAGGACAAAAACATGCTTATAAAATCCTTAGGAGACCAATATTTTGGAGATCTACAACAGCAGGACAGAAATTCAAAACATTCTCTCTGGGCTTGAAAATATGACATGAAGTTATGTGATAATGAAGTAAACTGTACTTAGAATAAAAGAATCAATTATACAAGTTCATGAAAGGAATCTGGCTTAACAGCAATTCTTATGAGAATATAAAGACGTTAGTTGACAAAGAGCTTAATATTAATGTTAATAATATGACCTATAGAGTGGAATATATGACTATCCTAAGAGAATATTTATTTTTGTGCAGAAGAGATAAAAAACTAATTCAATGGTCCCTCAACTAAAAGATGAGGGCTAGCCTGTTACTCTCATGAAAGAGAGCTGACGTTGGTTCTGCAGCTGCCAGCAAAGGAGAAACGCCAGATGTTCCCAGTGTCATCTTTCTTATTATCCCTATCCCAGTTTCCGGCTCTCACTAGAGGTTCAATTCAATACATGTTGCTCGCATAAACAAATAAATAAACAGATGGTGATGCAGTGACAGACATAAGCCTAATGGGAACATCATTTACATATCTGAAGAAGTTGAAAATATTTATTTATTTATTTTGAGACGGAGTCTTGTGCTGTCACCCAATCTGGAGTGCAGTAGCACAATCATAGTTCACTGCAACCTCAAACTCCTGGGCTCAAGTAATCCTTCTTCCTTAGCCTCCTAAGTAGCTGGGACTACAGGTACCCACCAACATATCTAGCTATTTTTTAAAAAAAAATTTTGTAGAGATGGGGGTCTTGCTACATTGGCCAGGCTGGTCTCAAACTCCTGGCCTCAAGCAATCTTCCTGCCTCTGCCTTCCAAAGCAGTGGAATTACAGGTGTGAGCCACTGCTCCTGGATGAAAATATTTAAATATTTCATATATGTGTATATGCAATAAATGTGTGCATGTAATGAAGAAGGTATTGACTTCCAAAAAATTTCAAAATTAGGCAACTACAGATGACATGTTTACAGAAAAGTTTCTAAGAGAGTTGAGGAAACATGGAAATAATTATAAGCAAGGTATGAGTCTATCTATTTTGTCTAAAGTTACACATTTTATTCTGAAAGAGAGATTTCAGTGAAACTGAAGCTGATAAGGGCTCTTTTTCCAAGTACCTAAAAAATCTGGCCTTTGTAAAACCAAACATAATGAAATAGTACAACATTGTAGACCAGCCGCATAAGAATAATTGTGGCATTAGATTCTGCATCTCACCACTAAAGATGTACTTCCTGAGTTCCCTTTAAAAGCAAAAGAGTAGAATCTTTCATTAAAATGAGGACTGAGTTGTACAGGACTGTACTTTCTGAATATCATTTATCATTGACGATGATGTAAGGAGTTGGAGCAAATCAAATGAGTAAGTATTTATTGAGTGCTTAGTTCTCTACCTTCAAATAAAAGATTTTTCAAAGTACTATGAAAAAGTGAGATAATGTGCTATATCAGGGCAATGCTTTTAAGCTAGTTAATCTCCAGCCAAGTGTACTCCAAAGTGTATTGCCAAAAGGTGGCACTAATAAAGGAAAAAAAAAAAAAAACCTGGGTTTGGCAGAAATTTTGTGAGCACTACAAAACAGAGATTTCTTAAGGGATGCTTCAAGAGTAATAATAGGTATACCTCTTGGACTCCAACCAAGCAGATATAAATGAGTTTTTTAACTGATTTGCCAACCCTAGTCGTTCGACAGTGACTGCTAAAAGTAATGTGATGGGGAGGATTCTGAAGCCAACTCTAAGCTTATCAGAAAAAAAGCACCACGATCAATGATCATGTCTGGAATGGATGGTAAATCAACAGCATATTTGCTCTGGTAGTTCTAAACCTGTAACATGCTGGTAAGTAATAAAATAAACAAACTTCCAAGCATCCAAAAACATCTTCCGTAAGTCTTCCCAACCAGGATAAACCTAGTCTTACAAATGAAAAATAAAAATCCTGAGGAATGATTCGACCTCCATCTATTTTTAATACTTTCACTTGAAATCTTCTCTCCCTTCCCACTTACACCACCCATTCCTGCTGACAGACATCTCCAATTTCCAGTAACCCATCTAAAGACCTTTCAGACTGAAGTTCATGCTCCTTGGGTTTCCCACCAGCCTTCACTCAAATGGGTCTACCTCCCATGCTCTATTACCCCTGTGAAAGTGTGCTCTAAGATGACAGCCAGGTAATCTGATCACCTTAAGGCTTATTTGAATTTAAAGGGAACTTCCATTTCGTGACACTCCCAGAATCCTTTCTTTCTAAGTAACGTTTTTATCTTTTCAGAGACTATGATTTCCCCCACCTGCTCCTCCCAATCTTAGTATTTAACACAAAGGAGTCAGTCTAATAGTGGAACTTCAACAGTATTTCAGGGAAAGGAATGTGTTAGAATAATTCTTTTTTTACTATCTGTTCCTTCTGTTTAAAGGCCAAGTTACTATTTTAATGTAGCCAGAGGAACCATAATATTAACTCAAAAATGCTTCTGATACATACATTTGCTTTGTGAACCCATGTATAAAACATGAACCCAAGATGAGATACCTTCAGTTTTCTTTGCCACAAAGAGAAATGACACCAATACGCCTATGGTTTTTATCCTTCTCAGGAGACACATCTTCTTAATATGTCTACCGAGTTACCATCATGGTCACTGGAGTGCCTTCCAAGGAGAAACATCACTCTGGCTACCATGGACACAGATATGGTAGCACTCTAAGTCATTTCCCTGACCTTATTTCTCTGAAAGCCAATTCATTGAAAAACAATTTGCTATGTTTTCCAGTTTTACTGGTTTGACCAAAAAAAAATTAATGCTACCATTTTTTAAATATTGAGATATTTGAGTATAAATTTCTTATGAATATGTATTAATGTATTCTAACTTGTAATTCATTTAAACATATTTGAGAAGAATATTTATTAAAGCAACTTTTTATGAATTGAGTAAATGTGCTATTTGATGAATTAGTCATTCAATATTTGATCTTTTGGCAAATGGGTTTTTGGTAAAGTTGGCTTTCGTCACATTGATTTTGCGTGGGTCAACTTGCTTCCATATAGTAGAGACCATTCTGTCAAATATAATAGAGTAGTGTAAAACCAAGATTTATTTAAGATAGAACAGTAGTATCAACCATCAAAAATCATGTCCCATAGTGGACATTTGTCAATGTCTGGAGACATTTTTTGTTGCCACAACTGGAACAGTGGGAAGTTCTATAGGTATCTAGTGGATAAAGGCCAGGGTTGCTGCTAGACATCTTCTAATGTACAGGGCACACCATCCCCACCATCAAAGGATTATCTAACATTAAATGTCAATAGTTCCCAGATTAAAAGCCCCTAAGATACAAAAGACATCTTCCTCAAAATTCTGTCTATATCTCTCCTACATCTCTCTACATCACCTTGGTGTGTGTGTCCCCATCGCTCAGTCTTAAAATTATTTTATTTTAGTTAACTGGTTTTGAGCCTAGTAAGCACTTGGCCCTAGGCAATGAATAGGGAATAGCAGCTGAGCAACTATGTTGTGTTCTTGGGATTGACAGTCTGAAACAGCTTTCAAACACCTGGCCCTAAAGGAATCATATCTGGAGGCAGAGCCAAGGTTATTAAAAGCCAAGATTCTCTGGGATATATTTTGAGTACCCACTGATTATCTATGGTTGTTTGGACACATACATGTATTTGTATTGGATTTGAGAGGGAACTGGTGTCTCTTTTTACACTCCCCAACACCACCAATGTGTCATTTATGTAAAAATCTCTAAAATAGGGAGAGGACCTGAAACGGAAGTGGAAGTGGCTCATTTTCTCTTCTCCCTTCTTTTCTTTTTTCCCTTTCCTTTCTCTACAAAGTCCGCAATTCCTTTCATTAGAAGTAATATCAGACTCTAAAGGGGCTTACAGATTGTTCTAGCAAAAACATAGAACCAAAGACATAAGAGGGAAAAACCAAATAGAACATGTAATTACTGTGGACACAATGTTGAACTATTTAAACAAGCCCTGCAGTCCAAGAAAAAAAGAGCAATTACTTAGAAAAGAAGAATGTCCCAATTCCCAAAGGCAAGAGTGTGTCATAACCCGTAGTCTTCAGAGAGTCTTCAGCAGAGTCTTCAACAGAGCCTGTCCAGTAAGGTCTGGCTGCTGGAGGTAGAAGAAGCTGCCTAGTCCATGTTCTCCAGAGACCAGCTTGTCAATTCCTTCCTGTTTCTTACCAGGACGGCACCAGCTCAAAGTGGCCAAAGGAAATAAAGTTTGCAGGTACCTTGGGAGCAGTTTTCTTCACTGCCCATGTGTCAAAGCAAAACTCTAGAAGTGGAAACAGAAAGACGATTTTGTGGTATTGGTGGACAGAACAAACAGCTTGACTGACTAGGAAAAAGTCAAGTCTAATGTCTTCCTTTATAGGATCCAGCTTCTCCAAAACACCAGCTATGATTTCCTAAGCTTGAATTTTAAGATGAAAAGAGAAATGGCCAGACAAGTGTAAGATAAGTCAGTTGAGCAAGAGAGGAGACAGTGATGTTATCCTGACCTGTCTCCAGCCTCTCTGAATAGAGGAACAGAGAATGAAGCAAATGTCAGAGTTGGAAAAGACTTCAAAAGTTTTCTAAATCTAAGCTTCTCATTTTGGAGCTGAGGAAATAGATAACCAGAGGCTAAGACATTCATGTATTGTCACATGCTAATAAAAGTCACAACCAAGTCTCTCCTCTCCACTTCCAAACTGATGTCCTTTTGACCCCATCGCCAGTTTGGGGCAACAAGCCTAAGTTAAGAGCACAACCCATGTGCTCTTAACTAAGTCACTTCCCCTCTCTCTACCATGGTTGTTTTGTAGGATTGACAATATTTGAGACCTAACACATGAGAGTGCACAGATGAAACATAAAGTAAGAGATATTGGCAATTTGTATACACAGTTTACTGAACAACACTGTATAAAAGCAAACCTAACTTATTAACCTTATGAAAACTTCTGAGAATTTAATATATAAATATTTCAGACATTTTATAAGCTAGCCTTCAAATTAGTGTATGAGTAGACTTCAGCACATGATGTTGATACTTACAATTAATTAAAAGAGATTAAGTTTGTAAAATAAAAACTGGTGATGTGAACTCTACAAAACTAATGTGTGCATATGGAATCTATTGTTTAGTTGGGAAATGATAGTGGTTGCAACATCTAGAATATCGTGAGGATATAATTAAAACTGGGCTAAGCATGGACAATCAGAATTGAGTCAAAGCCTTCAATGCATATTTATATAATCTTTGTTTAATTAAGACTCATAAGATTATCCCCAGATTAATATCACATGTTCTCTTGGGGATAATAAATAGTAAACTGCTCTCTTTTTTATCCAATTTCATTCAGCTCTGTGAACAATAAAATAAAATTAAGATATTGGATCCCCAAATTTTCAGCTGTCCTATTAATACATTTTAATGCCATTTCCATCCCCTTTAAGTCAGCCAAAAATGAGTAGGCTAACATAACTAAATGCGTTTGCCAAATTTTTTCAAAATCAAAATTCCTATAAAAACCTCACAGAAAGAAGTGGCAAAAAAAAGTCACAAATATCCTCAAATGCTTTTTAAAATACCAACTGGGTTATTTCCTTTTTGTGCTGAAAAAGTGGCCAATTTACCTGTATGTCATAATTAACATGTGATATTTTAATTTTTTATTTTTATTAATATATAATAGATGTGTATATTTGGGGAGTATGTGTGATAATTTAATATATTTACATATATTTGATAATTTAATATTCATATAACTTATAAAGATCAAATCAGTGTAACTGGGAGATTCATCACCTTAAATGTTTGTGTTTTTTTTATGATAGAAACATTTGAATTATTCTCTTCCAGATATTTTGAAATATACATTAGATTATTGTAAACTATAGTAACTCTACTGATACATCGAATCCTAGGTCTTATTTCTTGTATTAAATTTTATATTCATACCCATTAATCAGTCTCTCTTCATCTTCCCTTCCCCCTACCTTTCCCAGCTTCTGATAGTTACCAATGTACAGATATCTCTTGGGTACATTGATTTCCTTTCTTTGGGATTTATACCCAGTAGTGAAATTGCTTGATCATATGGAAATTGCATTTGTCACTTTTTTGAGGAACCTCCGTACTATTCTCCTATTCTCCGTAGTGGTTGTACTAGCTTACATTCCCACCAACAACATACAATGTTTCCTCTTTCTCCAGATCCTCGCCAGCATCTGTTATTTTCTGTCGTTTTTATAAAAGTGATTTTAACTGGGATGACATGATATCCCATTGTAGTATTGATTTGCATTTCTATGATGATTAATAGTGTTGAGAATTTTTTCATGTACCTATTGGCCATTTGTATACCTTTTTTCTTTTTATTTGTAGAAATTTATGGGTTACATGAGCAATTTTGTTACATGCATAGAGTAGTGGTCAAGTCAGTGCTTATAGAGTATCCATCACCTGAATAACGTACATTGTAGTCATTAACCAATTGCCCATCATTCTCCTCCCTCCCACCCACTAACCTGCCAAGTCTCCATTATCTATCATTCCACTCTCAATATCCACGTGAACACATTTTTTGGCACACCCTTATGAGTGAGTACATGTGACATTTGCCTTTTTGTGCCTAGTTTCACTTAAGATAATGAACTCCAGTTCCATCCATGTTGCTGCAAAAGATATAATTTCACTCTTTTATGGCTGAATAGTATTCTATTGTGTATATATACCACATTTTCTTATTAATTCATCCATATCTTTGTGTTTCATAATGTGAAAAGTGCTATGATAAATATACAAGTGCAGATATATTTTTGATGTATTGACTTATTTCCTTTGGGAAGATAACCAGTAGTGAGATTGCTGATTGAATGCTAGTTCAATTTTTAGTTCTTTAAGAAATATCCATGCTGTTTTTCATAGAGGCTGTACATTCCCACCAACAGTGTATAAGAGTTTCCTTTGTTCTACATCCTCACCATAATCTGTTATTTCTGAGTTTGTAATAGTAGCCATTCTGACTGGGGTAAGATGATATCTCATTGTTGTTTTGATTTGCATTTCTCTGATGATTAGTGATGTCAAGTTGTTTTTCTTTTCCATTTATCTGTTGGCCTTTTGTATGTCCTTTGAAAAATGTCTATTCCTGTCATTTGCCCACATCTTAATGGGATTATTTGGGGGGTTTTGTTGTTGAGTTGCTTGAGTTCCTTGTATATTCTAAATATTAGTCCTCTGCAGATGAATAGTTTGCAAATATTTTCTCCTATTTCTCAGGTTGTTCTCTCTGTTGATCATTTTTTTGCTGGGCAGAAGTTTTCTAGTTTAATTAAATCTCATTTGTCTGCATTTGTTTTTGTTATCTTTTGTGGTCTTAACCATAAATACTTTGCCCAGACAAATGTCCACAAGAGTTTTCCCTAGGTTGTCTTCTAGTATTTGTTTATTTTCAGGTTTTACATTTAAGTCTTTAATCCACCCTTCATTGATTTTTGTATATGATGAGAGATATGGGTCCAGTTTCATTCTTCTGCATATGGCTATTCCTTTTTCCCAGCAGCATTTATTCAGGAAGGTGTCCATTCTCCAGAGTATGTGCTTGTTGGCTTTGTGAAAGGTCAGTTTCCTGTAAACATGTGGCTTTATTTCTGGGTTTTCTATTGTGTTCCATTGATATATATGTCTATTTTTATACAAGTACCATCTTACTTTGGTTACTATAGCCTTGTAACATAATTCTAAATCAGATAATGTGATACCTCCAGCTTCGTTTTTGTTGCTCAGAGTTGCTTTGGCTATTCAGATTCTTTTTTGGTTCCATGTGAATTTTAGAATTGTTTTCTAATTAAGTAAAAAACTGAGTTTGGTATTTTGATAGAAATTGCGTTGAATCTGTCGATTGCTTTGGGCAGTATGGTCATATTAACAAAATTAATTCTTCTGATCCATTAGCATGAGATGCTTTTCCATTAGTTTGTGTCACCTTTAATTTCTTTCACAAGTGTTTTGTAGTTTTCCTTGTAGAGATCTTCTTTCACTTCCTGTGTTAAATTTATTTCTATGCATTTTGCTTTTTGTACCTATGATAAATGGAATTGCCCTCTTGAGTTTTTCTCAGCCAGATTGTTATTGGTGTATGGAAATGCTATTGATTGGTGTACATTGATTTTCTATCCTGAAACTTTACTGAATTCATTTATCAAATACAAGAGGGTTTTTTGGTAAAGTCTTTAGGTTTTCTAGACATAAAATCATATCATCAGCAAATGAGGATAATTTTAGTTGCTCTTTTCCAATACCTTTTATTTCTTTCTCTTGCCTGATTGCTCTGGCTAGCACGTCCAGTACTATGTTGAATAAGAGTGGTAAAAGTGGGCATCCTTGTTGTGTTCTAGTTCTTAGAGTAAATGCTTTCAACTTTTTCTCATTATAATGTCAGCTGTGGGTGTGTCATATATGGACTTTGTTATTTTGATTAGAGATTAAATTAGGAATAAATATAAAACCTGAACAGATTAATAATGAGTAGTGAGATTGAATCAGTAATGAAAAGTCTCCCAACATAGAATATTCCTTCTATGTCTAGTTTAAAGGTAATTTCTACCATTAAGGAAGGTGAATTTTGTTAAATGCCTTATCTGCATCTATTGAGATGATCATATGGTTTTTGTGCTTCATTCTGTTGATGTAATGTATCATTTTTACTGATTTGCTTGTTTAACCATCCTTGCATTTTTAGTATAAATCCCACTTGATTGTGGTGTATTATCTTTATGATGTGCTGTCAGATTTGTTTTTCTATTATTTTGTTGAATATTTTTGCATCTGTGTTTGTGAGGGATATTGGCCTGCACTTTCTCTTTTTTTGTGGAGTCTTTGTGTGGTTTTGGAATCAGGATAATGCTGGCCTCACGAAATGAGTTAAAGAGAATTTCCTTCTGTTTCATATTTTGAGATAGTTTTAGGAAGACTGATACTAGTTTTTCTTTCCATGTTTGATAAAATATGGCTAGAGATCCAGCTGATCCTGGGCTTTTCTATGTTGGGAGAATTTGTATTACTGATTCAGTCTCACTAGTCAATCAATATCAGTTTGTTCAGGTTTTATATTTATTCCTATTTTAATCTTTATAGGCTGTATTTTTTGTAGAAATTTGTCCATTTCCTCCAGGTTTCCAGTTTGTCAGTGCATAGTTGTTGGTAATATTCTCTGATGATCTTTTGTATTTCTGTGGTATCAATTGTCTGTCTCCCTTTTCATTTCTGATTTTGTTTATTTGGGTTCTTATTTTCTAGGTTATGATAGCTAGTACTTTATCAATTGAGTTTACATTTTTGAAGAACCAGCTTTTTGTTTTGTTGATCCATTTTATTATATTTTTTAGCCTCCATTTCATTTATTTCTGCTCTGATTGTTAACATTTCTTTTCTTCTGTTAATTTTATGTTTGGTTTGTTCTTGTTTTTCTAGTTCCCTGTTGTGCATTGTTAGGTTGTTATTTTGTAATATTAATACTTGTTTGATGTAGGCATTTATTGCTATAAAATTCCTTGTTAGCACTGGTTTTACTTTATCCCACAGGTTTTGGTATGTTGTATTGTCATTTTCATCTATTTCAAAGATGTTTATATTCCCATCTTAATTTCTTCATTGACCCAGGGGTCACTCAGGAACATTTTTAATTTCTGTGTATTTGTATATTTTTCAGAGTTCCTCTTGCTATTGTTTTATAATGTTATTCCATTATGGTCAGAGAAAATACTTGATATTATCTCCATTTTTAAAAACTGGTTGACTTGTTTTGTGGCCTAAAGTGTGGTCTATCCTGGAGAATGTTCAATGTGCTGATGAAGACAATGTATATCCTGCAGTTGTTGGATACAGTATTCAGTAAATGTCTGTTAAGTCCATTTGCTCTAAAGCTCAGTTTATATCCAAAGTGTCTTTGTTGATTTTCTGTCTAGATGATCTGTCTAATGCTGAGAGTGAGGTGTTGAAATCTCCCACTATTATTGTATTGCACTCTATCTCTCTCTGTAGATCTACTAATATTTGCTCTATAAATCTGAATGCTCCAGTTTTGGGTGCATATATATTTAGAATTGATGTATCAATTGCAGGATTGATCCCTTTATCCTTATATAATGCACGTATTTGTCCTTTTTTAAATTGTTCTTAAAGTCTGTTTTATCTGCTATAAGTATAGCTACTCCTGCATGCTTTTGGTTTGAATTTGCATGGAATATTTTTTCCATCCCTTTACTTTCAGTCTACGTGTATCTTTACTGCTAAAGAGTGTTTCTTTTAAGTAGCATGTAATTGGATTATTTTAAAAACTCTAGTAATTCTATATATTTTAAGAGGATTATTTAATCCATTTATTTTCAAGGTTATTATTGACATGTGAGTCTTTGTTCCTGTCATATTAATTATACTCTGGTTATTATAATTTCTTTTTTTTTCTTTTTCTCTTATACTTTGCCATTTAGGTTTGGTGGGTTTCTGTAGTAACACCATTTGAGTCCTTTCTCTTTCTCCTTTGTATGATTGCATGACCAGTGAGTTTTATATTTTTGTGTGTTCTCATGATGATAAATGTCATTCTTTGGCTTCCAGTTTTAGGACTCTCTTCCTTAAGCATTCTTTGTATGGCTAGTCTAGTGGTAACTAATTCCTTCAGCATTTGTTTATCTGGGAATGACTTTATTTCTTCATTTATGGAGGATAATTTTGTTGAATGTAGAATTCTTACATCACAGCATTACCTTCTGGCCTGTAATATATTCCTCTAGAAATATCATATTTCCTCACTTTTTCACATTTCATTTGCCCTTAAATTGATATCTGTGCATCTGGTATAACAGTTGCTCCTTCTTACTTTTGAATTTAATTAGTAGAGAAGGACTTTATCTGAAGACATATCTATGGTGTTAGTTGGGTAGGGTATTTTTGCTTTAATTCTAGGTGAATGCAGTACTATAGTCTCTGTATGATTTCATTGGTTGTAAAAAGCTTTAGTGGTATTTGTGTTTTCTTCAGTGGGTTAGATGTAGCTATTAGTGGAGGCTGTAGTGAAGTTGTTCTGGGACTGGGAAGCTACATTGGCCAGTCTGCAGGTCACAATTGTGGCAGCAGTGTGCTGAGCATACATATCTTTGTGCCCCAGATGGTGCACACTAGCACCCGTATTGGCAGTTACTGGCAGGCTGATTCTTCAGCCTCCAGGTGGCATTCTTAAATGCCATTATGGTAGTTACGGACCTGTCAGGTGAACAGATTCTTGGGACCCTGGGAATCAGATGCGGTGTGACCAATGGGAATAGCAATGATGGGACAATTTTCTGGATCATAAGTGGTGTTCACTAATGTTAGCAGTGGCTGCAATAGGGTGAATGGGTCTCCATGGGAGGCCCTAACCCCAATGGTGAGAGTAGGCACCAGCTATTGTGAGCAGAGGCAGAGTGATCCTCAAATAGCAGATGGAGTGCTCAGGTAAGAGGTGGGTAGCAGCTATGCTGAGGATCCACCACTAGAGAGGGTGGAGCCACCCTCAATGGCCACAGCCTGGGCTGATGGGTAGCTGATACGTGTTCCTTTCATACCCTAGTTCCAGCAGGGCTCACTCCCTGGTCTGGCTGCAGAAGCCCACACCCAGCTTGAGATCAACTTCCAAAGGTAAACCACACCCTGCTTGTATCCTGGTCTCAGACTGCAGCAGTGCTTACTTCCTGACACCATCTGCTGCCACTCAGGCCTCACCTACTTCTAAGCGGGAATGTAAAGTTTGTCAGAGACTAGTTTTGAAAATGCTGCCTTGTTGAAGCTGTTTAGGTCTCAGGTAGTGTATTGGTCTTAGCACAAGCTCCCTTCTGGAGCAGTTTCATTCCAGGGACTCCCAGCAGATTCCTGTTTGTTTCGGGGGTTGAGATGGTCAAGGTGTTCTTCCTCAGCTAGGATAGCATGATAACATAGTAGGAGTGTGGGCCACTGGAAGTCTATTACTCACCCCTCCCGAGGAGTAACTGGAGAGTTACTCCTGGCCAGGGCGACTGTCTTTCCTTCTCCTTTTTCTTTTGTGTTGCTCCTCATTTCACTGCTGAATTCCAGCATTCTCTCTTGGATAATGTGCTCAATGTATCACTGTCTGTACACTCCAGCTCTTCAGTGTGGAGAAGACAGTCATGAAATGCTTCCAGGCAGCCATTTTTAACCAGATTCTCTCCTCATATGTCTTCTTTTGAGGAATATCTATTCAGGTCTTTGACTCATTTTTCAATCAGATTTTTTTTTTATATCAAGTTGCTTGTGCTCCTTATATATTCTTATTTTAATCTTTTGTCAGATGGATAGTTTGCAAATAGTTTCTCCCATTCTGTAGGTTGTCTCTTTACTTGGTTGTTTCTTTTGCTGGGTACAAACTTTTTAATTTTTTTTTAAATTTCTGTGGGTACATAGTAGGCATACAAATTTATGAGGTACATGAGATATTTTGATATAGGCATACAATGCATAATAATCCATAACCTCAAGCATTTGTCCTTTCTTTGTGCTACAAACAATCTAATTATACCCTTTTAGTTATTTGTTTTTACATATTATCCTAACAGTGGGCCTATTGCTGCTACTATTATGCTCTTTTTGCTTTTTTTTAACTTTTGTTTTTGATTTAGGGGTACACGGCAGGTTTGTCATATAGGTAAATTGCATGTCATGGGAGTTAGGTGTATAGATTATTTTGTTACCCAGGCAATAAACACAGTACCTCATAGGTAGTTTGTCAATCCTTACCCTCCTCCCACACTCCACCCTAAAGTAGGTCCTGGTGTCTGTTGTAACCTTCTTTGTGTCTATGTGTACTCAATGTTTAGCTCCCACTTACAAGTGAGAACATGCAGTATTTGGTTTTTTGTTCCTGCATTAGTCCACTTCACATAATGGTTTCCAGCTCCATCCTTATTAGTCCAAAGGACATTATCTCATTCTGTTTTATGGCTGCATAGTATTCCATGGCATATATGTAACACATTTCCTTTACCCAGTTTACCATGGTCATCTAGGTTAATTCCATGTCTTTGCTATTGTGAATAGTGCTGTAATTAACATACGCATACATGTGTCTTTATGATAGAATGATTTATATTCCTTTTGGTAAATAACCAATATTGAGATTGCTGGGTGAAATGGCAACTCTTTCTTATGTTATCTGAATAATAGCCAAACTGTTTTCACAATGGCTAGACTAATTTACATTCCCACCAGCAGTGTATAAAAATTCCTTTTTCTCAGCAGCCTTGACAGCATTTGTTATTTTTTGATGTTTTAATTATAGCCATTCTGGCAGGTATGAGATGGTATCTCATTACGGTTTTGATTTACAATTCTCTAATGATTCATGATGTTGAGCAGTTTTTCATGTGCATATTGACTATGTGTATATCTTCTTTTGAGAAGTGTCTGTACCTGCCTTTTGCCAATTTTTTAATGGGGTTGTTTTTTGCTTCTTAATGTGTGTAAGTTTCTTGTAAATTCTGGATATCAGACCTTCGTCAGATATATAACCTGCAAATGTTTTCTCCTACTCTGTAGGTTGTATCTTTACTCCATTGATAGTTTCTTTGTGCAGCTACTTTGTTTAATTAGGTCCTATTTGTCCATTTTTATTTTTGCTGCAAACACTTTTGAGGTCTTTGTTAGGAAATCTTTGCCAAGTCCTATGTACAGAATGGCATTTCCTATGTTATCTCCCAGAGTTTTTATAGTTTTAGCTTTTATATTTAAGTCTTTAATCTAACTTGAGTTGATTTTTGTATATGGTGAAAGAAAAGGGTCCAGTTTCAATCTTCTACTTGTGGCTAACCAATTATACCAGCACCATTTATTGAATAGACCATTGCTTGTTCTGATCAACTTTGTTGAAGATCAGATGGCTGTAGGTATGCAGCGTTATTTCTGGACTCTGTTTTCTATTTCAGTTCTGTTCAGTTGGTCTTTTTTTGTAACAGTGCCATGCTGTTTTGGTTACTGTAGCCTTCTAGTATAGTTTAAAGTCAGGTAATGTGAGATGTTTAGCTTTGTTCTTTTTGCTTAGATTGCCTTGGATATTTAGGCTGTTTCTTGGTTCCATATAAATTTTAAAATAGTTTTTCCTAACTCTATGAACAATGTCCTTGGTAGTTTGATAGGAATAGCATTGAATCTGTAAATTGCTATGGACAGTATGGCCATTTTAACAATATTGATTCTAGCGATGCATGAGCATGGAATGTTTCCATTTGTTAGTGTCATCTCTGATTTTGTTGAGCAGTGTTTTGTAAAGCTCTTTGTAGAGATCTTTCACCTCCCTGGTTAGCTGAATTCCTAAGGATTTTATTCTTTTTGTGGCTATTATGAATATAATTGTGTTCTTGATTTGACTCTTGGCTTGGAGTTGTTACTGATTCCTGTACATTGATTTTGTATCTTGAAACTTTGCTAAAGTTGTTTAGTAGATCTAGGAGCTTTTGGACAGAAGCTATGTGATTTTCTAGGTGTAGAATAATATTGCCTGCAAACAGAGATAGCTTGACTTCCTCTCTTCCTATTTGGGTGCCATTTTTTTCTTTGTCTTACCCAACCGCTCTGGCTAAGACTTGCAGTACTTTGTTGAATAAGAGTGGTGAGAGAGTGCATCCTTGTCTTGTTCCAGTTCTCAAAGGGAATGCTTCCAGATTTTGCCCATTCAGTATGATGTTGGCTGTGGGCTTGTTATAGATGGCTCTTATTATTTTGAGGTATATTCCTTCAATGCTTAGTTTATTGAGGATTTTTAACATGAAGTGATGTTGGATTTTTACCAAAAACATTTTCTGTATCTATTGAGATAGTTATTTGGTTTTTATTTAGATAGTTATTTGTTTATTTTTAGATGAGTCATATTTGTTGATTTGGGTATGTTAAACCAACCAGCATTAAAGCCTACTTGATCATGGTAGATTTTGATGCGCTGCTGGATTCAGTCTGCTAGTATTTTGTTGAGAATTTTTGCATCTATGTTCATCAAGGATACTGGCCTGAAGTTTTCTGTTGTTGTTGTGTCCCTGCCAGGTTTGGGTATCAGGGTGATGCTGCCTCATTTAATGATTTAGGTAGGAGTCCCTTCTTCTCAAGTCTTTGGAACAGTTTCAGTAGGAATGGTACCAGGTCATCTTTACATAATACATCTGGTAGAATTCAGTTGTGAATCTATCTGGTCCAGGGTTTTTCTAGTTGACAGGCTTTTTATTACTAATTCAATTTCAGAACGGGTTATTGATCTGGTCAGGTATTCAGTTTCTTCCTGGTTCAATCTTGGGAGGTTTTATATTTCCAGAAATTTATCCGTTTCTTCTATGTTTTCTAGTTTGTGTACATAGAGGTGTTCATGGAAGTCTTTGAGGGTTTTTTGTATTTCTGTGGGGTCAGTGGCAATGTCCACTTTGTCATTTCTGATTGTGTTTATTTAGATTTTCTCTATTTTTACTCTGTTACTTTGTGTATATAGGTAGAAGTGGGATTGCTGGATCATATGCTAGCTCAATTTTTAGTTTCTGGAGTAAACTCCAAGCTGTTCTCCATAATGGTTGTACTAGTTTACATTCCCAAAAAGAGTGTGTGATACTTCCCTTTTCTCCACATCATCATCAACATGTGTTATTACCTGTCTTTTGGATATAAGCCATTTTCATTGGGGTGAGATTTTATCACGTTGTAATTTTGATTTGCCTTTCTCTGGTGATCAATAACGTCAAGCACCTTTTTATACACCTGTTTGGCATTTCTATGTCTTCTTTTGAGAAATGTCTATTCAGGCCTTTTGGCAAAAGCTTTTTAGCTTGATGTGATCTCACTTGTATAGTTTCGTTTGGGTTGCCTGTGCTTTTGGGATCTTATACAAAAAACTTTGCCCTAGAGAAAGGGGGTGGGTTAAAAAAAAAAACAAAAAAACTACCAATTAGGTACTATGTTCACTACCAGGGTGAGAGAATCTGTACTTCAAACCCCATCATCACATAATATTCCCATGCAACAAATCTGCACATGTACCCTGTATCTAAAATAAAATTTGAAGTTAAAAACATTTGTTTTGCCCAGATCAATGTCCTGGAGCATTTCCCTAATGTTTTTTTTTTCTAGTAGTTTTATAGTTCCAGGTCTTCTACTTAAGTCTTTAATCCATCTTGATTTGATTTTTTATGTGGTGAGAGGTAGGAGTCCAGTTTCATTCTTCTGCATATGGTTATTCCATTTTCCAACACTATTAATTAGGAGGGTGTCTGTTTCTCATTATATGGTCTTAGTGCCTTTGTCAAAGATGAGTTCGTTGTAAATGTGTAGATTTACCTCTGGGTTCTATATTTTGTTCCATTTGTCTTTGCATCTGTTTTTATGCCAGTACCATGCTGATTTGGTTACTGTATCTTTGTAGTACATTTGGAAGTCAGATAGTGTGATGCCTTAAGCTTTGTTCTTTTTGCTCAGGATTCATTTGTGTATTTGGGGTTGTCGCTGATTCCATATACATTTTAGGAATTTTTTTTTTCTATTTATGTGAAGAATATCATTAGTATTTTGATAGGAATTACATTGAATCTGTAAATAGCTTTGGGTAGAATTTTCACCTTAACAAAATCAATTCTTCCAATCCATGAGTATAGGATAACTTTCTATTACTTTTTTGTCCTGTTCAATTTTTTTATTCATATTTCACAGTTTCCTTGATAGACTTTTCACTTCTTTGGCTAAATTGATTCCTGGGTGTTTTATATTCTTTGTAACTATTGTATGTGGGATTGCTTTCTTGATTTCTTTTTCAGATTGTTCATTATTAGCATATATAAATGCCACTGATTTTTGTATGTTGATTTTTGTATCCTGTAATTTTACTGAATTTTTTATCAGTTCTAAGTTTTTTAATGGTCTTTAGGTTTTTCTAATTATAAGATCATGTTTTCTGCAAATGAGACTTCTTCTTTTCCAGTTTCAATGTTCTTTATGTCTTTCTCTGGCCTAATTGCTCTGGCAAGGACTTCCAGTATTATTTTAATAAAAGTGGTAAAAGTGAGCATCTTTGTCTTGCTCCAGATCTCAGAGGAAAGACTTTCCATTTTTCCTCATTCAATATGATTATGGCTATTGGTTTTTCATATATGGCCTTTATTAATTTGAGGTATGTTTCTTCTATACCCAGTTTGATCAGAGGTTTTTTATGTTTGTTTGTTTGTTTGATTGACTGCTTGTTTGTTTTTTGAGATAGAGTCTCATTCTGTCACCCAGGCTGGAGTGCAGTGGCATGATCTCAGCTCACTGCCACTTCCACTCCCTGGATTCAAGCTATTCTCCTGCCTCAGCCTCCGAAGTAGCTGGGATTACAGGTGCCCACCACCATACCTAGCAAATTTTTGCATTTTTAGTAGAGAAGAGTTTCACAATGTTGGCCAGGCTGGTCTCAAACTCTTGACCTCAAGTGATCCACCTGCTTTGGCCTCCCAATGTGCTGGGATTACAGCCGTGAGCCACCGAACCTAGCCTTGATAAGAGTTTTTATCATAAAGGGATGTTGAATTTTATCAAATCCTTTTTCACTATCTATTTAAAAAATTATAGATTTTGTTCTTCGTCCTGTTAATGAGATGTATAATGTTTTTTGATGTGTGTATATTGAACCATGCTTGCATCTCTGGAATGAATCCCACTTAATTATAATAAGTGATCTTCTAAATGTGTTCTTAAATTCTGTTTTCTAGAATTTTGTTGGGAATTCTTGCATCTATGTTCATGAGGGATGTTGGCCTGTAGTTTTCATTTCTTTGTCATATTTGTCTAGTTTGGGTATCAGGGTAATGCTGGCATCATAGGATGAGCTTGAAAGTATTCCCTGCTCTTCAATTTTTTTGAAGAGTTTGAAGAAAATTGGTATTAGTTCTTCCTTAAATGTTTAGTAGAATTCAGCAGTGAAACAATCAGGTCCTGGGCTTTTCTTTGAAGGGAGACTTTTTATTACAGCTTTGATGTCATTATGCACTATTAGTTTGTTCAGGTTTTCTGTTTCTATATCATTCAACTTTGGTAAATTTTGTGTCCAGAAATTTTATCCATTTCTTCTGGATTTTTTTATTTGTTAGTATATAATTATATATAATAGTATCTCATAATTCTCTATATTTCTATAGTCTCAATTTTCATGTCTCCTTTTTGGATATGGTTTTACTTATTTGAGTGTTCTCTCTTTTATTTGTTAGTCTAGCTAAAGGTTTGTTGATTTTAGCTACCTTTTCAAAAACCCAACTTTTCATTTCATTGATCTTCTGTACTTTTTTGTCTTGACTTCATTTCTTTCTGCTCTGTTCTTTATTATTTCTTTTCATCTACCAATTTGGGGTTCGACATTTTTAATTTTCTAATTATTTGAGGTACATCATAAGGTTATTTGAAGTCTTTCTACTTTTTTGATATAAGCATTTATTGCTAAATAATTTCCTCTTAATATTCTCTTTACTGTATTGAATGGATTTTTTTTGTATGTCAAATTTCCTTTTTTAATTACTTAAAGAAGTTTTTCAAATTTCCTTCTTAATTTATTCACTGATACATTGGGTCATTCAGGAGCATATGGTTTAATTTATATGTGCTGGTGAATTTTTCAAGTTTCCTCTTCTTATTGATTTCTAGTTTTATCCCATTGTAGTCAGAAAAGATAATATGACTTCTTCTTTTTTGAATTTGTTGAGACTTATTTTGTTGCCTAAGATATTGTCTATCCTGGAGAATGTTTCATATGTTGATGAATAAAATGTGTATTCTGCAATAGTTAGGTGAAATGTTCTCTATGTGTCAGGCCCATTTGGTCTATTGTGTAGTTTAACTGTATTGTTTCTTCATTGATTTTATTTCTGGATGACCTGTTACTGAGAGCTGGGTGCTAAAGTCCCCTACTATTACTGTACTGCAGTCTATCTCTCCCTTTAAATCTACTAATGTTTGCCTTATAAGCTTGGGAGCTCTAGTGTTGAGGTCATTCATACATAAAAATGCTATATTGTCTTGTTCATTTGACCTTTTTATCATTGTATAGTGACCTTCTTTTTTTTATTATACTTTAAGTTCTAGGGTACATGTGCACAACGTGCAAGTTTGTTACATATGTATACATGTGCCATGTTGGTGTGCTGCACCCATTAACTCATCATTTACATTAGGTATATCTCCTAATCCTATCCCTCCCCCCTCCCCCCACCCCACAATAGGCCCCAGTGTGTGATGTTCCCCTTCCTGTGTCCAAGTGATCTCATTGCTCAATCCCCACCTATGAGTGAGAACATGCAGTATTTGGTTTTCTGTTCTTGCGATAGTTTGCTGAGAATGATGGTTTCCAGCTGCATCCATGTCCCTACAAATGACACGAACTCATCCTTTTTTATGGCTGCATAGTATTCATAGTGACCTTCTTTAGTTTTCACAATCTTTAATTTGTAGACAGTTTTATTTAATATAAGTACAGCTACTCATGCTCTTTTTTTTGATTTCCAGTTGCATCCCATCACTTTCAGTCTATTTTTTTTTTGTAGGTAGAGTGGGTCTCTTGTAGCATATAGTTGGGTGTTGTTTCTTTATTCATTCAGCCAATGTTTGCCTTTTAATTGAAGAACTGAGTCAATTTATCTCCACTGTTATTATTGGCAAGGAAGGACTAACTACTGCCATTTTGTTTCTTGTTTTCTGGTTGTCTTGTAAGTTCCCTCTTCCTTTATTTCTTGCTGTCATTTGTTGTGGTTATTTTCTCTGACAGTACATTTTAATTTATTGCTTCTTATTTTCAGCGAATCTATTATAGGTTTTCTCATTATGATTATCATGAGGTAAAAAAATGTAGACATAACACATTATTTTAAAGAGATGATAACTTATCTTTGATCACACAGAAAAAAGTAGGGACAAACAAACCAAGAAAAAAAAATCTTTAACCTCTACACATTAATTTTTTCATCCTATGTTTTGACTTTTAGTTACACACATTTACATATTTTTATATTGCCTATCTCTTAGCAGGTTGTTGTAAATATTACTATTTTTGATACATTTTTCATTTGGGTTTTATTCTAATGTTATGAATAGATTGCAAACCACAATTACAGTATTAAAGTATTCTGGGTTTGTCTGTGTACTTAATTTTACCAGTAACTTTTATACCTTTAAATGTTTTCTCTATGCACACTTTTTTTTCTTTCAGATGAAAGACCTGAAATTTGTTGTATTCGTTACACATAACTGTCAATTACTGAGAGTGAGGTGTTAAAGTCCCCTACTATTATTATATTGCAGTGCTTGTTGTAAGACAGGTCTGGTGGTGGTGAATTCTCTCAGTTGTTGTTTCTCTGAGAAATAAAGTACTCCATATTTATAGAATAGTTTTGCTGGATTCAGTATTATTGGATGACGGTTATTTTCTTTCAGCACTTGGAAAATGTCAGACCACTTTCTTCTGGCTTACATGGTTTCTGTTAAGAAGTCTGTTGCCAGATGAATTGAAGCTCCTTTATATGTTATTTTCTTCTTTTTATCTTGCTGCTTTTAGGATACTCTCTTTATTTTTGACCTTTGAGAATCTATTGTATGCCTTTGGGTGGTCTTATTTGATCAGATATGTTTGATATTCTCTGACCTTCTTATACCTCAATTATCTCATTCTCAGTGTTGCCAGTATTTTCTCTCATTTTTTTGAGTAAGCTTTCTACACTTTGCTCTTTCTCAACTCCCTCTTGAACACCAATAATTCTTAGATGTTTGTCTTTTGAGATAATTTTTATATTGTGCAAGTGATCTGCATTCCTTTTCCTTTTTTTCTATCTTTCTCCTATGACTATGTATTTTCTAATAGCTTATTTTCAAGGTCATTGATTCTTTTCTCTGTTTGAGCCATTTTACTGTTGAGAGTCTAGTGAATTTTTCAGTTCAGCAAATGTATTTCTCAGTTCTAAGACTTCTGTTTGATTTTGTTGTATTATTTCAATCTCTGTTAAATTTCTCTAATAAATTTCTGAATTGTTTTTCTGTTATTTTGGTGATCACTTAGTTTCCTTAACACTCCTATTTTGAATTCTTAGAGAGTTAACATATCACCATCTTGTTAGAGTTAGTCATTGATTCTTTGCTTTGTTCATTTGGGTAGATCATGGTTCCCTGTTTGCTGTTGTTTCTTGTGGGTGTACATTTGTGTCTTTGCATTGAAAGATTAGTTATCTATTCCAATATTCTCTGTGTGGCTTATTTGGGTTTTTAAAATATGTCCACTAGGTCACTCCTTCCTTTTTGGTATGAGATGGAACCCTAAGCCCAGGTTTGCCTTGGTTCTAGGAAACAGAGTGCCACCTGTCTTGAATTAGAGAGGTCCCAAAGGGGATTTCCCTGTATCGCCTTTGGGACCTCCCTAATTCAAGGGAAGGTGGCTAGGAGTTCATGTTCAGGGGACCGTGGAACAAGTCTCCTACAGGACAGTTCTGCTAAACAGCCAGTCTGATTTGGCACCTTTTTTGGCTGAGTTACAAATCAGACTTTCCAGGGCTGGCAACGGTAGTCCCACCTCCCCTCTTTGTCTTTGGCTTTCCTTAGGGACATTTTTTGCTTCTGGCACTCCTGATGCTTCCCATGATTTGAGCCAGGGACAGGTCTCCCACGTGGAATCCCAAATTGGGGGGA
The DNA here is from genome assembly GCF_007565055.1 of Rhinopithecus roxellana. Lineage (NCBI taxonomy): Eukaryota > Metazoa > Chordata > Mammalia > Primates > Cercopithecidae > Rhinopithecus > Rhinopithecus roxellana. The sequence continues at coordinate 19,586,286 of NC_044549.1, read as the reverse complement.
AGCTAATTGTTCACCTCAATCTCACTTTTTCCAGTATAGAAACCATAAGTTGGGGGGTAATTTTCCATACACTTGGTGCTGGACAGATTGGGGAAGAGGCGCATTGCACATTTGGAAGTTCAATTCTCTTACCACCTGCTCAGAGTTTTTTCACTGATCTGTGGCCATGGGAACTGTCTTATCCTCATATTTGAGTTCTGGTCTATTGCTGGTGATAATATCTGTGCTGCATATTTGTTTTTGGTTTTCTCCGGGGGAAAATGGAGCCTGCTTGTTTCTACACCACCACTTTAGAACTGGCACTTCCAGCATCATATGACAATTTTTAATTGGTTATTTCCTGTGCTTTGAAAGATGTATTAATAAAAACTTGCATCTTTGCTGTGACTCCAATAGGGAACAGAAAACTTATCATTTCAAACGAAGATAGATTACTTCATACAATTATAGGAAAGGCACTAATGATGTGTTGAGTAGCAAAGATCTAATGCTAGGCAATGGATGGTGTTTTATAAGAAAGGATCAAATAGAGGGCAAATCTTTTTCTTACCAACATTGCCCTGCTCTGTTTCTCATGTCCTCTCTACAATACTAAAATATGAGCCCAGCTGGCTAAATTATAAAGCATTTTACTGACTTAGAAGACATTATTACTATCTCCCATACATGCTTTCCTAGATTTAGAAGGGCATTTAGAATTAGGTTTGTCAGATCTTACACCTGTTAAAATGGTCATTATCAAAAAGGAACTCTGGCGCACTGCTGGTGGGATTTTAAATTAGTACAGCCATTATGAAAAACAACATAACGACTCCTCAATAAACTAAAAATAGAACTGCCATATTATCCAGCAATCCCATTTCTGGGTACATATTCCAATGAATTGAAATCAATATGTTGAAGTGATATTTGCACTCACAAGTTTATTGCAGTATTATTCATAATAGCCAAAACATGCAATCAGTTTAAGTGTCCATCAGTTGATGAATGTGTAAAGAAAATATGGTATACATACACAATGATATGCCATTCAGCCTTAAAAAAGGAGGAAATCCTGTCATTTGCTACAACATGGATGAATCTAGAGGACATTATGCTATGTGAAATAAGCTTGATACAGAAAGACAAATACACATGGTCTAATTTATATGTGGAATCTAAAGAGACCAAATTTATAAAACTAGAGAGTAAAATGGTGGGTATCAAAGGCTAGATATGGGGTGATGGAAGGGGAGGGGAATGATCAAGTGTTAGTCAAAGGCACAAAATTTTAGTTATGAGAAATAACTTGTAGGACCTATTGCACAGCATGGTGACCACAGTTAATAATAATGTATTGTGTATTACAAAATGACTTTTAAAAAATGGTTTTAAGTGTTCTCAGTACAAAAAAAAAATGGATATGTGAATTAGCTTAATACAATCATTGCACAATGTACACATATATCCAAATATCACATTGTACCCCACAAATATATATGATTATTTATCAATTACAAATAAAAATAAAACAAAAGGAGGCAAAACAGTACGAGGATTATCACATAGCCACACAGATACCTTAAACAACTGTTGTTATCCTGATGATATAGGGTCATGTAAAGACCAGGTCAAACAAAATAACTTGATATGGCAAATCCAGAAGCACAGGTATGTATCTGAGGTAGACAGAGAGCCTGCCAACATTTTTTGAGTATACTAACTCCTCCTTAATTTTTCTGCGAGAGAGAGTGATGTGAGAAGTAGATTATCTGATAACAAAGTGAGTAGAAAAACATAGATTATTCTGATTTGTAGCTTAGAGGCTTGTCTCTTCTCATTATATTTCACATTTGGTTGTAATCTTCCTGAGGTTAGAATTGTATATACTAAAACTTTAACACAGTGTCTTATATATAGTATATAAATTGCTGAATTCAATCTTCTGCACATTAACTTACAATATTAAAATAATGGACTAAGGATAGCATAATTTTATGAGGATTAAAAAGAGAATATCTGACAAAGACACACTGACCTGAATAAAAACATTGTAAATAGTAATTTTAAGTAAAATCCGATTCCTTTTTGGCCAATAATGTTGTAGGAGACAAACATAAGTACAGAAATATTCAGGAGAAAATACGTGGAAAATAATTTGGTATGATATGGCTTCAGATGTCCAGATGCCAGGGCTCAGGAAATAAGAATGCCTTCAAAATCTTTTAAACAATTAAGCCAATGCAATCATCTAGAGATCATTCAAAGTTAATAAGATGAGATCTATCCATTGATATTTCTGGTAGAATAGAATGTGAAAAGCATTTGAGAGAGAAAGAAAGGATACTGAATAGTAATAATAATATTTAGTCCAAAACATGTTGATATAAGGAGTTTTCCCAAAATCCTATAGAAAACCTCTTGTGATACAGTGGAAATTATTTTTCAGTTCTTTTCACTGATTAAATCAGCAAGAGGCCAAATAAATTCCTAATTCACTCAGCTACCACATGGCACATAAAGGGCTCTACTCAATATCTTTAACTACAAATTCTCATCTCTTCTGTATACCTCCTATTTAATTTGAAAGGGCACCACAGAGGGCCTAACCAGACTGAAGATATGGTCAAATATTGATTTTGAATCTGTTGGATGCGCAATAGAAGTACTGAATAAAGTCAATAAAATAATCTCTGGTTATTTGACTACTTATCACTTTCCAGTCTCACTGTTTAATCCTCTGTTATAGAATTAATTATCCTGGAATCACAGACCTAGTGTGTGGTAGCTGAAAACTGAGATGGAAATTGGCATGCAACGGGCAATTGAGCTGGTTTTGAAACTTTGAGAAATACAGCCACCTGTTGGACATAGTCTGGTATCACACTCTGTTCACCATTTGTTTTTTAATGTTCTTTGAATGCGAAAAACTTTTTTAAAAACCAAAACATAAAAAAAAAATAAAAGCATAATTGTCACTATTAGAAAATATAGATGATTAAAAACAGTTGAATGTCTTATTTTGTCTGTTTAAAGAATAAATCTATTAATAATGTGCTTTCCAAGATATAGTCTGAATAAGCTGAAAAGCTTTCATCATAAGAAGAACCAATTAATAAATAATTTTTTTAAAAAAAGTAATTTCCCCTCAAAATAGTAAAAGCAGGAATTTGTTATTTGTTCATTCCACTCCAGCACTGGCCTCTAGAGCAGCAGCTGGCAAATATTTTTGTAATGTTTTTTAGATAGTAAATAGTTCAGGCCTTGAAGGCCATAAGCTTCTTTCTCCTTTCCCTTTTATTCTTTTCTTTTGGAAAGTTAAGCATCTTTATTTTACTTAATAAAAATTATATATATTTAAGGTGTACAACATGGTGTTCTGATATACATATACTTAGTGAAATAATTAATACTGTCAAGCTAATTAACATATCCATCTCCACATATTTACCTTTTTGCGTTTGTAGTGAGAACACTGAAGATCTACTCTCTCAGTAAATTTCAAATATACAGTACAGTATTATTAACCATAGTCCCAATGTTGTACATTGGATCTCTAGAATTTATTCATCCTGCATAACTGAAACATTGTACCTTTTAAGCAGTATCTTCCCATTTCCCCACCTCCCCAACAACACACAACCCCACCCCATTCCTGCCCCTGGTAACTACCATCTACTCTCTGCTTCTAAGAATTTGATTTTTTTTTTAGATTCCACATGTAAGTAAAATCATGTAGTATTTGTGTTTCTGTTCCTGTCTTATTTCACTTAGCATAATGTCCTCCAGGTTTCATCCATGCAGTCACAGATGGCAGGATTTCACTTTTTTTAAGGTTGAATAATATTCGATTTTATATATATACCACAATTGTTTTTATCCATTGATCCTTGATAGACACTTAGTTTGTTTCCACATCTTGGCTATGGTGGATATGGGTTTCTATTGCAACTATTCAACTCTGCTGATTTAGCACAAAAGAAACCATATGCAAAGGGAAACAAATGTGCACAGCTTCAAGGAGAACTACAAACCACTGCGCAGTGAAATAAAAGAGGACACAAACAAATGGAAGAACATACCATGCTCATGGATAGGAAGAATCAATATCGTGAAAATGGCCATACTGCCCAAGGTAATTTATAGATTCAATGCCATCCCCATCAAGCTACCAATGAGTTTCTTCACAGAATTGGTAAAAAATGCTTTAAAGTTCATATGCAACCAAAAAAGACCCCGCATTGCCAAGACAGTCCTAAGCCAAAAGAACAAAGCTAGAGGCATCACGCTACCTGACTTCAAACTGTACTACAAGGCTACAGTAACCAAAACAGCATGGTACTATACCAAAACAGAGATATAGACCAATGGAACAGAACAGAGCCCTCAGAAATAATACCACACATCTACAGCCATCTGATCTTTGACAAACCTGACAAAAACAAGAAATGGGGAAAGGATTCCCTATTTAATAAATGGTGCTGGAAAAATTGGCTAGCCATAAGTAGAAAACTGAAACTGGATCCTTTCCTTACTCCTTACATGAAAATTAATTCAAGATGGATTAGAGACTTAAATGTTAGACCTAATACCATAAAAACCCTAGAAGAAAACCTAGGTAATACCTTTCAGGACATAGGCATGGGTAACGACTTCATGTCTAAAACACCAAAAGCAAGGGCAACAAAAGCCAAAATTGAGAAATGGGATCTAATTAAACTAAAGAGCTTCTGCACAGCAAAAGAAACTACCATCAGAATGAACAGGCAACCTACAGAATGGGAGAAAATTTTTGTAATCTACTCATCTGACAAAGGGCTAATATCCAGAACCTACAAAGAACTCAAACAAATATACAAGAAAAAAACAAACAACCCATCAAAAAGTGGACAAAGGATATGAACAGACATTTCTCAAAAGAAGACATGCATACAGCCTACAGACACATGAAAAAATGCTCGTCATCACTGGCCACCAGAGAAATGTAAATCAAAACCACAATGAGATACCATCTCACACCAGTTAGAATGGCAATCATTAAAAAGTCAGGAAACAACAGATGCTGGAGAGGATGTGGAGAAATAGGAACACTTTTACACTGTTGGTGGGATTGTAAACTGTTCAACCATTATGGAAAACAGTATGGCAATTCCTCAAGGATCTAGAACTGGAAGTACCATATGACCCAGCCATCCCATTACTGGGTATATACCCAAAGGATTATAAATCATGCTGCTATAAAGACACATGCACACGTATGTTCATTGTGGCACTATTCACAATAGCAAAGACTTGGAATTAACCCAAATGTCCATCAGTGACAGACTGGATTAAGAAAATGTGGCACATATACACCATGGAATACTATGCAGCCATAAAAAAGGATGAGTTTGTGTCCTTTGTAGGGACATGGATGCAGCTGAAAACCATCATTCTCAGCAAACTATTGCAAGAACAGAAAACCAAACACCGCATATTCTCACTCATAGGTGAGAACTGAACAATGAGATCACTTGGACTCGGGAAGGGGAACATCACACACCGGGGCCTATTATGGGGAAGGGGGAGGGGGGACGATTGCATTGGGAGTTATACCTCATGTAAATGACGAGTTGATGGGTGCTGACGAGTTGATGGGTGCAGCACACCAACATGGCACAAGTATACATATCTAACAAACCTGCACATTATGCACATGTACCCTAGAACTTAAAGTATAATTAAAAAAAAAAAAACTTTACTGACAAAAAAAGTTGACAGGCCAGATACAGCCCACAGACTGTAGTTTTCTTATACCCACTTCTGATGGTTAATATTGAGTGTCAACTTGATTGGATTGAAGGATGCAAAGTATTGATCCTGGGTGTGTCTGTGAGGGTGTTGCCAAAGGAGATTAACATTTGAGTCAGTGGACTGGGAGAGGCAGACCCACCCTCAATCTGGCTGGGCACCATCTAATCAGCTGCCAGCACAGCTAGAATAAAGCAGGCAGAAAAGGGTGGGAAGAGCAGACTTGCTGAGTCTTCTTGTCTCCATCTTTGTCCCATGCTGAATGCTTCCTGCCCTCGAACATCGGACTCCAAGTTCTTCAGCTTTTGAACTCTTGGACCCTATACCAGTGCCAGGGGCTCTCAGGCCTTTGGCTGCAGACTGCAGGCTGCACTATCAGCCTCCCTACTTTTGAGGTTTTTGGACTCAGTCTGGCTTCCTTGCTCCTCAGCTTGCAGATGGCACATTGTGGGACTTCACTGTGTGATCATGTGTCAATACTCCTTTATAAGCTCCCCTTCATATATACACCTATCCTATTGGTTCTGTCCCTCTAGAGAACTCTAACTAATACACTGCTCTAAAGGCCTTTACATTGGCTATTCCCTCTGCCTGAATCACTCTTCCCTCAAGAATTCACACAGCTTACTCACTCAATTCCACAAATCCTTGTTTAAATTATCTCCTTTCCAATGAAGCCTACCCTAACTACTCCACTTAAAATTGCAATCTGCAGCTCTGCACCCCGTCGCAGGTCTCAGAAACAACCTCACAGGCCACTCCCAATGGAAATGCTTCCAGGCCAGCTGAGCAACTGTGCATCCACATTCCTGGCCAGAGTAATAACCCCGGTGCTACAAGCCCTTGCAGCCCAGGCCACTGAGAAACTCCCATATGTCATTAGTGTGAATTATAGCGAAAAAACTGATATGGAGACTATACTATTGCATCTACCTAGAACCAGTTCTAACTGACACCCCATCTAACTGACACCCCCAAGTCCCATCCATATGAATAAGTGTTTCTTTACAAAACCTACTCCATAAAATTGGAAGAGGTGACTATTTCACCAGATGCATTGAAATCAAACTAGAAACACATAAACATGAAAAAGCCAGGAAATATGATGCCTCCAAAAGAACATAGTAATTCTCCAGTAACAGGTCCCAATGATAAAGAAACATACAAAATGCCAGAAAAGTAGTTCAAAATAATAATCTTAAGGAAACTCAGTGAGATCCAAATGAATACAGATAGACAATTCAACGAAATAAAATTGCAACCCTCTACTTCTCTTGCTTTATTTTTTTTCATAACAGTTAACTCATTTTAATGTATTACATTATGTTCATTGGAGCCTATCTCTCCCAACCAGAATGTAAGCTCCATGGCCAACACTTAGGGCAGTGCCTGGCATGTAATAGATACTCAAGAAATATTTGATGAACCAAAAGATGATTTGTTCACATTTGCTCCAAAAATAATTAACAACACTAATTTTGTTTAAGGATGTGACTCCTGGCCAGATGTGGTGGTTCACGCCCATAATCCCAGCACTTTGGGAGGCTGAGGTGAGTGGATCACCTGAGGTCAGGAGTTCGAGACTGGCCTGGTTAACATGGTGAGACCCCATCTGTACTAAAAATACAAAATTAGTTGGGCATGGTGGCACATGCCTGTAATCCCAGCTGCTTGGGAGGCTGAGGCAGGAGAATCACTTGAACCCGGGAGGCTGAGGTTGCAGTGAGCCAGGATCATGCCACTGTACTCCAGCCAGGCTTGCATATAATTTCAAAAGTTGTATAAATCTCTTTGCTTTACTCATGAAAGTAATAGAAGTGTCATTTTTTAAATCAGTGATAATATCAATGAATATATTGCCCATTGTAGTTCCCAAAACTATGTATCATTTTATTTAAACCTTACAATATTCTTATTACACAGACAATATTATCACCACTTCATAGATCACAAAACTAATTCTAAAAAATGTCAATAACTTGCTCATAGTCACAAGGTAGTAACAGAATGACCTAGGATCCATGTATCTTGATTTTAAAGCCAGTTTTCTTTTCCTGACAATGCAACTATCAGCCAACTTTGCCTCATTCCACAGCTGTTGACTCCTTTCTCCATAGCTGAATTAGCTTCAGCAACATCTCAATTCCTAGGACAAATTTGACTTCAGGTTAGAAGGATTTAATAAGCTTTGACCCAAATTTGTAGAGGTCAACATCATTCACTTTGCATTTAAGACACTCACTTATTTTCCTCAGTTTTGATAACTTGACTTCTTATTTGGCTCAACTACTAGATTCCCACTTCTAATTACTGGTTCTGAATACCTTATAAACTCCTGTACACTCAGTTCCTTACTTTTGTCTGGAGACAGTACTGGCTCTTAATAGTCTCTCCCAAGATCTACATTCCCACCCACAGGCTGAGGCTCTGCTTTTTGATAACCAATTTCCTAAGTGCTGACTGTTTCCTAGAGCAGATTTCCAAATATCACTCACTCTAACCTTATGCTCTGTTCATGAGCAGGACAATCTCAGTTCTTTGGAGAACCTTTCCCCCAACTATATTTACCAATTCCTTTCCTGTATTTCTTCTGTATACAGTCTGTAGCCTCTATCATCTTGATATCATGCTCTCTTTTTGTTCAAGTTTAGGTGCCTCCGAAGTACCTCTACCAAAACAGAATTTGGCATAGGAGGCATAAAAGCCATATTCTGCTTTCTGCTGAGGAGTATTAGCTAAAATGTGGCCAAAGGCTCTTTTGTGGTTAAGTGCTTTTCTGTGAGGTAAGACTCCCAAGTGGGAATAATGCTGAACATGCTTCCTGCCACACTGTCTCCTGACTTATTACTAAAGAAGACAAGTCCAACATAGATTGATAACAATGACGATTGAGTGAAACAGTAGAGCTGAGCTGTAACATGGAGGAAGAAATAATAAGGCCTGATAAAAAAAACTGGAGGAATCAGAAAAACATTAACAGGAAATTAGAACGGTTCTGTAAAATCTCCGGCCTATGTGATTAGAGGAATAGCGGTTCCCCTGCATAGAGAAAAGTAGTTGGAAAGTAGAATCAATGTTGGAGTAAAGATAAATTCACTTAACAGATGGAGATTATGTAGATGGAGATTGTGTTAGAATATAAATATATATATATACCAAACTGAATGTAAAGATTAGTGTCTTCCACCACATAGCATTCTAGAATTTCAAAACTGGTTTTTGCATTTATTTAGTGTCACACAATGCAATCTGAGGTGAATAAATTTCAACGTATTTATCCTTTGACAAGTAAAATTGAGGCCTAACGAAGAAAATAACTAACATTCCACAGACCTTGTGTATGAACCCAATACTTGGGACACCTTATGCTTTCTATTTGATCATTTGGCCTTTCAGGCCAACTGTAACAATTGATAACTTTATCTGAATATAATCCAGCCAAAGTCATTTAGTCAACAAAATATAGAGGGAATTGGACCAAGTGGCTTGTTAAGAGCACAACTGATAGTTTATAATAAAATCCAAGAGTTGTAAACTCAAAGTTTAAAAGCTCTGATATTTTCTTTTATGAAAGAGAGAATAAAATAGATGGGATAAAATACAAAGTAAAACTATTCCAGGGGTAATTTGGCCAATCTGTCTTTCTCCAAACATCCACAAATTTCTATTAACTTTATTAAACTCCATGACCAAAAAGCCAGACTCTGTACTTTCCCATCACAAACAACCAAAAAATTCATTTTACATGATTATTTTATTTTGAATGTCAGTGATATGAATTATTATCTTTAAAATGGTCCAGTTAGTTACATTTTAAGCCAATATTTGCTTGTACTTTTGTTTAATTTCCAAAACAATGAAAGTATTTTGCCCTCTGGAATGTTTCTAATAAAGATAATGGTATTTTAGAAATAAATCAATGCTTGGTACTTACATAAAAGTTTTCACCTGAGAAGTGCAGCATGTCTTGGTGTTACATTTTTATTTCACTGACCTCTGTTTATTTTGGCTAATGGGAGACACTGTTCTCACTTTACCATAAGAGAAACCAAAGTCCAGGACCTGCCTAATGAAACAATGAATTAATGACAGTTTTTGGAAGAGGAATCAATACGTTTGATTTCCAAGGTTTAAACAGATTTGTGATGCCAGGATATAATCCCTGTTCAACAAGAAAGGTTGCCTTCCCACCCCAGGGGCCAAAGACACAGGAGAAGTTGGCATTCTTATGACATTTTCTTAAGAAGTGTTTCTTTTACATTATATGATCCCAAGTGTTTACAACCCCAAAGAAAACGATTTCAAGGTACTTAGGATAAGGAAGAAACTCCCATGGCTTGGAAAACTTTTCACAAAAATTATTTTCTAACTAGAATTTAGCAAATGTTCACCGACAATAATTTTCTGTTTTCACCAGAGTTTAAGATTAGGAGAATGCTACCACAGATAGAAAAAGAAGAAAGGATTAGTTTGGGGAGAAAGATAAGATAATAAACCTTGATTTGAACAAAGCCTCTCCTGATCAAGCCCTCTTTATTCCATTTGACGTCTCTTCAAAAATATTTTTTTCCTCTATCGTCTTCCTTACCCTTTCTGAAAATAAGGAGTTCAAGGGTATTTGATGAACTGAGCAAGGTAGGTGTCCATGCCAGAGAGTGGGGAGCAAAGTGGACCTGAGTGTGCAAAAAGGGCATCCATGCAGGGTGTCAACCCATTAGGAGCTATGAGATCCCAAGCAGGATCAAAAGAGCATCCGTGTAGCTGCAGGGAGCCAGGCTGACCTAGGGGCTCAGGTTTCAAGTTGGGATTAAAAGGGCTATTTGTGCAGAATATCAGAGCTTGAGAGAAGTGACAAGGGTGTCCATGTGGGGACTGACCCAGAACGAGGTGTCAGAGCCCAAGCAAGGTGAGAAGGTCATCTTGGCTGGAAGACAGACTAGCTCAGGTTATCATCAAACAGCATGAGGGGCATTTCCAGGCTGGGGTCCCTCAGCATGGGGTGTAAAGCTTGGGCAGAGAGAGAAGGGTGTCTATGCAGAACAGGGGATATCAGAGCCCAGCATATAGGTGAGCCCAGCACAAGGGTGAGGAATCCAGGCATATCTGGGATGGGGCATCATTGGATCACAGGTGACAGTGCCAATGACAGATTGGACACCTAGGAAATTTCACACACACACACACACACACACACACACACACACACACACACTTTGAAGAGGGAGCCAGGTTTCTCATTGTCAAAAAAGGGAAGGACAAATGTGGAAAGAAAACTAGAATAAAGTCCTGTGTCATTGGATTAGAACTGAAGATGATAGATGGGTAAATAGATAAATTAATAAAACATTTTACTTGGCATTTTATAAGCTTCCAGTAATTTGTGTTCCCAAATTCATGCAGACTTTTTTGATCACTGAATGTTTAGGTTGTGAGAACAATGTGCTTAGTAGAGAGTATGGTTTTTTAGATTCAGGCTCAAGTAATATCCCGGGTTCAAAATTTATCTCAACCATTGGGTGATTTTATATAATCATGGTGAAACCTGTGGGACAGAAAATAAACAAACTGCAAAAATATCTTTAAGTTTTTCTAAGACAGTAGTTCTCAACCAAGGGTGATTTTGCCAGTACTCTGATCTCAGGGACGTTTGACAGTGTCTAGAGATATTTTTGGTTGCTGCAGCTGGGGGTTGCTAATGGTATCCAGTGGGTGAAGGTGATAGGGATGCTGCTGAACATCTTGCAGTGCACAGGACAGCCCCTGCAACAAAGAATTATTGTTACAGGCTGAATTGCATCCCCTCAAAATTCATGTGTTGAAGCCAAAACTTTAGTACCTCAGAATGTGACTGTATTTGGAAATAGAGCCTTTCGAAAATGGTTAAGTTAAAATGAGGTCATTTGGGAGAGAGGGTCCTAATCCAATCTCATTGATGTCCTTATAAGAAGAGGAAATTTGCACACAGAGACACCAGAAATGTGCTTGCATAGAAGAAAGACATGTGAGGACACAATGAGAAAGTGACTACCTGCAAACCAAGAAGAGAGGCCTCAGAAGAAACCAAATCTGCGGACACCTTTAAACCTCTAGAACTCTTAGAAAATCTATTCCTGTTGTTTAAGCCACCCAGCCTACGATATTTGGTAATGGCAACCCTAGCAAACTAATAGAATTATTCAGCCCAAAATGCCAAAGCGCCGAGGTTGAGAAACTCTGGTTTAATATATACAGAAATAGTCTTGAAAAGAACATTCATGCAGGGGTGATATAGTTTAAATGTGTGTCCCAGCCCAAATCTCATGTGGAATTGTAATCCCCAGTGTTGGAGGTGGGGCCCGGTGGGAGGTGACTGGACCATGGGGGCAGTTTCTCCTGAAGGGTTTATCACCATCTACTGGTGCTGTCCTCACAATAGTGAGTGAGTTCTCACAAAATCTGGTCGTTGACAAGTGGGTAGCACCTCCCCCGCTTGCTTTCTTGCTCCTGCTTTCACCATATGATGTGTCTGCTCTCCCTTCACCTTCTGCCATGACTAAGTTTTCTGAGGCCTCCCCAGAAGCCAGGCAGATAGATGCCAGTACCTTGCTTCCTGTACAGCCTATGGAACCATGATTCGATTAAACCTCTTTCTGTATAATTACCCCACATCAGGCATTTCTTTATAGCAATAAGAGAACAGATTAATACAGTGGGAAAGACAACCTGGCTAATATTCATCATTAAAATGGCAAACAGAAGGAAAGAGATAAAACAGTTATGCCTCCACAAAAAATAGAAAAAGAAATAGTGAAAAAAAATCATTCCCCAGGACTTTATATGAAGGATGAGTCAGTGCAGTTAACATTCTCTTTTTAGACTGTAAAATTATTTAAATGGCAATTAAAAATATATAATCAATCTGATTTCATGGTAAGTATATTTTTACTTATTTGACTTTTTTACCATAAAACTAAATTTGGAACACTCAAGAATTTGATTCCTACAGGCATTTTCTCAAAATATTTTCACCCAAAAGACTAAGGAAACCCAATCTTGGCTTAATTCCAAAGTTACTTTCCCTTGGTTTACAAAGAAGAATATATTCCTTGATACCACATATTTATTAGAGCTTTCATAAAAGTTCAAATGCGTGATACAATCTAATTTCTTCTTTGACAGCACAAAAGTAAACCCTCGAAATATTATAAATAAATACCCAAAAGCTAAAACTATAAAATGTCTAGAAAAACATATAGAAAAAGTCACTGTGACTTTCAGTTAGGCAAAAATTCTTACTCAGACACAAAAAGCACCACTTTTATAAGTGGTGTTTATAAGAAAGCAATGATTAGCTCAATTCCGAGAAATTTTCATATTTTTGTTTTTTGAAAGACTGTATTGAGAAAATTGAAAAATGAGACACTTGAGATTGGGAGAAAATATTCTTAATACATGCGTCTGACAAAGGACTTGCATCCAGAACATAAAAGCACCCTTATAATTCAATAAGGAAAAGCAAACAGCTTCACTAACATGTCTAAAATGTTTGAACACAACAAAGAAGATGTATTAATGATAAACACATAAAAAATTATCCACATCATTAGTTATCAACACAACAAAAATTAAAACTATAGCAAGACATCACTACATACCCATTCAAATAGTTAAAATTTAAAAGACTGATATTACTGGCTGGGTGCAGTGTCTTATGCCTGTAATCCCAGCATTTTGTGAGGCCGAGGCAGGTGGATCACTTGAGGTCAGGAGTTTGAGACCACCCTGGCCAACATGATGAAACTCCATCTGTACAAAAATACAAAAAAAAAATTAGCTGGGAATGATGGTTCACCCCTGTAATCCCAGCTACTCGGGAGGCTGAAACAGGAGAATTGCTTGAATCCAGGAAGCAGAGGTTGCAGGAAGCCAAGATCGTGCCATTGTATTCCAGCCTGGGTGACAGAGGAAGACTTCATCTCAAAAACAAACAACCAAAGACTGATATTACCAAGTCTCACTGAGTGTGAAGAAACTGAAATTCATACATTGCTGGTAGATGAATAAACTGATAATGCCATTTTGGAGAAGAGTATGGTACTTTCTCATGAAGTTAACATATCATACGACCAGTACTTCCACTTTTAGGTATTTAGCCAAGAGAAATGAAAACACAGGCCCACTAAAACACTTGTATATATGTATTTCTGGCCACTTCACTTAAGATAGTAAAATCTTGACACAACCCAAAACTTTGTCAACAGAAAATGACATAAACACACATAGTTTATTCATACAATTAAATATAATTCAGCCATAAGAAGGAATTATCTACTGATTAGTGCAATAACATGAATAAATCTCAGTGACATTATGCTGAGCCAAGAAGGCCAGACACAAGAGTATATACCATATGATTCTGTTATTATAAAACTTTAGAACTGATTAAACCAACTCATGTGATAGAAATCAGATCAGTATCTGCCTGAGGTCAGGTTGGAAGGAATGACTAGAAAGGAACATGAGCTTCTGGGGTGATGGAAATGTACTCTATCTTGATTTGGGAGGTAGTTGCAAGCTTGTTTTCGTTTATCAAAACTGACTTAACTGTATACTTTTTTTTTTTTTTTTTTGAGACGGAGTCTCGCTCTGTCGCCCAGGCTGGAGTGCAGTGGCGCAATCTCGGCTCACTGCAAGCTCCGCCTCCCGGATTTACGCCATTCTCCTGCCTCAGCCTCCCGAGTAGCTGGGACTACAGGCGCCTGCCATCTCGCCCGGCTAGTTTTTTTTTTTTTTTTTTTTTTTTTTTTGTATTTTTTAGTAGAGACAGGGTTTCACCGTGTAGACCAGGATGGTCTCGATCTCTTCACCTCGTGATCCACCTGTCTCATGGGTGCATCTTATGGTATTTAAATTATACTTCAATAAATTTTATTTTAAAAATATAGAGAAGTAACTATATTTATATGTGACCACTGAAAAGACCTGCAAACAGCAACACCCCAAATCAATGAGCACACCTAGTACCCAAACTTCAGTGTTTAAATATAATTCTCATGTAAAGGAACCAGGAATTCTTGGGCAAATGGCTGGTTTCAAGGTTGAGGAAAACACAAAATGAACCTAGAATATCTTCTTGTGATAGAAACTCAAGAATTACTCAAAAGATAATGGACAGTGTCAAAAAGGACAAAGAAGTCAACTCTAAGGGACTCCTGCAGGGAAATTGTGAGAGAATCTGAGTATCAAAATATATAAGGATAGTAACATGTTATTACCCATTAAATTAAACAGGGAACCTAAATAAGAAATAAATGAATGACTAAATTGAATGTGATGAAGAAAGAGATATTTATTTGGATTTTAAAAGTATCTTCCCTCAAAATACTTTTTAAGTACAAAGAAAAAGGATGTAATGCTAAAGTGAAGAAGCATGGCAGACACCACTTCAATCAAAGGATCAAAGTAAACGTAATTAATAATGCCAAAAAATGAAACTGCCACCTAATAGGGCATATGAGGAGACTGCATCAGTTTTGTGACTTTCCTTTTAAAGATACATAACCTTAATCTATTCCTAGAGATGTTACCATATGCTTCATGCCAACTCTAACTTATAGAAATGCAGCAAAAATCTCAAGTGTTTCCTTCCAGGTCAGCAGATACCCTATACACGATTCATAGCATTGATAACTCTTCTCATTGTACCACTCACCCCTTCCTGCCTTAGAGATATCTCTGATCCATCATCTTAATCTATTTGCTATTATTATATTTTTAGATATACAGCACATTTGTCTAATTAGAGCACTTCTACTTCCTCAGCATTTGGATAAAAACAGATAGCAACATGAATATCTCTAGAAGATTTTATCTGGAGACAAATCTCATATCTTTTAAAACACCAGATCTCTGTCAAGGACAAAGCCTCCACGGGACAGTAGATTATAAACATCTGGCACCCAATGGCCAGTGATTCAGTTACTGGCTGACATTTCAACCCTGAACTCATCTAGCTAGTGGTGTCTAAATTATAATTTCGGATAAGCCTATAAATAAGGAGACAGGAGGCAGCACCTGGAGACTCCGAAAGCATAAGCTGGGGTCTTTTGTCATGCTTGGTACAGCACAGAAGCTTTGTAGAAAACTTAGTCACCTGGAGGTCAGTGAAAAATGACAGTGGCAGCTGCAATCACTCAAGTACAGAGAGGAAAAAATGTTTCTTTGCTGGACTGCATGGTCGGCTGGGCACTAGCCACTTGTGACGAGAGGAGAATTCAATTCATAACCTCACTGTGTTCCTTGGGCGGCACATGCATACTTCCTGACTTCTGTAAGGGTTACTGGTAGCTCAGCTTCTCAGCTCTTTGTCCTTATTTGAGCATAGAACACTAAATCCCACTTTTAACACCACTGGTAAGAGAACATTAAATCTCCAGTCTCTGGGGCACTCAACAAGCCTGATCTCAACCTGGGAAAGAATAGTTCTCACCTGATGGCGCAAAGGCTGTCATAGAAACAAATACACCATTTGATTTTTAAACTCCAAAATGTGCTTACATTTTTGAACATTCCATCTCTGCTAATCTATTTAAGAAATGGAGTGATGGAAGTGAATACCTGAGACTGAGATGAGTCTTTTGCCCCAGAGCCAAGCTAACTCACTACTTTAGGAGCAAGGGTTCATGCTTTGTTGTAAATCTAAAAATTCCTTGCATCATTTTTCCATTGTTCATTAAATAAAATGTATACCACTTAATTATTATTCATGTGACAGCATATTTTTATCATAATTATATTTCAACTTAGGCTCATTTCAGAGCTAGAAAACTGGTTAAACAGAAACCCTAATACCTTCAGAATTATTGGGAAGAGAGCCCTGACTGTGTAGTCACGCTGCTTCATTCTCTTGTCCCTTTCTGGCGAGACTTCAAAAATGTACCTTCCATTGATCCATTCTCCTCTCCTGATAAGTATGCATATTTAACAACTGAATTCATTATAATCAATGGCCCCTAATATACAAAGGACGGTGGAAATCTTTAAAAACAGGAAAATTGGTGAAATCACAGAAAAGGAAATGTAACTGGCCAAAAACACACTAAAAGTGCTAAACCTAACTGATGATTAAGGAAATAAAAATTGAAGAAATTATATTATTAGAATGGCAAAAAAAAATTATTCAGTGATAGCATCCATTGGTAAAGATGTGAGAAACTAGATAGCTGATGTGAAGCTGATAAAATCTCCTTAGGGAGCAATTTGGTGTTATCTTTTAAAATGTAAAACTCATATTCCCTTTGAACTAGCTCTTCCATTTTCAGAAAGTTATGTTATAAACTCTCATATACACACACTAGTATACATACACATGTGTATATATGTGTATAAATACACATGCTAATTGCCATTTTAATTTTTTAATTAAAAGCAACCTAAATGCTCACTCATAAGAAATATGTTAAATATAATATACAGGCAAATATACACACACACATTACAATGCATTGGCATATTTATACATTAAAAAGCTGTGACATCATGAAGACACCAAAGCAATTCTAAATGGAACTGTTTCTTAGGTACACCAAAATAATAAACATATTTTGGTAAAAATTGGAGATGTATATATATGTCTTATACAACTACATAAGGTTACAGAAGTATGCTTGCATACAATGTTTTTGGAAAGATCCACAAGAAACTCTTTACAGTGCTTGTTTCTGGCAAAGAGTACAAAGGGTCCAAAATGGAAGGACAGCTTATTTCTGTCATCATGTACCATTTTGAACTATTTGAATTTTGTTCACGTGAGTGTATTACTTGTTCAACAAAAGAAATATGTTACATATAATATTTATATTATATATATTTATTTGACCTACAAAAATAGATGTTATATGTAACATGTTTCTAGTTTGGGAATAACCTGGTTAAAGTTCTGTGATTATTCTTGTACAATTTGTTTTGGGGACACATGCACTACTTTTGGCACATCCCAAATACAATATACTCAAAGCCATCTCTACTAACTTCTCTCCTTCATCTTACGTCTTCAATTCATTTTCCTGTTCACCAGGATGACAAAATTTTTTTTTTAAATATTCAATCTCTAGAATTTTTTTGATTCTTCTGTCCTCTTCACTCTCTGTGCAAAATGACTCTTCAAAGATTCTTTCTCTTATAGTTCATATTGGCATATGACAGACTACTCAAAAATGAGTAATGTAAAACAACCACCATTTTATTTTTCTTATAATTATATGGGTTAGGAATTACAATTGGTTCAACTAGGTAGTTTTCCCTTAGGGCCTCCAATATATTTGCAATCAAACATCAGCTCATACCTCAGTTATATGAAGGATTAATTAACCTTGACATCCAAGACAGCTCACTCAACATTAGCTGGCAGCTGGTGATGGCTGATATAGTGTGGATGTTTATCACTTCCAAAACTCATGTTAAAGTATAATCCTCCATGTTGGAGGTGGGGCCTAGTGGGAGGTGTTTGGGTCATGGAGGCAACTCCCTCATGGCTTGGTGCTGTCCTGGTGATAGTGAGTGCATTCATGCGAGATCTGCTTGTTTAAATGTGTGTGGCATCTTCCTCCTCTCTTTCTTGCTCCTGCTCTTGCCATGTGACACACCTGCTCCCCCTTTTCCTTCTGCCATAATTGGAAGATTCCTGAGACCCTCACAAGAAGCAGATGCTAGCACCATGCTTGTACGGTCTGAAGAACTATGAGCCAATTGAAACTCTTTTATTTACCCAGCTGTAGGTATTCCTTTATAGCAATGCAATAAGGGTCTAATACAGAAAATTGGTACCAAGGAGTGAGGTCTTTCTATAAGGATACCTAAAATTGTGAAAGCAACTTTGGAACTGGGTAACAGGCAGAGCTTAGAGGGCTCAGAAGAAGACAGGAAGATGAGGAAATGTTTAGAACTCATTTTAGAGACTGGTTAAATGGTTGTGATCAAGATGCTGATAGTGATATGGACAATGAAGGCCAGGTGGATGAAGTCTCAGAGGGAAATTAGGAACTTTTTGGGAACTGGAGTAAAAGTCATCCTTGTTATGCCTTAGGAAAAACACTTGACTGCATTATGTTCATGTCCTAGGGATCCATGAAAGCTTGAACTTAAGTGTGATGACTTAGTATATATGATGGAAGAAATTTCTAAGCAACAAATGTTCAAGGTATGGCCTGTTTCTAACAACCTACACTTTGATGTGGGAGCGAAGAAATGACTTAAAGTTAGAACTTATGTTAAAAGGAAAACAGTGGAAACATGTGCAAAATGTGCAGCCTAGCCATGTGGTAGAAAAGAAAAGCCCATTTTCAGGAGATGATTGTATTTTGCAATATGAGAAGGGCATGATATTTGAAGGGTCGGGGCAGAATGATATAATTTGGATGTTTGTACCCTCCAGATCTCATGTTGAAATGTAATTCCCAATGTTGGAAGCAGGGCCTGATTGGGTCATAGGGACAGATCCCTCATGAATGGCTTGGTGCTATTCTCATGATGGTGAGCGAATTCTCATGATATCTGGTGGTTTAAAAGTGTGTGGCACCTCCTAGACTCCTCTCTTGCTCCCACTCTCACTATGTGATATGCCTGCTCCCCTTAGCTTCACCATAATTGGAATCTTCCTGAGGTCTCCTGATGGAGGAGGCCTCTGAAGTAGATGCCAGTGCCATGCTTGTTAGCCTGCAGAACCATGAGCCAATGGGATATTCCTTTCTAGCAGTTCAAGAACAGCCTAATATAGTGGCTCTACCAAAGCACCTACATGTGTCCTCTTCAGAATGGTAGATTCGAGGTAGTAAGATTTCATAGATGGTGGCAGATTTCCTCCAGGGCAGGCAGGCATTCCAAAAATACCAGGGGGAACTATGCAGCCCTTCTAAACCTAGCCTAAATTGTTAGCCAATTGTTAAACATTGATCAAAACATCACTTAGTTCTTCCTGCTTTGCTTTCTATCTTTGTGAACATGTTGAAAAGCACTTTAGAAAACTATGAAGTGTTTCACAAAAGTTAGAAAATCATTAAAAAATGATTATAGAAAAAAATGGATCTTATGTCTATGACAGGACAGATTGCTGAAATATCAACTAATGTTTTGATCTCATTATATTTTTTACGTTGGATTTTCAAGCAATGTCATTAGTCTTCTTGTTCTTTTATTCAGGGACATTTATAGCACCAAAGCAAAATTTCATAACAACTTCCCTCCTGTATCTCATTTTCAAAAGACTAGACTTACTGAAGATTTTGCTAGAGGATGACAAGAAAAAAGTCAAGTGCCTTTTGAAGGGAGAGTAGGTGAACAGAGACGAGAGGGATACTAATAGAAAAATCTTCCTTCTCATTCTCTTAGAGGTTTCCAAGGGGGATTACTGCCAGGACATTATAGCATATATCAGGAGTTCACAAACTACAGCCTGCAGGTTGGCACCAAGTTTTGTAAATAAAGATTTTTTTAAAGATGACAGATTAGAGGCTTTTAGCATGCCTCAGTCATTTGTAAATAGCAAGATAGTACATAAAGATCATCTCTGTGAGTTTTAATTCAAGTAGGAAAATTAGAATCCACCAGAATTGTGAAGGACATCCAAAATCCTGGGGATGAGAGCATGGGCAAACAGCCCCTGTGACAGCATCTGGCTAATCAAAAGATCCTGGTGTAGGGTGGGTTCTCTCCTCTCTACACCCAGGCAGATCACCAGACATTTGGAGGACCTGATCACCCGAATACGCAGCCCTGAGCCAGCCAGTCCTTCCTATACAAAGACTGTGGTGAAGTGGAGTCCTCTTTGCTCCATGCTCAGGCAAATCTCCAGGCATCTGGAGCTCCACTCTCTCACATTAGGAGTTCAGGCTGACTCCCCTCCCCGTGGAGAGAACTTGGGGCCAGGGAGGAGGTTTCCCAGTTCCATGGCTAGGCACACCTCTGGGAACCTAGTGGTCACCCATGGGATTCTCCCTCAGCACTAGTGTTTGTGCCTGCCAATTCATATTGCCCCCGTCTCCTCCCCCTGGAGCTGAACAGGGAGCTCAGACCACTGAGCATTCCACAGATCAACCCATTGTCTGATGCAACAGGGAGTTTCTCCCAGTAGAAAAGGATCAAGTATACACCCAGTTGCACTGGCCACATCTGGGTCTTATCCGTAAGTGCCACTTACAGGTTGAACTGAACAGCCCAATATAAAACCTGCTGACAGAGGTGCATAGGGCTACAGAAGTGAAGCCAAAAGACCTTATGCATATTCTCTACAGTTACATCCCCTAGAGAGGGGAGAAAGGGAAAAGCAAATGGAGATAATAATAATAATAACAATAATAATAATAATAATAATAATAATATTACAGGGAAGGAAAGAAAAAGAAAAAATTCCACCCCCACAAAAAAATTACAAAAATTAGAAATTCCAGCATCTTTAAATAATCCTTTTTTATAATATTAAATCCTTATTTAAATAATATTTATAATTTATAATATAAATCCTTATTTAAATAATAAGGAACCAGGATAAAAATTCTGGCACCATGAAAAATCTTAATGTAGTGACACCACCAAAGGATCACACTAGCTCTCCAACAATGGTTCCTAACCAAAATGAAAATTCAAAAATGACAGATAAAGAATTTAAAGCATGGATTGCAATGAAGCTTAACAAGATCCAAGACAAGGTTGGAAATCAATACAAAGAAACTTCTAAAGCAATCCAGGAAATGAAGTAAAAGATAAACATCTTTAAAGGAAATCAACCAGAACTTCCAAAATTGAAACACTCACTAGAACAATTTCAAAATACAGTTAGAAGTTTTATCAATAGACTGGACTAAGTGGAAAACAGAATTTCAGAGCATGAAGACTAGTCTTTAAGCTAACCACGTCAGACAAAAAATAATAATTTTAAAAATGAACAAAGTCTTCAAGAAATATGGAATTATGTAAAACCACCAAAACTACAAGTTATTGGCATTCCTGAGAGGGAAAGATAAAATGTAAACAACCAGGAAAACATATTTAAGGGAGTAATTCAAATAAATTTTCCTAATCTTGCTAGAGAGGTAGACACAGACACAAGAAATCCAGAGAATATGTAGGAGATACTATATAATACAAATATCATCAAGGCATATGGTTACCAGACTGTCCAAGGTCAATGCTGAGGAAAAAAATATTAACATCAGCTATAGAAAAAGATCAGATCATGTACAAAGGGAAACTCATCAGGCTAACACAGGCCTCTCAGTAGAAGCCTTGCTAGCCAAGAGAGATTGAGGACCTATTTTCAGTATCATTAAAGAAAATAAATTCCCATCAAGAATTTTATATCCCAGTTAACTAAGCTTCATAAGTGAAGGAGAAATCAAATATTTTTCAGACAGGTAAGTTAAAGCAATTTGCTAGCACTAGACCAGCCTTACAAGAGATCCTTAAAAGCGAGTTCTAAACATGGAAACAAAAGAAAAATACCTGCTACCGCAAAAACACACTTAAGTACACAGCCCACAGGTCCTATAAGGCAACCACGCAGCAGCAACAACACAGTAGCAACCACACAGTAGAAGCTACAAAGAAACCAGCCTACAATTTCATGATAGGATGAAAACCTCAGATATAGATATTAGCTTTCAATGTCAAGGATCTAAATCCCCCCACTTAAATGGCATAGAGTAGTAAGTTGGATAAAGAAGCAAGACCCAACTGTGTACTATCTTCAAGAGACCCATCTCACAAGTAATGACACTCAAAGGCTCAAAATAAAATATCGGAGAAAGATTTCTCATGCAAATAGAAAATGAAAAAGATCATGGGTCACTATTCTTGTATCAGATAAAACAGACTTTAGGCCAAAAACAGGAAAAAAAAATGGATAAAAAAGGGTAGTATGTAATGACAAAGGATTCAATTTAACAAGAAGACTTAAGTATTCTAATTATATGTGCACCCAACATTGGAGCACCTAGATTCATAAAACAAGTACTTCTAGACCTACAAAAAGTCATTGACAATGAAACAATAATACAGGGGGATTTCAATACCCAAGTGACAGCATTAGACAGATCATCAAGGCAGAAAACAAAGAAATTCTGGACTAAATTTGACACTTGACCAATTTAATCTAATAGATATCTACAGACTACTTCACCCATCAACCACAGAACATACAATCTTCTCATCTGCACACAGAACATACTGAAAGATCAACCACATGCTCTGCCATTAAGCAAGTATCAATAAATTCAAAAAATTGAATTTATACTAATCATACTATTGAACCACAGTGGTATAAAAATAGAAATCAGTACCAAGAAAATATTTCCAAACCACACAATTACATAGAAAATAAACAACTTGCTCCTGAAAGAACATATTTGGGTAAACAACAAAATCAAGGCAGAAATGTTAAAGTTATTTCAAATAAATGAAGACAGAGACACAACATACCAAAATCTCTGGGATATGGCAAAAGCAGTGTTACGAGGAAAGTTGATAGTACTAAAGTTAGGAACCTCTCAAATTAATGTTATAACAAAAACACCTAGAAAAATTAGAAAAACTAAAACAAACTAACCCTAAAGCTAGCAGAAAAAAGATAACTAAAATTAGAGCAGAACTGAGCAAAACTGAGAACCAAGTATCCATACATTTTAGCTCAACAAAACCAAATGTTGGCTCTTTAAAATGATGAACAAGATCTATAGACTGCTAGCTAGATTAATAAGGACAAAAAGAGAGGTGATTCAGATAAGCACAATCAGAAATGACAAAGGTAACATTACTACTGATCCCACAAAAATACAAAAGATCCTCAGAGACTATTATAAACACCTTTATGCATACAAACTAAAAAAACTAGAGGAAATGAGTAAATTCCTGGAAACACACAACTTTCCAAGATTGAATCAGGAAGAAATTGAAACCCTGAACAGACCAGTATCATGCACAGAATTTACTCAGTAATAAAAAACCTAAAAACCAAAAAAAAGTTCTGGACTAGATGGATTCACAGTCAAATTCTACCAGTTATACAAGGAAGAACTGGTACTAATTCTACTGAAACTATTTCAAAAATTTGAGGAAGAGAGACTCCTACCTAACTGATATGGTTTGGCTCTGTGCCCCCTCCCAAGTCTCATAGCTCCCATAACTCCCACATGTTCTGGGAGGTACCCAGTAGGAGATGATTGGATAATGGGGGTGGGCCTTTCCCATGCTGTTCTCATGATAGTGAATGGGTCTCACGTGATCTGGTGGTTTTTTAAACAATGGGAGTTTGTCTGCGCAAGTTCTTCTCTTGTCTGTTGGTGTGTGAGACATATCTGTAACCTTCCGCTATGATTGTGAGGACTCCCAAGCCACATGGAATTATAAATTCAATAAACCTCTTTCTTCTGTAAATTGCCCCGTCTTGAGTATGTCTTTATCAGCAGCATGAAAACAGACTAATACAGTAAATTGGTACCAGTAGAGTGGGGCATTGCTGACAAGATACCCAAAAATGTGGCAGCGACTTTGGAACTGGGTAACAGGTAAAGTTTGGAACAGTTTGGAGGGCTCAGAAGAAGACAGAAAAATGTGGGAAAGTTTGGAACTTCCTAGAGACTTGTTGAATGGCTTTAACCAAAAGCCTGATAGTGATATGAACAATAAGGTCCAGGCTGAAGTGGTCTCAAATGTAGATGAGAAACGTGTTGGGAACTGGAGCAAAGGTGGTTCTTGTTATGTTTTAGCAAAGAGATGGGTGGCATTTTGTCCCTTCCCTAGAGATTTGTGGAACTTTGAACTTGAGAGAGATGATTTAGGTTATCTGGCAGCAAAGCATTCAAGAGGTAACTTGGGTGGTGTTAAAGGCATTAAGTTTCCAAGCAGCAAAGCATTAAAGAGGTGACTTGGGTGCCGTTAATTGCATTCAGTTTTATAAGGAAAGCAAAGCAGAAAAGTTTGGAAAATTTGCAGCCTGACAATGTGATAGAAAAGAAAATCCCATTTTCTGAGGAGAAATTCAAGCCAGCTGCAAAAATTTGCATAAATAACAAGGAACCAAATGTTAATCACCAGCACAATGGGGAAAATGTCTCCAGGACATGTCAGAAGTCTTCACAGCAGCCTCTCTCATCACAGACCTGGAGGCCTAGGAGAAAAAAAGTGGTTTCGTGGGCTGGGCCCAGGGTCCCTGTGCTGTGTACAGCCTAGGGACTTGGCGCATCTCATCCCAGCTCCTCCAACCATGGCTGAAAGAGGCCGGCATAGAGCTCAGGCTGTGGCTTCAGAGGGTGCAAGCCTCCAGCCTTGGCAGCTTTCACGTGGTGTTGAATCCGCAAGTGCACAGAAGTCAAGAATTGGGGTTTGGAAACCTCCGCCTAGATTTCAGAAGATGTATGAAGACACTTGGATGCCCAGGCAAAAGTTTGCCACAGGGGAGGGGCCCTCATGGAAAACCTCTGCTAGGGCAGTGCAGAAGGGGAATGTAGGGTAGGAGCCCCCACACAGAATCCCTACTGGGGTGCCACCTAGTGGAGCTGTGAGAATATGGTCACTGTTCTCCAGACCCCAGAATGCGTAGGTTCACTGACAGCTCGCAGTGTACACCTGGAAAAGCTGCACACACTCAATGCCAGCCCGTGAAGGCAGCCAGGAGGGAACATATACCCTGTAGAGCCACAGGGTTGGAGTGGCCCAAGACCATGGGAACCCACCTCTTGCATCAGCATGGCCTGGATGTGAGACATGGAGTCAAAGGAGATTATTTTTGGAGCTGTAAGATTGGACGGCCCTGCGGGATTTCGGACTTGAAGGGGGCCTGTAGCCCTTTTGTTTCAGCCAATCTCTCCCATTTGGAATGGCTGTATTTACCCAATGCCTCTATTCCCATTGTATTTAGGACATAACTAACTTGCTTTTGATTTTACAGGCTCATGGGCAGCAGGGATGGGCAGTCTCAGATAAGACATTGGGTCATGGATTTTTTAGTTGATGCTGAAATGAGTTGAGACTTTGGTAGACTGTTGGGAAGCCATGACTCATTTTGAAATGTAAAGATATGAGATTTGGGAGGGGCCGGAGTGGAAAATTGGGAGTTGACTCTGTGTCAGCACCCAAATCTCATCTTGTAGCTCCCACAATTCCACGTGTTGTGGGAGGTATCTGGTGGGAGATGACTGAATCATGGGGGCAGGTCTTTCCCGTTCTGTTCTCATGATAGTGAATGGGTCTCATGAGATCTGATGTTGGTGGGATTGTAAACTAGTTCAACCATTATGGAAAACAGTATGGCGATTCCTCAAGGATCTAGAACTAGATGTACCATATGACCCAGCCATCCCACTACTGGGTATATACCCAAAGGATTATAAATCATGCTGCTCTAAAGACACATGCACACGTATGTTTATTGCGGCACTATTCACAATAGCAAAGACTTGGAATCAACCCAAATGTCCATCTGTGACAGACTGGATTAAGAAAATGTGGCACATATACACCATGGAATATTATGCAGTCATAAAAAAGGATGAGTTTGCGTCCTTTGTAGGGACATGGATGCAGCTGGAAACCATCATTCTTAGCAAACTATCACAAGAACAGAAAACCAAACACCGCATGTTCTCACTCATAGGTGGGAACTGAACAATGACATCACTTGGACTCGGGAAGGGGAACATCACACATCGGGGCCTATCATGGGGAGGGGGGAGGGGGGAAGGATTGCATTGGGAGTTATACCTGATATAAATGACGAATTGATGGGTGCTGACGAGTTGATGGGTGCAGCATACCAACATGGCACAAGTATACATATGTAACAAACCTGCACGTTATGCACATGTACCCTAGAACTTAAAGTATAACAAAAAAAAAAAAAAATGACTATTAACACATGAGTGAGGATTTCTCTGAAATATTTGTTTTTAATTATTATAATTGAATTATGTTTCCCACACCAAATATAAAGGCCATCTTATGAAATGGTTGTAAATATAATCTATTTTGCTAATGTGGGCTGGGCTGACTCTTTAATGTATAGTGGGAATAAAGATTAGCTTTCTTTAAAATCATGAGTTTTCTATTCTTTAAATTTTTAATATTTGATTTTATATTTTAAAGTATTTTAGACTTTGATAACTGAAAATATTGTTATGGGAAAATAAATTTATATTAGTGCACATTGATTTTAATGGATTTATCCTAATTTGGAACATTGTTTCAAAATTATCGTTTTAATCAATACTATAAAATTAACAAACAAATACTCCTTGGAGCCACTAGATGGCAGCCCTATGATACTAGATAATACCATATCCAGGGACGATTATCTGCACAAGAGAAAAAATAATATATTCCGAATGTTACCCAGCTTCCCATTTTGCACTCAGGACAGAGAAAATTGTGAGCAATTCCCATAACACAATATGAACTGCATGATTTAAATTTCAAAGACACTATATAGGTGCTTAAAAACTATGTTTGGCAAAATACTTTCCTAAGGAAATTAGAAAAGACAACATATTAGTGAAAAATAATACTATTAATAAAGCCTTAGGTAAAATAATACCTAATAGTAATTAAATAAGCAAAAATACTGAGCATTATTATAATTTTAATACAATTTGTAGTAAATACATAGTCTCTAATTAAATTTATTTTAATTATTTGGTGTCAGAAAATTTGTGAATCAATACATTGATCTTTTACAGAATGCAAAAATAACATCTAGATACATCATATTTTCATGGATTAAAAGAGAAAAACATTTTATAAAAATACTAAAATATGTTTTAGGGCTTCAATTATAACAGAAGAACTATTTGAGGATTTACTTTTCTATGTCTATGGAGACGGATGAGTTTAACTTCTTGTCACACTCAACAATAGTCTCTATATAGAGAGGAAAGAATAGTAGAATTAGGTCTGCAGTGGAAATCTGGCAAGCTAGGTCCCCAGCTCGAAATTTGCTATTTGACCACCACAAACTGTTCAAAATCTTAAGGTCTCAGTTATCTGTAGAATCAAAGAGACCTCCATGTAATTCTCAGAACCTGCCAGGCTTTTATATTCTCTCTGCTCTTTGGCCTAGAACTCCACGCCTCTCTTCCCACCTCACCTTCCTTTTGCCTCATTGTCCACTTTTTTCATGACGCGTTGTCTGGCCAAACTTTTGTTAGTGTAGTGGTTCCTAGTGCCACTGTAGCTCTGGTACCTATTTCTATCCTACTGCTCATCCGACTATATTTTGATTGACTCCTTATGTGTTTGAAATGATGCCTCATTAATGTCTGAAATACAAGAAATGATGCCTCATTAATGTCTGAAATACAAAAAATGCTCAATAAATACTGTTGAATCAAAAAAAAAATGGGAGTTTCTCTGCACAATCTCTTTTTTATTGCCTGCCGCCATCCACTAGATGTGACTTGCTTCTCCTTGCCTTCTGCCGTGATTGTGAAGCCTCCCCAGCTATGTGAAACTGTAAGTCCAATTAAACCTCTTTCTTTTGTATATTGCCCAGTCTCGGGTATGTCTTTATCAGCAGCATGAAAATGGACTAATACACTAACTGATCCTATGAGGCCAGCATCACCCTGATACCAAAACCTGACAGACACAACAGCAAATATATATATACACACACTGATATCCCTGATGAACATGGACATGAAAATCCTCAACAAAACACTAGTAAACTGAATCCAGCAGCACATCAAAAAACTAACTTACCACAATCAAGTAAGCTTCATTCCTGGGATACAAAGTTGATTCAACATTTGTAAATCAATAAATGTGGTTCACAACATAAACAGATTTAAAAATGAAACCCATATGATCATCTCAAAAGATGCAGAAATGGTTTTGATAAAATCCAATATTATTTCATAATAAAAGCCCTCAACAAATTCGGGATCAAAGGAACATACCTCAAAACAATAAGAGTCACCTTTGACAAACCCACAGCCAACATCACCCTAAATGGGCAAAAACTGGAAGCAGCTGCCTTGAGAACTGAAACACGACACGGATGCCACTCTCACCACTCCTATTCAACATAATACTAAAAGTCCTAGCCAGAGCAGTTAGGCAAGAGGAAGAAGTAAAAGGCATCAAATAGGAAAAGAAGAAGTCAAACTATCTCTCTTTACTGATTATATGAACCTATACCTAGAAAACCCTAACAACTCTGCTAAAAGGTTCCTGGAACTGATAAATAACTTTGGTGAAATTTCAGGACACGAAATCTATGTACAACAATAAGCAGCATTTCTGTATACAAGCATCCCACCTAAGAGCCAAATCAAGAATGCAATCACATTAACAATGGCCACCACATGCACACAAACAAGGAATACATCTAACCAAAGAGGTGAAAGGTTTCTACAAGGAGAACCACAAAACACTGCTAGAAGAAATTATAGGTGACACAAACAAAGGGAAAAACATTCCATGATTATGGATGAGAAGAATCAACATCATTAAAATGGCCATACTGCCCAAAGCAATCTGCAGATTCAATGCTATTACTATCAAATGACCAATTTAATTTTTTACAGAATTAGAAAAAACTATTCAAAAATTCATATGGAAACAAAAAAGAGTTTGAATAATCAAAGCAATCCTAAGCAAAAAGAACAAAGTCAGAGGCATCACATTATCCAACTTCAAACTGTATCATAAGCCTACAGTAGCCAAAGTAGCATAGGACTGGTACAAAAAGAGACACATAGACTAATGGAACAGAATAAAAGAAATAAAGCAACAGACCCACAGCCATGTGATCTCTCACAAAGTTGACAAAGATAAGCAATGGGGAAGGATTCCCCATTCATTATATTGTGCTGGGATAGCTGGCTAGCCATATGCAGACAAATAAAATTGGACCATCAGCCTGTCATAATACTAGGAGAAAACCTAGGAAACACTATTCTAGACATCAGCCTTGAGAAGAAATGTATGACTAAGTCCTCAAAAGCAATCACTACAAAAATAAAAATTGACAAGTGGGAAGTAATTAAACTAAAGCACTTCTGCACAGCAAAAGAAACAATCAACATAGTAAACAAACAGTCCAGAGAATGGGAGAAGATATTTGCAAGCTCTGTATCTAATGAAGGTCTAATATCCAGAATCTATATGGAACTTAAACAGTTCAACAAGAAAAAAAAGCAAATAACCGTGTGAAAAAGTGGGCAAAACACATGCACAAAGACATTTCTCAAAGGAAGACATACAAGCAGTCAACAAACATATGAAAAAAAGATCAACATAGCTAAACATCAAGAGACATGCAAATCAAAACCACAATGAGATAGCCTCTCACAGTGGTCAGAATGATTATGATTAAAAGGTCAAAAAACAACAGATGCTGGCAAGGTTGTAGAGAACAGAAAATACCTATATATTGTAGGTGGGAATATAAATTAGTTCAGCCACTGTGAGAGTACTTTAGAGATTTCTTAAAGAACCTAAAACAAAAGTACCATTTGACCCAACAATCCCATTACTGAGTATAAATCCAAAAGAAAATAAATTGTTCTACCAAAAAGACACAGTCACTGATATGTTTACTTCAGCCCTACTTACATTAGTAAAGACATGGAATCAACATGGAATACTACACAGCCATATAAAGGAATGAAAATGTGTTCTTTGCAGCAACATTGATGTAGCTGGGGGCCATTATCCTAAGAAAATTAATGCGGAAACAGAAAACCAAATACTACATGTTTGCATTTATAAGTGGGAGCTAAACACTGGGTATTCATGGACATAACAATGGCAACAATAAACACTGGGAACTAATAGAGGTGGGAGGAAGGGGCCAAGGTTTGAAAAACTAACCATTTCATATCATGCTCACTACCTGGGTGACAGAACCAATCATACCCCAAACTTAAGCATCATGCAATATAGCCATGTAACAAACCTGTACATGTACCTTCTGAATCTAAAATAAAACTTGAAATTATTTTTTAAAGTATAAATCAAAGCCAGATAAAAATTTTTAAAAAATATTTTTGGAACACAGCCAATTCTATTCATTAAGATATTGTGTATGGCTGCTTTTGAGCTACAGTAGAACAGTTTACTAGTTGTGGCATATTTACTATCCACAAAGTTTTGCCCATACTCTGTGTGAATGGCACCATCTAGAGCTGAGTACTACAAAACTTACACAATCATGCAGCATCCCCAAAACTACAGATCCCTGGCAAAAATTATCATCCCTACTGTGTCAGGAAAGTGACTTCAAATGACATGTGAGGTTCAATGGGGGCCACATTAGTGGGACTGTAACAGGATACATTTTAGAAGAGGATAAAATCACAACTGCAAAGATATATTTAACATGTCAAGAGTTTTATTTAACTAAATAATCGAGAGAATCAATAATATATAACAACCAGTTCAAATGAAGATTTGACTTAAAGAGATTTACAGTTTCTATCTCATCAAAGAACACCAGAGCTATACAGTTAAAGGGGTGTATTAGTCCATTTTCACACTGCTGATAAAGACATACCTGAGACTGGGTAATTTATATATAAAGAAAATGAGGTTTAACGGACTCACCGTTCCACATGGCTGGGGAGGCTTCACAATTTATGGTAGAAGATGAAAGCCATGTCTTTCATGGTGGCAAACAAAAGAGAATCAGAATCAAGTGAAAGTGGAAACCCCTTATTAAACCATCAGATCTCATTAGACTTATTATTCACTACCACAAGAACAGTATGGGGGAAACTGCTGCCATGATTCAATTATGAGAATTATGGGAGCTACAATTCAAGATGAGATTTGGATGGGAACACAGCCAAATCATATCAATGGGCAAAAGCAGATTTTAGTCAGAAACTATTGCAATATGGGAAAAGAGACCTCAATTTAGAATTGTAATCAATTCTAAATACAACACGGACAACTTGTGGATTTATATCCAAGGAGCAAGGTCAGGGTTAGTGGATGCAAAATTACTAAAAGGAAGATTTAAGTGTAAGGGGGGATTTCTAGCTAAATGGATCCAATAGGATTCTTACTGAAAGCTGGCCAGGATGAGTGGATGTCACCTGGGGGACTCAGGGGAATGATAAATTAAATCAGATATCAAGGGTAGGGGTTCTGGTTAAACCAACTTAGCAAGACCATTACTATGGTTGTGTAATGCATGTCTGATAAGAATACACACTAAAGTCACAGCCTAGAGGGCTTATAGGCAACTGACAAGGGTTTGGTCAAGGGGACAGTTTTTGTCAGTTTCTCCTCATGTTTAAGGAAGGAAGAAACAGTGTTCTTGAGCAATAAAAGTCCATTACACATTAGGTTGCCTTTTATTCATTAAAGACCAGCTGGGAACTAATAGAGGTGGGAGGTTGAATCAACCTCCCAACAGATGGTTCTCAACAGCTGAACCATCTGTTGAGACTTGGTAGTAGAGGAAATCTGCTGGATGGTGCAAGTCTTCAGGTATTGAAGGAGCAGAGTTTTTAGGAAAACAAAGTAAGACAGAAATTAATGGTTGAAGCAAACTGAAAACCCAGTTTCTGAGTCCAGAGTATAGCCAGCTGACAAGAGTTTATGTTGGGTCTGAAGCATTTTCAGATGGTGGAGTGAGGATGGCAGTGGAGAGCTGACAGATTTCCTGGTTTGCAGTTTGAATGTCTTTGGTGATGATATATGCATCAGTGCTGCAGTTTTGGTTATTTCTCAGAACAGAGCATGGAAACATCTAGCTTCAAACACACGGCTTCTTTAGATAGTCCCAAGAAGAACACGGGCAATCAGGTTTTAGTTCTCAGTAACGCCAAGTCAGGAGTGTGGGAGAAAAACTGGAAATGTTCATTTGGAGATATGTAGCCAGATTTCAGGGGAAACTAGAAAAGTTGAGCAGGATTCAGTCTAGTTTACAGACAGATAATAAAGCAGAAAGTAAAATGGAGTTACCAGGAGGTGAAAAATAGCAGCTCTGAGACACTGAACACTCAGAAAGGTAGGCTATATAGCTTTCCATGAAAATACAAAATTTCTCGCTACAGTCACCCTCATTTTGATTAAAGATAACTAAAGTAAGGTTATTCTTGTCTTCAGAATAAGTCTGGTCTCATTAGATCTGGCATGATTGTTTACCTAGGTGCAGCAAGACTATAATTGACCACAAAGACCTTAAAAGTTTGCTTTGCTGAAACTTTTCATAAGGAATCTCGGATTAGACTTCTAAAATCCTCTCAAGACTAGGAAACCAAGCCAAGACCTTGCCACCAGATTTTACCTTCAATATCTATCAATTAGGGTGAATCCCTCTCTCCCTGAAGTCTCCAAAATACTCTAAGTTTCCTAGCCCCGCCTGAATAAAAACTGCATTACTCACATGTAATGCTGCAAACACTATAAGTTAGCTCCCAGGCCATTTTTTTCTAGAAGGGCTTTTTAAGCATTGATTCCATAAAGTCAACCTTAATTCCTTAAAACTGTCTGGTCATATCCAATTCTATGCCTATTATTCTTAAATATAACATTCCAGTCAAAGCCTTGGTTAATATAACCAATGTTTCCAGTTATGTCCTGATAGAATAAAAAAGGTAGATTCTTATTGAACTTATGTAAATATATTGCCATGAAAATAAGAATATTCAATAAGAGCTTTGGAATTCTGAAGGGATCAGGAAGGAGAAAGATAAATGTTTCATTTCTGTTTGTAGAAGTATAATATACTAAATCATTGTAATTTGTGGATAGTTTATGAGAAAAAAGAAAGGGGTTTCTTATATCCAAAAAATAGAGCATTAAAGAACCAACACCGTTCCAAGGAAAAACCATAATCTTCTTTCACC
The DNA here is from genome assembly GCF_007565055.1 of Rhinopithecus roxellana. Classification (NCBI taxonomy): domain Eukaryota; kingdom Metazoa; phylum Chordata; class Mammalia; order Primates; family Cercopithecidae; genus Rhinopithecus; species Rhinopithecus roxellana. Next base: position 19,552,696 of record NC_044549.1, on the reverse strand, counting down.
AGTTCATTCATTCCCATGTTAGTAATTCTTATTCTATTCAGTCTTGAGTTAATAGTTTCATAAACCCATCAGCTTTTTAATAAAACCCTTGGGACTCACATATGATTCCAAGGAAGACGGGTAATGAATGAGATTAAATTTTCTGCTAAACAGGTGGCTGGGTCTCAGATTCAGAATATATTTGATTTAAAGAAACTAAAGTATGTTGATATGTTTTGCATCTCTGAGTATATGAAGCAAAGTTCATATCTGTTGTATTCAGATTTCTTGAGGACAGAGGCTTTGTCTTACTTCTATTTTCTTAAAGCTGGTGCTGGATAAGTGATTCAAAAATATTTGTTAAATGGAATTGAAAGAAAAAGTCAATGAACAGAACAAATACAAACTAAGAAGCAAAGAAAATTGGATATTTTACATAGTTAAATAAAACTTCATTGGGGGGAAGACTCCTGACTATGGATCATCTCACATGTGAAGTATCCAAATTCTTATCTAACTTCACTGTAGCATGTATGAGAGAAATAACAAGAAGAATCTAATCTAGAAACTTAGGAGCTGCAGAGAGAGCCTTACGTCTGCCTGTTTTTCTAAGAAAACTGAGGAAAGAGGATCAAACAGAAAATTATTTTCTTCTGCAGGAGAAAAATTACACTGGAAGTTTACACTTTAGAGGACATCTTAAGGATTATCTGATTCAACTATTTTATTGTCTTTAAGCTAGTTTGCAACTCTGTAAATTGAAGATAAGTGGGAACAACACAAAATAATTTTTGCCTATTGACATGCAAATTCCATCCTGTTCAATAAAGGTCCAATTGATTTCCCTTCCCTTCCTGTGGAAAAACCAATTTGGCCTCCATTTGCACATTCATTTTAATATTTCTGATTTATAAATGAGTCTGGTCTTCAGATTCTCTTCTGAGCCAGCTATAACATCTCCCTGGTTCCCTCACTGGTAAATGAGTAGAATAAAATATTTACCATCTGTTCATTTTTGTTTCTATGACAGTCATGAGTTTTACCTTTTTTGAAAATTAGTTTTTAAGACTCCCCAAAATAGTATTAGTTTTATGAGAAAGTAAATATTCAATTCAAAAAACCCACATAGACAGATAAAAACAGAATTAAAAAGAGGACATTCAAGCTGTCAAAATAAATTGGGAGCTAAGCTTGGAATAATTATTAGTGTGTTTTAAGGATACAGGTAAATATTTATGTTCATAATACATCACCTAAGCCCATCGCAGTAGCAACAGCATTCAGGTCATACTCTAAAAGCCATCTATAAATACATTGTTTTAATTATTTATCCCATTGCCTTCATCAAAATGTAGAGATGAATCAAATCCCAAAGCCAATTTCCTTTTTCTCCCTGTATTTACATTTGTTCCTTTCTCTGTTTGCTAAATATCCATGCAAAAATCATACTAGTGTTAAAATGTGTATGTGCTATATGGCTCAGTTATCCTCTTTGAGTCTATTACAAAATCTCCTCTGGGCTATTTCCAGGTAAGGGACTATGACAGCCAAGTTTCTCCAGAACTGTCTGAGTTAACCTTCCTCAGAAGACAGAAATTTGTGGAATAGCTTCAGGTTACAAAAATCACAAGATCTTATTATGTCAATTGAATTTGATGCGAGACACCTATCATTTCCAAACTCTATGGAATACAATTACACCATTAATTCTCTGGAGAAACAAAGAGGAGAGTTCAGGGATAAGCATTAAAAGAGGTTCCCTTCTAAATTATAATTAATTGGGCTCTGAGGAAAGTAAACCACAAGCTGAGAGAGAGATGCTCATTTGGTGAAATAAATGCAGTCTCTCCCAGACACCAGAGCATTGTTTGGGAAAGGGCATTTTAGAATTGAATATGTGAAAAAATAAGAAGAGGTAACACATCATTTCCACTGCGGTTTGTTAGATTCTAAAAACTACACATTATGTGCAAGAGAACACCAAATGATTCCCCCAGAATATGGACTCAAATGACAATCCTGGTTGATTACTTCTTTTAAAGCTACATTAACTGGGGATAAAAAAAGTTACAGGCTTTCACCAGCAGAGGGAAATACTGTCCTAAGGAAAAACATGGAATCTCACGCCCATTTTTTCCATCTTAATTCTTCCGTGGTATAAGCAAGAAACGAATGCTTCTCCCTTGTTCTTCTCATTGTATGGCATGCTGAACAGTAGAGAATTTGCTACTCGATGCCTAGAGCATAATTGTTTTGAGGAAGGATGAAGGAGAATGCAGGAAGCTGTGAGATCAGAGAACAGTCAACTGAGAGCTATCAGGCTTTAGGAGACACATGAGGCTGAATTATAAAATAGTTCCATGTGCAAAGGAAATAAGAGCTTTCCTTATATATTCATAACTCACTCCTCCCTCAAACCTTCATAACTCACTCCTCCCTCAAACCTTCAAATCCAAAGCTTATTCTGGAATATTGGTGAGTCCTCATTGGCTCCTTTCTATGGGAGACTATTAGCCATCCTCAACCAACAGGAACCTCTAATGTGTAGGCATTCAGGATGTGTCCTTCAGGCACTATATATTTTTAAACGTCTAGCTGTTTTCCTCTTAATATCACCATTACCTTACGGTTTTATTTTCCAAGGTCCCCAATACTGCCAACAATTAAGCTGATTTCATGAAGGGAAGCTACATCCTGCAGTTGAATTACACAGCAAGTGTCACAATCCTGAATGAATGGGAGGACCTACATTCTTGTGATACAGCAGTCCTAAGCAGCCTCCTTCCAAACCAACTTTAAAGCCCCTCGTAGGGTCACAGCAAGCAGAGGTCACTATATATCACAAGAAAAGAGGAAGAGCATCTTCGGCAGAACACCAGGGTGGCACCCTTGGGTTAGAGAGAGATGATGCAGTGCCACATTATACAGTTGTCTTCAGAGAAGAAAGAAAGAAAATGGGAGCAAGGAAGGCAGGCAGGCAAAATGGTACAGGTCGCTGCATAAGACACTTTGGCAATTTCTTTAAAACCTAAACATACTCTTACCACAAGATCCAGTGATAATGCTCCTTGGTATATATCCATAAGTTTAAAACTTTTATCTATGCAAAAAATGCACATAAATATTTATAGCAGTTTTATTCATAATTTCCCAAATTTGGAAACAACCAAGATGTCCTTCAATAGGTGAATGGATAAAGAAACCGTGGTACACATGGAATACTATGCAGCCATAAAAAAGAATGAAATCATGTCCTTTGTGGAAGCATGGATGGAGGTGGAAGCCATTATCCGAAGCAAATTAATGCAGGAAGAGAAAACCAAATACCACATGTTCTGTCTTATAAGTGGGAGCTAAACATTGCATACAGATGGACACAAAGAAAGGAACAATAGATACTAGGATGGAGGGCAGGAGGAGGGAGAGGATCAAAAGCTATTCAGGTACTATGTTCATTACACGAGTGACGAAATAATCTGTATATCAAACCCCCACAACATGCAATTTACCTATATAACAAACCTGCACATGTACCACTGAACCTAAAATAAAAGGTGGAAGTAAAAAAAAAAAATAAGCTATGGTACAACTAGATAATGATGAATTATTTAGCAATAAAAAGAAATGAGGCATGAAGACATGAAAATGCATGGAAGAACCTTAAACATATATTGCTAAGTAAAAGATGTCAATCTGAAAAGGCTATATTCTGTATCAATATAACCATATGACATTCTGGGAAAGGCAAAATTGAAGATAGTACAAAGATCAGTGGTTGTCAGGGGTTCAGGAGGTCAGAAGGAGGGACAAAATTTTTAGGGCAGTGCAACTATTCTATATGATACAGCAATGCCAGATACATTGCATTATACATTTGAAAAAACACAGAATGTACAACTGGGTGTAAACTATAGACTTTATTTAATAGTAATGCATTAATATTGGCTTATCAATTCTAACAGATGTGCCACACTAATGAAAGATGTTAATAAAAGAAGAAACTGAAGGGAGAGGGCAAGGGTCCTATTGAAACTATCTGTATTTTCTGCTCATTTTTCTGTTCATTTTTCTGTAAGCCTAACTACCAAAAAAAATTAAGTCTATTATGAATGAAACAAACAAATGAAGAATAACAAGAAAGAGCTATTGGGTTGGAAACTCCTAGTAAAAAAGAAATGGTCTGGCACCAGAATCTATTGAATATCTTCTCTATTTTATTGTATATATTTATCATAGAGATGTTCAGGTCCAATCAGGAGTCAGAAATCATATAGTGATTTAAATTGGGGAAGTTTAATATACAGAGTTATTAAACTATGGTCAAAGTGTAGCTAGAAAACATTTTTAAGGTTAAATGTGCTCCCTAGGACTGAGGAGAGCACTAAAGAAAGGCCAAATTTGGAACGTGTAACTTCTCCCTAAGTCTGGGTTGAAAAAAGTAAAATTGCAGCCCAGTGGACAGCAGAGGGTTTGCTCTTTGCCTGGACCCGATCTTCTGCAGTCACTGAGCAAGCAGGAAACAACCCTCTGGGGCTCAAGCTTTATATAGCCAGTGGTCAGCATGCTGGCAGGCAGAGTCAACCTTCCAAGCATGGTGAGAGTATAAGTGAGCTTCAGAAAGTGGTTAGAGACATAGGAGTAATAAGAACAAATACCCTGAGGACAAGAGGCCTGGAGTGCACAGTGTCTCCTAGTGTCTCTGTCAAGAAGGATGCAGGAAATTGATCACCAGGTCAGGCAGGAGCTGCAAGGTTGTGTATTGGGGTCATATATTCTGGGCTCTTGGCTGGGACACAGCACAACCCTGTCTTCATCATCACACCACTAACTGACCCTACAATCACTGGAAATAGCAGAAGATCCCCTTTTGCCCACTATGTCCTTCTAGTGCCCTCTACTGAAGATGTTGAACATCATCCTCACTATGAAGGAGATGCTTACAAGAATTCCATCCTTTATCACAGACCAAGTATTGGAGAGTAAATTTGGAGCTAAGGGGCAATAAATTGATAACTGTCAGACATGAATAAACTGTATGTAATTAAATACCAAATGTGAGTGCAATGATTCTCAAAAAAATTGTTTGTGTTCCTAAAGTTCTAAGATTAAGAACCTTTTCAGGTATTTGTTAAATAAATTCTTCTTAGACTGGATTGACCCTAACTGCCCATTAAAATTAAGATTCTGGAGGTTGTGCCATTGCACTTTAGCCTGGGCAAGAAGAGTGAAACTCCGTCTCAAAAAAAAAAATTAAGATTCTAGAGTCTAGGGTGTGAAGTAAGCCTCATCACATAAATCTAAATGGGTGAGTTACATTGTGCCTTCACAATATCTAATGTTATAACAACACTGTGCTGAAGTTGTTGAAATCCAAGTCTATTGAGATCAGGGAAAGTTAAGTCCATGGTGATAGGTCTAGAAAATGTCTCAAACAGGAGAAGTTCAAAGATTTCAAAGACGGTTTTGGCATTTATTTCAGGTTTGTTATAAGAATTGAATACTTTCTAAACATGAAGGGATAAAATGATTTGGGACTAAAGGCACCAATAAAATAATCTACTAAGGGAAAGTCTTGTAAGGTAAGAACAATAGCATGAGTGGTTAAGCAAGGTTTTGGAACCAGAGTGCTTGGATGAAAATCAGGGCTCTGCCACTTATTAGTGATACAAGGTACTTAACCTCTCTGTAAGTCAATTTCCTCGTTTTTAAGATGGAGATGGTAATCATTAAGGTGGCTCTTAGAGACATTGTGAGGTTAGATGAGTAGCTACATGTGAAGCATTCAGAACAGTGCCTAGCACAGAGTCCATGCTATATAAGCATGGCTATTCATATTATTAAACTTGTACAGGTACTGTATAAGTAGCAGGTAAAATTGAGGGAGGAATTTTAAAGAGTAAAATGAATACCATATTAAGAGATTGGAAAGAAGACCATGAAACATGAAAAAAAAAAATTAGAAATCCCACATCTCTAGACATTGTGAAGTATGAGACTCCTCCCATAAAAGGTAAGTGCAGATTTTTCAAGGGAGTCATGGCATCCCATACATCCCACAAAATAAGAAAGGGCTCTAGTAGTTATGAAGAGTCTGTTATTCCCTCCAGAAGATAAGGGCAGACATGGTAGTAGGTGGTTACTGAAGGACATACCTTTACTGGGAAAAGTAGTCATCTGCAGTTCTTACCAAATAACCCACCCCTTTCTCAATCTCAGTGATTGTATTATTCATACTCACTTCTGCTTATTACATGGATAACTTACATTCAGATGTTTTGCATCTAGAATGTAGATAATTTATGGTAAATGCACTCATTTCTGAATACTTTCATTCAGTTTAACAAACCAGTTGTTTCAACTGGAAATTTCTCGGTGTATTCCCAACCATAATAAAATACTTTCCTACTTTAAACTACTATTGAATGATAGTACAATTGCAAATGCTGCTTGCAAAAAATAATTGGAGTTGGTCATGCTTTCTTTCTTAGGCAGCCTCATTTTCTAGGATGCAAATGGATGAAATACAGGTTCTGGCCTTAATTTTCTCACTCATGCATGCTTGAAATGATTTCATTGTCTCATGCTCCACTAGGAAAATTTTGCCAACGATTTTATTTCTTAATCTGCAAGAATATTACAGTACAGTATTTATTTCTAGTGTATGCCTGTGCATCTATTTTTGTTCACTTGTGTTTTGCAGTTTTCCATTAAAATCCCATCCTCTTAAACTTTTAAAAATTCTGTCCACTTATTTTATATCCTAAGAAGATTACATAATTAATAAAATAATAAATATTATACATGTTAAATTAATCTGATTTCTTTCTGCATTGTGAGAAAAATCAACTTGCTTTTATTAAGACTGCTTGCCTCAGGAATCATTCCACTGAGTCATTGCAGGATAATACATATATATATAGCTCCTGATAAATACATCATAGATTCCAGTAAGAAACCTGATTCCAACCCCCTACTATACATGGATGCAACTGCCCTTTTTCACCAAAATGGTAAGTTGCAATAAATGGCACCCATTATTATTCCACAGACTCAAATTTGGGCCAAAGACAGAGCTGGGATGGATGCTCAGACAGGAGACACAGTGTGTTAGTTCATTCTCACAATGCTATAAAGAAATACCTGAGACTGGGCAATTTATTAAGAAAAGAGGTTTAATTGGCTCACGGGTCTGCAGGCAGTACATGAAGCATAGTGGCTTCTGCTTCTGGGGAGGCCTCAGGAAGCTTCCAATCATAGCAGCAGGCAAAGGGACAGCAAGGCATCTATCAAGGTGGGAGCAGTGGCGGCGTCAGGAGGAAGCAGCAACACACTTTTAAACAACCAGGTCTCTGAGAATTCTATCACAAGAACAACACCAAGGAGATGGTGCTAAACCATTTATGAAGGATCTGCCCCCATGATTCAATCACCTCCCACCAGGCTCCATCTCCAACGTTGGGGATTACATTTCAACATGAGATTAGGGCAGGGACATAGATTCAAACCATATCACACAGTTTCACTCCCTGGTCACATTCTGTATTAAGAGGGCATTTGTAAAGAAAATATGCTAGCATGATAGTTAACACCATGATGAGAGGCATAAGAAGAAGGCAAGTGAAGGCAGAACTCTAAATAAGTAGAAGAGGAAGTCAAATTGTTGGGTTCGCTTTTTTGAGGTGGTGGGCATTGTTTGGTTATGTTTATTGTTGTCATTAGAAGCTTGCTGCCCATCCATCCACCAATAAACGAAGGCTGTGATTTCCCTCCCATGGCCCAGCCAAGGCTCCTAGGGAACCACATTATAACACTGCCTCCAAACTGTTTTGCCTAAAGTCTCACAACTACTATGTGTCAAAACAGGATTGGAACCCAATTGCCCTTGCCTTCAATATTCTCAGATTGACCTTCAGGTCTTTTACATAAACCCCCAATGTGTGGCTAGCCTGGAAAACACAATGTAAACCCCACTACAATCCCTTATCTGAAATTCCAGATCCAAAATGCTCTGAAAACTGCAAGGTTTTCCTAAGTTTATGGTAAACGCAGTTGGTGATAAATCTGACCTGAAGTGACAGGAAGATATTTACAGTCTTTATGTACTCCATTTAGTGTGAATATCCAAACATTTTCCTAGAGAAGCGTTAATGTGTTTGAATAGTGTCCTCAGACCTTGCTGTGGGTATACATATATTTTATTTATTTGTTTTCTTTTTCCTTTCTTTTTATTCACTTTTTTTGTGGGGGGTGGGGAGGCAGATTCCTGGTGAAAACTGGAAAACATGCTAGACAAATTCTAAAAGATTTGTAACACTGTGGGTATATATTGAGATAGTATGTAAACAACAGGGCAGTCACACAGGGCCCCACACTTAACAAAGACCCTGCACTTGGCTAGAAGCTCTGCTGTGGCATCATGAAATCCTTAATAATTTTATAACAAGACACCTTGCTTTCCCCACCCCCACCACAGAGCCCTGTAAATTATGTAGCTAGTCCTGAATATAAGCACAGGAGTACTTTTCTAAAATCAGAAAAGTTATGAGCTCTGAAACACGTCTGACCCTAGGGCTTTGGCTAAGGGACCTATGTCATTACACTACCAGTATTACTTCCGTTTTTACTAACACCATGGATTGAGTGCCTCCTGTAGGCAAATGATTTCCTAAGGACTTTACACATGTTAGCTATAACCCTGTGAGGTACATATTATTCTTTTTTTATTTTTTAATTTAGTAAAGTGAGGTTCTAAAAGTTACCTTAGGCCGGGCGCGGTGGTTCAAGCCTGTAATCCCAGCACTTTGGGAGGCTGAGACGGGCGGATCACGAGGTCAGGAAATCGAGACCATCGTGGCTAACACGGTGAAACCCCGTCTCTACTAAAAATACAAAAAAAACTAGCCAGGCGAGGTGGCGGCGCCTGTAGTCCCAGCTACTTGGGAGGCTGAGGCAGGAGAATGGCGTGAACCCGGGAGGCGGAGCTTGCAGTGAGCTGAGATCCCGCCACTGCACCCCAGCCCGGGCGACAGAGCGAGACTCCGTCTCAAAAAAAAAAAAAAAAAAAAAAGTTACCTTAAAGTTTTAAGATCACCCAGCTAGTAAATGGCAGAGTTGGAATTCAAACTAAGTTCTGCCTGACCCTAGAACTTGTTTAATATTCTAAGAGATAGGTGCTTTGGAAGTATTAGGACGAACCATGAGATTGCCAATATCCAATCATTTTACACAGAAAAATGGCTATTTCATGTGGCTCAACTTAACACGAATGACTACTTATAAAATATAAGCTCCCTCTATTTCATTTATGGGTGTTTTTCCAGTTTGAAATGATGACCAAACTAATCGTTTTGCTAAAATGTAAATAAAAGGTTGCAGTGAAGTCAGAAGAAAAATTTATGTAGTTCAATTTAAAACAAGTTGCATGTCTCATCCTGTCTCACTAGAGATGACATCACTGCTCCTAAATAGGGAGAATGGATCACATGGGATAACTTGTTTTTATTGTGATCAGCTGCAGGCGATCAGCAAGATGACCTCATCTGCAGCTGAGGGGATTTGACCTTTGCCCCTTTAGGTATGTGAAGCAGAAAAAATATCCTTCACAGACTGAGGAATGCAAACCAGACAAGCATCTTCAGCCAGCAGAGTTTATCAAGTATGTGTTCAGTGCAAATGCTCAGACTTGGACATGATGCAAAAGCAATTAAGAGAAAGAACAGTGAGTAGCCTGGGAGTTGGGTGGGTCCTTTGGTGTTTCTCAGTAACACTAGAAAAATATATTTTTCATTTTCGAATAATAAAAGATAAGAAACGGGCCTTTGAAATAAAAAATGTTTCTTGTACTAAGTTACCATAAGCAGATGATAGAACTTAAGTTCTTATCATAATCAGTTTCCTGTGAGAATATCTTAGATGTAATCAAGTAAGATCTAACAACTGATCAATTTAACTGGTTAGTTTTAAAAACAAACTCTAAATAAAACATGTTATTTGGCTATATTTTTAAACTGATGCAGTGAAAGTGACAGTTCAACAATAAAAGCCCAGCTTATATACTCACACATGTCTAGGAATGTGTGGAAAATTAACGAGATAAGTTGCTTATTGTGTATTCTTTCCTCATCCTGTTTATATCTACTTAACTCTCAGACTGAAAAGCTTACAGTGTCACAGATTCCCTTCTGTTAAAAAACTCCTTATTAACCAGAAATTGCTTAATATTTTAGGGCTTTGACATGTATTATTTGATGTAGCACTCATGGGCACCATGATGAGGAGCTCTTAAATCAGCTTAACAAGGGTGAACTAGGAAGATCAAAAGAGTGTTCCTGTTTCCTGGTGAGTAATTGTTAATCAATATCTTCCAAATCAAACACCTTGCAAGAAGCAGAGTTTTTGTATTTTACTAGCAACTAATTGGAGAGATGGAAGCCCTCCAAAAGAGTTCTTGAATGCTGAAATATGAAACGTAAAAAAGATTTCATCCATGTTAAAAAGGCAGTTTATTATTGTGATTTTTCAGCTGCACAGTTACCCAACTTAACAAGCCAAGTCTTTTCACATTTCCTGAGTGATTTTTATCTTACTTACTGCTTCCCACTTCCCAAGTGGGAAGAAATCTCATTCCCTCAAACTGAGAATCTGAGAAGACCAATTGCTTTTAAAAATGTAAGAAAAATGACTGATGATTCAGGCAGTTAGTAGTATAATTATTTCTTATATTTTTATTCTTTTTGTGATACTAGAAGTAGTCATTTTCATGTTTATCCAATATCTTTCTCTTTGAGGTCCAAAGTGAGGTGTCAAATTTCACAAAAACTTTACATTTCAGCAATATTTTTGGTGGGTAGATTTTCAAAGAGCTTTGCTTGGTTATCACTCAGTGCACTCAGAAAAATAGTCATTTACAAAAGTAAACATCAAGAGATAGTGAAAAACTTTACGAAAGAAAAAGTATTATATCCTAAGTATCTACCACTAGGTGAATGGATAAATACATTGGGGTTTATCCACACAACAGAATTCTACTGAGTACAAAAATAACTCAACTATTGATACACTCAGCCACAGGAATACATCTTGAAATAATTATACTGAGTGAAAAAAAATTCCCTAAGACATTTTGTATGACTCTTCCAGTTTATAAAATTCTTTTAAAATGCAAACTAATCTATAGTGACAGAAGGCAAATGAGTGGTTGCTTGAGAACAAGGAGAGGAGGCAGGGAGGGACAAGTGGAAGGTATTACAACGGGCAAGTGAAGCTTTCGCAGGTGATGAATATGTTCTCTATCTTCATTGTAGGTAATGAACATGTTTGCTATCTTCATTGCGGTGAAGTTTTTTAGTGTATACATATAGCCAAATGTATTCAATTGTATACTTTGTGCAATGTATTGTATGTCCGTTATATTGCAATACAGTTTTCAAATCTTTAAATAAAATTAAGCATGAAAAAAAGGTATTGTAATTGCCTTAAGTCACAGGTCTAGGTCATAGAGGAACAAGGACTTGCAATTAGCTGTCTGAAACTAAAGCCAGCAAGGAGGAAGAAAAGATCATTCTTCCAAACAATATGTTTGCCAGTTAGAGAGGACTCCTTGACTAAGGAGGTTGCCTACTGATTATGTGAAAGTCAAGAATGTTCCAAGAGGGAAGCCTTTTAGAGGAGTGTTACTAGTTTGGATGATTTAATGTGAGGACCAGTCTTACATTTTGACCAATTTTCTTTGCAGAGCATCTAAAAACATGATAACCTTGATTAATCAGAGAAAAATAATTATGATTTCATATTTATTTTGATACTGGCTTTCCTCAACCAGCTTGTGGGTACTTAGTAAGTCTTCAAGGATTATAAAATAAATAGGTACTTAGAATATCTTGAAAAATTCTGGGAGAATTCTTCACATTCTTCCCAGCTACTTGAAAAACAAAATACACCAGGATGATGATTCCTTAGACCAGGGTTTTTTGTCTGCAGCATTATTGACATTTGGAGTTGGATACTTCTTTGTTGTGAGTGACCCCCTGTCCATTATAGGATGTTTAGCAGCACTCTTGTCCTCTAACCACTAAATGCCCAGAACACAGTCCTCTTAGTTCTGACAACCAAAAATGTCTCCAGACATTGCCAAAATGTCCCTTGGAGTACAAAACTACCCCTGATTGAGAACCACTGCATCAGAAACACTGTCATGTTAGAGAAAAATTCAGAAATTTTAAATAAGCAAACAACTAATTTAGAGAAGAAGGGTTGACATCATTACTAATAAAAGAGCTTTTACAAGCCAGTGAAAAACTATACTGCTAGAGAGAGAAGCATAAAACAAATAATAACTTCTAATATTTCAAATTAGCTTACCACTGGTAAAGAGTTTTAAAATTTACTTTACTTCTAAGCTGGGTCCTCTTTGCTGCTTGGGTTTGGCAAACATTCTCTAATTTTATTGCCTACCTTATATAGCATTTCAGCCTGTAGTTTCAGCTGATCGTTTCTCAGCCAATATACATCTGGTAGCATTGGATCTTTCCTTAGCTTTCAAACAACAGTAGCCATTGTCTTTAAACAATGGTTATGGCCCATTATGAAGTGGCCAGTTGTAATAAATGTATCTTAAACATTAGTACAGAGAAAGTGTATCACACTTGAAATCATCTTGTTTCCATTAATCAAATAAACTCAGGTTTCTGTTAATTAAATGAGATGCCATTCTGATTTAAACTAGACAGCAAAAAACCCAGAACTAAAAGAAAAGCTCAATGATATAATCAAGCTATTTGAATGAATGGTTGTAATAATTATTCTTATTTTGTGATTATAACATTATATTTAAATATAAAGATTTATTGTGTACATGTATACAATATACATCACATTAAAACATTTGGGAGAGAATATAAGGGTATAAATAATGAATAAATTAATTGATTCATGATCTTTTTTCTTAAAATGACTATAGGTAGAAGTTCTGATCCTAAGAAAAAGAAACAATGCAAATGTTTGGAGAAGGCCTCTAAATCTGGATTCGTCAAAGTAATATTTGTATTCAAGGGCATTGATAAAAGATACATTGTATATGTGATAATTTCAGACCCTTCCACAATGCAGAGAAAGGGTTTATTTGCATGCTAATGTATGCCAAGGGACAAGTAATTCCTCCCCTTCTTCTCCTGCTAAATACTGGTCACAAAGCTTAGATTCAATGTCAAATAAATCTGAAAGCTGGTACTCGAAGTCACTGCTGGGGAAGAGAAAAGCTTTATGCCTGTAGCTGGGCCCATGGACAAAGCCAAGGATTCAGTAAAGTACTGAGGCTTACATTCCAGCTGTGTAATCATCTCCCTCTGTGACCTCGGACAAATGATTATGCTTCCACATTCTTATTTCTTCATCTGTAAAAAATGACAAGAAAAGTTTGGAAGGGGAGATCTCAGTGTTCATACTCAAACTATAGATCAAATTGTTATAATTAAAACCACAACATAACCCAGTTCTACAAACCTATAGCAGATGCCATAATATTATATCATTTGTCAGTAAAAATCTGCTTATATTCCATCTGATACAGACACAAAGGTGATGTATTCCTTAACAGGCAAAATAAATCCCTGTAGAGCATACTACTGGCATTGTTCTTTCCTTGCATTCAGCTCGTTAAAAACAGAATGATCATGTGGGAACCTTGAAAAAAATGACAGAATATACTAAGTGAAGCACTTCTTTAAGAGCACATAATTTTAATTTTAATCAAAATCCCAATTTTATTTTTAATATTAGCCTTCATCAAGAATGTGAAAAAACAAAACCAAAAAAAAAATTACTTTGTTTATTCCTTTAGTTTAATAAGAGCAAACTGTTTCTAGTCTTAGTTCTATGAACAACAAGGTATATGACTTGGACAGATATGGCTAATTTATAGAAAAGAATATTGTATGTAATCATTATGCATTTATATTTAAGAGCCTTTACAGTAACATTGAAGGTAACTATAACATCAAGTAAAAAATTATTTAGAAGAGTTTTTACATTTTTAATCACTTAGAAAAGTATTCAGAGAATACTAAGTGAACAGACAAAAAAGAAGTAAAACACATATCTATAGTATAATATCAACTACCAAAAAATGCCAGGGGTAGTAGAAAAATCTACCAAAATGTTAGCAATAGTGGTCTTATTTAATGTGGTGAAATTGTAAATGGTGTTTTTCTCTTCTTTCAACTTTTCTCTTTATTATAATCTCTAACACCTATATATTATTTTATAATCAGAAAATAATAAACTATTCATGAAAGAAAATATAACTCCCAGGCAATGAGGACTTCAGCTTCCATCTGTTAATTTCTGCAAACAGTAGTACCCATTATTACTGAGAATGCTCAGATACTCTTACACACCAATGACGTTTCAGAATCAAAGGATTAGTTACATCCCATGCCAGACAAAAAAAAAAAAAGAATTGATTCCCAGGTATTACTTACTTCCTCTGCTCATTACTGCAGCCAGAGATCAGGGTTGGCAGTGAGGGAATAATTTTCCTTGCCTCGGACCAGAAAGCCTTCAATTCCAGGGGAAGAGATGACAATGTGAAGGAGTAACGCAGCTGGGGAATACCTTATTGATGAAGCCACAAAATAGCTTTCTAAATGACCAGAAGTCATGCGTAGCAAATGTATCAGCAAATCTCTGTGGCTTCATTACCCAAACTTCTTCCTCTAGGAAACCACCTACTTCTCCCACAGAGGAGTCATGAGCAGTTAGTGTCAGCTCAGGAGCAGCCGCAACTGCCCACATGCTCCCAAGAGCTTCTAGTGTCTTTCTAAAATACACACACAGCTTTCTGGGTATAAGTATGACTCATTTCTTCATTTATTCTATAATTATTAAGTACCAAGTATGTGTCAAGCCCAGGAGACAAAAATATCTCCTCATTTAAAACAGGTAATTCAAGCATCTTGAGGTTATAATTTGAAGTTTGCCTCAAGGTATTACAGAAAAAGTTTGCATTTTAGAGTAAGGTAGACTTGCGCTTGAACCCCAACAGGAAAATAATATTTACGGTTGGACTTGGATAATTTACTTGGCCTTTCTGAACTTTGATTAATATTCTATAATGGGGCTTGCCATATTGATATTATTTTAAATATCTGGTACATAATTGTGATTCTCAATAAATAATTTTACTTTGTTAGTAACATGTATTTATTAACAATTAAACATAAGAGAGGCATATTCTGGAAAAAATCATTACTACTTAAGAAGCATACAGAAAAATAGAATAATCAATACATATAATCAGAGCAGTATGTCCCTGAGGAACTTTGATGGAGAATAGCCCATTAGTCCCTCAATAATTTGAAATAAACTGAAATCCTTCTAGACATTTTAAATGTTTTATCTATTTCTGACAGAAGCACTAATTTTAACGTAGAATCTCTTCAAGTAAGTTACTAACTATAAAGTACCCTATTAAAACCATCTCTTTCTGATCTACCCAAACTAAGGAAAAAAGAGAGAGGAACATACTGTTAAATATTGGCTAAAGCCAAAGTCAAATGCTTCAGAAAAAAGGTAACCAGCTCCTCTACTTGGACCAGACTCATCAAGAAAACAAATTAGAAAAGTCGCTTTGTATCCTCATTCATTATTTTCTAGGTAGTGGGAAATAACAAAAGTGTTCCTGAATGAAAATAGAAGGGAAAAGTTCTAAACAAGAGTGCCCAGGGTCAATCAAATGTTATTTTGTTTTGCTGAGAGGGAGGATATGTAGAGGAGTCATGTGGGAACGAGGCTGAGGGAAAAGTAGGATGGCATTTGGAGAGGTTGTAGATTCCAACCTGAAGTATTGGTATTTATGTCCTCATAATTTCATTTAAAATTCATAACATCTGCATGAACTAAGCATTTTGGAGATGAGGAAACCAATTCCCATTAAGAGATTTGGCCAAGGTCACACAGCAAGAAAGTGGAAGACAGGATTGAAACCCAATTTCCTGATTCCTAGGTCAGAGTTGACTGCATGCTTCCTAACAGACTCCTTAACGATGACCTAACTTCAAAATCTGGAAGACTGGAATAAGGAAATCTGCTAATATTGGTTACATTGTTTTATAACCGTATCCCATAGCATGTAAAATGACAAATTTGTTTTGGTAGCATCCTTAGAATTCATGTAAACAATAGATGTCAAGAAAGTATCATAATGAAATAGAGACAGAAATCACATATGGGTACTAAATATTAAAAAATCACTTAGAAGGTAAGCAAATCATCAAGATTTTCCTTTCTAGAGAAATGATCTAATAGAGAAAAAACATGTTTGTCTTTCCTCGGATGGCTTCCCACAATTTCAAAAGGATTGTTTTGCTTTTGACATATTTTCTCCCATGACATTCTTCGATCTTCAGATTAACTAAAATGTGTGAAGTATCTGTTTGCTGAGAGCAAAAGAGAACTACAACTGTTCATAGCCCTTCACCTGCTCTCTTCAAGCTATAACAGGATTCAGAGCAAGGAAATATCTGCCAAGACTTGAAAATGCCATCTCTATGTTCTTGCCTATGCTGTTCCAGAAGAGGCAGGTCCTTACTCCTCCTGACCTCTACTACCTTCCTTTCCCCATAAATAGAATTACTGGATCCCCATTTGCAAACTCCATCCCTTATCCCCCATCTCTAAGACCAATTCTGACATTTGGCAGAAAAGATGTAAATCACGTTGATTCTCTATTCTAGCATTCATCATCCCGTGACTCTTGCTCCTAGACAGGTCTTAAACTTGTATCCCAGTCTCTAACTGTGAGCAATTAATGGACAGCAACTATATCTTATTTTATTTTATGCCCCAGAACCTAACATATTGGTGGCATACACATAGTCAATAAATGTTTGCTGATTGACTGACTGACTGACTGATGGTGGAATGGAGCTTCTGCCCTGTTGGTGAAACCCAGTTGCCACCTGTTTGGTAACTGAACCCCTGTACTACTCTCTGTGTTTAAGTTCTTGCTTTGGTTACCTTCTTAGTAGTCTAGCCCATCTGGGATGTAGGACCATGTCTTACACCTGGAAATGTGCTTCACAGGATATGATTCCTTTCCCTGAGCTCCTACTGATAAATTTTTGACGATGATAGAATTTACCTTGCTTCTTGAATCTCCACACATCATTTCTCCCCAGCCTCACCACAGCCCTGACATACTGACTTGCTGTAACACTGCATCACTCTGGGTAGGCTGGGTTTGTTTAGGCTGTCACATTGGTGAGTATAATATATACTACTAGATGTCTTCTGCTAATCTATTTTTCTGGTGGTATATGGATCACTTGTTTTTATAAAAAGTAATTCACATCTTACCACAGACTTACTTCATTAATCTATAAAATCTGTTATTATCCAAATTACATCACGGTTCCATGAAGTAATCTGTCAATTGCCCAAAAAAGAGAGATGAGATAGGTAAAATAAATAAATTTTTTGACCCACACAAAATAATTGTCACTTTGAAACTCCTCATTGTCCTTAACAAAATAGGATGTATATATTTGTATGTGTTTGTGTGTCTATGTGTGTGTATATTTAATTTTTGTTTGAGTAAGTTAAACAACTGTCTCTGACCTCTGTTTTCCTTCTATTGAAACAATAGGTCTGTAAACACATTACTGCAGATTGAAAGTTTTCATCTTAAGCTCCTGCTTCATCTTATTTCTGAAAGAGTTGAACAACCTAACAAGCTGAAGCAAATCACACTCTGGAGAGCTACATTATTTTAATTCACTAATGATTCCATTTTAAGGCATCTGGAGACCCAAGAGTCTTGTCCATGACAATTAAAATCTCACATCCAAGACAACACCCCAACCAAAAAAAAAAAAAAAAAAAAAAAAACCCTATGAAAAAAACCACAATGACTTAGAAAAGACCCCTCAAATTTGGAAAAATCAAAGGAGTTTGTTGTCTTCACAAAATAATTGATGGCATTGTTATCAGTTTTTCAAAATTATTTCTGAGCCACTAAGCAATGAGTTGTTTAAGAGCATTTTCACTTTCTAAGAGGAAGGATGAGTCATGGTTTCAAAGACAACTTAGTGCCAAGTTGAGGCAGGGTGGTGATCCCATTTTATCTACCTCAATGCACTTAAACCTTAAACCGATTGTTTAAAAAATATGCTTAATTTTTCACAAAGATTCACATTAGCAGAGGGATCATGAGGTCATGTTTGTCCATCTAACACCACATCCTGCCTCCAGTAATGGCTAGAGAATTCCTCAGAGGAAAGAGTGATGTTTATTTCATAATATTTCTCGTTAGCAATGAGATGAAACACTCAAGTGAAAGTATTTTCTTTTAATATTTCTTCACTACATGAGAAAATACAAGACACTAAATTTAATGTTTAAGGATAAAAATATTTGGTTGATTTTCTTCAGTCCAACTCCAAGATCTAATTAGGTCACTAAATGTTAGAACTGAGTACTTTTAATAATGACTTTGATTTAAAGTTCAGACAAAGTAAACTTTTAAGTTCATATGCAATTATGGTAGAATATGGTAATTACATTCAAATTGATCGCCATAGCTGATTTCTATAGAAAGTCACAGAAAGAATCAGGGAGAAGGGATGTAAGACCCCAGAAGCATGCTAACATATAAGACCTCAAGTCAAACCATGCACTTGACTCTCAATTCACCTGCTTGGCCCTCTTCCTTTACTTCCTTTCATTCTTGCTCTAAAGCTTTAAAATAAATGTTCACTCCTGCTCTGAGAAAATCATAAGAGGAGAAAAGTGAGTCCTATGAACTGAAAATCTGTGTCCCCCCACCAAAACTCATGTTGAAACCCTGTCCCCCAGTGTGATAATATTTGGAGGTGAGGTCTTTGGAAGGTAATTATGTTTAGATGAGGTCTTGAAGGTGAGGCCCACATGATGAGATTATTGTCCTTATAAGAAGAGAGAGGGACCAGAGCTCACTCTATCTCTGCCATGTGAGGACACAGAAAGAAGACAACCATCTGCATGCTAGGAAGTGGTCCTCACCAGAACCCAACCATTTGGACACCCTGATCTCAGACATCCAGCCTCCAGAACTGTGAGAAATTGTTCTTGTTTAAGACACTAGTCTATGGTATTTTGTTATGGCAGCCCAGGCTGACTAAAACAGTGGGTATAGTTCAGTACTCAGTTGTCTACTTATAATTCCCATAAGCCTTCCTTCCAGAGTAGATCAGACCTTTTTCTCAGAGGTGGGGAAGGGAAAAGCCCCTTTTGTTTTTTGTCTGTGAATGCGAAGTGTCCATCCCTGGACTGAGTTTAGGGAAATATTCTGAAGCACTTAGTCATGGCTGCCTATGACCCACAATGCACAGGAATTAAACAACCGCAATGTATAATGCTTTGCCTCTGCACAGATTTTTCAACAGTGTTGTATTATTATATATTTTTAAATACCTCATATTGGTCGTTCAGAGCAGCAGAATTTTTTTTTAAGTCCTGGAGTACATGTGCAGGATGTGCAGGTTTGCTACATAGATAAACATGTGCCATGGTGGTCTGCTGCACCTATGAACCCATCACTTAGGTATTAAGCCCAACATGCACTAGCTATTTTTCCTAATGCTCTCCTTCCCCTGATTCCACCCTCCCAACAGGCCCCAGTGTGTGTTATTCCCCTCCCTGTATCCACGTGATCTTGTTGTTCAGCTCTCACTTATAAGTGAGATTAAATGGTGTTTGGTTTTCTGCTCCTGCATTAGTTTGCTAAGGATAATGGATTCCAGCTCCATCCATGTCCCTGCAAAGAATATGATCTCGTTCCCTTTTATGGCTGCATAGTATTACGTGGTATATATGTACCACATTTTCTTTATCCAGTCTATCATTGATAGGCATTTGAGTTGATTCCACATCTTTGCTATTGTGAATAGTCCTGCAGTGAACATACATGTGTATGTATCTTTGTAATAGAATGATTTCTATTCCTTTAGGTATATACCCAGCAATTAGATTGCTGGGTCAAATGGTATTTCTGGTTCTAGATCTTTGAGGAATTACCACACCATCTTCCACAATGATTGAACTAATTTACACTCCCACCAACCATGTAAAAGTGTTCCTATTTCTCCACAGCCTCACCAGCATCTGTGGTTTCTTGACTTTTTAATAATCACCATTCTGACTGGTGTGAGATGGTATCTCATTGTGGTTTTAATTTGCATTTCTCTAATGATAGTGATGTTGAACTTTTTTTCATATGTTTATCAGGAACATGAATGTCTTCTTTTGAGAAGTGCCTGTTTCATGTCCTTTGCCCACTTTTTAATGGGGTTGTTTTTTTTTTTCTTGTAAATTTGTTTAAGTTCCTTGTAGATTCTGGATATTAGACCTTTGTCAGATGGACAGATTGCAACAATCTTCTCCCACTCTGTAGGTTGCCTGTTCTCTCTGATGACAGTTTCTTCTGCTGCACAGAGAAGTTCCTTAGTTTATTTAGAACCCATTTGTCAATTTTTGCTTTGGTTGCAATTGCTTTTGGCAATGTCATCATGATATCTTTGCCCGTGCCTATGTCCTTAATGGTATTGCCTAGATTTTCGTCTAGGGTTTTTATACTTTTGGGTTTTACATGTAAGTCTTTAATCCATCTTGAGTTAATATTTGTATAAGGTGTAAGGAAGGGGTCCAGTTTCCATTTTCTGCAAATGGCTAGCCAGTTCTCCCAGAACCATTTATTAAATAGAAAATCCTTTCCTCATTGCTTGTTTTTAGCAGAATTTTAAAATTATATTTAATGTGATTGATTCTTTCCCTTTGCCCTTGAAAACTGAGCTAACATGTACACCGGCTTCCTGTTTGTAATTATGAGATCAGAGGCAACTCACTAACAAATAGTTGGTAGGCCAGTCCCTCTCCAAAGAAAACGGTTTAAAGTGCTGAACAAACATGACACCAGTATCTTTCAACTTCTATGGGAACAGGAAATGACTGTGTGCCTAAAGGTTAGTTCTCTAAGGACAGATGCAAAAAGGTAGGTCAGGGACTTGATTTTTTTCTGTATCCCACACCCTTTTATTTATTTTTCCAAAAGAAAAGACCTGTCACAAATGGTAGAACAAATTAGGATAAGAGATGATTAAAAGGCTGAACTTTTAAAAATGGACTTTTGAGAAAACAATAAAAGCACTAGTTTAATGACAGCACAATAGTCATATGTATTGAGAAGGGGAATATAAATCGAAAAAAGAAAAATATCATGCATAAGATATAATAAAAAAGGATGAGATTTATCCGTAGTAATAGTTAAATTAGTATACTTTGCTACATGCCATTTAAGTACTGCCATTTGAAATCCTCAGAATAACCTCCAGAGGTAGATGCTATGGTTTAAACGTGTTTCCTCCAAAATTCAGGTGTTGCCAAAGTGACAATATTAGAAGGTGGAGCCTAAACCTTAAACAGGTGCTTTAAGATTAGGCCACGAGGGCACCTTCCTTGTGAATGGGATTAAGTTCCCTTATAAAACGGTCTGACTTGGGGAGTTCATCCTTCTATTAGCCTTCTGCCTTTCTTCATGTGAAGACACAGCAAGAAGGTTCTCATCAAATGCCAGCATCTTGATCTTGGACTTCCCAGCTTCTAAAACTGTGAGAAATACATTTCTGTTCTTATCAATTAACCACTTCTTGACCAGATCTTGGGCAAGTTACATAACCTCTCTGTGCCTCATCTTTCTCCATGGTAAAATAAAGATGTCAGTAATTTCTACACCAAGGGATTATTTTGAGGATTAAGTGGGCTACTTTTGCTAAAGTGTTTAAAATGGTGACTAGTCCATAATAAATATTAAAATGTTTTAGTTAATTAAATTGTAAAAATTCACATAGGTTAAGGCAAAAAAGTTTAAAACTTCAGTATGAATTGACTACTTACTGCTTTACAGTCAACATTGACATTACATGTAGCCCATATTTGCTCTCTGCTAATTATTTTGTAAAAAAAAAAAAAACCTCATCCTTAAAAAAAAAACAAATAAAACCTGTTCTATGAAAGAAATTAAATATGGCCCTTAGCACTCAGTCTTTTTCTTCACCTCAACAGTACTTCCTTCTTTTCTATCTCTATTTTCAGCCTGGTTCTGCCTGTGTGGTGGTTCCCAGTACCTGCAGGCCTCCTTCATCATCCTACAGCTAAAAATCGCAGTGAAAAAAATTCTTATTACCTTCATGTATAACTAAGTTTCAGAACGAATTATCATTGGCCTGAATTAGGTCACATGATAATCCCTGACCCAATCACTGTGACCAGTGGATAGGATGTGTTGATTGGCTCACACAGCCAAGGAGGAAGGAGAGTTCGCCCCAGCAATGCCACATAAACTGTGAAAGATTATATCTTAAGGAAAATGAAGGTGCTGTTATGAGAAGACAGAGTAACCAAGGCTAGAGAAACAAGACAATAAATCTTTGCTATAATGACTAATAATATTTTTGTGCCACAAAAAAAAATTTTTACTGGGAAATAGAAAACTTTAGCTTCATACTTTGAAAAGTTATGACAAACTCTCATTCCAAGGTTAAAAAACGCTAATAATTTTGTTCCTATGGAATTTTCCTTCTGCTAAACTATGTATCATAGTTTTCTTTCCTGTTAAGAAAAGATTCTTTTCATAAACAGAGCAAAATTTAATGTGTATTTTTTAAATTTTTGTTTTGTTGACAATTTGCAGATCTTATTGGAAATTCCATTAACTTTGTTCCTTTTAGTCCTCTCATAAAGAAAAGTGAAATAATGAACACATTCTCAAGGAAACAGAGAATGACGGACTTGCTGAAAGTGCAGTGAAACCAACCTCTGTGTGTGTGCGTGTGTGTG
This sequence comes from Rhinopithecus roxellana, assembly GCF_007565055.1. Classification (NCBI taxonomy): domain Eukaryota; kingdom Metazoa; phylum Chordata; class Mammalia; order Primates; family Cercopithecidae; genus Rhinopithecus; species Rhinopithecus roxellana. The sequence continues at coordinate 19,529,851 of NC_044549.1, read as the reverse complement.
TGTGTGTGTGTTTAATTTTTCCATGATGACTCCTGGGAAAGAACCTCTGGGATTTATATTCCCTTCCAATCCTTCCCTCCCCCAGAGTGAGATCATAGCTCATTCGGTCCTTTTGTATTTTCTTTACATTGCATTTCAAAACATTTAATAATGCCTCCAGAAAAACTAAAATTAGGGTAACTAGATGAAGAAAATTTAATGTCAAAATTAATATTGGAGAACTGCTGCTTTTTATCTTCTTAAAGTCAGAAAGAACAATGATCAAAAACCAGTTTTAGTTTAATTTCTTAAAATCTTAGTACACATACTTAATCAGAAGCCCAAGATAAAAGTGGTGTCTGGAAACTCCCGATATTTTATTCTGTGGTTAATTTTGTCATGCTATGTTATCTAGGAATTTTTCTGTGCTCCTATAAAGTGCCACTCATCACATTTTAAAGTGTTTATCTTTTATGGTTGCTTACTTCATCCTTTTCCTAATTTGCTGAAATGATTTTTCTAAAGAATTACTTTAGATAAAATTTGGCATTTGCCTTACTCAAAAAAATGTAGGCCATTTTATAAGCCATGGTGAATTCTTCACAGCACAAAACTGACATTACATATTAGCTCTGTGTAACGTTAACCTCAGGGACCATGAAGTGTACTAAATATTAATTTGCCCATATTTCCCTGACTACCTACTGAGCATGAATTCCCCCATGTGCACACTCATTGGGCTGTCCTTCTACTGACTCCCTCTACATCTTATTCTCAAGTGAGATGTAAGAATTTTTTAGCTCAGAGGTGTCAGTCCCCTGACTCTGACATGTGTGTGTTGTAACCCCTGCCATACATCGTTCCACAGACAGGGTATAACAAACTGATATTTCTATGAATAGAGGAAAAAACCTCATATACAAAGTCCCCAAACCTCATTCAATTATGTGGGTGATTCGATCAAGCCCAACCTCCAAGTTCACATCTTGCAAAAAAAGGCCCATTATCTTTCTTTATGTTAGAGGACATTATGACTAAACATCATGCTCATCAATGATTATGCTCCTCTGATATGTCAAGAACCTCTGTCTCATAACCATTAGGAAATGTCTCATCTAGTAAATCACCCTAACTTTCTGGGGAGATGAAAGGATCAAAGTAGGAATAATAGTTTGTATGATTCAGCGGCATGTAATTTAGAGAAGGTATATTGTTAGGATAATCATTTTTAGTGTGTTGGAAATCTTGCCTGACTTCTTCAAATTTCTTATTCTGAAATTGAAGTCCTTAGATCACTAGTAAGTTCTTCAACAGAGCCTTACAAGTAATGGTGACATTTTCAAAGATTCTATTGCCATGTTCTCAAAGCACTTTTATTTGCAATAGAGGGCTAAAATATGAAAGGTCATTCTAATGTATTCTTTTTTAAAATGAAGCATCAATGGAGATTTGATTTTTTTTTTTTTTTTTTTTTTTTTGAGATAGAGTCTCACTCTGTCACCCAGGCTGGAGTGCAGTGGTGTGATCTCAGCTCACTGCAACCTCTGCCTCCCAGGTTCAAACTATTATTCTGCCTCAGCCTCCCCCCGTAGCTGGGACTACAGAGGCCCACCACCACGCCTGGCTAATTTTTGTATTTTTAGTAGAGGCAGGGTTTCACCATATTGGCCAGGCTGGTCTAGAACTCCTGACCTCATGATTCACCTGCCTCAGCCTCCCAAAGTGTTGGGATTACAGGCGTAAGCCACCATGCTTGGCCAAGATTTGATATTTTATCACCATACAATTAATAACTTGGATGCTACTATGAAAACAAGCAATGTCTTTGAGTGTGCTAATAAATCTCAGTACTGTTTTATGCAAAGGCAACTAAAAAAATGGGAGTATATGAATGCTGTAGGAAGTGAAGGAGAAAGAAATAGAGGAAAATGAAGGGAAGGGAAAGGAGGAAATGGCAGTAAGAAGATGTAGGTGTAGCCTACATAAAATATCCTTGACAAGTTAAATAAGCAACTGTTCACAAAGGGAATAAGTGCCTGACCCATCTACACAGAAAATGTAACAGAGTTCTCAGACCTCTGGATAAATGTGAGGAGCATTTTTCAGTTTAGACTAAAGGCAGAGGTTTCTCTAGTCCAAATCTAAGTATTATAAAATCTTCCCATTGCCATAATTCAAAACAAAAAACAGTCATACCTACTTGCCTTCCTTTCTGAATAACTCAATTCAAAAACCATTAGGTAGGGTCTTAGTGAGCTACTAGTCCATATGGGGTAGGAGGGAAGATAGACTACAGTGGCCTACTGCTGGGTAAGAGCCCCAGTGAAGGCATAGCAGTAGCTGAGCATAGGACCAGGAGACTGATTAAGAATACAGGTTGAGGCCGGGTGAGGTGGCTAATACCTGCAATCCCAGCACCTTGAGAGGTTGAGACGGGTGGATCACAAGGTCAGGAGATTGAGACCATCCTGGCTAACATGTTAAAACCCTGTCTCTACCAAAAATACAAAAAATCAACTGGGCGTGGTGGCAGGCACCTGTAGTCCCAGCTACTTGGGAGGCTGAGGCAGGAGAATGATGTGAACCCAGGAGGCGGAGCTTGCAGTGAGCCGAGATTGCGCCACTGCACTCCAGCCTGGTTGGCAGAGTGAAACTCCATCTCAAAATAAATAAATAAATAAATAAATAAATAAATAAATAAATAAATAAATACAGGTTGAGCACCCCAAATCCAAAAGTAAGAAATCTAAAATGCTCCAGAATTCTAAAGTTTTTAGTGCCAACATGATGCTCAAAAGAAATGCTCATTAGAGGAGTTCAGATTTTGAATTTTCAGACTTCAGATGCTCACCTAGTAAGTATAATGCAAATATTTCACAATCCCCAAAAATCTGATATCTGAAACACTTCTGGTTCCAGGCATTTTGAATAAGAGATATTCAACCTGTATATGAGCATAATGGGAACCAGCTTTCTCATTGCCATGAAAAAAGAAAAAACTGGAATGAATCTGTGGTGTTGGATTGGATTTCAAGGTGTTGATATGAACTCATAGTTTTTATCAATTGATAGATAAGTGCATAGATAGAATGATATCAAAATAGAGATAAAGAAATAAATATAGATATTGTGGTAGCCTGTCTCTAAAATGGTCCCCAATTTTTCTTGCCTCAACGTATTCGTACTTCTATGTAGACACCTCCCATACTAAACAGGGTTGACCTGTGTAAGCAATAGTATACTGTGAAAATGACAAAGTGAGACTTCGAGACCAGGTCATAAAAGACATTCTGGCTTCTTCGTGGCTATCCCTCTGGGAGAAAACAGACACCATGTTATGAGACACTCAAGCAGCTCTATGGAGAGGTAATGACATGAGGAAATGAGGCCTCTAACCAATAACCAGCCCTAACTCTTTGGACATGTGAGTGAGCCACCTTGAAAGTGGATCCCTCAGCCTCAGTGAAGCCTTAGGCCACATCTTGACTGAAACTTTCTGATAGTCATGGAGCCAGAACCATGCCCTCTAAATTCTGGATAAAACTACAAAGTAATTAATGTCCATTGTTTTAAGCACTAAGTTTTGAGGTAGTTCTTTATGTTCCAATAGATAGTTAATGTACTGGTGAATATATGCCTGTATATAAAACACATGCCTACATATATTACCTAGCTCTATCCATTGACAGACTCTGGATACAATAACACTTCAAAACCAGTGAGCATACTGGTGCCAGATCTTGATTTCTAAAAACAATTCTTTACTAAAAGGAACCAGTGCTCCTCAGAGAAATGGCTAACTTCAGGGTGACAGCAGGAAAAATGAAAGATGAGTCTGAATGTTTTATCTAATATATCAAGGAAATGGTCAAACAATTATGAAAGCCAGTTTGGAATAGCTCCCACTGGTGAATCTGGGACAATCCAAGCATCAGAATAATAACCTACTGAATAAAACAGGAATTTATACCTCTATACTGATATGAATAAATAAGTGAAAAAATAAATTGGAAAGAATAAATTATTGCAGTAGAATGCCAACTAATAAATGTAGAAGAAATGGTAAAATTATAAGATAACTAGCCGGCAACCATCATAGTAATAATTAATTCAACCAAAAAGTGTCAACAGATACGAAAATTACCAAATGTAAGTTTGATGAGAAATGAAATATTACACAGGCTCAACTATTTACAAAATGCTTATTAAATATAAGGAAGAAAAGAGTGACTGTACAGTGGAGAAATCTGGCAGACACCACCTAAACAAATTATTAAAGTTAACATCATCAGTAATGGGACAAATTGAAAGCATGTGCCATCTAATTGGATGCAATAAGAAGAACACAAAATCATTACTGTGGTATTCCAGCCCTAGGAGAAGCACAACTTGAATCTAATAATAAGGAAACATTAGATAAATCAGATTTGATGACTAATGTGATAAAAAGTCCAGGTCATGAAAGTAAAAAGAGACTGAGGACTGTTCCTGATAAAGAAGACAATAGAAACACAACAGCTGACTGTAACACGTGATCTTGGACTAAATTATTTTTGAGGAAATTATTGGGATAATTGGCAAAATGTTGAATGATATTTGTGATTTAGGTAATAATAATGAATCCTTCTTAATTTCCTGATTTGATAATGTTACTGTGGTTATACAGAAAACTACTTATTTGTATAAAATACTCACTAAGGTATTTGAAGTTATGGGGCTTCTTATTAACAGCTTAGCTCAAATAGTTCAGAATCAGAAAGCTCTCAAATCTAGCTTTGCTAATTCTTTGTAGGTTTTTTACTATTTTAAAATAAAAGGAAAAAAGAAACACATTACAAATGTGAAAACTACAGCGCTCATTTGGCAGAGAACATAAAGGCGGAGAACACAAAGACACATAATGCTAAATAGAAAAAATACACAGAAAAGGCATGCATAGCAGACATCATATACCCATAAAGTGCCAACAACAACAGTAACAATAAAAGACAAAGTAGGAACATGGAGAGTAGATCCAAACAGAGACATCCACTGAATTACCATCCCAAGAGAGAACAGATGGTGTAGTTCAAAAGAGAATAATTTCATGAGGGTTTATTTACAAAGAGACTGTTTGCAAATATGTGGATTATGGGAACCATACATCCAAGGATTAGTAATAGCCTAATACCTGAGCTATTAAGAGGGGCAGACACAGTACAGGAATCCACAGTCATGCGTACTGTCTTACGGGAATCAATATTCTTTTGGAGAAACACAGCCAGCAGGAAGAGACCTAGTAGCAGGGGTGCCAGGGCCTCACTCCCCTTCCCTCCAATCTACTGCCAGGGCTCCCCACTGGCAAACTGGCCAAACTCAGTAGGAAAGAAAAGGGTGTGGGAACCCGTGATGTGGTCCATGTGAGTCAGCCTGTCTGGCAGAAAACAAGATATAGAAGAGTTGAGAATGATTGAGGAGGCAAAAGAAGTGATCTGACCTATCCACCTTGAATTATACGAAATTAAGAACAACAATGCTTAGTTCTTTAAAAATAACCATACACAAGAACTCTATTTAACATGTTTGAGAAAATTTTGTAAAGACTGAAAATTCCTTGAAATTGCCAAAAAAAAGAAAAGCAAACCAAACCAAAACAACAACAATCCATTTGGTACACTGGTGGGTCATCAACAGCAAGGATCACAAAAGTCATTGGATGAGTCAAAATGGTACAACAAAAGAGAAGAGAGCCAGGAAAGCAACAGGAAGTAACTATTAGTCACGGATCTTTCAAGCACACCTGTCTACAAGTTTTGCCAGTTCCCTAGTCAGAAGAATTGAAAGTAAATATCAAAATTATTGGTAAACATGATTTCGCTTGTTATCTGTTTAAACAGATTCAATCCTTTCCATTTTATCTTTTTGTTGCTGTATAAAGTTCAAAAGCTGAAATCTCTCTGAATTGAGTAAATTCCATATTTAAATTTCAGTCAATATGTTTTTTACCCCAAATTGGCAGGTAAAAGTCTGTTCTTAAAAAATGTTCCCTTAATCAACCGTCTTCCTAGATGATTGTGCTTAAACTCCTGTACAGAGCAGACAAGTGTAGAGAACCAACACAGTTAGAAATCAGATAAGTCTGTCTCATTGGTTTGCTCAAATTCAAAAGCACTTAATAAAAACAAGCAGAAATTATAGAAAAAAAAAAGTGTTCTATGCTAACAGTACCTCTGGTGTTTATGGTGATATTAAAAGAGCCATTACAATCATAATATTTTATCTTCACTATATTTTTATTTTCGTAACAACACTGTGAAAGATCCAGCATCTATTAGCCCCATTTTGCAGATGAATAAATTAACTAAATTTCTCTGCTACTAGTAAGTAGCAGAGACAGAATTTAAACCTAGATTTCCTGAATTCAAGCCTAGTGAATTTTCCATTATAATTCTATCTATAATTAAATCCAAACATACAATCAAGCCACTTCATATTTTCTAAGAATAATATGCATTGTGCTGTTATCATAATGAAGAAATAATATTCCTCCCAAAAAAATGAAGGAAGGATAATATTGAGGCAAGAAGGAGAGGAGAGAGAAAATGAGAAAGAAAGAGAAGTAGTGAATGGGTTTGTATTTGAAGAACATTCTGCTAAAATTCACTTGCAGACAGAAATGATGCTTTGAAAGTTAGGTTAAGAGGAGCCATGGGTGGCCCTGCTCATATTCTTCATTATAGCTCCAGGTTGCGCATGGCTACTGGCTTGAATTCTATCCAGGGAACTATTAGAAAATTTGTTTATATTGCTTGGGAACATCGTTGCTAATAAGAGAAGGTACACAAGAGAAATAGTAAAGCAAGTAGAGGAGTCACTTAAAAATCCCTTCAACAGTCATTTGTTGAGTCCCCAGTATTAAAGAAACAAAGATGAAAACATGTAATATCAGTGACAGTGGAATTAAATCTATTTTGTTGATAAACAGTCATGTACATCCCAGAGACTTGAAACTGGAATTTATTTCACATTCTCACTACATGTCTGTGTGATTTGGCTGAGTTTCTGCTTCCTGTCATGCTCACTTATGTCCCCAGTCTAATGCAGCAACCTCTATGTGGAACACCACTGGTCATTGAGGCAGATGGAAAGATAGTACTCAATAAATTGCTTAGGGAGTCCACCTGGAAGAAATACATTTCATTCTGTTCACATTTCATTGCCCAAAGTAAGCACACAACCAATCCATCTCCAGAAAATAGAGAAGTACAACATGCTGGGGAAAAGAGCTAGAAATGTTTGTTGAACATAACTAATTACCACCTGATACTTTCCTTCCAGGATATTCCTGGCTAATTCCTAGTCTTCCTCTTACATCTTTGTATTCCCACAGTAGGTTCCAGGGACAGAGACAGGACTCACCCACTATTTCATATGCTCTCTGTGTTTCCCAACCTCTCTTGCAATTAGGTTACAGCCTGGTGACTAGTTAAGGCAAATAGTCGGCGAATAGAAAAGATATTTATTTATAACTCCAGGAGTTGGAAATTAACGTGTAACCTCATCCTTCCCTTCCTGTGCCAGGGAGACCTCAAATGCCAAGTGTTCCCAGTGGTGTAGCTCCATTAGCCTGGTTTCCTGAGTAACTGCGTGGATCATCATGTCCACCAACTCCTCTGAGCATGCAATGTGAACGAGATCAAAGCTTTGTTGTATAAGCACTGAGATTTCAGAATGTCTGTTGTGGCAGATAGCATTAATTATCCTAATAAGAAAACTAGTACCTGAATGTGAGGTGTTGGTATAAAAACAACCTAAAACGTAAGAATTTGCTTAGTGGGTAATGAGCAGCAAGGAAACTGATATCAGCAGCTGAAATGACAATGAGATGTGTTTTGCAGTGGTGAAATATTTGACAAAACCATCACATGCAGTGACTTGGAAGTCAGCTCATATGGGTATTGAGCCAGGAGTTTAGAGACAAGGGTAGAAAATAGAACTTTAGTACTGTGCATTGGTGGCTCTTAAATAAACTCAGAAAGAACTGACCGTGGGAAAGCAGACTGGAAGAGAATTTGTAGGGAAAGACCAGAAATTCAGGGCCTTTCAAGTTGGAAAGTCAACTGCTTCTATACCTCAAAAGTAAGAAACAGGACTAAAAAGGCTTTGAGTGACAAATACCCAAGAAAAACTTTTAGTTCATTCAAGTGCTTCTAGGCAAATTCAGATTAAGGGTATAATCTTCCCGTTTAAGCTCAGTAGCCCCAAGATAGCCTCAAGAAAGCAAGGCACGTGTATGAAGAAGCACAGAAAAAGCAGATCTGAAAATCCTGTTTTGAAAGGAGCTTTTAGTGTGATTACTGGTACATAAAATTTACTTGCGATACACAGATCAGAAAGCCTACTCTTGATAGATTGCCTTGCCAAAGATACGGAACGTTGACCAAAAAAGCATTTGATTGAAAATAAGACTTGAACCTCCAAGCTGTTTTCATGTGAATGGTCCAAGAAAGCTATTCAGCACCCAAGGAAGGCATATACTTCCAATATCCACTTCAGATTCACTGAAGAAGAAAGAGAAAAAGATATATCCTGTAAATATCTATAGAAAAAGAGATGCCTCCTATAAACAGAATCACAGCCTAAAGAATTAAGGAAGCTGTCTCATTCCAGAGTCTACTCCCAATGTCTACTCAGTTGGATTTCAAAACTTCCACAGCCTAATGACCACTGGCTGTCTCCCTTCTCCTTCTCCCCCTCCCCAAATCAGAGTGGGTACTGCTGTTATCCTGTCCTTTTTGTTCATCATTGTCTATTGGGGAGTGGGGATACTGGGAGAAAACCTGTCTTTGTGGTTAAGTGTCTCAATAAGGGAAGCCACATCTGGGCCTAATGGGCAGACTACGTTAGGATGTATGCACACTCTGGGTCACAGATGAGGCAATATAAAGGAAGAGAAAAAGTCTCTTCATATATTAAATGATTTGAACTCTTTTGCTATTAGAATTTAAAGCTTTCATTTTTAGATTTTTAATAATTTTGCTGGATTTTGAGAGGAAATTTAGAGATGGTAGAGAACCAAGGTGAATTATTCCTAACTTTGCATCACCAATGAATAGTGAGGGAAATTTTTGCATAGCATAAAAGCTGACATTTCAGATCCCAGACTACTGCTAGATGCCTGCTCCCCTGCATTATTATACCCTTAGGTAAGGGATAATTCTATTAGTTAAGATTCCTTTGGTTGCATATGACCACAACCCAACAAAAATTAACAGAAAGGAAAAGAGAAACGAGTTGACTCATGGTTAGGAAGCACACTGAGATAGATCATAAACTTGCAAGAGAAGCCGTCAGGGGCCCCAGGGATACCACAATGCTGTCGTTCTCTGCTTCTCTTTGTATTTGGCTTCTTCATTGTCTACTCTATACAGTCTCACTCCATGCATGAAATGATGGCCACTGACAATTCAGATCCACATTCTTACAGGTTGCAGGCTAAGCATGAGAAAGTCATTCCTATCTACCTCCCACTGTAAAGTTTGGGGGAATAATTCTGATTGGCCTTGTTTAGTTGATATGTACACTCCTGTCAATAATAACTATTCTAGTGGATGTGGTACCACGATTGGCTCTGCCTGATTCATGTGTTCAACTATGTGCCTGGAAAGGTAGAGGATAGGAATGCAATGATCAATATGTATACCAGGACCATGTAAAGAAGAGAGGAATCTGCCAAAGGAAAGGAAATATTGCTGCTATGAAAAGGAAGATGGCAAAGTTGAGTGGGCAGAAACAAGAGCTACCAGATTCTTCTAAGATAACCTAGATACAAATAGCAATGCCCACCATGGAATGTACCGAAAAAAAAAAAAAAAAAACATACCTGCGAGCAGAGGCACATGCTATTCAATCTAGGGCAGCCTGACTTTAATCAGTTCTAATGATTATCCAGACTTTTTGTCAGGGTTTCCCCATTTCTCCATTTTGAACTACTCCCACTCTTCAGTAGAATACATGGATCCCCTGGGACAAGTAGTATGATTATAATGATATTCTACTGCCTCCTTCTCATTCTCTTCCAGGCTTGGGAGTGACCTCAGACAGAGTTCACATGCTCTCTTCAGCACTAAAAACCACAATATTTATATAAGCCCATATATATTTTTATTAAATGACTAAATGCTTTGTAATTACCAAATACTTTCTAATACCTTCACCAGATTAATATTTCTACCATGTCACTTTATGTCACCACTTAATAGGAAAACACATTCTGTTTTCTCTAAATCCTCCTAAATAAACTACTAAGTCCAGGCTTTGAAAGCATTCAATAATCTAACTCACAAATATCTTTGCAGTCTAATCTTTTACTATTCTTTTATTCATGCCTTCTTTTTCATCCAAAACAGACTATTCCCTGTCTCTAGGATACATATCATTTTTTCATCCCTCCCCATTTATTTACTAAGTCAACATATATCGGTTGCTTATTTATGTGCCAGATACTATGATAATTAGTGGGGATGCAAAGATGAAAACATGAACCCTTTCTTCAAAGAGTTTGCTCTAACTATAGAAGAAACATAATTACAATTCTGTGGATTATATTGTAGGTGAGGTATTAAAAAATGGTTAGACCAAATGATTGCATAAACAGTGGGGGCAGGTTTCTCCTTGAATGTGATATTTAAGCTGAGGCTTGAAAGATAAGCATAAGTTTGCCAGGTAGAAGAACAGCAAAGGGATATGCAAATGTCCAGCAATAGAAAGATAGGTAGTTTGTTCAGGAAAATACAAGTTAAGTAAAAGCTGCCTTAATTAACACCCACTAAAACAACACTCAAGGTTAAACAGGGCACTACATGCCTGTATAAATATATTAGCTAACATGTAGGACATGCTAAATGCTTATAGCTAATAGATTATTCTCCTGCTTACCCATGGGATTATATAGACACTAGTTAAATTTTATGTTTGTTAAGAATCAGTGGTCTCTTCCAAAATCTGTTGTATTTGTTGTTATAATTACACAATTGAACTGTTATATAAACCAAGGTTTCTTAACCTAAGCACTATTGACATTTGGGCCAGATAATTCCTTGTGAGGGGAGGCTATTCTGTGCTTTACGGAATATTTAACAGCATCCCTGACCTCTCCTGTTGGATTCAGGGAGCACCCTCCCCTGAGTTGTGAGGATTGAAAATGTCTCCAGGGCCGGGCGCGGTGGCTCAAGCCTGTAATCCCAGCACTTTGGGAGGTCGAGACGGGCGGATCACGAGGTCAGGAAATCGAGACCATCCTGGCTAACACGGTGAAACCCCGTCTCTACTAAAAATACAAAAAACTAGCTGGGCGAGGTGGCGGGCGCTTGTAGTCCCAGCTACTTGGGAGGCTGAGGCAGGAGAATGGCATAAACACGGGAGGCGGAGCTTGCAGTGAGCTGAGATCCGGCCACTGCACTCCAGCCTGGGCGACAGAGTGAGACTCCGTCTCAAAAAAAAAAAAAAAAAAAGAAAATGTCTCCAGATGTTAATGTTCTCTAGGGTACAAAATCACCACTGGTAGAATTGGGCCAAATTATGGAGGACCTTGTAAATGAACTTGATCAATACAATGAGAAGCTATTGAATGTGTTTTAGTAGTAGAATAACATTTGTGGCAATATATTTCCAAGGATAAATTAGAAGAGACAAGACAATGAGACTTGTTAAGGAGGCAGTTGCCATAGAACAGGTAAGAAGTAACTAGGGTATTGATGAATACAGTGGCAGTGATAGTCAAAAGCAAATCAAAGAGAGATTTTAGATGCAAACAAGTGTCATTCACTCTTGAGATTTTCCCCTACTTTGTCTTCCTTTCTGTGTTCACCTGTTAAATCTAATCCAACCTCAAGGCACAACCAAAATCTCATGTCCCCAGATCAAGCCACTGGAAATGGCATGTTTTCCTGTGAATCTTGTAGTTCATTATTTGAGCTTCTCTTAGGGCACTTTGTGATATTATTAATTTAATGCCTACATTATAAACTAGATTTTGGGTCTAGATTATAATTTGAGTCTAGATTATTTACAGGGCCATATTTTGCTCATATTTGTTTTTAAACTCAGTGCCTAATAATATGCTTTTTACATAGCAGATGATGAATATTAGTTATTGAGCACATTGTAGAATTCTAGGCCAAATTGCTTCAATACATTTATGTGTCCCTTGAATTCTTGTAGCTCTAAGCATTGGGGGTGGAGGAGAGTCTGGGCTCAATTTAACCAGCACTGCATTCTTTATAGGTCTGTTTCCCACAGTTTCTATCTGCTCACATCACTGGAGGAAGTTTATATTCATTAGTCTTATAGCTTTTCTTATAAACTGCTCCTTGGAGAAATTCAGCAAAACAACATCCAAATGCCCCCCGCAAAAAAAAAAAAAGTAACCGAGGCCTAGATGGTATCACAGTAGTAAACGATGATATCAAACAATACTAAGCACTATGTGAATTAATGTTAAGCAAAAACACCAATCTGGATTTTTCTCAAAGTAAGTGTTTTTTCTGCCCATATAAACCACCTAGACCATCATTCGCTGTATTCTCTCAACTATATTTTTATTCATTTGCTCATAGCTGTCCTATTAGTTTCTACCAACCAGTGACAGGAAATACTACTTGTGAACAAAGCTTTAATTGCATACTTGAGATATATCTCTTGTGATAGAGGTTGGGACAAATATGTAAAATCAAACTGAACCTCTGTCACACTGTATACCTGAATTGTTTTTATCCATGAAAATGGCTAATTCTATTATGTGTTTCATACTTTATTGACAAAGCAGGAAGTGCAAAAAACGCCAAAGTCTCTGCTAATAAAGATCTTACAGGGGAGACAAATGAAACAAATGTCACTCTTATCAGTGGCAGCAGGGGGAGATGGGTGGCAGGCTTTTCAGTTACATCTGGCTCCAGCTCCTTGTTCCATTTTAAATTATGGACCATCTTGAGTTTTTATGTATGCTGTCCCTATTCCACACCAGATAACTCAGACATAGTATCTGCGAGATTTTCACAAAATTAACCCCACACATACAATGCCTTTGTGCATATTGCACAGTGTACCAATGGGTTAAGGTGACAGCAATGCTAAAAGCAATTACAAATGAATATTAGATACACAGATTTAAGAGTCTCTTTCCCATTTCCATCAACATAGCTTACATTTCCAACCTCTAGCATTCCCTTCAATCACCTGGGAGAAACTATCTTATTAGAGTCAACCCTACCATGGGTAGGGAATCCATCTATTATTATTATTCATACTTAAGAAATAAGAAAAAGTATGGCCAAGGAAGTTAAATGACTTGTCTGAGGTCACAATTGTGACAGTCTAGCCTCAAACTCAGGAATTCTGACACCCTATACACCTCTCTCTACCACAACTTCATGTTCTCTAGTTTCATTACACGGTCCTAATGTCAGCTGATCCTCTGATAAGACCTGCCACTTCTCAACAAAATCTCTTTTTTTTTTTTTCTTGATTTTATCTGAATATTCCCAGTACCACTGGTTCTTCAAATGTCTGATTTTTACATCTATTACACTAATAAACAGTTCTTCTACAGGCAGTAACTGTTAATCCTGTCAATGTGAATGATCAAATTGGAAATTTCAAAATAAAAATAAAACTTCTAACAAAATAAAATTAACTGGCAAGCTAATATGACTGTCTTTAAAACACCCCACAACTGATGTCATTGAGTATGTAAGGTCTTCTGGCAAAACAGCCCTCAAGCCAAAGGCTATTAAAGGACTAGGTCTGTGTAACACTATACAGTATCCCTTATCTGAGCCCCACTCTGTTTACCTATGGAGAGAGAAGGCTCTGCATGATACAAATTGTATCAGGAAAAAGCCTTCCCAGCATTTATGTGAACAACATGAAATGCTTCTTCACATTTTTGCAACATCCCTCTGATGGGAAGGACCCCAGATATCAACCTAAGGAGGCTGTTATATTCTCCAAAGTTAAAATGATTATCTCTTCCAAGGGGTCTAAACAAAAGCATTTTCGCTTTTCAAACTTTCACGTCAAAAGTCTTTCAAAGACATAACACTAGGCAACTTTTGATAAGAAACCTACATACTTTGACTACAAATAGTATTTTGCAAACAATATAAGCAAAAGCAAGCTGGTCAGCATTATAATTTAATCTTATTAACAAAAAATGAATATTTTCAGTATTTGACATCTTATTCATTATAAATTTTGGTGAGTTTGCCCTCTTACTCATTTTGGTCTGCTTTTTCAGAATTTGGCAAGAGTAGAGAAAACAAAAGCGTGTTTTACTTTTAATTGACTTTCAAAAAGTATTTCTGCTTTGAACTGTCTTTAATGTGGAAAGTTAGAACATTAACATCAAGAGTCATATTGTATAAACACAGTAATTATTTGCTTAGTGTAGGGATGAGCCATGCATTCCACCTGACCAAAGACATCCAGTGTTACCCACTCTGGTGTACTGCGGGTCTTTCCCGAACTTTTTCTATGCACTTATTTTAATTTACTTGTACAAAATAATATAAGAGTACACATACTGTTTGTCAATTTTGCATAATTAATTTCATATTATCTGATTGCTCCCATTAATACCTCCTAGTTTATCAAATTAGCCCTCTAATTGCTAGATTAATTTTTTTTCATGATTTTACAGATGAAGAAATTGGAGGCTCAGAGAAGTTAAGCTATTTACTGCTTGTTTGACTTCTGGCAGCTTAACTTCTATAATTTGTTTCCAAGTTATGCTACCTTTTTATATGACTTGTTTCTTGTTGCAATGATGGTATTCACTACACTGTTCCAATCTTGTATCTGTGTTCCATTTAGGTCCTTGTGTGGTGTCCAGCTAAATGTAAAATAATTCCTACTTTGAAACAACATTTTTTTTTCCAATCGATAAGGTCAACTAGGACATACAAAAATTAATCAATAAGAAACATGTTCTCATTGTCAGAATAGTTCAGAAATGGAACTGACAGAACCAACAGGGAGAAATTTTCCTTTATGGGAAATAATCACTAGGTGGGAACATTGTAAGAAGAATTCAAACTTTAGAAAAATATTCACCTAAATGACTCTTGAACTCAAGAATGTTTAATGTTGATGAGGATAATGACATGAGCGTGAGGAAGAGAAGAAGGAGGAAGGGAAGAAGGAAAGAGGTACAATAAATGATTTTATTTGTTTGTATTTGTCGCCCAGGCTGGAGTGCAGTGGTACGATCACAGCTCACTGCAGCCCCCACCTACTGGGCTAAAGTAATCCTCCTGGTTTAAGCAGTCCTCTTACCTCAGCCTCCCAAGTAGCTGGGACTGCAGGTGCAAGCCACCATGTCTGGCTAATTTTTTGTTTTCAATTTTTTGTAAAGATGGGTCTCCCTATGTTGCACAAGTTCCTCTCAAACTTCTGGGCTCAAGCAATCCTCCCACCTTGGCCTCCCAAAGTGTTGGGATTACAGGTGTGAGCCACTGTACCCAGCCATAATTCTTTTTTGTTTGTTTGTTTGTTTGTTTGAGACGGAGTCTCGCTCTGTCACCAGGCTAGAGTGCAGTGGTGCGATCTCCGCTCACTCCAGGGTTCAGGCGATTCTCCTGTCTCAGCCTCCTGAGTAGCTGGGACTACACGCATGCACCACCACATCCAGCTAATTTTTGTATTTTTAGTAGAGACGCGGTTTCCCCATGTTGGCCAGGATGGTCTCGACCTCCTGACCTCGTTATCTACCCACCTCGGCCTCGCAAAGTGCTGGAATTACAGGCGTGAGCCACCACGCCCAACCCATAATTCTTATAAATAACTAACTATATTCTGTGTTGAATGCGATTCCCAAAAATAATGATGTTGAGCAGTGATACAGCAGTCTTGAACTGGAATCAAACTTTGCTTAGTTTGAATAAATTTTCTTAAAATATTTGTTTGCTTTAATAAATGTGGGATTTTATTGCTCCAATTTCTATAACATTGCATTATGCACATGCTTTGGAGCTAGTCACGTATAGTTGTAAATAATTACTGTATGACCTTGGGTAAGTCACTCTAACTTTTATAGTCTCAGTTTATTCACCCACAAAATGGGCATAGTAATAACTGCACCTACCTCATGGTATCACTGTGATAGTTAAATGAGCAGCATTTCACACAGTGCCTGGTACATGGCATGTGGAATATTAGCACCATGTTTGTTACATAGAAAACACTTTATAAATGAGCTGTATTATTAAAATTTGTTACATTAATTAAAAGCTATCTGCCATACCTTGATTTCCCCCATGAGGCCATTTCTTTCTGATATTCTCTAACAATGAAATTATGCTTCATATGGAACTATTTTACTGTAATGTTTCTACTGCAGGATATATTATTTATTCAGTGTTCTGTAGATCCATTAAGCGATGCCTGTCTTCCAGAGTTAGCTTCTGATCATTGATCCATTTTCAGATGTTTTATTAACTTTTTTATTTTAAAAAATACAGAATCATGTTTTCCTCTGAGAAATCACCATATGATATTAGATCAAAAACAGAATTTTCATAAACTCCAAACTTTTGCATTTCTAGATAGTCAGTAAAGAAAGATGGGCAATGCAGTTTGATTTCCAGAACATTTACATTTGTAATTTAAAAGATTTTAGAAAAATAATCACTGGAGAAAGTGCCATTGATTCTGATTCATATAGAAGTGTTTCAACTTTCCTTTTTCTTTTTCTCTATAATTTAAGTTGATATGTTTGTATTTCAGGCACCCATTCTCTCATTTTAGTTATTAAAATAAGATGGATGCACACGAGTTCAAAAATTTACTCCTGGGCAAGTGTGTGCACTATTGATGCCAACTAATTCACTCAGTCTTGTTGGAAGTGGGGAATAACTGATTTTCCAGCTTAATATATTTTCCTCACAGAGGTTGGATTTATGCTGGAGGCAACTAGTAACTTCCCTCTACCAGTTTTAATAAGCACAAAGACAAGAAGACCAAATATCTCCTGTGGGCCTCTTATTCACCAGCAGACACCTTCCCTTGCATATTCCTTGATTCTCCACTAATTTTTTGCCTAGGTCATTTTTTCTCATTCCTATAAATCCAAATGGTCTACAGACACTTCCTATGAGATCTCGTCTTGACTAATCACTATATATGACTCACCCCCAGGAGTCCAACACAAGCCTGGGTGTGTAGCTAAATTGTTCAATAAATAAGAATTTCTAACAAAGAAACTTTGTAGAGGCAAATGTTGCATTGTAACTTGCAGCTCTCACTCTGGGCCAGCAAGGCACAAGTGTTTTCATTCATCCCATATAAAATCAGCCCTGAATGTTTGCAAGACTAGTGGGGCAGGCTCCACTTTTGTAGAAATTATTCACATACTTCTGTCATCTTGGACATGCATGTTACTCATCTGGCTTTCTTGGAGCCATTCCCGTAAATAGCTAATCCATCAAGAAAGGCACATCCAGATCAGGAGTTTTTTTGTTTTGTTTTTTAAAAAAATTTCTTACACCAGCTTCACACCTTACTAACAAGTTGGTCAGTGAAATCAGCACAATTGAAATGTGTCATGCTGCTTTGCACACTGAGCAGACAACTCATAAATTTAATTTCATATTTTTATGTAAAACAAAGATTCTATAAATTTATAACATATGAGGGTTTATGCTGAAAACTGATGTACATTTGAATGTACTCAAGAGTTCTAAAAGAGGACACAAATAATGACTTAATGGCATTAACGTTATAGTTGGATACCTCAAAGGAACCACAAGAATTAGGCTTTAAACAAGGAATGACAAACTGACATTTACTGCAGTGTGCTCCAAAGCTGTTTAGTATGAGGACAGGGTATACTGGCATATAACATTCTTTTCACAGTTCATTATATGACTTAAACTATAAGAAGAACAAGATGGAATGTATGGCTATTTTGTAAGCAGAAAATTTATCCTCCAGAGAAAACAGACTGGTTAGGATGTATTGATATTGTTTTGGTCTTTTTTACATAGAGGAAAAAAATATGATTTGATTTTACATTATATTTCTGTGATTGACTCTAAAATGGTTTTTAAAATATCCCTTGTGCTCAAATTAGTGAGAAAAAACAGAGATGCAAATGAGCCAAGGGCTGCTTAACTGGCTGAAGTAAAGCCTGCTAACAATCCAATAGCTTTAGCTCATAATCTCACATCTCTCAAAGTATTAAAAGAATACTAAGATTATAATTTTATTAATTTATAAACATAAATACATATATCACAAACTAAAAATAATATTGAATGTGTTTCCTTGGTCCTGATGTTAATGCCACTTCCTTGGTAGAGATTTGATTAAAAAGCTTAACCAAGTGTTGCTAAAGAAAATATTCTGATCCCTCATGGATCTTTTCATTTTATCATCTTAGTTTTTATGGTCATTCATTTACTCATGGTAAACTAAAAAAATCTAATAGCAGATTATCCCTCTCCTTCCCCTCACATGATCAATATTCAGCTTTGAAGGAAAAATTTTCTGAGGGGGAAGAAGATGGTGGATAGGAGACAGGGCTAATGTGTAGCTCCCACTTGGGAGGATGGAACAGCATGTGGAGACGCACACATGAAATTTTGCTTCAAGAACCACCTCAGGAACATTCCAGGTATATTAGTCAGGGTTCTCTTAGAAGGACATAACTAATAGGAGATAGATAGATAGATAGATAGATAGATAGATAGATAGATAGATGATAGATAGACAGACATAGTATAAGTTACACATGTAAAGGGGAGTTTATTAAGTATTAATTTACACAATCACAAGGTCGCACAATAGGCTGTCTGCAAGCTGAAGAGCAAGGAGAGTCGGTCTGAGTCCCAAAACTGAAGAACTTGGAGTCTGATGTTCAAGGGTAGGAAGCATCCAGCACAAGAGAAAGATGTAGGCTGGGAGGCTAGATCCGTCTCTCTTTTTTACTTTTTTCTGCCTGCTTTATATTCACTGGAGGCTGATTAGATTGTGCCCACAGATTAAGGGTGGAGCTGCCTTCCCTAGCCCACTGACTCAAATGTTAATCTCTTTTGGCAACACTCACACAGACACACCCAGGATTAATACTTTGTGTCCCTCAATCCAATCAAGTTAACATTCAGTATTAACCATTACACCAGGAAAACTGAAAAAAATTCACAAATCCTTGAAAGAATTGGCACACCACAGCAAATTCTGCAAAACAGACAAAAAAAATGATAAGATCCCAAAGTCTGAAAGTGGGGAAGCTGCCTCCAAACACACATCGTCACTGGGGAATCTGATAATCCAGATCATGGGAGAAGGATTTAACCTTACCTAGAGCTGAAAGAGATCTAGAGAGCTGCAAGAAATATAAAAGTAGAAACCAATGGGAGGAGCCTCCAGACACTCCCAGTCTCCAGCTCCAGCCCAGGGAAGCCATCCCTGATGGTATCTCACAGGGGCCCTCAGGGAAGGCAGCAAAATTAGGGAGGGGTCACAGGGTGCAAGAAGCTTCTAACTGAACTTTGCAATAATTTCAACTGGGCACAAACTTTCTTGAGGAGAATCTGAGGAGTGAATGAGAACTGCTACAGATATGAGCAGAAGAGCCACCACCAACATTGTGGGCAGATGGGGAGCGGTGAGGCCTGAAAGCCATGCTTGCTTTCTCAGCAGGGAAGCCTACAGCCTGGGGTAGGCTGCCTGGATCTAAACTTGATGCTATTAGTACTGTGGGAGTGAAACAAGCCTCGCCAACTGCATGGGAGCTGGGTAAGGCCTTTCACTACCAGCTATCCCCAACTTCCCTGGAAAACTATATGGCACAGCAGAGGTAGCCATGATCCCTTCTGGAACATAACCCCATTGACCTGAGAAACACCCTCGCATCCACAACATTGGCTGCAGCAAGCCCTGCCCAAGGAGACTCTGAGCTCAGACCCACCTAACCCTGCCCCACCTGATGGTATTTCTCTACTCACCCTAATAGCTGAACACAAAAGACATAAACTCTTGGAAGCTTACGGCCTCACTCATCACCTGAGAAACCAGACTATTTACCCTGGCCAACACAGGGCAAGCTTATATCCCCCTACTATTACTGCAGCTGGTGCTCTCTTGAAAGCACCAACTCCTGGCTGGAGGAAACCAACTCAAGCCACTACAGCAACTCATTACAGAGTAACCTTGCTCCCAGGAAGGAGAAAAACAACAGGTAATACCACTGACTCCAGCATCCTGGCTAACCAGAGGTCCTGAGTCTGTCAATGTGACAAGTTTACTGCTAGCATAACCAGAATTCAAGAAAGCCAGCACACTAAATGTATGTATAACCAAGGGTTCTCACAGAGTCTGCTTCACTCCCCTGCTACCTCCACCAGTGCAGGTGCTAGTTTACACAGCTGGGAGACCTGAAGATGGAGTACATCACAGGACTTTGCAGACATTCCCTAGCACCAGCTCAGATCCTGGTAGCCCCTCTGGGTGGCTAGACCCAGAGGAGCATTAACAATCATTGCAGTCCAGCTCTCAGGAAGCCCCATCTCTAGGGAAAGGAGGAGATACCACACTGAGGGATCACCCCATGGGACAAAAGAATCTGAACAGTAGGTCTTGAGTTCCAGATCTTTCCACTGAAATAGTCTACCCAAATGAGAAGGAACTAGAAAAGTAATTCTGGTAATAATGACAAAATAGGGTTCTGTAATACTCCCAAAAGATCACGCGAGCTCCCCAGCAATGAATTCAAACCAAGAACAAATATCTGAATTGCCAAGTAAAGAATTCAGAAGGTTGATTATTTATCTACTCAAGGTGATACCAGAGAAAGATGAAAAGCAACTTAAAGAAATTTTTAAAATTACAGGTTATGGATTAAAAATTCTCCAGAAAAGTAGATATCTTTAAAAAAAAATCACAACTTCTGGAAATGAAGGACACACTTAGAAAAATACAAAATGCATTGGAAAGTTTCAACGATAGATGAGAACAAGTAGAAAGAAGTTCAGAGTTTGAAGACAAAGCTTTTATTATTATTATTATTACACTTTAAGTTCTGGGATATATGTGCAGAATGTGCAGGTTTGTTACATAGGTATACATGTGCCGTGGTGGTTTGCTGAACACATCAACCCGTCATCTACATCAGGTATTTCTCCTCATGCTATCCCTTTCCCTACCCCCAACCCCCGACAGGTCCTGGTGTATAATGGTCCCCTCCTTGTGTCCATGTGTTCTCATTGTTCAACTCCCACTTATAAGTGAGAACATGTGGTGTTTAGTTTTCTGTTCCTGTGTTAGTGTACTGAGAATGATGGTTTCTAGCTTTATCCATGTCCCTGCAAAGGGCATGAACTCATTCTTTTTTATGGCTGCATAGTATTTCATGGTGTGTATGTGCCACATTTTCTTTATCCAGTCTATCATTGATGGGCATTTGGGTTGGTTCCAGTTCTTTGCTATTATGAATAGTGCTGCAATAAACATACATGTGCATGTGTCTTTATAGTAGAATGATTCATAATCCTTTGGGTATATACCTAGTAGTGGGATTGCTGGGTCAAATGGTATTTCTAGTTCTAGATCCTTGAGGAATTGCCACACTGTCTTTGACAATGGTTGATCTAATTTATACTCCCACCAACAGTGTAAAAGCATTCCTATTTCTCCACATCCTCTCCAGCATCTGTTGTTTCCTGACTTTTTAATGATTGTCATTCTAACTGGCATAAGATGGTATCTCATTGTGGTTTTGATTTGCATTTCTCTAACGACCAGTGATGATGAGTTTTTTTCATATGTATGTTGGCTGCATAAATGGAAGACAAGGGTTTTGAATTAATACAATCAGACAATGACAAAGAAAAAAGAAAAAAAAAAGAACAAAGCCTCCAAGAAATTTGGAATTATGTTAAATGGCCACAGCTAAGAATAATTGATGTTCCTGAGGAAGAAGAGAAATCTAAAAGTTTGGAAGACTTATTTGAGGGAATAATTGAGAAAAACTTCCCTGGCCTTTCTGGAGATCTAGATATCCAAATACAAGAAGCTCAAAGAACAACTGGAAAATTCATTGCAAAAATACCATCACCTACGCACATAGTCATTGGATTATCTAAAGCCAACATGAAGGAAAGAATCTTCAGAGCTGTGAGACAAAAGCATCAGGTAACCTACTAAGGAAAACCTATCAGGTTAACAGCAGGTTTCGCAGCACAAACCCTGCAAGCCAGAAGGAATTGGGGTCCTATCTTCAGCCTCCTGAAATAAAAAAAAAAATTGTCAGCCAAAAGTTTTGTATACAGCAAAACTAAACTTCATAAATGGAAGAGAGATAAAGTCTTTTTTCAGACAAACAAATGCTGAGATAATTTGGCACTATCAAGTCAGCCTTATGGGAAATGCTAAAAGGAGCTCTAAATCTTAAAACAAAACCTTGAAATACACCAAAATAGAACCTCCTTAAAGCATAAATCTTACAGGGTCTATAAAACGAAAAAAAATATTAAGGCAATGACTAGCATGATTAATAGAACAGTACCTTATATGTTAATACTAATGCTGAATGTAAATGCCCTAAATGCTCCAGTTAAAAGATATAGAATGGCAGAATGGGTAAAAATTTACCAACCAAGTATCTGCTGTCTACAAGAGACTCACCTAACACATCAGAACTCACATAAACTTAAGGTAAAGGGGTGAAAAAATATATTCCATGCAAATGGAAACCAAAAGCAAGCAGGAGTAGCTATTCTTATATCAGACAAAACAGACTTTAAAGTAACAACAGTGGCTGTGCACAGTGGCTGACACCTATAATCCCAGCACTTTGGGAGGCCAAGGCAGGTGGATCACCTGAGGTCAGGAGTTTGAGACCAGCCTGACCAACATAGTGGAACCCTGTCTGTACTAAATATACAAAATTAGCCAGACATGCCTGTAATCCTAGCTACTTGGGAGGCTGATGGCAGGAGAATCACTTTAACCCAGGAGGCAGTGGTTGCAGTGAGCTGAGATCGCACCATTACACTCCAGACTGGGCAACAAGAGCAAAACTCCATCTCAAAAAATGAAAAGAAAAGAAAAGAAAAGAAAAGAAAAGAAAAGAAAAGAAAAGAAAAGAAAAGAAAGAAAAGAAAGAAGGAAGGAAGGAGAGTAAAAAAAAAATGACAGAGGTACATTATATAAGGACTTGTCTAATAGGAAAATATCACAATCCTAAATGTATACTCCCCTAACACTGGAACTTCTAAATTTACAAGACAATTACTACTAGACCTAAGAAATGAGATAGACAGCAACACAATAACAGTAGGGAACTCCAGTACTCCGCTATACTTCACTGACAGCGCTAGACAGCTCATCAAGACAGAAAGTACAAAAGAAACAATGGATTTAAACCATACCCTAGAACAAACGGACTTAACAGTCATTTACAGAACATTCTACCCGACGACAGTGGAAAATACATTCTGTTCATCAACACATGGAGCAAATGAGTCACAATAAATATAAGAAAAGTCTGGGCGCAGTGGCTCATGCCTGTAATCCCAGCACTCCGGGAGGGTGAAGTGGGTGGATCATGAGGTCAGGAGATCCAGACCAGCCTGACCAAGGTGGTGAAACCCCGTCTCTACTAAAAATACAAAAATTAGACTGGCACGGTGACAGGCACCTGTAATCCCAGCTAATTGGGAGGCTGAGGCAGGAGAATCGCTTGAACCTAGGCAGCAGAGGTTGCAGTGAACCAAGACTGTGCCACTGCACTCCAGCCTGGGTGACAGAGTGAGACTCCATCTCAAAAAAAAAAAAAAAAAAAAAAAAAAAAAAAAATTTGAAATGTTATCAAGTACTCTCGCAGACCCCAGGGGAATAGAATTGGAAATCAACTCCAAAAGGAACCGTCAAAACCATGCAAATACGTGGAAATTAAATAACATGCTCTTGAATGATCACTGGGTCAACAATGAAATCAAGATGGAAATTTAACAATTCTTTTAACTGAGCTATAATAGTTACACAACCTACCAAAACCTCTGGTATACAGCAAGGGCAGTAGTCAGAGGAAAGTTCACAGCATTAAATACCTACATCAAAAAGTCTAAAGAACACAATAGACAATCTAATTTCACCCTCAAGGAACTAGAGGAACAAGAACAAACCAAACCAAAACCCAGCAGAAGAAAAGAAATAAAGATCAGAGCAGAACTAAATAAAATTGAAACAAACAAAAAAATACAAAAGATAAATGAAACAAAAAGCTGATTATTTGACAAAATAAACAAAATTGATAGACCATTAGCAAGATTAACCAAGAAAAGATGAGAGAGGATCCAAATAAGCTCAATTAGAAATGAAATTAGATACTACAACTGATACCACAGAAATCCAAAAGATAATTCAAGGCTACTATGAACACCTTCACACATACAAACTTAAAAACCTAGAGGAGTTGGATTAATTTCTGGAAATATACTACCCTCCTAGATTAAATCAGGAAAAATAGAAACTCTGAACAGACCAATAACAAGTAGTGAGATTGAAACAGAAATTAAAAGTTGCCAAGAACAACAACAAAAAATGCCCAGGACCAGATGGATTCACAGCTGAACTCTATCAGACATTCAAAGAAGAATTGGTATGAATCTTACTGTAACTATTCTAAAAGAGACAGAAAGAGGCAGTGCTCCCTAAAGCATTCTATGAAGCCAGCATCACCCTAATACCAAAACTAGGAAGGGACATAACGAAAAAAAGGAAAACTACAGAACAATACCCTGATGAACATAGATTCAAAAATCCTCAACAAAATACTAGTTAACTGAATCCAGAAGCATCCTCTGCTCAGAATGACTAACTGACGGACCATGAGACTGGAATCCCTTAGAAAGAACTTTAAATAATCTAGCCCTTACTATAGGAAAACTGTGGTCCTTCCTACAACCTTCTCACTTCATTCCCATACTAGCTCCTAACCTCTTGGTCAAATCTTGTCTTTACTTGGATTCCTTTAGCTTTATCTCTACTTCTCAGCCTCCTTCTTGTCCTTATAACCTGAGAATGGATTTGACTTTTTGATTTTGAGTTCTGGAACTCTTATTTCTTCAGATACATTTGTTCTGACTCCATCTTATTCCAACCACCCCAGGGAAAAGCACTGACATTAGTTAGCTTAACTGACTCCCTGTTAGGAGGCAGAAGAATCCATCGTATTTCATATCTCCTGCTCCATACCAGGGTTTATACACCAGACTCTTAAGCATTCTCCTAAATTGAAGTCGTTCTATTCCAATCCGTTCTCCATCACTTTGCTACTGCCATCCTAAAACACTTTAACATCTGCATTAATCTGTTCTCGCATTGCTATAAAGAAACACCTGAGACTGGGTAATTTATAAAGAAAAGAGGTTTAATTGGCTCATAGTTCTGCAGGCTGTACAAGAACCATAGCAGCTTCTGCTTTTGGGGAGGCCTCGGGAAGCTTCCAATCATGTTGTAAGGCGAAGAGGGAGCAGATGTCTTACATAGCAGGAGAAGAAGCAAGAGAGAGAGCAGAGAGGTGCTACACACTTTTAAATGGCCAAATTTAATGAGAACTCACTCAGTGTTGTTGTAAGAACAGTACCAAGAGGGACGATGATAAACCATTCTTGAGAAACCCACACCCATGATCCACTTACCTCCCACCAGGCCCTATCTCCAACACTGGGGATTACAATTTGGCATGAGATTTGGTGGGGACACATGCTCAAACTATATCAACATCTCATTAAAGCTCCACATAATTCCATACTGCTATAAAATGTAGTACAAACTCCTAAGCCTATGACCTAACTTTACCCACTCAGCTATTTTTTACAACTCCTTTGTTCTAGCCACAATTGTCTTTTCACTGTCTCTTAGAACATATCAACCTGATCCTACCTCCCACTTTGTATACTGGCTTCACTACCCTCTTAAATTTTACCCAGCATTTTATTCCTAGCTCAAGCTCACCTCCTTCATGAAACCTCGAATGCCTGGTCCATGTTGTTCTACCCCTACTTAGATACACCTAGAAAAGTTTGGAGATTACAAGGGTTTGCTGTGTGTATTATTCATTGTAGTAATTAACAAAATATAATTATGTGATTACATGTTTATCTAATGTATAATGGGAATTTTAGTTTTACTAACAGTGTATTTCATGAAGATAAGAACTATATCTTACAATTAAACTGTTTATAATATTAACAAAGAAATACTTATTGAAAAAAAATCCCAATAATTCAAATGAATTTGAAGATTGTCGTTCTAGTCATCGCATGGGTTGAAGACAAAGAATCTACTAGGTTATCTCATAAAATGTTTTCTATCTGTGTATTTCTCAGATAGCCTGAGGTGGTTGTTTATGGAAGCTATAATTACAATTCTTGTTTCCAAACAACCAGATGGATTAATATCTCAAGGCATCTGTTAAATTTCTCATTTTGCATGGGCTTTTAATTTCCATGAGTAATTTGTTTTGAGTCACACAGATTGCTTTCCTTTTGAATATTTCTAAACTGAGCTCTAATTAAGAGGAAGAAGAGCAGCATGATTAAGATTTGCATTTAAATCCAGCTCTGTCCAATTATGAGCTGCTTAATTCTTAAGCAAGTAGCTTAACCTCACTCTGTCTTTATTATTTCATCTGTAAAATGGAAATATTAATAATAAGTGATATATACTATTAGGTAGTATTAAGCAGTACTTATATATAGTAAACATAAAACATATGTTAGATCTTATAGTTATTAATCATTTCTCTCTAGGCAAAGAATCAAACATAAAGAGACAACATATGAGCTTTAATATAATTCCTTTTCTGGAACAGGCATAGCTGTTAGCGCTATGTTTCATAGTCTAATCTGATTCACAATTTCAGAGCAGACTAAAGATAATGAGCTTGATTCTTTTCTTAGTCACAGACAGGGAAGGAAGTGAATTTTCCTCACCCACATGGTTCCAAAACACAGAGATATATGAAGCCAAGCGAAGATATAAGATGAGAGCAGAGAAGATGGTATTCTGGCATTCTTTTGGAGGTTCCCCTCTCAGTGTTGTGTTCAAACTTACAAATAAAATATTGAGTTGATCAAGCACCAATATTTCTCATTCTTGCCATCTGATTTGATTGTGCTTTTATCTAACTAAACTAGCATGTTGGCCAACTAAATTTAATGAATTTGGCATAACTGACTAGTTGCTTTTGCCCTGAGTTCATTCAGCCACATTGTAGAATAACCACAAACTTGTCAAGATAAAAACCAGTTATTTAAAACCAAATTTTTAGCCAATGTTTAGCAACCTCAGTATTCTCTATAACTCAACTCAAAAAATAAGAATTCATATTTTAAATGTTTTTAAAAATGCATTCATTGTTAGGCGTGGTGGCTCATGCCTGTAATCCCAGCACTTTGGGAGACCAAAGTCGGTGAATCACTTGAGATCAGGAGTTCGAGATGAGCCTGGCCATCATGGTGAAACCCCATCTTTATTAAAAATACAAAAATTAGCCAGGCATGGTGGCGCATGCCTGTAGTCCCAGCTACTCAGGAGGCTGAGGCAGAAGAATCGCTTGAACCTGTAGTCCCAGCTACTCAGGATGGTAAGGCAGGAGAATCACTTGAACCTGGGAGGCAAAGGTTGCAGTAAGCAGAGATTGCACCACTGTAATCCAGCCTGGGCAACACAGTGAGACTAAGTCTCAAAAAAAAAATACATTCATTATTATTAATTATATTCAGTTGAAAGAACACTAATTTGTCATGACAATATACTATAATAATCTTGCTAGCATTTGTCCTATGTGTCTTAAGACCACAGTGGAAACAATATAGAATGAAGAAAAATAAAAGTCTGAACAACAAACGCAGACATTGGGACACTGAGAACATTAAATGTTGAGAAAGTTATTTTTTTAAAAGAAAGCTTTTTCCAAACATATTCACATAGACCACCAGATGCGTCTACATTCCAGGTGGGCCACTTATCTCACCTGTGTCTTTATCATCATCCCTTCACTCTGTATTACTTACTTATAGCTCCTCATAAACCAGCAGGAATACATCACTAATAATCAGTTTTTCTTGATTTAAATCAAACATTTTAATGAAGTGCTTGGAAGTACATCAGTAACTAATTCTTGCAGTGTAATATTTTCCTTTCCAAAATATGTCTGAATTATAAATTTGTTTAAAAACTCCCATCAAATAGGCCTAAAGGAATTGTAATACTCTGTAGACATTTGGAAATGCTAGGATTTAGTTCATTTTATTTACTATTGACTTTACAAAGCTCCAAGAGGCCTATTTCTATTACTGGCTCAGTCACTAGCTTAGTTGTATAACCTTGAGCAAGTCATCTAACCTCTCTGAATCTCAGACTTTTAAAAAACCTGTAGAACAAAATGGTTAAATCAAATAATTTTTAACTCCCTCCTCATTTATGTCCTTATCTTTTTCACAGGATATTTAAGATCTCCAACTCATATGGTATATTGCTTCTATAAATTGGGATTATATCTCATCTATCCTTTTGCTATTATCCTGGCTGCAGAGTTTGAGGTGGGAAGATGAAAACATTCCACTCAGATGTGTTTTGTCTGGAAAAAGCTGTACTTCATAGAAATGACAACTTGATAATTAAGGATAAAGCACCAGAATGGATAAACACCAAGTCAAATATTAACAATATGCCATACCTTCTTGAAAGGGGACTGAACAGTTATGAAACCTCATGTATAAGCTGATCCTGTAGCTGAAAATTTATTTTTAATCACATATATTAAAATTCAAAGTTATTGTATTATAAAGACAGGTGAGGAGGTTGGTGGAATCAGGAATAGTAGTTAAAGCAATTCTCGTGTTGCTGAAATGTAGCCAAGAAGAATACCTGTAATAGAGGTTTTCTCCAAGAACACTGTGATATAAAGTCAGTCGCATTATGAACTCTCAGGGATTTAGATGAGGGCATGTGGCTTCACCCTCTAAAACTGAAAAGACAGAGGTGTCTGGATACACCAAAGTAGAGACTGGGTCTTATGTGATGCTTCTACCATGGGAATAAGCAAAAGTTTAAATTTAAAGAAACTAGTCTGTTTGGTGAAAATCAGTCCAAGGGCCTAAAAGAAAACTAAGTGGTGACTTTAAAGAAGGTCAATGCACTCTTCTTCTTGCCATTTCTGTTTCCTTTCAAGTATTTTGCCTAGAACTTTGACTTGGCAGGGTTATCACAAAATGGCAGTGCTATACCTGGAATAACAAGCCGGCTGTACACCACAACTGTTAATTCTGCCATTCTGTCTGTCCAAAGAGAACGTGACCAAACAAATCTGAACGCATGGGACCCAGCAATCTTTGTTTTTAACAAAAGCTCTTCATGTGTTTATGATGCACACTAAACTTTGAAAGCCACAATACTGAGATTTCACAGTTTCACTATGCTTCTTCCTCACCCCCACCCGAAAAAGTAAAAGGCTTAAATTCACTAGAAATATTAGATCCAGTTTCTAATTTCAGTTGCTTCCATTTTATTGAAGGAATCAGCAAGATCTGACACACCTTTATTTTTGTATCATTATTAAAATCCTATAACTCTGAATTCATTTCTATTAAAATCTAGACATTCAAGTATCAATTGAGTTGAATAGAATATGTCAATAAATATCTGCTGATCTGAGAAGCCCTATCTTTCAATCTCTGAATTAAAGAGAAATGTGATATTAACAAATTTAGTCTTTCATATTTAGAAGAACCCTAGCAATATGTCACCCCAGATATAAAAAGAAGGAAAATCTCTTCATGTGTTTTATTCTTTGCTTAGCTAAAAACTGGAGTAACTCTCCAAAAATTATAACTTCCAAACAGATGACAAGAGAGCTATGTGTAACAAAAATAAAATTTTATTTTTCACCTATGGCATAAAGACTAAAAAGAATGATGTGAAAGTAAGAATAAATTTAGCTGCAAGTAAATTAAACAAGTTAGAAATGTATTTCTCTGTCAATATTCTAGAGGCAGTGAGTTCAAAGTTCATAGTACAGGTTTGGGTATCATGGACTTTCACTCTTTGTGGAAACCATGGTCCAAAATGCCTGTTGGATCATCAGATACATTTACATTTTGAGTAGCAGGGACAAATATGGAAGAAAGAGGACATGTCGTTCACTTAGAGAAAACATTCCAGAAACTGCACAGATCACTTCTTTGTAGATCTCATTGCTAAGGCTTGGTTATATTGCCACATCTAGCTACAGGAGAGGCAAAGAAGAAATCTTTATTGCAAGCAACCTTATGTCCAGCTAAAGAAAGAAGAGGGGGAAAAACAACTACTGAAATTCTATCACAAATGATAATACCCAGTCCTGGCCAAAGTGTGGGAAAATAGGCACTTTCTTTTTTAACATTGCTGTAGGAGTGTAAATTGCTGTAGTGTTTCTACGGACACTTGACAAAATGCATCAAACACTTCAAAACATGACCCCGACACTTTAAGGAACTTATCCTTTAAAAAAAGAAAACAAATAGATATACAATTAGTCAAGGCTCTCCAGAGAAACAGAACCAGTAGAAGATACTTATTAATTATGTAATAATTATTATAAATAATTATAACTGCTCATGCAGTTATGGGAGCTGAGAAGTCTCAAGATCTTCAATCCAAAAACCTTAGAACCCAGGGAGTCCATGATGTAAATTCCAGTCAAGTCCAAGTGTACAGGCAGGAGAAGACCTATGATGTCCCAGCACAAAGACAGGGAGGAAGAGAGAATTAATTATTTTTTCTCGGCCTTTTGTTCTTTCAGGCCTTCAATGAACTGGATAAGGCCCACCCACATTGGGGAGGACCATCTCCTTTATTCAGTCCATGGAGTCAAATGTTAATCTCATCCACAGACAACCTTACAGACAGACAGACTCAGAATAAGATTTAATCAAATATCTGAGCACTCTTTGGCCCAGTCAAGTTGACATAAAATTAACCATCACAGATACATATTACTATGATATTTACCATAGTGGTTTCTTAGTTGTGGTAAAATACACAAAAATGGTTAAGATAATAAATTTTATAAGTGTAGAGTAGTGTGAAATACATTCACATTGTTGTGCAACCAATCTCCAGAACTTTTCTCATTTTGTAAAACTAAAACTCTATACTCATTAAACAAAAACTCTCCATTTCCCCTCCCTCTTATTCCCGGCAACCGCTATTCTATGTTCTGTCTCTGTGAATTTGACTACTATAGATAGCTCATATGAGTAAAATCACACAATATTTTTTCTTTTTTCTGGCTATTTCACTTAGCATAATGTCTCCAGGTATATCCATGTTGTAGCATGTATTAGAATTTTCTTCCTTTTTAAGGCTGAGTAATATTCCCTTTTATGTCTATAACACATCTTGTTTATCTATTTATCTGTCAATGGACACTTACTTGGGTTGCTTCCACTGTTTGGCTATTGTGAATGACACTGCTGTGAACATGGATGCATACCACAGTGATTTTAAGACCATAGGTTTTGCTCTTACTACTATTGGTGGGAATATACATTGCTATAAAATGATAAAAGTTAAATGTTAATTATTTTATTTCTATTATATATATATGTTATCTGTTATGATTAACCCAAGAGTAGCCATTTGTTTAGATGTGACCATGATCACTTAAACACATCTGTCCAATTATATCTGGACAGCATCTTATCAGGAATGTGTATAAGGATTTATGTGTTTTGCAGGGAATTGGGTAAAATCACCTTCTACTTGTGAGATCTTATGAAACTTTCTCAGAGAAAGTTACAGCTTGAGCCTGAAGATCATATGAGCATAGAAGTCATGTAGTATTAGAGCTGAAAGTAATTTTAATAGTAAACCAGGACAATGGCCTATTTTAAAAATGAAGATGCTGAATCTGAAGATAATTAATGAATTTCCCAAATTCAAGGTAATTTGCATTAGTTCTAGGACCTCTAAATTATATTTGAATGATTTATGGATATGAGAACTGGCTGTAGTAAAGAACCTCTAAATTACAGGAACGAACCTGAACTTCATCTACATTTCTACAGAAATTTATACTAGATCTTCCACATATTTATGTGATAATGTTATACTTGCAATGATTTTTTAATATTTAAAAATTATTTTAAAATTTATATACAGAAAAATTGATCTTTTTAGGTGGAGTTGTATAGGTTTTAACACATATATAGATTTGTGACCACCATGAGGACCACAGTCAGGACACAACAGTTCCATCACACCAAAAACCTCGGTACTTTCTCTTTCATAGTCAAACTATATGCCATTCCCTAGACCCTGGCAATCACTGATGTGTTTATATCCATATAGTTTGCTTTTTCTAGAATGTGATATGAGTAAACTCATAAATGTGTTATATTTTATGACTGGCATTTTCACTTAGCATGGCTTTGAGATTCTTCATGTTGTTATAGCAATAGTTCATTCTTTTTTATGTTGAGTAGCATTCCATTGTATTAATGTAACTCAGTTAATCTATTCACCTGTTTAAAGGCATCTGGGTTATTTCCCAATTTGGAGTGATTGTGAACACAACTGAACACAACTGCTATAAACATTCAGGTACAGGTTTTTTTGTGTAAATGTAAGCTTTTACTTTTATATGTGTTTGCATAAACATAAGTTTTCATTTCTCTCATCCCTAGGAGTGAAATTCTAGGTCATATAGTAAACATATATTTAACTTTTAAAAAAACTGCGAAACTCTCTTTCAAAGTGGATGTGCCATTTTACATTCTCATCAATATGTATGAAAGTTGTAATTGTTCTGCATCCTTGTCAGCACTTGAAATTGTCCATTGTTTTTTAAAAATAGTAGTCTTCCTAATACATGTGTAGCTGGATTGCACTGTGGATTTAATTTGGATTATCCTAATGGCTAGTGATACTGACATTTTTCTTGTGCTTATTTGTCACCTATACATCTTTGTTAAAATATCTGTTGACATAGTTTGTTCATTTTTAAATTGGGTTGTTTTCTTATTGTTGAGTTTGGATGGTTCTTTCTATATTCTGGATGTTAGATATGTAATTTGCAAATATTTTCTTCCAGATTGTATCTTGTCTTTTCATTTTCTTAATAGTGTCTTTCACAAAGCAGAAGTTTTTAATTGTTTGGAATCCAATTTATCAATATTTCCTTTTAGAATTAATGCTCCTCTTTTTCTCTTTCCCTTCTCTTTCTCCTTCCTGTTCTTCTTGTTCTTGTTCTTCTTGTTCCAGGGGTACATGTGCAGGTTTGTTGCATGGGTACACTGCATGTTACTGAAACTTGGTGTATAAATGATCTTGTCACCCAAGTAGTGAGCATAGTACACAATAGGTAGCCTTCAGGAAGCACTAAATATGGAAAGGAAAAACCATTACCAGCCACTACAAAAACACACTGAAATACATGAGCCAGTGACACTATGAAGCAACCACATAAACAAGTCTTTAAAATAACCACATAAACAAATCTTTAAAACAACCAGCTAGCATCATGATGACAGGATCAAATTCACTCATAATAATACTAAATGTAAATGTAAATGGGCTAAATGTCTCAATTAAAAGACACAAAATAGCAAGCTGGATAATGAGCCAAGACCCATTGGTATTCTGTCTTCAAGAGATCCATCTCACATGCAAAGCACACATATGCTCAATATAAAGGGATGAGAAAAATTTACCAAGTGAATGGAAAACAGTGAAAAGCAGGGGTTGCAATAGTGCCTTCTGACAAAACAGACTTTAAACCAACAAAGAGTAAAAAAAAATGACAAACCGAAGGCCAACATCACACTGAATGTGCAAAAGCTGGAAGCATTTCCTTGAAGACTGGCAAAAGACAACAATGCCCTCTCTCAATACTCTTATTCAACATAGTATTGGAATTTCTGGCCAGGGCAATCAAAGAAGAGAAAGAAATGAAGAACACTCAAATAGGAAAAGAAGAATTAAAATTATCTTTGTTTGCAGATGACATGATTCTACATTTAGAAAACCTTAGCATCTCAGTCCAAAAGCTTCTTAAGCTGATAAGCAGCTTCAGCAAAATCTCAGGATACAAAAATCATTGTGCAAAAATCACTAGCATTCCTATACACCAACAGCAGGTAAGCAGAGAGCCAAATTATGAATGAACTCCCATTCACAATTGCTACAAAAAGTATAAGATACCTAACACAGCTTACAAGGGAAGTGAAGGACCTCTTCAAGGAGAACTACAAACCACTGCTCAAAGGAATCAGAGATGATACAAACAAACGGAGAAACATTTTGTGTCCATGGAAAGGAAGGATCAATATCATGAAAATGACCATACTGACCAAAGCAATTTATAGATTCACAACTATTCCCATTAAACTACCATTGACATTGCTCACAGAATTAGAAAAAAAGCTATTTTAAAATACATATGGAACGCAAAAGAAGACCAAATAGCCAAGACAATCCTAAGCAAAAAGGTGAGCATCACGCTACCCAACTTTGAACTATACTACAAGCCTTGAGTAACCAAAACAGCATGGTACTAGTACAAGAACAGACACATAGGCAAATGGAACAGAATAGATAACTCCGAAATTAGACCACACACCTACAACTATCTGATCTTCAACAAACTTGACCAAAACAAGTAATGGGGAAAGGACTTCATATTTAATAAATGGTGCTGGTGAGTGCTGGCGAGTGCTGGCTAGCCATATGCAGAAAATTGAAAAAGGACTCCTTCTTTACCATATCCAAAAGTTAACTCAATATGGTTTAAAGACCTAACTGTAAAACCCAAAACTATGAAAACTCTGTAAGAAAATCTAGGCATTACCATTCAGGACACAGGCATGGGCAAAGATTTCATGATAAAGATGCCAAAAGCAATTGCAACAAAAGCAAAAATTGACAAATGTGATCTAATTAAACTAAAGAGCTTCTGCAAAGCAAAAGAAACTATTATCGAAGTGGACAGACAACCTACAGAATGGGAGAACGTTTTTGCAATCTACCCATTTGACAAAGGTCTAATATCCAGAGTCTACAAGGAACTTAAACAGATTTACAATTAAAAAAAAAACTTCATTAAAAAATGGGCAAAAGACATGAAGAGACATTTCTCAGAAGAAGACATTCATGCACCCAACAAACATATGTAAAAATCTCAACATCATTGATCATTAGAGAAATGCAAATCAAAACCACAGTGAGATACTTTTTCACACCAGTCAGAATGGCTATTACAAAAAAGTCAAAAACAACAGATACCAGCAAGTTTGCAGAGAGCAAAGGAATGCTTTACACTGTTGGTGGGAGTGTAAATTAGTTCAGCCCTTGTAGAAGACAGTGTGACTATTCCTCAAAGACCTAAAGGCAGAAATACCATTTTATCCAGTGATCCCATGACTGGCTACATACCTAAAGGATTAGAAAGCACTCTATCATAAAGATACATGCACATGTATGTACACAGGAACACATGAGGGGAGGAACAACACACACTGGGGCTTGTTGGAGGGTGGGGATGGGAGGAGGGAGAGCATCAGGAAGAATACCTAAAGGATGTTGGGCTTAATTAAGCAATAAAACTCATTCTATTTATAGATGATGTGGTTATCTATGTAGAAAATCTGAAGGAAACTATATGTGAAAACCTGTTCCTAGGATGAATGGGTGAATTTAGCAAGGTTACAAGTCACAAAAGCAACATATGAATACCAATTGTATTTCTAAATACTAGCAGTGAATGATCAGAAACCAACATTGGAAAGCCATACCATATTAACAGCTCTATGAAAATAAACTACTTAGGTATAAATCCGACAAGATGTATAGGATCTGTATGCTGAAAAGTATAAATGTTATGAAAGAACTTTTTAAAAAATCTAAATAAATGAAGAGACACACTGTGTTTATAGATTAGAAGACTCAATATACCTAATCTCCTCAAATTGACCTATAGATGTAACATAATTCCAATTAAAATTCTGGCAGGATATTTGTAGATTTAGACAAGCTGATTTTAAAACTTACATGGAAAGGCAAAAGAACTGGAATGTTTCAAACAGTGACAAAGAAGAATAAAGTGGAGGACTCACACTACCCAATTTTAATCTCGCTATAAAGTTGCGGTAATCAGGAGACTGTTAGATTAACAAATAAATAAACACATAGATCAATGGAAAAGAATAGAAAGTCCAGGAATTTATTCACACAAATATGGCTTGACTTTTTACAAAGTTGTAAAGGCAGCCTCAATGAAGCAAGCATAACCCTTTTAACAATTAGTGTTAAAACAATTGGACAACTGTAGGCAAAGAATTGAATCTTGGCCTAAATCTCACACCTTATAAAAAAATTAACTCAAAATAGATCATATATATATGAATATAAAACAACAAAACTACAAAACTTTTAGAATAAAACAGGAAAAACATCTTTATGACTTTGAGTTAGCCTAAGAATTCTTAGATACGACACCAAAAGCATGATTTCAGCCACCCAGCACGTGGTCCTGTGTTCACTGCTAGTTTCCTGTGATCTGAGAAACCCCAAGATGCTTTGCCAGCCCTGTAACATAAAGGTAAGTGGGAGATACACAGGGAGGACGTCCAGACACCCCAGAGTCTGGGAAATGGTGCCTACATATTAGGAATCAGGGGATTTAGGATCAGGGGACAAGATGGCCCACTAGATACAGCCAAGAAAACTCCCACTGAGACAGACCAGAATATTGAGTAGATTAGCATAATCTGAACAGCTCTTCTGAGAGAATGCACTGAAAGCCAATAGATAACCCAGTTGCCAGAGTTAAAGGGGGTGGAAGCGAGGAACCCCACACCAGGTCCAGGAATGGCTGCAGTGGAACAAAGCCATAGAGCACATCGTCCAAGGTTCTCCAAATTCCTCTAGGTAGCTCTGACCTGAACAGTCAGCCAGACCTGGAGAGAGCAAGGCTGTCTTTCTCATAGAACCACAGCTAGTCTGCTCTGCTTGCTTCTGTCTGCCAGCATCTCCTATAGTCTCTGCCTGGCTGTGCCAGCACACAGAGCCTACTTCTTGAATGAGCCTACCTCAGCTACCTTGCTCAAATGCTTTTGCCAGCAGCCACTGACATACTGCTTTCTCTAGAGGCCCCTGCCACTCTGTTGGAGCACCTTCTGCCTTCAGCTTTCCCGCAACCCCTGCGGAAGCACTTCCCACGTGTGCCCCCCACCCCACACTGCACCTGATGGAGCACTGTTGCCAGTGGTTTGGGAGCAGCCTGGCCCCTCCAGGCCAGCCAGGGCTTGACCTCAAGGGATCAGAGGACAAAGCCATGGGCCTGGTTCCAGCCACTCAAGGTTAGGGCACACAAACCAGGAATGTGGAACTGAGTCCTGGCCCTCAGAAAGCATACAAAAATGAGGCCATTCAACTATACCCAACTTGCACCACACAGTCAAACTCTCAAGGGCAATAAAGAACACAAAAATAAAAAGGTCCATTCAAAGGACAGTAACTTCAAAGGATAAAGGAACATTAGCCCTCAAAGATGAGAAAGAACCAGCACAGGAACTGTGGTAAGTCAAAAAGCCAGAGTGTTTTCTTACTGCCAAACAATCACACTAGGTCCTGCTCCCCAGTGGTGGTTTTTAACCTCCCCAGTGGTGGTTCTTAACCTGATTGAAGTGGCTGAAATGTCAGACATAGAATTCAGAATCTGGATGGCAAGGAAGCTCATCAAAATACAGGAGAAAGTTGAACAAGTAACAAATCCAAGGAAAACAGTAAAATTCTCCAAGAGTTGAAAGGTAATATAAGAATTTTAAGAAAAAAAACAAACTGAACTTCTGAAAGTGAAAAAATTTGCTACAGGAATTTCAAAATACAATTAGAAGCATTAACAACAGACCAAGCTGAAGAAAGAATTTCAGCATGTGAAGACTGCTTCTTTGAAACAACACAGGCAGATGACAATAGAGAAAAAAAAAAGAATTAAAAAAGGGAACAAAATCTCTGAGGAACATGGGGTTATATAAATAAATCAAATCTATGACTCATTGGCATTCCTGAAAGAGGAGAAAGAGCAAGCAATGTGGAAAACATATTGAGGATATGAAAATTTTTTTTTCATGAAAAAATTTTCATATTTTACTGGAGACATTGGCATGAAAATTTAAAAAATTAAGAACCCCTGTGAGACATTATACAAGACAGCCATCTCCAAGACACATAGTCATCAGATTCTCCAAGGTCACCATGAAAGAAAAAAGTCTTAAAGGCAGCTATGAAGAAGGGGCAGGTCACTTACAAAGGGAACCCCATCAGGTTAACAGTGGACCTTAGAAATTCCAACCAAGAATTTCATACCTGGCCAAACTAAGCTTCATAAGTAAAGGAGAAATGAAATCCTTTTCAGACAAGCAAACGCTAAGGGAATTCGTTACCACTAGACCTGCCTGATAAGAAGTCCTAAAGGGAGTACGAAACAGAAATTAAAGAACCATACCTCCCACCACAAAACACCCTTAAGTACATAGCCCATTGACACTACAAAGGAATTAGGCAATCAAGTCTACATAACAACCAGCTAACAGCATGATGACAGAATCAAATCCTCATGTATCAATATTGACCTTGACTGTAAAGTGGCTAAATATCTAATTTAAAAGGCATAGAGTGGCAAGTTGAGTAAAGAAGTAAGACCCAACTGTCTGTTGTATTTAAGAGGCTCATCTCACAAGTAACAACACCCATAGGCTCAAAGAAAAGGGATGGAGAAAGATCTATCAGGCAAACTGAAAACAAAATAGAGCAGGCCAGGCATTGGTATTCTTATATCAGATAAAACAGGCTTTAAACCAACAATGATCAAAAAGCACAAAGAAGAATATTGCAAAAATATAAAGGGTTCAATACAACAAGAAGATTTTACTAGCCTAAATATATACACACCCAATATTAGAGCAATCAGATTTATAAAACAAGTTCTTAGAGATATACAAAAGGATTTAGACAAATACACAATAATAGTGGGGAATTTCAACACCCCACTGACAGCATCAGATCATTGAGGCAGAAAACTAACAAAGATATTTGGAACTTAAGCTCAACATTGACCAGTTGGACCTGGACATTTACAGAACTCTCCATCCAAAAACAACAGAATATACATTATTCTCATCTGCACATGGCATGTACTTTAAGATTGACCATATGGTCAGCCATAAAGCAAGTGTCAACAAATTTTTAAAAAGCACTGAAATCATACCAACTACAGTCTTGGATCACAGCTGAAAAAAAAACAGAGATCAACACTAAGAAAATCTATTAAAACTATACAATTATTTGGAAGTTAAGCAACCTGCTTCTAAATGACTTTTGGGTAAAGAACAAAATTAAGGAAGAAATCAAAACATTTTTGGAAATTAATGAAAATAGACACAATATATCAGACTATTTGAGACACAGCTGACACAGATAACACAGTGTTAAGAAGAAAGTTTATAGCTCTAAACATCTATGTTAAGAAGTTACAAAGATCTCAGGAAAAGAAAACAAGAACAAACCAACCCCAAAGCAAGCAGAATATATGAAATAACAAAAGTCAGAGCTGAACTCAATAAAACTGAAATGCAAAAGTTTATATAAAAGATCAGTACAACCAAAAGTTGGTTCTTCTAAACATTAAACATGATTGATAGATGGTTAGTTTGATTAATGAAGACAAAAAGAGAGAAGATCCCTCAGCAAAAACTCTACAAGCCAGAAGAGATTGGGGGCCAATATTCAACATTCCTAAAGAAAAGAATTTTCAACCAAGAATTTCATATCCCACCAAACTAAGCTTCATAAGTGAAGGAGAGATAAAATCCTTTAAAGACAAGCAAATGCTGAGAGATTTCATCACCACCAGGCCTGCCCTACAAGAGATCCTGAAGGAAGCACTAAACATGGAAAGGAACAACTGGTACCAGCCACTGCAAAAACATGCCAAATTGTAAAGACCACTGATTCTAGGAAGAAACTGCATCAACTAATGAGCAAAATAACCAGCTAACATAACAATGACAGTATCAAATTAACACATAACAATATTAACCTTAAATGTAAATGGGTTAAATGCTACAATTAAAAAACACAGACTGGCAAATTGGATAAAGAGTCAAGACCCATCAGTGTGCTGTATTCAAGAGACCCATCTCATGTGCAGAGACACATATAGGCTCAAAATAAAGGGATGGAGGAAGATCTACCAAGCAAATGGAAAACAAAAAAAGTCAGGGTTTGCAATCCTAGTCTCTGATAAAACAGACTTTAAACCATCAAAGATCAAAAGAGACAAAGAAGGCCATTACATAATGGTAAAGGGATCAATTCAACAAGAAGAGCTAACTATCCTAAATATATATGCACCCAATACAGGAGCACGCAGATTCATAAAGCAAGTCCTTAGAGACCTACAAAGAGACTTAGACTCCCACACAATAATAATGGGAGACTTTAACACCCCACTGTCAATATTAGACAGATCAATGAGACAGAAAGTTAACAAGGATATCCAGGAATTGAGCTCAGCTCTGCACCAAGTGGGCTTAATAGACATCTACAGAACTCTCCACCCCAAACCAACAGAATATACATTCTTCCCAGTACCACATCGCACTTATTCTAAAATTGACCACATTGTTGGAAGTAAAGCACTCCTCAGCAAATGTAAAAGAACAGAAATTATAACAAACTGTCTCTCAGACCACAGTGCAATCAAACTAGAACTCAGGATTAAGAAACTCACTCAAAACCACTCAACTACATGTAAACTGAACAACCTGCTCCTGAATGACTACTGGGTACATAACAAAATGAAGGCAGAAATAAAGATGTTCTTTGAAACCAATAAGAACAAAGACACAACATACCAGAATCTCTGGGACACATTCAAAGCAATGTGTAGAGGAAAATTTATAGCACTAAATGCCCACAAGAGAAAGCAGGAAAGATCTAAAATTGACACCCTAACATCACAATTAAAAGAACTAGAGAAGCAAGAGCCAAACACATTCAAAAGCTAGCAGAAGGTAAGAAATAACTAAGATCACAGCAGAACTGATGGAGATAGAAACACAAAAAACCCTTAAAAAATCAGTGAATCTAGGAGCTGGTTTTCTGAAACAATTGACAAAATTGATAGACCACTAGCAAGACTAATAAAGAAGAAAAGAGAGAAGAATCAAAGAGACACAATAAAAAATGATAAAGGGGATATCACCACCAATCCCACAGAAATACAAACTACCATCAGAGAATACTATAAACACCTCCATGCAAATAAACTAGAAAATCTAGAAGAAATGGATAAATCCCTGGACACATACACCCTCCCAGGACTAAGCCAGGAAGAAATTGAATCCCCAAATAGACCAATGACAGGCTCTGAAATTGAGGCAATAACTAATAGCCTACCAACCAAAAAAAGTCCAGGACCAGACAAATTGACAGCCGAATTCTGTCAGAGGTACAAGGAGGAGCATTCTTATACACTAATAACAGACAAACAGAGAGTGAAATCATGAGTGAACTCCCATTCACAATTGCTTCAAAGAGAATAAAATACCTAGGAATCCAACTTACAAGGGATGTGAAGGACCTCTTCAAGGAGAACTACAAACTACTGCTCAACAAAATAAAAGAGGAAACAAACAAATGGAAGAACATTCCATGCTCATGGATAGGAAGAATCAATATCGTGAAAATGGCCATACTGCCCAAGGTAATTTATAGATTCAATGCCATCCCCATCAAGCTACCAATGACTTTCTTCACAGAATTGGAAAAAACTACTTTAAAGTTCATATGGAACCAAAAAAGAGCCTGCGTTGCCAAGACAATCCTAAGTCAAAAGAACAAAGGTGGAAGCATCACATTACCTGACTTCAAACTATACTACAAGGCTTACAGTAACCAAAACAGCTTGGTACTGGTACCAAAACAGATATATAGACCAATGGAACAGAGCAGAGCCCTCGGAAATAATACCACACATCTAATACCACACATCTACAACCATCTGATCTTTCACAAACCTGAGAAAAACAAGAAATGGGGAAAGGATTCCCTATTTAATAAATGATGCTGGGAAAACTAGCTGGCCATATGTAGAAAGCTAAAACTGGATCCCTTCCTTACACCTTATACAAAAATTAATCCAAGATGGATTCAACACTTAAATGTTAGACCTAAAACCATAAAAACCCTAGAAGAAAACCTAGGCAATACCTTTTAGGACATAGGCATGGGCAAGGACTTCATGACTAAGACACCAAAAGCAATGGCAACAAAAGCCAAAATTGACAAAT
Organism: Rhinopithecus roxellana; assembly: GCF_007565055.1. Taxonomy (NCBI): domain Eukaryota; kingdom Metazoa; phylum Chordata; class Mammalia; order Primates; family Cercopithecidae; genus Rhinopithecus; species Rhinopithecus roxellana. The sequence continues at coordinate 19,487,495 of NC_044549.1, read as the reverse complement.
ATGATCTAATTAAACTAAAGAGCTTCTGCACAGCAAAAGAAATTACCATCAGAGTGAAGAGGCAAACTACAGAACGGGAGAAAATTTTTGCAATCTACTCATCTGACAAAGGGTTAATATCCAGAATCTACAAATAACTTAAACAAATTTACAAGAAAAAAACAACCCCATAAAAAAGTGGGCAAAGGATATGAACAGACACTTCTCAAAAGAAGACATTTATGCAGCCAACAGACACATGAAAAAATGCTTATCATCACTGGCCATCAGAGAAATGCAAATCAAAACCACGATGAGATGCCATCTCACACCAGTTAGAATGGTGATCATTAAAAAGTCAAGAAACAACAGGTGCTGGAGAGGATGTGGAGAAACTTTTTACACTTTTACACTGTTTGTGGGACTGTATACTAGTTCAACCATTGTGGAAGACAGTGTGGCAATTCCTCAAGGATCTAGAAATAGAAATACCATTTAACCCTGCCATCCCATTACTAGGTATATACCCAAAGCATTATAAATCATGCTGCTATAAAGACACATGCACATGTATGTTTATTGAGGCACTATTCACAATAGCAAAGACTTGGAACCAACCCAAATGTCCATCAGTGACAGACTGGATTAAGAAAATGTGGCACATATACACCATGGAATACTATGCAGCCATAAAAAAGGATGAGTTCATGTCCTTTGTAGGGACATGGATGAAGCTGGAAACCATCATTCTCAGCACACTAACACAAGGACAAAAAACCAAACACCACATGTTCTCACTCATAGGTGGGAATTGAACAATGAGAACACTTGGACACAGTAAGGGAAACATCACACACTGGGCCCTGTTGGGGGGTTGGGGGCAGGGGAGGGATAGCATTAGGAGATATACCTAATGTAAATGACGAGTTAATGGGTGCAGCACACCAACATGGCACATGTATACATATGTAACAAACGTTCTGCACATGTACCCTAGAACTTAAAGTAGAATATAAATAAATAAATAAATAAATAAATAAATAAATAAATAAATAAATAAATAATTTAAAAAAAGAAAAAAAGAAAAGAAAAAATTAGCCAGGCTCTTGTAAGGCAGGCCCAGTGGTGACAAATTCCCTCAGCATTTGCTTATCTGAAAAAAATCTTATTTCTCCTTTGCTTATGAAGTGTTGTTCAGCTAGATATTAAATTCTGGGTTGGAAATTCTTTTCTTTAAGAATGTTGAATATTGCTCCCCAATCCTTTTGGCTTCTAGGGTTTCCACTGAGAGTTCTGCTTTTAGTATGAAGAGTTTCCCTTTGTAGGTGAACAGTCCTTTCTCTCTGTCTGTTCTTAACATTTTTTCTTTCATTTCAACCTTGGAGAGTCTGATGGTTGTATGTCTTGGGGTTAATCTTCTCATGGAGTATCTGACTGGGGTTCTCTGCATTTTCTGAATTTGAATGTTGCCCTGTCTTGCTAAATTGGAGAAGTTCTCTTGGATGATATCCTGAAGTATGTTCTCCAACTTGTTTTCATTTTTCTTGTCTCTTTCAGGTATCCCAATCAGTCATAGGTTCAGTCTCTTTATGTAATCCCATATTTCTCAGAGGTTTTGTTCATTCCTTTTAATTCTTTTTTCTCTATTCTTGTCTATCGTATTTCAGAAAGATAACCTTCAATCTCTGAGATTCTTTTCTCTGCTTGGTCTATTCTGCTATTGATGCTTGTGATTGCATTATGAATTTCTCGTGTTGCATTTTTCAGCTCCATCAGGTTGGTTATGTTTCTTTCTAAACTGGTTATTCTGGCTATCAGCTTCTGTAATGTTTTATCATGATTCTTAGCTTGTTTGCATTACATTATAACATGCTCCTTTAGCTTAGGAAAGTTTGCTATTACTTACCTTCCGAAGCCTACTTCTGTCAATTCAGCCATCTCAGCCTCAGTCTAGTTCTGTGCTCTTCTTGGAGAGGTGTTGCAGTCATTTTGAGAAGAAGCATACTGCTTTTTTGAGTTTTCAGCATTTTTGTGTTGATTATTTCTCATCTTTGTAGGCTTATCTACCTTCAACCTTTGAGGTTGCTCACATTTGAATAAGGTTTTTGTGGGGTTTTTTTTTAATGTTGTTTTTTGTTTGTTTGTTTTTCTTTTATAATAACAGTCAGGCCATTCTACCATAGGTCTGCTGAAGTTCGCTGGAGGTCTGGTCCAGATCCCAGTTGCCTTGTTTTTTTCCCATACCTGTACTTTTCACCAGTGAAGCCTGCAAAACAGCAAAGATAGCAGCCAGCTCCTTCCTGTGGAAGTTCCATCCCAGGGGGAGTTCTGACCTCTTGCCAACCCACATGCATCAGGAGGTTGCTGGAGACCCCCATTGGGAGGTCTTACCCAGTCAGGAGGAACAGAATCAGTGATTTACCCAAAGAAGCAATCTGACTGCTTTTTGGTAGAGCAGTCCCAATGCAAGAACCTGGATATTTCAGTTGAAGGTGCTGAATTCACCCTCCCCTTTCATCATTCCTCTCTGCGAATGCCACAGACCACAGCTGCTTCTAATTGGCTACCTTGGCTCAATTGGCCATCTTGGCTCAATTGGCCTAGTTTCTTTTACTTGTCTTATTGCAATAACTAGAACTTTTAGTACATTGTTGAATAGAAGAGTTGATATTAAATGTTCTTACTTTTCTTCTGGAAAGCATTTCATCTTTCACAATTAAGTATTAAATTAGGTTTGCCATTTTTATAGACGCCTTTTATCAGGTTAAGTACATTCCCTTATAGTCTGAGTTTGCTGAGTTTTTATAAAACTCATAAGTATTGAAAATGAATTTTTTAAAGTATAAAACTCATGAATGTGAATATTAAATTTTTCAAATGCTTTTGCTGTGTCAATTGTTATGATCATGTGGTTTTCCTTTTTAATCTCTAACATAATGAATTAAATTGATTTATTTTCAAACATTAAATCAACTTGGCACTCATGTAATTAACCTCACTCAGTAATTAACCTCACTCATGTAATTAACCTCACTATTTTACATATGGCTGAATTCAATTTATGAATCTTTTATTGAGTATTGTGTATATGTTCATGTGGAATATTGCTCAATAGTTTACTTTCTTTCTTGTAATGTCTTTACCAGAATTTGGCATCAAATTAGTGCTGATCACATAAAATGAATTGGAAAGTGTTTTCTCTTCTATTTTCTGGAAGAGGTTTTATAGAATTAGTATTAGTTATCCTTTAAAAGCCTGGAAGAATTCACCAGTGCAACTGTCTGTCCCTGGAGGGTTTTTTGGTGGGGAAGGAGAAGGTTAAATTATAAACACAAATTCTTTAATAGTTATGGAGCTATTCAGATTATATATTTCATATTGAGTGAGTTGTGGTAGTTTGCGCTTTTTGAGGCATTTATTCATTTCAACAAACTGTCAAGTTTACGTGTAGAATTGTTTGTAACATTTACTTACTATTATGATGTCTGAAAGATCTATAATCACATGCCCTGTTTCATTCCTAATATGAATAATTTAAATTTTCTCTTTTTAAATGTTTTTAGTCCTTTAGAGGTATATTAATTTTGTTGACCTTTACAAATAACCAGTTCTTTGCTTCACTGATTTTCTCTATTGTTTTTCTGTTTTCAAGATTATTGATTCTGTTTTTACTTTTATTACTTCCATCTTCTACTTGTCTGGGGAGTATCTAGCTATTGTTTTTCCAGTTTCTTTAGATAGACAGTTCAGTTATTAATTTGAGACTTTTTACTTTCTAAAGTAAGCATTTAGTACTATAAATTTCCCTCTCAGCACTGATTTCATGCATTCCATAGATTTGGATATATTATAATTTTATTTTCATGGAACTCATTGTATTTTTTTAAGTTTCCTTTACGATGTAGCAGCATGGCAGACACCAGCTGCCAGGGCTGTTTGATTCACACTTATGACTTATATAAGAAATAAAATTATATAAAACATACTGGTAATTTTTCCTTGATATTAAGATTATGTTTACTTTAAAAATAGTATATTTTCTATAATTATTTTTACATAAGTTGTGGAGATAAAAATGAGGAGTATAAAACTTAAATGATGTTGACTCATATGAAATTATACTGTTTTACCTATTTAATACATAAAAGCATTAGTCTCCTGTGGTTCAATCTAATAATTCTTAGAATTTGATACATATGGTTCTCCTTTAATTATTGCTTCTCAATATCTCATGTTAGGAATTAGGGTAACAAAGAAAGACAAAAATTTGTGGTGTATATCAGAGTCAGGACTAGATGAGGCCTTGTGAGTCTTCTAAGACTTCTAGATTTTTTTAAAAAATGAACTATTGGCTTAGCACAGTAGCTCACACCTATAATCTCAGCACTTTGGGAGGCCAAAGTGGGAGAATTGCTAGAGCTCAGGAGTTCAAGACCAGCCCAGCCAACATAGGGAGATGCCCAAATCTACAAAAAATATAAAAATTATCCAGGTATGGTGGTGCACACCTGTAGTCCCAGCTACATGGGAAGCTGACGTAGGAGGGTAGCTTGATCTCAGGAGGTCGAGGCTGCAGTGAGCCATGATCATACCAGTCCACTTCAGCCTAGATGACAGAATGAGATTCTGACTCAAATAAATAAATAATTAATTAATTAATTCTTTTTTTTTTTTTCTTTTTTTTTTTTGAGATGGAGTCTTGTCATGTCGCCCACATTTGTGCGATCTTGGCTCACTGTGACCTCTGCTTTCTGGATTCAAGCAGTTCTGCCTCAGCCTCCAGAGTAACTGAGATTATAGATGCACACCACCATTCCCAGCTAATTTTTGTATTTTTAGTAGAGATGGGGTTTCCCCATGTTGGCCAGGCTGGTCTCAAACTCCTGACATTAGGTGATCCGCCCACCTTGGCCTCCCAAAGTGCTGGGATTACAGGCATGAACCGCCCTGGCCAGTCAATAAATTCTTAAGACCAGGTTAAAGGAGGCAGATGCAGCCTCCACTAGCTAGTTCAAGTTTTCTAGAGTGTCCAAGAAGTTATTTAGACACAAATATCAGAATGAGCATGAAGACAATGCCAAAGATGAGGCCTCAGGTAAAGCTACTTGTTGCATCTCTAGTTACAGGCCATACTCTAGTATGTTCTAAAGAGGGTAACTTACAGAATCAGCTACACGAAAATCTGTTTTTGTGGCTCACAGTCCAACATTGGACAATGTTTTTAACTTTGTTTGTAAAGCAGAGATAATAGTGCCTAACTTGTAGTATTGTTGCGGAGATCTAGCAATATAACACGTGGGAAGGCCTGGGGCAAATTAGGGAACCAGTATATGTTAATATCCTTCTTCCTTAGTCTCTAAGGAAATCGCTGTTCTGGAAGACCCTAGAGTTAGAGGAGTGGTGCATATTAATGGTTGAGGCATGGACTTTCAATCACAGTGCTATGTTCAGACCTTGTATTAGTCCATTCTCATGCTGCTATGAAGAAATACCTGAGACTGGGTAATTTATAAAGGAAAGAAGTTGAATTAACTCACAGTGCCGCATGGCTGGGGAGGACTCAGGAAACTTACAATTATGGCAGAAGGCACCTCTTCACAAGGCAGCAGCAGAGAGAATGAGAGCAGAATGAAGGGGAAAGCCCCTTTTAAAACCATCAGATCTCATGAGAACTCACTCAGTATCATGAGAACAGCCTGGGGAAAACTGCCCCCATGATTCAATTATCTCCAACTGATCCCACCCTTAAAACATGGGGATTATTAGAATTCAAGGTGAGATTTGGGTAGGGACACAGAGCCAAACCATATCAGACCTCATTAGCCATGTGACCAATGGCAAATTATGTAACTTCTTGATATTTCAGTTTCTCTTCTATGAAAGGATTTATCAGTACTGCCTATCTCCTAGGTTGTTGAGAAGATTAAATGAGTCAATATATGTACTGCGCTTAGAACACTGCTCTGCAAATAGCAAGCACTGTGTACATGCTATTTTATTAGTGGCATCGCAAAACTGATTCGGATCAAAAATTTCATTTTGAAGGTAATCATGGAGTTGAAGGAGAGGAGGGAGAAGGTGGATGAGAAAGAGAAGGAGGAGAGAAAAGGAGAAAGAAGAGGAGGTGCAGGTAGGAAGAGAAGAAGAAGAAAAGGAGAAGAGAAAAGGAGGAAGAGGAGAGAGGCATGAGGAGAAGAGGAGGAGGAGGAAGGGGGAGAAAGGAGATGTAAAAGAGAAGAAAGAGAAGATAAAATAAATACATATTTAAAACAGCCCTTTTCTTTGTCTAAGAAGCTGGGAAGAATAGTACTAACACTGTGGCAGACAGGACACTTGCTACATCAAATATTCCTAGTAATGAAATCTTAAAGCTTCTTTTTTGTTTGTTTTGTTTTTTGAGACAGGATTTTACTCTGTCACCCAGGCTGGAATGCAGTGGTGCGATCTCAGCTCACGGCAGCCTCCACCTTCAGACCTGGGTTATCCTCCCACCTCAGCTTCCTGAGTAGCTAGGACCACAGGCACATGCCACCACACCCAGCTAATTTTTGTATTGTTTGTAGAGACAGGGTTTCGCCATGTTTCCCAGGCTGGTCTCAAACTCATGGGCTCAAATCATCCCCTCACTATGGCCTCCCAAAGTGCTAGGATTACAGGCATGAACCGCACCTGGCCTCTGTGAATATTTTTATTGTTTGCTTTTGAAGAATAAAAGCAGGTAATAAGGGAAGTCCAGAGAAATTAACCAGTGAAAATACAGGTAAAATGGTGAGAAAAAAGAGAGAGGGAAGTTGCTATACAGCAATGCCACAGCCATTGTGGATTTCATTTCAAGGAGGATAAACTATGAGTGACAGATAATCACTTCATTTACTTTAGGTCTCTGAAGATAAGATAATCCTTCATGCAAAAGTATCTTTGAGGAGCTTAGTGATTTTTCCCCTTAATGGATTAATGTCTGCATAGCACACATTGTAATAATTGGTTTTGCTTTGTCTCCTAAATGTATGACCTTATGACTTGCTTTTTAATAATTGTTGGCAGCTAGCTCTGCATGACAGCATTGAACACAAATACCACTGATGATGATGAATGGATTGAGGAATGCGGAATGCATTGTACCAAAAGGGTAAGACATTATGTCTATGTAATTGCTTCATCTCCGTTAGGATATACAAAGTTCAAAGAAACGTGAACACAGATGACTCACAAGACATGTTCTTTAGGGTGACCCAGAATGCATTTCTCTGATTACATTAACCTTTTCTCCCTTCTGCACTTATCACAGGTGCACTTGCTGTACAGGGCATCTTGACAGGGTGCTCAGCCACTTAACTTTCCCACTTTTATTTATTACAATATTTTCCCAAAGACAGCACTCAAAAACACTACAGTGGCAGGAAAACATTCATTTGAAATTGAGTTTCCAACATTTTTTCAAAATACATATTAAGCAGTTTATATGTTTCATCATAAATATTATTCTTTCATATTTTGTTTGTAATATTGCCCATCAGTGTGTACTAATAAGAGTTTTGAAAAGCCTATGCTAATTTGGTATTTTCTAGTTAACAACTGTGTGAGAGACATTTTGTGGGGGAGCTAACCTGTCTTTGTAAAGCCAGATTCTTAAAACGGTCTTGTTGGAATGGTATTCTAGTTGATATAATTTTCCAACAAAAAGAGTGTTCAACAAATGGTGATTCAAATACTTGAAACTTCTATTGCCTGAGAGCTCACTACTTAATGACGTAGCCCTGACTATTGTCTCTGAACATTTTGAAGACTTTGAATATTTAGATGATTCTCTCTGGTCTTAAGATATTAACTCCGTAATCTCACAATCTATGCCTCTTCCTTGTGATGATTCTTGGAATATCTGAAAGCTGGCATTACAAGCCCTCTTTGCCAAGCTTTTGTCTCCCCTCATGAGAAGTGGTCACTGGACTGAAGAAAATGTTGGCAAATGTCCTAGACATCTTGAGCCTGACAAAATTCATCATGAACTCTGACACCAGACTTAAAGTATTCCAGTATAGTCCTATGGGTCAAAGTAATTAGAGTATGATAAAATATTCACTTTCTGTCTCCTGAACCATAGTTTTTTTTTGTCAGAAGACTGCTTCCTTTTTAGAAGCAGCTTACTTATCTGCTGTTCAAATCCAGGTTACAACCAACTAAAATGCCTTGTTCTTTTTTATATAGACCATTATATAATCACAGCCTTCCCACTGTCATTTTCTATCCCTTGTTTTAGCAAACTGAAGAATCCATTCTATTATATCATGCTGAAGGCCTTCAATACATAATGATTAAGAGCAAGTACTTTAGATCCAGTCTACTGGGGCTCAAAACTCAACTCTATCATTTCCTTGCTATGTGGCCTTGGGCAAGTGACTTGATGTCTTGATGCACCACTCCTCATCTGTGAAATAAGAATCAAATGAACTAATTTATGTAAATCACATAGAAGAGTGGATATAGTGAGCACTAGATAAGTGTTTCCGGCTATTATTTTGTGTTCAGCTATTTCCCCCAGCATTGTGTCTTCTGCAAACTAGAATACTATGCTCTCTATGCAGTAACCCAACTGATTGATAAAAAGGCAAACAGTATAGTAGCAAGGACAGACTCACAGAATTCCTCTCAGGTTTCTCTTTGAGTTCCAAGAGTAGACATTTTCCTATCTCTCTGTCTGAAATGTTGGAAGAAGTACCTTCACATAGTCATAGCGGGGTCTATAGAGATAGCAGCACAGCAGATCTCACCATGAGAGGGCTACACGTTATCCTCCTCATCCTCCCAAATTTTTCATAACCTAAAGTGGTATAGAGAGCATTTGAAAGTACCTGTGGGTTCTGAGTGGGGTTTCAGGAGAGTCCTCTGGAGAGAAAGCAAGATGATATGCCTATTTAGGGCTGTGCAGTCTGGACAAAGAATGCATGTCAGTAAGATCCAGGGTACATAGTGCACCACTAAAGTTTGGACTTGGATTTATTTGTGTCTTTGCAGGTTGTAGAGGCAGGGGTGGAGCATGAGTTGGGTTGTTGTCCACACACCATACCATTGCCAATGCAGCTGGAGCACTATAGTCACCAATGCAAACACCAAAACAGAACGATCACTTCTAGATCAAAAGGCTAGCCAGTGGCACCATAGATCAAGACCTAAAAGCAGACATCTCCCTCCCTAGTAATGTCTTGAGACAGCTGCATTACAGACCTTCTCAATTACATTTTTTGTATGCTTCAGCTTTTCTGAACTGTTGTGATTCCATCAAATGTATACACTGCATAACTAAAAACCTCACACATACACACTCTAGCTTTCCCACCCCTCCTTCTTTTTATATTGTAGTGCTCTTTTATTCTCTTACCACTATGAAAGGGTTTGGGGCACTCTTACAACTACCTCAGAGAGAAAAGCTAGTTACTTAAGCACTATAGATGAGGTAAAGTACACAAATACATCATATTATCTAGTTATGCTGAAATACTTTTTAAACCCTAATTAGGTCATTTAAGCATTCACTAAGATGTCTCTTTTTTAATGCAGTGTAAACCACTGGCTTCCAAACTTTTGGAGCTATTTGGATATGTTTGGTTGCAAGTGACATAAAACCTTATTCAAACTTATTTAAATAAGAACATTTATTAGCTCACAGGAGAGGATGCCCAGACGTAGTCCACGCTTCAGAACATTGTTGAACCAGTGGCTCAACAATGTCATGAAGATTCTAGTTATTTTCCCCTCTTTGCTTTTCCATCCATAGTGTCAGATTCCTCATCTCATATTGTAGGTTGGTTTCCAGGCTGGGCCACATGCTTCCTCAGACACATGCATTTGGAGGAAGGGCAGCTTTTCTCTCTCAAGGGTGAGGGGGAAAAGCTGGGTGATGGGTACATCTGGTTTATTCTTCTATTCTTTCTGAATTTGAAGCAATTTTTGCAAAAGAGCATAGAGTTACCTTAGATCAAGTATGCTCCCCCAAAACTGATATAAATTCTCAAAACTATATTGCTGACATACGATGTGCGAGCCATGAAATGAGTACTGGGGAGTTAACTACCAGAACCAGAAGAATCAGACACTCTTGTTGAATCTGAAAAAATCAATGGAATCTGCTCCCAGAAAATACAAATACGTACCAAATTTTGCACTCAACTTCAGGAGGTTCAAAAAGCCTCCTAAAGTACATTTAGAGCTCCCCCCGGAGTCTATGAACTTCAAGGCTATAAACCCAACAGGGCTATAAACTGACCCACGAGGCACAATAATTCTAACAGTATGCCTTTCTTTTCACTCTAGGTCCAGACATTGCCACAAGTCTCACTTTGAGTCTCAGAGGAGCAAGGCCATTATGTATAAGCCAGGTTGCTCTTTGATCTTAACCTGATCAATGAAATCAGCTGCTGATATCTCTTCAGCAGGCCCCAGCTTTATTCTTTCTGCTTCCTATATTGTGTACTCTTCTTTCAGCTCTCCACACACTCCACAGACCTCAACATATACAGACCCATCCAGTTTTCAGGTCACACTGACCCTTCCTTTCTCTTTGCCTTAGCCTACTCCTCAGTTTCTGCAGCTTGCATCAAAATATTCTAGATTCTAAAGTACAGATCTATTAAGTGTTTACTATGGAGTAGGGTTGCTAGTAGGTATTTTGCCTACATTAAATTGCTAAATGTTGACAACAACTTCATAGGGAAAGGAATATTTACATTGTTCTAAGATGAGGAAGTCATTCTACACAGACATTAGTTACCAAAAGATAGAATTGGGATTTGAACCCAGGCCCTCCTGACTCTAGATTATAATGCTCTTTCCACAGTTTCACCACATCCCTAGACTTTCTCTCTTTCCCTTATTTACCTCTGTGCATTACAAAAAAGATACCAACTTTCCAAAGAAGTTTTTGTCAACTGCCTCTTAGCATTTTAAAAATTTCAGATCTCACATTTATATAAAGCCATGAAAACATCAACTTTTGGTATAGAGCTCATCCTTCAATTCACACTTGCCCTATGGGAGGGGAGTATTTCATCCTTTTTTAAATTAATGCTCCTAAAAACGGGAGTTTTTTGTTTCATCTCATTTCTTTTTTCTTTTCCTCTCTTGCTTCTGGGAAGATCTTAATTTGACCCAATAACTGAAAATATTTTGGTATATGATTTTTAAGCAAAAGACACAATAGTTTTCTTCCTTCTTTTTAGTTATCTAAACATTATCTGTTTTAGTGCCTCTTTGAAACACTCCCCTAGTTTTTCTAATCTTATTTATATAACTAGTCATCTTCTCCACATTCCAGTCAGGGGAGTAGAATCACAGACAGAAACAATCTTCTACAATGCTGTGATTGTGACAAGAGACAGAGCTCTTTTTTCAAGGCTGCTTGCTTAAAGTAAATTTAATCATACTGTAGTTCTGTGATGTTGATAACAAAATCAAATACCTTCTCCTTGCATCAAAAAATGGCTTGGTATTTATTACATGTATACAAATAACACCTAGAAAATTGGATATGGCACACATGTATGTAGGAATGAAATAGCAAACTAAAGCTTGAGTGTCTTCACAGTCCTGGGACTAGACCTTAATAGAATGACAAAGTTACAGAAAAAAGTGGGGCTTTGTAGATAGATAGAAAATGGCTAGGGTAATATCAAAATTAGTTAGTAACTGGTATAGCACAGGTCCTTATCAGATGCCAACCTCAGTCCCTGTGCAGGGGCCTAGAATCCTCCAACCATGCTATAGGTTTCCAGATTAGATGCTAGACAGTAAGGAGATCTGTAGAGGAAGAGCCACAGTGGTGAGGGCACACTCGGGGAAAACAGAACAATGACTATGTACTTACTGAATGAAAATATTCTAAAACTCTAGTATCTGCCCTTTATGGTATAAATCTACTGCATATCAGTTGTAAGAAAAAGGGCAGAGATTAGATGCCCCAAAGTCCCCAGAAAAGTCTCAGTTTATACTTGATATTCCAGTGCTATTAGCAAAAGCTCCTTTTTAGACAATCATGTTTGCTTTTTGTGCCGTTATATTAGGATAACCATATATCTCAAAGTGTCTCTGATTGGACAATATATTATATAGTCACCCTAAAACAAGGACAAAAAGACAAAATATGATTCTCCCTGAATAAAAACACATAGACAGGGGAAGACCTGACATCCAGAAGAATAAAAAAATGGCAACACAGAGAAACTTTCCCTACTAATTCTTGACAAAGACTGTGGGTATATGAATGCCAGTGTTCAGTGTAATCGAGGGAGTCAAGGACACAGTTGAAGACAGCCCAAGATAACAGAGCTGCCAAGGAACCCCATTGCCATGCTCCAGGAAAAGTAAGAGCCAGAGGAAAGACAGAAGACAAACACAGGGAAACTTGGCAAAGAGACTCTTCAGCCACAATAAGCAAAACAAAAGACAGCCCAAAGAATGGACAGGACTGCCTTGTATGGCCATGGAAGTTGTGCACTACCCAGCAACAGAAATTTTATTTCCTCCATTAGACTATGACATGAATGCCATTCCCTAGAACTGAACAGTGCATTAGCATATGTGGCAGTCTCAAAACTAGCATTGTCTCAGCTCCCATGTGCCTGCACATTGACCTAATTTTTATACAAATTTTCCATTAACTAAATTTCTTTTCTGAAAACCCATCTATACAATAATTCAGATGATATGTTCGGGATTGTTATTCAGAGTTATGTGCAAACAATTCCATGGTATTAATTACTTGGTAATTTTGAAGAAGAGTAATCACTTCATCCCACAGTCAAAGAAAAAAGTAAGTCATAGACTGCATTTTCAAAATAAGGCAGATAAAGCAGTGAACAACGATTCATTAAGGATTCTTCCACACTGTGGAACTATTCACAGAGTTCCTACCCTTACCAGTTCACTCTATCTCTATCACTTCCTTTGTATAATACTTTTTTGCTTGACAAGGAGTGCAATTAAAGACCATTACATGTTATATAGTGGGCAAAGATAATCAAAGAGATTGCAATTATTATGATCTTTATATCATTAAAATAGACATCTTTTAAGTCACCATGGAAAATAAAGATGTCCTAGTATATTCCAAACTCTTTCACAGAAAGTAAGTACAAATGAAAAATTCACATTTACAATATACTCCAAAACTGCAATGTCTTCAAGTTTTACTTTCCTTGCTGGAACTTAATGGAGAAATAAAATGTTTCTCTGACAGAAAGGTCAGAGGTGGTTGAATTAAAATGCAAATGAGGAATCAAAGCAACCTAAATAATATGTTGACAGCGTTGGAAGCTGAAAAAATTAATATAGTTTTCATGGTAGCTAGTAACTCCTGAGACAATACTTTGTATGTGTCTACCTTCATGCCTTTGTCCATGCCATTTGCTTCTTTGATAGTGTCCTAAACTTTCAACTTGCTAAAATCCTGTCCATTCTTCATGGCCTCCTCTGTGAAGATTTCCATATCCTTTCAATAAAATGCAATATCTCTATCCATTACATCTATACCTATTTCATGGTATGCACTGGACTCTACTTTGTATTATATATATTTGGATGCTTATCTAATCATCTCTAATAAGTTTCTTCAGGTAAGAGTCATTACTTATTCATGTTTATTTTCTACTACAGTATTGAAGACAATATGTTAGACATTTTAAAAATTGCTTAACATGTATTTAATTAAATTAGGGAATAGGGAATAACAGTCATACCATAACTCCATACTCAGTATCCATGAAAGAGACTATTGCACCAACTCATAACGAAGTCTTTTCAATAAAAAGTTCTTTTAAAGTCTCCTACCATCTTCCACAAGATGTTCTGGACCCTTGTGGTTCTCTCTGTGCCTCTGAGGGGTCTGGGGTTGGATTTTGTGTCCCTGAAGATGATAGTGTGCTGCCAGAGGGTAGTTGTGTGCTTCCAGAGCAGAGACAGTAGATTCACAAAAAGGTGAAGATGTTAGCTTGCCATATCCAAAGCAATCATTGAGCCTACTGCCTAGAGTGAACAAGATTTGGGTGATACTGTCTTCTCTAGAAGCTATCAATTACCGGGTGCTATTGGAAGGTTTGGTCCAATTTTCATGGGGTGGCGGGGGAGGGAGAGCTGTAATTCCAGAGTCATCTATGTGGTTCCAAAAGCAAGGAAAATTAATACATCTCTGATCTTCAGAATTTAGCAACTGTCATGAAGTAAAAACTATACTGCGGCCCCCTAAAGTTGTCAGTAGTGAAAGGTTATACTAAGATCCACCAGTGGTTAAGAAGAAATGCCATCAGGACCCAGTTCACTTTGTCGTGACATTCTAGTATTATTACTCAGAAAACTGCATGTTTTTATGTGGACAAACTGGCTTAGTAAAAATGAGCCTGCTGTTTCTTGACTAGCTTGGCACCAAGTCAGTACATGCTCTTGCCCCACCAAGAAGGTAGCTGTTAAAAGGCAAATGGGGTCTTCAGACTACAGGGATACAGGATGGAAGTATCCACTGATCAAGTCTGGCACACTGAGACTCATAGCAGGCTCAAGATCAAAATTAAGCAGTGTGAATAGTACTGGCATGCAGGATGTTCCAGAATCTCAGTGAAATTTCAGAACAGCCTATTTATTTTTTAAGTACACACTATGCCCTGGCCTTTGAAATTGTGAAAGCAGGATGGAAAAAGTTTAATATATAGACATTCATTTATTTGCTTCCCAGTCTCATTTTCAGCTCTGATTCTCAAATTCTAGCTCTTCTGCCTGATGTTCCCTCAACTTATAAAACTGTAGTCCTTGTCCTTATTGACAGATACCATTTTAATTCTTCTAATGTCACTTTAACATCATTTTTAGGGAAGGAAGAGGGAATAAACATTTGTGGTTAATCCCCCATAATTAGCTAGAAATTAATGTCTCAGATTCTTTGAAGCTTGGGAGACTACATTAGGTAAATTTGAGGAATGCTGATACATTCTCTAAATACAAAATTCAACCCCAGCTAAACTCCGGGACCTGGGCTTGTATGTCTTTCAAAATATTCAAGACATTAATTTTTAAATGAAATGTTAGAAAATACAAGAGATAAAATGAGTATTCACTAACATCATTTTGAAAACAGCCATTTGTACCAAATGACAATTTTATGACCACAAAAATGCACTTTTATTAGGTATTTACCTTGTTACCTGTTGGTAGCAAGCTTTGGAAAGAACCTTGATTGATGCAAGCAAAATTTCCAAAACAACCCAGTTGAGACCTGGCCTAATCACTGAACCAGTGTGCCCATAGTTGTGAGTAATTATACTCGCCTCACTGAGATGCCATGAGACATCAATAATACATGTCGGGGAAATGTCCAGCAGAGGTTGATGCTTACTAATCAAGAAGCCCCTTCTCCTTCTCTTCTGGCCAGGGTTGCTGAGCATGGGAGGTGACCCAGTATTAGAGTATATGATTCTTCATTTGCTACAAGACAATACCTCATCTGGGTCACCAACAGCCTTCTGAGGAATCCTGAGGAAACTGTGCAACTAATTCCTACAAGAAGAATCCCATACCCACTGTGACAGGCGATCTTTTTGCCCAAGACAGAGGAGCCCATTAAGCAAGCATCACGTTTGACCTGTTGCCGGGGTTTAGACACTATCTGCAGCCTGGCTTGCTGCCCGTTGCTCCTTCTGGCTGTGAATCAACATTGTGACAGACAGGGCACTGGGTCTGCTACATTCCATTAATGGATCAAAGTGTTTCATTTAGATTCCTACAGCAAAGGAGAAGGAATATGGATGATATGCAGCCTGGGATGGACAAAAGCTTTGTTGGTCAAAACAGACATATAGAATTTTTAAATGTAAATGTGACAAAGCCAAAGCCCCTGATGAATTTACATAACATGGTTGCCATAATTAAATCTTCCAACCAATTGGTTCTCAATATTTTTCCCACCACTATTCAAGGAGGCCACAGGGGCTATCAGGGGCTATCAGGACTTATGAAATCCCCATCAGGTGATTCTGTTGGTACTTACCATCTCAGTAGAGCAGCTCATTTTACTCTACAGGCCAAAAACTTTACCATAATAATTTTAATGCAGCTTGTTTTTAATCAGTTTGGAAACCTGATTTTTAAAATTAACATTCATTGTTCAGGATGTAGAATTTTCAGCTGCTTTGCTTTTTTTCCAAAGACATTTTACATTCTCAATATATCCACAGTGACAGAGTGACAATTCATATTATATTCTCCAAAATAGTTTCTTATCGTTTATTAACTACATCAAGTCCATAAAGGCAATTTTTAAAAGAAGATATTTAGCAGCTACTCACTCTACCTTTTATTAATATTATCTACCTCTGGTATCATTTGGGTTGGAAAAATAAAGGTGGGGTTTATTTTACACAATAGAATGAAATTAGACCCACAATTATGAAAATATAAGACCAGGAAAAAAATCTTGATAAAGAACAACGTACATTTTTACATGCATAATATACATAATATGTAAGAGTTGAGAAATAACTTTTAGAAGAGAAAATTTGATCACAGATGGGATTTGAGTGTAATATTTTAGCATATATTCAAACATGGCTTGTTCATTTCATTTTTTCTCCATTAGGGCACAGATGGTGTTAAATGTTTCATTCTGGGCCATGTATAACTATAATTTGTCTAAATTGATGGCTGCCATAAGAATGCATGAATGATTGTGTGAGTTTGTTCACTTGGAGAGAATTTCAATTATATACAGTGTTGTACTTATTCTTAAAATAAAATCTGAGGGCTGATTCAGCACGGCTTTCTGGTGAGCATACAGTTTTGTAGGTGATTTAATTAATTGCATGCATATATGATTAACAGTATCTAAAGTGAATATATTTATGGGTGAATATATTGATGTTGTGATAATGATGTACTTTCTTAATGTTAGTTATTAATATGAGAATAATAGTAAATGACAAAAAGACTAAAGTGAATCCTGAATTAACTTTTGTCTGGTAATTGATCTTAGGGGGAAAAAAAATCTTAATATTTCAAATCAAACAGCTAAACAAATAGATTTTGTCATTAGATGGGGCTGTTAATAACTGAGTACCTTCCAAATAAGTCCCAAATAAGAAGGAAATCCATGAATTTTGTTACTACATGACTTTTTGTGACTCATTAATTTATGATTTTTATGAAGGCCATGTTCTTACCATCCACTTAGGTCAACTCAGTAGGATAAGCAATGAGCATCAAATATATTGATTCTGTTCACAAAATGAATCTACATACCTTTGGAACCAAGCATTGATTTAGAGAGATCATCAATAAATAATGCCAGATATGTGGTTAAAAAAGCGTTCTTTTTAATTCAGAATTGTATAAGCACTAGGCATGTACAGTTCTTTACAACTAAAAGAAAAAATAGCTAAGTCAGGGAAATTATATTCTCCTTTGTTTCTCTTCTAGGAATTATTTTGGTCTGCAATCAATCCTTCTGAAGAATCTCTCACATCTTCACTTTTGTGCAGTATGTCAAGTATGAACAAAATGATAGTGTATGTCAGTCAAATGTAATCCTTATATTAAAACCTGATTATTAATGCAGAAGCTCATGGGAAGTCAGGTTAATCTGAATAATATATTATTTCTCTTAGTCCACAATCTATCATTTCACAAACCATGGTTAATAGAATGACAAAAATAAAAAGCTTTGTTTAAATGAAAATGCATAATATATTCTTCATCTGATCTATATCTTATTGTGTTAGTAGGCTAACATAGCTAGTCTGTGAATGTGATACAAAGAAGATGATACATTTCTTTGTTTTAAAAATCTTAAGGATTCCTGCTAAACAGTGAGTTTCCAAAGGCTTGCTATTATTTAAAATATTGCTTCTTATTCTATTAACTTATTAAACAAATATTTTAAAGTTTAATTAAAGGATTCAAAAAAGGTGGTTAAAAGAAGAGACCTATGCATTAAAAAATCCAAATTTCCATTGTTTAATATTAAAAACATTCCTTTTAAATATATTTTCTCCAATTTTTATTTTAAGTTCAGGGGTACTTGTGCAGGATATGCAAGTTTGTTACATAGGTAAATGTGTGCCACGGTGGTTTACTGCACAGATAGTCCCATCACCCAGGTGTTAAGCACAGCATCCATTAGCTATTCTTCCTGACCCTCTCCCTCCTCCCACCCCCCATCCTCTGACAGGCCCCAAGTATGTGTTGTTCCCCAGTATGTGTCCATGTGTCTTCATCATTCAGTTCCCACTTATAAGTGAGAACATGTGGTATTTGGTTTTCTGTTCCTGCATTAGTTTGCTGAGGATAATGGCTTCCAGCTCCATCCATGTCCCTGCAAAGAACATGATCTCATTCCTTTTTATGGCTGCACAGTATTCCATGGTATATATGTAACCACATTTTCTTTATCTAGTCTATCATTGATGGACATTTAGGTTGATTACAAGTCTTTGCTATTATGAACATATACATACATGTATCTTTATAACAGAATGATCTATTCCTTTGGGTATATATACGCAGTAATGAGATTGCTGGGTGAAGTGATATTTCTGCCTCTAGGTCTTTGAGGAATCACCATACTGTCTTCCACAAGAGTTGAACTAATTTACACGCCCACCAACAGTGTAAAAGTATTCCTTTTTCTCCACAACCTCACCAGTATCTGTTGTTTCTTGACTTTTTAATGATAATCATTCTGACATACATAAGATGGTATCTCATTATGGTTTTGATTTGCATTTCTCTAATGATCAGTAATGTTGAGCTTTTTTTACATATGTTTATTGGGCACATGCATGTCTTTTTTCTTTTCTTTTCTTTTTGAGACGGAGTCTTGCTGTGTCGCCCAGGCTGGAGTGCAGTGGCATGATCTCAGCTCACTGCAAGCTCCGCCTCCCAGGTTCACGCCATTCTCCTGCCTCAGCCTCCAGAGCAGCTGGGACTACAGGTGCCCACCACCACCACAGCTAATTTTTTGTATTGTTAGTAGAGACGGGGTTTCACTGTGTTAGCCAGGATGGTCTCTATCTCCTGACCTCGTGATCTGCCTGCCACGGCCTCCCCAAAGTGCTGGGAGTGAGCCATCGCACCCAGCTGCATGTCTTCTTTTGAGAAGGGTCTGTTCATGTCCTTTGCCCACTTTTTAATGAGCTTGTTTGTTTTTTTCTTGTAAATTTATTTAAGTACCTTGTTAATGCTAGATGTTAGATCTTTGTCAGATGGGTAGTTTGCAAAAATTTTCTCCCATTCTATAGGTTGTCTGTTAACTCTGATGATAGTTTCTTTTGCTGTGCATAAGCTCTTTAGTTTAATTGGATCCCATTTGTCAATCTTTGCTTTTGTTGCAATTGCTTTTGGCCTTTTTTATACGAAATCTTTGCCCATGGCTATGTCCTAAATGGTATTGTCTAGTTTTTCTTCTAGGGTTTTTATAAATTTGGGTTTTACAATTAAGTCTTTAATCCATCTTGAGTTGATTTTTATATATGGTGTAAGAAAAGGGTCCAGTTTCAATTTTCTCCATATGGTTAGCCAGTTAGTTCTCCTAGCATCATTTGTTAAATAGGAAATCCTTTCCCTATTGCTTGTTTTTGTCAAGTTTGTTAAAGATTGGCTGGTAGTAGGTCTGCAGTCTTATTTCTGGGTTCTCTATTCTCTTCCATTGGTCTGTGTGTCTGTTCTTGTACCAGTACCATGCTTTTTTGTTACTGTAGTCTTGCAGCATATTTTGCAGCCAGGTAGCATGATGCCTCCAGCTTTGTTCTTTTTGCTTAGGATTGTCTTGGCTATTTGGTCTCTTTTTGGGTTCCATATGACCTATAAAACATTTTTTTTTTCTAATTCTGTGAAGAATGTCAATGATAGTTTAATGGGAATAGCATTGAATCTATAAATTGCTTTGGGCAGTGTGGCCATTTTCATACTGATTCTTCCTATCCATGAGCATGAAATGTTTTTGCATTTGTTTGTGTCATTTCTGATTTCTTTGAGCAGTGGTTTGTAATTCTCCTTGAAGGGGTCTTTTGCATCCATTGTTAGCTGCATTCCTAGGTATTTTATTCTTTTTGTGGCAATTTTGAATGGGAATTCATTCATGATTTGGCTCTCTGCTTGCCTTCTGGTGCCTAAGAATGCTTGTAATTTTTGCACATGGATTTTGTATCCTGAGACTTTGCTGAAGTTGTTTATCAGCTTAAGAAGCTTTTGGACTGAGACAATGGGGTTTTCTTTTTTTCTTTCTTTTTTTTTTTTTTTTTTTTTTTTGAGACGGAGTCTCGCTCTGTCGCCCAGGCTGGAGTGCAGTGGCCGGATCTCAGCTCACTGCAAGCTCCGCCTCCCGGGTTCATGCCATTCTCCTGCCTCAGCCTCCTGAGTAGCTGGGACTACAGGCGCCCGCCACCTCGCCCGGCTAGTTTTTTGTATTTTTTAGTAGAGACAGGGTTTCACCGTATTAGCCAGGATGGTCTTGATCTCCTGACCTCGTGATCCGCCCGTCTCGGCCTCCCAAAGTGCTGGGATTACAGGCTTGAGCCACCGCACCCGGCCGACAATGGGGTTTTCTAAATATAGGATCATGTTACCTGCAAACAGAGACAGTGTGACTTCCTCTCTTCCAATCGAATACCCTTTATTTTTTTCTCTCGTCTGATTGCCTGGTCAGAACTTCCAACACTATGTTGAACAGGCGTGGTGAAAGAGGGCATCCTTGTCTTGCACTAGTTTTCAAGGGTAATGCTTCCAACTTTTACCCATTCAATAAGATATTGACTGTGGGTTTGTCATACAAGGCTCTTATTATTTTGAGACATGTCCCTTCAATACTTAGTTTATTGAGATTTTTTTAACATGAAGGGATGTTGAATTTTATTGAAGCTATTTTATGCATCTCTTGAGATGATCATGTAGTTTATGTGATGAATCACATTTACTGATTTGCATATGTTGAACCAACCTTGAATCCCTGGGATGAAGCCTATTATTCATTCTCAGAAAATAAAAATTTGATTTATTATATTATTATTTGCTTATCCTAGTGCAAAAGATGTCACTTGCCTGGACGATTCCAAATCTCTAGCTTGCTATGGTTCAAACATCCTGACTTATATAGGGATGCGAACCTAGTTTCTTGTCAAGAGAGTGGGGAGTGGTGTGAAGATTTAAATTTCTCAAAACCTCTAGTTACAGTAGTCTTCTGTTTCCTCTGAATCCTTGATCCATGCTTTCATTTCACCACCTGCTGATTCTGCCCTTGCTTATGTGGAAATGGGCATGTCCTCCACTCACAGTGCCGAAAGGCTCCCCCAGTCAAGGCTGTGATTGTAGTAAACTCAATGGAGAGTTTGGGAGGAAGGCAAGGGGAAGATTACAACATAGCATATATAGCAAACAGCTTGAAATTATTTATTAGATATCCCTGTTTTTAAAGAATCTTTGCATTGAAATGACTGGGAAATTCTATTTCTTATTTCTCTGAAGCTCCAGCTTCCTGCCAAGTTGCTAACTAGTTTTATTTCCTCTGACCTGGCCCCATCTCCTCTCTGAGAAGGTTACCTTGCCTGTCCAAGGTTCTGTTTGCTTCTTTCACAGAATAAAACTGGGGCTCCATTCATAAAGACATTGCTGCGATGCAGTTGGGGGACCTGGGGATTATTTTCCAAATCAAACACACCCTTTAAGGTGCATTGGTGTTCAGCAAAGACAATTATTTCCCAGAGACCAATTCTGCAGTTATCAGCTTTTGGTTCTTTTCTCTCCTCATTAGGTAGAAATGTGGGAACTGAAGATTTAGAATTTGGCGTGAGGTGAAAGGGAGATGTGAATAAAGAAAATTTGGAAATATTATCAAACTTCAGATTTAGAATAGGATCCAATCATTTTCTGTTACAGGCAAGGAAACTGAGGCCTAGAGAGATTAGGAGCCTTGCTGGAGGTTACAAAGCGCTTTCAAGCAGAAATTGTATACAAGAGTCTTATCTAGGGCTGTTTCCATGATCTCACAAAACGTAATTTCTCAGAATCCAAAGAGTATTTCAACTCTGTACATTTAATTCTCAACTGTGTTGCCAGCAAAAGTCCCACAGGAAAGGATACAGGCATATAGCAGGGGAGGCCTGCAGGACACCTAAATCATATTATCTCAGATATGCTAGCATGGTCACTATTCACATTTTGCTGCTATGTTAACCATCCATGTATAATTAACTTCCTAATTTCTAGGCATGATAATAATGTTATGGAAGGCAGTTTTCACATGCTTTTACTAAAATCCTTTGAAATCTCCATCAGAGATAAAATACGAAACTGAAGCCTTCTTGTCATGACCCATAAGAAAATGAATTGATTAATTTCCTTATGTTCCTAGGAAAACCAAGAGTGAGAGAGAAACTGGGGCAAGAGATGGAGAGAGAGAAAGAGAGTAAGATGGTTGCAGTAGATGAAGATGCAAATGGAAAATGCTAAAAGTGAGTCATGTTGCTGATATATACAGATGTTAATCTTTTAAGAGAAGCATTTAACATTATCATCCACTGGCAGAAATTAAATACCTTCTATAATAAATTAGATTTCTGACACTTTTGCCTTAAATTTGCTATAACAAATATCTTTTAAAAAGTTTACAGATGTAAAGAAAATATGAGTAATAAACTTAGGAGAGTTGACTGAAATAAGTAACTGAAAAAAGCATGCAAGATAAAGAGAAAAATGTATCCAAACTACTTCTGTTCACAGAAAGAAAGAGTCTTCAGCGGAATTCAGACATTTAGCAGAAAGTTGGCTGTAAACATTTTCCCAGTCAACAGGACAAAGAAAATGCTCCTGTGAGAACAGTAACCAGATCTTAAGGCTATGGTCTTTGATGTTTGAAGTATTTCCCCAGAACTGCCACAATCTTCTTTCTCTCCTACCCCACTGGAAGATCACAAAAGTACATTCTTGTTCATTCCTTCTTTCTGTTTTCCTGCCAAAAATACACAGTCACTGATAAAGCTCACCAATGATTCATTACATACCATCATCCTAAGGTTTCCAGTATAAATGCCATTTTTAATGAGCCTCTTTTGTTTCATTAATGCTAACAGACATTTAATAGCAATGATGGGTGCCAAATGATTCTTGCCGTATCATTCTATTGAAACCCAGATGTTTCTGTACAGACAGAAACAAAGGCACCAGCCCCAGGTTCTTTTCCTACATTCTCATTTCCTCAGCAGTTGGCTGAGCCTGGATTCATTTGAAAGTAGGAATAGTGGAATGTAACCATTCTTTTTATATTTCCCCTTTTCTCTATAGATTAATTCAATTTTCTTTATTCTTCCATTCTTTACTGATTAAGAAGCATGAAATAAAGAATGAGGAAAAGAAGAAGAGAGAGAAAAGATAAAAAGAGGAGAAAGGTCTGGTAAATTAAAATTTAGGTTGAGAATCTATTTTTATTTTTAAATATCTTAATGTAGAGTAAACAACCATAAATACATTAAAATAATACACACTTTCGAGACCCTGTAGAAAGAAGCCGGAACCTGGGCTTGCCTTGTGGCGGAACTTTAAGCTTCTGGGAGCCTCTATCTGCTACAATGATGGCCCTCTCCAAACCTATCCACTCTGAGACTTGATTAGAATCCCCAGATCTGCCCCTGGGTTATGCATCTGGGTTGCATGGGTAAAATAGTCCCAGACAAGTATTGCTCCCACTGCCTCATAAGATGTCAATCTCCAAATACACCAAGTACCCAGAAGCAAAGATCATGACAAAGTTGTCTAGAGCAGCAGGCAGAGAGTAAGAAAGGTACTATAAACTAGAATTCCACTTTACCCAGGCATTGTCTTAGAAATGAACGCCTGTTATATTCCTTTGGTGTGTATAAATTTTGGTCATTTATACATTTATACAGGAGAAAATTTTGGTCATTTCAGAGCAGCCTTCTGTCATTGTTTGGCAACTCAGTAGAGAGACAACAATCAGAAGTAGAGAGAATAAGGGTGCAACAGCATCAATCCTCTCCCACATCTGTGCTATATTTGTAATTTCCTATATACATTAAAGCAATACGGGGCACCACAAATGTTCTCTAGCCAGACTTCCAGACCCTGTCTTCCAAAGCAAACCTCCGGGAGCTAAGGCATAAAATAACACAGAAACAGTCAAATGGCATCAGTCACTAAGACCTTTTGATTTTGCCGCTTTAAATATAACTCCAACTTGCTCTCACCTCCCTCTCTTTTTCCCTGCCAGTGACCCAATTCAGAACCTTTTCACCTCTCTAGTCTCTACTTCTAACAACCCTTTAAAACACTAGGCAGTAAGTAAGACAGTGATGAGAAATGTAAGTGCTCCTTCCTCTTGCTTTAGAGGTATGTAGTCTGGATCTTTTCATGCTGTATTAAAGGGTAGGGGTTGCTAGAGACCAAATTTTGCCTCTTCCAGAAATGCTCCATAACTGTGCTAGTTCTTAAGTGAATTCTCTGCCTCTGCCACAGTTCTATGCAGTCAATAGAATGCCAAGCTAAGATTCATAATACCTTGCTCTGCCACCATGTCTGTGACCTCAAGCTTCTCTTTCAATGGTCCTATGAAAGGAGTGATTCAACATGAAATAGGTTGTCTCAGGCACTATTACTAGAAATCTTATTTCATGACTGACTGCTTGCCACATTAGCACATCATGTTTGATAGGTTCAATTCTGAATTTATGATTTTTATCTTCTACTTCTTTATTCAACCAAACCAATTCTCCTTCTTGTACTCCTTACTGTGGGAAAGACATAACCTTCTATCAGAAACCTGAGGACTTCCTCAACTCCTTACACTCCACATGTAATCAGTCACTAAGTTTAAAAATATTCCGCTAGTTGGTCCCCGCTTCCCAAGCCCACTTTTAATGCAGTAAAAACTCACCATCACTCCCTTTAACTGCAGACTGGCTCTCCCTGGCTTCCAGTCTTGCTCTTACACCAATGTATTCCTCACCCTACTGGCTGATTGCGGTTTTCACAATAAAAACCTGATAATGACTGGGCGCAGTGGTTCATGCCTGTAATCCCAGCACTTTGGGAGGCCGAGGCAGGTGGATCACCTGAGGTCGGGAGTTTGAGACCAGCCTGACCAACATAGAGATACCCCGGCTCTAGTAAAAATACAAAATTAGCCAGGCACAGTGGCACATGCCTTTAATCCCAGCTACTAGGGAGGATGAGGCAGGAGAATCGCTTGAACCTAGGAGGCAGAGGTTGCAGTGAGCCGAGATTGGGCCATTGCACTCCAGCCTGGGCAACAAGAGCAAAACTCCATCTAAAAACAAACAAACCAAAAAAAAAAAAAAAAAAAAAAGTCATTCGTAGAACCCTTTAGTTACTTTTCAGTGATACAAAATAAAATCTTCACTCTTAGCTTGCTTTAGATCTTGCCGTTCCTAACTTTTCCAGACTAGTCTCCAGTTCCTCCTATTAAGTCAGCAGTAGTCAATCCAGCTTCATCAACACCATTCCCTATTGAGCCTGTGACCCAGCCTATTTTGCCTCTGGCCTGAGATCACCTTTTTCACTTTAGTTTCTTATTCAAGACACTGGAGTTTCCAACTGTGTCGGGTTTTTTTGAACTTCTTTCACTGTGTTATTGCGGCACCAGTGCACACCTCTAACACGGCACTAATAACAATAGGTTTGTTTACATGTCACCTCCTCCTCCAGAATGTAAGCTCTTCTCAGTAAACTTTTTATGCCCAATGCCCACAATGGCTTAGAGCATAATAGGGTTTCTTAGGCATTTAATAAATGCTAATTGAATAAATTTGGTTAAAGAGGTTATTGTATGAGAAATATGCAGGGGAGTTGAAAAATACGACCTCCAAAGTCCTTTCCAACTTAGATTTTCATTTGAGGATATCAGTCCCTTCCATGTTTTTGAGTATCACATCTATGTATGACTATGTATACATATATATGTATACATGTATGACTACGTATGACTCCCAGCGCCATAATTTCAAAGCAATCTGAGCTTTCGACTAAAATATCCATCTGCCTGTTACATAGCTTCACTTATTATCTAAGTTGGCATCTCAAATTCAATATGTCCAAAATTAACTTACTTTCCCACACAACTTGTTCTACCTTAGCAGTTTTTTGTATTTGTTAATGACACCACTGTCCTTTTAGGGGCTGCTGTTAAAAACATCCTAGATGGCCATTCTCTTCTCTCTATAATAAATAACTGTGTAGACCTCTGTATTCCTCTTTTTGTGCTTCCATAGGCTTACAGTCTTCATCAAACTGCTTGCGACTCTAATTAGCACTTACTTCATTCTGCATGCTATATTTCCATCTCTGTTCCACATTTCAAGATTTCTGTAGCAACGTCTGCAAATAGATACCAGGTGCTCAACAACTCCTTGTAGAATGTTTGAATGAAGGTTAGGATGTTAGCTTGAAATTGCCTTTGAGGCACGGATCTTGTTTTACACTTTTTTGTTCCCCACCCCCCGCCATAAAAAGGGCAGAGAAAATAGGGTACACATATATTAAAAACTGAACACTGCATCTATTATTGTAACTCGGAGCTGTTGCAACAACTGGCGGCAATTTTAACAAAACAAACCACGCTCTGCCATTAAAAAAAAAAAATTAAAATCCCCTTAGACTCAGTTCCCAGCTAAAACAATCCAGGATGCAGGTTTCCCACCCCCTTCCAGTGGTCTGACGTGCGGCGGAGGAGCGAGGAGCAAGGAGCAAGCTGGGCCTGAGGAGCAGGGAGCGCGGGATGGGGGACGTCCCGGAAGTCATTGACTAGCTAGCTGCAGCCTCTGCGGGACCAGTTTGGGCTGCGGTCCCAACAATAACTGGCGCCGGGGCCGGGCGGGGGCCGTGGGGATCCGAAGCTTGAGGGCGGGACCCGGATTGGAGGAGGCGGGTGGGACGCCTCCAAAGGCCGAAGGGGATTGGAAGAGGGAGATAAGGGGCGGGGGAGCTCGCGGGATGGGCCGGAGAACTAGCGGGTCGACCGAGGAGCGAGCATGCTGATTGGGTTTCGCGGAAGGAGACGGACCAGAGCTGGCCGAGCATTGGCCGTGGCGCCGAGGGGGCGTGGCCGGCGCGAGCAAGAGGGAGCGCGAGGGAGCGGGTGGCGGGCCTGCCTGCCAGCTAGCCAGAGCCGCGGGCGAGCGCGGCGAGCGGGGATCCTGGTGAGGAGCGCTGCTCGGGAGGCGCGTCCCCCAGCTCCGCCGCGGCCGCCCTCCGCCGCTCGAGCACTCCGCTTCCTTCCCTCCCCTCCCCTGCGCTCCGGCCTGGGGTCTCGGCGCGGGGAGCGGAGGGAAGGGACGAAGGAGTAGGAGGTGAAAGCGGGGTGAGGGGCGGAAGGGTCCCGGCGCGGGGTGAGGCGAGGGCTGCCTCTCGTTCTCCCGCCGCTGCCGCCGTCTCCTGGTCGGGTGCCGCGGCCCGAGGCGCGCGGGGCTTCCGGGGCGCCCGCACTATGCAGGCGGACTGCCGGCTGCCGCGATGGCGAGCCGGGCGGTGGTGAGAGCCAGGCGCTGCCCGCAGTGTCCCCAAGTCCGGGCCGCGGCCGCCGCCCCCGCCTGGGCCGCGCTCCCCCTCTCCCGCTCCCTCCCTCCCTGCTCCAACTCCTCCTCCTCCTCCATGCCTCTGTTCCTCCTGCTCTTACTTGTCCTGCTCCTGCTGCTCGACGACGCTGGAGCCCAGCAAGGTGAGTGGTCCCAGGGGAGTGAGCGGCGGGGCAGCCTCCGTCGGGGCGCCGGGTCTCTTGGCCCCTGAACGAATCTGCAGACGCTGCAGGGAGGCGCGGTGCGCTTTAGTGCGTGGCCAGACCTGGCTGGGTACTCACAGGGTTGAGTTGCAAAGGCAGGCTCTTGCCCCTCTGTCCCCCAAGTTGGCGCGGCTTTAGTTTTTGGCAAGGCCATTTATTTCTCTGAAAGGGGGACGTGAGACCCTGCTATGAAAGCCTCGTTGATATTAGATCCTTCTGTGGAAAATTTTAGGGAGGAAAAAGAACCTTTGGAGATAATGACCCCTAAAGTTAAGTTGCACGGATGGATGGAGACTGTAGGAAGGCAGGTTAATTAACTAGCATCTTAAACCTATTAAAGGTAAGTGGTGATAATTATCTTTGTGAAAGAGTTCGGGTTCTGAAGCAGATGGAGTAGTTTCTGCTTATCTCTGAGTCTTGGATTCAGAACATGTTCTTTACAATCCGTTATTGAGGCTGGTGGTCTAGACTGCCTTGGTCAAACACTGGTTCTGACCCAACGCTATGCTAATTTGCCCAAGTGAAGCTTTCCACATTAAAAAGGTAAGCCTTCCCAGAAAGTGACAAAACTTTTTTCCACCTACAATCCTTGAAAAACCTGTTCCGGAAACAAGCGAAACTGTTTATTAAGTAATTATCATAATGGAAAGAGAATGCGGGGTGATTTCTTTTCCCCTTGAGTACTATTTTCCGGTAGTGTAGCACAGTTTTTTGAATCAGTTTGGCATCAGTTTTTGAACAGATTTTTCCATTGCATTTTCCATTTTATTGCAGTGGGAAGGATAAGGATTGGATTGTTACTTATTGCTAGGAAGAGAGTTTTTTAAAAAGAAAATTGTTCTCTACCTTTAAGCGCAGCTTTATGTTGCTTTCATGGTTTTCAGTAAAGTATGGAATCATGGCCTGTCATTGAGAAGGTGCCGAACCTTGACAGGCTTGTGGAAATATAATCTCTCTAACTATAAGGAAAAAATGTATTTGGCGTACTGACCCCTTAGATCTAGACACATTTCTGTATAGAGTAACTCAAAATTAAATGCTTAGTATTTAGGTTTTAGTTAGATCGTCTTCTAAATTGAACATCATCAACATTTAATATATTGAAGTATGAAATCCTTCTCTCCATTGTAGAGATGTTTTTCCCTCCTGGTAGCGGGGAAAACAGGCTTATATATGGCTAACACTTAGGGCTTACTTTGTGGCGGGCACGACTAGACTAAGTGGTTTGTGTTTATTAACTCCTTGAATCTTCACTACAGCCAGCTGAGATAGTTATTGTTATCCCAGTTCAAACGTAATGAAATTGAGACACAAAGAATATAAGGTACCTTGATGCAGGAAGGTATATTACTCCATAGGCAGAGTACTCTGTTTTGCTTGTTTCTGGATCTGATAGTGTTTGTATCATGTTATTAAAAAAATCTTGGGACAGTATAGAATCAGTTACATGTCTCCCTTCCAAATGAGGGATTGCCTTGTTTTTAGAAAAGGCCAGTCTACCGGCCTAATCCCCGCACTTTGGGAGGTTGAGGCGGGCCGATCACGAGGTCAGGAAATCGAGACCATCCTGACCAACATGGTGAAACCCCGTCTCTACTAAAATACAAAAAATTAGCTGGGCGTGGTGATGCACGCCTGTAGTCCCAGCTACTCAGGAGGCTGAGGCAGGGGAATCGCTTGAACCGTGGAGGCGGAGGTTGCAGTGAGCCGAGATGGTGCCACTGCACTCTAGCTTGGTGACAGAGCGAAACTCCTTCTCAAAAAAAAAAAAAAAAAAACCAGTCTAATCAGACATGCAACATTAGTTCATTTTTTAAGATTTAATTTATTTTACCAGAACATTTTAACAAATACATTTCTCTTTAACAATTTAACAATGTCATCTTATATAAACATCAACATAAATAGAAATGATTCTGGTAATTATAAGACTTTATTTCCTCTTTAGTTCTGTTCTTCTAAATTGCTTGGGTAAATTTTGCTAAATCATTTAATATTTAATCTCTTTGTACTTTGTACCTCAGCTTTCTGCATCATTAAGATGAGAATGCATACCTATCTCATAGCTTGATATAAATGAAATGATAGTATGCAGGAATTTTGCAAAAGGAAAAGCTTAACATAGCTATAAATGATTATCATTAATCTTGAGCCTACTAAATTGATAAATTAAGAGTTAATTAGGTATACATCATCTGAAAACTCAGGAATTATTTGAGATTTGAATTTCCTCATTTTTAAAAATTAAATTTTTTACCCAAAGGACCCTAAAGCAACCTGTGGTGGAATTCCTTTTAAGCCAGTCTTCCCTAACAGATGTTCTTTTGGGTCTACTGATACTCCGTCACATAACCTGAAAAGACGTCTGTTTAAAACACCTTTAGAATTTTTCATAATGGGGATTTGTACAAGTAGTAATGTTCAGCTACAAGATAGAGTTTTTACTCTATAAGAAGTCTTAAGATTGGAAGGAAATCAACTGTTGACAGCTGTCTTTGGTGGTAAAATTGGGGGACATTTCTTTATATTTTTCTACATTTTCTGTAATTTGTGTATAGTCAGAATAAAAACTAAACTGCAAAAAAGGTTTCTTTGATAGATTTTTTTCTTCATTTGACAACTGAAGGTAGAAATGCATCTAGTATGTATGTTGAGGTAGAAATGTGCTTCAGTCTTTTTTCTTTTGACATCATTTTGAAATAGCAGAATATATTACCTTCATTCCAATTAATGTCATATATAGCTATTCCTCAATAGATTTTCTTTTCACAATGACCTTTCTTTTTATTTGGCTCCGCATAAAATATATCACTAGTTTGAAAACTTACCAACTTTTCACAGCAGATGTATTTTAACCAGTCCTGTTTCACCCAGAGATTTATAAATATATTGTGTTTGTTTACTTCTATTTATTATGTTGATGTTTCAGATACGGCTCGTATTTGTGTAGAGTTCTAAGTTGGATATCAAGAAGTTGGTCTTCGAAATCTTTTTTATTGAAAAATTTTTTTTTGTAAAATGTACATCTCTAAAAAATTGAAATCGGTGAAACTTATGCTGGTAGCATATTTACTACTGTATTAAATTTGTAGGAAGTTGATGATCTACTATGATTTTATGTCTCTGGTTTCCATTATGACTGTAGGAATTTGGGTTACTTCATCTCAGGGGCTCAGCTTCATTTGTGTCCTGGAAGGCTTGCCTACTGTCTCGGTTAGAATGTAATTTGTACATGGTAAAATATCAGAGAATTAATTTTTAAGATCCATTAAGCCTGATTTGTTTAGGCCTATTAATATATAACATGTTGTGAAGATATTAGTTTTTCTTTTCTAATTTAATCTGTGAAACAAGTCAGGTTCATTCTTAAAAAGGATGTTTCAGTTATTTGATCATATTTGGAACCAATATGTGAAAAAGTTTATATTCTGTCAAGGAATGCCTTTATTTGCTTGTGATGCAGGGAAGTATTTTTGAACAATATTTGTGAGTTGTCAGAAAATAAAAACTTACTTCTCTCTGCAAATAAACATTAGTAATTATTTTTCACATTGACATTAGGTTTATTTAGAAATTTCCGTTGCCTTTTCTTTGATAAACATCAGGGCCCTTATGCAGCTTTGTTCAGAAGCAAATAAATCAAAGCATCCTTTTCTGCTATATTTCTAATTAGTTTTACAAAATGAAAATTAGAAACAGCACACATTCCACACGTGTGAATGATCAGATTTAAACACCACGTTTTTGAAACTTGTAAATGAAAAATTGATTTTAAGATTGCAGGTAAATTATAGGTAGATCTCTCAGTGTTAGAAACAAAAAGAACACATTATTTTCCCTGGGGATAGTTGATAATTCCATTTGAACATCTGAGCTTCATTTTAAAGATGAACATGAAAAAAATCTGAAAATGGTGGAATTGGCATAAGTAAAATACCAGTACTAGAATTAAAATGACAAATGAATTAATTTCCAAAGTCAATCAGATCATGTATGTGAGAAAGGGCTAGATTTATATAGGAGTAGAATTTAAATTTAGGACTACACTTCTCAAAGTGACACCGGGAGGTGAAGCTCAGGGAGTAATGTTGGACATTAATTGAATGCATACAAGTAGACAGTTTCTGCTTCTAGTTCTTGATTAGTTGGAAGGATATGGAATGATGACCTAACAGTAGAAGGATTGGGAAAAGCTTCATAAAGATAGTGATATTTGCTAAGTGTGATTGTTGAAATATGAATTGAGACAATTTGGCAATTTTTCTGATGTGGCTCCTGGATTCAGTTTGCTTTTAACAACCTTATGGCCATAGCACTTTGTGTTTCTTTTAAAATATTGTATAGATAATGATTATTACTCACAACTAAAAAAGTTTATATTCTGTCAAGGAATATAAACATCTTCTAATCCATCAACTTGTAATTTTTAATTTTCCTTTCTATTATATATTCACATGCCTGCATAATCTTATGTAGTTGTAATTTTAATAGTGTGTTTATGTAAAATTAATTTATAGGCTAATTTAGCACATGTAAGCATACCTACAGAATACAGTAAGACAAAAATTTCAAAATGCAAAATCTTATAAGACATTCAGTATTTATGAAGTAATTACTATATTGTTCAGAGCTGTTATTGTATTTAATTGATTCTTCATTCTGGAGAAAAATCTCTGAGAAAGTATTTCAGTTCAAAATGTTAGTTTAGAAACAAATATCATGCTAATTTTTCAGTTCATTGTTTGAGTTAAATTAGTATAACCTATGAGGACAGAAAATACAGATATTCAGATAATCTAGTATCTAATGAGTGCCAGTGCAGTGCCCACTGAAGCTGATGAGATACTGGATGATTTCCAAGGGCTACTAAAACATCGCTTACCAGCTCAACCTGCACCTTGACGGGTGTGTAGTTGAAAGAAAAACTTTGATTCGCTACTTGAATTATGGGAGAATCCCAAGATGCAAGTTCCCTCAACTGCTTTTTAAGGAGAGTGGCCCAGAATTCCCTGCAAGGCTTTTGTTGAGTAGGGTGCTTGCAACCTTGTCTTCAAAACTGAATTGCCTGGGATCAAAGAGAAGATATTAGCACTTTTTATTAAGATATTGGCACTCTTTATTAAGATAGTTCTCATTCAGAACTATCAGTATGAAGGGGTACCAACTGTGAACTCTCAAGAGAGTGTGCACATACCTCAGTACAGTCCTGAGACATTCAGAGAAGAGTAAACATTGTTACTGTCTTCAGAGAACCTACAGTCTATTTGAGAAAGTAATTATCTTCAGGTTGGAATATATATAATAATAACCAAGGAAGGATATCAGAAGATTATGTAAGACAGAGAGACCTCACCACTCCTGGAGAAGAAGGAGACGCCTACTATAATAATAATAATCAAGGAAGGTTATAAGAAGGTTATATAAGGCAGAAAGAGCTCACTATTCCTGGAGAAGTAGGAGACGCCTCACTGATAAAGTGGTTTTAGATTGGTAAGCTTTGAAGGTTGGCAGGTTTCTTACCCACAAGGAACTGCAGATATTTGAAGAGTAAGGTCATAAGATTAGAACATGGGGAGTCAGTGAAGTGGGAGTGCGAAAGTCCACCTTTTTAGAATGAGTAGCAAAATTCATTCTGGTCCTGCTCCACTGTTTGCTTCTTGAACCCATGCCCTGCGTCTGCCCAGTTATTGGAAAAACACTTGTTGGTTAATTCCTGTGTGCCAGTCATGGTACCACATGCTGGGACATTTTCCTCTTGGAGCTGTGTTAATGACTTCCATAGTGTTGCCAGCAGCCCCTTTATAATCTGTAAGATACCATCCAAACTCCTTTGCATATTATGTATGTAATTTTTTTCACAGTCTGGTCCCTCCCTTTCACTCTGACTCAATCTAATGCCAGCACTTATCGCACTGTATAGTTCAGATATGAGACTGAGCTAATTTTGTTCTTCTAAGATATAATTTCATGTCGTTTTGCCTTGTTCCCTATACTAACCTCTTTATATATGCAGTTTCTTCTACTTGAAATGTCCTTATTTTCCTTGTCTTCTCGATAAACTCTTGATCAACCTTCAAAACCCTTCTTGGGTATCCTCCCTTTATGAAGAGTTCTCTAACAGTCCCCACACACTCATCTCCAGATAATACATTCCACACTGTATTCTAAGTATTTATTCCTGCCGGTGGAGAGAATTTTATTCATTTTCTTATTTCTAATACTTACCATCATGTCTGTCATTTAAATTATGTGAATTAACCCCATTTCTAGAGTTAATCTGCTACCCTGAGCACATTATTTGGTTCCTCCCTGGGCACCGGCATGCACTTCGTGCTGTTGTCTTTTGCCTGATCCCTATAATTAGTGGTCAGTTCAAGAGCTAGGAACAGAGCCATGTCTTGACCATTACTACTTGTTTGGTACCTGGGAAGCCTAACAGTCTTCCCAGCCTTTCCCAGCCCCACCTCTTCCCAGAAGGAAGACCCCTTTGCTGCACACCCTTGACTATGAGAGGAGTCCTTCAAGCTGAAATTCTGAAAATAGACATGGCAACTTCTTAGAAAGCTCTGCTCCCCGCAGATGGGTCATCCTTTAGAACAGTGACAACTTAAATCAGTGCCAGCAATTTGGGCAAACTTTCTCCTTTGCATGCTTTTTCAGCTTCTGACTTCAACAGGCATCTCCAATATTATAAAAGTTCCCCTAGTTTTTGTTCTAGTGGTTGGCCTGTCTCCTTTTTCTTGCCAGTGGATATTCCTGGGGAGCATTCAGGTAGCTTCACTCATCTGGTGTAATGGAAAAGTAATGAGAAATGGAAACTGGAAAGATTGGTGGGGACCGTATTGTGGAGGACTTCCCACTGAGGGGCAGACTGAGGAGTTTATAGCTGTAATGTTAGGCCTGACATTAGCCTCAGGTGCTTCCTCTTTCACCTGGTTTACTTGGCTGTCACTAGGTTTGGTTATCTCTTCCCAGCTCAGGCACCCCAGATCCATCATCTCAGCAATGCTCTTTCTCTGGTCTTGGACAGTTCCCAAACTTGGGCCCATGTGATAATCCCCATTCTCTGCTTTCTCTGGTTCTGAATAGCTCATAGTTACAAGAGTAAGTCATGTGGCCATCATGATTAGATCTGCCACAAATTAGGACTGGCTAATCAAGTCGAAAGTGGGGATTACTGCTTAGCAGACTTTCTCACTTTGTACAGCTGATTTATATAGCCGAACTCCTGCCCTGCTCCTAATCCTTGCACAGTATGACTGCCTCCTGCCTGAAACCTTGTCCTCTTCCTCTTTATCAGAGCACTGCTTCATTGGGAAATGTGAGTTTTGTTTTGGTATGCTTTACACTTTTATGGCACTTTTACTTTATATCTGGAAACATGCTCAAAATGCCACTAGCTTTTACACATCTCTTTTTTTCAGTTGTTTATGGTACCTTATATCTCTGCGTTTTTCAGGGACAAACTTTCTAAACGGTAGACTACATCTGTGCTGTATATTTTCTTAGTGACTGGCACACAGCAGATATTTGTTATATTATTAATTTATTTTTTAACTCTTGCAATAAAAAAGCAAGGGTTTTGTTTCTGCTTTACTGAAACTGTCATTTAAACTGTCAGATTTTTGTTTGTTTTGTTTTTTGTTTTAGTTTGAAAACCAAGCAGCTTTGTCTATCTTTATTATTAGTTTTAGTTGTTTCTTTCTTTTTTTTTTTTTTCTTACTACAGTGGTCTTGAAAATCTGAAGGCTTTGGACTTGGACATACCTGGATTTAAATAATAGGCTTGTTGAATTTGACATCCAGTTACCACTCTAAATGTTTTAAAATATGTAACTCGTCTTTCTTTTTAGACTGTAATGAGGGCTGGGATTGAATCTGGGTAGCAAGTAAATTTTTGTTCAATGAATGAACCAATATGTGAAAGAAAATTTTGTTTCACTTTACTCTGCAGTTAACATTTCCATTTTTAAATGTTTCCTTTCCACTAAGACTCACTTTTCCATCCTTCTCCCCCTTATCCCCAATTATTGTTCCACCCCTAGCTGAGTGAGAGGAGTCAAGAGCATGCAGGAGAGGAATGTGACAGACAGGCGTGACTGTTCACAGTGATTTGTACATTCAGGGGCTCCAGCCCACCCAAACCTTAGTATGAGTTTTGTGCTCTCCTTTATGACCTTTGCTCTGCCTTTTCAGCCTTCTATCTATTGATGTGTTTCAATGTTTTTTGATCCCCACCATCTCAGATCATTTTATCTCTTCTCTCCTGACATGCCTTTGTTTCTGCCTACTCTTGGCATCCTAAAAGCCAACTTTATAGGTCTGGATGTGAGGTGGATATTCTGTTGCTTGCATGAAGGAAGAGTGTTTTAGTTAAGACTTTTGAGGTTATAGAGAACAGAAATCTGTATCTGGTTAAGGTAGAAGGAGAAAGTATTGGGAGGATTGTGAAGTAACTTACAGAGTTTTGTTAAAGCTGAACCTACCTAAACCAAGGGGAAAGCAGGAATGCAGCTAGACTTCAGGAACCAAGGACTCAGCTTAGTTCTTCTCTCTTGCTTCAGTCTGGCTTTCTCTTTGTGGGAGGAATCGTGGCTGCTGGCAATCCCGAAGGCTTACAGTTTTAACACGGAGAGATTCTGTATTTTCCCTATTGTACAAGGTCCAGTAATTGGAGGAAAGGGTGAGTTGGCCTCACGTTGGCCCAGTGTGATTCAGTACCCACCCTTGGACCAGTCAAATAACCAGGGGGCATGAGGTCATATTAAAACTGTTGGGAAACTGCAGAGCATGTCCCAGAGAAGAATAAGGCGGGGTACTAGATAAACAGAGGCATCCTCTTCTAGGAGAAAGTGTTACATTTATTAAAAGTCCACTGTATTTTGAAGAAGTTCTTATTGAACCTTTACATTTATCTTGGGAGATAGGTGGTGGTATCCTCATCTGTGAGGTCGTCGCGTCCTCACCAGTGTACTGGTTAGGGTATGTAAGCTTATGGAGGTTAAGGGTCCAGGATCTTCAAAACTGGCATGTCTAGAATTTGACTCTCAGTCTGTTGGACTCTAAAGCCTATGTACTTTCTAATGTGTGAGTTGTCTACCATAACATTAGTTTAGGCTTATTTCTCATTCAACAGCATGTGCTAGGAGCGTTGTATGTTTTATTTCTGTGTGTATGTTTATAAAGGTGAATAGAATGCATTGCCTTTCTAACCAAATTTTACAGCTTGGTATGGTAAACTGACATAAATTTGCATAACTAAGCATATTAAGTACAGAAAGATATTATTATTATGGAAATAGGGAGAAACACCAGGAGCTTCAGAAAGGTTTCACAAAGAAAATAACATTGAGTAGGTATTTGCTAGGTGGATGAAAGGACGAGGGACGTTATTCTTGGCAGAGTGCAATGTCAAGTGCACAGAGGTGACAGCATGCAGCATGTGGGGAGTCACCTATAGTTCAGGACTGTGGAACAAAGAAGTTGTGGGAAAAATGAAGAGATGAGACCAGAAAGGGAATCGGGCCAGATTATGATAGACTTTGTATCCTGGCCGAAGTGTTTGAACTTTGTGGTATCATCAGTGGAAAATAGTTAAAGGATTTCGAAATAAGGGACCTACATGACCCAGATAGTATTTAAGAAACTCTGACTGGAGTATAGATAGTGGACTAGAGGGAGGAAAGACAGAAAGTGGGGAAAACCTGTTAAAGAACTTTGCAAGGGCCTGTACTTGTTCAGAGGGACTAAATTTAGAACTGCTAAGGAGAGAGAAAGTGTAAAATATAATGACTAGTTAAATTTGAGAGAGCCAAGAGTCAGTTTAATGTTGAGATTTTTCTTTCTGGAATCTTCTTCCTCTTCCTGCTTTCTACTTCTCTCATTCACCAGGATTTCTGCCTAGCTAACTTCTCTTCCTCTCTCTCTCTCTCTCTCTCTCTCTCTCTCTCTCTCTCTCTCTTTCTTTCTCTCTCTCTCTTCCCTGCCCCGTCTCTCTCTCTCCCCCTCCCCATCTCTCCTTCCATGTCCCTGTTCCTCTCTCTTTCCTTCTCCCTCTCCCTCTCTCTGACACACATACACACACACTGAAGCACTCATTACTTCCCTTTAGACTTCATCGTCCCTGGAATGACTCTCTGTGTCTTACTCCCTATATTGTAAACTCTGTAAGGACAGGGGCCTTGCCTGACATTTTTACTGTTGTTCCTAATACCTAATAGCACACTGCCAGGCATGTGGAGGTCGTTCATTGAATGCATAGGACATGTGGAGTTTGAAATGCTGTGGAACTTCTGAGCAAAAGTGCTTAATATGTATATAGATAAGATTGAAGACTTTGGAGCTTTCTTCATTTGGTGGTAACTGAAGTCAAGGAGTAGGTGAGATTGCCCACGTAGAATAGAGTGGGGAAAGAATTCTGAAGAACAGCAGCATCAACAGCCTGTAGTAACAAGGTTATATACAGTTAAGGTGTCTGCCAGATGCAGTTGGAAGGTTAAAGGAACTCAGACGTGGGAGAAGAGATTTAAGAAGGAGGGAGGGGAGATGTGAAGGAAGGGAGAAGGAAGCGAGAGAAGGAAGTGCCAGCAATCCCAGATGCTGTAGAAGGTAACAAAAGGTAAGGATGGAAAATTCTCCATTGGCTTTTGGCAGCTCAGAAACTGCTTTAGTGAAGAGTTTCACTGGATATGTGGATCTGTGTGTTTCCTAGGGCAGCTGTAACAAAGTACCACAAACTTAGATGACTTAAACTTACTGTCTCACAGTTAGGGAGGCTAGAATTCTGACATTAGGGGGTACAGAGGGCCATTCTCTTTCCTAAGACTCTAGGGTAGGATCCTTCCTTATCTCTTTCTAGCTTTTTGGTGATTGCAAACCTTAGCGTTCTTTGGCTTGTAATGCATCACTCCAGTCTCTGCCTTTGTGGTTACATGTGGTTCTGCCTGCATCTGTGTCTAAAGTTTCCCCCTCTTAGAAAACACCAGTTGTTGGATTAGGGCCTACCCTAAATCCAGAATGACCTCATTTTAACTTGATTACATTTGCAAAATCCAGTTTCCAGATAAGGTCACATTTGCAGGTACCAAAAATTAGGACTTGAACACAATTCAACCCACAACAGTCTTGAACGTGAATTGCAGTACACTGACATTAGAAAAGGAGGCAGAGAAGACATCAAGCATAGGCAACTAAAGAAATCTATGTACAAGAAGGAAAAAGTGAGAAAAACGATGGTAGATGTGGGGTGATGAGGGGACACCACGTGGAAGGAGGTTTTTTGTATTTTTAATTGTTACGCTTAGTGTTTTAAAGTTTGTAAAACTGCAGATCCAAGGCCCCACTGAAGAGCTACAATTACAGGTTATAATTTGCAAAAAGACAAAATCAATTTCATGCAAATATAAGATGAACACACCAAATATTTTGTTCAACTCATTCGTTAATGAGGGAATCAGTAAAATGTTAAAACTGTCCATAGAGTATTTGAGAAGCTAGGTGTTGATAGGCAATGTTAGGATATGATTGCTGCATTAGATGGTCAAAACTGATTAATGGCCAACAAGGCCTTAAACTTTTAGGTTATTTTTTTTCAACTATACAGATATTATATTCATCTTTACCAAGCAGCAATCTGTAAGTTAACATGTAACCAAGACTGCAGCCTTTAATCAGCATTAAGTAGCAGGTGGTAATTATTTTGCCCTGTAACTTTGAGTGGCTTTTGCTTTTTATGACATTTAAAGGATGTGCTGCACACTGTTTTTTTTTTACCCTGTTTCCAAGTTTCAGGTCATCTTTCTGACGTACTTGTTAGAATCCATGGAGGTGTAAATAGGAGCCTGAGAACCTTTAATTAGCCTGTAAATGATTCTAACATTGACTTGACTTTGAGTACCACCAAATAAGAGAAAACTGCGAGTCTTTTAGTGCCCATCTGAGGCTGGAACCCATTACTATCTAATGACACTCATCCCCTGGATTTTGTGAGTTTTTTCTCTTTCTATAGCGCTCAACTCTTCGACAAAGAGAAATTATTTAATGATCTGGGATGGAGCTTTTGCCAGGCGGATAGATGCTCAAGAAGAATACAGTGGCTAGGAAGCAAAGGTACCAGAAAGAGTGTAGTTAATATATTGGACATGAGGCTCAGACTAGGTAGAGAAAGAAATGAGGACAGGATTAGCTTGATAGATGGAGAGAAAAGAGAGAAATCCACTTCACACAAAGTATGCACTGGGTGCAAGAGAGCTGAGAGGTCAGGAGACTATAACCAGAAGAGTGAGATGTTAAAGTTTTTAAGATTTCAGATTTGGGAGTAGTTTCCAATAATGGCAAAAATAAAGTCCAGGTTGTGATCCTGAGGGTGAGTTACTGAACTGCAGTAGAGGTCGTTGGGGAGATTAGTGAGCAATACTGTCTCATAAATTTATACTTTCTACAAGACACTAGAAGCTTTAAAGCTGCTATACATTTAAATTTCCTAAAATAATGTGCCATTGTTCTCTTAACTTTAGCCAGATTGTAGCCAAGTGTACTGGGTCAATAAACAATGGGCAAAAGCTGTTCTGGTCTTTTATGACAATAATAGTACTCACAAAGATTTGTTGAGCACATTGTTATGGCTTAGGACCTTGACACCAGTTGTTTTCATATGGTATGTCATTTAAATATTAACCTTGGTAGCTCAAATTGTTAATATTCCCATTTTACCCCTGGCAAAACTGTGATTTAGCAGCAATAAGTAACCTTTTCAAGGTCATTGTGAGTGGTAGATAGGACATTTAAATTCATTGTATGACTCCAGTGTGTTTCACCATTGCATTCTAGGTAGAGTGTGTGCATGGTGGAGTTGAAGAGGATTTATATATAGCTCACATTCCTTCATGTTATTCAGTTTTGTAGATTATCACACATGCAGAGATGAGTTTGAGCTTAAAAAAGAATAAAGCTGGGGGCAATGTCTTTTTTAAAAAATTGTCACATTGACCCTCTTTAGACTCTGAATGCATGTGCATCTTATGCAGTATTTTAAAAATTAAATAAATGATTTATCAAGCCACAAGAAACCATGGAGGAAACTTAAATACATTCTACTAAGTGAAAGCAGCCAATCCGAAAAGGCTACAAACTGTAGGATTCGAACTGTAAGATGCTCTGGAAAAGGCAAAACTAGGGAGACCCTGAAAAGATCAGTGGTTTCCAGGGTTTTGGGGGAGGTAGAGATGAGCAGGTGGAACATGGGATTTTTAGGGCAGTGAAACTACTCTGTGTGATACTATAGTGGTGGGTACATGTCACATATTTGTCCAGACCTGTAGAATGTACACCGGGAGTGAACCCTAGTATGAACTGTGGACTCAGGGTGATAACAATTTGTCAGTGTAGGTTCATCAATTGTAACAAATGTATCAGTTTAGTCAGGAATGTTAATGAAGGAGGCTATGCAAGTGTAGGGGCAAGGGATATATGACAAATATCTGTTCTTTCTATTCAGTTTTATTATGAACCTAAAACTGCTTTAAAAAGTGAAATGTAATTAAAATACTAAATTTATGTTACATATATTTTACCACAATTTAAAAACTGTAGGGATGGAGAAAGATATATCTTGTGAACACTAAAGAAAACTGGAGTCGCTGTATTAGTTTCAGACAAAACTTCAGAACAGGAAAATTACCAGGGTTAAAGAGGACATTAAAAAATTAAGTG
The DNA here is from genome assembly GCF_007565055.1 of Rhinopithecus roxellana. NCBI lineage: Eukaryota > Metazoa > Chordata > Mammalia > Primates > Cercopithecidae > Rhinopithecus > Rhinopithecus roxellana. The sequence continues at coordinate 19,446,037 of NC_044549.1, read as the reverse complement.
AAATTAGAGTAGTATTTGAATTATCTGAGATTTATAATGATGCACCTTAACCTCACAATTACAAGGTTGATATGGTACTTCTGGTCTAAAAATTCGCAGTACCAAATAATATATTAAAAACTTTATTGTAACAGAATGAAATCAGATGTATTAGTTAACAGTTGCAACTTGCTCTTAATACTTTTATGTTGCATAAAAGCTCCATGCTTTCTCATTTTAAGATCTCACAGATGTATTACGTGACCGAAGTGACACTTACTTAGAGCAAGTATAGTCAGACTTACCAGTTCAGCAAAAGAAAAACCTTGAAAACTCACTGGAAAAGTTTAAACCTTTGCTCTCCATTTTTGGCATATTTTTGCAAGCATATCTTGCGTTTGTATTTGCTGTTAAAGGAAATAATTTTGGAAATCACAATGTTCATATTATTAAAATTCAGTAAAATATATATATATAAAAGAACGTAATTAATACAATTTATCAGTAGTGATATGGCTCAAATCTGGAGGGGGCTGGAAAGTCATATGGAATCAGCATCACAAGCACATACTTAAACAAAAAACACACTTGATTTGGAGTTTAATTAGAGTAGCCTAAAACAGCATGCATTCTTTGTTGCAATAATTCATTGTCATTTAAATATGTTGCATTTTCTTCCTATTTTTTTCTAGGGATAAGTAGTTTAAAAAAAAGAAAAAAAATTTTTTTTTTCCTGGAATAATATCAAAATTTGTATCTGGCTTAACACATCTGACCTTACACTCTTCAGAGGAAGTGAACACATGTTCTATGAGTAATTCCCTAAATAAATATGCGGCCAAACAAAGACGCAGTAAGATCAAATTCCAGTGTTTTTTCTTAGCTGGAATAAAATTAAAATTCAAAAATTAGGCTACCAGGCTTCCACCCTTTTTGATCACTTATAGTCTGGTGGAGACTATGTCGGGGAGGAGGAGGAGAAAGAACCTGTCAGTGATAGTGCTGATGGAGTTTGGAGAAGGAGAAAGTTAGTGAAGTTGGAGTTGGTGAGAATGTATGGATTGGTGCGATGAACATGGTTTTTTCCAGTAGTAGTTATACTCTTTTTGTCAATTCTGTCTTGTGAGAAGGAGTAATAGTAGGTGGTGTAGCCTGGTCACAGATCATTATTTTTCCCAGTGTACAAAGCTACTCAGAATTAATAGCAGTCAGGGATGATTACTTTTAGCTCCCTTTCCTCCTAATGTTAAGAGCTCCGACCCAGAAAAAAAATATCATTTGAGGCCTATAGACTAATAAAAAGAATCGTTTTCTTTAACGTAAAGAAAAATAAAACATTCCATTTACTTTTTAAAAAATTGGAAAGTCGGAACATAAAACTCTTTAGTATAACTGCTGATCTTTGGGGGAAAACCAGTCTCTTATTGAAGAGTTTATCCTTTGGGCCAAATGGAACCCAACCAAGAACTAAACCAGATCTTTTTTCTGAGATTTTCTAGCTTTGACTCTAAGTCAGCACTTAACCTCAGCACTATTCACTATTCAGGTTGATCATTCTTTGTTCTGAGGGACTCTCCTGTGCATAATAAGATGTTTTAGCAGCTTTTCTGGCCTCTACCTACTAGATGCCAATAACACCCCTCCCCATCCAGTTGTGACAACCAAAATTGTCTCAAGACACTGCCAAATAGGAGGTAAAATTGCTTCTGTGGGGGTCCTCTTCCCCTCTGCCCTGCAACCCACCTTTTGAGAATCACTGCTCTAAGTGTATTACAGAATTGGTTGATCAAGAATGTTTTCCCAATTTTAGTTCTACTTTTAAATATTTTGTCGTATTTTAAGTATCTTGGTGGAATAAGCTTTACTTTTAAGAACTGTAAAAATAAACTGGAAACGCATTTCTAATTTAGGGGTGAAAGTGAGAACGAGGTCTTTCCTTGATTTGCAAATTCAATGTTAAGACCTTTGCATGCCTAGCACAGGAGTTTTCAGATTGCAGTTGGGGACACATTAGGGGGTCATGAAATACTTTAGTGGTTCATGAACGTGCTTGCAAAAATGTATAGGGTCACAATGTAAAAGGTATTTATTTTGGCATAAACAAAAAACATATGTGTATGCCTAGCCTTCCCTTTCAGACTGGAATATTCTGAACATATGCTTCATAGCAGTAGGTGCTTAGTGAAGCTGTTTATCCAGTCGGGTTAAACTTGTCAAATATTTTTTGAGATACAAAACATTCAAATGTGTTCGTTGCTGAAGATTGGAGACCTGTTGTTAACTTTAGATTCTGGTGCATATCATCTTGCTTGCAAGAGGAGGGAGCTCGGAACTCCATCACATAGTTTAGAACATTCTTGGCACGTTACGTGTGGACTGTTCCTGCCCTCCCCCTACACAAAGTGATGAAAAAAGACAACTCTGCAATTATTGTCTTCATCAGCATGCATGCAAAAGTCTTGTTTTTCATCAGTTAGTATTTCTTTTGTTAACTTTTGTAGAAATTATCCTTCATGTTGGAAAGGTCAATAAATGTTTTGTGTATTTATTGAGAATCAAACATGATCATAAGACATCTAAAAATGACTCCTAACACTCTGCTTGTACTTTTTGTAAAAATCATTTTTAAATGACAACCTTGAGTTGAATAATAGCCTACAGGGAATACCTTAAGTGTGACAGTCTGCCACTGCAAAGTCGTAGATTCAGCTGTTGATAGAAAATTCCTGCGTTTCTGAAATTCATCTACACTTTCAATTACCTAAAAAGCTGCCTTTGTTTCTATTTACTAAAAAACATACGTTAATGTTTGGAGTTATTTCGTTTATTCGGTGGTTATTTTTTGAAGATTGAACCACCTACAGGAAGAGTGTTTTCATCATTTCAGTAGTAAGGACATTTCAGACTAGTTTTATAATGTTAGAAACTCTGTCTTAGGGTGGTAGTTTTTTCCTCTGAGGAAAAATGTTAATGATTGTTTAAGAGTAATTTATCTTACAATTCATTTTCACAGTAGATTTTTTTTTATATCCCTATGTTTTTAATTTAGCTGAAATCCAGCAGAGATATTCAAGGTATTTTCATGCCAGTTTCAGAGGAAATTTGTGTTAGGGTTTTTTTGTTTTGTTTTGTTTTTTGTGGACTGTATAACATCCTACATTTTATATTTGCAAGAGACCAGTAGATATATTGCACAAAAATCCACGTTTATTACATTCTGCGCTTATATATTTTTGTATTACTGAGTTGCTAAGCCTAGTTCTTGTATGTGAAATGAAAGCAAGTATAGAAGATAGCCAAAATTTAATGTTGATTAAAAACTAAGCTTTGTGTGAGAGATAATTGTTTCAAAAGCCAGGTTTCTAGCACTGACCGTTAAAAGTAGACTAAGGAGCAATACTAATATGGATTCAACAATAAAATTTCTTTATCAGCCAAGGATATGATTTTTAAGTATTGTCATAAGAATTTAGGTACAAAGTTGTTCCATCATTAAAGTTAGTTTTGAGACTAGTTTGAAATTACTTTTTCATAGATTAATGTACAGTTTCCTTATTCAATTAATAAATATTTATTTAGCATCCACTACTTACTAAATACTATATGAAGTTCTTATTCATAGGCTTTTAAAAGCTTTCGTCTTTTCTAGCAAATATTAGCACTGCATTGTTCTAAAAATAATCAACATAGTAGAAAGTTCTGTTACAGCCCTCTGTGTCCGTATTGAGTTTGGAACTCAGCAGTGTCACTTTTAACATAGTTTTTGTGTAAGTGCTGTACTATTCTGAAAGGTGATTATAAATAACTCTTTTGAAGGACAAAATGCTATTATTTTAAAAGGATATATTCATCCTCCTACTAGAAAGAGATTTATTTGAATCTCATTGTTACGGAATGCAGAACAGTACAATCAGAGCAGCTGCTGAAACTCCTAAATGAACATTAATTTTTTCTTCTGGGTACTCAGTGAAAACAAAATACAAACTTTATGATAAAGAATGCAAATATTTCATTTTTACAAACATGTTGTTATCTAAGTTTCTGTATTTAGCTGCTGAATAAATTTCTGGAGCAAATAATGCTGCTGCCAAGATATAAAGGTCATTTTTTTCTAATCTTTAATTTTACTTCTCCTTATTCTGTAGGGAAAAAAAATAAGGTGTGTGAGAGGGACTACTAAAAAGTTAAATTTCAGTAAATATAGGATTAAACTTCATTATATATTGCTTTAATAATTTCAAGAAGGAGTGCCTTGTAGTCTGTTATCCAGCCAATAATCTACATAATCTTTAGTACATAGTGTTTTTTAGAAGTCATTCAGCTTCTCACGTTTATGCAGCCAACAGACATGTGAAAAAAATGCTCATCATCACTGGTCATTAGAGAAATGCAAATCAAAACCATAATGAGATACCATCTTATGCCAGTTAGAATGGTGATCATTAAAAAGTCAGGAAACAGATGCTGGAGAGGATGTGGAGAAATGGGAATGCTATTACACTATTGGTGGGAGTGTAAATTAGTTCAACCATTGTGGAAGACAGTGTGGCAATTCCTCAAGGATCTAGAACTAGAAATACCATTTGACCCTCCAATCCCATTACTGGGCATATACCCAAAGGATAATGAATCATGCTACTAGAAAGAAATATGCACATGTATGTTTATTGCAGCACTATTCACAATAGCAAAGACTTGGAACTAACCCAAGTGTTCTTCAGTAATAGACTGGATAAAGAAAATGTGGCACATATACACCATGGAATACTATGCAGCCATAAAAAAGGATGAGTTCATGTCCTTTGCAGGGACATGGATGAAGCTGGAAACCATCGTTTTCAACAAACTGTCACAAGGACAGAAAACCAAACACTGCATGTTCTCACTCATAAGTGGGAGTTGAACAATGAGAACACATGTACACAGGGAGGGGAACATCACACACTGGGGCCTGTCGGGATGGGGGGCTGAGGAAGGGATAGCCTTAGGAGAAATATCTGATGTAGATGACAGATTGATGGGTGCAGCAAACCAACATGGCACATGTATACCTATGTAACCTGCATATAGTGCACGTGTACCCCAGAACTTGTATAATTTTTTAAAAGTAAAGAAAAAGAGAGATATCATTCAGCTTCTCACAGATATTTTAGTTCATGATTTGTAAATAGATGAAGCTGATCACATATTTTTATATTTTACATTCACTTTTTGAACAATTACTCTAAGTTGCTCTTCTTTTGAAGATTGGATTTGTTATAACATGTATATGTATATTTAGTAACTAATTTATATTTACTTTTATTTGTTCAGAATTGAAATCTCCTTGAACTTATAAATTATATAGGTAACCATTGATTATTTTGACCTAACTTGGCTTCTCTTGGCTCCTGTGAATAGATATACTAAGAACAATGTTAAGTCTTGTAATTTGTTAAAGGATACAAAGTTACAGCTAGATAGGAGGAATCTACCACTGCAGGATGTCTATAGTTAACAAAATTGTGTAGTTTCAGGTAACACAAATGATAAATGTTTGAGATGATGCATTTGCTAATTGCCTTGATGTGATCACTATACGTTGTATGTATCAGAACATCAATATGAACCCCATGAGTATGTACAATTATTTGTCCATTAAAAAAATTAAATAGAAAGTATGGGTGGTATAAAATATTTGATGTCATAGGTATTTTTAAATCTTCACAAAAAATCATTATAGAGGAAGTAAAATATGTGAGAATAATTTATCATTCTTTTCACTTTTTTTTTTTTAAAGGTGATGGATGTGGACACACTGTACTAGGCCCTGAGAGTGGAACCCTTACATCCATAAACTACCCACAGACCTATCCCAACAGCACTGTTTGTGAATGGGAGATCCGTGTAAAGATGGGAGAGAGAGTTCGCATCAAATTTGGTGACTTTGACATTGAAGATTCTGATTCTTGTCACTTTAATTACTTGAGAATTTATAATGGAATTGGAGTCAGCAGAACTGAAATAGGTAGGACATTTTTTTGTAAATGTACCTGTAAATACATCATTGTCTCAATGATGTATTTTTTTGATATTAACATAAGATAACCATGCTGCATAAAGTGCTATGTGGGAAATTATTGAATATGTGTAAAAATCTCGAATTTGAGTTTTTTGGGAAGAGAAGATTCTTGTCTATTTATTTTCCTAATAAACACATATTGGTACCCTTGCCCAAGATGCCACTGTACTACTAAGAAGGAGGAAGTTAATTCTCTCTCTCTCTCTTTTTTTTTTCTTTTTTGATACGAAGTCTCGTTCTTGTTGCCCAGGCTGGAGAGCAGTGGCGCGATTTTGGCTCACTGCAACCTCTACCTCCTGGGTTCAAGTGATCCTCCTGCCTCAGCCTCCTGAATAGCTGATTACAGGTGCCTGCCAGCATACCCAGCTAATGTTTTTTGGATTTTTAGTAGAGATGGGGTTTCACCATGGTGGCTAGGCTGGTCTCGAACTCCTGACCTCAGATGATCCACCCACCTCAGCCTCCCAAAGTGCTGGGATTACAGGCGTAAGCTACTGAGCCTGGCCAGTTATCTCATTTTTTAAAAATGTTTTCATCTCATAATTTTATTTGCAATTGAAGAATACATGTATATAATTCATGCTTAGGGGACAGTACAGCATGGTGATTATAAGCAAGGGTTTTGGATCCAGACTTCCTGAGATTAAAGCATAACTCTCATCAGCTTGCTGTGTGACTTTGGCCAGATTACCTGACCTCTCCATTTTTTATCTTGTGAAAAACACAGGGAATGAACTAGTATGTGTAATGTGCTTAGAAAAGTGAACAGCACCTAAGACATAATATATGCTGAGTAAATGGTAGTTGCCATTGTTGTTCTTGATTAAGAGCAGTGGTTCTCAATTATAGCTGCATATTAGAGCCACCTAAGTAGTAAACAATACCTTAAACCCAGTTACCATCCTAGACCAGTTGAATCAGAATTGATTAGGTGGAACCCAGGCCTCAGTATCTTAAACGCTTCCTGGGAAAATCTCTTTTGCAGTCAAGGTTAAAAACCTTTAATTTAGGCATCAGTACATTTCTTAAGCAAGAAAGATGGAAAAATTTGTAAGGCTTTTTAGGTGAACTAACATTATAAAATTAAGAATTCTCTGTGAGTTTATTTAGAAACAATTTTTTGGTTCCAGTGTATAAAATATCCTTCAGAACTATAATAGGAATCCAGTATACTGTTCTTTAAATACCGTACTGTGTTCATCCTCTGGCCTCCTCTCCACCTCTAGTGAAGTCTTTCATTTCTTCTTTACTTTATGGCCTCTTACCTACCAGAGGAAAAATTCCTGCCCTATTTCCCAGGCTGCTGATTGATAAACTTTGGTGCTTCTCAGTCAGCTCTTGATTAACCTGGTGGTTTGAGCACCACGTGCATATTGCGTGAATATATGGTATTGAACAAAGTTTTAGGAACACAAATCGCCTGAGGATGTAGAAAAACTTACTGTAATATTAACACTAATAGAAGATAACTGGATAGTAAATGTGTCCAGCAGATGCAGTAGAGAGCACACAGTACCACCTGGGCATTCTTTAAACAACAGTGAGAAAAAGTGAACCGCCGTTTGGTCACCCCTCTAACACTTTACAGGAAATAAGGGAGATAGAGAAATACATTCTACTGACTGTAAGGTCTAAATTAAGGAAATATGAAATTCTGTAGAACAAATGACCTAGTTTCTTCAACATATAAATAGCATTTAAAAAAATAGAAGGGGGAAGGGAACTGTTCTACATTGCAACATATCTTCCTAAAGTATTATGTGACTTTGCTTGGATCTTGATTCAAGCTAACCACTGAAAGAAAATATTTTTAAGATTATCATAGAAATTTGAAGCATTGGGCATTCAGTGATAGTAAAGAATTACTGTTTTAGATGTAATAATGTTAAATTATTTTTAAGTTCTAATTTGTTACAGACGTTCTGAAGTTCAAATGTCTAGGATTTATGTTTAAGTATATGAGAAATAGGGAGAAGGATAGGAGAAACAAGGGGGCCTTGGTGAAGCTGAGTAATGGGCAGATGGGAATTGTTACACCTTCTTCTTTCTACTTTTGTGTAATTTTGAAAATTCCAATAAAGAAAAGTGGTTTTCTTAAAATAAGGCAAGAGAATTATATATTTAGACAATACATAGTGGCACTGTTGCTAGAGAGGAGGAGTGGCATGGGGAAGATTCTGAGCACAGGTTTTAAATGGCTCGCTAAGTTCTCAAAGCTCCAGGAGTTACTTGCTGAGAGTCCTTTTTCTACAAAGTGTTGAACCTGCCCAGATTTTACATAGTCACTTTCTGTACAGTCTGAAGATTAAAAGAAGTAATACTTTGCAGTGTTTGGTGTGTAGTAGGTATTTAATAAATCTCCACTTACCCTTATTTCCATTGCTTTTTCCTATTCTCCTCATGAGTGAATGGAAAGCTGCAGAAAGGTCAAGGGGCCTGAGTGATGATGGTCCCTGTTGGGCTTCAGTTTGTACCTACCCTTCCCCCATCACATCTACTATATACCCACTGGTCCTCCATTTGGTTGCAGCCTATGGTTAGTGGTAGAAAAGTTTCTTAACATATTGCAGAGAAATAAAGATAATTCAAGAATAGTCATTTAACATTCTGGTTAAGATAGGTCTGCAAACAATTACAGGATAGAAACAAATACATTGTGGGCATCAAGATTTCAGTGATAATGACACTGAATCTTTTTTTTTTTTTTTTTTTTCCTATATCATGTTTTCTCAGTGCCCCTTTAGAAAACAAGTATTAAAGGAGAAGAGAGTTCGTTGGTCTCTCTGTGTTTCTGATGTTTACATTTGAAGTATATGGGCTAATTATTTTGTGGGATGTTTGTCTGATGCTTCCTTATGATAAGATTCCAGTGGCAGACTTTTTGCAAGAATACCACAGAAGCGATGTTCTCAGTGTATCATATCATGGCACATGAGATTGATTCGTCCCATTTCTGGTGCTGTTAACTTTGATACTTTGGCTAAGGTGATGTCTCCCAGTTTTCTACACTGTTTAACTATGCTGCTCTTCAAAACCAATACTTGTCTGATTGGGAGATTCTTTGAAATGATGGAAATATCCTGTTACTCATCAAACTTACACCCACTAGATTTGGGATATATTAATCTTGTATGAATCAATTATTTTCTAATTTCATTATTCCATCTATATTTATTACGTTTTTTTTTCTATTGAAAACAGGATCTTTCCCTTCTCTCCCATTTGTTTGTTTATCTCAGTGTGAAGTCAGTGGATTCCTATGTTAGTCCATCACTCATCATCCTTTCCTGTCATTATTTTGGTGCTCAGATTGTCCCAAATCTCCAGTGGGAGCCTCTTCATGCCAGCTCCTGTGTCCTTTGGTAATGTCTTTATCATTCTTTGAGTACTTCTTTATATTCTGGCATGGGACATTCTAGATTTATCTTGTGCTTGCCCTACTCCAGCCTGGTTCTTTTTAGTGGAGAATGGTATTAGAAATCAATGTCTGGTTGCTAGGTTTAGACCAATGAGCTACCATATGCCTTATCAACAGACAGATTTAGTAAATAGACATTTGTGTATACATATGTATATACATGTATCTGTGTTATATCTATTTATATTTATCTGTCTGTATTAAAGAGTATGAGTTTATGCTGATACCTTTAGTACTAATGCAACATTATAGGGTTCATTCTGTCCTTTTCCTATCTATCTTTCTAACTCACTTCTCTGACAGTGAGAAATCTTGCTCCCGTTACCTCTATTTACTTACTTGTTCAGTGCTATAACCAGAAAATAGTTTTAGAATTGCTAACCCATGACTAGAACTGAAAGAAGCGTGCTACCTAGAATTCGTACCTGAGGACTTACAATCTAAATACTACATTAAAAAATTCTTTGGACTGGTTCTTACTCCATCACCACCTGCCCTTCAATGTGGTTATGTTACTCATTTGAAATATGGTTTGGTTTATTTCTTTCTGTTCATCTTCCATTATAGGTTTTTTTCTTTGTCCTTGTTGGTTTTCGTTCTCTTTTGTTAAATATGTTAAACATTAACATGATTCTCAAAGTTAAAACTGTACAAAAAGATAGATAAGTGACATTCCTCCCCTTTACAGTGCATTTCTTCTATCCTTTTAACCCCATCTCCACCCACTCCCTATAGCTAACCAATTGCATTAGTCTTTATCTTTTCTGTACTCTTTTATACAAATGACATTTATATTTTCTGTTTTCTCTTTTCTTACACAAAATTTAACATTCTTTCAATGTTCTTTTGTACTTTGCTTTCCCCCCACTTATCAGTGTTTTCTGGAAATCACTGTGCATCACTTTGTAGAGATAGTCCTCATTCTTTTTACAGCAGTATAGGACTCCATGTGAATGTATCATAGTTTATTTAATCACTCTTTTATGAATTATTCTGTCGGTTGCTTTCAATATTTTACAGTTATAAACTATTTTTGTATTCTTTGAGGTGTCTTTGGTGCAGATTCCTGAAGTGCAGTTGCTGAGTCAAAAGGTAAATTATATACTTTGCTAGACATTGCCAAATTGGAAGTTATACCAGTTTGCATTTCCATAGCATAAAAATGCTTGTTTTCCACAGCCTTCCCAACAAAGTGAGTTGTCATGTCTTTTAAGTGTTGCCAATTGATAATGATAAATAGTACTCAGTATAGTTGTAATTTGCATTTCTCTTACTATGAGTGAAGTTGAACTGTTTTTTTCCATATGTTGACGGCCCTTTTTTTTTTCTTTTTTAAATTTTTAGCTCTTGCTGTCTTTTGCCCATTTTTCTATCAAGTTTTTTTTTTTTTTTATTTTTAAAGACAGGGCTTTCTGTATTGCCCAGGCTGGCCTCGAACCCTAGGCTCAAGCAATTTGCTCACGTCAGCCCCCTGAGTAGCTGGGACAACAGGCACACACATTTGCCCATCTGTCAAGTTTTCTCGGTCTTTGTTTCTCTCAGGTTTTAGGAGTTCTCATTATCTTTTAGGGATGTTAGTCTATAAACATAATAGTGGTATATGCTACAAATAATTTCTCCTAATTTGCTAGTTGTCTTTTGACTTTGTTTATGGTACTTTTTTTCAACCATGCAAACTTTTAAAAATGTATTAATAGTTAGATTCTTTAGTCTTTTTTAAAATTGCATCTAGATTCTAAGTCATAGTTAGAAAGTCTCTTCCTGTATCCCAACTAAAGATAAATTTACCCATTTTTTTTGTAGTGGGATTATATTATTTCATTTTTTATATTTAGATCCCTGGTACATCGGGGTTTTTTTCTTTTGTACGGCATGAGGTGTAGATCTCATTGTGTTTTCCATATGACTAACCACTCGTCCCATCACCGTTCATTTAAAAGTTTATCTTTGTCCCAGTGGTGTGAAATACTGCCTTTATCATATACTGCAGTTCTCTATGTGCTTGAGTCTATTTCTGGACTTTGGGTTGCACTCCACAGATGTATCTATCCATATACCAGAATGTGACTGTTTTGTAAAGGCTTTCAGAGGCTTTATAGTGTGTATTAATGCCTGATAGGGCTTAGCCTCCTTTCAGAAATGTTCATTTTTAGTGTTTTCCTAGCTCTTCTTGCCTGTTCATTTATCCATGTGAAATTTAGTATCAGCTTATCTAACTCCATAAAAAAGCTCGTTGGTGTTTTTATTGAGATTGTGCTATTTATAAATTAACTTTATGATGTTGAGTTATCATGTTCAAGACCAAGAGCTCTTTTTTTTTCTCCTTTCTTCACATCTACTTTTGTTGTCTTTAAGGATTGTTTTAAACTTTTTCTCATGTAGGGTTGACACATATTTTTGTTAAACTTAATCCTTAACGTTTTGTCTTCTTTGTTGCAATGGAGATGGAGGTGTTTTTGTTTTGCTATTATGTCGTGTAATGGGTTCCTAATTATGTGAAGACTGTATTTCTATATGTTGATTTTTTTCTGCTATTTTACTGAGTTTTTAAAATTATTTCAGTTAGTTTTATCATTCACTTTCTAGGGATTTTCAGATATACAATCACATCTGCAAATAGAGATAGTTTTACTTCTTTTTTTTCCAATTATTATGCCTATGGTTGATTCTTTTATCTAATTGTACTGGCTAATACCTCCAGTCCAGGACTATGTTAAATAGTAGTGGAGATAGCGAGCATCCTTTCCAGGTTCCTTATCTTAGTGGAAATTTAAAGTGTCTGAGCTCAGGTTGCCATAACAAAATCTATAGACCGAGTGGCTTAAAAAACAGCAATTTACTTTCTCAGAGTTCTGGAGGCTAGAAGTCCCACATCAAGATGCCAAGCAATTCAGTTTCTGGCAAGGGCTCTCTTCCTGACTTGTGGATGGCCACCTTCTTCCTGTGTCCTCACATGATGGGGTTGAAGGGATGAGGAGAGAGAAACAGCAGGTTCTCTCATGTCTCTTTTTATAAGGACACTAATCCTGTGGATCAGTGCCCCACCTTAGGAAAATTAAAACTATTTAATTATAATTACCTCCCCGAAGAGCCTACTTCCAACTATAGTCATATTAAGAGTTGGGACTTCAACAGCAATTAATTTTGGGGGCGTACCAGTATCTGGTCCGTAATAGGAAGTATCCACTGATTTCTGTTAAGTGTTGTTATCAAGAAAGAAAATTGAATTTTGTTGAAAAGTTGTTTTTTTTTTTTTTTTTTTGAGATGGAGTCTCGCTCTGTCTCCCAGGCTGGAGTGCAGTGGCCGGATCTCAGCTCACTGCAAGCTCCGCCTCCCGGGTTTACGCCATTCTCCTGCCTCAGCCTCCCGAGTAGCTGGGACTACAGGCACCCGCCACCTCGCCCGGCTAGTTTTTTTTGTATTTTTTAGTAGAGACGGGGTTTCACCGTGTTAGCCAGGATGGTCTCGATCTCCTGACCTCGTGATCCACCCATCTCGGCCTCCCAAAGTGCTGGGATTACAGGCTTGAGCCACCGCGCCTGGCCTTGAAAAGCTTTCTTAGCATCTATGGAGGTAATGATACGGTTTTTCTATCTAAATCTATTGGTATGGTGTATTATATTAATGGGTTACCTAATATTGAACCAGCTGTGCATTGTTGGAATAAATATCTCTTGGTTATGGTGTGGCATTCTTTTAATGTGGCATTGGATTATGTTTCCTAATATTTTGTTAGTATTTCGCATAAATATTGATAAGTGATACTAATTTGTAATTTACTTTGCATTTTCTTTGTCAGGCTTAGGTATTGATATTATACATACAAATAAAAAGAAATATGAAGTTTTCCTTTTTACTTCTCTAGAAAAATTTACAGAGAATATGAACAATCTAGTATTTGAAGGTTTCACTCTGTGAAACTATCTTAGCCTGGTGAGTTTTTGGTAGGATGCTTCCTTAATGACGTTCTCTGTTTGTTCTCAGGAAATTGGTCTGTTTGAGCTTTCTACCTCTAATAGGTCCAATTGTAATAAACTATACTTGCCTGGTAATTACCCATTCACCTAGGTGATCTAATACACTTGTCGTGATGTCTGTAAAATAGAATCTTACATTTATTAAAATGGTTATTTCAGTGTTTTTCCAATAGTTGTTTCCCTCCTGTCATTTCTTGTTTTACATATTTATGCTTCCCACCCTCTTTTTTCATTAAATTAGCTAGGGTCATGCCTATTGTGTTAAATTTTTCCAAAAAATTCATTTTGATTTATTAGAGCTATTGTTTTTCTGTTGTCTACATTATTAATCTCTATTTTCATGATTTTAAAATTTTTGGGTTTTTTTTTTTTTACTTTGTTAACTACTAGTTTTAGCTAGCAATTTAATTCACGTTTTCTTTCATTTTTATTGATAAAAATATCTAAGCCTATGAATTTTATTTTGATCACATCCTTAAGAATGGTATCACTGATTAATATTGATCAATTATATCATTTATTAGGAATTTTGTAATTTTGGTTTGTTTTTCTTTTACCCAATAATTGTTTAATAGGTTTATTTCTAATTGGAAGGACCTTTCTTTGTTATTGCTAATAATGTATAATTTTATTGCATTAGAGTCAGAGAACATTGTAAAATTTCTACTTTATGGAACTTTCTAATGACTTCTTTATAAGCTAATGTATGACCAGTTTTTTTGCGAATATTCTATATATACCTGAGAACGTTTACTCTCTACTGTAAAAAGTTTGATGTGCATTTAAAGTATCTGTCTTTATTTTGCTGTTTCGGTCTTCTATATTCTTATTTTATCTACTTGATCTCCTATTTGGCGTGGTTCTTTCTCTTTCTTTGCTGTGTCTCCTGGAGGTTTTGCTTTTATAAAGTTGCTGTGTTGTGTTGACTAGATATTCATAATTCTAATATCTCCATTTTAAATTATGACTTCTCACATTTAAAGGTTTTCTACCCATCATATAGTACTTTTTAGTTTGAATTCTCCTTTGTTTGGCACCAGTATCACACACATACCCTCCTATTTATTCCTTACTGTTTTCATTATCCTACTGTGTCTGTCTGTGCCCATCACTTTATTTTTAGCCTTTCTGAATCACTTTGTTTTGGGTGTGTTTCTTGTATATTGCATATTTTTGGGTCTTCATGAGCCAAATTGCAAATATTTTTTAATGTCTAAGTTAAATCCATTTTCATTTATTTATAACTGATACTTTTTTTTTTTTTTTTTTATACTTTAAGTTCTAGGGTACATGTGCATAACGTGCAGGTTTGTTACATATGTATATTTGTGCCATGTTGGTGTGCTGCCCCCATCAACTTGTCAGCACCCATCAATTCATCATTTATATCATGTATAACTCCCCAGTGCAATCCCTCCCCCCTCCCCCCTCCCCATGATAGGCCCCAGTGTGTGATGTTCCCCTTCCCGAGTCCAAGTGATCTCATTGTTCAGTTCCCGCCTATGAGTGAGAACATGCGGTGTTTGGTTTTCTCTTCTTGTGATAGTTTGCTAAGAATGATGGTTTCCAGCTGCATCCATGTCCCTACAAAGGACGCAAACTCATCCTTTTTTATGGCTGCATAGTATTCCATGGTGTATATGTGCCACATTTTCTTAATCCAGTCTGTCACAGATGGACATTTGGGTTGATTCC
Source organism: Rhinopithecus roxellana (assembly GCF_007565055.1). Taxonomy (NCBI): domain Eukaryota; kingdom Metazoa; phylum Chordata; class Mammalia; order Primates; family Cercopithecidae; genus Rhinopithecus; species Rhinopithecus roxellana. The sequence goes on along the minus strand of NC_044549.1, from coordinate 19,430,906 downwards.
AAGTCTTTGCTATTGTGAATAGTGCCGCAATAAACATACGTGTGCATGTGTCTTTGTAGTAGACTAATTTATAATCCTTTGGGTATATACCCAGTAGTGGGATGGCTGGGTCATATGGTACATCTAGTTCTAGATCCTTGAGGAATTGCCATACTGTTTTCCATAATGGTTGAACTAGTTTACAATCCCACCAACAGTGTAAAAGTGTTCCTATTTCTCCACATCCTCTCCAACAACTGTTGTTTCCTGACTTTTTAATGATTGCCATTCTAACTGGTGTGAGATGGTATCTCATTGTGGTTTTGATTTACATTTCTCTGATGGCCAGTGATGATGAGCATTTTTTCATGTGTCTGTTGGCTGTATGAATGTCTTCTTTTGAGAAATGTCTGTTCATATCCTTTGCCCACTTTTTGATGGGGTTGTTTGTTTTTTTCTTGTATATTTGTTTGAGTTCTTTGTAGATTCTGGATATTAGCCCTTTGTCAGATGAGTAGGTTGCAAAAATTTTCTCCCATTCTGTAGGTTGCCTGTTCACTCTGATGGTAGTTTCTTTTGCTGTGCAAAAGCTCTTTAGTTTAATTAGATCCCATTTGTCAATTTTGGCTTTTGCTGCCGTTGCTTTTGGTGTTTTAGACATGAAGTCCTTGCCCATGCCTATGTCCTGAATGGTACTACCTAGATTTTCTTCTAGGGTTTTTATGGTATTAGGTCTAACATTTAAGTCTCTAATCCATCTTGAATTAATCTTCGTATAAGGGGTAAGGAAAGGATCCAGTTTCAGCTTTCTACTTATGGCTAGCCAATTTTCCCAGCACCATTTATTAAATAGGGAATCCTTTCCCCATTTCTTGTTTCTCTCAGGTTTGTCAAAGATCAGATGGTTGTAGATGTGTGGTATTATTTCTGAGGACTCTGTTCTGTTCCATTGGTCTATATCTCTGTTTTGGTACCAGTACCATGCTGTTTTGGTTACTGTAGCCTTATAGTATAGTTTGAAGTCAGGTAGCGTGACGCCTCCAGCTTTGTCCTTTTGACTTAGGATTGTCTTGGCAATGCGGGCTCTTTTTTGGTTCCATATGAACTTAAAAGCAGTTTTTTCCAATTCTGTGAAGAAAGTCATTGGTAGCTTGATGGGGATGGCATTGAATCTATAAATAACCTTGGGCAGTATGGTCATTTTCACGATATTGATTTTTCCTATCCATGAGCATGGTATGTTCTGCCATTAGTTTGTGTCCTCTTTGATTTCACTGAGCAGTGGTTTGTAGTTCTCCTTGAAGAGGTCCTTTACATCCCTTGTAAGCTGGATTCCTAGGTATTTTATTCTCTTTGAAGCAATTGTGAATGGAAGTTCATTCCTGATTTGGCTCTCTGCTTGTCTGTTACTGGTGTATTGCTTGTGATTTTTGCACATTAATTTTGTATCCTGAGACTTTGCTGAAGTTGCTTATCAGCTTAAGGAGATTTTGGGCTGAGACAATGGGGTTTTCTAAATATACAATCATGTCATCTGCAAAGAGGGACAATTTGACTTCTTCTTTTCCTAACTGGATACCCTTGATTTCTTTCTCTTGCCTGATTGCCCTAGCCAGAACTTCCAAGACTATGTTGAATAGGAGTGGTGAGAGAGGGCATCCCTGTCTTGTGCCAGTTTTCAAAGGGAATTTTTCCAGTTTTTGCCCATTCAGAGTGATATTAGCTGTGGGCTTGTCATAAATAGCTCTTATTATTTTGAGGTACGTTCCATCAATACCGAATTTATTGAGCGTTTTTAGCATGAAGGGCTGTTGAATTTTGTCAAAAGCCTTTTCTGCATCTATTGAGATAATCGTGGTTCTTGTCTTTGGTTCTGTTTATATGCTGGATTACGTTTCTTGATTTGCGAATGTTGAACCAGCCTTGCATCCCAGGGATGAAGCCCACTTGATCATGGTGGATAAGCTTTTTGATGTGCTGCTGAATCCGGTTTGCCAGTATTTTATTGAGAATTTTTGCATCGATGTTCATCAGGGATATTGGTCTAAAATTCTCTTTTTTTGTTGTGTCTCTGCCAGGCTTTGGTATCAGGATGATGTTGGCCTCATAAAATGAGTTAGGGAGGATTCCCTCTTTTTCTATTGATTGGAATAGTTTCAGAAGGAATGGTACCAGTTCCTCCTTGTACTTCTGGTAGAATTCAGCTGTGAATCCATCTGGTCCTGGACTTTTTTTGGTGGGTAGGCTATTAATTGTTGCCTCAATTTCATAGCCTGCTATTGGTCTATTCAGGGATTCAACTTCTTCCTGGTTTAGTCTTGGGAGAGTGTAAGTGTCCAGGAAATTATCCATTTCTTCTAGATTTTCTAGTTGATTTGCGTAAAGGTGTTTATAGTATTCTCTGATGGTTGTTTGTATTTCTGTGGGGTCGGTGGTGATATCCCCTTTATCATTTTTTATTGCGTCTATTTGATTCCTCTCTCTTTTCTTCTTTATTAGTCTTGCTAGCGGTCTGTCAATTTTGTTGATCTTTTCAAAAAACCAACTCCTGGATTCATTGATTTTTTGGAGGGTTTTTTGTGTCTCTATCTCCTTCAGTTCTGCTCTGATCTTAGTTATTTCTTGCCTTCTGCTAGCTTTTGAATGTGTTTGCTCTTGCCTCTCTAGTTCTTTTAATTGTGATGTTAGAGTGTCAATTTTAGATCTTTCCTGCTTTCTCTTGTGGGCATTTAGTGCTATAAATTTCCCTCTACACACTGCTTTAAATGTGTCCCAGAGATTCTGGTATGTTGTATCTTTGTTCTCATTGGTTTCAAAGAACATCTTTATTTCTGCTTTCATTTCGTTATGTACCCAGTAGTCATTCAGGAGCAGGTTGTTCAGTTTCCATGTAGTTGAGCGGTTTTGATTGAGTTTCTTAGTCCTGAGTTCTAGTTTGATTGCACTGTGGTCTGAGAGACAGTTTGTTATAATTTCTGTTCTTTTACATTTGCTGAGGAGTGCTTTACTTCCAATTATGTGGTCAATTTTGGAATAAGTGCGATGTGGTGCTGAGAAGAATGTATATTCTGTTGATTTGGGGTGGAGAGTTCTATAGATGTCTATTAGGTCTGCTTGGTGCAGAGCTGAGTTCAATTCCTGGATATCCTTGTTAACTTTCTGTCTCATTGATCTGTCTAATGTTGACAGTGGAGTGTTGAAGTCTCCCATTATTATTGTATGGGAGTCTAAGTCTCTTTGTAAGTCTCTAAGGACTTGCTTTATGAATCTGGGTGCTCCTGTATTGGGTGCATATATATTTAGGAGGGTTAGCTCTTCCTGTTGAATTGATCCCTTTACCATTATGTAATGGCCTTCTTTGTCTCTTTTGATCTTTGATGGTTTAAAGTCTGTTTTATCAGAGACTAGGATTGCAACCCCTGCTTTTTTTTGTTCTCCATTTGCTTGGTAGATCTTCCTCCATCCCTTTATTTTGAGCCTATGTATGTCTCTGCATGTCAGATGGGTCTCCTGAATACAGCAGACTGATGGGTCTTGACTCTTTATCCAGTTTGCCAGTCTGTGTCTTTTAATTGGAGCATTCAGTCCATTTACATTTAAGGTTAATATTGTTATGTGTGAACTTGATCCTGTCATTATGATATTAACTGGTTATTTTGCTCGTTAGTTGATGCAGTTTCTTCCTAGCCTCGATGGTCTTTACATTTTGGCATGTTTTTGCAATGGCTGGTACCGGTTGTTCCTTTCCATGTTTAGGGCTTCCTTCAGGGTCTCTTGTAAGGCAGGCCTGGTGGTGACAAAATCTCTAAGCATTTGCTTATCTGTAAAGGATTTTATTTCTCCTTCACTTATGAAACTTAGTTTGGCTGGATATGAAATTCTGGGTTGAAAATTCTTTTCTTTAAGAACGTTGAATATTGGCCCCCACTCTCTTCTGGCTTGTAGAGTTTCTGCCGAGAGATCTGCTGTTAGTCTGATGGGCTTCCCTTTGTGGGTAACCCGACCTTTCTCTCTGGCTGCCCTTAAGATTTTTTCCTTCATTTCAACTTTGGTGAATCTGGCAATTATGTGTCTTGGAGTTGCTCTTCTGGAGGAGTATCTTTGTGGCGTTCTCTGTATTTCCTGAATTTGAATGTTGGCCTGCCCTACTAGGTTGGGGAAGTTCTCCTGGATGATATCCTGAAGAGTGTTTTCCAACTTGGTTCCATTTTCCCCCTCACTTTCAGGCACCCCAATCAGACGTAGATTTGGTCTTTTTACATAATCCCATACTTCTTGCAGGCTTTGTTCATTTCTTTTTCTTCTTTTTTCTTTTGGTTTCTCTTCTTGCTTCATTTCATTCATTTGATCCTCAATCGCTGATACTCTTTCTTCCAGTTGATCGAGTCGGTTACTGAAGCTTGTGCATTTGTCACGTATTTCTCGTGTCATGGTTTTCATCTCTGTCATTTCGTTTATGATCTTCTCTGCGTTAATTAGTCTAGCTGTCAATTCTTCCACTTTTTTTTCAAGATTTTTAGTTTCTTTGCGCTGGGTACGTAATTCCTCCTTTAGCTCTGAGAAGTTTGATGGACTGAAGCCTTCTTCTCTCATCTCGTCAAAGTCATTCTCTGACCAGCTTTGATCCGTTGCTGGCGATGGGCTGTGCTCCTTTGCAGGGGGAGATGCGCTCTTATTTTTTGAATTTCCAGCTTTTCTGCCCTGCTTCTTCCCCATCTTTGTGGTTTTATCTGTCTCTGGTCTTTGATGATGGTGACGTACTGATGGGGTTTTGGTATAGGTGTCCTTCCTGTTTGATAGTTTTCCTTCTGACAGTCAGAAGGACTGTCTGTTGGTCTGTTGGAGATTGCTTGAGCTCCACTCCAGACCCTGTTTGCCTGGGTATCAGCAGCAGAGGTTGCAGAAGATAGAATATTGCTGAACAGCGAGTGTACCTGTCTGATTCTTCCTTTGGAAGTTTCCTCTCAGGGGTGTCCTCCACCCTGTGAGGTGTGGGGTGTCAGACTGCCCCTAGTGGGGGATGTCTCCCAGCTAGGCTACTCAGGGGTCAGGGACCCACCTGAGCAGGCAGTCTGTCCGTTCTCAGATCTCAGCCTCCGCGTTGGGAGATCCACGGCTCTCCCCAAAGCTGTCAGACAGAGTCGTTCGCGTCTGCACCGGCCCCCGCTGCTTCCCCTGTTGGTCTTCAGCTGTGCGCTGTCCCCAGAGGTGGAGACTACAGAGACAGGCAGGCTTCCTTGAGCTGCTGTGAGCTCCACCCAGTTCGAGCTTCCCAGCGGCTTTGTTTACCTACTTAAGCCTCAGCAATGGCGGGCGCCCCTCCCCCAGCCTCGCTGCTGCCTTGCGGATAGATCGCCGCAGACTGCTGTGTTAGCAGTGAGGGAGGCTCCGTGGGCGTGGGACCCTCCCGGCCAGGATTGGGATATATTCTCCTGGTGTGCCTGTCTGCTTAAAGCGCAGTATTGGGGTGGGAGTTACCCGATTTTCCAGGTGTTGTGTGTCTCAGTTCCCGTGGCTAGGAAAACGGATTCCCTTCCCCCTTGGCTTCCAGGTGAGGCGATGCCTCGCCCTGCTTCAGCTCTCGCTGGTCAGGCTGCAGCAGCTGACCAGCACCGATTGTCCGGCACTCCCTAGTGAGATGACCCCAGTACCTCAGTTGAAAATGCAGAAATCACCAGTCTTCTGTGTCGCTCACGCTGGGAGTTAGAGACTGAAGCTGTTCCTATTCGGCCATCTTGCTCCGCCCCCTATAACTGATACATTTTAACTCTTCCATATCTTTTAAAGTTATGTGTATTATATTTTTTGGGTTTATTTTTTTACGTTGTTTTCTATCCTTCTGGGTTTTTTTAAGTGTCTTCGTGTTTGGTAAGGTTTATAGTTTTGTTCTAGGTGCTGCTTTTCAATTTATACTTTTTAAAATGCCCGTGGTTCCTATTGTCTTAATCATTTACTATCCAATTTGTGCATTTTTAATGGTATTCTTTATTTTCTACCTATTGCCTATATAACATTCAATGAAGTAGACTTCTTTCCACTTCCTTCTGTACCCAGTTTCCTCTGATTTATTCTGTTTAGTGTGGCTACAACAGAATAACTGAAGCTGGATGTTTTATAAAGAAAGCAGGTTTATTTGGGTCATAATTCTGGTGACTGGAAAGTACAAGAGTAGACAGCTCATTATATAAAGGTTTTGTGCTGCTTCAACTCATGGAGGAAACTGGAAGGAGAAGGGGCTTGTGCAGAGAGAGGGGACTGAGGAGGCCGACTCGCTTTATAACAACCCACTGTCATGGTAACTAATCCAGTCCTGTTCGACTTAGAACTGATTCCCATGAGATGGCATTAATCAATTTATGAGACATCTGGCCCCATGACCCAAACAACTCCCATTAGGCCCCACTTTCCAATATTGTCATGCTGGCAGTTAAACTTCATGAAGACTACACTTTCAGAGATCATTTATGTAGTTTATTATTAGAAAGTGTCTCTGAATGTGTAGAACACTGGAAAAGATGATCTAAGACTACCGTGAATACGTCTGTGCACACAAACTAGAAAGTCTAGAGGAAATGGATAAATTCCTAGAAACACACAACCCCACAAGTTTGAATCAGGAAGAAACAGAAATCCTGAATGGACCAAGCAATAAGTAGTGAGGTTGAATCAGTACTAAAAAATCTCCCAACGACAACAACAAGAACAACAAATGCCCAGGACCAGGTGAATTCACAGCTGAATTTTACCAGACATTCAAAGAAGAGCTGATACCAATTCTACTGAAACTATTCCAAAAGATGGAGAAAGAGGGAATCCTCCCTAATTCTTTCTGTGAAACCAGTATCACCCTGATACCAAAGCCAGGAAAAGACACAACAAACAAGGAAAACTGCAGACCAATATTCCTAATGAACATAGGTGCAAAAATCCTCAACAAAATTCTAGCAAACTAGATTCAGCAATATATCAACAAGATAATTCAGCATCAAGTGGGTTTCATACCAGGAAGGCAAGGATGGTTCAACATATGCAAATCAATAAATGTGATTCACCACACAAATATAATTAAAACAAAAAAAAATTTCAATAGATGAAGAAAAAGCATTTGATAAAATTCAGTATCCCTTCATGATAAAAGTTCTCAACAAACTAGGCACAGAAAGAACATACCTTAAAATAATGAAAGCCATCACAGCTAACACACTGAATGGGGAAAAACTGAAAGCATTCTTCCTAAGAACTGGAACAGAGAAGAATGCCTACTTCTACCACTTTTATTCAACATAGTACTAGAAGTTCTAGCTAGAACCATCAGGAGGCAAGAGAAAGAAATAAAGGGCATCTAAGTTAGAAAAGAGAAATCAAACTATCTCTGTTTGCTGATGATGTGATCTTACACCTTGGAAATTCTAAAGACTCCTCCAAAATCTCCTAGATTGGATAAATGAATCAGTAAAGTGTCAGGTTACAAAATCGCCATACACACGTCAGTACTACTACTATGTACCAGTAATGTACCAAACTGAGAATCAAATCGAGAACTCAGTCCCATTTACAATTGCTGCAAAAAAAGAAAGAAAAGAAAAAACAACCCTAGGAATATACTTAACCAAAGAGGTGAAAGATCTCTACACATAGAACTACAAAACACTAATGAAAGAAATCATAGATGGTACAAACAAATAGGAAAACCTCCTATACTCATGAATTGAAAGAATCAGTATTGTGAAAATGACCATACTGCCCAAAACAATCTACACATTCAATACAGTTCCTACCAAAATACCACCAATGCCGTTTTTCTTTCTTTCTTTTAGAGAGAATTTTACTCTTTCAACCAGTCTGGAGTGCAGTTGTGCTCTTGGCTCACTTCAGCCTCAGCCTCCTGCTTTAGCTTCCCAAGCAGCTGGAATTACAGGAGTGTGCCATCATATCCTGCCAAAAACACCATTTTTCTCAGAATTAGAAAAGAAAACCCTAAATTCAAATAAACCAAAAATCCTGAATAGCAGAAGCAGTCCTGAGCAAACAAAAGAACTCTAGGGGTATCACTTTAACTGTCTTTAAATTATACTGCAAGGCTACAGTAATCAACACAGAATGATAACTTGTATAAAAATAGACACATGTACCAATGAAACATAATAGAGAACCCAGCTATAAAGTCAAATACCTACAACCAACTGATCTTTGACAGAGTAGACTGAAACATAAAATGGGGGAAAGGACACCATATTCATTTGGTGGTGCTGGAAAATTGGATAGCCATACAAAGAATGAAACTGGATCCCTATCTCTCACTGTCTACAAAAATTTACTCAAGATGGAGTAAAGACTTAACCCTTTCCCCATTTGCTCTGAGAATACTCACCAGTGGCACTTGCGGCTGCATCATTTACCCCAAAGTAAATTTTCCACAAAATAGCACCCTATTATTATTATTTTTGCATTGCTCTGGTATATCAACTTTGGAAACAAAAGACATTATCCTATTATAGTACTCCGTTTTTAGTAGTGGTATTTCCACTTACAAAATATAATCTCAATCGCTGAAAATGTCAAATCCTAGAAAACAGCATCCCTACACATGATGTTAATATTGTTCTTGAAAAGTCGTTGGTCAAAGATTCGTTTGATGAATTCGGTTTTTCTGAAATAGACGATTCTGATGATTCAGACAATTCTGATGTTAGTTCTGTTTAGAAATAACTCCAAAAACAGTTTTTATATTTTATTTTCACATTGACTATCAGTCAGATTTGCTTCAACCTCAAAGAGCGTGTTTATGTAAAATTAAATGAGCACCGGCAGCAAGCCGCACCTTTGTTTTGAAAACAGGAAAAGGGTCAAATGTAAGACCTGAAACCATAACAATTTTAGAAGAAACCCTAGGAAAAGTTCTGAATATTGGCATAGGCAGAGAATTTATGAGTAAGAGACAGAGCAAATGCAACAAAAATAAATAAAGGGGACTCCATTAAACTAAAAAGCTTTGTACAGCAAAAGAGATAATCAGCATTGTAAACAGAGAGTAAATAGAGAACCTACAGAATGGGAGAAAATATTTCTAAACTATACATCTGACAAACAGCGAATGTCCATAATCTACAAGGAACTCAAATCACCAAGAAAATAAATAATTACATTAAAAAGTAGAAAAACAACATGAAGGCCGGGCGCGGTGGCTCAAGCCTGTAATCCCAGCACTTTGGGAGGCCGAGACGGGCGGATCACGAGGTCAGGAGATCGAGACCATCCTGGCTAACACAGTGAAACCCCGTCTCTACTAAAAATACAAAAAAACTAGCCGGGCGAGGTGGCGGGCGCCTGTAGTCCCAGCTACTCGGGAGGCTGAGGCAGGAGAATGGCGTGAACCCGGGAGGCGGAGCTTGCAGTGAGCTGAGATCCGGCCACTGCACTCCAGTCCGGGCGACAGAGCGAGACTCCGCCTCAAAAAAAAAAAAAAAAAAAAAAGAAAAACAACATGAACATACATTTCTCAAAAGAAGATACACAAAAGACTAACATATGAAAAATGCTCAATATCACTAGTCATCACAGAAATGCAAATTAAAACTGCAACAAGATACCAATTTGCCCTAGTCAGAATGGCCATTAAGAAGTCAAGAAACTTCTTTTTTTGTTGTGTGCAGACAGGGAACACTTATACATTGTTGGCGAGAATGTAAATTAGTTCAACCTCTCTGGAAAACACTATGGAAATTTGTCAAAGAACTAAAAGTTAGATCTACCATTCAGTTTAGCAGTCTCACTACTGATACCTGCCCAAAGGAAAATAAGTCATTATATGAAAAAGATACCTGCATTAGTATGTTTATCACAGTAGAATTCACGATGGAAAAGATACGGAATCAACCTAAGAGTCCATCAAACCAATGAGTGGATAAAGAAAATGTTATATATATATATATATGATGCACACACACACAGTGGAATACTACTCAGCCTTTAAAAAGAATATATATATATATGATGTACACATACACAGTGGAATACTACTCAGCCTTTAAAAAGAATATATATATATATGATGTACACATACATAGTGGAATACTACTCAGCCTTTAAAAAGAATATATATATATGATGTACACATACACAGTGAATACTACTCAGCTTTTAAAAAGAATATATGATGCACACATACACACACAGTGGAATACTACTCAGCCTTTAAGAAGAATATATATATATATGATGCACACATACACGGTAGAATACTACTCAGTCTTTAAAAAGAATATATATGTATATATGATGTACACATACACACACAGTGGAATACCACTCAGCCTTAAAAGAATATATATATATATATATATGATGTACACATACACACACAGTGGAATACTACTCAGCCTTTAAACAGAATATATATATATATATATGATGTGCACATACACACACAGTAGAATACTACTCAGCCTTTAAAAAGAATGAAATAATGTCTTTGCAGCACCTTGGATAGAACTGAGGGTCATTATCCTAAGTAAAGTAACCCAGGAACAGAAAACCAAGTACTACATGTTCTCACTTATAAGGGGGGACTAACCTTCTGGATAAATGACAGCATACAGAATGCTGTAATGGACATTGGAGACTCAGAAAGGGGGAAGGTGGTAAAGGATTAAAAAATCACCTATTGGGTATAATGTACACTATTTGGGTGATGGGTACACTAAATGCCCAGATTTCATCACTATAAAATTTATCTGTGTAACCAAAACTACTTGTACCCCTAAAGCTATTGAAAAATTTAAAAAATAATATAAATAAATTTAAACATGAGATTTGATGGGGACAAACCACATCCAAATCATAGCACTCTCAGAATATACATTCATAACACACAGCATGTATCATATCTTCTTATTCTTCAACCCCATCTCTAACTGTTCTAGATCTATAATTAAATATAATAAATGATCACTGTCAGTCTTTTTCCTCAAGTCCAACCACTAGTCTATTGTTGGGATGAAATTCATCTTTGAATAACTTGATTCCTTAAGAAGGGCTTATGGTGCAGATTTTGCGTGTTGAAAACTGCTTACTTTGTAAATTTTTTATGGCCTTTAGGCTTGAAGGGGCTGCTTGATAATATCTAAATCTTGGATTGAAATGTTACTTCTTTGAGTTAAAAAAAAAATGCTTTTCCATGATTCCCTTACTTCATATTGTTTTTTGAGAAGTCTGATGGCAATTGAACTCTCTTGCCATTATAAGGCATTTGGTTTTTGTACAGTGACCATGAGGATTTTTTTCTTTACCTTTAAAGTCTATTAGTTTTCTAAGGATATGTTTTGAAGTTGATCATTACAGGTTAGTTTCCACTGGTATCCGGTGGACTCTTTCAGTATGTAAATTCAGGTCTTCCTTTATTTCTAGAAAATTTTCTTGGATTATAGTTTTAATACTTCCTATTTAATGATTTTTTAAATGACATGATAATTGTATGTATTTATGATGTACATTGTTTTGATACGTGTATACATTGTAGAATGGATCAATCAGACTAATAAATGCATTACCTCACGTACTTAACGTTTTTGTAGTGAGAACACTTAAAAATCTCTTAGCAATTTTTAAGTAAATACACTGTTATACAGTGGCTCTTTTTAACTTATCACTCCTGTATAACTGAAGTATTTGTGTCCCTTGACCAACATCTCTCCAACTCATCCTTCCAACTCCCCCTTCAATCCGTTCTACTCTCTGCTTCTGTGGGTTTGTCTTTTTTAGATTCTACATGTGAGTGAGATCATGTAGTATTTGTCTTTCTATGCCTTGCTTATTTCATTTAACATCATGTCCTCCAGTTTCATCCATGTTGTTGCAAATGGCAGGGTTTCTTTCGTTTTTTTAGTATAGGCTGAATAGTACTCTGCTGTGTTCATATACCACATTTCCTTTATCCATTTATCTACTGATGGACGTTTAGATTGATTCCATATCTTAGCTATTGTGAATAATGCAGCTGTGAACATGGGAGTGTAGATATCTTTTCAACATATTGATTTCATTTTCTTTGGATATGTATACCCAGTAGTAGAATTACTGGATCATTTGATAGTTCTATTTTTAATTTTTTTGAGGAACTTTCATCCTGGTTTTCATGAACAGCTATACTAATTTAGATTCCCACCAATAGTGTAGAAGAGTACCGTTTTTTCCACATTCTTGTCAACACTTATCTTTGTCTTTTTGATAATAGCCATTCTAGCAAGTGTGAGGTGATATCTCATGTGGTTTTATTTTCATTTCATTGGTGTTTAATGGTGCAGAATATTTTTTTCATATATCTGTTGGCTATTTGTATAATAGAGGAGGGGATTGCTTTCATAAACTTTTTCTGAAAAGTACCTACTTAGATATTTTTTCATTTTTAAAGTTATTTGTTTTCTTGCTTTTGAGTTGTTTGACCTCCTCATACGCTTTTGGTATTAACCCTTTACCAGATACATAGTTTGCAGGTATTTTCTCTTTCTCTGTCTCTTCACTCTGTTGATTGTTTTCTTTGCTATGCAAAAGCATTTTAGTTTGAGGTAATCCTATATGCCTATTTTTTAATATTAATATTTGTTCCATTGCTTTGTGTATTTATTTTTAATACTTATACATCAGTTGAAACTTCTTTGCTGTTATATCCCCTTTCATTTCAGCCACATTCTCACCTTTTTACTTTTTAAATATTCTTTTTAGTCTGTTTTTTTCTTCTTCTTTTCAACATTCCTTATGTTTTCATTAGAATCTGTAATTCCTTGTGCACTTTATAATGTGGTCTTAATTCTCCATTTTTGGTATACTTTTGTCTTTTCTTGTATTTCTTTCCTGAGGTCAACCAACTCTCATTTCTTTCTGCTTTTTTGTCCATTTCTGCCCCTAGTTTCTGAATTTATGCTTCAAGATGTTTTATCATATCCCAAATGTTCGAGGACATTTAATTAAGTTTGGAGTGCTGTGCTGTAGTTTCCTTATGTCACTGTTTTTATAGGGGGAGAGGGTTTTCATAAACTAAATTTTAGGGACTCACATTTTTTGTTTTCTTTTTATACTGTGTATTTTTAAGTAGATTAACATTGTACCTCTGTATTTCTGTGGATAGGGCTGCCAGTTTGCAGTGGTTTATAAGCTTTGTAGCTCATAATAGGCCTCTTCATTAATGTATTTTTTTTCTTCTGAGAGAGACCATAGTTCGGGAGAGATTGCCTATATATTTGTTGTTTTGTTTGTTCTTTCAGTATCCTAAATGTTTCCTCTGAGGTTTTGAGGCAGATTATTGAGGAATTGACAGCTGTCCATTTCTCAACAACATTTAACTGGAGGGAACTTACTCTCCTATGAGATCCTGGCCACATCCAAGAATTCCAATTTGTGAGCCTTTTAAGTGGATATTAAAAGGTTTTGACATCTCCTAAGTAGTGAAGAGTATATTTTTTCAGAAAAGCTTTAAAGAAATTTCTTGATATTCTATGAATGTCTCATCTGTGATGCTTGGCACCACATCTGGTTTTGCTGAAGTCTTCACATTATTATGACTCATTGCTTTTTGTATTAGCATACTTGGCATGAGAAACTGCCAGCTATACTGAAAGAATCTGTCAACTTAGAGCTAGGGCCTTGAATCACTACCTTTTCAAGATGTTTTATTAAGAAATAGAATGTGAAGCTCTCGTCTTTACAGAAGTTGGCTTGTTTTCCAAAAGATAACTCTTAAAGTCCTTTACTAAAATAGAAGTTTCATAAGAGAGAAGGAAAGCCCACTTGGAAAATTTCGATGGGGAATTTTGATATTACCTTATGAATATTTTAGCCCATCTGAATGCTATAAATTTTTCTATCAAGACCGTTTGGTTACCATTGTAGATAGTGGTAAAAACCTATGTGCTCTTTTGTCTGAGCTACAGTTCTGAAAGGATTTTAGAGGAGTCAACTATGCTTATAATCAAAGAAATGCAAAGTTTTAAAACTAAGTACATTTTTTCTGACTTTTGGATTCATAAAAAAAATTAAAATTTTAATGTTATGTTGGTTGGAGTGTAGTAAAACTGACACTTTTTTATGTTGAAGATGTACATAAGTACACATTTCTGTATGTAGAAGAGGAATCACTGGGTCACTGGGTTGCATATTTTCAGCTTTAACCGTTATTGCCAAATGTTTTTGTGGCTGTACTATTTTACACCCTCTACCAGTGTATAAGAGTTCCAGTTACCATTCTCTGCTTTTCTCCACATTAACTGTTCTGGTGTGTGTGTACTGATGGCATGTTATACATAGTTTGCTTCGTATTTCCTTGAAAGCTGATGATGTGCTCTTTTCATACATTTATTATCCATTTGAATATCTTCATTTATAAAGATTCTGTTTACGTTTTCATGCATATTCTCTGTTGGGAGATCCTTTTCTTATTCATTTGTTGGAGTTCTGTATATATTCTGGTAATGGGTTCTTTTTAGGTGTAGTACACATATCTTCTCCATTGCTATGGACTGCCATTTTGCTCCATTATTGGTATCTTGTGATAAATAGACGTTAATTTTATGTAGTTTGCGCTTAGTAATTATTTTATGGTTAGTACTTTTTGTATTCTGTTTAAGGAAGTTTTGCCCATTTCTAGGTCATGAAGCTGTTTCAAAGTTTTCCACTTAAAGCCTTATTGGATTTGTTTCTACATATATTATCGTCAGTCCTTCCAGAATTGATTTTTAGTTGTGTTGTGTGAGGTAGGAGTCAAAGTATCAAGGTACATTTTCCCATGCAGGATTTCTTCACTTTAAAATGTGCAGATATCAGATCTGCTGCTTAAGAAGAAAAACACCAAAGTAGCTACTTTTCTAAAATCAAAATGTACAATAACTATGATATGTTGTAGAAAAACATAATTTAAAATACTTTTCTAAAACCACTATATTTTAGAAGGAGAGGCAAATTCATTTTTGGTAATATTGCTAAATCCCTTTTAAACCTAGTAAATATCTGTTATGTCCCATTTTAAATATATGCCCAGTAGTCTAATTGTTTAAAAAGAAATTAGAGCTGTACCTTCCTATCATTATCTTCTGCAGGCAAGTCTTTGCTGAAGCAGCTAAAACTAAGGCTAAATCCAGCCAAAAAGAACAGTTTATTCACAGTATAAGAGAAATGATTATGGGAAGACATTTTAGACATTCAAAAAGAGGACACTCAACAACTCCAAGTCAGGGCGTTAATTTGTACATCTCCACCTCACTCTGGCCCACCAAGCATAAGACAATGGTCCTCAAAGCTAGGCTTTTTAAAGAAACTTTACTGATGGAAGTTTTTTAATGATAACATCTATGGTAAACATTGTCCAGGCACTATAATGGCCTCTTCTGTACCTTAGAGGATTCAACTGTACATTTGATTTGTCCCACTACACTAAGCTTTCTGAGGGCATCACTGCCTCTCATTCCATCACCGAATCCCCAGGCTGCCTGGCTTAGTGCCTGGATATTCAGGGTTTCAATAAATGAGTTCCTTTGAGAATTCCAAATTTTGTTTTTTGAGACCAGAGATGCTCCTATACTAGTAAAAAAAAAAAAAAAAAAACCTGTTCGTAAAGAAGTTTGTAAATTAGAACCTATGCTCTTTAAGCAAGCTTCATTTCCCTCTACTGAAAGTGGACAGAGCTGATATGCTTTTGTTCTTACAAGTAACTCTCTACCCTCTGGTCCATCCTTCTGAGTTGCAGATTCCTAAGGAAAGCATTGTTCCATGGCACACCTCAGCAAGTTGAATGAGCTTCCGTTTAATTGAGAACATAAATAAGATTTCTGTAGAAGATTTTATAGTAACAGTATTAACTATACTTCTGGTTTATCAGAGTCAGATGCACTATCTCACCTGTCTTTTGAATACAGAATGTTTCCATTTAACATCTTCTAGAGCTTAAATTATTGCTGTTCTTCATCTACTGTGGTTAATGTGTACATTAGAAGAGGCATGGTGACCATGAGGTCTCTACACTCTATACAAGTGGCTACAAACTCACTGCCAACAGGGTTTAGACAGATGAAATAAAGAAGTGAAATGGCCTAGGCATATGAAGAATAACAGCATAGCCATGATGATAAATGATAGCTGAGCTTCAGGACTGGGGGCATTGTGGAGTGGTAGGGCTGTGGCAAACTGGAGTATGACTTTCTTTTTCAAAGGGGATAGCTACTTAAGGACAATCACTTAGAAAACTGGCCTAGATTTCCTTTTTTCCTTGTGATTTTTCAAGAGAAGTTAGAAATTCAGAATGTATGTAAAGTTTCCAGATTTTGAAAACTTTAACACCTAATTTAAACATTTTTGAAGGAGAGTATAGCCCAGAACTATACAGACCAAGAGGCCTGTGGGCTGATTCGGGTCCTGAGCCATCAATTCTAACTTCTCCTCCATACCTCTGTCAGATTCAATTATCCAAAAGCATGATATTCTTGGACTGTACACTAAATTCCTGGTTGTGTTCTGTCTTATTTTGCTTCATAGCAAATTATCACAAGCTTAGCAGCTTAAACGAGCACAGTTTTATCATCCCAGTTTCCATGGATCTGAAGTTTGGGCATTGCATGGCATGACTGAATTCTCTGCTCAGGTTCCTACCAGGCTGAAGTTAAGGTGTTAGCTGGGAATACGTTTCTCACCTGGGGCTCACAGTTCTCTTCCAAGTGTACTAGTTGTTGGTAGAATTCAGTTCGTTGCAGTTGTAAAACTGAGGTCCCCATTTTCCTGGTAACTGTTGGCCAGGGACTGCTCTAAGTTTCTAGAGGCCACTTGCAGTGACCCTGATAGGCAAGGTGCTACATAGATGTTTGCTTTCTTCCAGGACACGTGGCATGTGTCTCTCTTATTTCCAATTCTGCAACCTGTGAAAACAATGTGCTTTTAATGGGCCTACCTGATTAGTTCAGGCTTACCCAGAAAAATCTTCCTTTTGCCATATATGTAACATAAAAGAAGTTAAGAATAAAACTGACAGGGAATCCTGGTAAGAAATACCCTAGAAGGCCGGGCGCAGTGGCTCACGCCTGTAATCCCATCACTTTGGGAGGCTGAGGTGGGTGGATCACCACAGGTCAGGAGTTCAAGACCAGCCTGGCCAATATGGTGAAACCATGTCTCTAATAAAAATACAAAAATTAGCCAGGTGTGCTGGTGTGCGTCTGTAATCCCAGCTACTTGGGAGGCTGAGACAGGAGAATTGCTTGAACCCGGGAGGCAGAGGTTGCAGTGAGCCAAGATCACGCCACTGTGTACTCCAGCCTGGGTGACAGAACAAGACTCCATTTGAAAGAGAGAGAGAGAAAGAAAGAAAGAGAGAAGGAGAGAAGGGAAGAGGAAAGGAAGGAAAGGAATATCCTAGAAGCATTAAAAGATCACATACTATAGGAAATTTTACAAGTTAACACACGTTGGAAAAGTTAATCAAGAAAACAACAAGTTACCAGTTTCTTTATCTCCAGTAATGCTGGGGAGAGGGGAATAAATTGGTACAGCCTTTTTGTTGAGTTAGATTCCATTTATCAGTTTTGGCTTTTGTTGCCATTGCTTTTGGTGTTTTAGTCATGAAGTCTTTGCCCATGCCTATGTTCTGAATGGTATTGCCTAGGTTTTCTTCTAGGGTTTTTATGGTGTTAGGTGTTATATGTTAAGTCTTTAATTCATCTTGAGTTAATTTTTGTATAAGGCGTAAGGAATGGGCCCAATTTCAGTTTTCTTCATATGGCTAGCTAGCCAGTTTTCCCAACAGCATTTATTAAATAGGGAACCCCTTCCCCATTGCTTTTGTCAGGTTTGTCAAAGATCAAATGGTTGTAGATATGTGGTGTTATTTCTGAGGCCTCTGTTCTGTTCCAGTGGTCCACATACCTGTTTTGGTACCAGTACTATGCTGTTTTGATTACTGTAGCCTTGTGGTATAGTTTGAGGTCAGGTAGCGTGATGCCTCCAGCTTTATTCTTTTTGCTTAGGATTGTCTTGGCTATGTGGACTCTTTTTTGGTTCCATATGAAATTTAAAGTAGTTTTTTCTAATTCTGTGAAGAAAGTCAATGGTAGCTTGATGGGGATAGCATTGAATCTCTATATTTGGGCATTATGGCCATTTTCACAATATTGATTCTTTCTATCCATGAGCATGGAATGTTTTTCCATTTGTTTGTATCCTCTCTTACTTCCTTGAGCAGTGGTTTGTCCTTGAAGAGGTCCTTCACGTCCCTTTAAGTTGTATTCCTAGGTATTTTATTCTCTTTGCAGCAATTGTGAATGGGAGTTCACTCATGATTTGGCTCTCTGTCTGTTATTGGTGTATAGGAATGCTTGTGGTTTTTTCAGATTGATTTTGTATCCTGAGACTTTGCTGCAGTTGTCTATCAGCTTAAGGAGATTTTGGGCTGAGACAGTGGGATTTTCTAAATATACAGTCATGTCGTCTGCAAACAGAGACAGTTTTACTTCCTGTCTTCCTGTTTGAATACCCTTTATTTCTTTCTCTTGCCTGATTGCCATGGCCAGAACTTCCAATACTATGTTAATAGAAGTGGTGAGAGAGGGCATCCTTGTGCCAGTTTTCAAAGGGAATGCTTCCAGTTTTTGCCCATTCAGTATGATATTGGCTGTGGGTTTGTCATATATAGCTTTTATTGTTTTGAGGTATGCTGATTTTGAACTTTTAAAAGCAATTTTATTCCTAAGTTTTTTGACTTTTGTGATGCTATTATGGATGGAGTTTTAAAATTTTCATTTCAGATTGCACTAGCATATATGGAAATGCAGTTGATATTTGTATATGGATCCTGTGACTTAGCTAAGTTTCTTTACTAGCTCTAGTGAGGTTTTGTTTTGTTTTCTTTGTCAATTCCTTAGAATTCTCTACTCATAAGATCAAGTATCATCCTTGAAAATGATATCCTTGGAAGTCCACATGACTCTTATTCAAGTGATGTTGCCATAGCTTAAAACATTTTTGGAAGTCCTTATTCAGAATTGCTTACACAAGTTACCAAGCACATAAGAAAATCAGTTTTTATTATTTATTAGTGTATGTCTTGCTTTAATGTTTCTTCTTCTTCTTTTTTATCTTAGTATCTTAGATCTGTACTGAGGATATGTTATTTTTTATAGCCTAGGACAACTTTGAATGCGGCCCAACAGAAATTCGTAAACTTTCTTAAAACATTATGAGGTTTTTTTGTGATTTATTTTTTATGTTTGTTTATTGGTTGATTAATTGATTGATTGTGCCCATCAGCCGTCGTTAGTGTTAATGCATTTTATTTGTGGTCCAAGACAATTCTTTTTCCAATGTGGCCCAGGGAAGCCAAAAGATTGGACACCTCTGTGATAGACATTAAAGGATGGAAGTTAGGCACACAGTTATATATATGCATCTGACATTTAAGGAAAAAGCTGTGGATGGAAGGTTAAGCTTGTGAGTTGTCAGATCATAGTTAAAGCCATGGGATCAAATGTGATCACCTAAAGAGATTAACTAGAAATCCAGCAACCCTCAGAAGTAAAATTGAATAGGTCCAAAAAAAGGCTTGAGGCGTGACCTAAGGTCAGAATCTAAGGGGGTTTGAGGGAAGCACGTTAAGAATACTACTAATTAACCATCAGTTCATTTGTGAGCCACCTGCCTGGATGAAATATTTTGTTAAATTTTTTTTAGTCCCTTATTACTGTTTTTAAAGAGTATACATGTCTTTCACAGGAAATTAATCTCTGTAAGTTCAGTGATACATGTACTGCTTTTCCTTTTGAATCATTTGAATAGACGTTACTTGTCATTTTTTTCCTCCAGAGTAATATGATTTGTAATCATTAAACATTTTAGTCCTTATTTTATACTAATTTAATAGCCAGCTTGGTATATTATTCTGATTCTGTTATCTACATTGCAAATATTATTGACTTAAGGAGAGTCACAGCAAATAATCTGCTTTTCTTTCATTCCTAGGCAAATACTGTGGTCTGGGGTTGCAAATGAACCATTCAATTGAATCAAAAGGCAATGAAATCACATTGCTGTTCATGAGTGGAATCCATGTTTCTGGACGCGGATTTTTGGCCTCATACTCTGTTATAGATAAACAAGGTAATTTTCACCTTATGCAGTGGCTCCTACACTTTGTAATTTTTAATAACAAAAATAAAATGCTTTTTTTCAGTAGCTGTTTTCTGAAATTGGAATAGAGCAGAAAGACTGAACAGTTAATAGCATATATATAAATTTGACAAATAAGGTGAGATCGGTTTCAAAGTTCCAAAATTAAAAGTACATGAACGTTACTTCCCTTTCCTTAGTAGAGGAAATACTGCTGAAATACTGATTTTTTTTATTTTTATAAGGTTGGAACACAAACTATAATAACTTTTTTTTTTTTTGAGACAGAGTTTTGCTCTTGTTGCCCAGGCTGGAATGCAGTGGTGCGATCTCAGCTCAGTGCAACCTCCACCTCCTGGGTTCAAGTGATTCTCCTGTCCCAGCCTCCTGAGTAGCTGGGATTACAGGCATGTGCCACCATGCCTGGCTAATTTTGTATTTTTAGTAGAGATGGGGTTTCTCCATGTTGGCCAGGCTGGTCTCGAACTCCTGACCTCAGGTGATTCGCTTGGCTCGGCCTCCCAAAGTGCTGGAATTACAGGTGTGAGCTACTGCACCCGTCCTATAATAACATTTTTAAATTTTATAAATTATTGAAATGTTTTATATCAATTTAAAACATTATTATTCACAGTTTACTGCTTCATGGTGCTGTGTTAAAGACCATACTACCAATATTTTCAAAGAATAAGATCTCACATCCCCAGGAGTACCTGAGGAGTGCTGAGACAGCATGAAATAAACATGGTGTATTTCTAAATTGCTAATGTTTAGGAGGAAAATGTGGTGTAAAGGGGGAAAATGAAAAACAAGGTTATTCAGGTGCTGGTGAGGTTTTGGGGAAAAAGAAACAGTATACAGTGTTCGTGGGAGTATCAGTCAGTTCAGCCATTGTGGAAGACAATGTGGCAATTCCTCAAAGACCTAAAGACAGAAATACCATTCAACCCAGCAATGCCATGACTGGATATATACCCAAAGGAATATCAGTTATTCTGTCATAAAGACATATGCATGTGTATGTTCATTGTACCACTATTTAATAGCAAAGACTTAGAATCACCTTAAATGCCCATCAGTGATAGACTGGATAAAGAAAGTTTTGTACATACACATCATGGAATACTATTCAGCCATGAAAAAGAACGAGATGTTCTTTACAGGGACATAGATGGAGCTGGAAGCCCTTATCTTTAGCAGACTAATTAATGCAGGAACAGAAAACCAAATACTGCAGGTGCATGTTCTGACTTATAAGTGGGAGCTAAATTATGAAAACACATGGACATATAGAGGGGAACAACACACACTAGGGATTTTTGGAGGGTGGGAGGTGGGAGAGGATCAGGAAAACTAAATAATGGATACCAGGCTTAATACCTGGATGATAAAATAATCTGTAAAACAAGCCCCATGACACAAGCTTACTTGTGTAACAAACCTGCACATGTACCCCAAACTTAAAAGTTTAAAAACAAAAGATTATTAAATAGAATAGAATCCAAAATTTACCTGAATCTCCAAGATAAAATGCAAGACCTGCATGAAATCTCTGATGTGTTTTAGCTGCTGTGGGATGTGTTCATTTCCCCCTGCTATGTAGGGGTACCATGATGAGAAAGTTTAAGAAGTGTTGCTAGTATAAGAATATATCAAAACAATCATTTAAATTTTTAAAAGTTGATATTTTGATATTCAGCATTGAATTAAGTTACCATTTAAAAGTTTAAATTGGCTTTTACTTCATATTGTATAAATGAGGACATTATCAAGAACCTCCTAGTTGTGAGAGTGCTGGGCACTGGGAATTATAGGTGAAAGCAAGCGATTCCTCCTCAGCTGTGGTGGGTTTGGGATAAACACAATATGTCTTATTGAAAGTTTCATTTAGAAGGTGATAGAGGAGAGAGCTCTTTTGTATGGAGGAACCTGCATTTCTTTAGTTTATAAGCAATAGGGCAAGGTGTGAAGGCTAACAAAATCTGTCATGGAAAATGAGAAGGAAAATTCATTTGGATGAAATAGTAGAAAAGAACTAGAAACATTATGCCAAATGAACAATTAATATTTTCGACAGAACCAGGAAAACATATGCAGTGTGATGTTGTGGAAAGGACTCTAGGTGTCCCTGGAATCAAAGCTTGCCTCTACCACGTGCTAGCTGGCTAACCTCTGGCCAGTCATTTCACCACTGTGAGTTGTGAGGACTGAATCTAATAAAAACGTGTACCGTTTGTAGGCTCATGACATAGCAGACACATACAATGTTAGTTTCCCCTCTTCTACCACTGTACACATGCATGCACATGTTCCCCACCCCTACCACTGAAAGAGTAATGTAGAGAACACAAGTGAGATGATAATGGATTACCGTCCTTTAAGTTTTACTTAAAGTCTTGGAGTTGATAGGTGAGAGGATAGATAACAAAGTTAATTTGCTTGTTATTTTCATTAAGTTTCTTAACCTTAATATCAGGTTAAATTATTTATTTTGATTCATATTTTTGCTTTTCTCTGTTATTTATCAAGATGAAAGTTTCTGGAAAATAAGTATCCTCTTTTTTTAAGTAAAGAAAAGTTTCTCACATTAGATATTTAAATTATGAGGCTTTTTGACCCACAGAAACCTTAATATCCTGCATTAAATTTACTTAAGAATTGGCTATGACCTCAGATAAAAGAATCAGAATGTTGCGTAGCTTACAAACCTCTGGCAAATTTCAAGTGGCTATATTCTATTTTGGATGAATCTTAGCTTCCAAAGATTTTTGAAACAACCACCTTAATCAGGAATTTCTTGATACTAAAACTTTCAAAGTCATAATCATCTTGGGAAATCCTCATTTAATAGCTGTCTCCTGAAATCTTACTATTTTTTTTCATGTCTTTATCCCATCCATCAAGCATGTGTTTTATCTGAACTAGAATGAATTGGCTGAACTGTATTCAAGAGAACACTGGTCGAATTTCTTATTACTTCTTCTTGGGTGGCTTTTTGATCACAATTTCTTATAATGACTCATTCATTTGAAGGTTGCTTGGCTTTGGTTGAGGTCCTCAGTGTATTTTTATCCAGGAAACTTAACTGCCACAATGAATTCCATAAATGTTTTCAAGGAACCTAACTACATGTCCCTAGCCTACAAGTCTAGTTGAAGATTTAGAGTATTTGGGAATGAAAAGATTGTGAAAAATCTTGCTTCATCAGCTACTTCATTTGTTAGGCTCTCAAGATGACTTGTGTTATAGTATGTATTGTTGATAGACTCATGATTTTGTGTGAGATAGACTAATTCTCATTACCTTGTGCAAGAGCCCATTGTAAAAATCTATTCCTTTTGATTCCTTATTTCCTGCCCTATATTTGGCACCAAGGAAACAGCAGTAGATAAGACAATCATACCTTCATGGGACTTGCAGTATAGGGTTGGAAAAAGACATTAAACGAATACTTAATTGCAAGTATGAAATAAAGTATGGTGAAAGAATCAGCAAATGATAGGGGCCAGAGGTGTGTGGGGAGTGGAAGATTGATAAAAAAAAAAAAAAAGCAGAGTTTTCCTGAGGAAGTCACTTTTAAGCTATGAAATGAAGGATTGGAGTTTCCAGGCAGACGAGGAAGGAAAGACATTCTACAGAAGGGAATGGCAGGTGCAAAAACCTGTTGGTGGAGAAGAGCTTTGGGAGAATGGGAAAAGAAAGCCAGAGTAGCTAGAGTAGATTGGGTGGGGGATGAGTAGGTTTCATTATTCTGAACCTTACAGAAGGGTTGGAGTTTTTTCCTAAGAGTGTATGGAAGCTGTTAAGAACAGAGAAGTGGTGTGACTGGATTTATGTTTTTGTTTATGCAATCTTCCCTGCTCTGTGAAGAGTGGGTCAAATAAAAGTAAGAATAAATGTAGAGAGGCCCATTAAGAGACTGTCTGAGGAGCCAAAGCAGAGATGATTGAATTAAGAGGTCTCGTTATAAATGTAACTAGAATTATGCCGGTTTGTAAAGACTGTAGAAGTCAGACTTATCTTCTACAGGGAACACTTCAATGAATTAGAGTTTATCCTGATGGAATTTCAGCTTTAGGCAGAGTCTTTGAGCATTAGGAGCCTCTTGGATGAAGCTCTGAACTACAGTAATGCCGGTTGTATCTTGGGCTCTCTATCTGGAGTCCTGTTCCACTTTCGTTTCTAGTTTTCATTAAAATTTTAATAAAGCTTTTTTCCCCTCTCTGCTGTTTTTAATGATCTTTGAGTGGTAGTTTTCAGCTTTTTTCATTACCAGTTATCTCTTTCCATTTTCACCTATAAACCTCATTTTTGAAAGATATAGTGAAAGGAAAAGTTCCCATTTCCTCAAGCAATTTGATATGTAGAAGTATGAATCAACACTTCCAGCAACTGTGAGAGGACTAATATTTCTACTCTAAAGTAGCATAATCTCCACAAATTTCAGCCGTTCCACAGAAGCAGCCACTAAATACTTCCTTATAGAAACAGCCACATCGATGGTCCTCATACTAGGTATTCTCTCTAATAATCTGCTCTCCAGTGAACTATAATAAATACTGTTAATCAGTTTTCATCTACCGCGGCCAGACTTTCTGAAAATTTGAAGATGTATGTGGACCTTTGTGGTATCTTGGACATTTATATTGGCAATCCCTGTTTAGAAGTTCTATAAAAACTCCTGAGTTACTGCTGGTGTTACTGAGTGAGGCAGAACCTACCACACTAAGGTCCAGACTCAGGTAACTTGGATCTTTTAATTTAGTATAATAATAAATGTGGCCAGGTGTGGTGACTCACGCTTGTAATCCCAGCACTTTGGGAGGCCGAGGCAGGTGGATCACCTGAGGTCAGTAGTTTGAGACCAGCCTGGCCAATATGATGAAAACCTGTCTTTACTAAAAATACAAAAAATTAGCAGGGCATGGTGGTGGGTTCCTGTAATCCCTGCTACTCAGGAGGCTGAGGCAGGAGAATCGTTTGTACCCAGGAGGCAGAGGTTGCAGTGATTCGAGATTGCATTACTGCACTCCAACCTGGGCAGCAAGAATGAAACTCTGCCCCAAAATAATAATAATAATAAATGCTACTGACATTTTATTCTGAAAAGTAGATTTAAAAACAGCAGTTGTCATTGGAATTGAAAAAATAAAATGAATTTTATAGATGATCTAAATTTCTATTTTTGAATCTGTTCAACAATGACCAGTTTCTAGGAGGAACTGGACATTTCTAGAATGGTTCTGGGTGATGGTTTTTTTAAGTTGTAGTTATAAAACAGTGAACTCAGAAGAAATATATACATTTGCATTGAAAGCTTCAAGTCCTTCAAGACAGCATTTGTTCATATGTACCATAATTGGGGTGTGTGTGTGTGTGTGTGTGTGTGTGTGTGTGTGTGTTTACATGCATGATTGGAAAGTGGTGATCCTGGTATTCTTTTTGGAGAACATGAAATTGTCACTTAAAACATAATACTAAATCTTACTACTTTAGATTTCACCAACTCAGAATTTTGTAGTGGTCAAAGTTTGCCTTTATTTTGGAGGGGAGAAATAGTAAATGGTTTAAAATTTCATGTGAAATAATGTTGATATTAACATACTTCCTAATTGGAACTCATAAACACATGTTCATTCATTGTCTGCCACCCCTTAGAATCTGATGACAGTGCACTTAAGACTTGTGAACAGCTGAGCCTGGAAAATATTCCCATTTAACAAGATTATCATTGCTATATGATGGATTATTTTTAAAATTAACACCAATAGTATAAAAAATATTTGCTGCATTTTTTAACCACATCATTTTTGCAAATATTTGCCATTTTTTCATTCTTACATCAGATTATATCAGTTTGCAAATGAAACATAGGGCTGACTAGATAATTCCTTTCTAGCAGAGTCCAAATTTCTGTAACTAGTTATTTTTTTCCTGCATGGAATGTTTTCGGCTTTGAAAATAGAGTGTGAATTCCTTAGATTGTTTGCCTTCTTAACTGTACAGTAATTTTACAGAATCTGTTTTGTTTCCAGTACCACAGTTGGCTAGGTTCCTATTTGTTATTTTTATATTGGTTTCCAAATGTTGGTTCCTGTATGTGGCAAACATTTTAAAACTCTGATACTGTTAAACTTAGTAAGATTTTATTAATGAAGTTTCAGTTTACATTCCTATCTTTAGATATGCTTTTGTTTCCACACAAATGAGTATGTATAATGTTTGTGTGTATAATATAATTAACATGCAGAAGAATATTTGTAGTTTGGTGTGAATTTGTAGAACAAAGGTGCTGATGAACAAAGTGTTACCAATTTTGCAGAGAAAGAAAATTTAAACAATCTGTTAAGATGGTGTTAACCCAAAGAGGCAATTCACATTACAGTATAGAGTTTATTCCAAGCTGATAGGTAAGCCTGAAGAGCATCTTAATCATTTTAATGTTTTCTATATGTTTAATTTTTTTTGGTATATTAGGAGTGCTGAGAACAGACTACATATATGTTTGTGCTGTCTCGTGCTATACAGTGGCTCTGTCCTTCACTGTTGGTAAATACAAATGTATTTAGTAGCTTCCTAGATACTGTGTAGGTCACAAAATAATTATGCTATATTTTAATGTTTTGTATTCATTTTTTAGTGTATGGAGATTTAGATAAGGAGTTTGATTTGATCCAGTTAACCATATGTAGCTTATAGCCTGTTTGACTACATAGTTTATTGCTTAGGCAACTGAGCTATGCTTTATATCATCCATAAGAAAGCATTAATTATTTTCGTCTGAGAAAATTTTTTCCGGGCTTCTACTGTGGACTCTGCTTTTCATAGATGACATTGTTATATTCCTAAGAGAAACATGAGGTTTAGTCTCCACTCTCAGTACACAAAAGGAGAGAAGAGGTAAAATACCTAGTATAGTGTCTGGTACTTAGTAAATGTTAATTGGCTCTGAATCACTATAAATTATGTTTTACTATACTATATATGTGAATTCCTCTTAACAGAATTGCAGATGCTAAAAACCAATGCCAGATTCCTATAATAGAAGCAAGGAATTAGTCTTAGGACCACACAATAATACTGTCAGGAGAATTTAGCCGAAGACCAGGCTTATCCTACATCGTTGAGCACCCGAACAGAGTAGCTGTTCAAGTATCTACGATGCAAGGCTGTTGACAAGATGAAAACTATGAAAGCAAGACTACATATTGTTTAAGGCTCTGGGAAATTGATTATTTAAAGAATTTTAGACCACATAAGAGAGAAGAATGTATATGTGTACATTTTCTTGTTTCTGCCTGTATTTTCTTATTTCTAGTAAATAATACAGTAACATAGGAATAGTACTTCTGTGCTTTCTTTTTTGAGAGAGTCTTGCTCTGTCACCTGGGCTGGAGTGCATTGGCGCTATCTCAGCTCACTGCAACCTCCGCCTCCTGGGTTCAAGCGATTCTCCTGCCCCAGCCTCCCAAGTAGCTGGGACTACAGGCACGTGCCACCACACCTGGCTAATTTTTTGTATTTTTTTTTTTTTTTTTTTTTTTTTTAGTAGAGACAGGGTTTCAACATGTTGGCCAGGATGGTTTTGATCTCCTGACCTCGTGATCCGCCCGCCTCGGCCTCCCAAAGTGCTGGGATTACAGACATGAGCCACCGTGCCTGGCCACTTACTTGAGTTAGAATAAATATAGGCACTTGAGTTCAACTGTGCGAAAATGTTTACAGCAAATATAGTTGGTTACATACCAACTATATTGTGGTAAGTGATGGCTACTGACACTACTGAGGGTCTTTTTCCAATTCAGTCAAGAACACAAAACAGTATTAATTGAAGGAAAATCTAAATAAATACATTTTGCAACCCTACAATCTCAGAAATAGCCAACACTGTCAATCAAAAATATTTCTATGATAGTAACCAATGTGCTGATATTTTTTGATTCATTAACATATATTTTCATGGTATTATATATGGGTCAACATAAGATTTCAGGTTTAAATATTTCATGCAACAGTTACAAAGTTCTCTAGCCTTTGCAGTTATTATATGTTGAAAATGTTTTTAATTGTACTTAATTTTTTTTTTTTTAAATGTATGTATCAGTTATGGCAGATAGTATAGCTAAGTTTGCAGCTGTCTTAGAAAATCTGATGTTGGTGTCTTCAGAAAACCTGACGTTCCTCAGACTGTTCTTGATGATTGGCTTGCCGTCACTTTTGTATTCTCTCCTACTCTTTCTCACAATCACATTATCCTGCCTTCAGAGCCCCATCTGAGATCTGCCTCCTCTGGACAGCCCTCTAGGATTAGGGAAGGCAGGTAATGGGGAAGGATAGAAACTCTTTTTATAGATACTATGGTTACACTTCCTTTGGGTTAAGCTCTACTGTGAAGACTAGCATATATTCAACACTGAAGATGCTCTTTTGGGGGCTACACAGAAAAAGAGGGAATGCCAGTTTGCTTCAGCAGAATCCCTGAGGGCATTCTGTTTACTACTGCCATCGCTGTTATCCACAACACCCAAATGAAGTGTGCCATATATGTGATACTTTGTGCAGTAATGTGTTACTGTCATTTGTATGTATTGTTTGATTAAAATTACCAGAATAAAATTCTATGCAGAGGCTGTCAGTTTAAAATGTAGCACATACCAGGCACAGTGGCTCACACATGTCTCCTCAACACTTAGAGAGGTTGAGGTGGGAGGATCGCTTGAGGCTGGGAGTTCCAGACCAGCCAGGTAGTGAGACCCCCATCTTTACCAACAATTTAAATAATTAGTTGGGTGTGGTGGCACACGCCTGTAGTTTTAGCTACTTGAGAGGCTGAGGTGGGAGGATTGCTTGAGAACAGGAACTTGAGGCTGCAGTGAGCTAGGATCGTGCCACTGCACTCTAGCCTGGGTGACAGAGCGAGGAAAAAGAAATGTAAATTATATACTGCCTTATACTTTGAAAATATCACTGATTTTTCTAGTATTATAGGACACATTAAAGTGTATCCAGCAAGATAAGTGTTTTCTCAGTATTTATTATAATCTAAGCACTTCACATGTAATAAGTTCATCTTTTAAGTTGCTCAGACCAGAAAGTTTAGTGTATCTTTGACTCCTCTCTTTTTCTCAAACTTCATATTCACCTGCCAGTTCTTCGAATTTGTATGTACATATACCAGAATCTGACTACATCTTAACAGCTCTGCTACTACCACTCTATTTCAGGTTCCAACTTTTACATCAATTATGGCAATACATTTCTTACCTTTGTTTTTGCCCTTTCTCCCCTTCAGTCTACTCTGAATTCAGTGATCAGTGTGATCTTACTAAATTGAAAGTTTCATCTCACTCTACCAACTATCCTTATCTCCAAGATGCTCTAGCATTCAGCTTGCCATTACTCATCTGACTTCATCTTTTACTTGTCTACTGTGGCCTCAAACATGCTGAGCACATTTCCACACAGGGCCTTTGATTCCCACTGCCTATTCTCAGATTCAAATACCTCACACCTCACTCCCTCACCTATGTTAGAATTTTACTTAAATGTCATCTTCACAATGATGCCTGATCTGACCACTGTACTTAAAATTGTAACTCCCTAACTTTTTAAAAGTTCCTTGTTCTCATTATTTTTCTAAAGTACAATACACATTCTAACACAGTATTTTTTTCTTACTAACATTATCTATTTTCTTCTACCTCCCCCCACTCCACCCAGAGGTATATTCCCTATAAGAAGGAATTTTTACCTGGTTGTTGTTTGTTTTATCTCTGGTGCCTGGAATAACAACTGGTCATAATACATGCTTATTAAATATATGCTGAATGAATAAATGAACAAACTGCCAGCCCTGGCTCTTTTACTAGGCTTTATTTCACCCATGAATACAGATATGCTACATATGAAAGGACTTTGTTACTTTACTCTGTGATAGCTTATTTTTATTTTATAACAGTCTTATTAAGTTATAATTCACACACCATACAATTCCTCTATTTAAAATATACAATTCAGGGGGGCTGGCCAAGGTGACCAACTAGAAACAGCTAGTGTGTGCTGCCTTCATGGAAAGAAATAGAAGGGGCAAGGAAATGTAGCACTTCAACTGGAACACCCAGGTACACACACTAGGATTCATCAAGAAAATAACTCTATACTCACAGAGAATGGAAAAAAGCAAAGCAGGACCACCACCCACTCAGGAACTGGTGACTGGGGACCAGAGCAGGCCCCTAGTTTGCTGCAGCAGTCATGGAAAAGTGGCCAGACTTTCTTACATGGGTCCCCACTCCCGTATCTCCTCACTGGGCAAGTCCTTCAGGCCTGGGTTTCCAGCCTCCCCTCACTGGGGCTTTGGAGCCAGTAGCACGTCTGCAGCAACCTGGGACAAGAGCTCAGCTGGGGTTTCCATCTTTCCTGTCTTGCAACCCTCACCTCCGCTGTTTCCAGGCTCTGGAGAGTACATGAGACTGAAGGCTGGTCTGAACCCCCAGCACAGCACTCATCTCACAGAAAAGTGTTCGGACAGTTCTCCATGTAGATCCCAGTCCTCACTTCTCCTCACTGGACAGGGCTGCCTGATCTGGGACTCCAGCACAATCACTGTGCCCCACCTGACCAGTTCAATTAGAGGCAGCCCAGCAGTTAAAGGAACACCCACACAGAGAGATGAGAAAGAGCTAACACAAGAACTTCAGCAATTCAAATGGCCAGAGTGTCTTACGTCCTTCTAACGATTGCACTAGTTCACCAACGAGGGTTAAGAACCCTCGTTGGCTGGGTTGGCTGAAATGACAGAAATAGAATTTAGAATATGCATAGAAATGAAGAGCATCGAGATTCAGGAGAATGGCAAAACCCAATTCAAGGAAACTAAGAATTAACAATAAAACAATACAGGAGCCAACAGATAAAATAGCCAGTACAAAAAAGAATCTGACTGACCTGATAGAGCTGAAAAACACTACAAGAATTTCACAACCCAATTGTAAGTTTTAACAGCAGAATAGACCAAGCTGATGAAAGAATCTTGGAACTTGAAGACTGGCTCTCTGAAATAAGAGAGTCAGACAAAAGAAAAAAAGAATGAAACGGAATGAATAAAACCTCCAAGAAATAAGGGATTATATAAAGAGGCCAAATCTGCAAATCATTGATATCCCTGAATTGGATGGGGAGAAAGCAAACAACTTGGAAAACATATTTCAGGATATCATCCATGAAAACTTCCCCAGCCTCAATAGAGAGGTCAACAGTCAAATTCAGGAAATACAGAGAACCCCTGCATGATTTTATACAAAATCTCCCCAAGACATAATCATCAGATTTTCCAATGTCAAAATAAAAGAATGTTAAAGGCAGCTAGAGAGAAAGGGCAGGTAAGCAACAAAGGGAACCCCATCAGGCTAGCAGCAGACCTCTCAGCTGAAACCCTGCAAACTGGAAGAGATTGGGGACCTATATTTGACATTCTTAAAGAAAAAAATCTTCAAGAATTTTATAACCAGCCAAACTAAGCTTCCTCAGCAAAAGACAATAAGATCCTTTTCAGATAAGCAAATGCTGAACAAGTTCATTACCACCAGACCCACCTTCCAAGACACATTGAAGCTAGCACTAAATATGGAAAAGCAAAACCATTAAAACACCACTAGGAAAATACACTCAAGTACACACACCAGTGACACTATAAAGCAACCACACAAACAAGCCAGCATGATAACCAGCTAACAACACAATGACAGGATCATATGCACACATATCAATACTAACCTTGAATGTAAATAGCCTAAATGCCCCATTTAAAAAGACACAGAGTGGCATGCTGAATAAAAATGCAAGACCCAATGATATGCCATCTTCAAGAGACCCATCTCACATGCAGTGACATCCATAGGCTTAAAATAAAGGGATGGAGGAAAATCTAACAAGCAAATGGAAATCAGAAAAATGCAGGCATCGCAACCCTAATTTCAGAAAAAAACAGACTTTAAACCAACAAAGCTCAAAAAAGACAAAGAAGGGCATTACATAAGGTAAGGGGTTAAATTCAACAAGAAGACCTAACTATTCTCGATATATATGCACTCAACACAGGAGCACCCAGATTTATAAAGCAAGTTCTTAGAAACCGAAAAAGAGACTTAAGCTCCCACACAATAATAGTGGGAGACTTTAACACTCTACTGACAGTATTAGACAGATCATCTAAGCAGAAAATTAACAAAGATTCAGGACCTAAACTCAACATTGGACCAAATGTATCTGATAGACCTCTACAGAACTCTCCACCCAAAAACAGTAGAATATACATTCTTCTGATTGCCACATGACACATACTCTAAAAATGACCACATAATGGGACATAAAACAATCAGCAGATGCAAATAAACCAAAACCTACCAGACACACTCTCAGACCACAGTGCAATTAAAATAAAAATCAAAACTAAAACAAATCGCTCAAAACCATGCAATTACATGGAAATTAACCTGCTCCAGAATAACTTTAGAGTAAATAATGAAATTAAGGCAAAAATCAAGAAATTCTTTGAAACTAACAAGAAAAAAGATACAACATTCCAGAATCCCTGGGACACAGCTAAGGCATTGTTATGAGGGAAATGTATAGCACTAAATGCCCACATCAAAAAGTTAGATCTCAAATTAACCCAACATCACAGCTAAAAGAACTAGAGAAGTAAGAGCAAACCAACGCTAAAGCTGGCAGAATGCATACAACCAAAATCAGAGCTCAACCTGAAGGAGAGTGAGATGCAGAAAAGCATTCAAAAGATCAGCGAATCAGGGAATTGTATTTTTGAAAAAAATTAATGATAGGCCAGCTAGATTAATAAAGAAAAGAGAAGGGCCAAGAGCAATGGCTCATGCTTGTAATCCCAGCACTTTGGAGGCCAAGGTGAGTGGATCACTTGAGGTCAGGAGTTCATGATGAGCCTGGCGAACATGGTGAAACCCTGTCTCTACTAAAAATACCAAAAAAAAAAAAAAAATTAGCTGGGCTTGGTGGCATGGGCCTGTAATCCCAGCTACCCAGGAGGTGGAGGTTACAGTGAGTCAAGATCACACTACTGCACTGCACTGCAGCCTGGGAAACGGAGAAAGACTCCATCTCAAAAAAAAAAAAAAAAAAAAAAAAAATTAACATTTGTATACACCAAAAACAGTCAAGCTGAGAGCCAAATCAAGAACACAATCCTATTCACAATTGCCACAAAAAGAATAAAATACCTAGGAATGCAGCTAGCCAGGGAGGTGAATGCTCTCTACAACAAGAATTACAAAACACTGCTCAAAGAAATCTGAGATGACACAAACAAGTGGAAAAACATGCCATGCTCATGAATTGGAGGAATCATTATCATAAAAATGGCCATCCTGCCCAAAGCGATTTACAGATTCAGTGAAATTCTTACCAAACTTCCAATGACGTTTTTCACAGAACTAGAAAAAAACTACTTTAGAATTCATATGGAAAGAAAAAGGAGCCCAAATAGCCAAGGCAATCTTAAGCAAAAAGAAAAAAGCTGGAGGGATCACATTACCTGACTTCAAGCTGTATTTCAGGGCTGCAGTAACCAAAGCAGCATGGTACTGGTACAAAAACAGGTACATAAACCAATAGAACAGAATAGAGGGCACAGAAATAAGGCCATATATCTACGACCACCTGATCGTTGACAAAGCTGACAAAAACAAACAATGGAGAAAGGACTGCCTATTTAATAAATGGTGCTGGGATAACTGGCTAGCCATATGCAGAAGATTGAAGCTGGACCCCTTCCTTACACCATATACAAAAATCAACTCATGAGAGATTAAACACTTAAATGTAAATCTCAAAACTATAAAAACCCTGGAAGACAATCTAGGCAATAGCATTCTGGTCATAGGAACTGGCAAAGATTTCATGAAGAAGACACCAAAAGCAAACACAGCAAAAGCAAAAATTGACAAATAGGATCTAATTAAAATTAAGAGCTTCTGTACAGCAAAAGAAACTATCAACAGAATGAACAGACAACCTACAGAATGGGGAGAAGATATTTGCAAAGTGTGGATCTGGCAAAGGTCTGATATCCAACATCGATAAGGAACTTAAACAAATTTACAAGAAAAAAGAAACATTAAAAAGCGGGCAAAGAACATCAACAGACACTTTTCCAAAGAAGACACACATGTGGCCAATAAGCATAAGAAAAAAAGCTCAGTGGGACTCAGCCTGCCTGCACCCAGGTGAAATAGCCATGTTGCTCACACATAGCCTGTTTGGTGGTCTCTTCACACAGATGCGCATGACATTTTGGTGCCGTGACTCGGATCAGGGGACCTCCCTTGGGAGATCAATCCCCTGTCCTCCTGCTCTTTGTTCCATGAGAAAGATCCACCTATGACCTCTGGTCCTCAGACCAACCAGCCCAAGGAACATCTCACCAATTTTAAATCAGGTATACCCCCAGATGGCCTGAAGTAACTGAAGAATCACAAAAGAAGTGCAAATGCCCTGCCTCGCCTTAACCGATGACATTCCACCACAAAAGAAGTGAAAATGGCCGGTCCTTGCCTTAAGCGATGATATTATCTTGTGAAATTCCTTTTCCTGGCTCATCCTGGCTCAAAAAGCTCTCCCACTGAGCACCTTGTGACCCCCACTCCTGCCCGCCAGAGAACAACCCCCCTTTGACTGTAATTTTCCTTTACGTACCCAAATCCTATAAAACGGCCCCACCCTTATCTCCCTTTGCTGACTCTCTTTTTGGACTCAGCCCGCCCGCACCCAGGTGAAATAAACAGCCATGTTGCTCACACACAAAAAAAAAAGAAAAAAGAAAAAAAGCTCAGTATCATTGATCTTTAGAGAAATATAAATCAAAACCACAATGAGATACCATCTCATACCAGTCAGAATGGCTATTATTAAAAAGTAACACAATAACATGCTAATGAGGTCGTGGAGAAAAAGGGAACACTTATATGCTGTTGGTGGGAGTGTGAATTCAACCATTGTGGAAGTGGAAATGAGTGGTGATTGCTGAGACAGCTAAAAGCAGAGCTGCCATTTGACCTAGTAATCCCATTACTGGGTATATACCCAAAGGAATATAGCACTCATTATGTTCATTGCAGCAGTATTTACAATAGCAAAGACATGGAGTCAACCTAAATGTCCATTAATGGTAAACTGGATAAAGAAAATGTGGTACATATACACTATGGAATACTATGCAGTCATATAAAAGAATGAGATTATGCCCTTTGCAGGGACATGGATGGAGCTGGAGGCCATTAACCTCACAGGAAGAGAAAACCAAATACCACATGTTCTTTTAAGTGGCAGCTAAATGTAGCACATGGACACATAGAGGGGAACAATTGGCACTGGGGCCTACTGGAGGGTAGGAGGAGGGAGAGGAACAGAAACAATAACTGTGGGATGCTAACTAGGCTTAGTACCTAGATGACAAAAGATACAGCAAACCCCCATGACACAAGTTTACCTATATAACCTATGTATAATCCTGTGTATAATCCTGTGCATATACCCCTGAACCTAAAATAAAGTTAAAAGGAAAACTACCTGTTGGGTACTGTGCTCACTCCCTTGGTGGTGGGGTCTGTACCCCAAAGCTCAGCACCATGCAGTATACCTATGTAACTTGCACGTGTACCCCTGTGTCTAAAATAAAAGTTGAAATTAAATAATAAAATATCTGTATATAGAATTCATTAATTTTTCAGTGTATTCAGAGTTGTACAGTCATCACCATGGTCAATTTTAAAACATGTTTATCACCCTAAAGGAAATTCCTTAGTAGCAGTTATTCCCCATTTCTCTCCTCTTAACCCCCTATGGTCCTCTTAAACCACGAGTCTACTTTTTATTGCTGTAGATTTGTCTATTCGAGACATTTCATATAAATGTATCATATAGTATGTGGTCTTTTGTGACTAGCTTCTTTCACTTAGCATATCTTCAAAGTGTATGCATGTTGTAGCATGAATCAGTACTTCATTTCTTTTTATGGCCAAATAATATTCCATTGTGTGTATATACACCCCATTTTGGTTATCCATCCATTCATCAGTTGATGAACTTTTGTATACAAATATTGGTGGGGATATAGGTTTTTAATTCTCTTGAGCATATACCTAATAGTGAGATTTCTGGGTCATATGCTAACTCTTGGTTTAGTATTTTAAGGAACTGCCAAACCATTTTCCAAAACAGCTGCACCATTTTACAATTTTACTAGTACTGCGTAAAGACTCCAGTTTCTCCACATTTTTGCCAGTGCTTGTTATGTCTTTTTTACTTTCGCCATCTAATGGGTGTATGGTGGTGTCTCACTGTGATTTTAATTTGCATTTCCCTGATGGCTAATGATGTTGAGCATCTTTTTATGTGCCTGTTGGCCATTTGTGTATCTTCTTTGGAGAAATGTCTGTTCATATCCATTGTCTGTTTTTAAATTGGTTCCTTTGTCTTTTTAATGCCACATGATGTTGTGTATTCTGAATATTAGATACATCTATTTTCATTGACATATCATTTGCAAATGTTTTCTCCCATTCTGTGTGCTATCTTTCTCTTTCTTAATGGTGTCTTGTGAAGTACAAAAGTTTTTATTCTTGATGAACTTCCATTTATTTTTATTTGTTCTCGTGCTTTTGGTGTTTTATCTAAGAAATCACTGCTTCATCCAGAGTTATGATATTCTCATATATTTTTTTCTAAAAGTTTTATAGTTTCAGCTCGAGTTTAGATCCACTTTATTTTGTATGTGGTGTGAGGTATGGGTCCAATTCATTTGTTTGCTTGGTGGATATCCAGTTGTCTCAGCATCATTTGTCTAAAAGATTATTCTTCTCCCCATTGAATTGTCTTGGCACCCTTGTTGAAACTCAGTTGACTATAAATTGGAGGGTTTATTTCTAGACTCTCAGTTGTGTTCCTTTGATTATGATAACATACATTGCTATTGAGAGGTGACAATGTGCTAGCAGCCCTCACTCTCAGCGCCTCCTCGGCTTCCAGCCTCCGCATCCACTCTGGGGGCGCTTGAGGAGCCCTTCAGCCTGCCACGGCACCGTGGGAGCCCCTCTCTGAGCTGGCTGAGGCCGGAGCCTCCTCCCTCTGCTTGCTGGGAGAGGTGTGGAGGGAGAGGCGCGGGTGGGAACCGGGGCTGTGTGAGTTCCAGCAGGTGCGGGCGCGGCCCGGTGGGTCCCACACACGGAGCGGCGGGCCGGGTGCCGGCCCAGGGCAGTGAGGGCTTAGCACCCGGTCCAGCAGCTGCGAGGTTGCTCCGGTCCCCCAGCAGTGCTGGCCCGCCCGGCTCCGCACTCAAATTCTTGTCGGGCCTTAGCTGCTTCCCCAGGGGGCAGAGCCCGGGACCTGCAGCCAGCCATGTCTGAGCTCTTCCCCCTGCGGTGGGCTCTCCCGGTGGCTTGAGCCTCCCGGACAGGCACCGCCCCCTGCTCCATGGCGTCCAGTCCCATCAACAGCTGAGGAGTGCAGGCGCGGATCGGAACTGGCGAGCAGCTCCACCTACAGCCCGGGTGCAGGATCCACTGGGTGAAGTCAATTGGGCTCCTGAACCAGATGGGGACTTGGAGAACTTTTATATCTAGCCGGAGGATTGTATGTGCACCAATCATTACTCTGTGTCTAGTTCAGGGTTTGTGAATACACCAGTTGGTACTCTGTATCTAGCTAACCTAGTGGAGACTTGGAGGACTAGCACTCTGTGACTGTGTCTAGCACAAGCATTGTAAATGCACCAATCAGCACTCTGTGTCTAGCTCAGGGGTTGTAAATACACCAATTGGTACTCTGTATCTAGCTAACCTAGTGGAGACTTGAAGGATTAGCACTCTGTGACTCTTGTGTCTAGCTCAAGGATTATAAATGCACCAGTCCGCACTCTGTGTCTAGCTCAAAGTTTGTGAATACACCAATTGGTACTCTGTATCTAGCTAACTCTGTGTCTGGCTGACTAGCACTCTGTGACTCCCTGTCTAGCTCAAGGATTGTAAACATACCAATCAGCACTCTGTCAAAACGGACCAATCAGCTCTCTGTGAAATGGACCAATCAGCAGGATGTGGGTGGGGCCAGATAAGACAATAAAAGCAGGCTGCCCCAGCTAGCAGCAACCGGCTGGGGTCCCCTTCCACACTGTGGAAGCTTTGTTCTTTTGCTGTTTGCAATAAATCTTGCTGCTGCTCACTCTTTGGGTCCACGCTGCCATTAAGAGCTATAACACTCACCACGAAGGTCTGCAGCTTCACTCCTGACAGCGAGATCACGAACCCACCAGAAGGAAGAAGCTCTAGACACATCTGAAGGTCTGAAGGAACAAACTCCGGATACACCATCTTTAAGAACTGTAACACTCACCGCGAGGATCCGCGACTTCATTCTTGAAGTCAGTGAGACCAAGAACCTACCAATTCCGGACACACTATCAGAAATCTCTGGGGCAGATGGATTTTTTTGGAGCTAGACTGTGTTCTTATTAGCTGGGAGCATTGTAGTAATGACAGGTTTCTGGAAGGCTGTTTGCTTGGGAAAAGCTTTTAAGAAAGACATTTTACAGCTTCTTAATTGCCTGCGGTATTTGATGTTGTTTTCTTTGCCTTTGTAGAGTCATAAAGGTCAAAGTGTATA
The DNA here is from genome assembly GCF_007565055.1 of Rhinopithecus roxellana. NCBI lineage: Eukaryota > Metazoa > Chordata > Mammalia > Primates > Cercopithecidae > Rhinopithecus > Rhinopithecus roxellana. The sequence continues at coordinate 19,392,104 of NC_044549.1, read as the reverse complement.
CTTAAGGCTTTCTTTATCTTCAGTCTTCTTGGCTCTCCTTGTAGCTATCCATTTTAAATCTTATTTTTCTCCTTTAGAGCTCTTTTGAGCTTCCGCAAAATTTGAGAGCAAGTTTAGTGAGTTGCACATTTGCATGGCATAGTTTTGGAGTCTCAGCACTCCATGGACTTAAAACCAAAGCCCTGGTCTGATCAAATAATCCATAGTTGACCAGATTTCTGGCATGTGGCTGGAAGGTGATGGGGCCAGCTGGCAATCTTCTTGTGGTTTAAGTGCCATTTTGGACCACACAGTACCTTTCATCCCAGGATATTAATCTTAGAAATTCAACTTCTAATCTTAGAAGTTGGAAGTTTTTTTGGTGGAGCAGAAAGTGGAAAATTGATTCTTGTTGATGCTAGGCAAAGATTGACAGGAATAACTAGAGTACCAGTAATTCAATTTGCCTGCTCTTCTGGTTGGTCAACTAGGTGGTAGTGAACCCCTATTTAGGCATCTATCCTCTTAAATTCCTAAAGCACAGATTAGCTTAACTGTCATTCAAATGCCTGGTTTATAAATATTAATTTATACAGTTGCCTTGAAAATACCCCTTTCCTACTGGTACAACAGTTATTAAGCTCTAGTTCAAGACGCATTTTAGTTGATTAGTAAACACAAAATGTCTTCAGAATTGTAGCATAAAATGATCTGTGCTTGCTGTGGTAACCATTAATTTAACAAATATTTACATACTGTTCAGTGTGCTAGGAGCTATCTCCATCAGTATATTGGTCACCCTTGACACAGTTCTTTATTGAAGCATTTATATGTAAAATCTTTTGTGATTGCCTTGGGGTGTTCTTTCAGGTTTTCCTCCCTGCGGGTTAGTAAATAACTGGATTTAGCCAAACATGCTAATGATCAGAAAGTTTTATTCATCCATTGATTCAATAAATAAGCCTCCTGTATACCATATGCTGTTATTGCTACTGGAAATACAAAGGCGGGGACAACCAGCCTCAGGCTCTGTCTGGGGACTAGGCTTTTATAGAGTGATTTTGCTTATAACTCTATAATTACATCAACAAGTCAGGCTTACGTATAAACATAACACATGTTACCTTTGACAACACAGAATAGTCATCCATTTATTAAACAAAACTTAAGTGCCTACTATATGCTAAAGGAATTTGACTTGTGAAGGTGAGGGACAGCTTCACAAGGCCAGCACTTGAAGACTGTGTACGCTGTGTTGAAGGCTTTGCTCTCTAGCCTAAGAGCAGAAGGAAGCCATTGAAATGGTGGGTTTTTTTGTTTTGTTTTTTGTTTTTTTAACCAAAACCACTTTTTACATAGCCTATGAACTTGGTCTTAATTGGAGGCAGATTAGCTCTTGCTCAGATGTATTGATTTCTAGGCAGAAAATGTTAAATTTAAGAAGTTTTGTTTCTTTAGAGCAATGCTACTCCAACTTCACTGTGCTTAAGAAATTACCAGGAGGACTTGTTAAAACAGATTTTTGGGCCCCACCTCCAGAGATTCTGTAAGTCTGGATGGAGTTCAAGAATTTGAATTTCTACTAAATTTCCAGAAGATGCTGATGCACCAGTCCTGTCTCTGGACCAGATTTTAATTAGCAGTTATTAATAGTTAGAGCCATAAAATTAACTCACTTTCTTTGTCATTGTTTTCCTTGTGTGCAAACAGCAGAGGATCATTTTTAGTTATATAATAACCGAGAAATATTTGTATGTGTGTGTGTGTAGCTGTATTTTACAGAAACCACTTTAAAGCTATAAATTTTACTTATCTATGCATGTTCTATATATATATATATAAATCACATATACATATATATGTGTATATGGTATGTGACTTCCTGAGGTGATGTAGTAAACAGTATTGAAGAGACATTGCTCCAAAAATCAAGAAACTTAATATCAGAAAGAAATTGTGATTAACAAAAATTGGTAAAGTTTTTAGGACCCGCTTGACAGTGCCATTGAGATTTTTGAAAATTAGAGCATATGTATGCTTGTGCCATGTTGTAACAAACCTGCACGTTATGCACATGTACCCTAGAACTTAAAGTATAATAATAATTTTTAAAAAAAGAAAAAAAAATAAAAATAAAAAAAAAGAAAATTAGAGCAGTACAGTTTGGAATTCTGAGACACTTGGAGTTTCAGCAAGGTAATCCTGTATATTAATGCAATCAGTTTTTTATTTTTGTTTTTCTAGATCTAATTACTTGTTTGGACACTGCATCCAATTTTTTGGAACCTGAGTTCAGGTATGATCATATTTGTGACTTTTTTTTTTTTTGCTTAAATGTTACTCTTCATTCACGTCTTCATTTTCATTCTGTATACTCTTAGGGTTAATGTATATTGTGTGATACATATCATTGTTCCAAGACTTCAATAAATTAGAGCTTATTTAAAGCTTATTTAAAGCATAAAACCATTTAGTTGCATGTTTACATTTTGCTTTTATTGTAGCATTTAGATCTGCAAAATGAAAGTATCATTTTAATATGCTTTGAAAGTAGAACTAGTTGCTTTTCAAAATCTGGCAAAACTGCTAATAAAAGTTGAAAAGGTATTTATCTTTTTTCAAAAAATTGAAAGAGCATGGTTTTGGCTGTTTAGACTTCTCCGGTGTTGTTACTCAAGTACCATTAATACTATTTTTCTTCTTTATGCCTTTATGCCTCTAATCGAGTTCCTATTTCTGTTTGCTGGCTGCCATTCACACCACTGCCCAGTTGTTTTCCAAATACATATCTGACCGTTTCCCTGCTTAAAAATCTTGAGAAAGGCCGGGCGCGGTGGCTCAAGCCTGTAATCCCAGCACTTTGGGAGGCCGAGACGGGCGGATCACGAGGTCAGGAGATCGAGACCATCCTGGCTAACACGGTGAAACCCAGTCTCTACTAAAAAATACAAAAAAATTAGCCGGGCAAGGTGGCGGGCGCCTGTAGTCCCAGCTACTCGGGAGGCTGAGGCAGGAGAATGGCGTGAACCCGGGAGGCGGAGCTTGCAGTGAGCTGAGATCTGGCCACAGCACTCCAGCCTGGGCGGCAGAGCGAGACTCCGTCTCAAAAAAAAAAAAAAAAAAAAAAAAAAAAAAAATATATATATATATATATATATATTGAGAAACTACTTGTTATGAGAAAAAACAGTTGTCCCAATTTCCTTAACCTGGTCTTCTGGGTCTTCCACAAGCAGTCCTCAGGCCATTTTTCCAGTCTCATCTTATGTTCTCCATATTGAAATGACTCTGAGTTGTTTACACTGCTCTGAGCTCACAGAGCTTTTACCAGAAAACACTTGCCTCCTTTCTGCTTGGCAGATCATTCTCATCTTTAAAGAGCCATCTTACTAACTTCCTCCAAACTTACTACCACTTCCCCCTAGAACCTTAATTTTGTCTTCAAGAATGGTTCTGGGTGGGAAGGGTGCCCTCTTCAGCATTTGAGGGGGACCCTGGTTAGCTGGGGTAACCCTGGCGTCAGTGTATGGTAGACAGCTCTGGCAGAGGGTCAGCTGCACTCGCGCCACTCTCTAGCTCCATGATCTGCCACAAATCCGAGCTCCCATTGTCCCTCTCCGGGGCTGCTGTACTATCACCTAATGGCGTCCAGCCTCCACTCATGATTCCTTGCTATCTCTTTTCTCAGCAGCCAGAATCATCTTTTTTAAAAATACTAATCAGATTATGTATGTAAGCTGCCAAAATCCTTTACTGGCTTCCTAGTTTTACTTAGAAATATATTCCAGACTCCTCACCATAGCCCACAAAGCTCCTGCATTACCTGTCCAGTCTTCTCTCTGACTAACCTTAGTTTTGCTGTCTGACACCTACTTGCACTGCTGTCCTCACTTTCAAACACGCCCCAGGCCGTCCTGCCTCATGCTGTTCTCTTCCCTCTGACAAGTGTGCATTTCCCACCACTTGTTCTAGTGACATCCCTTAACCCACTGCTGAGGCTTCAGTTTCTAAGAGACCCACTCTGCCACCCCCATTCCCTGACTGGGGGCGGTACAGAGTCCTGCGTAAGAGCACAGACTCCAGAGCCCATTTGCTACCTGCTAGCTGTGTGAATGGGCATAGTTCCTTAATTTCCCAGTTCCCTAAAATGAGGACAACACTAGCATCTCCTCCATAGGGGTCTTATATGGATTACCCAAAGCACTTAGGGTGCTACCTGGCAATTCATTCAGTTTACTGAATTATTTTGTTACTTGTATTAAGTTAGATTTCTTCTGGTTATTTCAGCGTGACTTTTCGTCATAGCAGAATCAAAATCAATTCTTTGTGTAAGTATTGGTTTAACGTCTTCTGCCACTGGAATATAAACTCAGTGAGGACAGGGGCAATATTTGTTTGACTTTTGTAAACCCAGTACCTTGTACTGCCCTACACTCAACAGACAGCATAATAGACATTCAAATAAATGTGTTGGGTGGATGGGTAGCAGCGTGAGTGAATGTACCTCTTTTAATACAGCTTCAATTGGATCAATCGAGGGTTGGTAAAACATATGGCATATCCACAGAATAGAATATCATGTAGCTCTTAAATTTGATGAATAGGTCTTGTAGTAGAAACATGTCTACCATTCATTATGAAATAAAATAATCAAGGCAGTATGTAATAAGAAAAAAAATGTGGCAAATGTGTGAGTAAAGACACATTATATATGTATGGATGGAAGGAAGTGTAAAAGGGCTTTTTAGAACTGGTGGTCCTGGCCGGACACGGTCATTCACACCTGAAATCCCAGCACTTTGGGAGGCTGAGATGGGCGGATCACCTGACATCAGGAGTTTGAGACCAGCCTGGCCAACATGGTGAAACCCCATCTCTACTAAAAATACAAAAATTAGCCAGGGGTAGTGGTACGCACCTGTAATCCCAGCTACTCAGAAGGCTGAAGCAGGAAAATCTCTGAGACCCAGGAGGCGGAGGTTGCAGTGAGCCAAGAAGGTGCCATTGCACTCCAGCCTGGGCGACGGGAGTGAAACTCCGTGTCAAAAATAAGAACTGGTGAGTCGTTCAGGGTAGTGAAATTATGGTATTCACCTTAAACTGAAAAATGTGTCTGTGATATTTTTGGGGGTTGCTTTTTTCCCTGTAAAATGCAGCATTATGTAACCTTATGCTTGTTTTCATTTCTCAGTAAGTACTGCCCAGCTGGTTGTCTGCTTCCTTTTGCTGAGATATCTGGAACAATTCCTCATGGATATAGAGATGTAAGCTGGGTATAAACTTATTTGAAAATTGTGATATAACTTTATTTTTTTAGAACTCCAGAGTAGTTAGAGGTGTGTGAATTATATATCCTTACCTTTTACTTTTTTAAAACATTTTTTAGTAATATGCGTTTTATTCTTTTTTTTCTGCTAAAACTATTGTGTTCCAGTATCAATAATCTATGTTTATGAAGAAACTGCCTAGATTAACTGATTTCTCGAGGAAGTAGAGTGTCTTGTTTATGAATTATTAAGAGAAAATTAAAAACGAATCTTTTCTTTTTCCCTTCCTTAAGTCCTCGCCATTGTGCATGGCTGGTGTGCATGCAGGAGTAGTGTCAAACACGTTGGGTGGCCAAATCAGTGTTGTAATTAGTAAAGGTATCCCATATTATGAAAGTTCTTTGGCTAACAACGTCACATCTGTGGTGTAAGTATATATGCAATTTAAAAAATATATGCTATCTATAATTAGCATTCTGGGTAGCAGTGGGCTAAGAACTAGCTAGATCTCAGCAATATCACTGTTAACGGTGTTCATGAAAGAACGTTTAGGCAGTAAGCACTCACATTAGCGTGCTCAGTGTCTATTTTTTGTTTTGTTTTGTTTTGAGACAGTTTCACTCTTGTTGCCCAGGCTAGAGTGCAGTGGCGTGATCTCAGCTCACTGCAATCTCTGCCTTCTGGTTTCAAACGATTCTCCTTCCTCAGCCTCCCAAGTAACTGGGATTACAGGTGTGTGCCACCATGCCTGTACAAAATAACTTTCGTATTTTTAGTAGAGACGGGGTTTCACCATATTGGCCAGGCTGGTCTCAAAACTCCTGACCTCGTGGTCCACCCGCCTCGGCCACCCAAAGTGCTGGGATTACAGGCGTGATCTGCCATGCCCAGCCAGTGTCTGCATATTTTGAAGAGTATAGGTGGTGTTGTACTACCTTAGCTTATTGTTCTTCAAAAATGTAGTCATTTGGAAGAGTAATGTGTTTCTTCTGTCTTTTCTAAGTGTTAAAGTCTACATACGAGTCTAGAAGTTTGTTGTGAGATCCTTATTTATTTTACAGATTGAAAGGCTTAACTACTGTGTTCCTTATAGTACATGGGGATTCAAGATAATTGAAATACTTTAAATATAAATTTAAATTTGACATAAAGTATTACATCATATGCATTATTGTGAATCTTCCTTTCATTCTAAGAGAATATTTTAAGGATGTATTTTCATGGTATCTATAGTGTTCTACTGTTTTACAAAACATAGAGTAGGCATCAAAAGCAGGAGAAGTTGAAACATTAAATAGAAATGCAGTGTTAGCAATCTGTTTTTATAAATCTTGTCTCTTAGATATGCTCAGTCTTTCAGACAACAACTAAGCCTAATTGAAACCAGCTTTTCTTCAGAGGTCCTAGGCCAATTTTCATTCAGAAGACTCGAGTATCATCCATATCCAGATTGCTATACAACAGGATTCAGCAAACTTGTTCTGTAAAGATCCAGCTAATAAATATTTTAGGCTTTACAGGCCACATGTCTCTGCATCTTATTCTTTTTTTGTTTTATTTACAGCTCTTTATTCTATTCTTAACTCACTGCTCATACAAAACAGGCCATGCATGGGCAGTCATTTGCCCATCCCTGGTATAGACTCAACTACCTTCCCTTTTTTTTTTTTTTTTCTTGATTATTTTGTGCAGACCCTTTCATTCCTTTACCATGTTATACCTTTAGAAAGATTTAGTGTGTGTGAATTCTCTCTTTCATGCTTTAAAAAAGAAAACAGGGAAAAAATGCATCCTCTTGTAATGGTTTGCATGTTGGACTAAAGGCAGGAGTGTACACTGAGATTTCCTCTATGAGATGTTGATTTCTTCTTAAAAAAAAAAAAAGAAAAGAAAAGAAAAAGAAATCTGTTAGTACCAACTTTTCTTACATTTATCCCAAAAAACTTGAGCCTCATTCCTTGAGAATTAGACCTTTTAGTGTAGCATTTGCCACAGAAAAGTGTTAAGAATCCATTTATTTCATGAAATAAAGTAGTGAGAGATTGACAGTAAACAATGAGTAAATAAATTATGAAAAAGAAGTACAGGCCGGGCGCGGTGGCTCAAGCCTGTAATCCCAGCACTTTGGGAGGCCGAGACGGGCGGATCACGAGGTCAGGAGATCGAGACCATCCTGGCTAATACGGTGAAACCCCGTCTCTACTAAAAAATACAAAAAACCAGCCGGGCGACGAGGCGGGCGCCTGTAGTCCCAGCTACTCGGGAGGCTGAGACAGGAGAATGGCGTCAACCCGGGAGGAGGAGCTTGCAGTGAGCTGAGAGCCGGCCACTGCACTCCAGCCTGGGCGGCAGAGCAAGACTCCGTCTCAAAAAAAAAAAAAAAAAGAAAAAGAAGTACATATTAAAGATTACATAGAGAACATTTGCACAATCACATGTGAAACTGGGTGCTAGATACTGGTAGAGAAAGTTGTTTATGCTGATTTCAGAAGTTGTCCTGCTTAGAAATGAGACTTTTTCTAAGGAACAATATTAGTTGTCTTAATTTTTAGCCATACAGTCCTCTTGGTTCTTTTGTTGGGTGGGGAGAACCAAATCAAGAGAAAATGTTTCACTAAATATGCGGCAATCGTTTTATGTGAGTATCACCAAAAAAAAACCCTTCTCTCTTTCAGGGGACACTTATCTACAAGTCTTTTTACATTTAAGACAAGTGGTAAGCCTTTTATGGACTTTATAATTTTTTATTTATATAATTAATATTTTTGAACACTGTCAGGCACTGCGTCAATTGCTGATTTATTGTACTTTCTCACTTAGTTGTCATAATAACAACATAAGGTAAGATAGTTATCTAATAATACAATGAATAGAACAAATTGGAAGTTTTATATTTATAGAGAAATGGTCATATAAGCAAGAAAGGTTCCTTAAGAAAGATGACTTTAGAACTTGTCTGAAGAAGTAATCAATTCGTTCAACAGAAAATATTTACTGAGCGCCTTCTTTATGTGCCAGGCATTGCTCTGGTTCGAGTGATAGAGCAGCATTAAAGTGAACAAGATCCTGCCGTCCTGGAGATTACATTCTAGTAGTGAGAGATTGATGATAAGCAATGAATAAATTATTGTTTATAAATAATATACTGTTTACAATATGATAAAGATGTAGGAAAATAAAGAAGTAGAACTGAACCGAAGTTGGGAAGGGCCTTCATCCCAGGGAGGGCCTCAGGGAGATTGTAACATAGGCCAAAAACCTGAAGGAGGTAAAGGAGTGAGTTACTCAGTTATTTGGGAAGAGTGTCCCAGGGAGAAGATAATGTAGCTCCATTAAACTAACAGTCATACTTGTAAATGAGCATGTTTGTAGGTTTCCTAATGATACACAAAGACATATGCCCAAGAAACACTTGCCTAGTTTTGAAATTTCTCTGTTATGGTGTATTATCAGCATAGTGTACGTTAATTAAAGATGGAATAGAAAGTTTTCAGTGAGCAGGTCTACATGCATTTTGAAATTATCCCTGGAAACCAAATTTAGTCTTTTCTTTGTTTCAGGTTGTTATGGAACACTGGGGATGGAGTCTGGTGTGATCGCGGATCCTCAAATAACAGCATCATCTGTGCTGGAGTGGACTGACCACACAGGGCAAGAGAACAGTTGGAAACCCGAAAAAGCCAGGCTGAAAAAACCTGGACCGCCTTGGGCTGCTTTTGCCACTGATGAATACCAGTGGTTACAAATAGATTTGAATAAGGAAAAGAAAATAACAGGTTAAGAGATACAATTTTCTAGAGCAATTTGTAACACTTATATTTGAAAAACTGGTAACAGCTAAGATTTTCAGAGAAAATTAAGACATTAAAATTTTAATTATATGGTTTTATGTGTTCTTCACTGATGTTAATATTACTGGAGACACATTTAATGAAACGTGGCAGAGAAAAGGAGTTATTTGTGTTGGTCAGGGTTCTCTAAAGGGACACAATGGATAGGACAGATGTATATATAAAAGGGAGTTCATTAAGGTATATTGACTCACATGATCACCAAGTAAAGTCCCACAGTAGGCCATCTGCAAGCTGAGAAGCAAGGAAGCCATTTCGAGGTCAAAACCTCGTAGGGAAGCCGACAGTGCAGCTTTCATTCTGTAGTCAAAGGTCCAAAAGTCCCAAAGTTGAGAACTTGGGAGGGTGATGTTCAAAGGCAGGAAGCATCCAGCATGGGAGAAAGATGTAGACTGGGAGACTTAAGCCAGTTTAGTCTTTTCACGTTCTTCTGCCTGTTTTTATTCTGGCGGTGCTGATGCTGATTAAATGGTGCTGACCCAGATTGAGGGTGGGTTTGCCTTTCCCAGTCGACTGACTCAAATGTTAATCTCCTCTAGCAACACCCTCACAGACATACCCGGGAACAATACGTTTCATCCTTCAATCAAGTTGACACTCAGTATTAACCATCACGGTATTTAATTCGTAATGGCTTTTTGTTTCCATTGTACTGAAACTCTTTTTTAAGGTAGTGTTTCAGTAAAGTGGTCTTGAGACATCTAAAATAACAATCTCTTACAGTCATTAAGAAAAATTTGTTAAAGGAGTCCATTTTAAATGATGAGATCATCAATTTTCCACATGTGCAGAGTATAAATTTAATTTAGGGGAACTTAGCAAATGGTCAGAATAATTGGTTGGGATTGGTTTAATTTTGTTAAAATATTTATTTTGTTTTGGTACTGTAAATAATACTAATACTCATCTTTAATCTGTTCATTCCCAGGAATCATCTTACCCAGTAGTCAAAATCTATTTTACGACATTATAAACACAAGACACCAAAATAGAACAGTTCTTTACTTAATGCACACCCATAATTCTCCCTATCTCTCCAAGGGAATAAGGCCAAGGATTTAGTAATTGTTATGATGAAAACGTGCACTTGGATATGGAAATGAGCCATAATTAGAAATTTTTGAGCTGTGCATTTCAAGTGTTTATACTTTGATGCTGAACAAACTTAGAGAATCAGACCATGTGCATTAATGAAAGCAACTCTTCATTCCCCAGGCATTATAACCACTGGATCCACCATGGTGGAACACAATTACTATGTGTCTGCCTACAGAATCCTGTACAGTGATGATGGGCAGAAATGGACTGTGTACAGAGAGCCTGGTGTGGAGCAAGATAAGGTAAAATGATTACCAAGGTATTTTTAAAAAACATTTTTAAAATGGGCGGTGGCCAAAAGTCACAGAGCTCTCCTGTATAAAAGAGACGTAGAAGTTAAGAACATCTTATGCTACCCTCTTGCGGTTATTTTAGGTAGTGTTATTGGCCTTACTCTTCTGACTTTAGAAAATTCTCAGTGGTTCTAGGTTCCTTTTGGTGATTGTAATGGTGAGTACTTTTATGATTTTTGTCATTGCATTTTTAATTAAATTGTTCAGACACTTTATTAAGAAAATCTAAAAGGGACCTCGTAATTTCTTATTTTTATGAAGCTTTTTACAATTCACCGGATGATGGAGAGCCTTTGTTCCCAGATTGCTACTCTGTAGGCAAGAGGTAAAAAAAAGAATAAAGCTGAAAACCAACATGCATTAAATTATGGGATATTATAGACTTGAAAATTCATCTGAAGATCATCTCACCAACTTTCATCTGGGAAACTTCTGTTTTTTCTTCCATGAAGAATTGCTCTAGCATCTAATTATAATTATGGAATCTTTGTTTTAGTTAGAACAAATTATGAAGATGCTGGAATGAGCCAGAGGAAATGATAAGGGGTGGGGAGCAGGCAGAGATGGATCTTATTCAGATGTGTAAACCTTTGATCTTTAAATGGAGGAGTCCTCGTGCCTAAGGAAGATAGATGTCTCCCATCAGTATCGAAACTATGGGGCTGGGCATGATGGCTCACTCCTGTAATCCCAGCACTTTGGGATTGCTTGAGCTCGGGAGTTTGAGACCAGCCTGGGCAACATGGCAACACCCTGTCTCCACTAAAAATACAGGAAATTAGCCAGGCATGGTGGCGCATGCCTGTAGTCCCCGCTTCTTGGGAGGCTGAGGTGGGAGAATCACGTGAACTCAGGAGGTTGAGGCTGCAGTGAGCTGTGATCACTCCATTGCAATCCAGTCTGGGTGACAGAGGGAGACTGTCTCAAAGTGGAAAAAAAGAAGTGAAACGATGACATTTTTTCAAACTTTCCTGAGTTTGATTTTGATTATATATTTTTATTTTTTATCATGTATGATTTGCTAAAAAGTCTTCCATTACTACTTTTCTCATCTCTCTGTTCAAAAACCTCCAGGGGCTCATTATCTTTCATATGCATCTTAACTCCTTGCTTTTATTCAAGGCCTCTTTCTTCTCTTCTCCTTGGCGTCACATGAACTTCATCTTTGGTGAGCCTCTCCCTGTTACAATAACAATACCGTCTGCATACATATCTTCTACTTCATGCCCCTGAACTTGACTGCTCTTTATTCCTACCATGTCCATATTTATTTGTATCACATTTATTGTGCTTGTGGAATATAGCTAAATTTTTGGCATTTTAAGAATTGTTCAGGCTTATACTATAAAAACTTCTAACAACATTAAATGATATTGCTGAAAAAGATTCTTTGTTGCATTCATTTTTGAAAGGTAATTTCTCTAAGTGTAGAAATCTGGGTTGGCCAGTGGTTTTTTTGTTTTTGTTTTTTCCTTTCAATAATTGAAATACGTTGTCTGCTGTTTGCTGGCTTGCATTGTTTTTGACAAGAATTCTGCCATTATCTCTGTTCCTCAATATGTGATTCATCTTTTTTTCTGTGGCTCCTTTTAAGGTTTTCTTTTCATCATTTGTTTTAAGCAGTTTGATTGATGTGGCTTTGTAATATTTTTCTTCCTTTTTTTTTTTTTTTTGCTTGGGGTTCTTTGAGCTTTTTGGATATGTAGCTTATGATTTGTATCAAATTTAGAAATTTGTAGTTCTTTTTTTTTTTTCAAGTATTTCCCTTCCCTAATTCTAATTTTATGAATATTATGACCCTTAAAGGTATCTCACCATTCACCAATGCTCCGTTCTTTATTTTTTTCAGTCTTTTTCTGTGTTTTAGTTTGAAAGTTTTCTCTTTTGTCTTCAAGTTCACTAATCTATTCTTCTGAATTGTCTAATTTGTTAATCCCATCCAATGTCTTTTTATGTCTGATACTGTACTTTTCACCTCTAGATGTTCAGTTTGGAGGTTTTAAGATGTCTCCAATGTGTCTATGCTTTTCTCTATCTCTGGAACATGGAGCATATATAATAGCTCTTTTAATATCCTCATCTGCTAATGTTATCCTATGTCATATATGGGTCTTTTTATATTGATTGATATTATGGATCATATTTTACCTGCCTGAATTTTTTTTATTGGATGCCAGACATTGTGTTACATTGTTTGGTACTGGGGTTTTTTGTTATTATTACTCTCTTAAATATTTTTGAGCTTTATTCTGGGATGTAATTAAGCTACTGGAAACAATGTGATCTTTTCAAGGCTTGCTTTTAAACCTCATTAGGCAGGACCTGGACAGCCTTTAATTTTCTCACTTTTCTCCACCACTGAGACAATACTGTTCTAAGTACTCACTGCAGTGTCCCATGTATTATGAGGTTTCTCTGTTCTACCTGTTGGCAGTGTAAGGAATTCCGAGAGCTAGGGAGCTCTGAGACTTGTCCTGCTGACTTCTTCCAGTGTTTCTTTTACTGGCCATAGCTCATTTCTTTACACGCAGCTGAAGATTTAAGGGAAAACTCCTTATACATCCTAGAAGTGCCTCTCTCTCACACACACACTCTATCTTTATAGTTCTCTTCTCTCCTAATCTCTGCCTACAAATTCTAGCTACCTTGTTGGCCTCCCACTCTCAGCTCTGTCTCCGCAACTCAGTGAGAACGGCAGGCTCTGTTAGGGATCTCTCTCCCTGCATTGTGGCCTGGAAACTCTCTACAGACAGTACTGGGACAATAAATAGCAGGCCTCACCTTATTTGTTTCCCTTCTCTCGGTCATGATTGCCCGAGGCAGCCTGTTGTCCACAGTCTGAGAACCATTGTTTCATATATATTAGCCAGTTTCTCAGGTATGTTTAGCGCGGAACGGTAAGTCTAGTCCTTTACTCTCACGGTCAGAAATGCAAGTCCTCACATTGGATTGTATGAATTAACAGACTTTTCCCACTCATCTAAGTCCATTTGCTCCCTCATCACCTTCAACTCAAGGGTAATTGGTGTATTCATTTTACCCTTTTCTGAGCCTGCACATGTGCATGAGCACACAGAGACTGCATTTGGTTTTGTTTTCAGAAAATGGGATTAGTATATATACAATTTGTTTTCATAATATGTCACTTTCTAACATTATACCATATTTATGTGTAGTAATCAATAAAATTTCAGTTTCTTGAGGGTGGGAACTGTAGCATCCATATCCATTTTCTCTTCATAACACCTCACATACTTCCCTGTACATGCACATTCTCAGTAAATGCTCATAGGTTGACGATAGCAAATCTTTTTTACTCAGTTTTTATAAAACTGAGACAGCAATATAGGGGAAGATCTTAAAGATAGTTTTTATGTGTTAAAGTAATAATTTGTTATCACCCCTGTTCCACCAATATAGTAAGAATGAAAATAATTACCTTTCATTTTATTTCAGAGTAATATCTGAGGAAATCACGGGAGCTCACTAGCATGGAAGCTATTATAACTGCAAAACAAACTTTTTAGGAAATGAAGGATATTAACACATTTTTCAAGATGTATAGTCTAATGCCAAGTGAATTAGCCAAAAAGAGATAGAGCCACAATACTTGGAAATAACTTGATTGAGAAGTTAAACGTTTACTTAATCTCACCTTAGCTGATTAAAAAAAAAAATCACTTTGATTTTAGGCAATATATTTATTAATTATTAATTAGACTTATTAATTAATGGTCTTTAGAAACTACCTAGTTGATCTGACCAAGAGAACAAACAGAGCTCTTTTTAGCTTATTGGAGGCTATACTTAAGTCAGAAGACCCAGAGTCAAGTTGCTGCCCTGTCATTGACTAGCTGTGCAATCCACTTACAGATTCCTGTGCCCCTCCTATTTCATAGGGTTGTCTGAATTAGTTGCATTGAAATGTTTTATAAATAATTAAGTGCTGGTCCATTATAAGATACTATCATGATTTGCTTGAAGTAGAATGAGACTCACCTAAACTCATATTTTTACCTAGGGATTATTTTTATAATGCATTTGTTGCTATTTAGTTACAATCATTAAATTAGTCACAGGTCAAGCGTGGTAGCTCACACCTGTAATTCCAGCACTTTGGGGGAGGTCTAGGCATGAATATTGCTTGAGGGCAGGAGTTTGAGACCAGCCTGAACAACGTAGCAAGACCCCTTTCTACAAAAATAAAAGGTCACCAGGTGCAGTGGCTCACTCCTGTAATCCCAGCACTTTGGGAGGCTGAGGCAGGTGGATCCCTTGAGGTCAGCATGGTGAAACCCTGTCTCTACTGAAAATACAAAAATTAGCTGGGCGTGTTGGTGCACACCTGTAACCCCAACTACTCAGGAGACTGAGGCAGGAGAGTTGCTTGAACTTGGGAGGAAGAGGTTGCAGTCAGCCAAGATCGCGCCACTGCACTGTAGCCTGGACAACAAAGCGAGACCTCTTCTCTGAATAAATAAATAAATAAATAAATAAACAAATAAATAAATATTGCCACACATGTTGGCATATGCCTGTGTAGTCCTAGCTACTCAGGAGGCTGAGGTGGGAGGATCGTTTGAGCCCAGGAGTTCTAGGCTGTATTGCACTATGATCCTGCCAATGCATTCCTTGGATGACAGAGCAAGACTCTATCTCTAAAAAAATTAATAATTTAAGCATAAAATAGCATTTCAAAGTCACTTCTAGTTTAAATAGCAGCATGGAACGAAAACCAGGATTATAATAGGAGAGCTGTCTTTATGCAGTTTATCCAGTAGGTGGAGGTATGTACCTGTTATATGTTTGTTAGTATATGTTCCTTAGTATATGTTCACCTTTTCAACCTGTTGAGAGAAAAATTATGAAAACTACACAAGCAAAATATTTCCCCTAAGACCTGGCATGATCAATTTTGTTTTACTTTAAAAATTAATATATTTAAATAGTTGCTAATTCCACACGACTAGAGTTACTGATTTATTAATAGGATAAATTGTCTCACTGGATTTGAAACCTTTTACCCAAATGCCAAGTTAGCCCTGTTGTTAAGTTCTTAAATCATCTTAAAATCATTTCTATATTATTTTCTTTTATAAACTTTTGATAAAAATGTGCAGCATCTTAATAGTTATCCAAATTGTGATTATTTTCTTAAAAATTAATCCTTATTGTCCTACTTTACAGATGTAATTTAAGGCCTAGAGCAAAGAACAAAAACATGTTTAAGTGGAGAAATTTAGCCCTAACCGCTGTTGATTTAAAGTACCAATTTTTTTGTTGCTTTTTTAAAAGGTATTTCAAGGAAACAAAGATTATCACCAGGATGTGCGTAATAACTTTTTGCCACCAATTATTGCACGTTTTATTAGAGTGAATCCTACCCAATGGCAGCAGAAAATTGCCATGAAAATGGAGCTGCTCGGATGTCAGTTTATTCCGAAAGGTAAAGAGGTGGTGTGTTTAAGATATGTTACTTTTACTGGATTGCCAATTTAAAATGACTTTGCTGTTCTCAAAGAGAATAATTAATAATGTGAGTGTTTTTCTGGTTAAACTCTAATTACAATATCTTCTTAAAGGGATTTTAAAAAAATAAATGGTTACCATATTAAAAAGTTACTTATCAGAATGGTTTCCAAAATTATAAGTGGAAGAAGAAATAGCATAATTCATGAGATAATGTAAATGAGATCACTTTCCAAATTTAGTCTCAATCGTAATAATTTTAAATCAGGTCTCATGTACTATAATATTTGTTTAACATAAGCATGAAAGATTGTAACAATACATTTAAAGCAAGAATAATTTATCTCAATATTACACATTTTAATATACTGTTTACTGTTGTACCCCCAAAGGCTACCACAGTGCCTGACACATCGTTGACCTCCATAAATAATTATTAAATGAATTGAATAAAGTGGATGACTCCTTTATAGCTTTAGCATTCAACATCACTTTCCACCCCATTATTCTCCTTCCTAAGATTATTTTCAGATGATTTAGTTATTTAAAAACTGAGAAATCCTGGCATATTTGTGCATTTATTGCAGAGTATAATGTTTATCCTTCCAATATATTTCTCGCTGAGAGTTAAAATTATTCTGCAGAATTAAATAGAAAATATTGAAGACATTGAACATTACTTCTTTTAACTATGCATTTTAAAAACAAAATGTTTAAATTTTTCTAAACCATTTTTCAAGGTCGTCCTCCAAAACCTACTCAACCTCCACCTCCTCGGAACAGCAATGACCTCAGAAACACTACAACCCCTCCAAAAATAGCCAAAGGTATGCCTGTTTTTAATGGGAGAATTTGATATTCCTTGGATTTATTGTGCAACTTTCCAAAAATATATTAAAAGTATTATCAAATAAATTTATGTTAATCAAGTTGGTACAGATTAAAAAGAGCTTTTAAAACTTTTTTAAAGGTCGTGCCCCAAAATTTACGCAACCACTACAACCTCGCAGTAGCATTGAATTTCCTGCACAGACAGAACAAACAACTGCCAGTCCTGATATCAAAAATACCACCGTAACTCCAAATGTAACCAAAGGTATGCAAACATGAAAATGAACGCCTAGTACATAGGGTATTGTTTTGTTTTTAACTAAAGTTTTCACGGGCATTTTTAAACCGTCAGTTTCTTTTCTTCCAACTATAGTTTTTAAGTATAGCCAAAAAAAAAAAAAAAGTGATTTTCTTTCATTGGAAAAGACTGCATTGATCTAAGTTAGTCTCTGCTGCCGTGTAGAATTGCTCTTTAAATATTTAGAGGAGGCCACTGTGTTGCAGGCTTCCTCTTGTGATCTGTTTTTCCTTACAGCTAAACATGTTGACTCTCAGGTTTAGAAATACAGTATTTTCTAGAAATAACTGAAATCATAGCAGGAAACAAACGTGTTTCCCTTGATAATATATTAATTTGATGGATAGGGTACTTGATGGCAACAAGGGAAAAATAAAACCAGAATTTTAGTGGAAACTAATTGTTAAAAAATACTCTGAGTTAACATATTCATTAAAAAAAAAAAAAAAACTTTGGTCTCTTTTTAAGTGTTTGCAATTGTATTTTTTAAGATTATAAATACAAATTTATTAGAATTTACTTTCAAGTTTTGTTATCAGTGATAAATAAGGTCTCAAAATATATAAAACATAGTAGTCTTACTAGTTGTTGAAAAACAAAATTTCAATTGAATTCAAAAAAGTGTCAGTGTCATAGTAGACTAAGTATTAGGGTTTCAGCTTACTCGGTTTCAGGAAAGTGCAGAGAGAGAAAGCAATTCATTCAGAGTAATTTATGCCACCTAGAACTTCAGTCATTCTCATTTTTTGAAAGTTTGCCTAGATTCACATAACTTTCACTGACTTGCCCAATGAGAGAACCAAGAGTTCCCAGAGGCAGGAGATCCTTAGCATCTTTTAGCTGCTTACCAGTTGTCAGAAGGCATGTACTTAGGCAGAATCCCAGACCACATGCCTGAACGGAGATCAGTCACTGAAAAGTGTTGCTCATCTTAAAATCTGATTGCATCTTAGAACCTCAAGGCTAAAAGAGTCCTTAAATAATTTCCTTCCGGAATTAGGATCCCTGTATGCCCAAAAAGAATAACAAAGAATGAGCTGGTCTTCTCAGAGACCTCCTGTCTCTTTTTTGGGGGGATGGTAGTATATGAACTTATTTTTTGAACCTAAGAAGATGTTTTAAAGCCTCTGATTAAATCACACAGCATCCATCTAAACTTGAGTGTCCTCTCTAGTCTCACAAATCTTACGGAAAAAGCACATTTACTGTTGTGAATTCTGAGTACTTTCTAATCTAAGTCATTATTTCTGTTTACACACTTCTCCATTTTTACAGCTAGGCTGAGAGTGATTTCATGGAAAAGATTATGTCATGGTCAGATTTGTGCCTCTGTAGTTTCCAGGTCCTCCCTCAGTGGGGCCCGTGGCACCAGCTGGCTGTCCTTCTGAAAGGCTGTAGTAGCTCTTCTGTCTGTTCTCAACTGTAGCTATTTTAAATATTCCCCTTATTTTCAAACCCTTCACCCAGATATCTTCACCCACTCTCAGTTACTGCTCCAACTTCACAGAGAAAGTAGGGAGTTTCCTTCCAGTGAAACTCCCTTTTTGTGGTGCCTACAAACCTATCTGTAGCCTCTGTTCACTGCAGTGAAAAGGGGGCTTCTTTATGTTGCATAAGGCTGATTATATCACCTGTGCCCTGGTTCGCCTCCATCCACCTCTCAGGGACCTGATCTTACTGATTATCCTCTCCCTCTCCTATATCTTCAGCCTGTCTCTCTTTTGAATACAGTTGTTTTAAGGAATAAAGAAGATGCTGCAGATTAGACTCATTGCAGTGTCCAACTCTGAGCCCCCAGTAAATATCAGCAGGTGCTGCTATTGTCATCTTCATGGCAAGTAGGGGGTTGAGGGACAAAGGAATAAACTAATATCCCAAATGACCTTAGGCAGATCATTTTCTATATCTGGGCCCAGAATTCCTTATCTCTGGAGTGAAATTAGGGGATTAAATTATCCCAAAATCTCTCCTAGTTCCAGCATGTGCTGGCTTCTGACCTGTTCACACACACATTTCCAATTGACTTTCTTAACACCACGTTGTTACCTTCCCATATATATATGAATGCTTTGCCATTATGATGTAACATCATTTCAATTGCTGGATTATTTTCTCTTGTAAGGAGGATACCATGATTTATTCCCTCTCATTTTTGGGCATTTGGATTATTTCCAATTTTTCACCCTTATGCAGAAACAGGGAGAACATCTTTAAGGATACATCTTTTTTTAGTTTCTGAGAGTAAATTCTAGGCATGGAATTGCCAATAGATTTTTGTGCATATTGCCCAAAAATGCCAATCAGTGAGATAGTATCAGTTTATATTTCCATTAAAAAACACCTGTTTCCCAGTAGCCTCTTCATCAATTCGTTGTTGTTTTAAATATTTGCCACGTTGATTAGCAAAAGTAGTATTTTGTTCTTGTTTTAACTTTTTTTGTGTTGGTTGTTTAACTTATATTTCTTTGATTACTAGTGAGGCTAACATATTTAATGGTTACTTGTATTTTTTAATGTACTGCTAGTTAATCTCTACTGATTTTTCTCTTAAATGTTTGGATTTGATTTGTAATGCCCTACATTATAATAATTATTTACAGTAACTCTTCACATATGTAGAAAATATATTTTCCCAATTTTTCATTTGTCTTTCAATTTTATTTCAGTGACTTAAAAACTTAGGAAAATTTCAAATCTATACACAGATGGAATGAATAATGTAACAAGCATCTGCAAAAACTGTATTCTGCAGTTACCACCACATGCCCAGTCTTGACAAATAATGTTTATGGTATTTCTGTGAGATAGAAAAATGTTGAAAGATGATGTGGTTAATTTTCCCTAGTGATTTCTGCCTTTGGTGTTAATATGGCTTTTGTTTGTCTGTTTTTGTCTTTGTAACTTCAGATGTAGCACTGGCTGCAGTTCTTGTCCCTGTGCTGGTTATGGTCCTCACTACTCTCATTCTCATATTAGTGTGTGCCTGGCACTGGAGAAACAGGTTAGTACATAACTAGTTCACCTGAGCCCAAAACCACCAAATGTGAAGTAGAAGCTAAATATAGAATATGAACTACATACAGTGTTTACCTGTTTGAGAGTAAGAGTTAAGGTAGTTATTAGAATGAAAATTTCATGCTTCTCCTTTATTCCCATTAAAAATAAGTAAGTTCAGTTCCACAATCAGTTACTAAGTACCTTTTTTGTATCAAGTTCTGCATTATACACTGGGATATGTACATTAATAGGAACAATTTCTGACACATGATAGTTACATTTACTTAAAGAACGAGACACAATTCCTTTCTCTGAAGTGTTTAGCAGGGGTGACTAACAAGAAACTATGTCATGTGGTTTGATGAGTTATTTATGTTTTACTGAGGAGAACCATGAGAATTAACTGAAATTTTTTCTTCAGAAAAGGGGAATCCTCAAGTTTGACTTGCTTTGCCTTAAAGGAATTGTAGTTGGCTAGGTAGAGGAAGGTAGATGTCTTTGTTTGGGCTGCTATAAGAAAATACCATAACCTGGGTGACTTATAAATAATAGAATTGATTTCTCACAATTCTGGAGGCTGAGAAGTCCAAGATCAAAACACTGCAGACGCAGTGACCAGTGAGGGCCTGCCTTCTGGCTCATTTGTCGACAGTGCCTTCTTGCCCAATCCTCACATGGTGGAAGGGATCAACAGGCTCTCTCAGGCCTCTCCTGTAAGGGCACTAATCCCATTCATGAGGACTCTCCCTTCATGACCTAATCACTTACCAAAGCCCCACTTTCTAATACGATCACTTTGAGGATTAGGATTTCAACATACGAATTTTGGAGAGATGCATATATTTAGACCATAGCAGTACAGAATGGCCCAAACTGAGCGAATTGTTTGAGTGAAGGCACAGAGATACAGAATGTAGGCAAAATAGTGAGTCATCGCATGTACATGTGGCATGGGAGAGTCCTAAGAAGTAACCATAGAGGTGCAGTCTGGGCCTGGATCAGGAAAGGCTTTTCTGGAAGAGAGAAATTTAGATTTTATTCTATGGATGGAAAGTCATTGAGTGTTAAGCAAAGAGGTGATATTGTCAGATGATCATACAAAGATGGTGGCAGTTTTGAAGGTAGATTGAAGAGGAGGGAGGCTGAGAGACTTAGCAAGATGAGTTAGGAAACCACTTAGGGCGGGCAGGCACATAACATGCTGATTCTAGGAAAGGGAGAAGAGTTGAAGAGGAGATGTTTCCCAGTAGCATTGACAGGATGCATGACTAGTTGCCTAGTACGGAAGAAGTGATACAGGAGGAATCTGAGGTTTCTAGCTTGTGCAGTTAGACCAGTCATGAGTTGAGATAACAGAGCAGGAGGGACAGGTTTGGTGGAGAATGAGAATGACTTCATGTGTTCAGCCATTCAACAAATATTTGAATACTTGACTCTTACCCTATCCCAAGTATTGAGCCATGTGCTGGGTATTCCAGTGATGAACGCCAAAGCTTACAGATTAGGAACAGGTGCAACGCAAAAAAAAACTCCCAGCTGTAACACCAGCCATAGAATATATGCCATGGGAGGAAGCTGGCGGATCCCACCTTCATGAGCAGGCTGTCTGAGCAGAGACACAGTGCGTTAGTATGAGAACAGTAGGGAAAGGAAAGAGCTTTAGGAAATGCCAAAGAGGAGAGAGCATGATGCATTTAAGGAACTTAGCAACAGCAGTGATAATAGTGATGAGGCCCGCAGCAGCAGTAGCTAATTTTTATAGAAAATTGAATGCTGGCCGGGCGCGGTGGCTCAAGCCTGTAATCCCAGCACTTTGGGAGGCCGAGACGGGCGGATCACGAGGTCAGGAGATCGAGACCATCCTGGCTAACACAGTGAAACCCTGTCTCTACTAAAAATACAAAAACTAGCCGGGCGAGGTGGCGGGCGCCTGTAGTCCCAGCTACTCGGGAGGCTGAGGCAGGAGAATGGCGTAAACCCGGGAGGCGGAGCTTGCAGTGAGCTGAGATCCGGCCACTGCACTCCAATCCGGGCGACAGAGCGAGACTCCGCCTCAAAAAAAAAAAAAAAAAAGAAAATTGAATGCTAATCTTAGATACTATTCTACATAATTATTCTAAATACATGTATTAATTCATTTAATCCTCAAAACAATCTATGAAGCAGGTACTATAATCCCCATTTTACAGGAGAAAATGAGACACAACATTAAGAACTTGCCCAAGGTCCCTCGGCTGTTACATAGCAGAGTGTATGTAATACACTGTGTATTGTTTCTGCCATATTTGTGGTGTGTATAGGAGGGCATCCAGAATGAATTTCCACATACTAAAAACAACACAGAAACATAGCAGAGTTTTGGACCAGGCTTGAGAGATCGTGCTCTTACCCACTGCTGCTCTGAACACATAATAAATAAAGTATAACCCACTGTTACTAAAGCACGGGGTGAGGGGGACTGAGGAGTGCTGCTGTTGAGGGGGCAATAGGCAGGCAGAGCCTGAGGTCAGTTTGGGATAGTGGGGAGGACTGAGGAGTGCTGCTGTTGAGGGGGCAGTAGGCAGGCAGAGCCTGAGGTCAGTTTGGGATAGTGGGGAGGACTGAGGAGTGCTGCTGTTGAGGGGGCAGTAGGCAGGCAGAGCCTGAGGTCAGTTTGGCATAGAGTTGAAAGGACCCTGTGGACATCTAGACTCCTGAGGCAATTCGACCACACACCTGGCGTTAAGGACACAAGATCTGAGCTGGAGAATTGAAGTTACTGTTAGGAATGTAGTCGAAATCACTGATGAGTGGCTTTATGACAAGGAGTAAAGGAGCAGATGCCATTGATGTGCTGTGGAAAATAGGGAGGAGGAGAATGATAATAAAAACAGCTGCAGCTTATTGAATCCAGAGCTCATTCTAAGCACTTTATATGTAATGAATACGTAACCCGAAGCTTTGTCACTTGAGATTAAGTATATAAAATCCTTTATAGTACAACCTATGGCTAATATTCATGCCCTAAATGTGTTGTCCTAGCCATATAGGGCATCTAACGTCTATTTAGAAAAGATGATTTATTTATTTTTTGTTTCTAAATCATACGATGATTAGAGCATTTTCAGAGAGAAAGGTGTTTAATCAGTATATTTTATTTTCCATTCAAGTTTTTCATTAACATCTTCAACACTTACTATCTTTCCCACAAATTTTATACTGCACTTTGAAATAATGAAGTAAGTATAGCTACACTTTAAAATGAAGATGCATTTAGTATCAAAAATACAGTCTTATACTGGAGAATGTTTCCTAGTAGGAAAAGCAC
This sequence comes from Rhinopithecus roxellana, assembly GCF_007565055.1. NCBI lineage: Eukaryota > Metazoa > Chordata > Mammalia > Primates > Cercopithecidae > Rhinopithecus > Rhinopithecus roxellana. The sequence continues at coordinate 19,368,714 of NC_044549.1, read as the reverse complement.
ATGGCTTGGGCTTTTTATGAAAACCACATTTGTGAGCTTGAGCAGTTCGCATAGCCATCGTGTCCTCATCTGTAGACTAGAATAGTATCTGCTTTTTCCTTAGCTTGCAAAGACTAATTTGAATTAGATTTACACCCTTGAATCAGAAAATGTTACTTCATTTGCTTGGTTTTTCTTTCTAAAGGGCACTCGGTGAATACTAGTTCTTAATGGAGGGAAATTTTTCCTGGGGAGGAGAAGTTACAATTCTGAGAGGTGGACTGGGGAGAATCTTCTTTGATGCATACGTGACTCTCGTTTCCCCCAAGAGAATTTCAGTGCCTCCCAGGCCTGGAGAGTCATGTTCTCTTCCCTCTGCACTTGTCACTGTTAGTGGGAGCATTGACTTATCCTGGGATGGTTGGAGGAATCCGATCTATGCAATTAAGGGTATGAGACCCTTTAAACTTCTCTAGGGAAAAAGACTGTAGAAGAAAAGCAAGAAGTTCGAGGAAAAAAATGCAGAATAGAAAATCAGAAGATGGGTTTTTTAGATCTGTGAGTTTTATGACTCAGTTGATTTTTGATATCTTTATTTGAAATCAAAACAGACAGCATAATTTACCTATAATAACTCACATATTAGAGGTGATTCTTTGATTTGATTCAGTCTTTTCATCGACAGACTTCGCATTTTTACATTTCTTTTATCCCTTTTGAGTGGGTAATAGGTAGGTAACAAGGTAGCTATGGCAAAAGATGGTTGTTTACTGAGAGTCCAGGATTTGTAAACCTCAGCATAGCAACTTTGAAAGTCAGATGAAATAGAGGACTCCCTTGGGTAGATCAGCAAACAGAGAAATGTACTCTAGACTAATTATTAACTTTAGTGTTTGTTCTGTAGTTTCATAAATGTCTTACCAGTGAATTTACTCTATTTGCTAACTTCTGTATTTTTCCAGAAAGAAAAAAACTGAAGGCACCTATGACTTACCTTACTGGGACCGGGCAGGTAACTCACATGGTCTTTGCATCTCATTTCCATCAGAGGGATGTCCCTCCCCTACAGGGGGCAGTAGTGAAAAAAGAGAGTCATTCTCAGGCCCAGGTGAACTCCTGACACTGTTAGAACAAGGGCATTACTCTTCAGTTCTCACCATTTTTACTCTTCTGCAAAATCTCTTGTAGTTCGTAAGTAATGAAGTGAAAAGTACACATTTCTTACAACAAGCTTTGTTCTTTTTCTTCTGAAAAACTTGTATAGTTTTTCCTGCGTATCTGTTTCTCAAGAGGGAGACTGGCGTTCTGTGGCCCATGTGAACCCTGAGTAAGAAACAAAGGACTGTGGTCTTCAGGACCCATTGTGTGTTTGTTCTCTGCCATGGGAAACAAAGGACTGTGGTCTTCAGGACCCAGTGTGTGTTTGTTCTCTGCCATGGTTATTCACCAAGTGGAGTCCAGCAGTTGAGGAATTGGGAGGTCTCCCATGATGAGTTGTCGTCTTCTGAATTGCTGCAAGTGACACCAAAGGGCCCCCTATCAGTCTCTCACTTCCCAGTCTCACTACTGGATCAGCTCGTAGGAGCCAGGAGAGTTCACTGCTGTGGCTAGGGTAGAAAAGGGCAGCTAGTGCCCCAGGGTAGATCTTGGAAAATATTTTTTGGGAAAAATATAATTAAAGCCACCCCTAAAATAGATACTCTATCCGGCTGTACTATACTAACAGTGATTTGCCTGCATGTGTTTGGTAGAGATTTCTACCATGTACTGCTTGGTGCTGGATAGTCTATCACAGCAAAAAAAAAAAAAAAAAAAGTTTGATTATAAAGGCAAGTTTGTAGAGATATTTGTTATAGAAATGGCTTAAATGCAACAGGATTCCTCTCTTGATATTACTGTTTGAGATACAGGTTTTTATTTAATGGTCTCTTTGGCTTACCGTCACAATGAAGGTTGGTGGAAAGGAATGAAGCAGTTTCTTCCTGCAAAAGCAGTGGACCATGAGGAAACCCCAGTTCGCTATAGCAGCAGCGAAGTTAATCACCTGAGTCCAAGAGAAGTCACCACAGTGCTGCAGGCTGACTCTGCAGGTAGCTATGTTGCAGCCTTCTGGCACCAGGCAGAGGGAGAAACTGCTTAGGCTTGCTATAAAGTGCTTTGGGATTTACAGTATCTTCGATCCCTTTCGTGTTTAAGAAACTGTTTCCTAAAGGTAGAACCACTTTTTAAAAGGTGACTCTTAGAGAGTGATTTCTGTGTCTTGGATGTTGTGTGTGTAAAGTTGGGACACTCATTTCTAAAGACGCTGGGCGTTATGTACATTAACTGAGGCTTTGCTTGTTTGGTTTGTGGGGAGACCCAAGATGTTAAGAGGAGAAGAGGAAAGACAGAGGAAGCTTTACAGTATTTATCCTGTTAGCCTAGTATGTATTCATTTTAAATATTTCCTAATGTTTGAAAAAAAATCTGAAATTATTTTTCAAGATTAGTATTTATTCCAGTAATTGAATGTTTCTTTTTCAAGGAAATATTCTGAAAATAATTCAGAAAGGAAATATTCAGTAAAGAAATATTCTGTCTGTAAATCTAAAGAACATATGTGAAAACTCTTTATGCAGAATTACATGAATGAGACTTTCTGGTATATTGTTACTATGAGAAGTACTAGACAGTATGTTTAATTTTAATTTTTGAAGTTCTTGCAGATTAAGTATTGATGGCAACAAAAGTACCCTAAAGAATGTTTGCTTTTAGTGTAGTCTGCAGCCGCCACCCTAAATTATGCAATCCCTTTACTGGTAAAATGACTTCTCTGTTGTTTTGTGATACCCACAGAGTATGCTCAGCCACTCGTAGGAGGAATTGTTGGCACACTTCATCAGAGATCTACCTTTAAACCAGAAGAAGGAAAAGAAGCAGGCTATGCAGACCTAGATCCTTACAACTCACCAGGGCAGGAAGTTTATCATGCCTATGCTGAACCACTCCCAATTACGGGGCCTGAGTATGCAACCCCAATCATCATGGACATGTCAGGGCACCCCTCAGCTTCAGCTGGTCTGCCCTCCACATCCACTTTCAAAGCTACGGGGAACCAACCGCCCCCGCTAGTGGGAACTTACAATACACTTCTCTCCAGGACTGACAGCTGCTCCTCAGCCCAGGCCCAGTATGATACCCCGAAAGGTGGGAAGCCAGGTCCACCTGCCCCAGACGAATTGGTGTACCAGGTGCCACAGAGCACACAGGAAGTATCAGGAGCAGGAAGGGATGGGGAATGTGATGTTTTTAAAGAAATCCTTTGAACGTGATGCTGCTTTTTACAAAGCATCGTTTTAAAGCACATGGCCTTTTTTTTTTTTCTTTTAATTATTAGTGGTAGTAATATATAGAATGTATTACATATCTGTCACTGAAGTGGTTGGGGAAAATGTGGTGACTGAGGTACAGGAAACTACTAATCTTGCCATCTTGCTTTAAAGGTGTTATGGTGGCACAGTTACTGCTCACCTGTTAAATTTCAAATGTCCTGTTTGATACTACTGTAGAACACTATTTTTAATACAGAAAAAGCTCCCTATAATGCACTTCAGAGAAATTAAAAATCACTGAGAGTATTTATTACCAATGCTGCAGGTACATTAATGAACTCGAGATGGCTCTGTAAGCCTGACTGGCAATAACGCACGGTACTGTTCTTGAAATACCTAATGGCTTGAAATTCTAGTCTTGTTTGTGAAAGATGGGTACTATCATGATTTCCTCTTCTATTCCTATATTCTTTTCTGGATTTTGTTTTTTTAATAATTACTGATATAAACATTGTTTTGATTGCAGCCGTATCCACTTATCCATCTTAAGATCTCTGGCTGGGATTCTCTGACTTGTAATGAGCAGGGGGATTGCTTTTTCACTTTGTGACACTCTTTAGAGCTTTAATGCTTCACAGCATATGGCCTGGTCTCATCCTTGCGTGTTCCACGTGAGGCCCTTGGTGGCTTGCCCCATTCTTGTGTTTGTAAAATGTTTGAGTATTTCTGATGAGTGATGCTTGCCTTAGTCTCATGAATTCAGATCCCTTCATGTCTTTAAGTATGCTCCTCTATGTGTAAACAGGAACAACTTGACGATTTGAAAGCTCTAAAGGAGATTCTTCTCCCACCCCCAACTTTATTTACAATGGGATTTTTCCTAGGAGAGTTATGAAGTTGAAGGCTTCTAAGGGAGTGCTGTAAACATGACCCACTTACATTTATCACAGTGAAAGGCAAAATTATTCACTCAGAAGTAATATAAATTACCTCTTTAAAAAGTAACCAGAATTTGTCCTTTTTGGTTTTATACATTCACAAAATATACATTTTTCTTGAGTCTCAAGGTATTTTATATTTTTAGTCAGAAAAAATAAGTTTTCATTTCAGTTTTCCATAAACTATTACACACAATATAAACCTAACGTGTATTTTTCAGGACTGCATGATTGTGCACTTTGTCTGTGTGGTAAGAGGTTTGAGTAATCCTGTATGTCACCTAGGGAACAGACATTATAGCTTTCTAGCAAATGAATATTCGTGCCTTGTTTTTGATACCTCCTGGCAGCTTCCATGTCACCACTTGTTCATACCTGCCCAGAGCTAGTTTTAGACACAGCAAAATAGAAATCCTCTGTAATTTATTAGCCAACAATGTAAAACCATCTTTAAAACTTTCAGACTGGCAACATGACATGAGCAGTTCACCATATGATAAAAATATATAAATTTGACATTCCCTCTTCCATAAACCTTTGTCTGTAGATTTAATGTAGAACAGTACTTTTCCATAAAGTTCGAGTCACTTCTTTTGGCCTGAGCCACCAGATTTTATGATGTTGCCAGAATTCACTCAATTTGAATAAAGATGAACAGTATTTGTTTTCTTGCTTCCATGAATTATATCAGTATTCTAAAACATTGCTTCAGAAAGAGAACTGTTTATTTCTGCAAGCTTCCTGCCCTTTTGTGGTATGGTTTTGTTGGCCTTATTTTCACTGGTTTTTCCTTCTCCAAACTTAGAGGCGCAATTTCATTCACTGAAAAATCAATACATACTTTGTTTCAAAATGTTTGAAACAAAAGACATAGATGTTAGATTTTTATTAAAACATACATGGATGTGTAAAGCACATGTATATTAACGCAGTCATCCCTTTTCAGGTGGGAAGAGAGCAAACCAGTTGATTTTTTTACTTCATCCTTAACACGGAGAATATACTTTTCCTCAATACACCTGTTTGAAGCTTTAAGAGAGATGTTTTTGGTAACTATTTCATTTTCCCAAAGAAGTTTGCTATTCTTATGTTAATTGTGTATACCTGATTGATTGTTTTTTCCTGGAGGTTTTTGTTGTTTAGTTTTCGATTTTTTTTTTTTTTAAGAGGCAAGTGTTTTCTGAAATGATGCATATTTTAAGACTCAATTCATATTGCCACTGTGCTATCCTTGAACTATCAATAATTTTTATAACATATCTAGTTTTTACTACTTTTATATAAACTTTACTTTCCAGATGAAGAGCTGAGCCTGATTCAAATGGTTTTTCTGCTTTGTACTTCTTTTTAGTTCATTGGTTTTTATAGTAGAGGTTTTCTATTTGTTTTGTTTTTTTTACTACATTTATATCTGATACATATATAGCTTTGGAGACAATCAAGTAACAACTGAAAATGTGAAAGTAACTATCTGACAAAATTCTCTTGTATTTTTATCTTTTGCTTGCAACATTTAAGACTCAAAGTCACTGGTGTATTGGATTAAGTTTTTTCTTATTAATACAGTTATAGAAATACATCAGAGACACAACAAATGTGGCCATTACAGGTTTCATAAAATTACACTGACTTGGCTGTTACTTGATCTTAGGAAACAGCACAGTTTAAGATATTGTGAATTCTGACTTATACTTTATTAAATGCTGTAAATCTAAATAGATCCTGTTGTATGTGCTGGGTCTAGTCCAGTTTATTTAAGTCCACGTTTCACTGTTTGCACTTTGCGTTGAACAATGGGTTTATTCGCTGATGTAAATGGTTCGAGTGAAGAATTAATGCAGCAACACATACACATACACACATACACACTTGCCTCTCCCCATCCCCAGAAGAGGGGAGCAGAATCCGAGCTTATCTAAATATGAATGTGGCCACAAAGCTGTGGAGAGTGACAAAGCTTGAACACCTTTGCCCTGGCTCTGCATTGTCACCTAGAGAGCAAGAGGTCTATAGAAACATCATGTCAGATAAGACGATTCTCTGCTTTTTGGTTCTGAACTTGAAGTCCCTAAACTGCAAAATCTAAATAAGTTATTAAATGCTTTTAAAGTCAACTGTGGCACCAATTCTCATGTAATCCAACTTGTTAATTTTTTTTTTTTTTTTTTTTTTTTTTTTTTTTTTTTGGTGGCACTGGGCAAAGTGGAAACAAACATGTATTGAAATACATATTGGAAATAAAAATGGTTTGAGCGTCAGTGATATTCTCCCAGAATGTACTTTTCTTACCTCGGCATGTACTGTAGTCACTCAGTATTTGTATATGTTGCTAGAATTTAGATTGTAAAATAGCGAAATTTTAATGTGTTCATTTGTTTTTAATAAATTGTATATATGTCTTGCTCAGATTATTTGGTTTAAATAAAACAACCTTGAGGTTTGTAGCTTTTCCTTATACTATAAAATGCCAGATTCTTCGATTTTAACGTCATTCATTTATGGCCAATACTGTGCTTCCAGCAACATTTGAAAATGCCACCATTGGTTTTTACTTTGACTTTTTCTATGACCAGCACCATCCTTTTTTTAAAAAGGTAATTTCGCCTTTTATTTTAGATTCTAAGGGTACATGTGCAGGTTTGTTACATGGGTATATTGTGTGATACTGAGGTTTGTGGTATGAATGATCCTGTCATCCAGGTTGTCAGCATAGTACCCAATACATAGTCTTTCAGCCCTTGCCCTTCCTCCTCCCTCCTCCCCTCGCTCCCCCTGCCCCAGTCCTCAGTGTCTATCATTCCCATCTTTATGTCCTTGTGTACCCACAGCACCATCCTTTTTGAAGCCTGATTTACTTTATATCATCAACTGCACTTCAGCAGCCACACTGCAGCCTATAGCTGTTGGTATGAGGGGAAAATCACACTGATTACATGTGATTCCAGTTCTGGTACCTTCCTTTTGTACCTCAAAGTTATAAGAAGAATCAAAACTGTGGCACTCTGCAGACATATGCTGGTATTCATAGAACATAGTCCATAATTAATGTCTGATCTGGGTTAAATCAGCTACTACTGAACTCCCCTTTATCCTGCTTTATAAGTACTGCATTCCGTTTCTGAGCCCGATCTAATGTATTTCACCCTTTATACACCCTCTTTAGAGAGGCAGGTTGGTTGTCAGCAATCAAGCCATGTTTTTCCAGTGTTTTCCAATTGTATTTATTGCTCAAAAGAGAGTAATTCTTTCTTCAGCTCATATCTCTTCTGACAACTTTTAGTTCCATCCTTATAACCTCTATTGTTCTGTTCCTTCACCTCTCATTCCCCCACCTCCAGATGGCCTTTGGTTACATTTATTAAAATACAGGAAGGGAGACTACCTCACCACATTTGTAGGCTTGACTGGCTTGCATTGGATCAGATTCTCTGGTGCACCCTAGGTAGCCAGGCAAGCTTTCCATCTGAAGATTAGCTTTTATCATGGGAAAATGAGATTTTCTTTTTTTACCATTTAAATCCAAAAATGCCAACTTCACTTTTTATTTTTTTTGGAAGACAGTCTCGCTCTGTCACCCAGGCTGCAGTGTAGTGGCGCAGTCTCAGCTCACTGCAACCTCTGCCTACCAGGCTCGAGCAATTCTCATGCCTCAGCCTCCCGAGTAGCTGGGACTACAGTGCGTACCATGACGCCCAGCTAATTTTTTTGTATTTTAGTAGAGATGAGGTTTCACCATGTTGGCCAGGCTGGTCTTGAACTCCTGAGTTCAGGCAATCCAGCTGCCTCCCTCAGCCTCCCAAAGTGTTAGGATTACAGGTGTGAGCCACCATGCCCGGCCTCAGCTTGACTTTTCTTAAGTGTTTACTTGTTCTGTTATCTTATATACCTTTCCTAATTTACTTCAAGTGGAAAACCTTCAAAATTTAATGAATAAGTCAGGCAAAAAAAAATAATGTTCAAGATTTTTTTTTTCCTTCTTGAACTTGCCTAGCTTAGCTTCATTGTATAAAGTTAAACTTCATTTCTTTAAACTAATACAAAGCCATCAGACTTTAGTAACTGTATTCTTTAGTTATTTACTTATCTAGAACTTTATGTTTAGCCTATTTCCTTTAACTTAAAAACACTGCCTTCATTGTACCAAATTACTCTTCACAATCACGGTTCATTTAATTCTGGGGTTGTCAGGGGAGAGCTTAATTAAACCAGTATGAACTTAGATTTCCAGAGCCAAGTGGTTTCAGCTTGCTACATCAAGCCACAGTCATGTGATTTTCCACGAGCCATGTTTACCGTAGCCAAATATACTTCTCAAAATGTCTTACTACAGTCAGAATTGTTGTGGTAAACTAAATCCTTAGTAGGAAGTCATATCCCTTCAAAAATCTAAGATGAAGTTACTATAAAAAGACGTGTAAAAACACCTCAGAAAACTAGTGTATTTTAAAAACAAAGCAATCCAAACTTATTTTCCCGGTATCTTAACCTTTCTTGGTTTTCATAAGTTAAATATACAGTATTCACAGAAATTAAGCTGGTGGTTATGAAGCACCAGGCAGCAACAGACAATAAACATAATTATTTGACGAGTGCGATCAACATATTTTAAACTAAAAATTGCAGTACAAAAATAAAACTAACACTGTTAGCATCATCTTCTGAGTCTGTAGAGTCAATCTTGAGTCAAGTTGATTACAAGGTTTTTTTCTATAATGTCCTTCAAAAAGAGCTGCTCTGCAGTCACATTGTGATACGCGTTCTAAAGAAGAAAAATTCAATTACCATCTTTCCCCATCTCAAAGTGTTAGCAGTACCAATGGAATACTTTAAAAAGTTCTGAATGAAGAACTCGAATGTGAAGTAACGAGTTGCATGTACTTTAAACTTTTGATAGCCTTTTAAATTACTTTCCTTGCTGGTTCTTGTGCAGAAGCTTTCCCTACAGCCCACTCTTTCCACTTCAACTCCCACATAAGTAAGGCTCCTTCATATCAAACCCTGGTAGACCGAATCATGGTACAATACAAATCTGGAGAATGGAAGAAGTCCCTAGGACTCAGTTTAAAAACAAAAAAATCAGCCTGGCGATAAGAAACTTATAATGCCTAGTTCAGTTTAAGATGTGTTAAAAATTACTGTTCTATACATGAATATCTACGTTTTCTTCCTGAGGAAGTTGTTTTAATATTCTGCTCTTTAGATGACACTTGAAATACCACAAGTGCTACAGGAAAGTTTAGGGCTGAGGAGAAATGAGCCTAATCCAAAGTCTGTTGGGGCACCTAATTCTTGAAATACTTAAGTGCTTGTCTTAACGTGGTGGGGACGGAGGATGAGGGTGAGGGACAAAAGACAATACTAAAATCTAACCTGATTTATGCCACTTCCTCAGCTTATATTATAGTGGGATGATTCAAGGGGACTCATTTCATGAGATATATCCCTATACTTTATATCAAGTAATATTTCAATATTAAAAGTATACAGATAACATTTTAATCCTATCACTTGTGATGCACTACTAATTTACATTAGAATTAGAAAACTAGGAAACTCCTTCCCAGTCAAGTAAAATACAAATCCTTAGTCAGGCACAGCAGCTCATGCCTGTAATCCCAGCACTTTGAGAAGCTAAGGCGGGCAGATCACATGAGGCCAGGAGTTCGAGACTAGCCGGGCCAACATGGCAAAAACTTGTCTATACAAAAATACAGAAAAAGGAAAAAAAATTAGCCGGGCGTGGTGGAAGGGGTGCCTGTTATCCCAGCAACTAGGGAGACTGAAGCAGGAGAATCACTTGAACCTGCAGGCAAAGGGTGCAGTGGGCCGAGATCATGCCACTGCACTCCAGCCTGGGCGAAACAGTGAGACTCAAAAAAAAAAAAAAAAAAAAAAGGCAAAATTGTTAACAAACAAAATACAAATCCTCACTATTAATCCCTATTCAAGAGAAGTGTGATCCAATATGAAGGTTTGTAACCTTTTTGACCATGAAGATTCTCTTGTAGGGTTAAAATATTCTAGACCATCTTGTCTACTTAAAAACAAATGAGAATAATTAAGCATAGCAATGCAAGGTGAATTTGTAATATCTGAAACATAGCAGGTTGGCTGAATTTCCATAGTGCAAATATGATAGAATATCTAAAGTAAGGTTCTGTACTTATATGGATTTGATGACACTTGGCAATAACCATGAGGCCCATAAATTGGGATTTGATGCTGTAGTAAAATGATCCTGTACATGAGTTCTAGTTGCAGCCCTTGGTAGCCCTGTAATCCCTATCAAGCCCTCAACCACTCAAAACCAGGTCCCTCAGTAATGAGTGTGAGAAGAGAAAATATGGGATTTCCATCCCTCAAGGATTAGTCCAAAGCATATGTATATTACCTAAAGTATATTACCTTATTCATCAAAGACATGGTGGCATTCCCATAGTAGTGCAAAGGACTCTTGAGGTCAGAAAAGTTGTATTTAAAACCAGCTAGGTGAACTTCGTGACATATGTAAAATGCCAATGTGATGGCAATAATTCCTGTTGTTGGGTGTTTAGGTTTCTGGGGGAGGGAATAAAAAAAAATTTTAAGCAAAAGGAGCTACTTGTTTGCAAAGCATATTTGGTTGACCGAATCATATAAAATAGGGATTTCTAAACATTTAATAAGGAGAAAAATAATTAAGCTCTCATATAAGGCTCAAGCCCCAAAGAGTATGCATATATACCTTAACTCTAAAAAATAAACTGTGACTGAAATCTTAGGAAGTCTTTAAAATAAAATATAGCTGCGGTATTAGCCCAGAGGACAACTATCAAATGAAAGAATACTGTGAGGCTTAAGGAAGAGAATGTTGCTGTATTGTTTTAAAAAATAGAAAAACATGATGAGTCAGGCTCCTTATGGCAAAAGCAAAGCCTGGGAATTTTGAACACATGTATGAATTTTAAGGACAGCTTAATTTGCAAATGGATGGAATCATGATAAAAGACTTCATATATATTTGCCTTCGAATAGCTATATTTTATACTCACCATTTAACTCTAGGGAAAGGCTAATCAAGCACTTCAATGACAAATTGTAATAGTATCTGACTAGAAAATAAATATTCCAAATGCATACATAGCAATATCACAATCTCAACTGCACCATTAGTTTTTTAGAAAGAAAAACCAAGCATCCTCTTTCCTTATCTTACATATAAAGTGTTTCTTATAGTTCCCATTGAAATTACATATGACTTAGTATGATTTTGAGGAAAAGAAAAAAAAAATCGAAGCAGCACAATCAAATCAACTCCAGGAGGCAAACTTGTCTGAAAATGTTAACTGCCTTCAGCATAAACTTTTCTTTATCCTATGTACCACTGTAACCTAGGAGTCATTCAGCCTCAGTGATCCCATTACTTTTTCCTTCTCCTTGCCCCTTTTCATGTCTTCTACTTCCTCTCTTCACATCTTTTTTTTTTTTTTGAAACGGAGTCTCGCTCTGTCGCCCAGGCTGGAGTGCAGTGGCCGGATCTCAGCTCACTGCAAGCTCCGCCTCCCGGGTTTACGCCATTCTCCTGCCTCAGCCTCCCGAGTAGCTGGGACTACAGGCACCCGCCACCTCACCCGGCTAGTTTTTTTGTATTTTTTAGTAGAGACGGGGTTTCACCGTGTTAGCCAGGATGGTCTCGATCTCCTGACCTCGTGATCCGCCCGTCTCGGCCTCCCAAAGTGCTGGGATTACAGGCTTGAGCCACCGCGCCCGGCCCTCTCTTCACATCTTAAGAGTCCTTCGGCCGGGAGTGGTGGCTCACGCCTGTAATCCCAGCACTTTGGGAGACCGAGGCGGGCGGATCACAAGGCCAGGAGATCGAGACCATCCTGGCTAATGCGGTGAAACCCCGTCTCTACTAAAAATACAAAAAATTAGCCGGGCATGGTGGCGGCACCTGTAGTCCCAGCTACTCGGGAGGCTGAGGCAGGAGAATGGCGTGAACCCGGGAGGCGGAGCTTGCAGTGAGCCAAGATAGCGCCACTGCACTCCAGCCACAGAGCGAGACTCCGTCTCAGAAAGAAAAAGAAAAAAGAAGAGTCCTTCATCCGTCTTTATAACCTCTTCTTTATGTAGACCAGCTCTTCTGCAGCCATCACTCACAGAACCTATATTACCACCTGACAAAACTCTTAGAAGAGGAATAAGCACTGCAGTCACCCTGTACCCACACTCCAGCAACAGAATAGGGCAACAGAAAAATATGCTTACCTGGTTGAATGCTGAATTTATGACCCAACTCTCAAACAGGCATTAAGTATGCCCAGCAATCCAGTTACGTTTGACTAGTAAATTTCCATTCCTATTCTCCAAGATGAGAATTTATAACTTTGTATCCTCCAACAGCCCTACTCTTCTTCCTAATTTGACTATTTAATCTCTATTTTTTTAAGGAAACAAAAGCAGTCAAAATAGTGACTTCATCATCCCAACTCCAAATCTACCATCTTACCTGTATCTTTACTCACATTTGCAGTGCTTATCCTCCTATAATGGATGAGATGTAACTTCAGCAACTTTTCACTAGTCTATATTTTATCCCATATCACTTCTCAACAATTTTACTTCTACTTATCTACTTATCTACTTTCTCCCCTCATCATCAGTGTTTCTTTCTGCTGAACCACTCCCTTCAGCATATACACAGACCAAAAAAGAACAAAACACGCTTCTTCAATCCTATATCATCTGCCAACTACTGCTTCATTTCCCTGATCCTTGTTCTAGCAAAAAGTCCACTAAAGATTTATTACTGCTTGCTCGTGTCCCAGGCTCTCTTCAACCTAATTCAAGCAGGCTTTTTCCTTCTTTCTTGTTGTCAATATATATCACCAATATGACCTCCACGTTTCTAAAACCAGGGTTTATTATTTACGTTCAACCTCTGGACAGCATTCGACATGGCTGACTTCTCTTGAAATACACCATTTGGTTTCTGGGACACCATATCCTACTCGGACTTTGATGTAGCTACAGTTCATTCTAATGTTATCACTAAGTATGTTCAGGGTCTTCCTGTGCTTTTGGAATTAAAGATATTACCTAAAATGAAGAAGCAAGAGATGTACCTGATCATACTTCACTTACAAAGATAGGAACTGAAAAGTCACAAAACACACATTCAGAAGCTGTCCTTTACCCTCAGAATTACTAGGAAAGGAAATCAGCTTTAAAATCAAAACATGGATGCTTTTTGACTTGAGCATCCCACTTCCAGCAGTCTATCCTACAGAAATCTGACAAATGGGCAGAAAACCCCTATAAACACATGTACTACTACATTATTTAAAGAGAAGAAAATGTTGGATATATCTGAGTGTCTATAAATAGGGGAAGAGTTAAATAAAGGGAAAAAAGAAAATAACAATACCTATGGCATAATCATAATTATACTGAACAAACAAAAAGGGTATGTGTTTATGAATGCATAGCAAATAGTCTGGAAGCACATAAAAGGTAGAAAAGCTTGAGAGATTACATGGGTTACAGAGGGAAGAGAACAGAATGGTGACTTCCTTTTTGATTTTTAATAATACTTTATTTTCAGTGCGCAACACTAACATTTCTTTTCAGCATATAACACTTTTGAATTTCTTAATCACAATTTTTATCATGCTAAATATACATCATGAAAATACATGATATATATTTATTTCTTTGGATTTTTCCCTACTTTAAAAAGGGGGAAAAAAACTCATTTCAACCAAGGTATCATGTTATACAGTTACTCAAGCTTCCAGTGAAAAATATATCTGCCACCATATGGGTGTAGAGTATTGTTTTCTAGGGAAAGTAGGCAAACAGGAGTGAAAGTTAATGAGATTTCAATTTGAAGTTTCAAGAACTCTTTCAGTATGGCTGTAACTGCCATTTCTTGAATTCAGTGCCAACATTTCCTCTGACTACAGAAATGTTTCTGGACTACTTTATTGTCCTTCCTCACCTTTCCTCTGGCTTTCCTGTGATATTTTTAACAGAGCATCTCAGACAGTTCTTTTTAGCTTGCAAAGCCATGCACTTGTCCTGAAGCCAGGCCAGCTACTCTGAGCACAAGCCTGCCCGTCAGCCCACCCAGTCAGACTCTCCTCACTGCAGAACACTGAAGACAGAGTTATGAAAGAAAAACTGTTTCAGGATGCGCAAAGAGACCCCAGGAAGGCCCTACAAGGGCAGGAAAAAAACCCAACTTAAAATTATATTTCCTTGCAACATAAATGAAAAACATAAAGATAACATCCACAGATAACTACTTTTACCAACTCAGAGATGACCCTCAGAAATCATCTCATGAGATGATTTTTTTCTTTTTTTTTTGAGAGTTCCCAGGACCCTCTATCCTACCTCAGCCAGATCTGTAGTTTGAAACCATGCAGAGATAAATACATACCTGATTTTTGGGAAACACTTTTGGAAAATGAAGCAGTTCATAAGCTGCTGTTCTGATAATGAAAGGATCTAATATTCGGATTTGATAAGGTTTATAAATCAGGTTTAAGGCTGGTTTCTTCCAAAAACCATTAGTGTTCTGAAAGTAAGAATATAGAGAATAGAACAGTGTGGCTGTCTGTTTTTTAAGGAAAAAAGCACTAAAAGTAATCTGAAGGCAGAACAATTTTGCCTACTTACTATTTTGTCACCCATCAACAATTCCAACAGCCACCTTAAATCATGTGGCTTAAAAGCAGTGAGAATCACTGTCGTATTAGGGTCATTGTGAATGGGATCTGAAAAAACAGATTCTGGATAAAAAAGTCGGAAGGTTGTCCTTCTCCCAACTTCTTCTTCATGTCCTAAAACAGGACCATTATTCATTCTGTGGATAGTAAAACATACAAGATATGTAGACCAAGTGCAGTGTGTGCCATTTCCATCACAGTTCTCAGAGGTTTCAGAGTGGGACAAACATCAGCCTTTTACCCTGCACTCTGAAGCCACGAAGCAATAGATCAATCTTTCACACATAATGGCCAAGAAGATCATTCCTTTTCATTAAATAATTGGTTGATCAAAGGCAGAAATACTCATTTGTATTTGAAAATTAATTGTGGAGCCAATGATAATTCAGTCTTCCCTCCAGGGGAACTGAAGACTAAATAAAATAAATGGGAACACAGAGCCACAGGATACCAGAGTTGAAAGAGACCTTGGAGGACAAACCCCTGGAGAGAAAATTACTTGCTCAAAGCCACACAGTCATATAGCACATGGATGTGTGTGACTAACTGGTAAGAAGAATCGCATTTAAGTTGGTTTAAAGACCCATCAAAATTCCTGTATTCTGAAATAAAGTTAACAATATAAATTTGCTATATTATATTCAAGCACAACCAAATGAATGTCTATTGCTAGAGTAAACTAAAGAACCACAAAGGATCTACTGTTGGGTTTGTGTATGCTGAAAGCCAAGGTTGGACATGCACTATTTATGCACACATTATGAAGGAATGCTATAAAAAAAGAAATGCTGTTTCCAAAACAGTGTCCCCAAGGAGGATAAATACTGTTTTGCCCTTTGCCACTGACTCTATGTAATATAAGATGAACAGACTTAATAACACTTGAGATGACTTTCAAAATATTGTACCCATGGCATTTTCCTGTAAGGGCTTCCTGTGGCTCTAAATTATCAGATTTAGACAATTACGGGTAGAGAAACCTGTGATTGCTTCAAAATTGTTTTGTAGGTAAATTATCACAGCTTCCTCAAAATGGATAGTAAACAGAAAATAAGGTGACCTCACCATGCAGAAACCCTAGGCAGCTTGTAACCCCACAAAACCCCCAATACTGCCAAACCATCCTAATGTATTGCCTCAGTATGCTAACTTTGCCATTCTTTAAACTATTCATAGCTACTCCTAACACACACACACACACATCCCAGATGATGACCTTATCTCAAACTTTCACTAAAAAAATAGAGATAGAAAGGGCCATATTTTCCCCTCACTACGTCAGAGGGACTCTTGGTAGTTGTAACCACAATTCTGGCTCTCCTTTCCATTAGAAAACATTAACCATACTTGTATTCTGAACACCCTCCCCTCTCTTTTACCAGACCAATCTCTTTCTCATTTCACCAGTTAACCAATATGCTATAGAGCCTCCAATCTTTTCAAAAGAAGAAAGCAAAAAAAACTCCCCTGACTGCATAACCATCTCTAACTGCCATCTGATTTCTCAACTCCTCTTTGAAGCAACATTTTTGGACTATATTGGTTTCTCTACATTTTCATCTGTACATTCAGGGGTACATTCTCTGCATTCCCTCTTCAACCTATTCCAGCTGGACTTCTTGCCACATCATGCTTCAAAGCCTGCTTTTGTCAGGAGTGTCAATGAGCTTCAGGTCACCAGTCCAATGGTCACTCTGTCCTTATCTTGCATGACCTCTCACCAGCACTGGGACACAGTTGGTCACTCCTTCTGTTCTGAAACACTTTGTTCTCTTGGCTTCTGTGATCACTTTCTCCTGATTTTCTTCTTACCTCACTGGTGGATCCTCTTCATCTCCTTTACACATTCCTTTTTCTTTGCTCAACCTCTACACTTTGAGTTCTCCAAGGCTCAGTCCTCACTCTCTTCTCTCTCTCTCAGTCTCTCCTTGAGAAATCTCATCCAGTCCGTAGTTTAAATACAGCTTATAGGCCACACACCATCAAGATTTTAACCTGTTTATCCAACTGCCTACTCAACTTACCCACTGCAAATCTAATAAGCATCTCAAATCTAACATGTTCATATCATGGTTTTCCTCTAAACCTGCTCCTATACCACTCTCCAGTCAATCTCCTAAGCTGAAAACAAGAGTAGGAGGCATCCTTGATTTCTTTATTCTCATTACTCTTCACATCTAATACCACAACAAATCCTGAAAACTCTAAAACACATCTGCAGTCAGTCCACATCTCTTCCTCTCCTATGACAATCCTGTCCCAAGCCACCATCATATTATACCTGAATGCAGCAACCTAATTGGCCTCTTCATTTCCACCCTTGTCCCTCACATTCCATTGTCCATGCCACAGCCAGAATATTTAAGAGATAACCAGATTGCATTGTTCTCTTGCTTAAAACCCTTAAAAAGCTTCCTGTCGTACTTAAAATCCAAGTTTCTAATCCTAGCTTACAAAGTCCTCTGCAGCCTGATTTTTGCTCACCGCTTCAGCTTCCAATTGCACCACTCTCCCCCTGCCTGCTACTTTCCAGCCTCACTGGGTTTTTGTGCTGCTCCTCTCAAACTCAGGATCATCTCCTCCTGAGGCCCTGCAGCAAACATCCTTTCTGCCTGGACTGCTCCACCATAATCTTCGTATGGTTATTGCTGCGTGGTCACTTGGGCCCTGCTTAGATGTCTCTTTCTCAAAGTGGTCAATCATTACAAAGGAGCCATTCAAAGATTCTCTATTACATCCTTTTTAAATTATGTATGGCATTTATAATTTTTATATATTTAATTACTCATTTTCTTCCCTCCACAGGGAGCACAAACATTGCTCTTATCCACTGCTATCTCTCCTGTGGCTAGAAGCATGCTGGCATACTAAGGAAACTTAACAAATATTTGCTAAATGAGTAGCCTGAAATCTAGGCCTAACTCTAGCCAACAGGCAAGAGAGAAGGTTGTGCAATAAAACACACTAACAAATAGAAACATCTCCCCTTCCTTCTAAAACACAGCTGTATTAAGGTAAGAAACCATATTCTTTTGAAACAATTCTAGGGTAGCAAATAGAAAATATATTTACCTTATTATTACATCATAGGAGTCGATTTTTTCTCCTAATGTCTTATTCTTCAAAACTCCTCCATTACCAACCACCACACACTTTTTACAGGGTATGCTGTTGGACAGATGGACAAGTGAGAGATTGAGCCATCTTTTACAAAACTGGTTCCAAGAATCCATGCGTACTGTCAGAAACCCAGTGCCACATTCCACTTGTTGCGCAAGTAGAAAAAGAACCAGCCGCGACTTAGAAGTCTAGAGCTGTATTAAAAAGATACAAGATCCAATGAGTAACATTCTACAGGAAGAGCATATCACTGTATGCAACTAGTATCAGCCCATACACGTTCTCTCATTTGATTCTCATAGCCACCTACTAAGATAAGTAAGCCTGATATTCCCATTATATAAATGAAGAAGGAGGTTCAGAAATCTATTATGTAACATTTTAAAGTCATACTCCAAAGTGGAACTAGCATGTGGATCCAGAACTTGAGACTGAAACACCCCTCCATATAGGACTCTGTATGTGTGTTTTACATTATGTAAGTCTACATTTTTTGCCAGCATCACCCACTCCTCAAATATACTACCTCTGGCTCTCTGCTGCATAAATGTGGATGGACAGTTTGGAATCTGGTGCGAAAAGTGCAGTTTTGTGTACTCTGCCCATGCTCACTTCAATTTCCCCAACATGGACTGGTCCTTGGAGCTTAACTAATACAAACAAAAAGTTCATGCGGTGTTCCTGGCAAAGAGCTTTAAAGTAGAACACAAAGGGGAACTCCATGTTGCTGGTCCATCTGTCTCCCAGCTCTTACCCCCACCCAGGCAGGCCTGGAGAAATGACAAAATAGACCATGTCCTTGCCCTCTAGGAACAAAACTACAGAAGGGAAAGTTGTTGAGGCTGTCCTTCCAGAGCCCTCATGGCATGGAAAGTCTAAAGAGAACACGGTTTCCCTAAGACCCATGAAATCGGCAGACCAGATGAACTCAAGACCTTAAGGCTTTTAGGAAATAATGAGTAGCAAAACTGTACAAACACTGTAGAACATGGAAACACAGAGAATGCAAGAATTCAGAAACTGTTTAAAAGAGCCAAGCATTGGCTTTGTCAGGTAAATAGGAAATGATGTACACACTCCTATATTCATTAAATTTACCTTTTTTGAGTAGTACAGTTCATCTGATTATAAGGTTTAACACTGTAACATTTAAAAAATACTTTTAGCATATTTTAATTGGAAGCTCTAGGCTCTCAAATATTAAAGAGTCATGCGTAAATCAGTATCTACCTAATCAGTCAAGAAAAATAAGCACCAGTGGCACAGGTTTTTAAGGACTTGGGGGCGGGGAGAACTATCCAGCAGATGCTCCTTCAGTGTGTGCCTGAAACCTTGCACTGTGGACACGTCTCATGTCACAGTGGGTTCCAGAAAGGTCTGTTTGTTCATTTAAATTCTCTTTGTTTTCATTTTTTAATTTCTTTTTTCTGGGAGTCTATAGATTGAGCAAAAATGAAATCAATGTCAGACATAATTACATTTGATTTGGTTCAAATGTGGCTGATGTCCATTTGCAGCAGAGAATAACTGAGGGGAGGAAGGTACATAGTGTTGCCAGCAAGGGGACGCCGAACAAAAACAATTTGCCATTCATTGTAAAAGTGGGCGGGCACCACATAGTCAGTGTGAGTCAGTTAACCAAGATAGGGGACTCAAGGTTCAATGAGCAGGGATAAAACCAAGGTAAGGGGGAAAAAAAAAGGTAAGTACAGAACTTTCAAGAGACAAGGCCAGAACATTTAGAGAACAAGCTGCAGCAGAGGCTGGCTGGAGAACAGTGGTCAGTGTGGGTCTGCTGGATCACTTGGGGAACATGATGACCACATCATACCCTCAGGTGGTGTGACTTGCTCCTGGGCATGCTCTTCCCAGTAGATTTGATGGAGAAAAGAAAAAAAAAAAAAAAAAAAGCCCTTCTTTTTTGAGTGAGTGCCACAATCAGTGCACAAGTAACATTCAGGGAGGGGATGATGGTCTCCACAGCTTTACAAACATGCCTACAATGCCAGGACCGCATTTGTCATACACGGGCACATTCTGAGCATTTCCAATTGATGCAGCCACTTTGGGGTCGGGAGATTTAACACTTCTGAATCATGTGGGTTGCTGAGATGCCCTTTTATCTCAGACTCCAGGATTTCCTGCAAAATCAGGAAAGAGGTGGACTGTTTCAGGGGTTCGTTCAACTCCTGTTTCTCCTGAAGCATCTTGTAAATTTCAGATTCTTCGTTGATGATGAGGCCACTTGGAGGCCGAACATGTTCTATGGGCACGCCATTGGCCTCCTCCCTACTGGCAGCAGTTTTTAAAATACCAGCAGTATGTTATCTCAAGGTGTTGTTGAAGTTGGAGATGTTTTCAGAAGAAGAGAGGCCAGCCGGGTTGCTCTACTGGTTTGGAGGACCCCAGGGAAAGTGCTGGAAGCAGGAGAGGCAGTAAGGAGCATGGTATTTGGATTGCAGGCACTTCCTATGTGCAGGACCTCCTGGGGTTCAGACTGTAAATTCATCTTGTATGGATGACACTTCCTTTCCTCCGTCACCAGAAGAGACTAGATTTTTTATATTCAGATCTGGCTACTGTGACAGTCATGTTGTCTGTGCGGCCTTTGATTTTTTTCTGAGCTTCCAAGTGCATCATATTGCTGATTCATTCCCTATCAATGGCTGCAATTACATCTTTCATACATCAATGAGCTACAGCAGCCTTGCTTCTGAAAGTGACTGGGAAACAGCTGAGAGGCTGCTGGAGGTCCTTGCTGTCCAGCAGGCGGAAGCCTCATGGTCCTGGGCTCTCTGTTTGTTTCTAAATAAGAAAGTAACATAACTCTAGATGCTTTTACAAGCAAGTTTGACCTCAATCCCTACTCTAGAAAGCCAACTTTATCAAAGGCTCTCTGCTGTGGGGCCATGTAGTATGGCTGAGATGGGAGCTGCTGAATATTCAAAACCCTTTCCTCTCAGGGTATTATTGCCATTATCCTCCCCAAATCATCCCATGAATGCGCTGTAGCAGGGGGCAATTCTCACGCTCACAGCTGGCTTGCCCTTTCCGTAACCTCAGGGTCAGTTTAATTCAGATCAGAGGCTACACCTCCTAAAGCTGGCTCCATCTCCACTAGGAATGCTAAGCAAGGCTGGGCACTGGGGAAGGCATGGCTAAGAACAGACAGGATTGAAAGAACAACTGTTCCCATGAGATAACCTGCGTAGGAGTAGAGGGTGAATATCTATAGATGGTATCTAGTCTAATCCTCTCCCTCCCATGAAGGCTGTAGGCCAATCTTCTGTCAAGAGAAGGGGCTGCCTTGCCCTGAGCCCAGGTGCCTCCCTGCATCCATGCTGGCCTGGAGTTCCCAGTCTGACACTGGGCTACCTGACTCCAACTACACAGAACATGCAGGGGCAAAGGCCAACAAGCCACCAGCATACCACCAGGGCTCCTATCTTCTGCAAAAGACTCCTGACCCACAAGCCAAATCTCCAAAGATGACCCTGGAAAGGCTACTCAGCTCCGTCTATTTCATATATATATATATATATACTTTAAGTTCGGGGATACATGTGCAGAACGTGCAGGTTTGTTACATAAGTATACACGTGCCACGGTGGTTTGCTGCACCCATCAACACGTCATCTACATTAGGTATTTCTCCTAATGCTATCCCCCTCCCCTAGTCCCCAACCCCGCGACAGGCCCCACTGTGTGCTGTTTCCCTCCCTGTGTTCATGTGTTCTCATTGTTCACCTCCCACTTATGAGTGAGAACAGGCAGTGTTTGGTTTTCTGTTCCTGTGTTAGTTTGCTGAGAATGATGGTTTCCAGCTTCATCCATGTCCCTGCAAAGGACATGAACTCATTCTTTTTATGGCTGCATAACATTCCATGTTGTCTATGTGCTGCATTTTCTTTATTCAGTCTATCATTGATGGGCATTTGGGTTGGTTCCAAGTCTTTGCTATTATGAATAGTGCTGCAATAAACATATGTGTGCATGTGTCTTTATAGTATAATGATTTATAATCTTTTGGGTATATACCCAGTAATGGGATTGTCTCAGCTCAGTCTTAGACGCAGTCAGTTCTATAACATTGCTCAACAATGAACTGATAGCTTAGATCTTAGTGCTCACAGAAGTTCCACTCTATCACACTGAGATACAGATGGTCATCAAGCCCTAGATAATGCATGGCCCAAAGAGTATCACGGTAAGAGTAGCCACCATCTGTCATATACATGTGCCATGTCACTGGTCATCACTCAGACTCAAGGTCCTGGACCTCCCCCCACATACCCTACAAGCCAAGAAAAAAGAGGGGTCTGGGGGTTTCGGGCAGATCTCTTCTGCAGGGCAATTCCTCACACTCAGCCTCTCCTACTTATGGTCCCAGCAGTTCAAGGACTTTTTAAAAAACAGGAAGAAATAACATAGACATTGCCTCATTCAGAACACCCATTCCAAAGATTCTTTACAGCTCTACTTCACCATATTTTTAGGAGTTTCACTTTCTATTTTTTTTTCCTCTCAGCTTATAGGGGACAAGCAGAAAGAGAGAAAGGCCTTTACCGTAGGAAATCATACCAATGCTTTTGAAAGGAAACCTATTCAACGAAAGTCCACTTTTCCTCCTGGTCAAGGATACTGCAAAGATTTACGCATTTTTCTGAGAATCACGTAGAAACTCTTTTGAGGGCATCTCTAGGACTAGTCTTTGGCGGTAACACCTTATCTACAGCTAGTATTCATAGCACCACCACGGCTCTGGGGAGTATGGAATGGTACAGATCAGCTGCCTGAATCACACTCCTCATTACTCACTGCTTCCCTTGCTCCCTAGCAAGTACCCCATACTCTGAAAGGACTGATTCATTCTCTCCTTGACTTCATCCATTTGGCTTGTGATCTTGGCTTCCTCTGCCTTTTTATATGTGGAACAATGACTTTCAGTGTCCTTTGGGTGACTGTACAACTTCACATATTTAATTAACATAACTTTCATGTAGAAATAGCTGCAGTAAATTGTGAGTCCCTAGAGGAAAGAATAGTATCATTTATATCTCTGTATGGTCCCATCTAAAACACTTCCTGATCCACAGGCTATGCATGTTACAATTCAGTTTGGTTGTTACATTAAGTATACGGAGGTTATTTCCCTACTTTGTGTCTGGAGAAGCAATTACCTTTAACTCCTCCAACCACCCTGGAAACAAGTAGGGAAATGCATATGCTCTAAACTGCTTACCCAGAAAACAAAGTAATTCCAGGGTTCCTGAACCTGTTAATGGAAAATCTGGAAAGCTGCTAAAGCAGTGGCAGTAAGAGATTACACTTCCCCCAGGTGAAAGGCGTGTCTCTCATAAAGTCAGGCAAAAGCCGGAAGAGTCATTACCTTATGCAGAGGGGAACATCAAACACAATCAATATAGAGCAAGCAAACTTGAGTTGCCCATTTCAAATGATCTATGATGTGTTTTCTTTTACAAATGCTTTTTAACATGCATTTTTCATTCAATACCATCATGTACATTAAAACACATGACTCTACCTTCAGTGTAACTGTCTATGGCAAATCATGCTGGTCACATTCCCAACACCCATTACCCCATGTGCCTTGCTAGCAGATCCCTGCTTTC
Organism: Rhinopithecus roxellana; assembly: GCF_007565055.1. Classification (NCBI taxonomy): domain Eukaryota; kingdom Metazoa; phylum Chordata; class Mammalia; order Primates; family Cercopithecidae; genus Rhinopithecus; species Rhinopithecus roxellana. The sequence goes on along the minus strand of NC_044549.1, from coordinate 19,345,021 downwards.
CTAAGTCTACAATAGTGAGCTCATTGCCTTTGCCAATGTTTCGTCTAGACATAGCCATGTGACCCATCCCTGGGCAATAAGATATTAGGGAAATCTATTAGGTGCTTTTGGAAGAGATTCTGCTTCTGCCAAAAGAATCATGTGAACAGGATACTGCGTTACTCACTTCTTCCTCTCTGCTTAGACATTGACATGTGATAACAAAAAGAGCAGCTACACATCAGAGAAAAAGACAGCCACAAAAAAACTACCCTGGAGTCTTGACATTACTGAGCCACTAATTCAATTCCCCAACCAGGGCCACTCCAAACATATGTGCAAGGTGTACACAGTCCAATGTCAGCACCATTCAGTTAACTATATGAATGAATCGGTCCTCCCTGGAGTTGTGCAATCCAGTCTGTACAGCCATAAGCAACCCCACACTGCAAGCTGGAACCACAAATATGCAGACCTGAATCCACATGTCTATGCAATACAGGAGATAATAAATGTCCACTTAGTTTAAATCACTCCTAGTGAACACTATTACTTGCAGCCAGAAGATCCTCAAACTACACAAGGAACTGTAGTTGGAGACCTGGTTGCTAGTTCTGGCTCCTCCGCTTAGCACCTCTTAGGATCTTGGTCTAGTAACCTGACCTCTCTGATCTCAGTTTGCTGTTTTGTGAAGTAAGGAAATCACTTAGGTCTTGTATGTTACTCTCCAATGGAAATGACCACTTTCTTCGACAAAAGTACTGAGACTTCTGTATCTTTACCCAACATCTGACCACAGCAGATGCTAGAAAGCAGGCAGGGGCTGCTTCTGCATATTCACCACATATGATTCACTCTGTTGATGTAGAATCACAACTTCCCCTCATCCTCAAGCTCTCCTGCAATGTAAAGAAACTCTGCAAAACAGCAGAATGTCTAAAGCAGGGATGCAGATATTGATATTCCTTATAGAGTGAGGACTCTTTTTAATAAATACACCACTAATGTCTAATTGTTTTTTCAGTTTTCTAAGGGCATGCTCCCGGCCTGGCTGGTGGCCAATCTACCCCAGCTTTACTGATGCTGACATAATGGATGCTGCTTGAGAAAGTAACAGGCAGCTTTTACAAGTCTTTGTCCATGTAGCATGCAACTGACTTGACACAGGTGCTTTTGTTAGGTAAGATATTTATGTGTAGTTACTATATAACTACCTGTGCTGCAGGACTAAAGCATTCTTCATAAAACTTGGCATGCTTTCAGAAGGCAATGGTGGTGGTTGGGGATGGGGAGCTTGTCTGTGCATTTTAAGTGGGAGTTGAGATTTGATAATTTAGGGTTGCTGCTATTTCTAGCTGTGTGAGGATGTACTTCCACTGGGGAGAAAGCAATCATCCTTAGGGCTAGGGGGCAGACTGGTGCTAAGGAGCTACATGGACAGCCAGGAAGGATTAGGGTCTTGGAATATGGGCACATTTTTAGTATTCCTTTTCTGTATTGCAATTCTCTTAAAAATTCCTCAGTCTTCAGTGAAGTTTGTTAAACTTAGTCGCCTTATGTTGGCTGTACGTTGGAGAATAAAGAGAAGAGCCCGTGTCCATGAGAAATCAGTAGCAGCAGCAGATAAAAAAAGATGCACTGAGATTGGTTGTTAGACAGCAGGGTCATATATTTGACTTCAGAATCTTGAAAGTGACCAGGCACGAAAACAGATGGGGACCAGGGAAATGATGCAGAATATTAGTAAAGACAGCTATTTGTTCCCCAATAATCTTGTTTCTTTCATCTGTTAAAATCACGTTTGTTTTTAAAGGTGAGCACACACTCACCTGGAATACAAACTACATTTTCCGGTCCACATCTCAGCTAGGGGTGGCCTTGTGATGGAGTCCTATCCAATGGGATGCAAACGGTGGTTGCTAGTCAATGTTTAACAATCAGTTCTGGGGTGGGGGAGGAGTATGAATGGGTAAAGCCCTGATTTGTAATGTTTGCCAATTCCCATGGTATGAATACTCTCACCTTGGGTATTTCAAGCTTTCACCTTGATGGCACTAAACATGGAGCTGAATAGGAAGAGATACAGCTCTCACAAGTTGGCACCAACTGGTTCCAGCACATCGTTGGAGGTAAGGAAGTGTTACATATGATTTCTGGGAGATGTCCTTAAAGAAGAAGGCATGTCTCAAAGGGTTGGGGTATGCCCTTCGCCCTTTCCTCCTGCTGGCTGGCAGGGAGGTAGGCGTGATTGATGGAACTCCAACCATCATACTGGACCAGAAGGAACAAGTCATATATTTAGGAATGGTGGCGTCAAGATAGAGAAGCAGCCTTGGTCCCTGATGCTCACAGAACCAGCCCCGGAAAGTTTACCCACAGAGTTCATTTACACGAAAACTGAACAAAAGGAAAACTTCCTTCCTACAATCACAACTGGTATTTTGAGTTTTCCCTTTCACAGTGGAATCTGTCCCAGCTGAGGGCATCATACATGCTGGACAAGATATCTGACAAAACTACAACTTATATCTGGTAGAATCTTAAAGGATTTAGATTTGAAACAACAACAGCAACAACATCTGAGCCTTTCTAGAAGGGACAGAGAAGATGGAAGAAGAATAAAAAGTAAGAAAAAAAAAAACGTGCTTAGCTGTTACAACTCAAAATATATCAAGCACCTCCAAGAGCACAGGTAGGAAAAAAATAAGCACAGAGCAAGGCCAGCAGTTATACAAACATCAGTAAAGAAAGCAGAAAAAGGAGGAAAGTAACTTGAAAGTAATCCCTCTCTACCTCAGCTCCTCCTATCTGACCTACAGACCCACGATGAAGGACAAGCCAGCCTAAATATCAATACCTTCCTCCTTGGACGTGTGAACCCAGCTCACAAATCCACAAGCCAGGGGCTCAGGGAGGACTCTCCTGCCAAGGGCAGTCTAAATTCTCTGCCTGAGAAATAAAGACTGTTCTCAGACATCTTTCTTCTAGAGCTTTATTCCCAGGCTGAGAAGAGAAATGAGGAACATAAGGTCACTTGGGGAACGAAGTTGACTCAGAGGCAGCATTCAGGCAATTCAGTCCATTCCGCCTTTCCGGAGTTTAAATGTATGGCTCAGGCATAGCCTGGCTTGTTTTTTTCTACGTGTTGTACACTGGGCACATGATAAAGGTAGAATGACTCACTTAAAATATAGGCCAAATTTAACAGGTGAACCCCTCTGAAAAGCGCTATGCAAATAGAAGATAATAGTGTCGTAAATATATTCCTATCTATTTTCGAAATACTCTAAAGTTTGCCCAGGTCAAACACGCAACTCAGCAATGCTCACTGAACATCTGTGATGTTACAAAACATGTGTCACTGTGCTCCCTCTGCGGGGATCCTACGGGGATATTTGTCATTCACTCTTTATCTAGAGTCTTTGACTATATATTTACTTCACTTCAGACTCTTGGCAACTTCAGACTATTAGGACTTCTGCAGTCAGCATGATTTTCAATCCCTCCTCACCAACTACACCCTACTTCTCTCTCAACAAAGGTAATGCTAAGAAATGAACTTAGCATGATGGTGGGGGGTAGGGAGATTCTGGCTACAGGAGAAAAGCGGCAGGAAACAGCAAGACCAAGTCAGCAAGAAGAGAAAAATTAGCCTGATGGAGGCATACACAAACAGATGAACACCTGTGGGACGAGGGGTTGTGAAAGCAGCTAAATAAAGCACAGTCCAGTTCTTAGATAAAAACTAGGCAAGAACAAAACTTCTAGTCATATATCCTCTAGAATCCTGACAGTAGCTTGCATTTAGAGTCAAGCATCTATATATAATATTTGCAGATAATTGCTGCAAACATTTAAGGACTCACAATTATCTCTTTTTTTTTTTTTTTTTTTTTTTTTGAGACAAAGTCTCACTCTGCCACCCAAGCTGGAGTACAGTGGTGGATCTCAGCTCACTGCAACCTCCACCTCCCAGGTTCAAGCAATTCTCCTGCCTCAGCCTCCCAGGTAGCTGGGACTACAGGCATGCGCCACCACGCCCAGCTAATTTTTGTATTTTTCATAGAGACTGGGTTTCACTGTGTTGGCCAGGCTGGTCTTGAACTCCTGACCTCATGATCTGCCCGCCTCAGCCTCCCAAAGTGCTGGGGGATTTCAGGCATCAGCCACAACATCCGGCCACCTTTATTACTCTTAACTCAGACATCCAGGCACTGGAGTTATCTATCTAGGTTCACATCCTGGGTCTGGCATTTACCAAGTGTAACAAACTGTGTGCCTAGCCTCAGTTTCTCCAGAAACTTACAGAATTAGAGAGAATCAACATAAAGCACATATGTGAAAGGTCTGCAAAAAACAATATTCTACAAATCAGAGCTCTATAAATTTGGGGGTTGAAAAAATTTATGGTTGCTGTTGATATGCAATCAAAATTAAAATTGATTAGGTTGATGGCATAGTTTGAAATTATAAAAAACTGAAATGAACCAAAACATATTACACAAATACACACTTCAAGCATCTTGGTCTCCAACAGAGAAAAATGAGATAAACCTGGACAAAATCTAACGCTGCTCTTACAGTAAACTCTATCTCCACTTTCAGACCTCCATCTACTACCCCCACTCTCTGCACCCCACTCTCTGCCTATTCTCTTGGGCAAGAGGGTAATTTCCTTTTTAATGGAGGCCTGACATCTGTAGATTACCCATATTATCACACCGGCACCCTGGCCAAATTCTAAAGTGTGGCTTGAAACTTTGTGAAATAAACCTACCTCTGTAAAATAAGCCCAACAGTGAAGAAGTCTATTTTTGGCAGTTCAATTTATATGGGGTTAATTTAATGACAAAATTGTCTAAAAGCTAAATTACTTTTGTAGTCAGAAAACATCAAAGCAAGTATATTTGTCCTTCAAATACAATTCTGATTTAAAAAGCAGAGAGCTGCTCCCAAAATCTAATAATCTCCTTAACAAGTGGAACAGAAAGAATCTCATCAGTAGTTTGGAGGATACATGGCAAAGTATGGGAAACAGCCTGTAAAGGGAGGCCATGAGCTGATTAGCAGGGGGTGAACTAATTCTTAAGTAGGAATAACTTAGAAAAAAATGAATGTAGGTTGAAAATATCCTGATTTAGGACCAGGGTGGATCATCATCAAGACTCTGCAAACTTTTGAGCCAACCAGTTGTGCAGCATCTACATTAATTTTGTAGGTTTTTAAGTGTCAAATTACTACTAGAAATTTTGGTTATACACAAAAGCTATGAAATTTTCCTGAGTAAATATATCTTACATTTCTTGGGGTGTATATTTTGAACCAGTTTAGCTGAAGCTAAAATCCAGACTAGAAGCAAGGAAATAAACTCACTTGTCAAACTCATCAAAGAGATCACAACTCTGCAGTTTTGAAAGAGCAAGTCGAAAATATTCCGCTAGAAAACAAATGGAGTGTTATGAATAAAAGGATAATCATGTCTTTTTAGTACTTAGTAAACCACCTTACTCCCTCCCCCGCAAACCCATTTCCAACTAGCATGGCCTCATTGATTTATTCTGTAAAAAATTAATGATACAACTGCAATTAGCCAGCACTACTCCCATTCAAAATGGTAAATGTTCTCAAGACACTTTCCAAAACCTCCCCAAAAAACAACACATTTAATCTGAAAAACAATCATATAATTTTAAAATCGCACGATTCTGAAATTGAGGTTAGAATAGAAATAGTAAGTTTAACCCAATTAAATTTTCAAATTCTCTGCAAAATAGTTTTAAAACACAAAATAAAACAAAAAAGACAACCCCCGCCCTCACAGGATCAGTTGAATAAGCAAAATCTGACTCACAATGTTGTAGGCTTGTCACCTTGGGCTTTTATGATCCCTCAAAAATCTAGAACCTAATGCTATATAGGGCCAATCACTTATCAACAAGCAGAAGGGGAAGTGTTTTATCATTAGAAGATGGAATCATTATCTCTTAACAAAAATAAAATATCCACTGGTTAAATTAAAAGACTGCTTAAGGAGATAAGAAATGCCGATGAAATAAAACTCACAGGTAAAAAGAAGCCATGGGAAGCTAGGAAGGAAGCTAACCCTCAGGTTTTCCTGCTAATTCTAAATCAGAATAAAGTTAAGGCACCAGAACTTACATGGATACATGCTGGCAGAGCAAATGTAAAAAGTAGTTTCTCAACAATGACAACAAATCCACCCCCGTTATTCTTTGGTTCTATACTGCCTCAAAAGGAGCGGGAATTTATATTTTAAAATGTAATTCATTTCATTTCATCCCAGAATCATATCCGTTGGAAATCATTAGGAAGCAGAAAGAATAAAATTATATTAACATGCCATTCTCATCAAACACCAGTCAAACTTAACAGAACCAGGTAAGAATACTACTACTGACCTGATGTTCTCATCCCATAGGGCAAATCAAACTTATCGCTACCATACAAGGAAGCAATCTTTCTAAAATCAGCTGCACACAGAAAAGGGTGAAACTGATGAAACCTGGAAGGAAAGGATAAAGAATGATTTTGCCAAATACCTACTATATTTGCAAGCTTTTAAAATCAAAACTAAAAATAACTATAGCATATAATTCATATCGTTATACTGGCTATATGAAAAATGTATAATTTTAATTTTTAAAAATAACATTAAACGGTGCTGAAATATTGCCTAGAGTGGGTATTCAATGGAACTACACAACTGAAATGAAAACACTTTGCAGCTACTAAGATGAAAATTATGTTACAACTCAGGAAGTAAAAATAAAACTTAAAAACAAACCAACAGCAAGTGATAAAATAATAGCCATACATAGGTAAAAACAAAGTAATATTATAAAAGTACTGATGCTAAGCTATTTCTAAATTTAAAAGTACCATATATGTGAAGTTGTGTCAGCTGTGACAAGTCTGGGGTCACTAATCCATAAATGAAAAAGCTGAAATCCACACCCAAGCCTAATTATAAGGAAAGATATTCTCTTTATAACACTGAAGATAAAAGTTCCAGGTTTCCCAGAAGAGCTTCTCCAAATTGCTGCTGGCTTTTCTGTTTCTGAGAAAGTGGCCTCAAGTACACTCTAGGGGACTGCCCTCAAAGAACTGTCCACATGACAAACACAAATCTACTTGTCACTTACACTGTAGGCTTATATACCTGCTGGATACTCTTGCATAAATACCTTAACACTTTTGGGTTTTCTCAGAAAGGAAAAGATTGTCTTTTTTCACTAAAGTTATGGAGTACCTTAATCCTAGAGTAGCATTTTAACCTGTGGTCTGCAACCCGTATGTGGCTCATAAAATCAATTTTGTGAGTCATGATCAGCATCTTTTTAAAAAGTGAATGGGACAGAACACAGTACATCTGGAGCAGTAAAGGTAAAAATTCTTTTTTTTTTCTTATTATAAATATATGTTTGCACTGTGTCCCAAGTAAAATGTATTTCTTCCTATGAGTCACATTCAAAAAAGTTTTAAAACACTATTCCAGTTTTGTAGTGGTCCTCACTGGACGCACACCCCTGGAAAGACTACAAGCAGCCATAGCACACTTGGAATCATATACAAAAAGTCTTATGTATTTGCAGTTTTCCAGAGAGTTGATTGATTGTAAAGGGATCTGTAGCCCCAAAGAGTTAAAAATCAGTAATAAAAGACAATAGGGAAAAAATGAATTCTTAATGCTTCATAGAAAAAATGCTGAACAGATTGTGCCTGTTTTACCCAATTAAACATGCCTAGAACAGACTTTTATTTCTTGTTATCTAGAGCATTTTGACCAGCAATCTGTCAAAGTTAAGGTGACAGAGGAAAAGAACATATGTGAATAGAAAAGTAAATTCTTTACAAAGCCCAAGAGCCACAATCAACAATCATTTACATTTTATGTAATCATTATTTGCACTCTATGTAGTTCATTAAAAGTTAATAAAAGGGAAAATTGCTACTCAAAAAGTTTAACCTAGAGGCAAGGAAGGAGAAGCCACAAAATAATAAGGGTGGAAAATAAATGGGAGCAACCAGGGGGAAAAATGAAACCCTAAAGAACAATTCGCTTTTTTATAGTCAAACACAAACAGACCTCTCTAGCCTCACCTGCATGAAAAGAATACCGGTTTGATTGAGTTCCTCAATGCCTTTTCTTAAAATATATGCAGAGTTCTGACTAAAAGCACAAAAAGAGACAGGATATTCAAGCTCTTCCTTAAATATGGGGTGTCCACTTTATACTGCTAAGATTTGCATTAAAAAAGAAACAAGTGTGGAAAATGATTACAAGCACATTTGGAATATTTTGTATGCCGCAGGTTTTTCTGGTATATTTTTACCTCAGCAGAGAGGCAAAAGCTGGCTTTGATAAACAAGGCTGGATCTTATTTCTCCGTTTCATTTCCACAGGTGCCACCCTATGAGACAAAAATAACATCAGTCAGAAACCAGAACCAGGCACCCTGCCCAAAGGGAAGCAAATAACCTGGGAACTCCTTCATGCCACCACTGAGAGGTTCTCTGGCAGCAAACAAAAATACTCCCTGCACCCCTTGAGGTGTGCCAGTACCTTCCCCCAAGCCCTACGAACACCTGAGATTCATGGATGTAAGGCAAGGGAGGGTGGAAAGGCTGAGGTGATTAGCAACCCGTAAGTGATTCCAAGAGCACTGATTCACAGGACCTTCAGGGAAGGGCCAGGATTACTGCATTGTAGAAGGCGCAACCAGGCTCACTTTTTAGAAGTCCCTGAAAGCTGGAGAAACCCAAACTCACCCCAACGGCACGTGGCTATTTACTCCTCCTGCCACATCTGCTGACGCACACCGGCAGCAAATACCACAGAAACACCTGACCTGAGCAGGTTCCACAGACCCTTGCCTTGGGATCCGGGGGACTCTACAAATCACACTATCGAGAGTCATTTCTAACTGTCCTCTATTCTTGGCATAGGTTAGGCCCTTGTGTGCTCCTGAATGGAGTATTGTCTCCACAGTTTAAAAGGGTATTGTGAAACATGACAGAGCACAACAAGGAAAATAAATGAAAGGGGTGGTGGATGGCAGGATCCAGACTTAGCCGGGAAAGAGAAAAACAGCTTAATACAAAAACTTATTAATGATCATCAATTATGTGAAGAATTGGTATTTAAAAACTAGTCAATTTTCTTCTATAATCAGCAGAATTCAAAATGAAGGAAATATCCTAAACCCTTCATGGACAGACACAATCTTCCATTTTTGTGGGTACAAAAATTCCCATAGTTAGAACTGCTAGGTTTCTGAACTATGAGGCTAGTAAACTCCTTACGCAGAAAAATATCTTTTGTGAATACCACAATGGCAAGGGCTCCTTGATTTAAACATAAGGAAGATACATAAATATGGTGGACCAGCATACTAGACCAAAAAATCTCAATTATATTCGGAGGATAACATGAAGATATTATTTGATTTCTAAAGTCATTAAAACACAGAAAACAATTTTAGGATATCATGAAGACAACCTTTGGGTGACTTTTTTTTTTTTTTTTTTTTTTTTTTTTGAGACAGAATCTCACTCTGTCGCCCAGGCTGGAGTGCAGTGGCGCGATCTTGGCTCACTGCAACCTCCGCCTCCTGGGTTCAAGCAATTCTCTGCCTCAGCCTCCCAAGTAGCTGAGATTACAGGCATCCACCACCACACCCAGCTAATTTTTTGTATTTTTAGTAGAGACGGGGTTTCACTATCTTGGCCAGGCTGGTCTTGAACTCCTGACCTTGTAATCCGCCCACCTGGGCCTTCCAAAGTGCTGGGATTACAGGCATGAGCCACCGCGCCCGGCCTTGGGTGACTTTTTAAAAGAAAAACACAATTCTCTGTCTTAAATCATTTTTAAGGAAGCAAGTTCATTGCACAAACAACTGAGCTAATATCCCAAGGTACTTGCTGTGACTACAGTAATGTGTTAGCTGAGGAGTGACATGGTCACTTCAACCCTGATGACAAAAGACTGCTGATTGAGATCCTTTTCATCACCTTCTTTATCATTTTCCCCGTGAGCAACAATAGGATTTGTAGGAAAGTAGCAATCTAGTAAGCTTTTTGCTTTCTCTTCTATTTTTGTCTTCCACTGGATGGAGAATATGGCAAAGATGTAGGGATAGATCCCCTTGATGTAGTCCTCATTTAGTACATAATCAGACTTCACAATTCTCTAGCCTGATATTTGGGTCCAAAGCCTAAAACTTTAGGGCCAAAACTACCCACCTGGCATTGGGTTTTTTCCAGTGGCCATTTGCCTAACGTCCTTCCGTGAAAAGCATTACAATTATTTTTCAATCAACCAGTAATGAAATCAAACGCAGAAGCATCAGCTTTTTTTCATCAAGTAAGCACAAGTTAGAAACATGATCTAAGATCTACCTGACACACTGGCAAAAAGTACTGATTCTTTGTCTAAGACAGGAAGTTATGTGATTTATTTTAGCATAATTATGTACTGCCACCCACTTGGGATTTAAAGGTCATCAAAACATTTTTCCTAGCCAAAGGACTGACAATGAGAAGGTTAAAATCCCTATTACAGAGGCTTTCTCTTCAGTAGAACTATCTGTGCCTCTTCAAAATTTTATATGTGGTATTTCAAGTCAAAGCTATTTCAAAAGATACAGATATCATCGTTCACCAAATATTTTTAAACAAAGGAAACCATATGTAATATCTATTTTATCAATAATCACTTATGCAAGCATTTTAGGTTCTAAAAGTTAAGTACCACTGAGCCCAGTGATAGCTCCATTAACTCAAGGAGATGATCTATGGCATAAAGAATGTTATAACCCAAAGATGGTTAACACCATGCCTTCAGTGGGAAGTCACTAGAAAGTAGGTGTTGCTTGTCAACTTTTAAATTGTTCGAGATACAATCTATAGGACATTGGAATGGTAAAACCCCAATTTACAAAGAAAAGCAAGAAAATATTCAAAATGTTACAATGGTACAAGTTTTTTTTTAATAGGACCCTCTACTATAATTTGTGGATTTGTGTGAAAGACTAGGTTGAGAGTTATTTTTAAATAACAAAATGAAACTTACCAATAGACATTCGTTCCCCATAATATACAATGCAGTACATAATAGAGGAAGACAGCACTCAGGAATATGGCCACAAGATACCCTCTCATGGCTGGCTCACCTGAAACACAAGGAATGAAGTCCAAAGCAAAGGTCAGGTTGTTATACAAATGGATTTTCACAATGGCTCAAATATAAGCATTATTGGAAAAAAATATAGAAAAGGAACTATAGAAATGATGTGGGCCTGTAATTTTGGAAATACTCAATGTGCAAAATGATGTTTTTTCTGTCTCTCCTCTTATCAATAAGCACAACATAATGTATGTTTAGGCCAATAAACAGTTCCATGGTCTCAAAGGTAGGGGCCTCCCTACTACTTTCTCATGTTAGGTAAGAAAGAATTCCTTCAGAAAAAAATTTTACACATCTGTTCCGTATCCAAAACTTTTTTCACAAACATTAAAACCTATATCTCAGTTGAAAGTGAATAGATGCCTTAAGCTGTGAATAAACATTTCATTTCTTTAGTGCTTGAAATGATGTTAAAATTTTTACAGGTCATTTTTCTAATTTTTAAAAACTGAGGGAAAAAGGCACTGAAAAAACATTTCCCTCATCCTCAATTTTTACATACTTTCAGGTCCACCTATTTGATTTTTTCAACATCATAGTTCAGGTATATTCAGCTACTTGCTTGTTTTGTATTAAATTGACAATATCGTTCATTACACATTTCCAGACAGACAAAAACCTTGACACAATCCTCTCTAAAATGTAAATGCAAAAAAGGCCTTTATAGAATATATATTAAAAACCTGTAAAACATGTTTGTTTAGTTTTCTCTTTTGCTTCAAAGGAAAAAAGGAGAAGTTTCCACTGTCTTATGTAATTAAATGTAAAAGACAAATTTAATACATGGCTCCATAACAGACCTATTTCAATGCATATGACTTTAAACAGGTATACTGCTTCTGTCTCAAGTTTCTAGTTCATTTAAACAATTGCATGTGCCACTCCTTTCACTCCTATCCATGCCTATTAACCTTAATCATGGCAATGCAGTATAGAACCTGGGAGTCTGGTTGAATAAATTTCCAAATAATGTGGCATTGCCTTCTTTTCAGCGGTAAATATGTTCAAATGGAAATCTTAAACCACTCCCTTGCCTTCATAAGTAGAATATAATACTAAACATAATTTAAACTTTCCTTGATAATATGGGGTCAGCTCAACAAATATAATTGTTCTGGGCTTTCTTACAGTTGAAACCCTCTGCAGCTAATGGGTGTGTGGGGCTATTTGCTAAGCAGTCCTAAACTGGCATGATTATCTGGTTGAGTTGTTTTTCACTCCTCCCTTGCTGTCAGCTGTTGCTTCTGGCGGCTATTAGTGCAGTCACCACCCCCACATGCCACTATTCCAAATTAGTTAGAAATGAAAACTATGTCAGGAGAAAGCAAATAAATAAGCCAGTTAATGAGCAAACTTTAGTTTACACATACTTCTAATTAGGCATACATAATCCCTGTGAAGAGTCAACACTGGTTGGAAACCAGAAGACAAGATTCACAGCTAACTCTACGTATGGTGTGGGGAGCCTAAGGCCAATCAGTCTACCTCTTCTCACCTGAGGGTCCTCACATGTTTACAAGTGAGAACACACCATCTACCTCTTTGGGTTATTAGACTGTCCTGGAAGGCAGTTTACCATGGGCCAAAATAGTGATGAACATCTTCTTAAATGCTCAAATTAAACATTTAAGGCTCCACTAAGAATAACCTCATTTGGCCAGGCGCGGTGGCTCATGCCTGTAATTCCAGCACTTTGGGAGGCCGAGGTGGGTGGATCACAAGGTCAGGAGCTCAGTACCAACCCAGCCAAGACAGTGAAACTCCGTCTCTACTAAAAATACAAAAAAAATTAGCTGGGCGTGGTGGCGGGCGCCTGCAATCCCAGCTATTCAGGAGGCTGAGGCTGAGAATTGCTTGAACCCAAGAGGCGGACGTTGCAGTGAGCCGAGAACACGCCACTGCACTCCAGCCTGGGCAATGGAGTGAGACTCTGTCTCAAAAAAAAAAAAAAAAAAAGAATAACATTTATGCAAAGATCCAACAAGGATAAAACTTACCAGTATCAGCAATTTTTTTTAATGTATTTACATCTAAGACAGTATATGAAGGTCTAGGGAAAGAAGTCAGTATTTATGAGTCAAAATTCCTATGTATTCTCCAAAACATACTCTTTGGGCCATTTATGTATTATTCTACAGAACATGGAGGTATAGGTGAGCGAGACTTGCGTTGTTTTGTTGTGTTTCATTCACTATTACATGGTCTAACTAAAAACAAAGAAGTGTGAGAGAATGCTCTTCTTTCAAACAATAAAATGAACCCACTCTTGAATAGCTACTGCATACACGACCTGAAAAACATTTAGGAAGTTTAGGCACTCTCATATTTCATGTACAATTCACAGCTTCGGTATTCAAGTTGCAAAGCTTTGAGAGGGGCCAGCCAGGATATCCTTGTGATCAACATGGTTCCCCTGCTTGCTCACAGGAAAAAGCTTCCACAAATAAACCAATTCTCTAATTATATTCTATAAATGGAAAGGCCATTTTGCTTTGAGCAAAAGCTTTCAAAGAAAAAACAGAATGTAAGAGGTTATCTGCTTTTAAAAAGACATATGCCTTTTAATATAGCTTTGATTACCAAAACGGTTTTCAAGATCTTGACATTAAACAGGACCAATGCCAGCTTTGTGGCTGGCTGCAGATGCTCCTAAAATCAGGGTCCCTAAAACATTCTTTACAAAAATGTGGGTAGAGAATGGTAAGGGAGAGAAGGACTCACCAGTAGAAGACAAACGTTCACACATTCTCCAACTAAGATATGTAACCCAAGGTACAAGTAACCTACATATGCCAAATTAAACTCAATCTTGACAAGTTTCACTTTGCTTTAATAGTAAGAGCATATTTTGTGTGGAGCATTGAAGTTCATAAAAAATCTTTTATATGTCCATCCCTCCATGTAAGGCTAAAACAAGCTTGTCAGATGGGTGTGCAAATACTGTCTTCTTGATGAATGAGGAAAACTGGAGGTTTATAAGGTTGAGTTGTCTGAGGTCACACAGTTTAAGGAAGACAGAAAAAGATTTACGGTTCAATCATTTCTTTCTCAGAGTTCCATTCCTGGTGTCATCCTGTCTCTCAAGATAAAAAGCACAAGGCAAATCTAAAAGAGATAATTCTAATCTGAAAATTCCTGATGGTGTTCCATTGGTATCTTGAAGTCTGGAAGGGTAAATTCAGATATTGGTGAAAGGAAGTGACTCTAGGGCAGGCTCAAGAGTCTGCTCCAGGACGGGACTTGTTAACATGCACACTCCCGAGCCTCTACTTAATCTGAATCTCTGGGGCTCAGGAACGTGCATTTAAACAGCATCCACCAATTTGATTCTTATGCACACTAAATTTTGAGAATCACTGCTCTAAGACACACAATAGAACCATGGAAGATGTCTGAAATACAGAGACTGTAAGATACAGATCCCGTAACTACATGCTTTGTATTATTTTTTTTTTACCCTAAATGCCTAGCACATGGTAGATGCTCAGTGAATAACAACTGATTAGAAGCATTAAGATGTATGAGTGCTAAGCCTGTGCCAAGGCATGTGATAATTGCTTTTGGTATATTACCTCATGACATCCTGACAACCACCTTGCAAAAGAAGTAGCAGACTTACAATTCCCATTTTACAGAGGAGGAAACTAAAACTGAGAGAAGCAAAGACTTTGTTGAGCTGACAAGTAGCAGAATGAGGACTCAAATCTGTCTCTATCAGGCCACAGCCCAGGCGTTATACTACCTCCCCCTAGATATCAGCTTTCACAAATGAGCATAGGCCCCTCCTTTTGCTACCAGACTAAACATTACTCAACATTTCTCCAACGTGTCAATCCTGCAAGCTCCTTAAGCAATATCAATTCTAGTAATTGATGAAATTGAGATAAAGCTTATAGTACTTTTGATTCAAACTCAGCTGAAATAAAAGCCTGTTACTCCCAACCCTGTTCCCAGTTCTGCTCCTCCCAACCATGCTAGCATTGTTTATAGAAACAAAACAAACTCTATGGAGAAACATTTGAAGAAATGTCAGGTTTTTTTCAGACTCTCCTAATCCTTTCTCAAACCAAAGGGAGCTTGCTTTTCCAACCAGCTAGAACAAAGCATGTTCGGCAATAACTCTAGAAACATTGTTCTACTTATCAAGTATTAGGTTAGTACAAAAGTAATTGCCGTTTTTGTCATTTAAAACCAACCTAATAGAAAAACCCTGTGGGTATCTCAGTCAATAGGCAACACCAAGGAAGAAAGACCCTTGGCATTCTCTCATTGTGAATGCTGAGCACACACAAACCTCACCTGCCTCTCCTCCATCCTCAGTTCCGTCTCAGTATAGAAGCAGGTGCTTCCTAATGCCCATCTGCAAGCCCAGCCACCCCAGGCACTGGGACTGATTCTGGCCCATGGAAAGAGAGTCTGAGGAGTCCTTGACTAGCAGCTCAACAGTTGAGTCAGGTTCCTGTGGATCCAGTAGTGATCCTGGTCATCTCATCCACTGGACCTGGGTTCCTGCTGCTGGGTGCTTAAAGTATATCATACTTTTCCAATGTCTGCATTCTCTTTCCTAGTCACCCTAGCAGTTCTGCAGCCAAACTTCCAATTTTTTTTTTTTTTTTTTTTTTTTTTTAGTCACTAGAATCCTAAACCATGTCCCCATCCGCTCTGGGGTGAGGCACCCTTCTGTTTCCTGCTTCCTCAGTGGCAGACACCCTACTCTTTCTAATACTAGGTCTCTTCTCACACCCAATATGCTGTTGTTCAATAATAATATTCAGTAACTCACATCTTTGTGCAAATAAGAGAAGCAGATCCCCCTTCTACCTCCACACAGCCTGTAGGCACCTAATGTCTAATATCTCAGCAGCATCTAGATTTCAGCCACAACCTTCCCCTTAAGCAGGTAACCTTGTTCATAGCTCACCTCCATACCTTCACTAGGTGGCCCTGCTGACACCTGGGTCCATTCAGCCCCTGGACAGGCCTTCATCCATCCTGGTCTCTGCTGGTCCTTAGCTCACACTGACGTACACTCCAGACTGTGTGGAACATGGTCAACAGATTTCACATCCTGCCTTCCTTCCTCTTTGCACTTATTACTCAGGGTTGTGATTATAATCTGCAGTCACACGCCCACATGAGCAAACCTACAACAGAACCTCCAGCTCTAGCCCTGCATTAATGTCTAGATTTTTTTTGGTCCAGCCTCATAGGTCCCCTAAGCCTAAGCCTCACAGACCCAGTCATCTCCATATAACCTAAGCCTTAATGGAGACATACAGGACTCCACAGTGACAAATGGAAAGGCCCCAGTCCACCTCAACTCATTTACTACCTCTCTTTTAGGTTTGGTCCTTATTACTAATCAGATAGTCCAAATGTGTGAGGGCAGCTTCATTCATATCCCAAGGATCTCCAACCTCTGGCAGCAATGATCAGGTAAATGATAGCACAGCTTATTAACCACTTACTAAATGGCCAGCACAGTACTAAGCCCTTTTCCACATAAGGATGAAATCACGGATATTTTCATCCCCATGCTAGATATGTTTAATACCCAGAGCACTGGCCAGAATTCAAACTGAAATCTGATTTCAAAGCCCACATTTTTAAATTTTGGCTTATAGAAAACTATAATAACCATATTTTTAAGAGTATGAACTGTTAAATAATCATTTAATAGTATCTTTTAAAAATAAAACAAGGGGATGACACACATTAAATTATGCATTTATCAAACACACTTCTTTAGAAACATTATAATATGAAAAGCTATTAATCTCATAATTAAAGAGAGAAATCTTAAGGGATCAGTAGTCTGGTTGATGGGATTTTCTGCTGGAAGGATGAAGAAATTCTCAACAGGCCATAATTAAAGAAATAGGCCGGGCGCGATGGCTCACGCCTGTAATCCCAGCACTTTGGGAGGCCAAGGTGGGTGAATCACGAGGTCAGGAATCGAGGCCATCCTGGCTAACACAGTGAAACCCCGTCTCTACAAAAAAATACAAAACAAAATTAGCCGGGTGCAGTTGCGGGCACCTGTAGTCCCAGCTACTCCGGAGGCTGAGGCAGGAGAATGGCGGGAACCCGGGAGGCGGAGCTTGCAGTGAGCCGAGATCGCGCCACTGCACTCCAGCCTGGGCAACAGAGCAAGACTCCGTCTCAAAAAAAAGAAATAACAAACAGCACATACAGATTTTTTAAACATACAATATTACAATGAAAAGGCTAAATTTAATCTGAAGTTATAAACTAATGTCATTTAATACAAATTAAGAAAAGATGCTGACATTGCTGAGTAAATTAATAGAAAATCTGATTTATGCCCCCCTCCAAAAATATTGAGTTGTGTAGTTCCAACAAATTAGATCAACTGTATACATTTTGACTGATTTCTAAGTACATAACTGTTTCCTTTCTGCACTGCAGAAAGGGAACATGTATAATTAACTTTCTTTCCCTCTCCTCCCCCAGCTCTTCTGCTAATACAATGATACAAAGCTGGTTCCTACACGCATATGCACACAAACCCTTCTCTTTGAGCTTTTCAACAAAGCCAGTGCTTTCACCAGATATCACCCTTAGCATATGTAGACAGATCTTTTCACTTAAAGAGAAGCCCTCTGCCAAAGCAGATGACCAGATCCTCTCCTGAAAGTGGGGTGTGCTCACTGCAAAGAATATAAAAAGGAGAGAAATGACTTCTCAGCAGAATTTTCTTCTTTAATAGCACAGCAGGACACACTAAAATTATTCAGCTAATAGCAACTATATGGGATGCTAAAAATAAATGAACCAGAGTTCCTGTTTTCAAGATCTCTCTCTTCAGACTTAGGTTCATTGCAAATACACAAGTAACATTTTAGGGAACTTCTTTTGTTGCTACTGTTTACTCAAATTTTCTTTCCACGCCCATTTATTCTCTTACAGTAAAAATTGTCCCTGTATTCTCATATTAACATCCTGCTAATAAGATACCAGCTTCCAAGAAGCATTAGATGTTGTTAACAGGTTGATGACTGTGGCACTTTTTTTTTTTTTTTTTTTTTTTTTTTTTTTTTTTTTTTTTTTTTTTTTTGAGATGGAGTCTTGCTCTGTTGCCCAAGCTGAAGTGCAGTGATGAGCTCTTGGCTCACTTCAACCTCCACCACCCAGATTCAAGCAATTCTCCTGCCTCAGTCTCCCAAGTAGCCAGGATTACAGGCATGTGCCACCATGCTCAGCTAATTCTTTGTATTTTTTTATAGAGATGGGGTTTTGCCATGTTGGCAAGGCTGGTCTTGAACTCCTAACCTCAAGTGATCCACCCACCTCAGCCTCCCAAAGTGCTAGGATTACAGACATGAGCCACCATGTCCAACCTGTGTCTAATTTTTTAAATTGGCTTTATTCATTTTTTTTTCCTTTTTTTGAGACAGGGTCTCACTCTACTGTCCAGCCTGGTCTCTTAACTTCTGGGCTCAAGTAATCCTCCTGCCTCAACCTCCTAAGTAGCTGGGGATAAAATTTTTACACACTAAAATTCACCACTTTTAAGTGTATCAGGTAACAACCACTGAAGTCATGATTCTAAACATTGTCATCAACCCCAAAAGTTCCTTTGTTCCTCTTTGTGGTCACTTCCTTCTTCCCACTTCCTGGCCCCTGGCAGCCTGATCTGCTATCACTATAGTTTTGCTTTTCTAAAATTTCATATAAATTGAATCATATATCTTATTTCTGACTTCTTTCAATTAACATAATACTTCTTTTTTAAAAATGCTCAAGTTGTTGCTTGTACCAGGAGTTCATTCCTTTTCATTGCTAAATAGCATCCTATTGTATGGTCATACCACAATTTATTTATCAGTTCAATAGGCAATACACATTTGGTTTCTTTGCAACTTTTGGTTATTGTAAATAAAGCTGCATTAAACATTCCAGTACAACTTCTTGGGTGGATATATGTTTTCATGGGCCATGTAGTGAACACGTTTATATATGTTTTCATGGGCCATATAGTAAACACTTTATATGAAAACTTGATATTGCATTCTGGTGCCTATCTCAGTTTGTAAAAAAGCCCTACCTACAGCAATTCAAATTACTACTGCTATTGAATAATACAAATCACTGACCAAGGTAAGAATCCCTTAATCTATCTCTAAATTAAGTACCCGACTTTAGGATACGGAGAATAGAGCTCACAGTCTAGTGAAGGAGCTGTTATACTGTTTCAAAATTATTTCCATTATCTGCTAAGAGAATTAAAGCAAACTATTTTACACCTCTGTTATTCAAAGTGTGGTCCGTGGACCAGCAGTACTGGCATCACCTGGGAAGTTGGTAGAACTGCAGAGTCTCAGCTGCAACCTTTGATCCACTGAGTCAAGTGGATTTGGCAAACCCCATGTGATCTGTGTGTTTGAGAAGCACTGCTAGAGAAGGTCAGAGAAAAAAGGAATTGTATCCAACCGAGAAGATCAGGGCTTCACAGAAAATAGTTTTTGAGGGGAACTGGCAGCTCATTCTAAGTTTTATGCTACATCTTTTAAGAGTCTTTAGAGCTTGACCTTTTAAAGTTTTCAATCAACAGAAGTTTCTCTGAAGAAAGTAGTCAGATTTCCTTTGAAAATAAGTGGCTTTGAGAAAAATTTCCCTCACCACTCTAGGGAATGTTTGTGGGTTGTTTTTTTTTTTTTTTAATTCCCTGGACACTGTCTTTCCTGTATTATTTTCAGTCTTATCCTTCCATCCATTATTAGTGTCAGTATGATACTACCGGTAATATGTAGGATTCCTCCATTCACATTACACCTATAGGACACACACCTTATTTTGCATCTCCTGATTCGCCTGAGTGCCAATTGAATCACTGGCCACGTATTTACAATATTTCCAATTATTGCAATTTACAACTTGAACCCAAGAATTACAGATCTTAGAGCTGGGAAGACCGCAAGAGTTGGAGGCATTTAGACACAGTAATGACTTATGCATACTACAGAAGAGGCAACCAGGATTTTGAAAAGTTTAAAGAAAAAAAAAAAAAACACTTGTCAAAGGCTATCTTGCTAATAGTAGCAAACTTGGTAATAAAGAAGAACATTTTACATGGGTTTCCCTCCAGCACAATTCCTGTCCCATTATGGGTGCACAATATTTACTTATTTGATGAGTAAATAAGTCAATAAATGAAGAAATAAATTACTATCTCCAAACCCACTCATCTGTTTTTGTTCCAATCCTCTCTGATCTCTGTGGTTTTCAGTTCCAGAATCTCCCCTTGGGTGGCACTACACGGCCTCCCTCCTCTACTTCTCCGCCTGTGTTTCTAGATTTCCTCTTCTTCCTCTGTCCTCCTAAATACAGGTGTTCTCAAGCTGTTATCTTAATCCTGTTTCCTAAACCCATGTTCTCATTACTTCTCACCTTAGCGACTAGCAATGATCTCTAATCTTTCTTCCCTTTAAACCAGCCCACATGCTGTACTTGGCATGAAATCCTCAAAGTGCAGCTCTCACCTTGTCACTCTGCCTGGTATTTATGACTTCCATGATTTGGTCTTAATAATTCGTTGGTAATTTATTCTTTGTAGGTAGTAGCTTCATTGGGTGTTAAGATTGTTTGCTTGGCAATCAGACCCCCTGAGTTTGAGTCCCAGCTCTTCCTCGGATGAGTTGTATCACCCTGGGAATTTGCCTAATCTTTTTATACTTCAGCTTCCTTGGCTGTAAAACAAGACTACTACTACTTCCTAATAGAGCTATTACAAGTTGTAAATATAAAATACTTAGGTAAGTATCTGGCACATGGTAAAGACTCTGCTAATCTTGTTTTAATTCTTCTTTTAAAATTAGTGAAGGATTAGCTTCCCATACACCAAGCCCTCCCTAAAAAATTAGCTTCCTAATGTCCTGGTAGAGATCCTGAAGAACTCATGACTTTGTGCTAATAATAGCCTCAAAAAATTAAGTTTCCATTACTGTGCTATTATTGCTGCACAATCATTTTAACATCTTAAAGTATCTGTGACAGGAAGCTTTACTCATCTGCTTTTGAATATGAAGTGAAAGGTATTCAAAATAGTATTAATTCATTGGCAAAACTCATCTTAGAATTAGACCCTATTTCTGGCTACAGAAACCATACCTTTTTTATGCTTTTCGTAATAAAGTTGCTCTGAAATTTAGTAAAAACAAACAAAAAAACTCAGATTTGTAAAAGGCATTTCAAATTTAGGTTTTGAAGCAAAAAAAATAAAAATCAAGAACTCTACAAATAATCTGAGTTGGCAAATAGGTTTCATGAAATAGGTTTCATTCCACTTGGATCCATTACAACGTTGAGAAGGATTCAGATATTGTGTCCTAGGTGTTGAAGTAAATACCATGGTGACTTAAACAATGTTTAACAAGGTAAGGATAAAGACTGGAATTGTTCTCACCCTAGGCAGAGATTAAAGACAGAAGAATAAACACTGTGCAACAGGTGCCAATAAAAAAATAAGGGCTGGGCACGGTGCCTCACACCTGTAATCCCAGCACTTTGGGAGGCCAAGGCAGGTGGATCACTTGAGGTCAGGAGTTCAAGACCAGCCTGGCCAACATATAGTGAAACCCCATCTCTACTAAAAACCACAAAAATTAGGTGGACATGGTGGTGCGCACCTGTAATCCCACCTACTTGGGAAGCTGAGGCAGGAGAATTGCTTGAACCCGGTGGCAGAGGTTGCAGTGAGCCACAGTCGCACCACTGCACTCCAGCCTGGGCAACAGAACAAGACTCCATCTCGGAAAAAAAAAAAAAAAAAGTTAAAATTAACTAAACACATGTAACTGTTCTAAATGCTTCAGACATAGACTTATTTTAATCCTCAAAACCAAACTTTATGAAAGGCTTTATCGTCATCCCTATCATACAGATAAAGACACTAAAGCACATAGAAGTCATAACTTCCCCCGGGATACCCAAGTACTAAGTGACAGTGCTGAGACTTGAACCCAAGCACATACTAGAGTCCAGGAGCATCATAAAGAGTCTCAAAATACTTCCATCTTTTTGATGCCAGAAATTGTAAAGAATGACAGGAAAAACAGCTTTACAAATCACCAACATGATTACAGTCCAGATTCCACTAAATTGAGATGTTGCCGGCAGTAAAACCTGAGGACCCAGCCCTACCTCCAGCCTTGATTCGGGTCCTCAAGAGTTCTGCAAGTCCAGTGGCTCAGGACCATGCTGGGGAAGGACTTTGAAACTCTCATGAGCAATCTCAGTGGAAACAAGCAAGAGCTTAAGAGGTTCCCTAGGACTAAATCACAAGACCATTGTGAGTGTCCATATTTGCCGGCACTACTAAAGCATAATGTTATCAGTCAATAAGTGTCTTTCCCAAAACAATCTCCAAACAAATTTGCTAGAATAATCATCCTCTGACGAACTTTAATAAATCATTGAGTACCTGCATATATTCATGGGTAAAACATGTAGCTCATTCCTGGTGGACATTTGAACTCTAGATCTTTTTTCAGAATAATGTTACACATTGATGTCTGAAATCTGTGCAAAGGATTCCAAAATAGTACAAAAACTCAGCCTAAAAAATTAAAACATACTTTAATGAAACTATCATTAATTGTTGCACTTAAAGACAGAGAGAGAACTAAAACTAATTCTAATGAGAAAACAAGGCCCAAAGAGGGAAAGCCTCTTGCCCAAGGTTATAAAGCTGGTTAACAGCAGAATTTCTATAATATTTGTGATACAAATAATGTTCTAATTTTAAGAGTTTTGTTACTCCTAAGTATCAGCTAAGAAGAGTCCCAAAGAAGGCCCATTCAACTGAGAATAGAAATAATATTTAAGACTCTGAAAGTTCAACCGTGGGATATGCCGAAGGGTCATGGGTTACATTCACAGTCTTATAGGCCCCCAGCCTGCAAAACTAGTATGAGAAAAAATAGCAGGCACCTGTCTTCATAGAAGAGGGGATTTTAACATCACCCACAAGAGAAACATTGTATAAGAACATTACAAGTGCTCAAGTTTACATTTAAGGAATTTGAGACAATGGTGGTGTTGCCTTTGCTTACCTGCACTTTTAAGAATCTGTGTCCTAAAGACCCTCTGTTCGCAAAGGTGGAGAATTTGCTAAAGAGGGACCAGGCTGCCAAAGACTCAGGACCCTGCCTGCTGAATTGCTGGGGCCTCTCTGTTAGAAATCATCTAAAGGCCGGGCGCGGTGGCTCAAGCCTGTAATCCCAGCACTTTGGGAGGCCGAGACGGGCGGATCACGAGGTCAGGAGATCGAGACCATCCTGGCTAACACGGTGAAACCCCATCTCTACTAAAAAACTACAAAAAACTAGCCGGGCGACGTGGCGGCGCCTGTGGTCCCAGCTACCCGGGAGGCTGAGACAGGAGAATGGCGTGAACCCGGGAGGCGGAGCTTGCAGTGAGCTGAGATCCGGCCACAGCACTCCAGCCTGGGTGACAGACCGAGACTCCGTCTCAACAAAAAAAAAAAAAAAAAAAAAAAGAAATCATCTAAGACCCGGGGTTGTGCTGCTTCCTCACTTGCAAATGCTGAAATAAAACATAAAGATAGTATGTTTCTTTTTTTTTTTTTTTTTTCTGTTTTGAACAGTTACATGTATTAAAAGGAAAAAATAAGAAAAAATACCTTTTGAATTTACCTATAGGTTAACCAATTCTGACAATCTTAAATTCAATCTAGATTTAATAGATTCTTTTTTTTTTTTTTTTTTTTTATACTTTAAGTTCTAGGGTACATGTGCATAACGTGCAGGTTTGTTACATATGTATACTTATGCCATGTTGGTGTGCTGCACCCATCAACTCGTCAGCACCCATCAATTCATCATTTATATCATGTATAACTCCCCAATGCAATCCCTCCCTCCTCCCCCCTCCCCCCTCCCCATGATAGGCCCCAGTGCGTGATGTTCCCCTTCCCGAGTCCAAGTGATCTCATTGTTCAGTTCCCACCTATGAGTGAGAACATGCGGTGTTTGGTTTTCTGTTCTTGTGATAGTTTGCTAAGAATGATGGTTTCCAGCTGCAAAAATGTAAAGTCATTTTTAAAAATTTAAGGAAAATGCCATTTTAGTAAACTCACTTCTGATCTCCTTAAAAACGCTTTACAGGTGATGAAATTACCAAACACCAAAAACAAAACAAAAAATCCAACAGTACATATTACATTACTGTCTGCCATTCAGAACTGGCTTTCCAAAGGACCCAGCTCAGTCTCCTTAAAAATAATAACATACCCAGCTCAATTAATCCCAAGTAACCTGGTAATGAAAGAACCATCTGTCTTATTTTCCAGCTTCTCTCCACACATACACACAGCTTTCTTTTGAAATGCAGAGGTGAGGTGAGAGAAGTAGCTATTTCTCTGAAAATCATTAGAAGAGGAAGGGACAGAGGGAGAGAGGAGAATGAGGAGATCAAGAGGAATAAAAATATCTAGAAGAAAGTGAGGGAAAAAGAAGTGCGGGTGAAGTATTAGAACAACTAGTTTAAAAATGTGCCGTGGGCTACTTTCTTTAAAAAAAAAAAATATATATGAAAAAAAATCTCAAACCTCTCTTGCTACAGCTATTTTTACACAACACACACACACACACACACACACACACACACACACACACACACACAATCCATGCTCTTTAAGAGGTTAAAAACAATTATGCTAAATCGACTCTGCCTGTGTGCTATAAAAGGCCAGCATGGTTTACGGCGTATTTCAAGTCCATTATTATGGTATTAATATTCCGGTATTTTGCCTATTTAAGTTAAAGGCACTTGGAAAATAGCAGGTGCATGAATATCTCATTAACCCTGTGCTGTTTCTTAGAAGCAGAAAATGAAATTCCCACACGGAAGATACCCTCCCTATACTAGAAAAAACGGCAACATCCTTATTTTCAAAGACAAGATGTTGCGACAGATCTTGTTGAAATAACTCTTATCTTTTAAGCCTCCCCACACAATTTAGCTGCATTTTCACAGTCTATTATGCTTTCTTCAATCTACTGTGTAAGTCAAAGCCAGGCGCAGTGGCTCATGCCTGTAATCCCAGCACTCTGGGAGGCTGAGGCAGGCAGATCACGAGGTCAGGAGATCGAGACCATCCTGGCTAACATGCTGAAACCCCATCTCTACTAAAAATACAAAAAAAGCCAGGCGCGGTGGCAGGCGCCTGTAGTCCCAGCTACTCAGGAAGCTGAGGCAGGAGAATCACTTGAATCGGGAGGCAGAGGTTGCAGTGAGCTGAGATCGCACCACTGCACTCCAGCCTGAGCGACAGAGCAAGACTCCATCTCAAAATAAATAAATAAATAAATAAATAAATAAATAAATAAATAAATAAATAAATAATTAGTTCAGACACGCTGAAGAGATATTGCACGTTCAGTTCCAGACCACTGCAATAAAGCAAATATCACAATAAAGCAAGTTACAAATTTTTCAGTTTCCTAATGGATATGTTATGTTTATACAACACTCTCTATTAAGTGTGCGGTAATAGCATTATGTCTAAAAAACAATGTGCATATCTTAATTTTAAAATATTTTACTGCTAAAAATGCTAATGCTTGATCATATGAGCCTTCATTGAGTTGCAATCTTTTTGCTAGTGGATGATCTTGCCTCAGTGCTTATGGCTGCTAACTTACCAGGCTGGTGGTTGCTAAAGGTTGGGGTGGCTGTGACAATGTCTTAAAATAAAACAATGACGTTTGCCGCGTCAACTGTCATTTCCCTTTACGAAAGATTTCTCTGTACCATGCAATGCTCTGTGACAGCATTTCAGCCACAGTAGAACGTTCAAAATTACAGTCAATCCTTTCAAACCCTGCCACTGTTTTATCAACTAAATTTATCTACTATTCCTAACCCTTTGTTGTCATTTCAACAAAGTTCAGAGCATTCTCACTAGGAGTTGATTTCATCTCAAGGAATCACTTTCTTTGCTCCTGCATAAGAAGCAATCCTCATTCATTAAAGTTTTATTATGAGTTTGTAACAATTCAGTCACTTCTTCAGGCTCCACTGCTAATTCTAGTTCTCTTGCTATTCCCATCACATCTGCAGTTTCCTCCTCCACTACAATCTGGAAGCCCACAAAGTCATCCATGAGAGTTGTAATTGACTTATTCCAAACTTCTGTTAAAGTGGATATTTTGACCTCCCATGAATCACAAATGTTCTTAATAACATATAGAATGGTGAATTCTTTCCAGAAGGCTTTGAATTTACCCACATCCATCAGAGGGGTCACTATCTATGGCACCTATGCTTTACAAACTATATTTCTTAAATAATAAGACTTGAATGTTAAAATTATTCCTTGATTCATAGACTGCAGAATAGACGTAGTTTTAGCAGGCATGAAAACAACATTAAACTCCTCATACAACGCCACCAGAGCTCTTGGGTAACACTGTAGAGCAATAATATTTTGAAAACAATCTTTTTCTTCTAAGCAGCAGGTCTCAATAACTGGCTTAAACTATTCATTAAACCATGCTGTTCCTTTATAGCACACAGGCAGAGTAGATTGAGGATAACTATTTTTTAATAGATGGGGGGGGGTCTCCCTGTGTTTCCCAGGCTGGTCTCGAACTCCTGTGTTCAAGTGATCCCTCTGCCTTGGCTTCCCAAATGCTGGGATCACAGGCGTGAGCTACCGTACTTGGCTGATTTAGCATAATTTGCAAGGGTTGTAGGATTTTCAGCATGGTAAATGAGCACTGGCTTCAACTTAAAAGTCACCAGCTGCATTAGCCCCTAACAAGAGGGTCAGCCAGCCCTTTGAAGCTTTGAAGCCAGGCATTGAGTTCTCTCTAGCTATAAAAGTCCTAGAAGGCATCTTCTTCCACTTCTACAGAAGACTGTTTTGTCTACAATGAAAATCTATTGTTTGGTGTAGCCACTTTCATCAATTATCTTAGCTAGATCTGGATAACTTGTTGCAGCCCCTTCTTTAACACTTGCTGCTTCACCTTGCACTTCTGTGTTATGGAAACAGTTTCTTTCCTTAAACCTCATGACTTCCAACTTTTCTTCTGCAGGTTCCCTTAGTCTTCATGGAAAAGAGAGCCTTGTTTGGGATCAGGCTTTGGCTTAAGAAAATTCTGTGGCTTGTTTGATGTTCTATTCAGACCACTAATACTCTATATATCAGCAACAAGGCTTTCACTTTATCATTTGCGTGTTGACTGGAGTAGCACTTGTAATTTCCTTCAAGAACTTTTCCTATGCATTCACAACTTGGTTAACTATCTCAAGAGGCATAGTTTCTGGTCTGTATTGGCTTTCAACATGCTTTCCTCACTAAGCTTAATAATTATTTCTAGCTTTTGATTTAAAGTGAGAGATGTGCAACTCCTTTCACTTGAACACTTAGAGGCTATTGGAGGATTATTAATTGGACTAATTTCAATGTTGTTGTATCTCAGGGAACACGGAAGCCCAAGGGGAGGAAGAAAAACAGGGAAAAAACTGGTCGGTGGTCCATTCAGAACACATAAACATTTATAGATTAAGTTGACTGTCTTATAGGGATGTAGTTTGTGGTGTCCCAAAACAATGATAACAGTAACATCAAAGATCAGTGATCACAGATCACCATAACAGATATAATAATAATGCAAAAATTTGAAGTATTAAGATTACCAAGATGTAACACAATGGTAAGAAGTAAGCATATACTGTTGCGAAAATGGTACCAATAGGCTTATTGGACAAACGGTGGCCACAATCCTTCAATGTGTAAAAAGCACAATATCTATGAAATACAATAAAATGAACCATGCCTGTAACTGACTCTAACTGCTTCTTTGCATCTTTACTTCTTTATGAGGGCTCCCATGACAAACAAAACTTGTAAAATAAATGTGCGTGCTTTTCTCCTATTAATCTAATTTATGTCAATTTAATTATTGGACCCAGTTGGGACCTCAAAAGGATGAAGGTGGGGTTTTTCTGCCACTATGTTCTCTGTTAGAATACACTTATTTTTAAAAATTCTTAGAAAACAAATACCTTAAAAATGGCAAATATTTTATTTCAGAGGCCATTTATGAACTCTAATGTCCTTCAACAGGGAAATAATTATGCTTGGTTATTATGAAAATCATATAGTAACATAAAAAATAGATTTTACCAAAGAAAGTTTTTAAAAGTTTACTACATGAAGATTATTTTCATGTGTTAGACATTTGTGTATGTAACACCTTATAGTTAATCCTCACTTATTATTCATAAGTTCTTGGAAACTATGGCTTCGAGCAAAGTAAGGTATACCAAAACCAATTTTTTTCATCAACAATAAAATACCATTGAACAAAAATGTTTTGCTTACGGTTGTAGTTTCCAAAAACCTATTAATGACATTAAATGAGAATGTACTGTACTGAAAAGCATTAAAGAAAAACAAAATCAACTGATGTGCTGAGTTGTAGATTACAGAAAATTTTTTTAAGTACATAAATGTTTCAGTTTTCAAAGAAACTGAAAGTGCTTATTTTCATATATCTCTATATACATTTCACTTTTGAAGTGTTAAGTAGCAAACCCATTTAGAAATCAGGAGAAAAGCAAAGAAGTGCTGTTTAATGCCTACTACTAGAGAAGTCTTCACCATAAGACAGAATTTTGAACCTAAAGAAATTATGGATCATGATATATTTGTGCCTCAGGATTATTCTCTCCTTAAATGTATAGAACGTACAGTTCCTGAGTTTCTACCATCTTCTATCCACTATTACTAATTACTAACTAAAGAATCCATCACAATTTTAAACTTGGAAGGGTCCTTCAAGATTATTTAGTCTGAGCTGGGCGCAGTGGCTCATGCCTATAATCCCAGCACTTTGGGATGCCAAGGAGGGAGGATCGCCTGAGGTCAGGAGTTGGAGATCAGCCTGGCCAACATGGCAAAACCCTGTCTCTACAAAAAATAGAAAAATTAGCCGGGTGTAGTGGCGGGCACCTGTAATCTCAGCTACTCGGGAGGCTGAAGCAGGGAGAATTCTTTGAACCTGGGAGGCAGAGGCTCCAGTGAGCCAAGATCATGCCACGAAACTTCAGCCTGGGCAACAGAACAAGACTCCATCTCAAAAACAAAAAAAAAACAAAAAAAGTTGTAAGGCAGTTTAAAGTCAATCTTTTGCTAGTATGCTCTGCATAGTTCCCTATTACTAACCAAAGTCTAATTGTTGGGCTGCTTTTTAAACTGAGGGCTTTTCTATTTTATCAAAGAAGAAAGAATCTTCGATATGCCAAAGTTCAGCATAATGAAGCCTTTATTTACAACATGCCACACTATTTGGAAAATCAGGATTTCATTTTAAAAATAAAGTGAACTGATTTTTTTTTTTCCTATCAAAGATGTTTTTGTGGCCAGGGGAACTGGGAAAAACTGGACACCAGAGGTGTGGCCCCAATCTGGGTCTGGGAGGATGAATAAGAACACTTTAGCAGAGACCCAGGCAAGGTGCAGGAGGGCAGGTCTGCAAGGCTCAACCTGGAGCATGTCAGGAAGCAAACTGGCTCAATCTCAAAGTGTAGTAAACAGCAGAGTCAAGAAGTGAAGAAAAACCAATATAATCGTAATGAAACTTCTGTTTGCCCCGGGGCACATCACAGACAGGGAGTAACCAGAAGCAAGAGAGGCAGTTTGTGAGTCAGTTTAGAGAGCCACAGCTTGGATGGGATGTAGCACTACTCAGTTGGGCCATCTTCAGGACCAAGAACTAAGTGTACTCAGGGAATGCAGAGAAGAGGGATCAGAGCACCAGTCCCACAACAGAACCTCTGTATTAGCGCCTAGGACCTGCTGAAACAAAGTGCCGCATACTGGGTAGCTTAAAACAACAGATATTTACTGTCTCACAGTTCTGGAGGCTAGCAGTCTGAAATCAAGGTGTTATCAGAGTCACGCTCCCTCTGAAAACTGTGGAGAGGAATCTTTCTTTGTCTCTTCCTAGCTTTGGCTCTGCCACCAATCTTGGGCATTCCTTGGCTTGTGGATGCATCACTCCAATTCTGTCTTCACGTGGCATTCTCCCTGTGTTTCTGTCTTCACCTGGACACTAATCATATTGCATGAGGGACCCACCCTACTCCCGTGTGACCTCATCTTAACTAATTACATCTGCCATGACCCTATTTCCAAATAAGGTCACAGTCTGAGGTACTGGGGATTAGGACTTCTAAACATCTCTTGGGGTGGTAGTGGGGCAGGGGACAACTGAACCAATTACACACTCGTTGAGGTGCCCAAGGCTCACCCTCAGCCAGAGGGATCCTAATGTTCTAGGTCATTCTGAATACCGGGTGCTAATTAATGTGAAAGAGAAACAGGAAAGAATTTATCTATGGTGTCAAAAGTCAGAACAGTGGTTACATGTGAGGAGTAATAGTGACTGGGTGGGAACACACGGTACCCTTCTGGAGGGCCAGTACTGTCCTATTTCTTCATCTGGAGGCAGCCTGCCTGGGTGCATTCACTGTAAAGAAATTTACTGAACTGTACTTACATGCTTTGTGTACTCCTCTGTATGTCTGATATATTTCCATAAAAACTCTACAAAACATTAGAGAAGATGGAGCTATCCAAGAAATAGGGGTCTTGGAAGTCCAGCTAGGACCTCAGGGAGGGGCATTATCTGGGAGGAGTTACACAGCCAGGAGTTGGCAGCTCAGCCCTGCTGGTTCAGACACTTGAGTTGTCTGTTCACCTGAGAAGCAGAATTCTTAAGAGGCTGCTTTGTAACTGGAAATGAAGTAATTCATTTAAATTAAGAAAAAAAATGAGCCAGGCACAGTGGCTTATGCCTGTAATCCTAGCACTTTGGGAGGCTGAGGTGGATGGATCGCTCTGAGGTCAGGAGTTGGAGAACAGCCTGAGTAACATGGCAAAACCCCATCTCCGTGAAAAATACCAAAAAAAAAAAAAAAAAATGCACCAGGCATAGTGGCTCACATCTATGTTCCTAGCTACTCTAGAGGCTGAGGCTTGAGCTGGGAAGCAGAGGTTGCAGTGAGCCAAGATTGCGCCCCTACACTCCAGCCTGGGCGACAAAGCAAGACCCTGTCTCAGAAAAAAAAAAAAAAAAAAAGACCGTGGCATGGTGGCTGATGCCTGTAATCCCAGCACTTTGGGAGGCAGATCACCTGAGGTCAGGAGTTTGAGACCAGCCTGACTGACATGGACAAACCCCGTCTCTACCAAAAATACAAAACAAAATTAGCCGGACGTGGTGGCACATGCCTGTAATCCCAGCTACTTAGGAGGCTGAGGTAGGAGAACCGCTTAATCTGGGAGGCGGAGGTTGTAGTGAGCCGAGATCACGCCATTGCACTCCAGCCTGGGCAACAAGAGCAAAACTCCATCACAAAAAGAAAAAAAAAAACAAAAAAGAAAGAAAGAAAAACAAAAGAAAAAGAAAAATGTAAGGGCCAAGAAGTCTGTATATTTGAACAGGTAGATTGGCAACTTCTATAGGCAAATCCATGAGTGATAATTAGAAAGTTGTTTAGTAAACATGGACCCCACAATAAGGGTATGATCTCCCCTGCACAGTGCTGGAAATATGCTGATATTCTGCTTCGCTCTGTTTTCCCAGCCTCCTTGCAGACCTCTCCCTGACATTCCACTTTCAGGCTAATTAAAGTTCAAGTAAGTTATAGAGTTGTTTCTTTCACATCTAATTCTTCTCTGGGAATTTTGAGCTCTTGTGGTTAGGGTGTTTGGGGTCCTAATGCTTAATTTCCAAGGAAGAGGAAACACCACAAAAAGACAGAGTTAAAATCTACTGGACAACACTCAAACTTAGAAAACATATTTTTGGAGTAAAAATGTAAAATTTTTTAGAGCTATATATTAACATCAGATATTGTATAAGCTATGAATAACACATCGATATATCAAATCAAAGGAGTGGAGAGGCGAAGGAAGCCAAAACTTAATTGCAATGCCAACAAAGAAATACAAATCAAATATTGATGAAAATGTGTATGTACATTATGATACACATAATTGTGGAAAATGAAACAGTGAATAGAAAGCACTTGGCTTTCTACTGTGGAAAATATATGAAGAAGGTACTGAAAGGTTCAAGGCCACACATCTGTAGTGATCCTCTTGGCTTCTCATTGGATGTCTCCATCCCGTCAAAGCCCATCTCTACTATCAGACTTCATACAGAATCCCCTGCCTCAAAACTCACCAATGACACTTCACATTTCTATCCTTCAAACACTCAAGTTATAAAAAGTGAGAGTGCTAAGTATCAATTATGTATTACCTTACTAATGTTTTCATCATATTCTGATAAAAACAGCAATTGGAAGGAATGTATTACATGCTATATTGTAAGCCCCAAGTCCAAGTTTAGAAGCAACATGCAGAATTTACCTGTTATAAATTGTTTATATAGACCTACCTCCCTAAGTGCCTTATAGAGACATATAAATATATAAGCCATAGGCCTCTAAGTCTATTCCAGTTGGCTCCTATGGCCTGTCCTGCCTCATCTCCTGAAATGCTTGACTCTTGACAATGTGCTCTAGTAACACCAAATTTTGTGCACTTCTCAATCCTTCTTGGCACTGGTTCATGTCTTAGCACCTCCGGTCATACTGTTCCTGCAGCCCGGAATGTTCTCCCTCTCCTCTCACCCTGCCCCCCAATTCCCCTCCCACAACATTCCCACTCCCTGATATAAATTGCAATCATCTGTTGGGATTCCGTTCTTCAAGGAGGACTTCCCTTTCTATCTCTACCCTGCATTTGGATGATGACACACAGGAGTCCAAGAAAGCACATGTAAAGCTGTTTCAAGGACAGAGATAACTACAATGTTCCTATGTTTTGAACCACAAAACAACCACATCTCAGATTTTAAAATGTTAAGTTTTTTCAAGGACATTTGGAGAGAATGATTTTTGCTCCTTAAGCCTAATTTATTCTGAAACATTCATAGCTCTATTCAACCTACAGATTTTCTTCCCCCAACTCCACTTAAAAACATATGTACATACATGCATGCTCACACACACACACACACACACACACACACACAAACTGAATCCCTCTACTATATGTCCATGGATCCCTTTATAATAGCAGAGTACTTGGCACATGATAGATGTCAAGTATTTGTTGCTATTCACTAAAGAATGATGAAATATAATAACATAGGTAGTTTAACATAGTCCAAAGGGAAGCTAGGTGCTAAGAGGAAACAGACCTGAGAAAAAATTAGAGGTATATAAGACCAATCAGAAAGACTTTCTGAAGAAAGTCAATTTTTAACTAATTGAGGAAGAATAGAATTGTCATAATAGCTATAAAAACAGAGTTATAATAGTAATAGTGGCAGATAACACTGATTAAATATTTGACATTTGGCAGAAACTATACTCAAATATTTGTATGTGTTTTGTCCATTGTCGTAATTACTGTGATGTGGATATTATTTCAAATTTATAGATAAGGAAAGTAAGGCTCAGAGAAGTTAGGCAAATTGTTCAGAATCATGCAGTGATAAGCCATGAAGCTGGAAACTGAACACATGTTCTAATCTGACTTAGATGGTAGAGTGTGACGGGGAAGAAGAATGGCACTGAGTGTCAAAGAACAGCCTTAGCTAAAGCACTAGGAGGCCTGTGTGGCTACAGGGTCAAACAGGACAATAAAGTTAGCAACATGAGATGGCAGAAAACCTCAAAAATCAGTGGGAGAAATTCTCTGGATTGTCGAGCAGAAGAAAAATAACGAAAATCATGCTTGAGGAAGGTTATTATGAAAGGTATATGTCCAGGAATATTGATGGTCATAATTAGTGAGCTTGAATATAAGATTTTTGTAAGAATATGATCTTTTTTCTATGACTAAAGCAGAAGAGCCATACACAGCAAATTTGTAAAAAAAAAAAAAAAAAGTTTTTTGCAATAAGAGAGTCAGACTTGTCCTCCAGAAAATTCAGTACCTGCAAAATACTTATAGTTACCTGATGATCAGAAAACACACATATCTCCTTACATCCTGTTTATCAAAAAATCCAATTATTTATTATTTAATTGTAGCATAGCTGGGATAAAACAAGAATAATTAGCTAAATCATTTTGACATCTACCTGAAATATCGGCTTTAAATATTAAAAATATTTTGACAGCAACGTCCTTTATCTCACAAGATCATTTACAACAGAAAGCTCCTTTAACTATCACAATCTATCAAGTAACTAAGATTATAAATTATATTTAATCGCTGCTCTAAAATGTACTTGAAAAATGCATTTGTACCCTACTTGAATGCCTGTATTATCTATCACCTCACTGCTCTCCTCTAAATGCAACTGGATAACCCATCTGACAGTTTTTAAATGCAATGAGTTATCCACAAAAAAGAGGGAATTAAAAAAATAAAATCTATGATCTCCTTTTATTCTTTGGCCCTATGCTAACTGTAGAAAATGTACACATTCCCTATATCTGCGTCCTCCACCCCTTAATACAATAAGGACTCTTACATATTAGAGTTGCATAAGATTTTAATAAAAGGATTTGAGACTTCCTTCTAGGTAGGTTTCCTGCCTAAATATTTGCAATGGAATATTTCCTAAGCTGAAAACTCCATTAAGAGGTCAGAAGCAACAGGCTGATACCCCCCTCTTTTTTTTTTTTTTTTTTTGAGGCGGAGTCTCGCTCTGTCACCCGGACTGGAGTGCAGTGGCCGGATCTCAGCTCACTGCAAGCTCCGCCTCCCGGGTTGACGCCATTCTCCTGCCTCAGCCTCCCAAGTAGCTGGGACTACAGGCGCCCGCCACCTCGCCCGGGCTAGGTTTTTTTTTTTTTGTATTTTTAGTAGAGACGGGGTTTCACCGTGTTAGCCAGGATGGTCTCGATCTCCTGACCTCATGATCCGCCCGTCTCGGCCTGCCAAAGTGCTGGGATTACAGGCTTGAGCCACCGCGCCCGGCCAGGCTGATACCTCTTAAGACTACAATCTAATGGTGTGGGAAAGGGGATTTCATAGAATCAGCTCAAAGACAAGAGGCCTGTTTATATGGCATTTTGCATGGGGGTTTTGTTTTCTTTTGTTTGTTTTGTTTTGGTTTTTGTTTGTTTTCTGTCTCAATTTCCATCTGTTCAAGTCTGCTACTGGTTATTTCTTGTGTTCTGCTAGCTTTAGGCTTGGTTAGCTCTTGTTCCTCTAGTTCCTCTAGATGTTATGTTAGGTTGTTAATTTGGGATCTTTTTCAATTTTTGATGTAGGCATTTAGCACTTATAAACTTCCCTCTTAGCAGTGCTTTAGCTGTCCCAGAGGTCTGGTATACTGTATCTTTGTTCTCATTAGTTTCAAAGAACGTTTTGATTTCTGCCTTAATTTCACTGTTTTCCGAAAAGTCATTCAGGAGCAAGTTCTTTAATTTTCATATAATTGTATGGTTTTGAGTTATTTTCTTAGTATTGATTTATATTTTTATCGTGTTGTGGTCTGAGAGTGTGGTTGGTATGATTTTCGTTTTTTTGAATTTGCTGAGGATTGTTTTATATCCATTTGTGTGGTTGATTTTAGAGTTATGTGCCATGTGCAGATGAGAAGAACGTACATTCTGTCATTTTCCGGTGGAGAGTTCTGTAGATGTCTATTAGGTACATTCTGTCATTTTCCGGTGGAGAGTTCTGTAGATGTCTATTAGGTACATTCTGTCATTTTCCGGTGGAGAGTTCTGTAGATGTCTATTAGGTACATTCTGTCATTTTCCGGTGGAGAGTTCTGTAGATGTCTATTAGGTACATTCTGTCATTTTCCGGTGGAGAGTTCTGTAGATGTCTATTAGGTACATTCTGTCATTTTCCGGTGGAGAGTTCTGTAGATGTCTATTAGGTACATTCTGTCATTTTCCGGTGGAGAGTTCTGTAGATGTCTATTAGGTACATTCTGTCATTTTCCGGTGGAGAGTTCTGTAGATGTCTATTAGGTACATTCTGTCATTTTCCGGTGGAGAGTTCTGTAGATGTCTATTAGGTACATTCTGTCATTTTCCGGTGGAGAGTTCTGTAGATGTCTATTAGGTACATTCTGTCATTTTCCGGTGGAGAGTTCTGTAGATGTCTATTAGGTACATTCTGTCATTTTCCGGTGGAGAGTTCTGTAGATGTCTATTAGGTACATTCTGTCATTTTCCGGTGGAGAGTTCTGTAGATGTCTATTAGGTACATTCTGTCATTTTCCGGTGGAGAGTTCTGTAGATGTCTATTAGGTACATTCTGTCATTTTCCGGTGGAGAGTTCTGTAGATGTCTATTAGGTACATTCTGTCAAGCTCAGGTCCTGAATATCTTTGCTAGTTTTTGGCCTTGATTATCTAATCCTGCCAGTGGGGTGTTAAAGTCTCCCACTGTGATTGTGTGGAACTCTAAGACTCTTTATAGGTCTTACCTTGTGAATCTGGGTGCTCCTGTGTTGACGGCATATATATTTTGGACAGTTAAGTTTTCCTGTTGAATTGAACCCTTTACCATCATATAATGCCCATCTGTATTAGTTCGTTCTCACACTGCTATAAAGAAATACCTGAGTTCGGGCACAGAGGCTTATGCCTGTAATCCCGACATTTTGGGAGGCCGAGGCAGGAGGATTGCTTGAGCCCAGAAGTTCAAGACTAGCCTGGGCAACTCAGTGAGACCCCATCTCTACAAATAACTTTTTTAAAAATGAGCCGGGTGTGGCGGTGTGTACTGCAGTCCCAGCTACCTAGGAGGCTGATATGGTAAGATTGCCTGTGCCCAAGAGGTTGAGGCTTCACTGAACAATGATTGTGCCACTGCACTCCAGCTGGTTCAACAGAGTGAAACCCTATTTAAAAAGAAAGAAAGAAAGAAAGAAATACCTGAAACTAGGTAATCTACAAAGAAAAGAGGTTTAATTGGCTCATAGTTCTTCAGGCTGTACAGAAAGCACGGCTGGGAGGCCTCAGGAAATTTACAGAAGCCTCGTGGCAAAAGGTGAAGGGGAAGCAGGCACATCTTATATAATTGGAGTAGGAGGAAAGGTGGGACTGGGTGGGGGGGTGGCGACTAAACAACCAGATTTTGTGAGAACTCACTCAATATTACAAGAACAGCACCCACGAGGATGGTGTTAAACCATTAGAAACTGCCCTCCATGATCCAATCACCTCCCACCAGGCTCCACCTCCAACACTGAGGATTACAATGGAATATGAGATTTGGGTGGGGACACAGATCCAAACCATATCACTATCTTTGTCTTTTTTGGTTTTTGTTGGTTTAAAGTCTGTTTTGTCTAAAATTAGAATAGCAACCCCTGCTTTTTTCTGTTTTCCATTTGCTTGCCAGACTTTTCTCCATCCTTTTACTTTAAGCCCTTGGATATCAATGAATGTGAGATCGGGCTCCTGAGGTTTCAGGTTTTACGCCACTGTGTTAATCAGAAAAGCCAAAAGTTAGTTGTTTTGTATGTTAGTTAAGTATGTAAGTTAACAATGGGCCAAAGAATCTCAAAAATAATTTTCTCTCTAAAAATTGTGCCAAGCCTCCCTAGACACTAATAGAGTGGTGATGATGAGACATCCTGAAATCAAAGGACAAGAGGATAAAAGGAATACTGTACAGGTTTCTCTGAGCCCTGCCTGTCTTTGTGATGTTCCTGTGCTCTGCCCTAGGGAAAAGAGAGGGGAAATCAGTTATGGCCAATTAGTGGGAAGAAAAAAAGGCAACTATGAGTAGAAACTTGTGTGTTTGTGTGTGAGAGAGAAACAGAGACAGAGAGACAGGAAAGGGCCGCGTGTGGTGGCTCACGCCTGTAATCGCAACACTTTAGGAGGCTGAAGTGGGTGGATCACCTGAGTTCAGGAGTTCAAGACCAGCCTGGCCAACATGGCGAAACCCCATCTCTACTAAAAAAAAAACACAAAAAATAGCCAGGTGTGGTGGCGCATGCCTGTAATCCCAGCTACTTGGGAGGCTGAGACACGAGAATCACTGAAACTCAGGAGGCAGAGGTTTCAGTGAGCAGAGATAGAGCCACTGCACTCCAGCCTGAGCGACAGAGCAAGACTCCATCTCAAAAACAAAGAAAAAGAAGAGACAGGAAAGCCCATCACCACTGGGTGAAGACTGAATTAGGCTCTCATCAAAAATCTCCAGGCATCCCATTCTAATTAGAATACAATTCAAATTCCACAAAATCTGCCCTCCTATCTTACTGACTGCATCTCCTCCCACTCCCTCTTTTGCACTCTTTTTTCACTACCTGTTGTCTTAACTACTCTCTTCTCACACTGCACCTTCTGTTTCTCAAACAACCCAAGTTCACTCATGCCTCAGGGCCTTTGCAGGTGCTGGTACCTCTATCTGCCATGCCCTTAACCTTCTGTGCTCCACTTGCCTGGCTCCTTCTCATCATCCACATCTCAGCTCAAATATCCCCTCCTCGGATAAGCGCTCTGACTGCTCTAAAGTAGCTTCCTCTATACCCATCTCGATCACACCTCTGTAATGTACTGTCTTTGTGACACTCATTCTATCTGAAATACACTGTTTCGTGTACTTGTATCTTATTTATTGACTCTGTTCCCCATAAAACATACGCTCTGTAAGAGCAGGGGCTTTGCTGTGTCCAATACGGGCATGTGTTGGACCCCCTCCCCCCGCCACAAGAACACCTCTTGTTACATGGTGGACACTCAGTAAATGTTGGTTGACCATTAGGGAAGTCCCACCTCAATGATCACATGGAATACCATCCAAAGTCCACTGAAAAAAACACTTTCTGCTCCCTTGTTGCCCCCATCTTTCAGCATAGTGACTCTGACCCACAGCCATAAGAACTC
Source organism: Rhinopithecus roxellana (assembly GCF_007565055.1). Lineage (NCBI taxonomy): Eukaryota > Metazoa > Chordata > Mammalia > Primates > Cercopithecidae > Rhinopithecus > Rhinopithecus roxellana. The sequence continues at coordinate 19,305,949 of NC_044549.1, read as the reverse complement.
CAGGCCTGTTTCCACAACATGTGGAAGGTGAGAATAATCCTGCCACCTCTGGAGGAATCTCCAGCTTCCTTGCCATCTCCTCATCTGGAGGCCTTATTCTCATCATCTCCTAAAGATCTTTCCATTCCCAACCAAATAAAAAGTAAATCAATGTTTAAAACATCTTTCAAAGCCCAGCACTAAATACATTATAAAGTATGCAATGATGCTATCTGTATACTTTGTCTTAGGCCAAGCATATAAGAAGGGGAAAAAGAAAACAGGGGAGAAGGTAACTTTTCTTTCAGCTTTTCAGTGTTTTTAAGAAAATCTCCTATGGGCTAGGTGCTTTCCTTTCCCTCCTTCTCAGCGGTCAAGGAAGAGGAAAGCCCCTGGTCAGATACGAAAGTTTGTGGCAGTAAAAAGGTAAACTGGGCAATCCCCCTAGATGACCAAAATCTCTCCAAGAAAAAGAAACATGGGCACAAGGAAGAAAACCAGGTCTTACTGATCCTGTTATCTTTTACTTTCACAACCTCACTGCCAGAATCTCAGCACTTCTTAGCCTGATTATAGGACAGTCAAGTTCCTGACCAAGTCTGAGACACTGCAGCTAATTCAGTACTGAGGTGTCACCATCAGGGGAAAGAACTCCAGCTACCCCACAATGGTGTGGGTAACCTCTAAGGGTTCAATTGGAAACTGTGATGTGTGATGTGTGCTATTACCCACCACAGTTGGGACAGACAGGAGAGAATGTTTCATTTCAACTGTGAGGGTGGGGATATAACCCTGGGAAAATTTCTTCCAGGTAACATGTAGCTTGAGATGTATGCAGAAAGGAAAGGACTTTTGGAATATGCCCATTGAAGACAGCATAAACTCCTAGATTTTGCCAGACCCCTGCTCACTTAAGTGGCACATCAGAGATGTGCAGAAGATAGAAGGTACCTGGCTGGTGAAAGTCTAAAGTTGTCACAAGGAAGGCAAAGTACACAGACCACCTATTCAAGAAGCCCAGCCTGGGGATAACTAGAAAGGTATTCAGACCAAGGTATATATAAATTGAGAATACGCCAGGCAAAGGAGAAAGATATGCACAGGAAATGGAAGAATTTGTGCATAATGTATACTACAGAGGATTCCTGAGATGGTGTAGGCAGAGGTAGAGTCAGACCCTTATGTGAGCCACTGCAACTCAACCTAAGGCAATCTTGGTTTTTTAAGCTATAAATGTGGCTAAAAATTCCTTTCTTGCAGCAGTTTTGTCAGGAAGATTAAATAAAATAGCATATGAAAACACACCAAAAATCAGAGTGGGCGCCCAATAGGAGTTCCATGCTTCCTTCACCTTCTCAATAAGCATCACCTAAAATGCAGGCTAAACAGATCTCTGGTCCCCAATCCTGGATGGAAGCACAATTTCCATGGAAGCCATCTGGCAGTTTGCATGGTTAGCAGATGATGCTTATCAGGGAAATGTGGGAAACATGGCATTACTCACTTCTTCTCCCATAAGGTTCCACATGATGTGGAACACAGAAATGTCCCCAACAGAAGAAAACAGCTGTGAAATCCAGTCCTCTGCCACTGAATAAGAACACCTACAATTTACAATTTCACAGGAGACAGACTGATGTTTTTAAACGGTATGTCTCTTAATGGTATTCTTCTGTCAATGCTGTCTATTCTTGAGCCTCAAAGGTTTTTATTTTTTTGTTTTAATTAATTTAGGGCATAAGAACAAACTATCTCCAACAAATCTGCTGAAATGTAGTCAAAATTGCAGTCCCATTTTACTGCACCATGTAAACAACATATGGTGCTATCTGGGACTTGAGGAACTATAGTAAAAATACAGTTCACATCACAAGGAATCAAGATCTCCCTTCCCAGTCTACATGACCACGAGAACAACTTAGGAAACCAGACCAAGGCAACACTTTCTAGAAAATTCTCTTCTTATAAGCAAAGTTGCCATTATCTAAAAAGCCTCTGTGGAATTTGGCCTTACTCAGAGACAATAAACTAAATAACATCTTTTTTCGCAGATCTTGGTATGAAAAGCGTTCTTAGTGAAACAAAAAAGAAGCAACAACCAACTTGCAAATGTCAAATCGGCATGCTTTCAAACGGAAAATAACCTGGCAGCCTGAGCAGATTTTCCCAAATATTTAACATCTCCCTGTAAATAAAAAGACAGTTTTATGGTCTGTAGCTAGGTGAGGAAGATTGAGGACCGGAAAGTCAAACATTCGGGCTAGCCTAAAAGAGGTGGCCACTGGAAACCCGAAGAATTATGAGGCTCAAAGGTCAGCGTGGACACCAGACCACAGAGCACGAGGAGCTTCCAGCAGCTCTGCAGTTTCCTTAACTATCCACCCACTCATAGCACCCAGCTGGTCCTCGTAAGGCAAATGGGACTTGCGAGTTTAGAATCGGTGTGATTTCGGATACACTAGCAGGCACTATGTTATTTTCATCCCTACCCCCACACAGTGTTTTTAAACATCATCTTTCAACGGCAACCTCTTCTCCCCCGCCTGCTCCTCCCCACCGCCCCTGCCAACCCCCGCTACTAAAAATCCTCAAAGAAGGTGCTTTGGGTTTGTTTTTGGTTTCTGGGTGTCGCTTTTCATAGGTTTTCTTTTAAGCCAAAATAACAGCACACAAGAAAGACGCTTGAGATTGCTGGGATCTCCGAAACCGGCGGCCGCAAAATGACAAGCTGCTTCGCCCTTATCTTGAAAATTAACAGCAGCCCAAACACTGCAATTTACTCGCCGTCCTCCTTTCTCCTAAACTGCCTCGCTGCTTGTTTTGTTAGGTCTAGTTCTACTGTGGAGGGAAGAAAGGTTTCTCGAAAAACTTTATACGGTAAGAGACCAGAACCTTCCAGACCCCTCAACCCTCCTTGCGTACAGACCCTTTTACAAAAAAACAATAGTGAACGAGGAGCTGGACACTACTCTTGGCTTCCCAATTGCACAACCCCGCCGGCGATTCGACCAAAGAGGGTCCCAGAAGCAGATTATCTCGGCCCCCACGGCTCCTGGGCTTACCCGCGAGGCTGCGCGCCCCTCCCGCCCTTCACTGGGGCTCCAGGATTCCCGGGCGCCCTCTCGGCGGTGGCTGCGGCGCACCCCGGGTGGCTCGCGGGTCCCAGCGCTCATGGCCCCCTTACGCCTCCGCACGCCACCTCCTTGGTGCTGGCAGGATATGTGGAGGGGTAAACAGCGCTCCGTGTCCCCACCCCCAACCCTGAGCCTCAGAGGCTGCAAAGCCGGAGGGTCCGGGCAGCACAGACCTCAGGCCGCCTGGACCCCGGCCCAGGACGCGGTCTCCCTGCACCCCAAATCTCCCTCACCCGGGCAATGCAAACCCGCAGCGAAGCCGGCCGGCGAAAGTGACCCGCCGAGGCCCAGGAGCGACGACCGCAGAGGCGCGCCGGGCTCCGCGACCTGGGGGGCCGCTGCTCTCAGCCCGTCCGCGCCGCTCACTCCAGCCGGCTGCTGCCTCTCTCGCGGCGCCTGCCGCATCGGGCCGCAGAAGCCCGAGGCCGGCGGAAACCAGAGGTAGGTGGCGCGGGCCAGGGGCGGCGCGGGCACGATTCCTTCCCCCCGGATCTGGCGGGGTAGCAGAGGAGGGAGCAGCGCTGCCGGGACTCTCAGGCTCCCGCCAGCCAGGATCCCGGGCGACTGCGCTGAGCGCCTCCGGAGTCGCGGGAAGCTCCTCCTGCTCCGCGGCTGGCGCCAGTTGCACGGTGGCCGCGGCCGCCCCCAAATTCGAGGAGGAAGGTGCAAAGTGGTGGGAGGTTGCGGGCCTCGCTATCCCAGGGGAGGTAGGGGGGCGAGGCGGGAGCGCAGCCAAATCCCTACCTTTCGGGCGGGGCGGACACCAGCGGCGCGCCCTCGCCGGGCGCCGGGACCGGAAAATCACCGCGAAGGGAGGGACGAGGAAAGGCGGCGGGTGGCTTCAGGACAAGGTAGGAGGATCGATTTCCACAGCCAAGAAGACACTCCCATCCCGCCCTGGTTTGTTTGGAAAGCTGCAGGAGCTAAAGTGAGGGGTGGCCGGGTACTCCCCTTCCCCGCCGGCTGGCAGGCGGCAGAAGTAAATACTGAGGGGTGTCGCGCCGCGGACTGACTGTGACACAAGGCTCAGCAGAAGGTTTGGTCCCTAACAGAAGGGGCGGAGTGTTCAGAGAGCTCCTTAATTCTGTGGCTCTGCCCTTCAAGGGCAAATGTGTTCGTACTTTTTATCTTTTGAAGGAGATAATTAGGGAGAACGAAGGTGGAACGTGCTTTTTGCCTCTTCTTTTCTCTCCATAGGAAAAACCCTACGTTATTTATGTCCTCTTACTTGGATGGCTCCGACTACTTTTTATAATGTGTTTGTCAAATAATTCCTTGTC